>NC_133534.1:138649287-140126162 GCF_048544455.1 Silene latifolia | reverse complement strand
CCCTACTTTCAATCCTATCCCAAAAAAGGGATTCACTCGTCCCCCCTGTAGGGTGTCTTTTGGTCTTTCTGCCCCTCAAATGAGTAGCAAGGGAAAGGGTTTAGGGTTGGATTAGGCGGACTCGCGGTAGCGGTCTGCCTAATCCAACCCTAAACCCTTTCCCGTCCCGTTTTAGGACACCCGACCCCTACTTTAAATCCCATCCCAAAAAAGGGGTTCACCCGTCCCCCCTGTAGGTAGTCTTTTGGTCTTCCTGCCCCTCAAATGAGTAGCAAGGGAAAGGGTTTAGGGTTGGATTAGGCGGACCGCTGTAGCGGTCCGCCTAATCCAACTCTAAACCCTTTCCCGTCCCGTTTAGGACACCCGGCCCCTAATTTAAATGATAAAAACTTATTTTGTGAATCCTGGAACTTATTTTTTGAATCCTGGAATTTATTTTGTGAACTTATTTTGTGAATTGTGGAACTTATTTTGTGACTTTATTTTGTGAATTGTGGAACTTCTTTTGTGAATCTTGCAACTTATTATGTGAATCCTGGAACTTATTTTGTGAACTTATTTTGTGAATCTTAGACCTTGTTTAGTGAATCTGAGACCTTGTTTAGTGAATTTTCCTGCTTCTTCATACGGTTTTCCCTCTTTCTTACCTATTATCACTTAAATTCAATTAATTGACCATAGCTTATTGTTATAATGTAATGTTCTTTAACCACTTATAATGACCAAGTTTCACAAAACAAGCCCTTAGATTCACTGAATAAGGTCTGAGATTCACAAAACAAGGTCTGTGAATTCACCAAATAAAGGTATGAGCAAAATAGATGATTTTAACCACTTATAATGACCAAGTTTCACAAAACAAGTCCTTACATTCACTGAATAAGGTCTGAGATTTACAAAACAAGGTCTGTGAATTCACCAAATAAAGGTAAGAGCAAAATAGATGATTTTAATCACTTATAATGACCAAGTTTCACAAAATAAGCCCTTAGATTCACTGAACACGGTCTGACATTCACAAAACAAGGTCTGTGAATTCACCAAATAAAGGTATGAGCAAAATAGATGATTTTAACCACTTATAATGACAAAGTTTCACAAAAAAAACCCCTTAGATTCACTGAACAAGGTCTAAGATTCACAAAACAAGGTCTGAGAATCTAAACCTTTTTATTTTCCCTGCTTTTGTGATTCCTAGATCTAATTTTGTGACCCTCCTTCACCTTTGTTTATTTTCCCAGCTTGTTAGTCCAACTAACTAGGAATTTGGGTTTCGTATTTCACATTTTTTTTGTTTAACTAATAGTTCTATTTCACTTGTTTTATAGACAAGTATGACAAGTTGGTGCAATGGTTGTGTTGTTAATCTTCTTGACCAAGATCAAGTGTCATTTCGCGAACTTTATGTCACTGAAAAACAAACAGCTATGGATTTCTCTTTTTCGCCGTTAAAGGTAGTTATAGTGCCTGACCAAGCATATCATTCTGTTTTTAATAATCAAGATCTTATGCAACAAATCTTCTCTAAAATTGATCATTGCGAAGATAAAGCACATATGGCTCTCGGCTCAACTATTTCTGATCCACAAAAGTGCACCTGGGGTCACCATGGCAGATTGGCTTTATGTAGACATAAATGATGTGAATGGTGTCCGGACTATTCGTAGGGGTCCTAGAATAGTCTTTCAAACATGCAAATGTTTCATGACGGAGGATATGATTGCCCAATTCTTACTGCATTATCACCAAGCAAAAATTCCATCTCAGAGTCCTCATCTAAATGCTGGTATTTAATTTGTGAACCTTGGTACTTATTTTGTGAACCTTGGAACATATTTTGTGAATCTTGACCATATCATTCTGAAACTTGTAACTGAATTGTTGTATACTTTGCTTAGTTTGCGTTTCCTTATTAATGAATTTTGGTGTATTAATTTAAATAATAAACAAACTATATATAGTGAAGTTTTATTTATTTTGTGAACTTATTTCCCTTGCTTTGTGAATAATAGGCTTTACTGAGTTGTAGGAACTAAGCCAAGCCAGGATAAAGCGACGTGTTGAGGACGTACTGAAGCTAATGAACCACTCTACTGAAGTACCTACTGAAGCTACTAAACCACTTTCTGAGCCAGCTACAAAAAAGAAAAGAATTTACAAAGACAGACTGCTTGTGTTGAGGACTCGGATGTCTCCTGCTGGGCTTTACAACTTTCTCAACAATAAGGAGAATCCACCATCAGATAAGCAGATTCAAGCTATACAACAAATAGGATTTGGTTCTCTCTTGCTTCTTCAAACAGATGTTGTTCCGGGTACCTTGGCGTATTGGCTAGTTTCGAATTACAACCCCATGAAAGGATCGTTGTGTAGTGGGAAACTCCCTGTTTTAGAGGAAGATATCCATCTGTGCCTGGGATTGCCAATGGGTCCAAACATTGTCGAAGAAGAAAAAATTGGAGATAAGTACCCTTCTTATTTGTCTGTTTTGGAGGAGTTCAAAAGTCACTACACAGGTAGTCCCATTGAGGTCAAAGACATATTGCACAAGCTCTCTACACAAAGAGATGGTGGAGATGATTTCAAACGCACTTTCATCATTTATATCTTCAATGCTCTTTTAGGCGGTGTTGTAGGGAATCGGGCAAGTTTGAGACTTCTTAAAAGTTTGGTAAACACTGACATGATATCCAAATTCAACTGGTGCAATTTCATCAAACGCAAATTAGCTGCCCAAGTTGAGTCTTGGCAAAAGGAGGAGTGGGAGACCAAAAAGCTGAAAGAAAATTGGTTTGGTGGACCTATTATGGTCTTGGTTTTCATTTATCTTGACCGATGTGTCTTCAAATCACGCCTTGTTACTCGGCAGTTTCCAACGCTCTCAACTTGGACTAAAGAAGCTATATCCAAGAGAGTTAAGGAGGAAGTAAATGACAAAAAATCGGACAAGACAACTTTCGGCAGGGGTTCTATTGAGCCTCCAATGGTCATCAACCACCATATTCCACAGTTGTGTCCTCCACCTCCAAATATTGAGCTCGGCCAGTCTTCCAAGTCAACAATTCAAGATAAAACATCCGAAGCTGAAGCAGAAAACTTTCCTCTACTTGGGAATGAAGGCACTGGTGAGTTTGTCCATAAACTTACGCTTTCCGCAAAGGCAATGGTTCAAGCTCCTTCCAAACTGCCTTCAACAACAACAGTGAAGAAACTAGTTGCAGCTGTAGACGGCATAACAGAAGGTTTTATGTTATCTCAACAAGAGGATGATGCTGAAAATGTGAAGGATGTGAAGAATGAGGAAAAGGTGTTGGACATTGTGGATGAGAATATCATTGAGAAAGTGGTTGATGATTCATGAGAATGTGGAGAAAGGTGGGGAGAATGTGGAGAAAGGTGGGGAGAATGTGGATAATTTGTATGGGTGGACTGAGGCTGATTTGTTGGCGGCATTGGATGCGATGGGTGAAGCTTTGCAACCAATAACGCCACATCATTCACCACCACCAAATGTAGAATACCCATCCTTTAGGCTCCTAGCAGCTGATGACCATTTGTTGTCTCCACCTGAACTTGCAACATCTTCTCAACCTGAGCCTGACACATATGCTGTTGTGTCATCCCTCCTTGTGGATGTCATCCCTCCTTTCACTGAGCCCACTCCTTTGGTAGGTAACACATCCTCTCACGCTGCTCTGGATGATGTTCTTCGTAAGGACGTCACTGAGCCTACAATTATTGATATAACAGCTACTCCTCCTACTCCTCCTACTACTGTGGTACGAAACACAACTCTTGATGTTATTTCCCTACCAGATACTCCACTTGTTTCAACAATCGATAAAGCATCTGTCAAATGATCTGTCAGTAAACGATCTGTCAGTAATGTCTATATTCATCGATCGCCACGTCATTTGGCAAAGTCGATTGCCAGTGTTTCTTGCAAAACCCCAACTACTGCTGCAATCCCATTTCCCTTATTTCCATTACCAATTGAAGACGATGTTCCAGTTTATGGTAAGAGGAGGGTTGTAGTTCCAGCGGAAGTTTTCCGATCGCCCTATTTGCAAAGAAATCTTAATATTATTAGGGATTTGAATCAAGCTGAGAAACAAGTATTATATTTCATACTTGGCAAAGCATATGATGAAACGGAGATTCTTTTCCAAAGTCAATGTCAGACTTTGACAAGGAGTCAGTTGAAGAGTGTGGCTGAAGGCGATCGGATATCTTCTCATGTCGTAGATGTTTATTGTGAGATCTTAAATAGTAATGAGATATTCAGATCCCGGACTTCCCCTTCTCGTTTTTTTGTGCCGTATAGAAATGAAAGTATTAGTCTTATTAATCTTTACTTTATCCAATTCTCCAAGTCTATTTTACATGATGTTGACTTATAATCGTTACTCATACTGATCTTATTTTTTTTTCCCAGTGTCTCTACAATGTTGATGTTTCTGGAGTTCAACTAGTAAGTCTTTGATTTTGGTCTGCTTATATTTCAACTTAAGTTCATTTTTGTCTTTTTAATTTCAGTGACTTTTTGTCCGTTTTTCAGGTTTGCGCTCCAGTAGTCTCCGCCTCATGCCCACCTTTCTTGATTTGTATTGACCTCAGAACTAAAAGTAGCAAAATGCAAATCATCCATCCGATGAAAGGCAGATCTGTTGATTATTCTTGTTTTATACAACCTGTGGTACGTCTATTGTTTCCATTTTGCTTAGGAAAATGTGTGTTATTGTGATTCTACTAGGAATTAACTTTGTGAATGTAGGACTTTATTTTGTGAAGCCTACACTTAAGGTTTGTGAATCTTATCACTTTAACCACTTATGTTGACCAAGTTTCACAAAACAATCCCTAAGATTCACTTAACAAGGTCTGAGATTCACCAAGTAAGGAAAAGGGCAAAATAAGTGCCTTTAACCACTTATGTTGACCAAGTTTCACAAAACAAGCCCTAAGATTCACTGAACGAGGTCTGAGATTCACAAAACAAGGTCTGAGGTTCACCAAAAAAGAAAAAGGGCAAAACAGGGGACTTTGTGAAAGTAGTCCTTATTTTGTGAATCCTAGATCTTATTTTGTGAACTTGTGGTCCTTTACCATTTCACTCCATGTTTTACAAACTAAGATGTATGGTTCACATGATTCGTAGCTAGTGTCTGTTTTGACAGTCTTGTACCTTACATGATACCTAGATAGGGTCTTGTACCTCACAAAATAAGTTTTGTTCATACCTGTGCTAAGAAAGACTAATTTCTCTTTTGTTCATACAGAAAGAAAGGTTCATCCGGCTTCTTAAACCAAAGTTGGCAGCACTGACAAGTATTTTGTGGACGCCCGAAGTGTTTATCCCAAAATCAAACCTAAATTATACTGAAATTGATAATGGCCTCTATTTATTGAACATATAGGAGAATTACAAAGGAAACAAAAGTGATTGTCCAATAACCATATATACTGTAAGATTAATTTTTCAACTCTATTTATACATTGATACATATAAATTTTTATAAGTTTGCAACACATTATTATTCCCCTTTTTCCATTTATAGGAAGCTCAGGTGAAGCGTTTTGCATTGAGGGTGTGCTATCACATTATTACATCTGATAAGAACGTATTAAGAGATAGAGTGAAAAAAGATACACTAGAATGGAGTCGTGTACCGCTGTAAGAACCTTCTTCTTTTAATATTATCAAATTTTTCTTGCAAAACCTTTACATTTTTTAGTACTTTAGTTGATTAAATAATCTTATATGTTCGTATTATGGCAGTGGCTCTCGACCACTTCCTTACAGTGACCAGCAATTGTTGGATTATGTTTGCAGATCAAAATCGGCACAAACTAAATTGTAATGATTTTGCTTTGATTTTACAATATAAAAGTTATATGATTTTGCTTTGATTTTACAATATAAAAGTTATATTGTCAGAGATATTGACTAAGTGCATTTCCTCAATATTTTAAGTGACGCTATGGTGTCCACTCCGTGGATAGAAGTCACAAGACATGCTTTATAGACCCTTAGACCACGTAGCTTTGTTATGGATCAGGTATCATTTTCCTTTCCTTTTTCTTTTCATGTTTCATTTTACTTTTTTGTGAATCCTATAACTTATTTTGTGAATCCTGGAACTTGTTTTGTGACTCCTGCAACTTATTTTGTGAATCTTGGAATTTATTTTGTGAACTTATTTTGAGAATCCTAGAACTTATTTTGTAAATCCTGGAACTTGTTTTGTGAATCTTGGAACTTATTTTGTGAACTTATTTTATGAATCCTAGAACTTGTTTTGTGAATCCTGGACCTTATTTTATGAACTTATTTTGTGAATCCTGGAACTTGTTTTGTGAATCCTGTACCTTATTTTGTGAATGCTGGAACTTATTTTGTGAATCCTTTACCTGTGTTTTGTTAAATTTGATTTTGTAAGTGATTGATATGTTTGGAGTTAAGTCCACACTCGGTAGATCAGATCTCCTCTACTTGCCAACGACAGTATATTTGAGTTTCAAATCTTTTAGATGTTGATATTCAAGTATTTGCTTTCTTAATGTTGCTCCGCTCTGGTTTATTAAAATGGTCCTACTTTTGTCACATGCAGACCGTTTATGAAGAACGCAACCCAGCTATTTGGGGTCAATACCTGAAGTCTGATTACATTCCATTTGATGGGAGCAATATCCAAAAGGTGAAAGATCCCTCTTCTGCTATTTATGTTCTTTTTTATTTATTTTCGTTCATGTGTATTGTTAATTGGTTTGTCTATTGCAGGTTTTTATCCCTATGCTTAACGATAAGTGTCATCATTGGTGGGCTTGCGTTTGCGATTTAAAGCAAAAAGTAAATTTCATCCTTGACTCGAGCACCGATTTACATGCGGATCCTGATAACCACACAGCCCACAAGATTGTAAGATTTTTTCCCAAAATATTTTGGAGTATTTATCTTTAGTTTCTTAAAAATATAACCCTGTCATATTTTTATGTTCTATTGGCTTTTTCATGTTCCAGTTGTACCAAGTTTCATCTGTTCTTTGTGGTGGTTCATCTGCATTTGAACCTTTGCGGTTGATGCACATGAACGCAATTGTCAACCTTAAAGTCCCTCAACAAACAACATGGTATGTAACCATGTATCTTCGTTTTTTAGGCTATATTTGTGTTTTTATCGTACAAGTTTGAATGGTTGAAATGGACTGAATGGTCCCTCTCGACCAAAACAAGTACCCAATCCCATATTCTTTGAAATGAATGGTTCAATAGTTGATCTTCACTTGAGATGTTTCTTTTACTCATAAATGTTTATTTATTTGTAGTTTTGATTGTGGAGTGTTTGTGCTGAAATGGTTGGATGCGTTGGACAATGAAAGTTTATGGACCAACAATGAATATTTTGAGGTATAAATTTACGGGTTTTGCCTCCTACCTTGCCATTGCTACATATTAAATATATACTGTATGAAAATCTCTTTTGCAGAAATTGACGGACTATCGAAAGAAGATAATATTGGAACTTCTTAAATGAGATAAAAATACAAAAACGGTACACTTCCTTGACTTAAAATTAATGCAAAGTCCATTTGGTCATAACTTTGGTGAACATTTTGTAAATAATTTGGGTGAAAATCTCTTAATTGTTACTTGTTTTTGATGGTATAGGTGTTTCATTGATGACATGACAGTCTTTTTGCAAGCAAATGATCTTTCTCCGATGGATATGTGTTCACTGGCGGACATCCGTTGCTTCAGCAGGCCTGCTATATCTATCTTGTGTTGATGTACTAGATTTAATGGTGAAATTCGGCCATATGACCTTGTTTGTTTGTATAGGTGTTTCATTAACCATGAATTGATTAGTCTGTAGTCTTGTATTTGAGTAGTGGAGAATGTATTGAGTAGTCGAGAATCTAATGCTACAAGAAATTGTGAAACTTGGATTTGACCATAAGATGAGACGGCTGTACTTCGTTTGATGGTCTTTTATTGAGAGACAAAGATGTTTAATGCAAGCCTTCTCATTTCATTAGCATCTTTTTCTGTATTATGTACATTACATGATTAATGGATTCGGGTCTGGATATACCTTTGGCACAATTACATGTTTAATGTCATCAACTAAAGGCTTTACTTCATTGGGAAACGATGCTGGATTCAGGCTAAATTAGGAAATGATGCTGGATTCAGGCTTTACTTCATTGGGAAACAATGACATCGACTAAAGACTAAATTCACAAAATCCACATTATAAAAAAGCGTAAAGAATAAATTCACAAAAATACTTAATGCTAGATTCAGGTCTAGGTTTCATAATTTTATGTTCCAGTTTGACAAGATAAGTTCCAGGATTCACAACATTGAGTAAAAGAAACATCTTAAGTGAAGATCAACTATTCAAGACCAAGTTTCACAATTTCATGCTCCAGTTTCACGTAATTAGTTCCAAGATTCACAAAATTAGGAATACAAACTTCTTAATTAAAGATCCACTATCATGACAAAATTTCACAATTTCAAAATTAGGAATACAAACTTCTTTTTCTCTTCAACTTCCATATTCACTAACTGTCTCTCTCTTCAACTTCCATATTCAGTGCTCCAATTTCACTTCCGTCTTCGCCATTATCCGCCATTATCATTAAGCTTTTCGTCTGCCATTAGCATTACCATTATCATTGAGCTTTTCGTCTGCCATTATCATTGAGCTTTTCGTCTGCCAAAATTAGGTATTTCTATCTACTTTCTCAAGTTTCGATTCATCCTCCTTTTGTTTCGTATTCTTCACGATAATTTTCAATCAACTTCTTTAATTCGTCAAATTATTGTTTTTATTATGCAGGTTTTTGTTATTGAGGGTTTAGGGTTTTTGCGAGCATAATTGAAGTCGATTTCTCCTCTTTTTCGTGTGTTCCTTTCCATTTTTTTAGTAGATTTCGATTCTCTTGCTTATTTCGTTCCGTCTTCGCCATTATCCGCCAGTTTTTGTAAGCTTGCTTGCGTATGGTTTTCTGATTACTTTATCGTTCTTTTGGATGCATGTTGTTTGGATGCATGTTTCATTATCTTATTGTTGGTTAATGTTCTTTTGGATGCATGTTCTATATTGCCAGTTTTAAAATGTATTGTTGGTTAAGTTTTCAGTAGCTACATCTCATTTGCATTTCGTGAATCTAGGACCTAATTGTGTGAATCTAGGACCTAATTGTGTGAATCTCAGACCTTGTGTTGTGAAACTGGAAGATAATATTGTTATACTTGTTAATAAGTGGATGAAATCACCTTCTCTGTTGTCAAACTTACTTAAAATGTTTACATTTTGGATTTTAGTTCTGATGTTATTTTGCCTTATTTTGCCTTACTTAGTTTGCATTTCCTTATTAACGAATTACAACTGCCTTATTTTGCCTTAATAAGTGGATGAAATCACCTTCTCTATTGTTGGTTAATGTTCTTTTGGATGCATGTTCTATATTACCAGTTTTAAAATGTATTGTTTGTTAAGTTTTCAGTAGCTACATCTCATTTGCATTTCATGAATCTATGACCTACTTGTGTGAATATAGGACCTCATTGTGTGAATCTCAAACCTTGTGTTGTGAAACTGGAAGATAATATTGTTATACTTGTTAATAAGTGGATGAAATCACCTTCTCTGTTGTCAAACTTACTTAAAATGTTTACATTTTGGATTTTAGTTCTGATGTTATTTTGCCTTATTTTGTCTTACTTAGTTTGCATTTCCTTATTAACGAATTATAACTGCCTTATTTTGCCTTAATAAGTGGATGAAATCACCTTCTCTATTGTTGGTTAATGTTCTTTTGGATGCATGTTCTATATTGCCAGTTTTAAAATGTATTGTTGGTTAAGTTTTCAGTAGCTACATCTCATTTGCATTTCATGAATCTATGACCTACTTATGTGAATATAGGACCTAATTGTGTGAATCTCAGACCTTGTGTTGTGAAACTGGAAGATAATATTGTTATACTTGTTAATAAGTGGATGAAATCACCTTCTATGTTGTCAAACTTACTTAAAATGTTTACATTTTGGATTTTAGTTCTGATGTTATTTTGCCTTATTTTGTCTTACTTAGTTTGCATTTCCTTATTAACGAATTACAACTGTCTTATTTTGCCTTACTTAGTTTGCAAGCCAAGCCAGGATGAAGCGACGTGTTGAACCAGCTGCTGATTCTAGTGAAGCACCTACTGAAGCTACTGAACCACTTCTGAGCCAGCTACAAAAAATAAAAGAATTTATAAAGACAGACTGCTTGTGTTGAGGACTCGGATGTCTTCTGCTGGACTTTACAACTTTCTCAACAATAAGGAGAATCCATCATCAGATAACCAGATTCAAGCTATACACCAAATGGGATTTGGTTCTCTATTGCATCTTAAAACAGATGTTGTTCCGAGTCACTTGGCATATTGGCTAGTTTCAAATTACAACCCCGTTAAAGGATCGTTCTGTGATGGGAAACTCCCTGTTTTAGAGGAAGATATCCATCTGTGCCTGGGATTGCCAATGGGTCCAAACATTGTCGAAGAAGCAAAAATTGGAGATAAGTGCCCTTCTTATTTGTCTGTTTTGGAAGAGTTCAAAAGTCACTACAAAGGTAGTTCCATTGAGGTCAAAGACATATTGCATAAGCTCTCTACACAAAGAGATGGTGGAGATGATTTCAAACGCACTTTCATCATTTATATCTTCAATGCTCTTTTAGGGGGTGTTGTAGGGAATCGAGCAAGTTTGAGACTTCTTAAAAGTTTGGTAAACACTGACTTGATCTCCGAATTTAACTGGTGCAATTTCATCAAACGCAAATTGGCTGCCCAAGTTGAGTTTTGGCAAAAGGAGGAGTGGCAGACCAAAAAGCTAAAAGAAAATTGGTTTGGTGGACCTATTATGGTCTTGGTTTTCATTTATCTTGACCGATGTGTCTTTAAATCACGCCTTGTTACTCGGCAGTTTCCAACGCTCTCAACTTGGACTAAAGAAGCTATATCCCAGAGAGTTAAGGAGGAAGTGAATGACAAAAATTTGGACAAGAAAACTTTCGGCAGGGGTTCTATTGGGCCTCCAATGGTCATCACTCAACATAAGACACATGCACCTTTGCTGCTCCCTACTATTGAGTTTAGGCAGTCTTCAAAGCCAACGACTGAACACCAACAATCTGAAGATGAAGAACCTATTGATCCTTCTCTACCTAACAACTCAGGTTGTACTACTGAGTTTATTAATAAACTTGCGCTTTATGCAAAGGTTGATCCTCCTCTACCTAACAATTCAGGTAGTACTACTGAGTTTGTTAATAAACTTGCGCAATCCGCAAAGGTCATGGCTCAAGCTTTCAAGAAGTACAAATCTCTTGCTAGCCAAGCTCTCAGCAAACTACCTTCCTTAGCAACAGTTTCTAAACTAGTTGCAGCTGTAGATGGTATGGCAGATGGTTTTAGGTTATCTCAACAAGACATTAATGAGGAGGGTAATGTCCAGGAGAGTGTAGAGGGTAATAGTGGGGATAATCTGGAGAGATTGTGTGTGTGGTCTAAAGCTGAATTGTTGGAGGCATTGGACGTGATGGGTGAAGCTTTGCAACTAATACAGTCATGTCGTTCACCACTAAAACCAGAATGGCAAATCATACCACTTGGTGAACCTTCAACGTCTTGTATTCAAGCTGATGAACAACCTGATCATCTTTTATCTCCCTCTCATAATACTGCTATTGATGAGGTCCCTCCCGTCAATGATGATGTCCCTCCCGTCAATGATGAACAACCTGACCATTCTGAGCCCACAGTGGTAGCGGATGATCATCATAATCAAGAACGGTGGGTTCAGTACAATAGGAGGAGAACAAGGGAAAGAGATATGCAAACAAGTTCTAGTGCTATTGATGATGTCCCTTCTGTCAATGAGCCCACTCACCCCACTGTTACTGTTCTAGCTACTCGTGTGACTTCTACTCTTCCTGCTCCTGTGGTAGGGAACAGTGATCCTCCTTCTACACCATCTGCCAGTAAGGAGTTGAGGGCGTGCGATCAAATTATTACATGTTCTGAGAACAGTGAGCCCACTCACCCCATCGTTACTGTTCTAGCTACTCCTGCGACTTCTACTCCTCCTCCTGTGGTAGGGAACAATGATCCTCCTTTTACACCAATTGTTTCTGGCCTCGATAAACTATCTGACGGTAAGGAGTTGAGGGCGTGCGATCAAATTGCTACATATTTTGAGAACCTATCCAGAGAAATAGTACAAAATGATGCACTAGAATGGCCTCGATACACTGACATGGAATTGCAGAATTTTGTTCGAAAGAGATCAAAGACAACTCAACAGTAATGTCATATTTTTGCTTTGATTTTTTTATTTTTTTTATTGTAATAAATATATCTGCTAATTACATTTTATCAATAATGAAGTGAGGTTATGGTGTCCACTCCGTGGATGGAAGTCACAAGAGATGCTTTGCAGACCCTTGGACCGCGTGACCTTATTATGGATCAGGTAAGTAACCCCTGAGTATTATTTTCCTTTTCCTGCCCATGTTTTCATTTTGTTCACGCCACTTAACCTGTTTCATTTTGTTCACGTTTCATAAAATCAGGTCACTCGATGTGTATGTTTCCTAACAAGTTTAATTTTGTAGGTCATTGATATATTTGGAATTAAGTGCACACTCGGCAGAACAAATTTACTCTACTTGCCAACAACAATATTTGTCAGTCTCAAATCCTTTAGTTGATATTCAAGTATTTTGCGTTCTTAAAGTTGCTTTGTTTCTAAAATTGCCTTTTTGTGACTTGTAGGGTCTTCATCGAGAAAACAACCCCATTATTTAGGGTCAATACATAAAGGACAGTTACACTCCAGTTGATGGTAGCCATATCGACAAGGTCAGATATTTGTGATGTTTATTTTACTTATTTATAGGTCATTGATATGTTTGGAACTTGTTTAGTGAATCTTGGATCTTATTTTGTGAATCCTGGACCTTATTTTGTGAACTTATTTTATGTATCCTTGACCTTATTTGTGAACTTATTTTGTGAATCCTGGACCTTATTTTGTGAACTTATTTTATGTATCCTTGACCTTATTTGTGAACTTATTTTGTGAATCCTGGACCTTATTTTGTGAATCTTGGACCTTATTTTGTGAATCTTGGAACTTATTTTGTGAACTTATTTGTGAATCCTGGAACTTATTTCGTGAATCCTGGACCTTGTTTTGTGAATCCTGGATCTTGTTTTGTGAACTTATTTTATGTATCCTTGACCTTATTTGTGAACTTATTTTGTGAATCCTGGATCTTATTTTGTGAATCTTAGACCTTATTTTGTGAATCTTGGAAATTATTTTGTGAAGTTATTTTGTGAACTTATTTGTGAATCCTGGAACTTATTTCGTGAATCCTGGACCTTGTTTTGTGAATCCTGTACCTTATTTTGTGAACTCCTTGACCTTATTTTGTGAATCCTGAACCTTATTTTCCTTATTATAGCATTAATCTCTTAGTTTGTCTTGTACATTTACTATCTCAGGTTTTTATCCCTTTCCATAGTAACACGCCGCCGGAGCATTGGTGGGCTTGTGTCTGTGATATAAAGCAGGGAAAAAATTTCATCCTTGACTCAAGCAGGGATATTAATGTGGATCCTGACAACAAGCATGACAAAGAGCTTGTATGATTTTTTTTTCGAAAATATTGTTATTGCCTTTTCTTTTAAAAGTATACTCCAAAATATATTTTTGATCTTGTTATTGCCTTTTCTTTTTCAGTTGCATCATGTTTCATCTATTTTCGGAGAGTCATATAAATCTTTGGAGTTCATGCACACGAACGAATTTGTCAATCTCGAAGTTGAAGTGGTTGAGTGCCTTGGACGATGATAGTTTATGGACCAAAAGTGAATATTTTGAGATAAGTTCATTAGTATACGAAAATAAAGCCCTATCTTGTGAATCTAAGACCTTGTTCAGTGAATCGTAGAGCTTGTTTTGTGAAACTTGGTCATTATAAGTGGTTAAAATCAACAAGCTCTGAGATTCACTGAACAAGCTATGAGATTCACTGAACAAGGTTTGAGATTCACAAAACAAGGTCTGATATTCACCAAATAAAGATAGGTTGGTTGTCTATATACTTCATTAATATATGTCGCTCTTTGCAGAAATTGCCACAATATCGAAAATCGATCATGTTGGAACTACTTAGATGGGATAAAAATACTAAAAAGGTACACTTCATTGTCTTAAAAATGATTTGAAGTTAATTTCTTCATAACTTTGGCGAATATTTCGTAAATAAGTCGATTGTACTTGTTTTTGGTTGTATAGGTGTTTAATTAAAGAAGACAATTGTCCGTGTTGATGGGATGATGTGAAGTCATAATATGCAAAAGTGGGTCGAGGCTCCTGTAAAGATTGTTGCCAAGATTGTTGTAAAGTCCTGTAAAGATATTTGATAGTTGTAAAGTCACCTTCCGTAGGATTGTTGCCTGTAAAGATTGTTGCCAAGATTGCTCTTTGCAGAAATTGCCACAATATCAACTCTTGTAAAGATATTTGATAGTTGTAAAGTCATAATAATTGTTCTAGGTCACTTATGTGACTTATGTAGCTAATTTGTCATTGAGTTGAGCAATTTGAGCTTGGCTTGGACTACTGTTATACGATTTCCCACATTTAAGTTCATGTCTCACGAAATCACCTTCCGTAGGATTCACAAACTTTGCAAGTAAACAATTGGACAAATTAAATTCTAGCATTCACAACATTGAAAACAAATAAACGTCGTAAGTAAATCAACAAGCTCTGAGATTCACTGAACAAGGTTTGAGATTCACAAAACAAGGTCTGACATTCACAAAATTAAGAGCAAAATAGATGATTTTAAACCACGACCAAGTTTCACAGAACAAGCCCTAAGATTCACTGAACAAGATATGAGATTCACAAGATAAGGTCTGAGATTCACAAAATTAAGAGCAAAATAGATGATTTTAAACCACGACCAAGTTTCACAGAACAAGCCCTAAGATTCACTGAATAAGGTCTGAGATTCACAAGATAAAGTCTGAGATTCACAAAATTAATAGCAAAATAGATGATTTAAACCACGGCCAAGTTTCACAGAACAAGCCCTAAGATTCAGTGAACAAGGTCTGAGATTCATAAGATAAGGTCTGAGATTCACAAAATTAAGAGCAAAATAGATGATTTAAACCACGACCAAGTTTCACAGAACAAGCCCTAAGATTCACTGAACAAGGTCTGAGATTCACAAGATAAGGTCTGAGATTCACAAAATTAAGAGCAAAATAGATGATTTAAACCACGACCAAGTTTCACAGAACAAGCCCTAAGATTCATTGAACAAGGTCTGAGATTCACAAGATAAGGTCTGAGATTCACAAAATAAGGTCTGAAATGATAAAAACGCTTGATGCTAGATTCAGGTCCAGGTTTCACAATTTTATCTTCCAGTTTCACAGGATAAGTTTTAGGATTCACAACATTGACCAAAATAAAACGAGCTTAAAACTTGTCTTCTTCAATCGTCATGTCTATTCTCGTTGCTTAAGAATAATCCTTTACATCAATCTTCATCCTCGACTTCTTCCCCTTCTTCCTCTTCTTCCGATGTGTCTCCCTATGTGAAGAATCAAACCTTGATTAGATACTTTTAAAAAAAAAAAAAAAAAAAGAATTAGTAGACAATAGTAGTTGCGTTTTCAAGTAATACTAAAATGAAAAGACAAGAGTAGAATTATACATACTTGATTCTCAGGAGGATGCTCTGCAAACTCATTTGGACAATTTCTTTTATCGTGGTGGGACATGCGTTTACACTTAGCACACAACCTTTTCGGTTTTTTTGCCTTCATAATTGCCTTATTTTTGCTGCTCATCATCCTTTTACCACTACCTTTGTTTCTAGAGACTTTAGGTGGTAAGATCTTGATTTCTTTTGGAGCCTTGCAGTTGAGAAGGACCTCCAATTCTTGTTCTTTGGTCAAAGGCTTTGGGTTTCGCTCCAACTTCTCTCGGAATTCTTTTATTAGCTTGGCAAACGCTCTCATATCTGACTCTTCTTCTTTTCTTTTGAGCATACCAACAGTTGCGTAAATCTCAGACCACACCCGAGACATTCAAAATTTACTATTACCAGTAAGATCATAGTTTTCCAGCAGATTTCCATTCAAATTATAAACCGGGTTTTTGAGTGCATTCTTACTCCACCTACGCAAAATGTATTTCTCAGGTATTTCCTTAAACTTTCCCGAGCAAATCCAAATGATGTGGTTGCATAAGATGCGTTTCCTTTCAAACAATTTACATGCACAACGGACATCCACTGTTCTCCTATTATACTCAACTGCATATCTCTTTTGCTTGTTTGCGTCCTCAACAATTGAAAATTCAAAGTTAGTTACTGGATCTGGTAGGGTGTATCCACAAACATTACACGCATTTACCGAAAATTTAACCTCCTCTTGGAAGTCAAAGAACACTTCATGTGTATAGACCTTCACTGCATGGGCCTCCCAGTTTGACCCGAATAGGGTTTCAGGCATTGAGTTGTGGCTCTGTGCTTCAAGAAGCTTTAGATTGTGCCTTTGTTGGTCCATGGCACTCTCAAATCTCATCCAAAATTCTACGAGAGTCCCATATTTATTTTCAAATCCCTTGAAGAAGCTATTCGAACTCTCTGATCTTTGTGTGGTTTTTAAAATGTTGCCCATCGGCACATTCCTGAAATAAGCAGGTATCCACTGATCTCGTTCCGCAAACTTGTTAGTCAACCATTTATTTTCTTCTAACGAAAACTCGCTAATGACCTTAGCCCAATTCTCTTCAAATTCCTCAGGCTCCAAGTCCTCGCTCCAGACAACATTGTTCAGATGACTTAAGAAATCAGTCTCTTTGCAAATTGTGCTCCCAACCTTGTCTGTTACTTTCTTCATAATGTGCCACATGCAAAAGCGATGTCTTGCTTTTTTGAACACGGCTGCAAGTCACAAAATCCACATTATCTATTGTCAGAGATCTTTGGTCACAAATAAAGCTCTAAGATTCACTAAACAAGGTCTCAAATTCACAAGATAAGAGAAATAACAAAATAGGCAATTTCAACAACTTATGACCAAGTTTAAGAATATTAGCTTTGTGCTTCACAAATCAAGATCTAAGTTTCACAAAACAAGCCCTAAGATTCACAAAATAAGGAAAAGAGCAAAGCACATGATTTCAACCACTTATGATCAAGTTTCACAAAATTACCAGATAAGTTCACAAAACACGCTCTATGATTCACAAAATAAACTTCAAGAATCACGAATAATGTTCCTAGATTCACCAAATAAATAACCAGTTTCACAAAAGTAAGATATTCCAAAACACACTGAATCGTATTTATTATTCCGGCATCTTGGTCACTGATGATGTAATTGGGTTCTTTGCCACCCATTGCTTTCAGGAACTGCTGAAATGCCCAAATAAATGAGTCATCGTCTTCATGATCTAAAAGCACGCATCCAAATGCTATTGACTTTTTGTGATTGTCAATCTCAGTGAAAGGCGCAAATTTCATGTTATATTTGTTCGTTCCATAGGTTGGATCGAATGAAATAGCATCACCAAACAATGCGTAACATCTGATGGAATCCGCATTTGTCCAAAAAATTCTTGTCAAAGCACTGTCAACATCTGTTTCATATGAAAATACCAACCCTTTTGTTTCTCGGAGGGTTTCTAAACAAGAGATGAACATATGTCCATCCTTGCCATTAAGTAGACACTTTACATTCCTTTGGAAATTCTTGAACTGCGTAAGGGTAGCTCCAACATTTTCGAAACCCTCTGCTTGTTCCTTGCATAATTTGTATGTTAAACTAGCCCCGACATTCAATCTCGAATTTTGGATAATCAATTGCTTATGATATTCGTTCAGTTGATTTATATTGTGAGCAAGTTTCTCAAATTCCCTATTTTTGACAGGCGTCACTGGGTGATTGTGACCCTCGCGGAATTGTTCAATCTTGTACATCTTTTCATGGAACATGAATTTTATCATTGCTTCACAACCCCACCTTTTAATTTTAGTTATTCTTGTACCACTTTGCTTATTGGAACTCTCAGCCTCACCTGCACCTCCACCCTTTTTCGATCTTTGGTTTTAGCAGCTTTTGTTTTTCTATTTCCACTTATTGCACCAGCTTTTGTTTTGTCACCAGTTTCAACGGTTGTTGTTTTTGCATCAGCTTTGGGAGGACGATTTTTCCTGTTATTAAAACCTTGACGATGGCAAACCATGCATTTTGTTCGAATAACACCATCTTTAAACCTCTTAGTTGAAGACTTCCTTGTTTCAAACCCACAAGCAATAGCATAAATTTTATAGAACAACATTGCTGACTCTAAGTCCACAAATGTTTTGCCAACCACGGGTGTAAACTTCTCTTCAATCCTACTTATCCATTGCTCAGTGCCACCCGGTGTAACACCCCCATACTCCAAGTGCCTTACCAGGACCACTCAGGTATAAGGATGCCACCATCTCGGTTACCCGAGGCATGATAATCATAAGACAATGAAGAAACATACTTAATCAAATAAGTTTAAGTGATTACATTACAAAACCAACTGTAAGCAAAATACAACTGTTCTCAAACTATAAACCAACTGAAAGGAACTGTCCTAACAAACACAGCGGAAGACTAAAGACTCTGATATGTGATGACTCCATCCCCAGCTAGATCCCACGCGTATCCAAGATATACCTGCCAAGCAACTGCTCACCACCCCCGAATGGATCACCACAGTTTTTAAAACATTTAAACGGGGTCAGTACTAATCACACAACTCAATATACATCAACAATAAGATAAACAGACAGCTGAACTGTCTCACACACACACACACACACACCACCAACCAATTCCCATCATCTCAATACTGACTGTCCACTGGACCAGCCCTG
Source organism: Silene latifolia (assembly GCF_048544455.1). Classification (NCBI taxonomy): domain Eukaryota; kingdom Viridiplantae; phylum Streptophyta; class Magnoliopsida; order Caryophyllales; family Caryophyllaceae; genus Silene; species Silene latifolia. The sequence continues at coordinate 140,107,153 of NC_133534.1, read as the reverse complement.
CCAGTGGGGGACCGCAGCCGTTCCCACCTAAGCCCCGCTCATCATACCGAGCGATAACCCTGTCCATTAATGTGCACATCCCCTTCCGTGGCGGGTTCCACGAAGGGCGAAACTAGGGCGTGAAGTCACTCCCGCAAGTGACCCCACTCAGCCGAGAACGCATCTCGAGAACCATAGACAACCAATCACAATCACAATCACCATCACAATCATCATATCAAACAACTAATTACAGCACATCACCAATATCCCATTATGGGACTAATACTGAGTAGGAAATCCTACCTGGAAAGCAACACAATCATCAGACGATCAAGCAGCTGTCTCAAAACCTCTCCTTTACAAATCCTTCTCCCTCGACGCAAGGAATCCAACGATATAACCAACGACAAGAACTGACCGTCTGAACTCCGGGAATTGCTAAGAATGCGATTAGGAAGATGAACTTGTTGCTTTCTCTCTTAAACAGGGTTTTAGGTTTTGTAAAAGTGATTTAAAACAATGACGACGATACTTAAATACCTTAATCGCATAATTAACAAAACCCGAGAAAATTACCCGTAAAACCGGACACTCGATCGAGTACCCAAGGTACTCGATCGAGTACCCCCCTACTCGATCGAGTGCCCCAGCTACTCGATCGAGTACCCAACAGGTCAGAAACTATTTTATTTCGCAAAGTACCCTTACTCGACAGAGTAAGGCCTACTCGATAGAGTACCCAAAGACTTATAAATACGGAGTATTACAGTCTTCCCTCCTTAAAAGAACTTCGTCCCCGAAGTTCAACCCATACATAAAAACAACCATACTGACTCGACCAAGACACAACAACTTAGCTAAGGACTCAAGAACTCGACCGAACATAGAACATGAACTCTTAACCCCCCATTCTACCAACTATGTTTACTTCCACAACATGACTCACTATATCGTATCTACCACATATATATCTCTCACGACACCAACTCCATACATAATCAACTACCATCCTCTAATGCTGCTAGCTCCATAATATCATCAACTATCAAACCCAATACTAAGACACTCATAGACATCAAACGGAATGTTACATTCTACCAACCTTAAAAGGAACTTCGTCCTCGAAGTTTACTCAGACTCATAACATCATCCTCCAACTGTCAACACTATATAAAATATTCTCATACTCCGAAGCATCACACTACTACAAGCACGGCCATGGCCTTTTATAAGTATTATCCACAAAACAAATCCCTCCTTTACGCTACGCTAACACTCTACTTCCAATTATATTACCGCATGCACCACCATGAAACTCTCTTTTATTGCATCCTACTCCTCTTAAGACAAATGTTACGTCCTCGTAACTCACTAATACTAAATCCTTAGCTATATTTCATTACCCTATTTACCACTACATGTCAAAGATAACCGTTTATAAACCAAACACTCACTATTCTTATATCCAAGGCTCCCGTACATAAACATTTCTCATTCCTCAACTCATTCGGCATAGCACCTAACCTATACCATAAACTCGTAGCAAATCGCCATACCCACTCTTCATTATTACTGCCAAACCAACATACCTCGCTATGTAAAGCACTTATCTTCCAGAAGCATAACTCCCGATCCACACTCGTTACGTATACTCACACTAGATCCTCAAGTTCTTTCCTTCATTACCGCAAAACTCATACACAACTTAACATGACACTAATTCCCAATACCCTACACTCACTGTCTCAACAAAAGATTATGAACCACCTGCATCTTTCGGGTCATTACCACACATGTTCTACGACTCACTTGCCATTACCATGTCTAATGAAACCTTAACTAGAACAAGATCATAATTATTGTAACAACCTCTCACAACCGTGTCCCATTAACAGAATGTCACTATACCATGACAACAACGAAAACATATACAACTCTCTTTATATTAAACTCTACCCTCCTTCTCAAACTGACTCTTGTAAGAAACATTAGCAAGCAAAACAATAGTCTATTTGTCCAAACCGAAACTCACGTAAAAACAACAACAAATAAAACAACAATCTATGTATGATGGTATGTATTTTGAAACTCGAATCATAATCATCCCGCCTACTCCACCACAAACGGTGACGGCATCACAACACCGCCACCAACAGCCACACCGTAGTGCGAAAATACCCGTATCACAGCACTATGTACCGTGCCCGGATCACCACCCGAAGCACCACAACCACACCGATAGACATCACAACTGCATACAATTCCCATAAACACCGACTCAAAGATAACTTCTCGGACAAGAAAAACTTACTCAAATCCACTTTATTAAGTCACCACGCAACATATTATATGGATACACAGATAAGCATCTCATGAACATCATTTCTACCATTTCATGGAATACACATGTGTTATTAATACACATAAAATTATAACTAGCCATGACAATTAATCAAATTATTACCCTTTTGGATATCATTCAATTAAATTACCGTGTCCAACATATATATTACAGAACATTCATAAAACAACTTTATAATTATCACACCATACCACTTCTTGTGAGGTCAGAACCTCACACAAACATTTACACATATCATAGACCCGTAATCACAACCAACTAGTCAATCCTGACCACGTAAGTTACCACTCGATAAAGGTTACCTGTCACCCGAGTTTAACTCATATGCCCCTCATAACATATTACCCCATTCGCACAACCATCACTTCCTGCCAAATATAACCATACCTTTACTATTCAACTATTAGCATCCACCTCATCTAACCACATCTTATACCCTCTCACAATCATACACAACAATCAGGTCCCTACCAAATCGACCTCTTTAGAATTGCTACCTTTCTAATATACCATCGCTCTTAACCACTAGTGATAACACCACAATGCCACCACCGCTCGTATATCAAACCTCTTACACTCATATCAAAATAACATGGTTTTTCTCCTATTTTTGGTTAACATTCCAAATAACGAACAAAGAAACCCATCCACAAAATTACCTCAACATTATTCCCAATACTATCTTATTTGTATTGTCATCCAACTCTCCACCAAATATCTCGTATCGTACTAATACTCCACCAACTTCTTACTCCCTTAATTCCTCGAAACTCATTATCAATCATGTTGTCCTGAAGCTCCTATATAACCTTCAGCTAACATCCTCGTGATACTATCACACATTTCGATGATTCCTTACCTTTATATCACATAACTCCGGTGAACATTTTCCTCAGCTTACTTTTATCCTTCTTTTCTTTTTACACTCAATAATACCAATTTAATAGCTCAACTCCTTATTACTCCTATATAACCCTTTAGTGCACCAATTACCTTCTCATCGCTCCAAAACTCAAATCCCATTATTTTATATCGATATCATCTCCCTCTTTCTTACCACAAATATTCTCTTATTATGTCATCAATCACCCTTGCCACTAATCCATCCATAGAATCAACGTTCTTTCATTGTTCAACAATTGCATCTCCTTCTTACATCTCTAGAAATCAAAATTCCTTTCATACCGCTAATTGCCCAAGGAAAACCCACAATAGTTTCATCTCTTAAAAAGCCAAATCTCCACCCCGCGACATGTCTCCACAAAGTTCACTATATACCACTCTTCTCAACCCCTTTAAAACGAACTTTTATTATGTATATTCTTAACCCACACGGCTCTTAACTACCTCCCTCCATAATTCTTTACACATCTCAAGTTGTCACTATCCATATCCTTACTCTCAATCCTTTCATTCTCACGTTCCTTAGACTCACATCATCCATTGCCCACATTCATTTACTTTTACGTTACTCAACACACACTCATATCACTCATCTCATTTCATCTCAGAAAACATGCTCTATGTCTCAATTAAGCCATAACAATCTTCCTTTTCTTTTTCCACTATCTATTACAACCACGTATAACTCATGTCCTCCCACCGAACTCATACTCACCACAGGTGTCACTCACTACACCACAAGATTGGGTAACTTACGCGTCAAGACCAACATACATGTAAAACAATGCATAAAGAAGCAAAATAATAACTTTGAATTAAACATAATATGCAACGAAGTCAAAAGATAAGCATATGACCCAAAACAAGGGTCACTAGATCGAGTACAGGCCACTCGATCGAGTAAGGGACTTACTCGATCGAGTAGGTCAAGATCAGAAGCACGTAAAACAAATCACCAGGGCTACTCGATCGAGTAACTAACGTACTCGATCGAGTACCGAGGATACTCGATCGAGTACCCCAATTCTCAGCACTGTCCAGTTTTCGTAAAACAGTCATAACTCACTCATTTCTTGGTCGTTTTGGGCGTGTGACCTATCGTTAGAATCGTAAAAGGACAAGCTATCACCTCCAATTGGAATCACATCAAAATCATTTATGAATCTCAAGTTATAACAGTTTAAAGACAACCTCTTTATAATCGAAAAACACAACTACTTGATTTTACTTCCAAACAACTTAAACAACAACCAAGCAAACAAAACCAGTCCAAAACTCATAAAACCAGTATTCATAATCATATGTTACTATTTTCAAAAGCCAAACAACAACATTCATCATGCACATAACTTATCTAACTTGCCAATTATGACTTACCCACATGTTTTTATTCTATCACTTTTCGTAAACAAAATCACAAATACATGACATCAAGTCCCCTATTCACATGTTACTACCACGATGATTCATATTTTCCACTAATTCATCCATCATACCACATATTTATCCACCATATTCGTTCAACATATTCACTCAAAGACATGTTCAATTCACACTCCCAACTTTCGTACTTTTACTCAACACGACGACAACAACATGTAGACTTACACATCGCTTTATATATATATAGACAAAACACTTTTCCCTTACAAAACTATAACATGCCAAATTACATGTATCAATCATTATACTTTCATGCTTTACAATCCACCAACATATAATTCACGTCATCATCATCAATTCATGCAACATACTACTACATAGATACACACAAAGACACAATATGCACATAACGATCCCGACACTTATCCCATGGTGACCGGTTCAAAATTGTAGGGCGAGTTCGCGACTTTAGGACGTCTCCCAAGTCTTTGCATTAGCTCCTACAACCTTTACCCCGGGTTCATTTTAATTGACTCCCTATGTTCATTAAGTTCATTGGTTACAGGTTTCGGATCGTCGCTCGATACCATTTGTAACACCCCATACTCCAAGTGCCTTACCAGGACCACTCGGGTATAAGGATGCCACCATCTCGGTTACCCGAGGCATGATAATCATAAGACAATGAAGAAACATACTTAATCAAATAAGTTTAAGTGATTACATTACAAAACCAATCGTAAGCAAAATACAAACTGTTCTCAAACTATAAACCAACCGAAAAGGAACTGTCCTAACAAACACGCGGAAGACTAAAGACTCGATATGTGATGACTCCATCCCAGACTAGATCCCACGCGTATCCAAGATATACCTGCAAGCAATCGCTCACCACCCCGAATGGATCACCACAGTTTTTAAAACATTTAAACGGGGTCAATACTAATCACACAACTCAATATACATCAACAATAAGATAAACAGACAATTTGAATCTGTCACACACACACACACACACACCACCAACCAATTCCCATCATCTCAATATCGATCGTCCCCTTTGGACAGCCCCGCGATGGGGGACCGCAGCCGTTCCCACCTAAGCCCCGCTCATCATACCGAGCGATAACCCCGTCCATTAATGTGCACATCCCCTTCCGTGGCGGGTTCCACGAAGGGCGAAACTAGGGCGTGAAGTCACTCCCGCAAGTGACCCCACTCAGCCGAGAACGCATCTCGAGAACCATAGACAACCAATCACAATCACAATCACCATCACAATCATCATATCAAACAACTAATTACAAAGACATCACCAATATCCCATTATGGGACTAATACTGAGTAGGAAATCCTACCTGGAAAGCAACACAATCATCAGACGATCTAGCAGCTGTCTCAAAACCTCTCCTTTACAAATCCTTCTCCCTCGACGCAAGGAATCCAACGATATAACCAACGACAAGAACTGACCGTCTGAACTCCGGGAATTGCTAAGAATGCGATTAGGAAGATGAACTTGTTGCTTTCTCTCTTAAACAGGGTTTTAGGTTTTGTAAAAGTGATTTAAAACAATGACGACGATACTTAAATACCTTAATCGCATAATTAACAAAACCCGAGAAAATTACCCGTAAAACCGGACACTCGATCGAGTACCCAAGGTACTCGATCGAGTACCCCCCTACTCGATCGAGTGCCCCAGCTACTCGATCGAGTACCCAACAGGTCAGAAACTATTTTATTTCGCAAAGTACCCTTACTCGACAGAGTAAGGCCTACTCGATAGAGTACCCAAAGACTTATAAATACGGAGTATTACACCCGGGGTGTAAGTTACCAAAGTAGTAGCTGTGGAAATAGTTGGCATTGTAGGGGTTGTTAAGACAGCAGTAGAACCCTCACCATCCTGACCAGAACCAACATTAGAGCAAGGAACTGTTAGAAAATATTAATCTCATTAATTTACATATTCATATATGTGACATTTTAATTTAGTCATAAAATTAAAAGTAGATCTTATGCATGCAAACTTGAACAAGAGTAGAGAAGAAATTATCAATCTTACATTGAGGTTTCGGATATTAGGGCACAAATGAGTTCTCCTTCTCACTTGTTCTTGAGCTTTCCTAATAATGGATGAACAAAAGGATCCAAAATAGAATCCCTCCCAAAAGTTTATACCCAAGATAACCTCTTAAAAGACTAATATTATTAGATCTAGAACAATATTAGTCTTACAAAAATGACCCAAAATATTTGTTTTGGTCTCTTGTTATTCGGCCAAGAGAGAAGAATTTTTGGAGATTTTCTTTCTCTAATTTTTCATTAGATGTAGAGAGAGTTTTATATTTTATTACATTAGAAATTATAATGTGAAGAAGTGAATGAATAAGAGAAAAACCATTGGCATTTTACACCTCCAAAAACCGGTTGGCATAGGGAGAGAAGAGCCAATGCATGAGCTTGTTATTCTACCCAAGAAATCATAGGTATGCATGGCTATATTAGGTTGAAATCATCATGTTTTCCATTTAAAGATAATTAACACAATTTAAACCTAATACTCCCTCCATTTTCGGCACTTATATAAAATGGGAGGTCCATTTTATATTTGTCAATTGTCACATGTTACTAGTCATGTGTAATTGTAATGTATTTTTAACATATTAAAAATCAACGTATTAATAAAAATACGTCATGTACAAAATCGACTTAGTAATTCATAATTACTTGTACCAAAACGGTTTATCAATTATAAATCACAACGTCTTGTATTTATAATAAATTATTCATTCAGTTTCAATTGTTTCGTAAACAATAATTTTATCAAGTAATAAAACAATTTGATTACTTAGACCGTATCTTATTTAATCGAATTACAATAAGACACATCAATAATTGTAATACTACGGTTTTATGAGTCTCTGGGTACTCTATCGAGTAGGCCTTACTCTGTCGAGTAAGGGTGTGTTGCATTATAAAATAGTTTCTGACCTGTTGGGTACTCGATCGAGTAGCTGGGGTACTCGATCGAATACCTTGGGTACTCGATCGAGTGTCCGGTTTTACGGGGAGTTTTCTCGGGTTTTGTTAATTATGCGATTAAGGTATTTAAACATAGTCGTCATTGTTTTAAATCACTTTTACAAAACCTAAAACCCTGTTTAAGAGAGAAAGCAACCAGTTCATCTTCCTAATCGCATTCTTAGCAATTCCCGGAGTTCAGACGGTCGGTTCTTGTCGTTATTCGTGTCGTTGAGTTCCTTGCGTCGAGGGTAAGCTTTTAATATAATTTTTATAATGTTTTGTTAAGTTTGGTTAAACCCTAATTTAGAGATTGGGGGTTTTGTGTGTAGTATGTGATGTGTAGCCTCTATGTGTTATATGATAGGAGGAGGGTTCGTAGAAGAGGCTTTTTTTTTTACTCAGCTGTTGATACCGCCTGACTGTTGTGCTTTCCAGGTAGGATTTCCTACTCAGTATTAGTCCCATAATGGGATGATTGTTGATGTGTTGAGATTGATTGTTTGATATAGTAATTGTATTGTGACTATTGTGATTGTGATTGTACACGTTGATAGATTCAGACTGTTGTTGATATTGTGATTGTGATTGGTTGCCTATGGTTCTCGAGATACGTTCTCGGCTGAGTGGAGTCACTTGCGGGAGTGGCTTCACGCCCTAGTTTCGCCCTTCGTGGAACCCGCCACGGAAGGGGATGTGCACATTAATGGGACAGGGTTATCGCTCGGTATGATGAGCGGGGCTTAGGTGGGAACGGCTGCGGTCCCCCACTGGCGGTGGTCGGTGGGTGGACGGTCGGTGACGGAGATTGATTGGAGTGGGTGTGATTGTGTGTGTGATTGTTTGAGCTATGTTGTTTGTTGTGTTGTTGGATCATATAAATTATGTGATTAGTACCGACCCGTTTAAATGTTTTAAAATCGTGGTGATCCATTCGGGGTGGTGAGCGTTATTTGAGGGTATGAGACGATGCGTATGGGATAGCTGGGATGAGTCACCACGTTGCAGTTTAGAAGTCTTCCGCTGTGTCTGACGCTTGATAGTATTTTGATAGTAGATAGTTTTGAGAACTTGTAGTTCCTTTTATCAGTTTTGGTTTTGAACATGTAATCACTTAAACTGTAATTACTTTTAAAGTACGTTTCTTTATTGTCTTATGATACTCATTGCCTCGGGCAACCGAGATGGTAGTATCCTTATACCTGAGTGGTCCTGGTAAGGCACTTGGAGTATGGGGGTGTTACAAATGGTATCAGAGCGACGATCCTGAAACCTGTAACCAATGAATCTAATGAACCTAGGGAGTCTAATTAAAATGAACCCGGGGTAAAGGTTGTAGGAGCAAATGCAAAGACTCGGGAGACGTCCTAAAGTCGCGAACTCGCCCTACAATTTTGAACCGGTCACCATGGGATATGTGTCGGGATCGTTATGTGCTTATTGTGTGCTTTGTGTATCTATGTAGTAGTATGTTGTATGAATTGATGGATGCGTGCATGTGGAGGATGGGGGATCTGAGTTGAAAGATGATGATGACGTGAATTGTATGATGGTTGATTGTAAAGCATGAAAGTATAATGATTGATACATGTAATTTGGCATGTTATAATTATGTAAGGAAAAGTGTTATGTTTATATATATATATAAAGCGATGCGTAAGTATACATGTTGTTGTTGTCGTTTTGAGTAAGAGTACAGAAAGTTGGGAGTGTGAATTGAACATGTGTTGGGTGAATATGTTGAACGAATGTGGTGGATAAATATGTGGCATGATGGATGAATTAGTGGAAAAATATGAATAATCGTTGTATGATAATATGATTTATGATTAAGCATGTTATATAATGAAAGTTATTTTATAATGTTGTTATGCTAGTAACATGTGAATAGGGGACTTGATGTCATGTATTTGTGATTTTGTTTACGAAAAGTGATAGAATAAAAGCACGTGGGAAGCCATGATTGGCAAGTTAAATGAATTATGTGAATGATAAATGTTATTGTTTGGCTTTTGGTAGGTCGTAACATGTGGTTAAGGATAGTGGTTTTACAAGTATTGAGTCGCTTTTATTCGCTTTGTTGATGTTTAAGTTGTTTGAAAGAGAAAATCGAATAGTTATGTCGTCGATTACAAAGCAAAGTTGTCTTTAAACTGTTATAACTTGAGATGCATAAATGATTTTAACGTGATTCCAATTGGAGGTGATAGCTTGTTCTTTTACGATTCTAACGATATGTCACACGCCCAAAACGACCAAGTAATGAGTGAGTTATGACTGTTTTACGAAAACTGGACAGTGCTGAGAAATGCGTAGGTACTCGATCGAGTAGCCTTGGTACTCGATCGAGTAGGGGTAACTCGATCGAGTACGTCAGTTACTCGATCGAGTGTCCCTGGTAATTTGTTTTACGTGCTTCTGATCTTCACCTACTCGATCGAGTAAGTCCCTTACTCGATCGAGTGGCCTGAACTCGATCTAGTGACCCCTGTTTTGGGTCATATGCTTATCTTTTGAATTCATTGCATATTATGTTTAATTCAAAGGTATTATTTTGCTTCTTTATGCGTTGTTTTACGTGTGTGTCGGTCTTGATGCGTAAATTACCCAACCTTATGATGTAAGGAGTAGCATCTGTGGTGAGTATGAGTTCGGTGGGGAGGACATGAATATGTGTGGTGTTGTGATAGATAGTGGGAAGAGGGAAAGGAAGATCGTTATGGCTTAAGTGAGACATAAAGCATGTTTGTGAGATGAGATGAGTGATATGTTTGTGTGTTGAGTAATGTAAAAGTAAGTGAATACGGGCAAGGGGTGATGTGAGTCTAAGGAACATGAGAATTAAAGGAGTGAGAGTAAGGATGTGGATAGTGGCAACTTGAGATGTGTGAAGAATTATGGAGGGAGATGGTTAGGAGTCGCGTGGGTCAGAATATACATAGTGAAAGTTCGTTTTAAAGGGGTTGAGAAGAGTAGTATATAGTGAACATTGTGGAGACATGTCGCGAGGTGGATTTGTAGACAGTGAGTGAGTTTGGGAGATTTGGTTTATTAAGAGGTGAAACTACTGTGGGATTTCCTTGGGCAATTAACGGTATGAAAGGAATTTTGATTTCTAGAGATGTACAAAGGAGATGCAATTGTTGAACAGTGAACGTTGACTTTATGGACAGATTAGAGGCAAGTGTGGGTGATAGCATAATAAGAGAAGATCCATGGTAAGAAAGAGTGAGATGATATCGATAAGAAATAATGAGATTTGAGTTTTGGAGCGGTAAAAGGTAATTGGAGCAATCAAGAGTTAGGTAGAAGGGATAAAGAGTTGAATGGTTAATGGATTTTGTCAAGTGTAAAAGAAAAGAATGAGGGGAGTAAAACTAGGAAAATGTTGACCGGAGTTATGTGACATAAAAGTAAGGAATCGTCGAGATGTATGATACTATCAGGAGTAAGTAAGTTAAGGCTTATACAGAAGTTTCAGGACAACATGATTAATCATGAGTTTCGGGGAATTAAGGGAGTAAGAAGTTGGTAGAATATCTGCATGATATGAGATTTTGAGTAGAGAGTTAGATAATGACACAATTAAGGATAGTATTGGGAAGAATGTTGAGGTAGTGTTCTTTGATGGATTTGATGTTCGTTATTTGGGATGCTAACCACATATAGGAAAGAAATCGTGATGTTTAGAGATGAGTGTAAGAGGTTTGATGCCCGGACAGTGGTAGGGTTATGGTTTGTGACTAGTGATTAAGGGTGACGGTATATTAGAAAAGCAGCAATTCTAAAGAGATTGATTTTGTAGGGACAAGATTGATAAGTATGGTTATGAAAGAGTATAAGATGTGGTTATATGAGGCGGTTGTTAGTAGTTGAGTATTAATGGTGTGGCTACATTTGGCAGAGGGTGATGGATATGCGAAGGGGAGACTATGTTATGAGGTGTATACGAGTTAAGCTCGGGTGAGAGGTAACTTTTAGCAGGTGGTAACTTACGTGATCAGGATTGACTGGTTGGATGTGATTATGGGTCTATGTCATATATATAAATGTTTGTGTAAGGTTCTGATCTCACAAGAAATGGTATGGTGTGATAATTATAAGTTGTTATCTGAATTTTCTGTAATACATGTTGGATACGAGAACGTAAGGGAAGGATGTTTAAAAAGGTAATAATTTGACTGTTTTGGCATGACTAGTTATGCCTGTCTGTATTCATGGTACATGTCAATCTGTGATATGGTAAGGGGATGATATTCACGAGGTTATTATCTGTTTAATTCATAAAACATGTTGCGTTGTGATTTAGTAAAGTGGATTTGAGTAAGTTTTTCTTGTCCGAGAAGTTATGTTGGGTCAGTGTTTATGGGATTGTGTCTGTTGTGATGTCTATCGGTGTAGTTGTGGTGCCTCGGGTGATGATCCGGGCACGGTACCTAGTGTTGTGATACGGGTATTTTCGCACGCGGTGTGATTTGTTGGTGGTGGTGTTGCGATGTCGTCACCGGTTGTGGTGGAGTAGGCGGGATGATTATGATTCGAGTTTCGAAAGTACATACCGGTTACACATAAATTGTTGTTTTGTTTGATGTTGCTTCCTGTGAGTTTCGATTTTTCTGAGATAGACAGTTGTTTTGTTTATTGATGTTTCTTACCGAGTTAAGTTTTGGTATGAGGGTAGAGTATGATATGAAAGAGAGTTGTATATGTTTTCGTTGTTGTCATGGTATAGTGACATTCTCGTTGATGGGACACGGTTGTCGAGAAGTTGTTCTGAGATTTTGATCTTGTTTTAAGATGAGGCTTTAGACATAGTCATGATAAGTGATTGGTGGAACATGTGTTGTATTGATCTGGACGCTGCAGGTGGTTCATAATCAGATTTTGGAACAGTGAGTGTAGGGTGTTGGGAATTAGTGTCATGTTAAGTTTTGTATGAGTTTTGCGGTAATAAAGAAAAGAACTTGAGGATCTAGTGTGAGTGTACGTAACGAGTGTAGATCGTGAGTTATGCTTTTGGGAGATAGGTGCCTTACATAGAGAGGTATGTTATTTTGCAGTAAGAATGGAGAGTTAGTATGGTGATTTTGCTACGAGTTTTATGGTATAGGTTAGGTGGTGTGCCGCATGAGTTGAGGTATGAAAAATGTTTAAGTAAGAAAGCCTTGGATATGTGCATGGCGAGTGTTTAGGTTATAGGTGGTTATCTTTGACATGCGGTGGTGATGAGGATAATGAAAAGATATATCTAGGATTTAGTATTAGTGAGTTACGAGGACGTAACATTTATCTTAAGAGGAGTAGGATGCGATAACAGAGATTTTGATGGTTGTTCATATCGTAGTATATTTGGAAGTAGAGTGTTGGTGTAGCATAAGATATGGATTTGTATATGTTGTGGTTGATAGTGTTAAAAGGTCATGGACGTGCTTGTAGTAGTTCGATGTTAGGAATGCGAGAATACTTCGATAGTGTTGACAGTTGGGTGATGAGGTTATGAGTGTGAGTAAACTTCGAGGACGAAGTTCCTTTTAAGGGTGATAGAATGTAACATTCCGTTTGATGTTTATGTAGTTGGTTATGTATGGAGTTAGTGTCGGGAGAGTTTATGATGTAGTTGATACGACATCGTGAGCGAGGTGTGAAGGTAGGAATAGTTGGTAGATTTGGTGTTAAGAGTTCATGGTTTCATGTTTTGTAAGTTGGGGTTTTGTTTTGAGTTCTTAGTTGCTTTGTTGCGTCTTGACCGAGTTAGTATGTTGTTTTTATGTATGGGTTGAACTTCGGGGACGAAGTTCTTTTTAAGGAGGGAAGACTGTAATACTACGGTTTTATGAGTCTCTGGGTACTCTATCGAGTAGGCCTTACTCTGTCGAGTAAGGGTGTGTTGCGTTATAAAATAGTTTCTGACCTGTTGGGTACTCGATCGAGTAGCTGGGGTACTCGATCGAGTAAGGGGGTACTCGATCGAGTACCTTGGGTACTCGATCGAGTGTCCGGTTTTACGGGGAGTTTTCTCGGGTTTTGTTAATTATGCGATTAAGGTATTTAAACATAGTCGTCATTGTTTTAAATCACTTTTACAAAACCTAAAACCCTGTTTAAGAGAGAAAGCAACCAGTTCATCTTCCTAATCGCATTCTTAGCAATTCCCGGAGTTCAGACGGTCGGTTCTTGTCGTTATTCGTGTCGTTGAGTTCCTTGGGTCGAGGGTAAGCTTTTAATATAATTTTTATAATGTTTTGTTAAGTTTGGTTAAACCCTAATTTAGAGATTGGGGGTTTCTTGTGTAGTATGTGATGTGTAGCCTCTATGTGTTATATGATAGGAGGAGGGTTCGTAGAAGAGGCTTTTTTTTTTACTCAGCTGTTGATACCGCTTTGATGTTGTGCTTTCAGGTAGGATTTCCTACTCGTATTAGTCCCATAATGGGATGATTGTTGATGTGTTGAGATTGATTGTTTGATATAGTAATTGTATTGTGACGGTGGTGATTGTGATTGTACTTTGTTGATAGATTTAGACGGTTGTTGATATTGTGATTGTGATTGGTTGCCTATGGTTCTCGAGATGCGTTCTCGGCTGAGTGGAGTCACTTGCGGGAGTGGCTTCACGCCCTAGTTTCGCCCTTCGTGGAACCCGCCACGGAAGGGGATGTGCACATTAATGGGACAGGGTTATCGCTCGGTATGATGAGCGGGGCTTAGGTGGGAACGGCTGCGGTCCCCCACTGGCAGGGCTGGTCCAGTGGACAGTCGGTGACGGAGATTGATTGGAGTGGGTGTGATTGTGTGTGTGACTGTTTGAGCTATGTTGTTTGTTGTGTTGTTGGATCATATAAATTATGTGATTAATCGACCCCGTTTAAATGTTTTAAAAACTGTGGTGATCCATTCGGGGGTGGTGAGCAGTTATTGAGCAGGTATGAGACGATGCGTATGGGATAGCTGGGATGAGTCACCACGTTGCAGTTTAGAAGTCTTCCGCTGTGTCTGACGCTTGATAGTATTTTGATAGTAGATAGTTTTGAGAACTTGTAGTTCCTTTTATCAGTTTTGGTTTTGAACATGTAATCACTTAAACTGTAATTACTTTTAAAGTACGTTTCTTTATTGTCTTATGATACTCATTGCCTCGGGCAACCGAGATGGTAGTATCCTTATACCTGAGTGGTCCTGGTAAGGCACTTGGAGTATGGGGGTGTTACAATAATACTCACAAAATCGCCCGTCAATTTTAAGCAATTTAATTAACCCGTATCGACATATGATCAATTAAATAATCAATTAAGAGTGTCACCCTTTAGGTATGACCTAAGGGGATCAACTGATCACCACCGTCGCACGACAGTAATGTCAAACTCTAGTCAGCCAATCATTACCGATATGTGTGGACCAGTTGACTGTAAAATATTACATCCCACATGTATTCTTAAAATGAGATTTAAACATGTGATCATCATGATCGACAGTTGTGATCGCATTATTGTCGGAGGACACATATTCCAACAATCTCCCACTTGTCCTCGACAAGTGTGCGTCACCAATTCTCTTGTCCTATTTCTATCTCCTACTCAATGCAAGGTGTCTTTCAGGTCGTACTTGCAAGTGATCATATCGAGAGTGGTTTCCTCGATCTGGAGAATAACTGATTGACCGGAATTATCTACCATAGATACCTTCCAAGCGTGGCCACGCATTTCCAGTTCATTACTCCTCGAGTGGCCCTGAGATATTGTTATAACCCTGACAAGGGGTGGTCAATTCCTATCGCACTTATTCCCTTCGACTAGCCACAACCATCATAACCCAAAATATGCCCATTTGACCCCATTTACGAAGGTCGTAGTAACATAAATCAAAGTTAATCTGAAACTGTGCCACCTTAGGCGAACAGTCTTTAGTCAAAAGAATCGACTCATTAGAATACTATAGTAGCTCTCGCCACGACCAGGCTATATAAATTTGCCAGAACTCTATAAGCGGTCATTAGCCCGACAAAGTGTTCCTAACAGTCTGCCTATGTGATCGACTAGTCATCTCACATGACTCCATGGCACTTGAACTTGCCATCAATCGCATCACACTCTAGTCACTTCGAGACGTCACCTCATGTAAGTGACTATGGGCGAATACAATGCTAATCCGTGTTCACTTTAACGGGGTTCAATTGTCTCTACAACCCGTTTGGATGTAACAAAGTATAAGGTGAGTTAATAATAACTCAAACGACAAATGTCGACATCACATTTGGGTAGTCAATACCATATTACAACCTTGTGATGTACATCGTAAGTGTGTAAACACTAGTCGTTTGCAACATGAGTTTAACATACCATGTGTCCATGTGTTCAAACTGTTGAATTGCATTTTCCTTTATTTTCATGTTTGTCTCACATAGCATGAATCTTACCAAGTACATATCTAGTTTCCCAAACCAGGTACAGGTTCTTTACTTGAGAGAACTTTCTTGTTGTTTATCACATAACCAACGAATTGTGGTGGATGATATAACTTGCACTGGTCAAGTGTTCTACCAACTCGCAATGCATTAGGTATACGTTTTGTAGGGTCTTGCAACAATTGTCAAGATGATTAGCCCAGCACTTCTCATAAGTCCTAGCATATTTTGAAAATACTAGTTTTGAGTAACTTCTTACTATAACAAGTATCTTTTCAAACTTCTTATTTCTCTTTTTAGCTTGAATAGCTTAGGATTTTCATAAATCCTTACGCGTTTTCGAAGTTCAATATGTGCAACTTCTTGTCACATAAAAGAGTATTCTTCTAAACACTAGAATAGCTCATTAGTTCTCCTTGAGAATTCATGATGATTCATATGTGGCTCACCAATGACTCATCATGCTTTTAAGCATATGATTCATTGTAGGACATGGGCATGATTATTCTAATGGCGGAAACATTAGTGATCTTTAATCATGTGATCAACCATTCTTAGGTTCAATGAATGACCATGACTGCTTATGGTAATTCCATTTTCCATCGATATGAATAACCTACGTATCTCGTTGATCTGATGTGCATATCTCAATGCCTATCCAACATCCCATGATGTGATTAGATTCATCTTAGTCCATTTTCATCCAGAATTGAAAACTCAAATACTTCTTTGTGAAAGATAGTACTAGCTCGTCATTCTCAATGAGTAATGAGTTATAAATTTTACAAGATGATAGCTCCCACTAAATTTCATGTTTTCACATGATAATTTGAAACTCCCACTCAATTCCACATGTTTCGTAATTGACTACTCAATCGAAACATTTCAAGAATTGAAATACATTTTGCTTTGCCAAGTTATTAAGATTAAAACCATATATATTCCCAACATATCTTTTCAAAATACCTGTTTTGAAAAGGTTTCAATCTTAAACTTATGGAAAAAGATTTTAATCTCTTACTCATTCATTTTTATAATGATGCGTAGCAATGCCATTATTTAAATGTGAAATCCCATTTAATACACGTCCTTCTCAAAATACACTTTTCGGAAGGAGGTTTAACCATTTCATTTTTATAATGAGGTTAAGTAATGACACTAGCGTGGTTAACAATTAACTTAGCTTTTGTAGACATCGGCATATCTTTCTTTGCAACTTTTAATCATAAATCTCATTTATATTCAAGGATGCAACTTTGTTTCATTTAGGCTCTTAAGTAAATATCAATATTGAAACTCTATTGTCATAAACTAGCAAAATCTCTTGTTGAGACTTTTCTTTAGTCATCTTCTTACAAAACTTTCTTTTGGTCTCCTCGTTTAGTTATCTTAAGAACATATTCTTTTGATTACTTCACTTGGTCTATTTTGTCATGTAGATCTCATCTATTTGAGACCATAGATCTCATCTATTCGTGTATACTATCTATTTAGGTATACAAATCATTCTTTCTTTTGTAGATCTCATTTACTCAAGCATACAAATTATTCTTTGTATTCTTTGTGTCTTCATTTTTCTCCCACTCTATCTTTAGAATAAATACACTAGATATTCAAAGATAGCTTATGAGACACAAATAATGATTTTTGAAGTAGAAGGAGGATCATCTCATAGATTGACTAATAGTATTTAGATTTGATGGGCGTACTTGGTAATTGACATTCCTTTAGGAGAGTTCATCAACTCAACATCACTTTATAATTGATCATACACAAGCCTTAAGCTTGTGGACATGTAATGAATCCCATCATTATAGCTAGTTGTCTATTGGATCACTTTAAGTAGATGATCATATGTTTCTATGTGCAAGCATATAAAGACGAATTTTTAGAACAAACAAATAGGATAAAAGGGGTGACTTGGGTTGCAAGCCAAGTCACCATAATCCAAAATACAACCATTGTTTAGAAAAGATCAACCATTTCCATGTCGAACACGGAAATCAAAATAGTTCTAAAATTCATATTAAAATAAAGACAATAATAAAAGCCAAGCTTCATCGGTAGCTACTCCTAGCTCTTTCATGATTTCTCAAGCTTGCTTCTCCTTTCCCTTGTCTTTACTTGGAGGAGGCCCTATTTACAATAAAAAGGGGATACATTATCACAACTTTGTATCAAAATACCATAGTTGAATTAGAAATAAAAAAGAAAGGATAGTCATTTACCTACTGGAGTGATCTTTCCAGCTTTGATGTCACCAAGATACTTGGAACAATTCCTCTTCCAATGTCCAACACCATTACAATAATGGCATTTATCAAGAGGACCCTTCTTGGTTTTGGAAGTGCTAGCTTCAAAAGTCTTAGCCTTGGTGGACATGGGAGCTTGCCTCTTACCCTTTTTTCCATTCTTCTTGAACTTCCCCTTGCTCTTAGTGCTTATATTAAGCACATTCTTAGGTGGGTTAACATTTAGCCCCATGTCTCTTTCGGCTTGCACAAGTAACTTGTAATACCCCGTAATTTAATAATAATTTATGAGAATAGTTTATGTAATTTAAATAATTAATTAATGAGATTTCTAATAATAGTTGTGAAAAAGACGGTAGTTAAATAATAAAATAAGTAAGCAAGTCGGGAATTGGGTTTAGCTTGTGATAAGGCCTTGGGCCGTATGATATAGATATGGGCTGATTATATTAGGCCTAGTATGAGTAGTAGTCGGGATTTAAAGCGGGATTTAATAATAAAATAATAAATATAATTATAATTTGGTAATTCCTAATAATAATTAGAAAAGGGCAATAGTTTCCTAATTGGCCTCATATACTCCCCAAACCTAGACTATAAATACCTGATAAATCTAGAAAACAAATCACAAAGAAAGAAAGAGAGGAGATTTAAGACGGAAGGAGCAATTAGCGATAAAAGGTAAGACCGTCTCACAATTTAATGTATTGATTTTATAACTTATATAACTCGTAATTTAGACCGCCTCTAGACTAGCTAGGACCGTGACCTTGGACGTGGACCACCACGGATTTAACTGGACCTCTGTATGACCACCGTTGACCTGCAGGGGAGGGGTTGTTGCTGGGTTTTACGTGGTTGTTTGTGTTGTTTGCCTTGTTGATCTTACACGGGTTTTACCCCTTACCTCGCTGTTTTGAGACCAGACCATGGGTTGGGTGGTTTACTGGTGGTGAGTCGACCATCAGAGGGTGGTCATGGGTGGTAGTGTAGTGGTTATGATGGTGGTTTGGCTGGAGTTCGTGTAGGTTATCATGGTGATTGGGTATTTGTGCCGAGTGATTGAACACGGGTTTTGAACTGTTTAATGGTCTAGTCTTGACCTGGGTTAAGGTGGGTTGGTTCCTGGAGGTTGGGTTGACCACGGTGGGAGTGTCGGTAGGGTGGCTGGTGGTGGTTGGTGTCGTTGGTGGCGAAAACAGGGGAAGAACAGGGGACGGGTTCGTGCGTGGTGGCTATCTTAAGACGAATTTCGTGGCCGCATTACTGACTGTACCGGGGAAGGGAGACCACCCCTGGAGCCACCGTAGGACAGAGGTGTCAACGGTTGTAGCCATAGGTGGTAAAGGTGGCTGTGGTGGTGTTGGCGAGGTGTTTTATACGCAGTGTACATTGATGTCGGGTTTTCGGTAATTAGTAATGATCGTGAGTGAGGTTGCTAGGGGGTGGGGTTGTGAGTTGTAGGGGACGGTTGGGCTGCTGTATGGAGGTCGTCGGGAGTCATGGTGGTGCAGGCTAGTGGTGGTAGATGGGGACGTGCCACTAGGTGGCTGGTAGGACGGGTGTGGTGGCTGCAAAAGGAGGTGTGTGTGTTGTTCACGGTTTGCGTATGGGTATTTGAGTTGTGGTGTGTTGAGTTGTGACGTGGGCTTAATGTGACGTGGTTAGTACGAATTTATTGGGTAATTTGTGTCTGGTTTTATTTGGGAGTTTGGGTGACTCGGGTTTGTATCGGAATCGGGTTTTAATATCGTAAACCTTAATAATAATAAATAATTAAATTGATTAATGAAGATAATAATTTTTAATTAGTAGATAATAATAGAAGTTAATAATTTATAATTAATGATATTATTTGAATAAAGTAAATAATTAAGTAATTATAAATATATTATTTATCTATAGGTAACGGACTTGTGGAACGGGTTTGTTGAAGAATATTTTTAGTAGATTGCATTATTCGGAATTGCTTGCCAGGTAGGAATTTCCTACTCAACTCGGGTTTTATTGTTAAGTGAATGAATATTTAATTGTGACGGTTGATGAGATTAATGTTAATCTTGTGATTTATTATTGGAGACGGAGTATATGTGTAGTTGTTGACGGAGCTGTATGACGGGATTGTTTTTGGGTTTTTGTTGTTGGTTATATTTGATTGTTGGAGAGTTGATTATTCAGTTGAGCATAACACGGAGGGTGTTACTGCCAGTTGTGCATAACGAGCAATCGTTACTGCCAGATGTGCATAGTAAGTAATTACTACTGCCAGTGATAGTTGTGCATAGTAAGTGATTACTACTTCCAGTTGTGCATAGTACGGAGGGTACTACTGCCAGTTAAGTTGAGCATAGCACGGTGTTCAGGGGGTTGTGCTACTGCCAGTAATGTAAGTGAGTTTTACGGATGAAGTGATGAGAACTTGATGAATATATATATTTTGGGTTGGATTATTATTGTTGTTTAGTTTATTCCTACTCAACCTCGTGGTTGACCGTGTATTCGTGAACACCTGC
The DNA here is from genome assembly GCF_048544455.1 of Silene latifolia. NCBI lineage: Eukaryota > Viridiplantae > Streptophyta > Magnoliopsida > Caryophyllales > Caryophyllaceae > Silene > Silene latifolia. Next base: position 140,086,331 of record NC_133534.1, on the reverse strand, counting down.
GGTGAACCATAATGGGGAGCAGATTTGACAGGTACTAAAGATTAGCTGACTTGGGAGCAATGGGGATGCGTGAGGACTTGGCCAATCTACCTAGAAGTCTAGACCACTTAGAATATTTTATCACTTTATTTATTTCCGCTGCGAGTTGTAATTATTTTTATATTAAGTTTTAGTTGATTAAGTTGTAATAAACATGTAATCATTAAGTTTTAATCTAAAGTACTTTGGTGAGTTGATCTTTATTATTCACTACCTCGGGAAATCGAGATGGTAACGCTCTCATTTACTTGGGAATGTCTAGCTAAAGGCTCCCGAATAAATGGGGGTGTTACATAACTTGTGCAACTCTTCAAGAGACACGTCCTTATCTTGCATGTTAAAATTCACCCGGAATTGAACATACGCTTTGACTTTGGATAAGGAGCGTAGAATCCTATCTACAATGAGCTCTTTAGGGATTTCAACCTTTTGAAGTTTCAATGTCTCGACTAGCTCCAACAATTTGAGCACGTGAGGGCTAACCTTTTGGCCCTCCTTAAAATCGAGATCAAAGAATGCCGAGGCCGCCTCATATTGGACGATCCTCGGTGCTTGCGAAAACATTGTCACAAGTTTGGAATAGATTTCATAAGCGGTGCCCATTTTAAAGGCTCTCCTTTGGAGATCCGCCTCCATAGCAAAAATCAACACATTTTTCATAGCGGCGGATTCTTTGTGGTAAGCCTCATATGCTTCCCTAGTGGCGGTACTCGACCTAGCATTAGGTTCGGGTGGAGAGGCCTCGGTGAGGTAACGAAACTTGTCGTCATCTTGGGCGGCTAATTTGAGTTGGGCATCCCAATCGGAGAAATTTGACCCATTCTTTTCAAGTTTACAACGATCCATGAAGGATCGGAGCCATGAAACATTAGTGAGAGGTGCGGCGTTGGTGTTTGGTGCGGCCATTTGTTATGAGAAATAAAAGTGGTCTACAAAACAAAAATAGAAGGAATAAAACACTTGTCGTTTTAAAAAAAATAATAATAACACTCGTAAATTTTTAATTTAAACAAGTTTTATTGCATTTATCTAGTGACCTCTACCCAACTTGATAAATGATTCCGAGACCCAAATTCATATTAACTTGGGCACGGGGTAGCCGATTCATCCCTTATCAATATAACTCGGTGGATTAACTCTTTAATCGATTCTACTTTTAGAACTCTCGGTCGATAAAATTACTCTAATATTTATCTATAGCTCGGAACACATGCGACTACGGTCACGAATACTTCCGTTGAGCTCAATCCAAATTTCAAATAGATGTGTCCATGATCCAAATTCACATTAACTTGGGCACGGGGTAGCCGATTCATCCCTTATCAACATGAATTCGGTGGATAGACATTTATCACCCACTTCCCCTACGTAACAAGGTTTGTACCCCCGGTGTGGCCGAGCGCACTCCCTCACGAAATAGGTTTTCATGGTTTCTACTTTTTGGTAAGGCTAAGTCTCAATTGTTTATTTTAGCGAGAAGTCATGTCAATTTATTATCTATCACGTTTTAAGTGAACTAAAGCGGTGAACTACGATAATTGTAATTGACACGGTCGATAAACTCGATTTAAAATGCATGTTAAGTTATGGCGATTTAGCGATGCATGCAACATATAAACAAAATGCAAAGCATAAAAATAAAATCCTAGTATGGCCTTCCTAAAATAGTAAATCTAATAAACTATTACAAATTCGTAAACCAACTCCTTTGGTCCCTTGAACTTCGGTCTTGGCACGCATTTCAAGGCAACACTTTCTTTGATGGATCGCCTTCTCGAGTGGCACCGTCTTCAAGGTACTCCGGAATAAATAAATTACAAAATGAATTACATAATTTCCTATTATACATTTGTAATAAAAATAAAATAAATCTATTAAATTACAAAACGGTGATACGAGATCACAATAATTACAACCGAATCGATATTCCCATACATTTCGGGTAATACCAATTAAAAACTAAGGCCATACTAAGTAAAAAATACATAATTCAAAAATTACATAAAATTAAAATATGACAATCATAAATAAAATGCAGCATTATAATATGTATGAACATGCTCGCTTTTATGCTAAATCGCCTTTAAAGAGCCAATATCGTATATTAATCGGTTTTTATGGATTTGCGTGATTTAACCTTTTAAAAATCACAATAATTACATAAATTCATATTTATGTACAAGTTAAATACCCTAAACATCTTAGGACTCAAAATTAGTCTCCACTAACATATTGACAATAATTAACCTAGATTTCTTAATATTGTTCATAAATGGACTTAAAAATACAAAAATGCTAAAAACTTCAAATTAAATTATAAAAAAAAATTCAAATAATTTCAAAATTTGAAATTTAAACTCATGAACATTCTGGAAAAATACCATGACACTCATAATGTTCAAAATTTAGGTTAAAAATTTCGAAAATTTATCGAGAAAAACATTGTTGCGATTTATCGGTTTTAACAATTATGACCATAAAAATATGAGAAAAATTTTATTCATCAACTTTTCACTTTTAGATCTGAAATATATGATAAAATGCAACATGTGACATTTTTCCTTAGTCATGAAGTATGTTTTGTCATTATTACTAATTATAGTCACTATTTATGTGATTTTTCATCAAAAAATTCATAAATCATGCATAAAGACTTCATTATAGCCAAATATTTTACACACATCTTGTAAAATTGCATGTGACAACATACTAAATTTCCATGACCAGATTCGAAATATAACTCATATTAACCTATTTACCCATTTAAATACGATTTTAACTTGAAAAATCCATATTTCGAGCAAAACAACTCATTTTATCATGAAAATTTACAGGCCATCAGTAGATAATATATTTGAAATCATATCCAAAAACCACAGAACAATTCGAAGTTTAGCTATTTTTCGTCCAAAAATGACATTTTTATCATAAAAATCACATTTTAATACCAATATTATATAAAATGAACAATAAAATCCATAAATAAACCAAAATGTCCTAAAAATCAATTAGGACCAGAAACTTTTAATATGCAAGCTTATTTTTAGGTTTATCTTCATAAAACCAAATTAATTAGTTTTGTATGTTAATCATATAACTCGGAAAAACTATAAACCGATTTGCATTCAAACAACCTAAGGCTAGTGATACTGCTTGTTAGAAAATATTAATCTCATTAATTTACATATTCATATAAGTGACATTTTAATTTAGTCATAAAATTAAAACTAGATCTTATGCATGCAAACTTGAACAAGAGTAGAGAAGAAATTATCAATCTTATATTGAGGTTTCGGATATTAGGGCACAAAATGAGTTCTCCTTCTCACTTGTTCTTGAGCTTTCCTAATAATGGATGAACAAAAGGATCCAAAATAGAATCCCTCCCAAAAGTTTATACTCAAGGTAACCTCTTAAAAGACTAATATTATTAGATCTAGAACAATATTAATCTTACAAAAATGACCCAAAATATTTGTTTTGGTCTCTTGTTATTCGGCCAAGAGAGAAGGATTTTTGGAGATTTTCTTTCTCTAATTTTTCATAAGATGTGACACCCCGCGATAAAGCGGAAAATATAACTAATAAATTAAAGCGGAAATTTATGAGATTTTAAAAACTTTTCATCGTAAGTTAAAGATTAACACGCGGGTGCCAAAAACGAAATGAAAACAAATACAATAATAGGCAACTTAGGTTATTACAACCCAAGTCTAGAAAGCGGGGAAAAGATATCCCACGAATAAACATATAAGGGGTTTCTAAACTAGCAGCTAAGGCCCAAGGGTTTAGTTCTCGCTAGCCTACACGTCATCCCCACGTAAGCATCTTCACCACCTGTCATTCATGTAAACATGAACGCCACAGTCAGTGGGGAGTAACTCAAGGTTCTCCCAGCCACAATATGTCGAAATGCAAGTGAACAACCACTTAATTAAACATATTGATCATGCAACGTATGTGAATAATAAAGGACAACAGATACAATTGATAATCATGATGAGATAGGTATAATACTTTCTTAATAAAATAGGCATGAGATATTAGAATAAATATGCAATCAAGGGCATAGAACAACCAAGTCAACCAACTCATATTGACACGACTCAACAAGTGTAAGACATATACTTAGTATGAACTCACAAGACAAACCATCTAGACTCCAACCTCTTGGTAGGACGACGATCATAATACGGTCCTAGTCTAAACCTGGATCCAGACTCTCGGGATGGACGTCACCCGATTCGACAAACGATATACCAATCGTATCCAAGACTCGAAACATGGCACACACTCGTAACCAAAGGTCGAGTAACCTCTAATCGGAAACATGGCACACACTCGTAACCAAAGGTCCGAAGAAAGGCGGAAGGATATCCTAATTCGGAAACATGGCACACACTCGTAACCAAAGGTCCGAAAGAGGAAAGATAACCCAATCCGGAAACATGGCACACACTCGTAACCAAAGGTCCAAAAGGGGTAAGCAAGGAATGTCAAGTAGTCACACAATGTAAAACGTCACACTTGAGTCACAATAGGAGTAAGAATGATCATGCGAACATCATATGACACGGGATCTTTAATGTCACATTCATACTCATGGCTTGCATCTCACCATGAGTACGGATGGGAACATCAATCCCGACGATCATATCGCAACTAGAGCGCTTATAGCTCACCCCTAGTATCCGATAGGACCAAGACTCTCACAACAGAACAATACAAGGCAATATCAAGAATGTGACTCTTACAAGTACTTATAATAAATATCTCATACTTGTATTATATTAATGAATGTTCCATTTTATAATTTAACATGCCGGTTAAATAAAATATAATGAGTGATAATGCATAATTTACGTTATGCGAAATTTACGGGATAAAATGTGACCAAGTCCAATGGATAGAACAAACTCAGTCCAACAAGTAAGCTAGACAAGTCCAACTAAATTAACGAGACAATTTCAATTAAATTAGCCAGACAAGTTCAAACAGCTAAATATGAGAAGTCCAATTAAATTAATATGTAAATGAATAATGTTTAACGAGTTACGTTACATAAAATACGAGACGGTTATTTAAACGATTCACATATACCAAATTTGGCACCGAGAGCACCCATAATATGAGTATGGCCCAAACTACAAGCCAAGCCTAATAACTAGAATATAATGAGCCCAACTTTCAATCTCAACAAGTCCAATTGAAATGATAAGTGAACGAAATATTTAACGAATTGCGTTATATAAATATGAGACGGAAATTTAATAATTTCAAAGGGCCAATATTGCGCCAAGGGCAACTAATGCCACGACTCAAGGACTTAAATCACGGCCCAACCAACAGCTACCTAAACCACCCCAGAACAGCCGCCATTCACCCACAACCAACTACCAAAATCTCCCCAACCAGCCATCAAAACCAACGTATCCCATTTCAACACTTAACTATCGTCCCATGACCGCCTAAAACGGTCCATCTAAAGCCATTATGCGGCTGCCAGCAGCCTGTAAAACGGCTCCACACCCGAGTCAATACAACTCCCAACCCACGACTCAAAGGAGCCACCTTGGGCAGCTCACCACGGTCTGACGGCCGCCTATAAACGCCATCCAACCGCATCGTTCCACGGCAAAAGACAGAGCAGCAGACAGACCCAAAGACTCAAATTTTAAGATGGAAAAGAAGACCAAATGAAGACGTAGGCAAAACGCGACAAAACCATGGTTACTACCCCTTTTAAATCGTCCTAACCATACTCGAAAAGGTCCTGTTCATCACTGTCACGGTTCTAAAACCCAAAACCCAGTAACCCCGTTTCAGTTTGGCGTCAAGACGGAATTTGAAGCAAAGATGAGATGGAACTTAACATATGAGTGCAAAAAAAGAAACAAAGGAACGACCTTTACCAAACCAGAGTATATAAAACGACATAAAAGACGGAGTTTTGACATTTTGTCGAGTAACCTATCACCGTTACCTTTTTGCCCTTCAAATCTCCGTGGAAAACGTCAAAAGAGTACGAGCCTCCCTGCGGGTCTTCGGTTTTTCAACTAGAAGGAGGAAAACGAAATAAAGGAGCTAAAAATCGGAACTTTTATGAGGGGGGTCAAACTGAAATCACCACAAAATCATAGCTTTCTTACCTAGAAAGATGAAGGAGGAAGTAAGGAGGAGAATGGTGGAAGAATTAGAGGAAAAGGTTGAGAAACGAAGTCGGGATCTCGGTTTTAAGGTAGACGAAAATGGTGTTTGTGGTATCTGCTTGTTTGTTTTAATTTGTTGCTGGTGAGTTGTTGTTGTTGTTGTTGCAGGTCTCGTGAAAGAAGAAGAGGAAAAGAAGGGAGTAGGGACAAGTAGTAAATTAACAATAATAATAATAATAATATATGATAATAATAATAGAATTATAATAAAATATATAATAATAAGTAATAATAAAAGTAAAGTATGAGGTGGGCAGGTATATGTGTTGTCAATATAAGGTTGGTCCGAGTTTAGATAAGATCCCCAATTGAAATGTGACGGTCTAAGCTAGTCGGTAACATAAGACGGAATTATTATTATTACTGTCACTATTATAGTCCGACCAAAAATAGGTATACATATATTCTTATATAAATTATGCCTTAAAAATATAATTTAATAATACGTATTTTTATTTAAATGAGCTTTTATATATTACTTTTATAAAAATCGTGTTTGACATAAAACGAATTAAATTGAATAATTCAAAAATATAAAATAAAGTAATCAAACGGTTTAATAAGTTATAATTGTCAAAATGGGAAATTCGCGGGTGTTACATAAGATGTAGAGAGAGTTTTATATTTTCTTACACTAGAAATTATAATGTGAAGAAGTGAATGAATAAGAGAAAAACCATTGGCATTTTACACCTCCAAAAACCAGTTGGCATAGGGAGAGAAGAGCTAATGCATGAGCTTGTTATTCTACCCAAGAAATCATAGGTATGCATGGCTATATTAGGTTGCAATCATCATGTTTTCCACTTAAAGATAATTAACACAATTTAAACCTAATACTCCCTCCATTTTCGGCACTTATATAAAATGGGAGCTCCATTTTATATTTGTCATTTGTCAATTGTGACATGTTACTAGTCATGTGTAATTGTAATGTATTTTTAACATATTAAAAATCAACGTATTAATAAAAATACGTCATGTACAAAATCGACTTAGTAATTCATAATTACTTGTACCAAAACGGTTTATCAATTATAAATCACAACGTCTTATATTTATAATAAATTATTCATTCAGTTTCAATTGTTTCGTAAACAATAATTTTATCTAAGTAATAGAACCATTTGATTACTTAGACCGTATCTTATTTAATCGAATTACAATAAGACACGTCAATAATACTCACAAAATCGTCCGTCAATTTTAAGCAATTTAATTAACCCGTATCGACATACGATCAATTAAATAATCAATTAAGAGTGTCACCCTTTAGGTATGACCTAAGGGGATCAACTGATCACCATCGTCGCACGACAGTAATGTCAAACTCTAGTCAGCCAATCATTACCGATATGTGTGGACCAGTTGACTGTAAAATATTACATCCCACATGTATTCTTAAAATGAGATTTAAACATGTTATCATCATGATCGACAGTTGTGATCGCATTATTGTCGGAGGACACATATTCCAACAGGAACCTCACCACAACCGACACGAGGCGTCACACTACACTGTGAGTTGTTGTTGACATTTGAATCAACACCTAAGAAGATAAAAGGTTCACAAAGTCACATCTCACATTCACAAAACAAGGCTTAAGATTCACTGAATAAGGTCTGTGATTCACAAATAAAGTCTGAGGATATTATCTGAGCAAGGAAGAGAGCAGAATAGGTCATTCCTAAAGGGTTCACAAAAAGAGCTCTAGGATTCACAAACAGATTCACAAGTTCACTTTTTGGTTCAGATTATTAGTTCAGTTTTTAATCTTACCCAAGTTGTATATATTAGTTATTACACAAATTCTCATTATAGACGGACACTATCCGTCTATACGTATAGACGGATACCATTTTCCCTCACAAAATATCCATTTGCCATAAAGTGGGAAGCACATGGGGGGTGCCTCACCTTGTCCCCCCTACCCATTTTATTAGAGGTCTTTACCCGTCTGTTCGTCTCACCCATCTATAACAAGACCTATTGTAGTTATTAAGTTTCACAAAATAACCTTCTAGTTTCACAAACTAGGGTCTCTGCTTCACACAAAAAGAAATAAATAAATTGCATCAGTAACGTTTAACAACAGAGATTCACAAAATAAGGCCCAAGATTCACTAAATAAAGGCTGAGATTCACCAAATAAAGTCCAAGATTCACTAAATAAAGTATCAGATTATTAGTTCAAATAATTTTAAAAAAATTTGGTGAAGATTATGAGTTCACTTTTTGAATGTTGTTGTTTAGTTAATTCGAAAGCCATGAACCTGCGAAATTTTATGTGATGAAAAATTACAAGATTTTTAAGTTTTCTGAATATTACTTATGTTTTAATTAATTATCACACTATCATCATTTGCTAAGATTCACTGAGTAAGGTCTGAGATTCACAAAATAAGGTCTAAGATTCACAAAATAAGTAAAAGAGCAGAAAAGGTGATTCTAACCACTTATGATGACCAAGTTTCACAAAATAAGCTCTAAGATTCACTAAACTAGGTCTGAGATTCACAAAATAAGGTCTGAGATTCACCAAACAGCAAAATCCACTCAATTCATAAACTCTTACAGTAACAATTCAACCAACTCTTACAGTCACACAATTAGGTCCTAAGATTCACAAATTCAACTCAATTCATAAACTAAACCTTGCAAAAAAACTGAAATACAATATCGATCCATATATTCCATAATAATGAAGCAGAAATTTTGACAAATGCAAATTGAATTAGAAAACATGAGATTTTACAAAAATTACATAAAAACGATATACCTGATTCAATAATACTATTATCATCAGTCATTGTGATATCTACAATCTCCATAGCAATTAGAGCTGCAAAATCGTCAAAAACAATTTAGTAAGTAGTACGAAATCGCGAGAAAAAGGAAATCTCTCAAAATATTGGTCAAATTCGAACGTTCTATTTACAAAATCGTTCAATTTGATCAAATTCGAACCTGATATCATCAATTTATGAGTGAATTGACAAAATTGTATGAATATACTCAATTTTGATCAAAATTATGAAATTACCTGAAAATTAATCGATTTTGCTTATGAAATTACTTGAATCAACGTTGTTGAATGTTGTTTTGATGAAATCCACGAACAATTGATGAACAAATTGATGAGCTTGCTTGCTGAAGAATTTCCGTTGAACGACGAGTTTGCTTGATGAAGAATTTTCAGAAAACGATTTTGTTTGTTATATTTTAGAGAGATAGTGTGTAATTGGGCTATTGTATGATTTAATATTTGAGTGAGAGAAAGTATTTTGGACTAAATGAAAAGATTTTGAATGACCCCTCAATTTTCAGCCCAAAGATTTGTAATTAAATGATGGTGTAGCATTTTATTATACCCAATTAAATGTTCATAGTAATAAGAATTCTAATAAAGGTAAAACTAATCTTTTTGTTATTGTAGGTAAACCAATTGATGAGTAGGATTCTAAGAGTTATATGTCAAAGTACAACATCAATTGATAAAATAAGTATTTTTGTTTTATATATATATATATATATATATATATATATATATATATATATATATATATATATATATATATATATATATATATATATATATATATATATATATATATATATATATATATATATATATATATATATAGGGTCGGGATCCGGTGAGAACCACTAACATAATGAGAACCGTGAGAACCCTTACTAAATCTCCACCAAAACTTGTTTCGAAAGTTTTGATGGATCATTTAGCATTAGTTTAGTTTATTCAAACATATTCTTTAGTATAACTAAACAAAATTTATCGATTTTATTAACAAAATATAAACTTAATATACAAAAATACAATTAGGTATATTAAAACGGCTATAAATGCACGAAAACGAATTCTAGGTGCATGAAAAATATTACATGCATGAAAATGATTACTAGGTGCATGAAAATAACGGGTTCTAGATGCACGAAAACGAGTTTAGGTGCATGAAAATTGTTAGATACTTGAAAATGAGTAATAAGTGCATGAAAATTAATAAAACGTATTTCGCCTCGATTTCCATCAAAATTTTAATACTTTTTGGATCAAGAAATATGTTTTCTAGCCATAAAATTCTATACCGAATCCAAATATGTCATTATTTTTCTTAAAAACATTCCGTAAGGTGAGTTCTCATAGTTCTCATTATATTGTTGGTTCTCATTGGATCCCAAATCTATATATATATATATATATATATATATATATATATATATATATATATATATATATATATATATATATATATATATATATATATATATATATATATATATATATATATATATATATATATATATATATATATATATATATATATATATATATATATATATATATAGATTTGGGATCCTATGAGAACCGCTAACATAATGAGAACCATGAGAACTATTTACAACCGTTGATGAATTCTGATCTAAGAGCTGAGATTAAGCCCGTGTTTTTGACTCAATTGTTAAAAACTCACCTCACAATTCCAGATTTTCAATTTACCTATTTCTCTCTCATCCACTCTCGTTTCACAAGTTTTTCCCCCTTTCTCAAAATTCATTCATCTTCGATTCCACCACGTTGACGATCGCGATTCTGGTGTCGCCACCACTGTTTCTTCTTTAGAAGGTGTGTTTTTAGTTATTTACTATTTGATTTACGAAAAATTAGGGTAGTATACAACAATCTATAAAAATTAAATTAAAAGTTTACCTCGAATCGAAAAAATTCTAAAATTTGATTGATTAATTAAATTTCTCGATTTCTCAAATTTAATTTAATTCGATATCATTGTATTTTTATACTTAAATTTTCTATTGAAACTTGTTATAATTTGTTATTAGAGCTCCATTCTTGAAAAATTAGAATCAATTTATAATTAATTAGGTATTCTTTGTGTAGTTGTGACTTGCAAATTTAAAGTAATGGTGTCGTTTCTTATGTTTTTGTTTTTTGATTTCTTATTTGGGAGTTTTGATGATGAATATTTCTTGCATTTTCATCAACTGAAGCATCATATTTGTCAATCATGCAAATACAGAGTTATTGTATTCTTTCTTAATTTCATCAATTTAGCTAAACAAACGTATATGCTTTTTCTCTACATGAATGCAGGTTGAGAAGCATGATAAAGAACATATACATAAAATTTTTTAATTAGCTACACATCATAATGATCTTGGATGTAAGATGGACGCTATATGCGAGACAACTACTTGAAAACCTCTCCTTATTTGTTGCATTAATCAATTATTGGAATTATTCAATTTTATAATAGTGGTTCTATTTGTGCTATATGAAACCATATTTGTATATGTTTACATATTTGATATACAATGTGTTCTGATCTTTTGAAATTGTTTGGGTGAGGTTATCGTCTAATATTAAATATGCATAGGATAGCCTTATTGATATTATGGTACTGGTATGGCTGAATGCAATTTATTTTACTTTTTTATGAACTTTTAGGGGTGTGATTAAATTGTTTTATGAAATTAAAGATCATATTATGATTTAGGTAATGATGTTTTGAAAGCCGGTTAGCTCAAATGGTAGAGCATTGTGCATTGCACAAGGTATGGGTTCGACTCCCATATCGGTTATGAAATACTAATACTCCCTGCATATAGATGCATAGAAATACACACTACCTGCACAATATTCACCACCAGATACACAAAATAACCAATTTGTACATTAGCCACAATGTCGGTGTCGGAACTTCAGTTGTTGTATTAGTACAATTCAAAATCTAAAATGTGTCTACAATAGGTATTGAAAAATAGTAATGACCCAACTTTATAAGGGTACAAAAAATGATTGCTAGGAATACAAAAGCGACACGTAAACAAAGTGAACAAATAGGTATAAAAAAGATAGTTAGTAGACCATTAGTAAACAATACTGAACCTTTACAGGTTATTCCCAGTCAATTCACTTGACAATCATTGCAAATTGAACCGTACTTGTAAAGCTCTAAATTACCATCAAAATCGTCATCATTTGTCGCCTGAATGCAATTAAGAGCGTTTGAAGTAATACAATTAGAGACTCGATTATCTTGATTGCCTCACGAATTAAGTTTCACATGTATCCAGTCTCAGTCTAACATTTATCGTCATTTATTTCTATTGGAGGCGACATTTCTTTTCGATGTTCTCTTTTGCTTCGGATTCATAAATGGTTTACCAATCCCATAACTTGAAGAAATGAGTTTTTGTCTTATTTACTACTTTTTGTCTGCTAAAACGTTTCAGTCCTCCACACTATAACTATTGAACTGGATTCAACAACCATGAACAATAAAAATAAGTAAACAGACAGAGAAGTGGTGTAAATTGAAACTTGTGCGGCAAAATATACATAAAAAGCAGGAATTGGGTAAGACCACCATATGGTTCAGATACCCTAATACACTTCACAGATGCACTAAATTATAAAGTAGCTCATATACATAATTTCACCTCACTATAACAAAAAAAATATAGCTTAGATACATCAACTCTCGTCACTCGTTCACCTCGCACATGCAACAAAATATGACCATATATGCATCATGCATGCCTTACTTGAAATATGATTAGAATTTACAAGGCCCGGTCTCTGGAAATCTAAAATGTAAAAGAAACACTAGTATTTCATAGTAGCCAATATGGGAGTTGAACCCACATCTTGTGCATTGCACGATGCTCTACCATTTGAGCTAATTGGCTTTCGAAATAAGTAAAATATAAATATTCGTAATATAGAAACGGTAATGACTATCAAAGATATTATAAACTGAAAAATTTTAGGATACCCGTCCTCTAATATTAAACAACTTTCTTTATGCATGAAAAAACAATATATGTGCATTAAACAACCTTGTACATGCATGAAAAATCAATATATGTGCATTAAACAACCTTGTACATGCATGAAATAACAATATGTGTGCATTAAACAACCTTTTACATGCATGAAATAGCAATATATGTGCATTAAAGAACCTTGTACATACATGAAAAAGCAATATATGTGCATTCACTAGTTTTATACCCGTCCTCCTAAAAAAGGGTTCACTCTGCCCCTATCGGTTGTCTTTTGGTCTTGTGGCCGTTCGAATGATAATAAGGGTAAGGGCTAAGGGTTGGATTAGGCGGATCCGCGTCCAACCCTAAATGCTTTTCGGTCCTAAATTTCAGGACACTATTATTACATATAATTAGACTCTTAATATCATGATGTTAAATATTGGTAGACCTCGAAGTTTAGGAGACCCAAATATATACATTTGACACCAATACTAAAGACACAAATATAAAGAAACATCCACATGTATATCCCTTATGATTAATATTGTATAATATTGGAGTCAAAAATTGTAAATTGGACAAATGTACAATCTGATATTCTGATTCACTTGTGACCTAACCAAATATCTAGCATTCTCCATCTAGTTATGAAAATCAGTAGTTATACTGCTCAAAAGTACAAGGCAATCACATATCTGACTCACGAGAACATATTTAGAGTCTACCAACTTTGCCAAAAAAAAACTCTGAACGATCCAAACATAAAACAACACATATCAATCAATATGTTTCCAAGAGCCAGCTGAAGAAGAGTCGGCATCACAAAATCAAAAGATGAGCGCAAAATAAACTGTTTTATTAGACATTTACAAATTAAGAGTCATCATAAGCAAAAGCGCACAACACGACTCAATAAGTAATCGCACCCTGCAAGATTACCACTTCAAATATAGTATGGTGTACTCAATAATACACCTTTTCTTAAATGTCAGAATCATACAAGTTGCAAAAAATTAGTTAACTAAGCATAATATTAGTCTCAGACATCCAAATAAGAACAAAATCAGAATCATTTCTATCCTATGGCAGAAGCGAAAACTTATTTTTCAAAGAATTGTTTTTTTCAGATATACAACTCTTGTTATCTGGGGAGCAAAAGATCTTACAAATCACCCAACGCCTACAAAAAGATATGTTCACAAAACACGTCCAAGCCGTTACAGATACATCTCTTCGTAAGGTAGTCATAGCAGCCCATTTACGAAATACCACACTCATCCACTCTATGAGGGATCATCCATCCGAAATCCAATTAGCAAAAAAAATGCATCAAAGGCGCATTAGCTTCATAACCAATAATATAGCAGACTAGCAGTGCATAGTGAAGCAGCTTCAGAATATTATAAATAGACAAATGTAGCAAGTAGGCGCAATTCATAGTTGCACGCAAAATGAGGGACGCACAACACGTGTTCCATATAACCAGGATAAATGTTTCGACCCACGTATTAAAAACTAAATGTTGACAAGAACAAGCATTTCATAGTCTATTTTGCCATTTACCAAATCAACCATCATTGGAAGCACATTCTGAAAGCAATTTTTGTGATGTGTAAATGAATTATACTATGATAAAATCACCTTGATGAAACAACATAGGGTTGTCTTTGTGTTAGCAAATGCGTTACTTTCACTTATTTTCAACTGATTTGTACAAAGCAATATATGTGCATTATATTAAACAACTTAGTACATTCATGAAAAAGCAATATATGTGCATTCCCTAGTTTTATACCCGTCCCCCTAAAAAGGGTTCACTCTACCCCTCTAGGGTGTCTTTGGATCTTGCGGTCGTTCTAATGATAATAAGGGAAGGGTAAAAGGTTGGATTAGGCGACCTAAACCCTTTTCCGCCATAAAATTTTAGGATACTATTCCCCTAGTTTTAGTCCATCCCCAAAACAATTATATTACTATGTCAATTAATCACATTTCTCAAGTTCCTTAATACTTTCTTTATACGTGCACGAAAATGCGTTATATGTGTATGAAATAACGTTGTATGTGCATGAAATATGTAAACTTCAGGTCCTGTGTCAAAACAATTAAATTGCTAAATTAAGCATAAGAAATATTAAATTATTATTTTTCCTCCTATATATGACTATCCCAACTCGATAAGCGCAACCCCTTCAATAATACTTCATCCTATACACCTTCAACAATAAATTGGGTGCTTTTGCGACATCTTATTTTTCCTCCTGAGCAGCCTTCTTAAGGTTCTCAAGAACGGCGTTCTCAACCGCCTGATAACTAGCACCATTGCCGACAGGTGACTCATCCTTAGTTACTACGGCTCCTATGCTCGAACACACATTTTTTCAATCCAAACTTCTGTAACTCTCAGGCATTTGAATGCAATTGCTCGGTAAAGCGCTTTATACAAGGGTGGATTTACGCCACAATCAGAATTTAACATGTGTATCAAAAGCTATAGTGTAATACTCCATATCTTAAACTTCCCAATCCAAAAGAACTATAATTAGAAAAATAATCATAAGGATGAATGAATATTACCAGTGTATGAAAAAGCTCTTCCAGACCATTGTTGTAGCCTACTTGTGGTTACCGCCTTCTTTGGTTGTACCCTATAAATCGTTTATGACAGCTGCGCTTACCGTCATCAAATTCAACCCAACAAATGGAACATATGGAACCGGTATAATCACATGCTAATATCATTCAACGAAATGACACACTTTTAATCTGTAGAATGATAAATGTTATCAACCAAAGAAATCCATTCCCAATAGAGCCAACCTAATTCACGAAATTAACTTCCCAATTTCATGATTGTAACCAATTGAGGTAATTTCTCAACTTCCCCCAACCCTAATTTACCAACTTCATGATGTAAATTTGCCAATTTCATCAACAAAAAACCCTAATATTACAAGCATAAGTCAATAATTTTAATTATGTACGCCAATTATATGTATATAAACTCGAATAAACAATTCAAATGTAATTTGTTGACAATTTAACAAATTCCCAACAAATAAAGTCGAATTTCTGAAAAATTAATGGAAAAGTTAAACAAACCTCGATTTAATTTACATCATAGATGAAAGATGGTGTGATTTGCGTCTCCATTAATGAACTAAGCAACATAATATTGAAGCTTGTCTTCAATTCGAGGAAGAAGATTGTCGATCGGGGAGGGAAGATAAACTTGGAGAAATAAAGTAATTTGGTTAAATGAGAGTGAGTGTGGGAGTGTGGGATTTGGACGACAAATATTGTCTGATCTCATCCCTTTATTTGTCTAAAATCTAAGGGCTGTGAGAGGTTCTCACAGTTCTCATTATACTAGTGGTTCTCACTGGATCCCGACCCTATATATATATATATATATATATATATATATATATATATATATATATATATATATAGAGAGAGAGATTGGATTTGGTGTTTTTGGTTCTTATGGTGAGTTGTGAGTTGGGTGAATCTCAGCCATTAGTTTAAATTAGAGATGAGTGGCCAAGATTAATCTTAGTTGTCATATAAAAGCATTGTTATTTAGTTTATTTTCTCTTTTTTTCCTTTTTCTCTCTCTCTCTTCTTTCCCTCATTTACTCTCTAACGGTTTCTCTATCTAATTAATTATCCTCATTTACTGCAAACCGTTTATATAATTATAACCACTGCAAAGCGTTCCTCTCTCTTCTATTATTCCTGTGTTATTCTTCTTCAACTGTTCGTCTCCTTCTCTTTTTTCTCCCGTTTTCTCTTCGCCGTTCATCGTCTTCCTTCCTATTGTATGTAATTTCATGTCATTTTCCTCTTTTATTTTGTAATTTTGTTTAATTTCATGCTTTTGTATGCTTTTTTATTCGTTTTTCAGTGTAATTATCGCTAGGTTCACTTAATCGAGTACTTTAATGTCGTTATTATGCTGCATTTTTGAGTTTTTTATAGTTTTGAAGTGATTCGCATGTTCTATGTGTCGCGTTGTGTTGAAAACTTTACTATTAATTGTTTAATGTGTTTTTCTAGGGTTTTTGTGTTTGTTCGTGTTGTCTTCAGTTTTCAGTACTTCTGTTATTCCGATGTTATACTGGTCGTATGGTGTCATTGCAGCGCTACTCTTGCGGTCATTGTAGTGTTTTTGCTGTGTTGAATTTTCTGTTATTCTTTTCCGTTATTCTCTTTGTTATTCTAGTGGTTTTGTTTGTTTGGCTTTGTTTGTTTGTAGGTTTCAAAGCATTACTAATGGACTTAGTTTGTGAGGGATGGGCAATAAATATAGTGAATGAAGATAAATTGTTATTTGCTAGCGAGTTCGCTCTTTGAAAAGAAAAAAATTGGGATGGTTATTGGACGATAAGACTGAAAAGTGCTTTGAAGTTAATGTACGAGTTCGTCGTCGTAATCAATCAATGTCGGCAGTTTTAAATAGCCAGGACCTAATGGAAAGAGTTTTCGATTATGTAGAGACTACTTTGGACAAGAGCAATATGTCTCTTGTTTGTAAGAAATGGTCACAAATGTTCCTATTTCATAAAAGTGCGCCCGGTGTTCACGCCGAATATATGAAAGTTCTAACAACAAGTCACAGTCAAGGTTTTAAGATTTTGTCAAGGGGCTCGACAGTAGTTTCCAAACGATGCAAGTGCTATATGCTTGCAAGTGAGCCATCAAAGGCGGTGTTGCATGCTTGCCAGTATATATACGATCATGACAAGATCCTTGATGCACCTGTATCTGAACAGATCAGTCTAATTCACGAGTACTTTGACGCACTCAGGGACTTTCCTTCTGCTTATGATCTTGCTCACCAATTGTATTATAAGTCAGTCGATGTTGTTGACGTTGATTGACTTTTTATGTTATGCCCCGTATTTTCGGAAGTACATTTTGGTTCTTGTGGGAAAGAATGTATTTTGGGTTTTATGTAATTCAAACCTTCCCCTGGCTGTAATTTAGTACGTTATTTTGTTTTTATGAAGGCTTATGTAGGCGGTATGTAATTTTGAAACTGTCTTTGACTCTTTATTCAAAGAGGCTTTTGTTTTGATTCTCTTTCGTGTTTTTGTTTACACATCCATCATGTTCTTTTTGTGTTTTTTTCTTGTTATTTGTTATACTAATTGTTAGTGTTCTGTTATTCTGTTGTTACGGTACTCTCATTTCGGCGTCATTATTAAAAAAGTCTAGTTTGAATACCTATTTATCATTGAAAGTGATCCTTATCTTTATTTTTCGGATAGTAAAGCGAGAAAATGAAGTTAAGAATCAAATCCACCGCTTCATCAAAGTCTACTCAACCGTCATCATCAAATTCTCCGGGTCCGTCTCCATCCAAATCCCGTGTCACATCTCCATCAAAGAGCACTGCTTCTCAGAGAAGGAGTACTCGTAGTCAAGAAATATGTACAACCGAACCAACCACGAAAAAAATCAAACGAAAGGCCGAGACCCAACTTGTGAAAGTGTCGTCTAGTCCACCCAAGACTAGTAGTAAGTTGGGTGGCAAAGTTAAGCATGAGAAGGGAATTGTGGTAAGTAGCAAGCAACCTCAGTGGCTGGAGTTGCAGGAAATATCCCACTTCGTATGTACCACTTTCGTTATTCTAGTTTTATTTTTTTTGTTATTTAGCTATTAATATGTTACTTTTCGTGTTATTTTTTGATGCTCTCTTGTTATTTTGCTATTATTCTGCTGCTTTGCTTTTGTTTATGTCATCTTAAATGTTTTAATGCATTGTATATTTTTTCCCCCTTTTGTGTGGACAGTGCCGATCCATTTATTAGTCTTTGTCCGCTTTTCTTTTCAAAGTTATTGAAGCCCTCACCAAGGAGCAGAAGGAGGCTGTTAGGGAGATGGGATTCGGGGGTTTACTTGAGTTGAAGCTTTCTTCCCTCCCCCATGTCATGTTCCGGGAGTTTGTATATGCTTTTAGGAGTGGGAAGTATTTTGAAATATCTGAAACGGAGAAGTTCGAGTTGAGTGCAGATGATGTGCACGATGTGTTTGGTTTACCAAATTAAGTGCGAAAGTGGATTTGGTTATTACTGGATTTCCTGGTTCTGCCGATCTTTGAAGGAGAAGCTTTGAAGCGTGCTTGGCGGGAGAAGTATGGTATCGCTAATAACAAAAGTGGGATACCACTTAACAAAGTTCGGAGACCCGCTAGAGTCTCCGGTTGCGGATGATGAGTTTAAGAAGACTTTTGTTCGCTTGCCATGTCGTGTTTCCTTGCTCTGTGTTGGGTTATGTGCTTGATCTTAGACTTCTAAGCGCTGTGGAAGATGTTTCTAGGATCAAGGAACTTAATTGGTGTCGATTTGTCTTCTCGGACTTGGTGACTTCTCAGACGTGAAGCCCTTATCGGGAGGAGAAATATTCGTTGTAGTGTAGTGTTGTTGGCTATCACCTATTTTCACCGTTATTTCTTTAGCGGTGATCGGGTGAATAATGAGCTACCGCTCATTAAACATTGGGATTTTAAGTCTTTCAATGAGAGGTTGCGCGTGAGGCAGGTGCTGGTGCTCTGGGCACTGGGGAGCGTTCAGACGTTGCTTTCCCATTGTCTCGCCCAAACATCGTTGGCTCTAGTAAACGTACTCAACGTCGATGTCTTGTTCTGGATCTACCTGATGATATTCTTACGGATGAGCAAGTACAGTCCGCAGCGGTCGACGTAAGCACTTGTTTGATTGTTTTTAAACGAATCATTCTAAAATGTTATTCTCATTATTGTCCTCAAGCATTAGTTTTCATCTGCTATTATTTTACTATTATTCCACTTTGTTATTCCTCGTTTTCCTCTGTCATTCCACTTTGTTATTCTAATTTTCATTCCAAGTGTTCTTGCACTTCGTTATTCTCTTTGTTATTCTACTACTACTCCTTCGTTATTTATTCTCATTGTTAGTGTCTTTGTTATTCCTTTGTTATTTTATTACTTCACTTTGTCATTCTACTATTAATCCACATGTTATCTATTTTTGTTAGTGTACTATTATTCCTCTGTTATTCTACTATTATTGTATCTTTGTTTTAAGTAAAATTTTGGGATTTTAACTTGACGGGATGTTCATCAACTTATACTTCTTAATGAGAGGGACTCTCAGATTTTATGTCGCCGATACTTGGAACGGGCGGAACTTATAAAGTCGAAGATGATGCGAGAAGACCCAGAGGCTATGGGTCAAGCACTGCCGCTAAGTTGCCCACCAAGTAACCCGACGAGTCTGCTAAAGAAAGCACAAACAAACAGAAAAAGTTGGTTGTGAAGGGTCGAGAATTTGGTTGCCACCCCATCTTTCTTCACGGATCAAGTTATCCGTGAGCTGGACGAACGGGTAAAGCATGTATTGGCTATGCAAGCGGCCAATAAATCGCGATCAACTGTTCCTGAAGAACCAGCTTCCAAAAAAGCTAGACATGAAGATGTCATCATTGAACCCCCATCATTTAACCTGTTTTCTCAATTCTATGAGGAGTGTGTCGGGTGTTTCGGATGTGCGGCCGACTATATCCGAAAAGAAGGGTGTAGCTGAAAAGAAGGGTGTTGAACATAGTCCCGTCATTCAACAAAGTGGAAAGTTGGGGACTCCACAATTGTCACCACTCGGTTTAGATTCTATTACGACGGATATCTGTGCTGACATTCAGTTTCGTTATGGAGAGCCAGCTGATGTCGGTGAGAAAGTAGTTGATGTTGGGGATATTACCATTGACGTGGAGGATGTTAACAATGATGTGGAGGACGTTAACATTCAAGTTGAAGACTATCTTGTTGATAATCCGCCAGAGGAGGTGGCTAATACTGTTGAGTGTCCACCGGTAGAGGTTCAAGCAACTGAAACTCCAAAGGCTGATGCTTGTTTGCCTGAGACGGAGGTGACGGATACCCGTGCTGACATTCCATTGCGTAATGACACTCAGCATTCCACTCAAATTGGCAGTGAAGCATTCGTGACTGCAGAAGAGGAGGTAGCGGATGTGGTGATGTCTTGTCATGCAGACTTGTTGCTTGGGGCTGCGTCTGAGATAGATAAATCTGATAAACAGGATTCCGAGGTTGTGTCGGGAGGCCGGTACTATTGTTGGTGAGGCTGTCCCGGAGGACAATGGCGTTCTTTGGGTTGAATGCTCCTACTATGTGTACAAGTTATTTCCGCACTCTGCGCCGCACATGAGGAGCTACTTTGTTGTCTGTTGTGCCTCGAATTTCGGATGCGGCTATGATTGTGGTCCCTGTGGCTCTGAGCTAGTTGTCTGTCAAAATCAATGATAACGATGGGACATGTTTTCAACCCAATGCTATCCAAGCGGAAAGAGGTTGCAGACTACTGCTTCTTGAATGATCATAACCTTTCGCAAGGGTAAGAGCTTGTTTTTATTGTAAAAATTTTCGGCTTTCTGTTTAATATATTATACTGCTTTTTGTTCTTCAAAAATATATTCATGTGACTCTTATTTTGCCTGTTTATTCGGTTTTGAAGGGATAATCTTGTCACTTGGGGTGTGGACAGATTACGAATCGTGAGGATATGGAATCGATGGTTCCGGAGACAATGATAATGCTTGGTGTTGTGCACGGTGGTCCCTCTTTCTTAATGATACTTGTATAAGAGGAAGCCCAAGTCGACTTTTCTTTGGGATGGGTGCAACGGTTAGTTATTCTATCTTATCTTTTCTTTTACTTTATTTTTCATGTTTGGATCACGTTTCAACTCTTTTCTCCACTTGTTGTTTAGTATCCATTGCGGCAACTTTGTGTGCCGTCGAAAGATGATAAGCCTTCCAGGAGTGATTTATGTGCGGAAGTCAAATTGTCATTCTTGTCTTTGTCAATAACAACAAAAGAGAGTGTGATCTTACTTCTGATATGGTATGTTTTCTGTACTTTGTGTGTTTTCTACTACTATTCTCTCTTTGTTAGCCTACTATTACTCGTCGTTATTCGATGTGTTTCTCGCTTTTTTAAAAAGAACCATATAATTAGTAACAATTTTTTTTTGGCCAAATATTTTCCCGCATTTTCATCCCAATTCTTTTGCATGAGCACTTTAGTTGTTTGTGCATCAATTTCATTTCGAAGAGGGTTGAATATCTTGATAATGTATTTCAAGAGGCGATGTTTGCCGATGATCAACAAGCGTGTGTACGTTTGGTGTATTGTCAAACTGTTGTAAGTCATTTATTGTGTTTTAATTTTCTCTTGGTGTTTAGCCTAGTTTTGTTTAAGTATTGTTAGTAATTATGTTTTCTTTTTCCTTTTTTAAAAAAAAAGGTGAACTTGATGTCTGATTTCCTGGTCCACAAAGGAGTTGCCCGAGGTGGGGAGGTTAAAGATTATAAAATTGTCAACGTCCCTTTTACCCGGCAAACGGCCGAGATTGAAAATTTGGACTGCGGTGTATATACGATGTTGCACATGCTCTTTTACCGTGGAACTGTTTTTGATTGTGACTTGGGTAATTCTGATTCAAGAGCCCCTCTACCGCGCCGAGATCGTTGCCTTGTTGGCGCCCGTCGATATGAACGAGTCCGGGGAGATGTGTTGAAAAGTTTGGAGGAGTTGAACAAGACAAGAAAGGAAACCCTGAGCGTGCTTGAAGAGAGACGGCGTATTGAGGATGCGAAAAAGAGGGCTTCTCAAAGCGGTAAGAAACGTCGTGGTTCGGCAGGGTGAAAAACGTTGGTAAGAAGGTTAAGACGTCGCGACTGTTGTCGAGCCCGTCGCTTCTCCTCTGTCATTGACGACCCTAAATTCTCTAGAAAGACCCCTACCGCCGGCCGTCAAATGGGAAGGGGGTGTGGATAGCCCCGTGAGTCCACAATCGGCTTTGGGTAGTCGTAAAAGGGGTAAGGCGGGACGACGGGGGTCAAGGTTGCTCTATGGATTGCGGGCCGGAGGATAGTAGGTTTGTTGCGGTGTCGGATTTGTTTCGGAAGAACAAAAACAGTTCTCTAAGATGCTGAAGGTGCGGAAGCAAGTGGTGGACTTTGTTCTTCGTGAAGACGCTCGGTTTGATGACGAGTATGTGTCGATTTTCATTTCTTTGATTGTGGTGTTTTGTTCGTTAGTCTTTTCTGTTTCCCACGTTTGTTAGTCCGCGTTAATCTCTTTGTTATTATGCTGTTATTTTTGTCAACCTAGCGAGCCGTCTAATTTCACTGTTAGGGCCCTTTGTTATTCTCGCGTTATTGACTGTTATTATTTATCATCGTTATACCACTAATATTCATTTGTTAGTCCACCGTAATCCCTTTGTCAATCCCGTTTTGTTATTCTCATTGTTATACCGCTATTATTTATTTGTTATTGTTCTGTTATTGAACGTTATTCTCGCTATTATACCTCCGTAATCCCACTTTGTTCTCATCATATGTTATTTTTGTGAATGCGAGTGGAGTCATTAGTGTTGTACAAATGATGACGTCGGCGTGTTTTTGGACAAGGGGGATATTGTTTCCCTTGTAGATGCAGCTGCTATGATGACACCAAGAGTAGTTGATGTTTGGTCGGTTCTTTTGAATTCGTTGGAGTTTGAGGAACGCTCAGAACCAAGCTCAATGTTTTTCGGAGTTCGTCATATGGTATTTTGTTTTTTCCTTTGCTATTTTTGCGTTATTACCTCTGATTGACTCACAAGTATTCATATAAAGTTAACACTTGTGCACTATTTTTGGTTGTTTATGCTTTCTCTTTTTGTAGGATCCTCTTCATTCACTCTTAGAGAACTTTGATTCCTCAAGTCCTCTTGACGGTCCGGGTAAGAAGCTGTTGGCATTCTGGAATGTGTTTTACGATTCCTGCAATGGAAGATGTCGTCTGAACTCCGACCTTGTGTTTGTGCCGATTCTGTACAATGATCACTACTCTTGTTTCTGCATCAACTTTTTGAATGAATCGATTGATATTTTGGACAACATGACTCACGATTCCAAGCAAATAGCCGATTACAGAAGATTGGCCGAGATTGTGGCAAACTATATGCGTGTTTTTATGGAGGGTCATAATGTTCTGAAGGGTGAAGATTGCCGCAATTTCGAAATTGTTGATGTGCCTTTTAAATGGAAAAAGAAGGGCTGCTGAATTCGGAGTCGGGGTGTTTCTTCTTTGTACACGATGGCGGAATATGGTGGAAGCGTGTTTGAGTGCAATCTTTAGAGCAAGATTGCTCGTCGAAGCTTCTGTGTTGAAATGTCGGCTTCCCGATCTTGGCGGATATTAATCTTCATAGGCGAGCGAGTTCTTGACAAAGTGAAGGCTTGTGATCTTGGAAGGTCGAAGACGTTGGGTTTGGCGGCAGCAAGGAACAAGTTGCCGAAGTGCCCCCGAAGTGCAACCCCAATCATCTCTTTGGTAGTGAAGAGTCAGGCATCGTCATGAATGCAGTACCTTTGGATGTTATGTATCCAGGGAAGTGAGACTAAGTTGGTGTAAACTGTGTTGTTAGACTATTAGTGTGCTGTTATTGCACCAATATTATGTATAATTACTAGTTTATTGTGCTGTTATTCCCGTATTACTCTAGTGTTATTCCAGTGTGTACTCTAATTTTAATTGAGTTTTCATATTCCTTGTACTTTTTTCAAACACAATCCATTTTTACTCTAATCCCACTGTTATTCTGCTGTTATTCGGGATAATGAGCGAGTTTGTTGTCTTTGTTATTGCACAATTAGTCTCTGCTTTTTTTAGTCTAATTAAGCTTTCTTATTACCTTTGTTTTCTAGAAACACTATTCATTTCTATTCAAGTGTAAATTTAGTCAAGTGTAAAAGCGTGGTTTAGATCTGCGTTTTTGCAGTGTTATTCTACCATTATTCTCATTGTTATTGCGGTATTACTCCGCATATTAAGCGGCTACTCTGCTTTGTTATTGTACTATTAGTCTACACTTATTCTCATTTGTTATTCCATTAGTTTAATTAAGTTTTATAAATACTATCCAATTTCTACGAAGAATATGCATTTTCTATTCAACTGCCAATGGCTGTTTTTTCTCAGCTACGATTCTATTGTTATTGCACCGTTATTCTTCTGTTATTACACTATTATTCCGCATAACTAGTTTATTAACATTGTTATTACAATCGTTAGTCCAGCATTATTTTGTTAAAACTATTCATTTTTATTCAAGTGTAAATTTAGTCAAGTGTAAAAGCAGTGGTTTAGACTGCTTTTATTACACTGTTATTCTACCATTATTCTGCTGTTATTGCAGTATTACTCCGCGAAATTAGCAGTTATTATGCTGTTACTGCACTATTACTCTGGCAAAGACTTCTGTTATTCCAACATTACTTAGAAATAGTTTTAAATAGCACTTAAAGATAGTACTTACATAATAAACATTAACGTTCTAAAATATTAAAGCCATTATTTTTAAAGCAATAAATATTTTAAACATATTTAAAAGCAGCAGCCCTGGACCATCATCGTTAGGTTTTTATATCTTTATTCTATTCTCGACGCTGCTGCGCCGGTCCTTGGACAAAGTGCTCTCAACTTCCACCGACTCATCCTCAAAAGGGTTTTTGTAGGCTTCCATAAGTTCCATGGCTTTGAATGGTGTCCAATGGCCAGAGATTGAAATATCGGCTTCAGTGTAATACTTCTTCAGAGCATTCACACCAGCAATGAATTGATTGTCCATGTCGGCTTCCGTGTAGTTCCTATTTTTCTTTTCCTTCAACTGTCTACGCATACGTTCATTTTGAAGTTCAGCAACCTTCAATTGTGCCTTTACACTGTCGACCTCTCTTATTAAGGCCTCTTCACGGGTTTCTGTTGCCTCTAAATTTGTCCTTGTGTCGATCAACTCTATGGTGAGGGACTCTATCGTCCGTTTGGCTTCATCGATTTCCTGCCTTGTCGGGGACCTTCGGCTATCGTCAGTTACGTCACTCATCCTGCCGCATTGGAAGTATGAAACTTTTTGCATTATAAAAAGATGTTTAAAATTTTTGAACCAAATTAAAAGCAAACCAAAGCATAAGAAAGAGAATTACCTTTTTTGCAAAGATAGAGAAGAGTGTTGTGAGATATGAAAAATAAACATGAAAGAAAAATAAAGAATAGAAAGATAAGAAATTACCTTTTTGCAGAGGAGATAAAGTTTTTTTTTGGAATGGACTTTTTCAGTGTGTGTGTGTATGTTTTTTTTACTCGAAGTAGCAGTAATTTATAGGGGCTTGGGGAATAGAATCAGTTTTTCTGTAATAAAGTATAGAAAGATAAGTAATTAACTGTCTGCCAACAAAAAAAAAAGATAAGAAATTACCTTTTTGCGAGAGGAGATGCGAGTTTTTCTTGAATACAAGCGGTTTTTCGTACTTATTCGGTGTGTGTGTGTTTTTTTTTCAAAAAACCACGCAATAGCGATATGTATAGGGGTTGGGGAATACAAACAGTTTTCCCGTAATTATATTAGATTAGGTTAGGTAACTGTTTTTAATAAAAACGAAAAGTGGGCGCTTTTTATAAATATTACTAATGTTATTATTCAATTTGTTATTGTAGTGTCTAATTTGCGTTTTATTTTTGTGGGTGGTTTGTGAAAAAACAGTCAGATAATATTAACAAAAAAATTAAAGTAAGTAGTATTAATTCTCATATAATGTAGGTCTCACTTTATTATCTAGAAGATACATTTTAGGTTAAAATGTAATTCGAACAATGACAAATAGTAAAAGTCTTTGACATTTTTAGGCGAGGTCTTCATCGTAGCATTTTGTCTTTTGCGTCTCTTTTGTCTTTGTTAGTTCATGCATCTGATTCATATTCCTGCCATTTTTGCTTAGTATTTAGCAGCTACATTAATAGCAGAATAGCAGTAGAATAACATTAATAGCAGTAGAATAACAACACATTAATAGCAGAATAGCAGTAATCTAAATTTAGCAGCTACTCTGCTGTTATTGCAGACACTATCCAAAAATAACAACACATTAATAGGACAATAGCAGTAGAATAACAAAACAGCAGCAGAATAGCAGAGTAACACAGGAATAATAGGGGAATAACAGTAGAATAAAAGGATAACATATTCCTGCAATTTTTGTTAGTTCATGCATCTGATTTATATTGCTGCAATTTTTGCTTAGTATTTTAGAAGCTATATTAATAGCAGAATAGCAGTGGAATAACATTAATAGCAGTAGAATAACAACACATTAATAGCAGAATAGCAGTAGACTAAATTTAGCAGCTACTCTGCTGTTATTGCAGACACTATCCATTTCCACAAAGAATATCCGTTTTCTATTCAAAAATAACAACACATTAATAGAAGAATAGGAGTAGAATAACACAACATGTGAGAATAGCGAGAGTAACACGGGAATAATAGGGGGATAACAGTAGAATAAGAGGATAACATTAGAATAATAGGAGAGTATTAGTCCAGATTCATACCTCTTCGATTTCGATTCTTCTTCATCTTCGTCATCGAAGGGGACTTTCAAAGCAAATGGAAGAGTACAAGTTCTCTTGTTGTGGTTCACCCACTTCTTGCAGTTACCGCATCTTCGCTTCCTCTTTTGTTGCTTGGTTTTGGCCTTTTCTTTGCAGGACCTTAATCTTTTGCCACTGCCCTTATTCTTGGCCTTGTTTGGCGGTCGAAGGTCAATGTCATTTGAAGCTGTGATGCCTAGAAGAGCCTCGATTTCCTGGTTTTTAGTCTTGATTCAGATTGGTCCTGTGATGTTCTCCCGAATCGTGTCGGGATTTTCTGCAGTTGCTTCATGTGTTTAACAAAGTAGCATAACCGTCCATCACCCCGACAGTTGCATAAATCTCAGACCAAACCTTTGACATCTCAGCTTTCTTGATGTCAGCCTCATCAATCTCTTCTATCACCTTTCCATTTTCATCTCGGACAACTGGCCTGTATGATTTCTTTGTCCATCGAGCAAGGACATAAGGGTCAGGTATCCTGTGGACCTGCCTACCATTCCACACCCATAGTATATGGCGACAAACAATGCCATGCCTCTCAAACAGCTTACATGCACATTTGCTCTCGTTAGTTTTGGTGTTAAATTCAACTCGGAAGCTCCTGTGCTTCAGTCCATCACGAACGTCATGATACTCCACCGCCCCTTCTGTTGTCAAACCCCACACCCCCATGCTGCATATGGCATGTTTGACTTCATTCTGAAAGTCCCCAAAGATAGGATGGGTGTAGACAAGTGAGGCATGCATCTCCACCTTAATAGCAGAATAGCAGTGGAATTACATTAGTAGCAGTAGAATAACAACACATTAATAGCAGAATAGCAGTAGACTAAATTTAGCAGCTACTTTCTTTGTTATTAGAACACTATCCATTTCCACAAAGAATATCCGTTTTTTATTCAAAAATAACAACACATTAATAGAAGAATAGCAGTAGAATAACACAACAGCAGTAGAATAACAACACATTAATAGCAGAATAGTAGTAGAATAACAACACATTAATAGCAGAATAGCAGTAGACTAAATTTAGCAGTTACTTTGCTGTTATTGCAGACACTATCCATTTCCACAAAGAATATCCGTTTTTTATTCAAAAATAACAACACATTAATAGAAGAATAGCAGTGGAATAACATTAATAGCAGAGAATAACACAACAAGTTGTTGAGAATAGCAAGTAGAATAACACAAAACAGCAGAATAGCGAGTAACACGGGAATAATAGGGGAATAAGCGTAGAATAGCGGTGGAATAACATTAATAGCAGAATAGCAGTGGAATACCTTCATCGGCCCTACTTTCTCGAGCATACTATGCTCATTGGCATTATCCATCCTCCTTTGTGTATGCCTTTGCTGCTCTATTGCGGAATTGTACCTCATCCAAAACTCGACGAGGGTTCCAAAATGGCTTTCAAACCGCTTGAAATAGTTGTTTGAACTTTCGGATCTCTGGGTTGTTCGCAACAAACAACCTAGAGGCAGATCCCGAAAGTATGCCGGTATCCACTTTTGTCTGATTGCAAAGACATACTTCAACCACCGGTTGCTTTCCATACCATGGGCTTCAATAATGATCTTCGATTCTGTTCAAATTCGTGTGGCTCGAGGTCGACATCCCACACAACGGCATTTATGTCGGTCATAAATTCCGTATCATTGCAGATTGCCCTTCCCACTTTCTCGGGCATTTTTCGCATGATATGCCACATGCAATACTTGTGGACAGAATGGTTGAAGACATTTGGGCGAGGCTTTTTAATTCCGGGCATCGGTCCGTAATTACACATTGAGGTTCTTTCTTTGCCCCATTGCTTCGAGGAATTTTTTAAAAATCCACTCAAATGAATGCTGACTCTCAAAGTCAAGTAACCCAGCTGCAAAAGTCACCGTCTTCTTGTTGTGGTCTACTCCGGTGAAGGGAGTAAACACCATGAAATATTTGTTTGTCCCATAAGTAGGGTCAAACGAGATCGTGTCTCCATATAACTTGTAGTTGTTTATCCCTTCCTTATCAGCCCAAATAACCTTCGTCAAGCATTTGTTCTCATCCTGATCATAAGCAAAGTAGAACCCCTTTGTTTGACCATTGACATTTTGAAATGCCCAATGAACATTTTAGCATCGTTATCCCCAATGTAACACTTGATATTTCGCTTGAAGTTTTTGAAGTCTAGCAAAGAGGCACCGATATTCTGATAACCATTTGAGTATTCCTTGAGAATTCTGAAGCTCAATGTTGGACCTATGTTGAGCTTAGTATGATCAATAATGGTCCTCTTAATGTAGTCATGGACGTCCCTTGAGAGCTTCTGGAACTCCCTGTTTTTGACAGAGTAAAGAGAGTGATTGTGAACGTCTACAAAGACATCCACAATATACCCAGCCGGCCTGTCGTCTGTTTTTTCGCAGGTTCTCAACCTCATGTTCGCCTTGCAGCCACACCTTGTCAGAGCATGCTTCTTTGGCTGTCTAATTCGCCGGTCTTTGTTCTCTACTGTACTCAAATTACCAGCTTCATGATTTGTTGCTTCAAGTCGCATTTTTCTTTTCATATCCCTATACCCCTGTCTGTTACAGACCAGTGATTTGACGGTGAGGCCCCCCTTATATTGCGCATTTGTGTACCTTCTCACATCAAATCCGCAAGCCAGTGCATAGATGTTGTAGAACTGTACTGCATCCTCCAAGGTAAGAAAGAACATGCCACGTTTAGGCGTAAAATCACTCTCAACAGTCCTCACCCACTGCTCAGTCCCCGGGTGTCTCTTTGTAATGAAGAGTTGAGACAAACTCATCGTTTTCTTAAATCCGAACAGGTTGGGCTGGTGTATATACTGTTATTAGAAGAATCCCCATTAGGTAAGATCGCATTGTCTTCAACAAGAGACACGAGTAGAAAGATCTGCGACAATAAATTAATATAATGAGTACAGTCATTGGACAACAAAATCACAATAACATCACAATAACAAAGAGCACGGGGGAGAGATCAACATTGCGAGTAATGTGACAATAACAAGTATGATAACGGTGTGAAACAGACGACAATCAATAACATCACAATAACACTAAATGTGTTTATCTCATGCTACTCTCTTATCGGTAGTATATTTTCACGCTCTTCGCACAATAATATCACAACAATAGTAGCATAATATCATAATAAGAGTACAATAATATCAACATGTTTCTCTACTTTTTTACAATAATAGTACAAAGAATATCGAATAACAAGACTCTGGTTCTACTTTATTACATACGAGATAATCTTTCGTATTTATTATGTAACTCTTTTGCAAGGCATATATTTTCATGTTCTTTGCACAATAATAGCACAATAATGTTACAATAATACCACAATAATAAAGACAATAATATAATCATGTTATTGCATACGGTTACAATAATAGTACATTAATATCGAGTAATGAGTTCTCTTTTTCTCTTTTGAATTGCAAGCCAGATAAAGTACAATAGTATCGAATAACAATTTGAGAAACACATAGAAATCAATAATTGATTTATAAACACTCGGGCTAATAATAGTACATTAATATTAGAATAACAGTTCTCTTTTTGTACTCTAATACAAGCCAGACAGTACAATAATATCAGAATAACAGCTGAGAAACACATAGAAATCAATAATTGATTTATACACACTGAGGCTAATAATAGTACATTAATATCGAATAAGTTTTCTTTTTCTACTCTAATACAAAGACAGATAAGATAATAATATCGAATAACAATTTGAGAAACATGTAGAAATCAATAATTTATTTATAAACAACGGCGGATGAAGAGATAAGAATGAATAGCAAAGATTACTGTTTCCATATTCTTTGTCGAGTTGATTTCTTCGCTAACATTGTTCTTGATCTCGCTGTCCATCTTTTATACCTGAAAACAGTAAAATCAAGTATTGAATTCAATTAAAATCAACGAATTTACACTAAAAATCAACGATTTTTACATTAATTAGGTTTTTTACATTAATTTCGAAAATACGATTGAATATACTAAAAATCAACGAATTTACATTACCTGTAATTCGATTGCAGCTAAAAATCAACGATTTTGTGTAATTTTATTAGGTTTTTTATGAATTTTCTATAGTCGGCGTTCTGATTTTTGAGTTTTCTGTGTTTTGATTTGTAGAGAGATGTAGAGAGAGAGAGAGAGAAAATATCGTTAGAATGAGGTTTCTGTTTTCATGTTTCAGCGCTTTTGTATTTTTCGATTTTTCCTTTTTTTTTTCTAATTTATCTTTTAATCTCAGCCCTTGATTTCCCCAACTCACAACTCACCATAAGACCCCAACTCACGAGATCCCGCCTATATATATATATATATATATATATATATATATATATATATATATATATATATATAGAAGTAGGATCATATGAGTTTGATTTTTTTGGTGAGTTACCCCTCTGAATCTAGACCATTGATCTAATCTAAGATGGATGGCTAAGATTAAATCTTACTCAACCTATAAAAACCCACTTTTCTCTCAATCTCCCTCATTATTAGAAAAAATCACTCTCTCTCCTCTTTCTCCCCTAAAAAGCCGAAATAAAAAAAAAAAAAAAAAAATGAACGACGACATGTTCAACTGTGTCAAATTCAATCTTCATCAAATTTCTTCAAATTGCAGGCTACAAACTCAATCTTCATCCTCAATCTTCATGATCCTCGTTCAAATTTGTCATCAATTAAGGAGATTCGTTGTCGCTTTCGCTTCATCTTAGTATTTCTCTTCAATTTTACTATATGTAAGTACTAATTTTGTTTTCTAGATCTGATTGGTGCGTTTTCATTATCGTTCTTATCTAATATCCTTTTCATTTTTGTTGATTCGTTGTATGTCCGTCTGCACTTATGTTTTGTTGTTAAATTGCTTGTTTTCTCATTATTTTCCCAATAATATATAAGGTTTTGAGTTTAATATGAGAATTCTAAACGATCTTGTGCATTTTCATGTTGTTTGTAAGCTGTTTCATAAGTTTTTTCTTATTCAGTTGTGTTATTTTGTATCTTTGATAATTTTTAGGGTTTTTGATTTAGATGTGTTACCACCACGAACTTTGTCTGCTTGTGTTAGTTATTGTATTGCTTTAACCGAGTTATTGTATTATTCAAATTCAGTTATTGTATTTTGGGTACATTATTATTTCTCCGAAATAACCAGTTATTGTATCGTGTTGTTTGATTATTTCAATGCATTAGTTGGATTATTGTATTTCATTTTGCTTAGTTACTTCATTCTGACAAAATATGATTTTATTTCTCTAAAAGATCCAATTATTTTAGAGTGTTTTTATGGTTATTTCAATACTTATGGGTCGTTATTGTATTTCAGTTGCATAGTAATTTTCAACTTACGCCCTTCTTTGTTTTTATTTCTTTCAAATGAGCTTTCACTTTTTGCTAGTTCAACCCTCATCAGCTAGACATGGTTCTCATTGGGATGAATGGGAAAAAGACACCATCAAGACAACTTCTTGTTAATGTTTAACTTCTGGGATGAAGTATGAGACAAAGTACACAAGTTCAACACGTAAGTTGAGTTTTTTTGGTACATTATTATTTCTCTGAAATAACCAGTTATTGTATTGTGTTGTTTTGATTATTTCAATGCATTAGTTGGATTATTGTATTTCATTTTGCTTAGTTACTTCATTCTGACAAAATATGCTTTTATTTCTCTAAAAGATCCAATTATTTTAGATTTGTTTTTATGGTTATTTCAATACTTATGGGTCGTTATTGTATTTCGATTTGCATAGTAATTTTCAACTCACGCCCTTCTTTGTTTTTATTTCTTTCAAATGAGCTTTCACTTTTTGCTAGTTCAACCCTCATCACTAGACATGGTTCTCATTGGGATGAATGGGGAAAAGACACCATCAAGACAACTTCTTGTTAATGTTTAACTTCAGGGATGAAGTATGAGACAAAGTACACAAGTTCAATCATGGCCGATTATTGTAAAGTTCAATCACAGTTATTGTAAAGTTGATCACGGTTATTGTAATAATTTACGGAAATTATTATACGACGCTGATGTAATTACTCTATTTTTATGTTGTAAAAAAGTGTTGCTTATGTCAAATTCAGATTGCAATTCATCTTCTTCCGCTTTTTATCATCCAGCTTCTTATTCATCTTCCTCGCCTTCTTCTTCTAAAGCACGCTCAACAAATCGGGAATGGCTATATTAACTCGACGATACAATAACGGTGTTTTAATAATACAATAACTGGGTTAAAGTAATACAATAATTGAGATGTAATGTTACAACAACTGCATATGAATGTTTGAATATTTTTGAGTTTTACAATAACACAATTTATTCATTATAATAATTGAGTTTCTACATTACAATAACTATAATTACCTGATTTATACAGTACAATATCTGAGTTTCTACATTACAATAATAATTACATATATCGAGTTTTACGTTACAATAATTGAGTTTGTACATTACAATAACCGAGTTTGTACATTACAATAACTGAGGTTCTGAATTTGAATAACTATTAAATAACCACGTTTCTTCATTACAATAACGGAGTTTCTAAACAACTGGGTTAACTATTAAATGACCAAATATATACATCGATTATTCCTTTGAACGTATGTCCGTGTTCAACGTGATTAAACCGTAAATCACCAAAAATAATGAATTATTTCATTGAATATATTATATACATCCAAGAAGTAACTCGACGATACAATAAGCGTGTTTTAATAATACAATAATCTGGGTTGAAGTAATACAATAATTGAGATGTAATGTTACAACAATCGCATATGAATGTTTGAATATTTTTGAGTTTTACAATAACACAATTTATTCATTACAATAATTGAGTTTCTACATTACAATAACTATAATTACCAGATTTATACAGTACAATATCTGAGTTTCTACATTACAATAATTACATATATCAGAGTTTTACATTACAATAACTGACTTTATTCATTACAATAACCGAGTTTCTACATTACAATAACTACAAATACCAGAGTTTCTTCATTACCATAATTGAGTTTATACGTTACAATAAGCGAGTTTCTACATTACAATAATCGAAGTTTCTACATTACAATAATCGAGTTTCGCATTTGAATAACTATTAAATAACCACGTTTCTTCATTACAATAACCGAGTTTCTACATTCAACTAGACATTTTAACATACAGTTGGTGTGCTAAGCTAGATTACCAACAATTTTTCAAGATTATGATAATAATCACCAATCAAATGTCATCGGTCTGATAGACAAGCATACTAACGGAATAGCAATTGAAATAACTCGGAAAATAACATATATTGACTTATATAATCTACGCTTACCTTCGTTTTGTCGATTCGCGCAAAGGTTTCTGCAAGTTTTGGGCGAAAATTGACGATTGAAGAGTGTATCAATCAAATTGAACGAATATGATGAATTAATTTTGTGTTTTTGACTTGAATTACTCAAGTTTTTATGAAGATTTGATTGAATAACGTCTTGAAATTGAAGAAAATAGGAAAAAGGAGAGAAAGAATGAAGAAATTAGGGAAACAAGATAGAATATGAAGAAGATGAAGAATACAGGAGACCTAATTTTGTGATGCGTCAGTTATTTTCGTAGATTAGGATTTTTTTTGGGTTTAATCTCAGCCCTTGATCTTGTTAGATCCAATGGTATATAAATGCGGGGTAACTCACGAAAAATGGCAAACTCACGGATCTTGCCTCTATATATATATATATATATATATATATATATATATATATATATATATATATATATATATATATATAGAGTCAAGATCCGGTGCAAACGAACACTCGGTGCAAACGGTGAGAACGGACAATAACCATAGGATTAAACAAATCCACGGTCCAAACTAAACCTCCCACAAACTCAATCATAAATTACTCAAACAAAAACTCTTCGTCATTCATCTCCCTTTAAAACTAGCACCACTAACCACCGCAACATCCACCACCGCGACTTCTTGATCGACAGGCACTGCCGCTCATCGACGCGCCTCCTGATCCGTCGCTGTAAGTGGCGTTTTTATTTCTATACGATATCTCCGCTGCTGCATCGTCAGACGAAATGAAGGCGGCATATCGATGATTCTATGATATATATCTCAAACTACATGAATTCTATTCCATAATTAACTAATTATACATCAAAGCTTGCATTTTGATCAATGGTAATTAACTAATTACACAAAAAGCTTGCATTTTCTATCAATGGTGGACGTCATTGCTAGTGCGCCACTAATTTCGCCATCTCCGATTATCAAACCTAATCTCATCAACCTTGAAGCTTCTTCTTCGCATCATATTCAATGTCGTATTAATCTCGATTCACAGGCTCTTGCTCCATTGAATCTTATATTCGCTCTATTCACGTTGTCCTTGAAGCTTCTATTGATTTGTTGTAAAATCAAGCTTCTGTTGTTATTTATCCTGATTTACTAAAGGTGTGCCTCCATTTTATAAATTTCCAAATAATTTAATTTGGGATGTTTGATCACATGATACTGAATCTTATCTTGCTTTTGGAATGATTCAGATCGAACTCAAAGGGATTAATTATGTAACTAGGGGTGTATTTGTATTTAGGTAAATTAAAAATATTATTAGATACATTAATTGTATTATTAGATACATTAATTGTAAGTGAAAAAAGTGTATATAGAATTTTTGTAAAAAAGTGTACCTACGATAGTCAAAAATGTATCTGAGACTTGCTAAAAAAAAAGTGTATCTACATTATTAAAAAGTGTATATAGAATTCTGGTAAAAAGTGTACCTACGATAGCCAAAAGTGTATCTGAGAATTGCTAAAAAAAAAAAAGGTGTATCTACGTTATTAAAAAGTGTATATAGAATTCTGGTAAAAAGTGTACCTACGATAGTCAAAAGTGTATCTGAGATTTGATAAAAAAAAAAAAAAGTGTAGCTTGTATATATATATATATATATATATATATATATATATATATATATATATATATATATATATATATATATATATATATATATATATATATATATATATATATAGATTTAGGATCCGGTGAGAACGATCACTCGGTGAGAACGGTGAGAACGCACTATATATATTAGAATATATATACATATATATATATATATATATATATATATATATATATATATATATATATATAGAAGGGTTCTTATAAGGTCCTCCTATCATATAAGGCCCTAAGTCCTTATAAGGGCCTTTGGATGGAAGGGATGGAGGGATGAGATTACATCTCAATGGAGGGCTACAAATCTCCCTCCCTAATCTCCTTCCCTAATTGTGTATAACTCTACCTAATTGTGTACAACTCTACCACCATTCTAATCTCCCAACTCACTTCCTCATTCACTCATCCTCTCTCATTTCTCACATTCACTCTTTCTCTCTCATTTTCTTCCCACCCTCTCTAAAAAAAAAAAAACCAAGCTCATACAAAAAAAAACCCAAACTAAAAAAAAAAAAAAAAAAATTGCGAGCTCCTCACCCACGGCTCAACCGGGTACCACCATCCCGTCACCGGCCGACCCTCCACCAACCACACACTCCCTCATCCTCACGGTTCACCAACCCAACCCAGCCCTACCCACCAAATCCGGCAACCTTCACCGCGCCACCGCCTTCCTCCTCCCCTTCTCCTTCCTCTCCTTTCTCCGGCTTCCCCACAACCACAAAAGCACCCCTCATCTTCTCCGCTCTTCTACGTCCTCTCGTTGACACCACCACGGCCACCACCACCGTCCTCTCACAAACACACCACCTCAGCCCTCTCATTCTCCGTCGACAAGCCCACCATCCGACCTCCCTTCTCGCACCACCACACCGAAATCACCCCACACCTACCCCACCCCGGATCCGCCACCTCCCCCACCACCATTTACGACCCACCGACCCACCACCATTCACGACCCACGTCCCCACCACACCGAAATCACCCCACACCTACCCCCTCCTCCAGATCCCGCCACGCCGCCTCTCTCTTTCTGCCACCTTCGTCCTCCGTCCTCCTCTCCTCTACCGCGGCTGCCACTTCTTATTTTTGCTTTATTTTGATTTTTTTATTTTTGATATGATGGTGGAGCTTTAATATGGTTTTGGTTTTTTTTGATTTTTTCATTTTTGAAATTAATATGGGGTGTGTTTGGCAGCATTCTCAGATTTTTTGGTTTTCATTTTGTGTGTCAGTCATATGTTAGTCGTATTAGTTTTCATTTTTTTTTTGTTTTGTTTTTTTTTATTATTATTTGAGATTTGGTATTAATTTTGTGTGTTGTTGGTTTTTTTAGATCTATTGGTTTTTTTGTATTTTTGTCCGATTTACTTTATTTTGTTATTGTTATTTGGTTTTTAAATTTTTGTTGGTTATTAATTTTTTGTTGGTTATTGATGGTTGTTATTTAATTTTTTTACAGATTTAATATTTGTTGATTAATTACGATTTTTCATATTTATTTGGTTTTTATAAAAGTTATACTTTTTACGACTAAAGTTATACACTTCAAACATTAGAGTTATACATTTTATGGCTAAAGTTATACAATAATCAAAATAGAGTTATACATTGTATAAATTGAAGTTACACAAATTTTGGACTAAAGTTATACATCTTGTCTATTAAAGTTATACACTGCGTGCATTAGAGTTATACACACGATATTTAAATTTGGTTTTGTTATTTGGTTTTTTTTTTAGATTTTAGATTTGGTTTTTTGTGATTGTTATTTGGTTTTTTGTTTTATTATTGTTATTATTGTTATTTGGTTTTTATTATTGTTATTCAACTTTTTTTATTTCTTTGATTTTATGATTTGTGTTATGTTTTGATTTTATTTTTTTTATTGTTTGATTTTTTTTACTATTTACGACTAAAGTTATACATTTTATGACTAAAGTTATACATTTTATGACCAAAGTTATACAAAAAAAGACTAAAGTTATACAAAAATTGGACTAAAGTTATACAAAAAATTGGACTAAAATTATACAAAAATGAACCAAAGTTATACAAAAATGGACCAGAGTTATACAAAAATGGACCCAGAGTTATACAAAAATGCACAGAGTTATACAAAAAATTGGACTAAAGTTATACAAAAAATGAACCAAAGTTATACAAAAATGAACCAAAGTTATTCAAAAATCGACCAGAGTTATACAAAAATGCCCCAAAGTTATACAAAAATTGGACTAAAGTCATACAACAATGGACTAAAGTTATACAAAAAATTGGACTAAAGTTATACAAAAATGGACCAAAGTTATACAAAAATGAACCAAAGTTATACAAAAATGGACCAGAGTTATACAAAAATGCACCAGAGTTATACAAAAAATTGAACTAAAGTTATACAAAAAATGAACCAAAGTTATACAAAAATGAACCAAAGTTATACAAAAATGGGACTGAGTTATACAAAAATGCACTGAGAGTTATACAAAAGTTAGTCCATTTTTGTATAACTTTAGTCCATTTTTTGTATAACTTTGGTGCATTTTTGTATAACTCTAGTGCATTTTTGTATAACTCAGTGCATTTTTGTATAACTCGGTTCATTTTTTGTATAACTTTAGTCCATTTTTTGTATAACTTTGGTGCATTTTTGTATAACTCTGATGCATTTTTGTATAACTTTGGTTCATTTTTGTATAACTCTGGTTCATTTTTGTATAACTTTGGTCCATTTTTGTATAACTTTAGTCCTTATTTGTATAACTTTAGCCCATATTTGTATAACTTTAATCCATATTTGTATAACTTTAGTCCATTTTTGTATAACTTTGGTTCATTTTTGTATAACTTTGGTTCATTTTTGTATAACTTTGGTCCAATTTTTTGTATAACTTTAGTCCAATTTTTGTATAACTTTAGTCTTTTTTTGTATAACTTTGGTCTATTTTTGTATAACTTTGGTTCATTTTTGTATAACTTTACTCCATTTTTGTCTTAGATGAAAAAAAAAAGTATCTCACAAAAAAAAAACGAGATTTAAAACACGAAATCTTAAAAAAAAAACGTATAACAAGAAAAGATTTAAGAAAATGAATAAAAAATGATAACTAACAAAATAAAAGACAACTAAAATAAAATAAAAGACAAAAAAAATAATGAATGGAAAAAACAACTCAAAACATACAAATTAACACAAAACGAAAAAAAAAAAAAAAAAAAAAAAACGAGTTGAAAAAAAAAAAAAAAAAAAAAAAAAAAAGGCGTGCGGCGGTGAGGGCGGCGGTGGGGTGGCGGCGGGGGTGGTGGGTGGTTAGTTGGTGTCGGTGGGGTGGTGGTGGGTGGTGGTGAATGAAGATGAGAGGAGTGGGTGATTTATTTGGGTTTTTTGATTTATTTGGATTTTTTGGGTTTTTTTATTTATTTGGATTTTTTGGGTTTTTTTTATTTATTTGGATTTTTGGGTTTTTTTTTTTTTGAGGTTTTGAGAGAAGAGAAGAATGAAATGTGTGAGATGAGAGAGAAATGAGTGGGTAGAAAACAAATATATAGTAAATTAGTGGTTAATTAGGGTGGATTAGTAAAGTGTGTTAATTAGCTTCTATAATGACTTTAGGTGGGTTCATCTCATCCCTCCATCTCCCTCCATCCAATGGCTCACAATAGGACTTATGGACTCAAATATATAGAGGACCTTAGTTGATCCTTCCTCTATATATATATATATATATATATATATATATATATATGTATATTGATTATTATAGCTTAGGAAATTGTTCTGGTAACTTTTTAGGTAAAATGGTTACATTTTCATCTTAAATGGGTCACATTTTACCCCGTCTTCAGCTTGTGACGAAATGTACCCGTCACAAGCAAGACGCTTTGTTTTTTTTTTTTTTAGACAACTGTCCCATGTATTTATGTAATACAGCTTAGGAAATTCTGATGAAAGATCACCTCTCAATGTAATCTATACGGTACAATCTAATTAAAAGGTTAATTAAAATATCAAATTCTTATGACATGACAACAATTTTATGCGACATGGCACCTAAAACATCAAAGTAATGTGATATGCAATAATTTATGGTGGTATGGTCTTGATTTATTTAATTCACTCATTTTTTAGTATAAAAGTTCATCCATCTTCCATTAATTTTAAATTTAATTAACTCAAATTAATTTCAACAAAGAACTCTTCACATAGAAGAGTTGTTAAAACAGCTATGGACAAATGACTTTAACTTCCTATATTATCATCAATCATTAATAATTTTGTATAGAGTTGTCAATTCCCTACAACTTTTTTACTCTATAAGTCTACTATTTTATCTTGTTAAAGTTATTTATCTTAAACCTATTAATCTTCAACCGAAAAATGACAATTTTATCAATTATCCGTAACAAATTTCTATTACTATTTTACATTCTAATTATGTTTATCTTCAATCTATTACTAACAGTTTTATTAGTGACAAATTTCCATTATTGTTTCTAATTCTAATGTTCAACTTCATTAAACTCAAAATCATCAAAACGATTAGACTTGTATCTTTTATTTGACATATGTTTCGCTCAGGTTTGCATTCCTTATTATCTTGGGATTTTTATTTATTATTTTTTTTTTACCCAATAGTTATTTTTAAAAGAAACTTTATATAGAATTTCATTACATGAAATTCATTTTCGACACTATAGAAGCAGATTCGGTATAAATTAGCAAATACATGTCGCATATGATTTCCACAGGTGATAAAACTAGTTATTTATGTAATATAGCTTAGGAAATTCTGATATGTAAATTATTTATGTAGTATAGCTTATTATAGCTAATCAGAACTCGGTCTTTGAAACAAAAACATTTAGTCCTTCGGTTACATTTGATGCAACTATCTATGCAACACAGCTAACAGATCGGTCGACCATCCAAAAGCAGTGTCACTGAAACAAGAAATTGTTGTGTTGGTATTTCCATCACTCCCTCAGTAGTCTGATGTCAGGTGATTTTCAACAAGAACATAAGAAAGCTCAGCAGGGAAAACATACAAATGTCAGAAGGGATGAAATAGATGTACAATACAATGGAACCTTCCATCAGTAATGTATCTGAAAACGTGTACAAGTTATCAGCTGTAAAGCTACTATTCAAGAAAGCACGGGTAGTAAACAGATACTATCAAACAAGGAAAAAGTCGAAGCAAAGGCAAGGTTCCAGTTACAACGTACAAGTCAAAACCTGTAGCTGCTATAGCCTCCTAAGCTTGAGGAACTGTATCCTTCACCCAGACTTCGGCTTGCGTACGATGAGTATGTGTTGTCTGATAGCTGTGAATAACCCGAACTCAAGCCTAGCACACTTTTCCCATAAATGCTAGAACCAACCAGTGATCTGGAACCGTTGATGGATTCCTGCAATGAAAGGCTGATAAATGCAACTATTCTCGAAATGAATATTAGAAACCAGTAGTCTTTCGAAAGATGGTCTCCTTTTACAATAATGGGAGACCCTCCCATTGGCCAGCGAATCCTTTAAACAGTCAAAGCTTCAACCAAATCATATAGGAAATGAGACTCATAAGGCCAACTCTATACAAGGATTACGCAACAGAAAGCAATATTCTTGTGAGCTAGAAATTACAGATTATGATTTCACCTTATATAATGGTGCAGCTTTGGAGACCATTGAATAAGAACTAAGATAAGTTACAAACCTGGATAAGCTGTTGCGCTGTCTGAACTTGCATTGCGGTGCCCTTTATTTCTACAGTGATCTCATCACCTCCACCCTGACATTCTTGGACAGTTAGAGCTGCACCGCTAGAAAGGCGAATATGAGCAATATTTGTTCCAGCAACTCCAATGATATCTTCCGCATACGAAAGTGGAACTTGCATCGTTTGTGTGACCTGAGTCAATCAGACATATAAATCACTCAAGAATTATAATTGCAGGAACTTGATATATGGCTGGACA
The DNA here is from genome assembly GCF_048544455.1 of Silene latifolia. Classification (NCBI taxonomy): domain Eukaryota; kingdom Viridiplantae; phylum Streptophyta; class Magnoliopsida; order Caryophyllales; family Caryophyllaceae; genus Silene; species Silene latifolia. Next base: position 140,043,785 of record NC_133534.1, on the reverse strand, counting down.
AAAAGACCTTGTATCAGACTTCTCAACAAAAGTTTATGGCCAGACCTGTAACGTTTGTACATTTAGAGGGTAAAGTTTTATAGCGAAGGTTCGGTATTTTAAAATAATTTGTGTTAAAAGTCTACAACTTTACCCATTCATATTAAAAACCTCCAACATTTGAGCATAACCTTGTTGTAAGAAGTCTCATATCAGATTAAATAGTAACTAGCAGTAAAAGAGAAGACAGTCAAGTGGGAGAATTACTCAGTAAACCTTCTAATGTTTTAATTATAAGGGCTTGCTTGGGATTGGAGTAATTATTAAGGGAGTAATGAGAGCTAAAATAAGAAGAAATGAGAGGAGATTGGTGTTTTGTGGTGGTTGTGGATGGTGGAAAGAGGAGATGAGGGAGGAATTATTACTTTTACAACAACAACAACATTACCCCAGTGCCTTAATGGCTCCCGCAAATTGCGGGGTAACGGGGGGTCGGATGTATGCAACCTTACCCTTGTGTTAGCAACACAAAGAGGTTGTTTCCGAATGACCCAAGATGAAAATTGCGTCGAGAACTGCATTGAAGAACCGCTACTTCACAAAAGAAAGAAGCGCAGCCACTTTAGTGAGCCATTTTGATTTATTCCATTATAATCCATAACCAAAGAGTAATGAGTCTTTGGCTCCATTGGAAATATGGAGGAATTATTACCTCTATATGGAGGTAATTATTACTTGGAGGGGGAGGTGGGTAACAATTACTCCCTTAATGGAGGGACTATTACACTATATTTCCCCATTTCTATCCATTTCTATCTCCAACCCCCATCCCTTCCCTCCATTTTTTAGTTCATTTTAGCTCTATTACTCCCTTAATCATTACTCCCATCCCAAGCAAGTCCTAAATCGCAGAGTAGTCAGTAGTAATGTAGCAATGTAGCATACCATTTAGTCATCTACAAAATCTAATCACCAGAAAAGAATCGAGTTAACACTAAAATAAGGACCTGAACTATTAACTTTTTTCAAGTTAAGGACCTCAACTATAAAAGTTTACAGTTAAGGGACTCTACTCAAACAGTGTTAATTTTTCCGTTAACTTTTTTACTTTTCTGAAAAACTAAAATGTATTTCTTATTTGTTTTTTTTTTAAACCCAAATGCTGAAGACTTCCGCTAATTTCTTTACTCTTGCTTCATCTCTTACTCATAATCTGAAATAACTTCATTTATTAGTGATATAACATATTCTTACAATATCAATGATTCTCATGCTTCACACCAATACTCTTCATTAGTCAAAAGTAGGAATTAGCAATTGATTTGAGATCCAAATTTATGGTTGTCGGAAGTAATTGAACTAGTTTTTTAAGCTTAAGTTTTTAGGAATACCCATATCTGCATATGGTATTCCAAAAATAAAGGATTCAAATGATTATTGACGGTATTTGAGTCAAAAGTAGGAATTAGCAATTGATTTGAGACTCAAATTTTATGGTTGTCGGAAGTCGGAACCGTTGAGATAGTTTTTTTAAGCTTAATTTTTTTTCTGCTCTATGCTTCTAATCTTCATGGGAATGGGATGGAGCTTCTTGTTTGGTTTGTTTATAATCTATTCTTAGTTGCGGGAGTAGAATGAGAACTCGTGACAAATTTAATGTCTGCTAGAAAATAAATTGAAGCATGGAAGAATTTGAAGATGAAGAACAGAGGAGAGGTAAAAGAAAATAGAGTGCTTGACTAATTAAATGGAAAATAATAAAAGGAGAACCCAGAAAAATGACGGAAAGCGTGAATCAGCTTTTCAATTTTTGGCAAATATTTGCATTTAACGGAAAACATAATGGTGTGAAGGTTGAGGTCCTTAACTGGATAATTTTAAAGTTGAATCCCTTAACTGAAAAAATTTCTATAGTATAGGTCCTTATCTTGGTGTTAACTCGAAAAGAATCCCAAACAGAAAAAATGTAAATTACTCCCTCTGTCCCGGTCATTTGTTGTCCTATTCCATTTTGGGGTGTCTCAGTCATTTGTTATCCTTTCTATTTTAAGCAATTTGACCATTCACACTCAATTTGGTCCACTTGTCATTTAGTAATTGGCCCCCTCCTCTTTCCTTGGTCTTTGTGCCAAAACCAAAGGACAACAATTGACTGGGACGGAGGGAGTAGTTTATTGTAGTGCATCAAAAGCTCAATACGATAATATTCTAACAGATAGTATCTTACAAAAAAACAAATACCTGAGTGACAATAGGCGCGGCAGCACGTGTAAGTCCTGTAGAATGAAGACCACTAATGGCAGGATCTGATCCATACAGTGACATTGCAGACCGAGTGAGTTTTGTTTCTACGTCTGGCTCACGGTCGAAGTAAAACTCTCGCTTATATGACAGTAAAGGATCACCGGTCGTTATTGTTTGAGGCAGAGTAGTGGAAGCCAAATTCTGGGTTTTGTCCGCCCATGCATCTGGGGTTGGTTCCTGCGAGATTGTTGCATTGTACTGCAAAAATAAGGTACATTAGCCCAAAAAATAAGAAAATACTCCCTTAATCCCGTTTGTGTTGTCCCCATTAGACTTCAGCGATCAACCAATGTGAGCTTTGACCATCACTCTCTCCAAATATATGTACAAAAATTTGGTGTGTTTGATTCATTAAAACACATATTCATATTATCATATCCAAAAAGCTGTGGCAACTTATGTACTTTATATTATACAAAAATTATGGTAGACAACCAAAGTCAAATAGGGACAATATAAAATCGATGGTGAGAGTAGTAAATATAGGGTGGCCATAATGCCACTCAAATATATACTGTGCAACTCGTTTTTATACTTGATTTAGATAAACTGAATAATTTATGCTCACGGAATGAGTGGCACAAGCATTTTAACCTTAGACGTTGTCATTACCCTAAATATAATGGCACAACTACGATTACAAAGGAGCACAGTTTCTTACAGTTTTCTCAAACACAGCTACAACACTGTGATCATGCAAGAACTTCCTCAGGTAACCAAGAACTAATTCCAATGCCTTTTGAACCTTAAACGCCTCACCATGTATCTCAACAATCCTCTCATCAGAGGTTGCATAAGAAGGAAGGTCACCTACATGGAACATTTTTTCTCTTCACGTTATCTACTGGAAATAAAAATGGTACTTCAAAGTAATTTCATAAGATCGGATAGATCTATAATAACATAGTGATCATGATGTCCATGAGAAGGTGAATACATTCCAAAAGGAAATTTCATTTTTTTCACGAAGGTGGGTACTTTATTTCCACAGAAGTATGAAATTAGGTAATTGAATCAAACACCAAATGGTGGAGCTATTTTGATGAATGCTCGTTGCAGTCCTTTCTGTACCAAATAGCGCAACAGTAACATATATCACAAAGTAGAATACAATAACTAACACTGAGTGCTACCACATCAAAGTCTATTATAAACATTGCTAGCATTTCTCACATGTTTGGCGCATATGAAAGTCATCAAACATAAGACCAAATATATAACACTTGTCTATTATTTTAATAGATAAAGTGAATCAGAGTAACAAAGTGAATGTCTAACAAGAGATGGCTTGAACAACAGATATGGGAATATTCTGAAAAACAAGTGTATCTAAACCACGTCTTCCGAGTAGAATAACTTAGAATGTACAAGTGGGCCACCCATATGCTTTTTCTCTAATGAAGAAACAGCAATTGCAACAAATCCTTGGTCTGAAGTACTAGGTTGGCCATTTATATAAAGAAAGATCAATCTAAGTCATAGAGCTTAAAACCTCAACAGGGAACAAACAAACGAGATTCTTGCGTCTTTACATGTCGACTCTAATCATTCATTTCTGTGAATACAAATGTGTGTCTCCATACCACATTCAGTATTATGATACTCTTGCCTTTGAACCAAATTATAAATATTTCTAACTGTAGAAATTGTAGAAAAACAATTGTACTCACTTACAATTACTATAAATTTTACTCTTCCACTACGTATCCAACATGGGTGAGTCCAAACAAGGCCTCAGACGAATTATGAAAAATCTTTGAGGTTTTGGCTTAAAATGAATGGTCCAAATGTCTCCTAGTCGAGCAACAAGTGTTGGACAAGGGCGGGCAAGGTAATATAAACACACGAGTAACAAGTGTCGAACGACATCTGTAGTAACATAGACATCTTGCGCCACATAAAAGCACAATGTAACATCAACAAAGACTAATAATGAATTCTTCACAACATTAGAGACAGAGGTAGCACACGTGTTCGGTAGATCGATGTTCAATCATACGCTTCACATGCTAAAATTATCTAATTGATATGAAAACGAATATAACAATCACTTGGTGGAAATGTCTGACACACTGCTGAGGTTCTGCTACTGGACATCCGCATATTGGTTTATATTTGTTGAATTGTAATAACAGAATAAACATTAGCAAGAAGCATAAATTTCATGCAAGTTTGTACTTTTATTCCTCCTCGTCCCAAAAAAGTTCCTTCCCTTCCCCTTCTTCCATTGTCTCTATTTTCTTCCCTGTAATCTTTACAAGTCATCTCTTCCATACAACATTTACGTAAGAGTCTATTTGTCTATGACCTTGAACATCCAAATGTTGCTCCATGTCATGTTGAAAATGAGTTGAAAATTGCATCAATTGAGGCAACTTCACAAATTAATTACCAATTACTCACATTTTAGTGAGTCATTTGAGTATTCAATCATATTCAAAAGTCATAAAATAGTTACTCTCAAGGTCAACTAGGAATCCCCCCCCCCCCCCCCCCCCCAAACACACACACCAAAAAAAAAGAAAAAAAAAACCCCAAAAAACTTGCTAGACAGATAAAAACTCTAACAACATGAAACAATGTTTCATCTACAAGAACGAAAATTAAATTAAGTGGATTACATAAAATAAGACCCCTTGAATGCAACAACAACAACGGCACTGTGAGGGTGCGAGAAAAGAAAGCAATGAAAAAGTTAAGAGAGGTGAAATACATGGTCATAAAATGAAGCAAGATAGGAAGAAAAAGTGAGAAGGGAAAAAAATGAGGCTACCCTTCTGAATGAGGTCTGAGAAGAGATTAAGTAACAAAAAAAAGTTTGAAGAGAAACAAGGGAAAATATCAGGAAAGATAACAACTGAAAGGCAACAGCTAAGCAAAACATGTTATATCGTCAATAAAAGAGTTTATAGCAAAAAGGATGCATAGAAATAAACGTTAACCTTCAGATAAAATCCTTACAACAGCACCACTAGCCTCCTGTATTGATTTAATTGTGGATCCCTGCTTCCCAATCAGATGAATAGCTTGTGTGGATGCCGCCAAAAGCCTTAATGAACAGAATGCAGCTGCATCAGGTGTTGAAGAAGTGTCATCACCATCACTTAGACCAGTGACGCGCTTAAACAACTTTATAACTGCATCCATTGCTGGAGACAATGACGAATCTGGTTCTTCCTTCCCAGATATTAAGACCTAAAAATAATAGAGGGTGATGATGAGTAGGTGTCTTGACATTTGACTACCAGGTCAGGAACAACAGTATGATCAGAACTTCCAAGAAGGGAAAAACAATAATATAAAATACTCCCTCCAATTCACTGTTTTCTTCCCTATTTCCTTAAACGGATTATTCAGGTTTTCTTCCCCTTTCTTATTTTGGAAACTTTTTACTCTTATTTTATTCATTCATTTCTCCATTATCAAACCCCACCTAACTTTTACTCTTATTTTATTCATCCCTCTCTCCTCTCACCATACCCCACATAACTCACAATTCCTTATTTAATTCACAATTATTCATTCCTCTCTCCAATCTACAAACCCCACCATCTTTCTTTATTCATTTGTTAACTCCCTCCTTAATTCTTGTGCCCCAAAACAAAGGGAAGAAAACACTGAATTGGAGGGAGTATATATTAGAAAAAAGAGAGAGAGAGAGAGATGCTAATACTAAGCACAAAGTTCTCACTTCTCCTTCCATATTCACCTTTTTTAGGGATGGAATGAGGTTTTATTAACAAGCAACGAGTTTTCCTTTCACCTTATTTTATTTTATTTCCTTTTATCATCAAGAGGAGTTGGTATTTTCTGCTGGAAAAAAGATCTTTTAGTTTAAGAGTTGTGCAAGGAGAAGAGAGAATACATTGAAATGGCTCACTAAATGGGTTATGTTTCATTTATGGTGAAGTAGCAATTATTCAATGCAATTCTGAACACAGTTTTCAGTACGGGTCACCCGGAAACAACCTCTCTGTATTGTTAAAATAGGGCCACAAGAGTAAAGCTGCATAAATCCCCCTCTACCCCCGCCATTGAGAGCCATTCTAGCACTCAAACAATGAGTGTTATGTAAGGGGAATATGAGTATCTACATTAGATAAGCTTAACTAAAGGAGTAGTTTGTCAAGGTAATGAAAATGGCCACCTAGAAAGGTAAAAGAGTGCTATGAAAGAACACATCCCGCTTTATCAGGTAAATTAGACCACTTGTATAGTCACAACTCACAACAAGCATGGTATTAAATTTCGGATGGCGACTTGATCTGCAAAGCACTCATTTCAGTATAAATGAGGTTGATGCCACCTCAAAATTCGGTAGCGCTAACTGTCACAACCTTGATAACTCAGTTGCACTTGGGAGTTGTGGCGGACATCTTAAATCATGACAACGAGGGTTCAGCACTACATGATCAATTTCACTGCATATTGACGCGCTCATAATCTCATATACTGAGAATGTTGTCAGCATTCACCACGTTGCCAAAACCCTAATAAATTTCTCCTCTACAAATAAATATTCCATAATTACCATTAAACAAAGCAACACCCATCACCAAAACCCTACAAGATTCCATCTTTTTCCCTAAAAGAAGCCTACAACAAACAAAAGCCATATAATTAATTAAAAAAAAAGTGACAAGGGAAACTAACCACACGATCAGGGGTACCAAGCGGGGCATCGAGAACCCGAATCCGGGCACGGGTTTCATCACACAACTTTTTGATGAGCTCCCCTTTGCGACCAATGATACCACCTACTTTAACAACTGGAACAATTAGCCTAAATACGTTGTCGCCGGGCCAACCGGGCCACTTTGAAGAGGCTGCCGTTGCGGTTGTGGCTATGTCTGAGTCCTCTACCGCTGGTGTTTCTTCTGATACTGGTGTGGGCTCTGCCGTGGGCTCTGCTGCATCCGCCATTCTTGTTCGAGTGAATTGAATAATACGGAGTAATAATTGAATTAAAGGGGGAAAAGAGACGGTATGAAGGTGTCAAACTCCAAATGGGTCAAGTGACTCAAGTCTCCGCGGAGATGTGGGATTGAGGGTGTATAATGGTGCAAGTCGCTTGTATTGGTATGAGTCGGCTCACGTGATTTGGGTAGATGCTAAGCCTTGTTTGGATCTAGCCACGACCTTTCGATTTGAGAGTATCCTTAGGGAGAGATACTAACGGGTTTTTGCTCTTATTTTTTTTTTTTTGAGAAAAAATTATTATCATTAATAAAAAGTCATACGACATCTACAACATATGTCAAGCTCAATCGGACACAAATCGATTACAACCATAGGAAATAAATTATTGTTCAAAGAATGAAACACTGCAACAGAGTCTCTATCATCGATTCGCCGCAAAAGGCTTTCATCCATAAGAGGGTCTCCGAATCTTCCTTGACGAGTATCCATTTCTTCTGCCGTGATTGATTGTAGCCATGAATCGGGCAAAATATGTAAAACCATATAACGATCTATAACAACGCTGATCTTCTGCTGACTTATTAGAAAACTGCAAACGAACCAGAAAACGAAAGCTCTCAAACTGAAAGAAGGACACCACCGATAGATAGACGGGGACAGAGCCCTCGTAAAAGAGAGACGAAACAAAAACGAAAGCGGAAATTAAACAAAAACATAAAGGAAAAAAAGCGGAACACAGGAAAAAAACGGAAGCCACCGCCTCCCTACCAACCCACAACACCGCAGATCAAGCACCACCCCGCCACACCACCTCAACAAACTCGTCCGATAAGACCCGAACAGCCCACATACACCACGCAGACCGAGAGGAACGGGCAGACCCGTACGATCCAGAACCGGGTGTGGGTAAGAAAGGGGAGGAGGGTTAATCGGAAGAGAGGAGACGGGTCGCCGGAGAAAGGTCTTGAGAGACCTCATCCCCGGCGACATGGTAGGGGGTTGATGGGTGGCGGTGGGAGGAAGGAGGAGAACGGTGGCAGCAAAGGGGGAGGATTTAGGGTTTTGTTTTTCTCTTTGTTTTTAGTTAGTTTCTATTGTTTTATTGGTTATATCACGGACAAATGTAAAGTAAGACGGGTTTTTGCTCTTATTAAATTAACTCTGTTAATATTAACTACTTTTGTTACCCGTGCAATGTACGAGATATTTCTATGTTTTTTTAGGATTTTGATGTTTATTTTTAACCATAAAATTGAACGCCAATATTTGAGGGTAAATGTATAACAAATTCTTGCCCAAATTACGATATATAGTACACGACAATCTATATATCTATATATAAAAGAGAGTTTTTTCGAGCGATCTGAGAGCGTCCACATCATCAAAAATCAATTTAGGAAAGTATAATTTTTGATGTAAAAAATAAAGTGGAAAATTTTTTAATTATTATAATATGTATATTTCCTAAATTATATTCAAGTGATATTTCCGATTTTTATATCACACTTTTACATTTCATTTGGCAAAAAAATATCGTTAAAAAAATTATGAAAATAATATAATTAGCTTTGTGTTAAAAAATGTTATCATTAGAGTATAAATTTCATATTATTTGCACATGTTAAAGATGATGTACTTCTTAATACGTAAAATTGTATAATTTTTAGTATGTTTTGTCCCACATTGGAAAATAAGTAGGTGTGGTGAATATACTACATATAAATAGTAGAATTGTCCCACATCGAAAGATTAGTATAAGGTGATGTGATCCTATGATTATAAATAGGATGCATATTTGGAACTTATGTATCCACCAAAATTTGTTGAATCTCATAAATATTGTTTTAAAGAGCTCTTAAGATTTTCTATCGTTATCTACGATATGATATAAAAATAAAGTGGAAATCGTTGGGAATTACTCGGGAAAGAGTTAAGAATATGAACAAGAAAATCAAAAAATAACTAAAGGTTGAACAAGAAAATCAAAAAATAAAAGGTTTTACTAATGGTAGTCTCCTGAGACAATACAAAACTAATGATTTTACTAATGGTTGTCTTCTGAATGAAGCAATAGAGCTTTAATGAGTCGTTATATGTACGATGTAGAGATCCATATCTAATGATCGAGACTAAATGGTTTTTACCTTCAAAGAAAAATAATATGTATACAATAGTGGTTTTTTAAGAAGAGACATGTATTTCTTGGTATGTTATATCTTTCACATTGAAAAATAATGTAGGCATTATGAACATACTACGTCTAAATAATTAAATTATGTATCTCACATTGAAATAATAGTATACGGTAGGGTGATTCTATAAATATAAATAGGAGGCATCCTTGAAACTTAGGTATTAATCCAAAAATTTTTTGATATAAAAGATATAGACTTTTTAGTATGTTATATGTCTCACATTGAAAAATAATGTAGGTGTTGTGAATATATTATGTATAAATAATAGAAATGTCCCATATATATACATTTTCTATATTATATTAAAGTGATGTTTATTATTTTGATATAAAAACTTTATATTTCATTTGAAAAAAAATATCGTATGAAAATTATATAATTAGATTGTGACAAAAAAATGCTATCATTAGAATGTATATTGTATTGTATTGTATTTTCTCATTATTAAATCGGGTTGATCTCAAAGTAGGTACAAAAAAAATGGTGTACTTAGTAGTTAGTATGTTATTTGTCCTACATTGAAAAGTAACGTAAGTGTGGTGAATATACTATGTATAAATATTAAAATTGTCCCACATCGGAAGATTACCGTAAGGCATGGTGATCTTATGATTATAAATAGAAGTCATAACCCAAAATCTTTTGATTCCCTTAAGTATTGTCAGAGATAACTCTTAAAAGAGTTTATATTACTGTTTCTACAATAATGATTTCTAACCTAAGTTAATGTTTGGAAAATCTTTTAGTTATTATAATATATACTATGTATTTCTTATTTTATATTCAAGTGATGTTTCTAATTTTCATATAAAAACTTTTAAATTTCATTTGATAAAATAATGTCGGTAAAAAAATTATGAAAATAATATTATTAGATTCATGGTAAGAAATGCTATCATTAGAGTATATATAGATTTCATATAATTTGCACATATTAAAGATGATGTATTTCATAGTATGTTATATCTCCCACATTGAAAAATAATATAGGTGTGATAAATATACTACATATAAAAAATAGAATTTTCCCACATCAAAATATAGCATAAGGTGGGTGATTCTATGAGCATCCTTGGAACTTAGGCATCAACCCAAAATCTTTTGAGTCGCTTAAGTATTGTCTTGGAGAGCTCTTAAAAGTTTATATCATTATATTTTCTACCTATAGAATTTATATGTCCCATATTGAAAAATAATGTAGGTGTGGTAAATCCGTAAATATACAATGTTTAAATAATATAATTAGAATTGTGTTAAAAAGTATTCTATCATTAGAGTATAGGTTCTTATCATTTGCACATATTTTAATTATGATAAAAAAATAGAAAACAAACGTCAATGGTAGCATGTGTAATCTATCAAAGTTCAAGGTTACCATGAGAAATTTCCAATATTATAATGATATAGTTAATTAAATTTGCATTTAAAAGAGAGATATCCGTACCAATAAAACAATAAAGGGGGTATTATTTTTTAATTGTTATTTTATTGCCACGCCATCAAACTTAACGTCCATTTAACAGCCTTTACATTAGAGGGTACCATGGGCAAAAAAATGGAACCTCAAGGGTACCATGGGCAGATTTTTAAAAGTAAGGGTAACATGGAAAATCTAACAAAACTAAGGAGTACTACGGGAAATTTCCGTATCTCAATTATTTTTTTTTTTTTTTTTGAAGAAAAACAACGTACAAATATTAATGGAGAGTACTTGATCATATTATTAAATTTAAATATAACTATTAGATATAATGAGTAGCAATTGTCTGTATTCGGTATTCGAGATCTGGTTGGATGTCGAACTAAGTGCAAAAAAGATGGTGTAATTCTGAGTATGTTATTTGTCCCACATTGAAAAATAATGCAGGTTTGATAATTATATATTACATATAAATATTAGAATTGTCCCACATCAGAAAAAAAAATCCAATTTTTGTGAATATATTACTTATAAATAGTAGAATTGTCCCACATCGAAAGATTAATATAAGGTAGGGTGATTATATAATTATAAATAAGAGTTAACCCACGTATATATTAATCTTTTTTTTTTTGAAAGAGATATTTTAATAATATGTAAACAAATCATTAGACATATAATGTAAACATTAAACGCTTATAACGTTTTTTTTTTGCATTATAAATAAGTTAATTACCCCGTTGCAACGCACGGGCATTCAAACTAGTTACATATATTTTTAAAAATATAAATAGTTTGAATTACGAAGGCAATTTTTTTTTTGTCAATTAAGAAAACAAATATATATGAACAAAATATTTATCCAAAATTTGCACCGGAAACTTTCCAACCCATTGACATAAAATATGTGCTCTTTTATTTGAGTCTATCTTACGTTTTTTACCTTCAATTTTACCTTAGTTTCGTACCTTTTGTATTTATTCCCTCTTCAAATTACTCACGTGATACTTTGCCTTATCTGCATTCACATACGTTTCATGATGTTTTAAAGTTTATATAAAAAATATATTGACCAAAAGGAAAAACATTAACATGGCAAAAACTTGACAAACGAATCAAAACATTGTCAATGTAAATCATTTAAATTAAACCAAATGGAAAACGTGAATTCAAATATAAAGCAAATGATTCATAAAAACCAACAACGTAACAAATTAAAATACTTTATTGGACACAACAACAATAACAACAATATACTCATTATAATCAAATAAATAAATTAAACCATAAAATATAATCCACAACTTAGAAACTCGTGGACAAATGGGCAATAAATTTTAAATAAATAAAGTGAATAGAAGAAACTATTATAGGTATCTTCTAGTCTATATCTATATATCTATATATAATAATAATAAAAAGACAAACTAACCACCTATCCTAATGACACATCAACATCTATATCTATATATAATAATAAAAAGACAAACTAATCATCTATCCTAATGACACATCAATATTTTTAATTATTTACACAACTCACCTCCACATCACCAAGTTATTTATTAGCAAAAGAAAAAAAACAATAAAAGAAAAAAAGCACTAAATAACACCATTACCTCACAAACATTAAAATTTGTCTTATTAACTTCATAGTAAACTAAACGACTTAAACAACAATTAAACATCAAAGTAAATTTTAAATTTTAATTTTAAGACTTTATTGTAAAATAAGTTATCTCAGAAAAAAAATGAACATATAAATAAGCTTTTACTATTTTATTGTTACACCATCATATTAATTTAATTGTGCAATATTATGTTGTATAATTGTACCCCGTTAATTTCAATGAATTAGTTAAATATAAAAAGAGCTTAAAAATAAAATAACATAGTTTTTTCATATAACGTACTTTAAATACTTCATATAGCGTAGTAATTAAATATTATAGTACAAGAATAGCATAGAGAGCACCAATGATACTCTTCTAAGGCTATGTTATCCTGCTATGAAACAACAAAACTTATATTGCAATGAAAAAAACAAATTAATGAAAAAAAAAAAACAATAATCACAGCCTACGATAAGTGGTGTTCATGTGAAATTGACACGGTTACGGATGAAAATAATGAGCAACGGAGATATCGACTATTCAATTAACACGATTAATTTTATATCAGAGTTCTCAATGTCCAATTAAGTAGTTTTATATTACATTCATCTGGTATTAAGTCTACTTACCTATATAATAAAGAAAAAGGATTGTACATCAGATATACTACCTCATATTTAATGAGTTTTTGAGTTTTTATGTATTTTTTTTAGTTCTATAGAGTTTATAAATTACATTCTATAGAGACAAGCTTCGTATTCTGCAGCGTTGTTTGTCACCTCGAAGTCGAGTTTGATAGCAATTGGTGTATGCTCGCCTTCAGGAGAAATGAGCAACACTCCTATTCCAAATCCTCTCAAGTTTGATGCTCCATCAAAGTAAAGGTCCCAGGAATCTACATCAGTTTGGAGTATATCCTCGTCTGGAAATGACCAAGTGTCTATCGTTTGTGCGTCATTGATGGGATTTTCTGCGAAGAATTCGGCGACGGCGCGACCTTTAATAACTTTCAGCGGCACGTATTTGAGGTCGGGTCGAGAGCATCGGGGTCCATCTTGCTAGGCGTCCGTTGAGGACGGGTTTCTCGAAGAGGTATTTGACTGGATCCATTTTGGAGTATATTTTGACGGAGTAGCTAAGCATGTAATGGCGTAGCTTCTTCGTTGCCCACACAAGAGCGAGGCATGTCTTTTCGAGTTGTGAGTATTTGCACTCGTACTCCAGGAACTTCTTACTAAGGTAGTAGATAACTCTTTCTTCACTTCCTACAGTTTGAGCCAACATGGCACCCATGGTCATTTGATTCTTGTGAGATATAAACCAAGAGGTTGATCTCGTTGTGGTGGCATGAGCACTGGTGGTTTAGCCAATATGTCTTTGATTCGGTCAAACGCCTTCTGACAATCGTCGTCCCACATGGCGTGGTCTGTTTTCTTGAGTTTCTTGAAGATAGGCTCGCAAATCATTGTAAGTTTCGATATGAATCGACTTATATACTGCACTTTTCCCAGGAATCCTCGACTTTTTTTTGTTTGAGGTTGTGGCATTTCGATCAGAGCTTTGATTTTGGAAGGATCTTTTTCTATACCTCTTTGACTAACGACGTATCCCAGGAATTTGCCAGATGTTACCCCGAATGTGCATTTCTGAGGATTGAGCCTCATGTTGTACTTTCGTAGCCTTGCAAAGAACTTGCGAAGGTTCGTAATATGCCCCTCTCTTTCCTTGGATTTGACAATCATGTCATCTACGTATACCTCAACTTCTTTGTGCATCATGTCATGTAAGAGTGTAGTCGCGATGCGTTGATATGTAGCTCCGGCGTTGATTAATCCAAACGGCATGACCGTATAACAATAGGTTCCCCATTGGGTGACAAAGGCGGTCTTATACATATCTTCCATGGCCATTTTGATTTGATTATAACCCACATATCCATCCATGAAGGATAGTAACGCGTGGTCAGCAGTATTGTCCACCAATATGTCGATGTGAGGTAGAGGGAAGTCATCTTTAGGACTTGCTTTGTTCAAGTCCCTAAAGTCAACACAAACACGGATTCTTCCATCCTTTTTGGGCACAGGTACTATGTTAGCTACCCAGTCAGAATACTCAGAAACTTTGATGAACCCGGCTTTGAATTGTTTGTCAACTTCTTCTTTAATCTTGAGAGCCCATTCTGTTCTCATTCGTCGAAGCTTCTGTTTCACAGGTTTGAAACCTGGCTTAATCGGAATTCTATGTTCTGCGATATCCCTGTCGATCCCTGGCATGTCTTTGTAGGACCAAGCGAAAACGTCTTTGAATTCGTTTAGGAGGTTTATGAAATCGGCCCTTTCGGTAGAGCTCAAGGTAGTCCCTATCCTAAGTTCTTGGGGTTCTAGTTCGGTTCCTACATTGATGGGTTCGGTGTCTTCTATTACTGGTCCCCCTTCCCCTTCCTGTAGTATTTCTTTGGCTATGTAGGGAGGTATTTCGATCGAGTCTGGGTCTTGGTCATCCTCAGTATCATCGTAAACAAAATTGCACTCAAGATAACACAAAGAGTAAGCAGAACCTGATTTATTCATATTAATATTTGAGTAAAGTTGAAACAAAGAAGCCAGCTGATCCATGGTCAGTGGCGGCAACGGGACAGTGGTTGGGGCATTTCCCGAACTACTGTGACTACTCGAGGCTAAGCTAGGAGAAACAAAGGGAGTAGGGATGACGATAGGAGGAGACTCTCTAATGACTTCTCTAGACTCCGACTCTGACTCCGACTCCGACTCGAACTCATCGTCTTCTGGTTCTCCTTTGAACATCTCTCCTTCTCCAGTGGTGAGCTTGAAGAGCCTTCCTTGATTGTTGGTCCACTTGATTGATTTTCTCCATCCTTTCTGCTGTCTTGCATTGGTTTCTGTGCCTAGTGTGGTAATGATCTCATCTATGATGCTTTCGGCGCTCTTGATTAAGGGAAGGTCTTGGAGATAGACATCTTCCTCACTATCCGTCCATATCCCATTAATGACCTCTTCTTTCGGGGAGATAAGATGCGAGCAATCTAAGGTAGATTCATCACTTGTAATCACTAGAACTCCAAGAGGATTCTGAGTGTTGTTGGGTTTACCTCCCGGCGGCATTGGCAATCGTCCATCTTCAATCATGTCTTGAAGCACGTTTTTCAACTTGTATCACTTTTCTGTGTCATGCCCCTTGCCCCTATGGTATTCACAGTACGAGTTCTCGTCCCAGAATTTGGATTTCCTTTCGGGTTCGGGAGTAGGTCCAATGGGTTGGAGTTTACCTTGCTTCATTAACCTTTTTAGAGCGTTGGAGTAAGTGTCCCCAAGATTTGTGAATTTCCTTGGTGGGGTACTTTTCTTGGATGGCTCAAGAAGGTTAACTTCATCGGTCTTGCTAGTAGAGCCGTATGAACGACTTGTTGAACCTTGATATCCTCGACCTACCGTTTTGGACAAGAGTCCTTTACGGATGTCATCTTCAATCCTTGTCCCTAGTACGGTTAAGTCCTTGAAAGTTTTGATGTTTTGGTATCTCAAATGATTGGCATAGATGGGTTTGAGATTGTCCACAAACTTCTCCACAAGGGTAGCCTCATCCGGGCGTTCAACTAGTTGGGTACTAGTCTTTCTCCACCTACTTAGGAAGTCGGTGAATCCTTCTTTGTCATTTTGGGTAAGAACCTCTAGAGTGCGCATGTTAACTTGGATCTCGGCATTATCTACATATTGTTTAGAAAACTCGATTGCAGCATCTTCCCAAGTAGCGACCTTCTTATGATCTAAGGAGTAGAACCATTGTTTTGGGATAGTGTCAAGAGATGAAGGAAAGATCCTTAAGAACATCTCGGGTTTGATGCCTTTGATAGACATGTAATCCTTGAAGGCAAACTCTTGCTTGTGGTAGAGATAGAGAGAGAAAAAGAGAGAAAAAAGAGAAAAAAGCGGATTTCTAGGGTTATTACATCATGACGGCTGCAAAAACCAGATCTTCATCGCTTTCACAAAAACAAACGACAAAAAATACTAAAAATAGTAATAAATTCGATCTCTTAGCCTCTACAAGTGCAGAAGAATTCCCTGCTCTCTCCAAAAATCATGGTCCTTCTAGTGAGGATGTTCAAAAAGAGAAGAGCTTGGGTGAAATAACTGGTATTCCTCCGCTAAATTTGGAGACTTTGGTAGAAGATGTTACGGAGGAGGAGGAGGCGATGCTTAGTGTGCCTTCTCCTGCTGTTCTGCCAGTTATTGAGGAAGAACCGTCTGGGATGCTACAATTCACAGAGGAGGAAGTCAAGCAGGAGTTGGCGTTTTGGCGATACTCTGTTTGCTGCTTCATTTTAAGGGCCAATCCTCCCTGGGAGATTGTGGATGGATTCATCAGACGTCTGTGGCAGAATTATCAGGTAGATAAGATCTCGTTCCTTCTTAATGGTGTTTTTCTAGTTCGCTTTAAGACCAGGCAAGCATATGAAGCAGTGTTGAAACAGGGTCACTTTCTGTTTGACAATAAACCGTTAATAGTTAAGCCTTGGACTCCTGAAGTTGAATTGGAGAAACATGACGTTAAGACTGTGCCTATTTGGGTTAAATTCCATAGGTTGCCCTTGAAGTTTTGGGGGAAAGGGATTGCACGCATATCTTCTCTTTTAGGGGATTTTATCAAGTGTGACCCTGCAACTGAGGATAAAACGAGAATAGGGTATGCCCGTGCTATGATTGAAGTTAGTTTTGGAACAGATTTGCCTGAAAAAGTGAGGTTTTTGGATGAACATGGAGAAATTGTTGAAATAGAAGTGAAATTTGAGTGGAAGCCTGTTGTGTGTTCTGGGTGTAAAGGTATTGGGCATAAGGTTGATGAGTGTAGGAGATCTAAAAAGAAACCTGTTAATCAAGGAGCAGCTCAGAAACCACAATCCAAAGTTTGGAGGCCTAAGCCTAAGCAACCTGAACCTCCACAGAAGCAGCATAAGCTGTCTCAGTCAAGTCAAAAAGGAAAAGGAGATTGTTCAAAACCCTGCTGTGCCTACTCAGCCTGGAACTCAGGTTGAAATTCAGTTGAAGACTCCTGTAGTGTGGTTAAATTCTGGCAAATACACTATGGGGCCTACTCCTATAAGGCCTGTCATGAGATTGAGTAGACAGGAATGTACTGAAGGAGCATACAGTGTTCATACATTTGGGCAACATACATTTCTGGAAGCTCTAAATACTTCAGCTACACCCAAGGAAGGTATTGGGATAAGTGGTAGTGTCTCTCACCCTGGGGTGGGAGATGTATAACCTTGGGTTCTGGAACATTAGGGGGCTTAATAATCCTGCAAAACAAAGGCACATCAAATGGTTTATGTTTAAACATAAGGTAGGGTTATTTGGCCTCCTTGAGACTAAGGTTAAATCCTTGGCTCTAAATAGTGTTAAAGGTATTCTCATGGATGGATGGAGTTTGTCTACTAATAATAGTATGCATAAAGGAGGTAGGGTTTGGGTACTATGGGATCCTATCATTTTTAATGTTGACTTTTGTGATTATTCTGCGCAGTGTATTAACATGAGAGTTACTGAGAATTCTACTAAAACTGTTTTTAAGTTGTCTATGGTGTATGCCTATAATGACATTAATGGTAGACATGAGTTATGGAACCAACTGGAGAAGTTTGCTGATAATGGTAATGAACCCTGACTAGTTTGTGGGGATTTTAATTGTGTTCTTGCTCATTCTGAGCGTCTGGGTGGAAGTAGCAGTGACACTGAGATTGCTGAGTTCCAGCAGTGCCTGACTAAGTGTGAGTTAGTGGATAGTCCTGCAATGGGCTCTCTATTTACCTGGAACAATAAACAGGAGCCTGCTACTCGTGTCTATAGCAGATTAGATAGGGTTTTAATTAATGAAGAATGGAGTACCCATATGGCAGACATGTGTGCACACTTCCTCCCTGAGGGAGTTTTTGATCATACCCCATGTGTTATCAAAAGTAGGAGACAGTTGACTACTCATAACAAACCTTTCATGTACTATAATATGTGGGGTAAAGCTGCCAATTATACTAATGCTCTGACTACTTGGTGGGATGTACAGTAGCAGGGTACCAAAATGTTCTGTCTGGTTAAAAAACTTAAGCACCTGAAACTGCATCTTAGGAATTTCAATAAAGAGTTCTTCTGTGACATTGAAAATACTTCTGCCATGGCTCTGAAGAACTTGGAATATATTCAGGCTCAAATTGTGAGAAATCCTGGGAATGCAGATTGGATTGCAAAAAGAGATAGCAGCTCAAAAAGAGTATAAGGAGTTACAGGCTGCCTGTACTCAATTTTTAAGCCAGAAAGCAAAAGCAGCCTGGATAAAAGATGGTGACAGTAATTCAAAATATTTTCATGGAGTGATAAAAAGCAAGTTTTTGAGGAATCAAGTTTTGATGATTAAGGATATTCATGGTATTGAGTTTGATGATCCTCATGGAATTCAGGAAGCCTTTCTTAATTATTATAAGGATCTCCTTGGCACTACCAAAGAAACAGTCCCTGTGAATGTGGCTATTGTTAGGAAAGGGAAAGTTTGTGAGCCCAGGCATTGGGAGATCCTGCAACAACCAGTAACAGCTCAAGAAGTTAAGGATGCTATCTTTTCTATCCCTGACCACAAAGCACCTGGCCATGATGGGTATTCCAGTGCATTCTTCAAGGATTCGTAGAGTGTGATAGGTGAGGAGGTTTGTGCTGCTGTTATGGATGTTTTCAGGTCTGGTAAACTCTTGAAGCAATTAAATGCCACTACACTTACTTTAATTCCTAAGTGTAAGACGCCAACATGTGTGACTCAATATAGGCCAATAGCTTGCTGCAATGTTATTTACAAGTGTGTGTCTAAACTCATTTGTAATAGATTGGCTAGAGTATTACCAGATCTGATCAGTCTAAATCAGGGAGGGTTCATTCATGGTAGGAGCATTTGTGAAAACATCATGGTGTGCCAAGATTTAGTAAGATTGTATAACAGACAATCTTGCTCTCCCAGATGTATGTTTAAAATGGATCTTATGAAAGCGTATGATTCTGTAAGCTGGAGGTTTGTGCAGGAGCTACTAGCAGCTTATAAGTTTCCTCCTCCTTTTAGCAAGCTTTTAATGGAATGTATCACTAGTGCTTCATTCTCTCTGTCTCTTAATGGTGAGATCTTTGGCTTTTTCCCTGGGAAAAGAGGGTTAAGACAAGGTGATCCTGTTTCACCATTGGTTTTTACATTGGGTATGGAGTATTTGAGTAGGATCCTGGCTTGTGCAACAGACAAATTGAAGTTTCATTACCACCCTCTTTGCAAACAAATGAAATTAACCCACTTAATGTTTGCTGATGATCTGTTGTTGTTTTGCAAAGGAGATGCACAGTCCATTATGGTCCTGTTGAGAGCATATTATGCTTTTTCAGCTGCTTCCGGACTTCAAATGAATGCACAGAAATCTTGTGCATACTTCAGTGGGATCAAGACTCAGCTGAAACAAGAAATCTTAACTATTTCAGGATTTAAGGAAGGAACATTGCCTTTTAAATATCTTGGAGTGGCTATTACTGCAGGAAGACTACAGAAGAAAGACTGTGCTGAACTGGTGGATAAAATTGTTGAGAGAATTAGAAGTTTGGGGGCTCAAAGATTGTCTTATACTGGGAGACTTGTTTTGGTTAATGCTGTATTAACTTCTATGTATACATATTGGGCCTCAATGTTTGTCCTACCTAAGGGGGTGTTGACTAAGGTGGATGCTATTTGTAGGTCCTTTTTATGGGAAGGTAAGTTAGAATACTCCAGAGTTCCTCTGCTGAGTTGGGCAAAGATCTGTATGCCAGTAAAAGAGGAAGGATTAGGCATAAAGCAGAGTTTTTTCTAGAACAAAGCCTCTATAGGGAAACTTGTTTGGTGGATAGCAGCACATCCTGATAAGCTTTGGGTTCATCATGTGTATTTAAAAGGAGTCAACTGGTTTGATTATAGCCCTCCTGCAGATTCTTGTTGGCACTGGCGGAAAGTGTGCCAGGTCAAGGATCTGATTAGAGAAGGTTTTGTTGATGGACAGTGGAGTATAGGATCAAGAGGGTATACTGTTAAGAGCTGCTATGATTGGTTAAGGGACAAGAATGTTCAGGTTGATTGGCACAAGGCTGTTTGGTGTAATATGGCTTTACCTAAGCACTCTTTTATTGCCTGGCTAATCTCAAATGGGGCACTTCAACTGAAGGATAAACTGGCTAGGCTGCAGATTTCACAAGATGATCTGTGTTGTCTATGTCAGTCTGCGTCTGAAACACACCAGCATCTATTTGAAGACTGTCAATTCAGCAAGAGTTTATTACATGGAGCTAGTTCCTGGCTGAGTTCTGATCTTACACAGAGGAATGTATTGCACTTTATCAATAGGAAAAGATGGAGCTCAGTCCGCAAGAAGCTGTGTAATGCTACTGTATTAGCTTGCTGGTACATGGCTTGGATGCAAAGAAATTGTGCTCGTCTGGAAGGGGTTGTTACCAGACCTGAACTGGTATGCCAACATATTAGGAGGATGATCATTTGTAGATTTAATGACTGTAAGCTTCGAGTACTTAGTTCAAAAGATAGACTATGGTTGTGTAAGGTGCATTTTATTTGATATTAGCACAAAATGATGTAAGGTCTTGAAAAACATATTGTAATTGCCGTTTCTAATGGAAAGCTTACATTTTAGCAAAAAAAAAAAATCCTTGAAGGCACGGATGTGGTTTAAAGGGTTCTCGTGCCCCTTGAATTTAGGGATATCCATCATATTGAAGTTGGTTGGCAATTTGGAATTGACGGCCTCATACTTGCGATTGTTCTCCCTATAAATGTCACCCCCCTTAAGGTACATCAATTGCTCCTCTAAGTATTGGAGTCTTTTCTCAGCTACAGTCATCCCCATAAGAGGATTTTCATCCTTGGATTCATTATCGGAGTCACCTAGTACTTCACTTTCATGAGGAGGCAACCTTCCCTCTACGGCATAGATACGGCCCTCGATGAGCTGAAGGCGGTCATAGACTTGGTCTTGGGTAACTTGCATTTGGGCTAGCGCGGCTAGGATTCGATCATTACCATCTTGAAGTTGGTGGAGGTTTGTTTCGCTGGATCCAGGCATCTTGAAAACTGGATAAGAGATCGGCGACGAATCAAAACACGATCGACCATTCTAACACACTTGCTAAAAGAAGAAATGTTTTGACTCGTGAAGTGGGTGTGTGCCACTTGTGTTGAGTGAGCTTTGAAGAAAGACAAAGTTTTTGAAAATGTGTATCCTAGTCAACTATAGTATAGTTGTAGGAGTGGACTTAAAGTGAGGTTTTGAAATGGGCTTGTGGCCCGAATTTTGACACGACAAATGGACAAAGTTTTGACTGGATTTTTCGCTAATTGAAGGCCTATTTCGAAATTTTGATTAAGAAAAGGGTTTTGATTTTTGAAAAAATCGTCATGGTTTTGTTTAGAAATGGTGATCACGTAAGGTACAAACATTTATACAAGCATTATAACGGGATGCTGAGTGCATTTAAAAGGGTTTTGGTTTAAAGGGTGGGTTGCCATACCGAACCATCAAACCCGAAGTCTGTGGAGAGGCTCGTACCAAACAAGAGTAAGGCAGATTCCTAGTCCATTTCCTCAAGTAGTGAAGGCCCTTGATACAAACAAGAGTAAGCATCATGGTATGGATGACGTCAATCGCTATCCATCCTTAGGCCCAAATAAGAATTAGGACCGTTTAGACGGGACGATTGGTCGAATGGGTTGGGTTGGGCCTAGGAAGGCCGAATAAAACGATCTAGGAAGACCGAGTTATGAAAACCGACAATTATCTTGTACAAACTATTCCCTAACCTTGTTCAAGTTTCACCCTTGCTACACGTAAGTGTATTATCCCCAGTGAGTCGCCAACCGTGGACGGGGGTGCCCACGGGGGCGCTTGGGAGAGAAGAGAAACAAGCGTTTGCATTTTTGTATGGAGTCGCCACCAATTTTTATGGGAAATTGGAACCGTTCGAATACCTCGTGTCATGTCAAGACACAAAGTAGTGACATGAACACTAAGCAATCGTTACCCTTAGCATTCTATGTCTAGAATGACTCTCGTGGATGCCAATGAACACGGGTGTTCACAGATATCTGGAGTAAGGGGTGAGGGTACGTATTAGGAAGCTCTTTTGATCGAACACCTAATCCCGCCCGCCTCGATAGCGGCCTCTACTAATGATTAGGGAAGTTATTCGTACTCGATATATCGTCGGCTATATGCATGCAATGCAACATCCAAGTTTTAATCCTAACATGTGAGAAATTAACTAAGTCGGTGAACAATTAATTAGCATACAATTGGGTCGAAGTAGGATTTAATGCTCAATTACATGTGAAAACATACAAATGGTACAAGAAATATGATAAATAAAATAAAAGAAAATTACAATAATAAGAAATTACAATGATTACAACGGGATAGGCGATTTGTGTCGAAAATACCTTTAAAACGGATAATTTGAGAAAACGAAATAATAAAAGAATTAACGAACAGAACAGAAGGTGATAATACGAGTAATAGTTAATTATACGTAAGCTAATTAAACTAGGTCAAGGCAAAAACGAAGTTCAGGGACAGAATTCAACCCGGAACAGGCGCAGCAGAGTTGCGTCCTTTGGAATAGGCGCAGCAGACGTTGCGTCTGTTCCTGACCTGAATTCTGGATGTGAAGCCGGAATTGCAAATTGTTAATATCAATTGGTAAATTTAACGATTGATCAAATTATTTACTCGGATGAAAGTGATTAATATGTTATTTACATGTGATTAATGGGTCATAAAAACAATAAACATGGATGATACGGATGCAAATGAATTAATTACACGAAAGAATGATTGATTAGTGACATGAGTGAATGAAATAGATTAATTATAACGAATTAATGACAAATATACGATGGTGACAATAGACAGATGAAAATATGTCAAAGATGAATTCCAGAGACTCAATATGAACAAATCGAATTTCTACAACCCGGATTGAATTTAATGACGAAAACCCGCAAATACTGATTATAAGGGATTTAAGTCGAATTTATGATAAATTAAAACATGTTAATGATGATGATTAATGATGTACATGTGAAATTATTAGACTATTGCATCGAAGAATTAACAAACAAACGAAAACAAATAAACACGACGAATTACAGAGGACGAACGAAGAAGAAAGGAAGCAGGAACTGCGGCAGCCTCACGAAGAGGCGCAGCAGGTACTGCGCTCCTTCGAAGAGGCGCAGCAGTTGCTGCGTCCTTTCTCGACGGTTATCTACTGGAAATCCGTAAAAAGAGGTTTTAAAAAACGGTTTTAGAAATCGGTTTTAAGAAGTATTTTCGACATAAACCTTACAATAATGATACAATAATTAAAATACAATAAATAAAAAAGAGATTATACACCCTCAGACTTACATGTTGACGAAACGAGAAGGACTAAGATATCGATTAGTGATGCTCGACGCGAATGCAAAAAAAGTGCCCTCGTATCATTATTGTATACGAGGCTGGTTGATTAATTAAGATTAATTAAGTTGATTGATTGTGGAGTTGGTTAAATTGGTCGGTCATGCAAACGAGGCTGGTACTCAGAAGGATCCGAGCTTACGTGGTCGAATGTTCAAGCACGTAGACGCCAAAAAGTAATAACAAAGGTCTAGAATGCAAAGGGAGAAGAGAAGGGCGGACACTCGCGTGAGAAATATGAGGAGCGAAGACTCCTATTTATACTAATCACGTGAAAGAATTAGGGTTTCAGAGACTCTTTGGAAGTGAATCTCGGAAAGATATGAAAAAGATACGAAAAATACGCAGAAAAGGACCTGGGAAGAGGCGCGGCGCCCTGCGTCTCTTGGAAGAGCGCGGCAGACTCTTTGTCGTTTCCCAAGTGGTTTCCTCCGGCGGAAGAAAGATTTACGTGTTTAAGTTATGGTAGGATGGGAATAATTCGGTTTTCCTTAATATCTTATGTGAATATTACGGGAAATTGTTTACCAAAAGATAAAGATTGTGAAATATGGAATAGAAATATTAGGAACATTCCAGAACATTCTGACTCGGGATTTAACGGTTATCAGAAAATGGAGACGGTTTTAGGCCCGGACTCCAAATGTACTCTAATTACTGTCAAAACGACCGTATCGGCACGTAGATGACAACTAAGAGGTAGACATTAATATTTGAGCAATCACTTGACGGTAATCTTACGAATTGTCACAAATCGTTCCGCGTACCAAACATGCGGCCCAATCATCACCGGGTGGCTTGCGAGAGGTGCAGAAATGAGGTATCTACAGAGGATTTTGTGAACTAGAACGTAATGAAAAATTGTGTCCAAATGACGGAATGCAACACCCTTTATATAGGAGTAGGTTGTGAAACATAAACGGCCAAGATTGAGGAAACCCCGATCGGGGACAGGCCACCCCGATCGGGGCCGAGTGAATCCGGCTATTTCCTCTTCAATTCCTGATTAAATGCCAAATGGGATCCAAAGTATGTGATTAATGTCCCTTAATGCACCCGGGTAAATGCTTAATATCACAACTTAAGAGCATCCAAAGAGCATCCTAAGCTTGATATTTTCCACATGAATTTGGACTTCTCATTGGGCTTGTCTTTCATTTCTCTTGTTTTGGGCTCCAATCTTCTACTTGTCATCACACTTCCTTCCACTTAGCTTTGTGAACTTCGGTGTTTGCTAAAATAACGGGAATAAGCTACCGAATGCTCATAATCCTACAAAATACAACAAATACAAGCAACACACCTAGAACACAAGATTAGCTCATAAAACACTAACAAAAGTGCAATATTCAATCAAAACCGAGCTAAAATGAGGGGTAAAATCCTATATGAAATGGACACATCAAACTCCCCCAAGCTAAACTCTTGCTTGTCCCTAAGCAAGAAACCATATCCCATCAATTGCAATATCCTAAAACAAGCTAAGTATAATGATTCAAAACCCGAAACAACATGGGCATAAGGAATAATACAAAAACATGGATGAGATTTACATGACGCTGTAGCATGAATGACTATGTTTGAACTTTTTGGCTCTTGCATGATCTTTTTGACTTTGGACTCTCACGATTCACTCATCACTCAATTATATGTTCAAGGATTTTTATGTGAGTAGTGTTAGAAATATCGGTATATTTCATTAAGAAAATTCGAATTATAACGAAATTATGAAATATGAAATTACGAATCATAAACGAAATGCATAAACAAAAGAATAGAGATTAGAATTAACCTCCGGTCCTAGCAATTTGGCCTAAGAATAAATATCGAGATCGATATTCTCCTAATCGTTGCACCCAAAATGCTCCGAGAAATGCCTTTTTCTTGCTAGAAAGAGAACCCTAATTCCTAATAATTTTTAGGGTTTTGTGATGAGAGTATAGGAAAAATCAAGAGAGAAAATGATCCTACCCTCTCTCCTATTTAACCGTCCAAAAGGACAAAAGAGGGGAAGATCTTTTTCTTATTTTTCTCCACTTTAAACGTGTAACAACCAAACAAATAAGGAGAAAATCTTCTTATTTTAGGTTGTTATCATATTGTATAAAATGTGTATCATTATCAATTGTCATTTATGTCGTCACGTATTAATAAGTCCACACACAACAGTTTCTAGTCCATTTATTAATACCGGTCTGTCATAATTTATTATGACAATTTCGTATAATATATATATTAACTATAAATATCGCATATTTATAATTTGCTAATTAAATATAACCGTTTATGTTTAATTACGAATTAACATCTTAATTTGTTTAAGCTAACATTATATACATTAATTAAATATAACAGTTTATATTCAATTTACGAATTAACAATTAATTCGTCTCAATTTGATATTATTTAATTGTATTAAATAATCGACTCATCATCACATTGACTAACCTTTTAGTCAAATACATGGACTAACCTTTTAGTCATATAAGGCATAAATGTGATTATATTTTCATATAATCACATCTCTCAAACACATCCTTTAGGTGTGACTTTTAGGGACCAGTTGATCACCGCCATCAGTATGGTAATAACGTCAAACTTCTAGCAAGCCAACCGTTATTAGTAAACGTTAATCAACTGATAAAATACTAAGTATACCCTGTGAACCTATAAGAGATTTATACACATTATCACACTAACTGTGGAGGACACTAGCTCCAACAATATCCCACTTGTCCTCACAAGTGTATGTGCGATAACCGATTCTCATATCCTTAATTTCTCCCACTCAATGTAAAACAATTTGCAAAATCCGTATTCACAAAGGTCGTATTTTACAAGTGATCAATATCAAGAGTGGTTTTCCGACTAGAGAGTAACTTAACCGATAAACGAATCATCATTCGAGCATGGCCATGCATTTCAATTACAACTCCTCGAGTGGCCCCGAGAAATAACTAAACCTGATAAAGGTTGGATATTTTCTTCAACTCGAATCCTGAGATACAAGCACGAGTATGAAGTGACCCAAAGTAAAAAATCGCTTAGCCTCCTGTTACGGTCGACCATGAGAAAGAAACCAAAGTCACCCAAAAACTGCCTTAATCTCAAGAGACAGTCGATAGTCAAAAGAATCGACTCTAGGAACACAATGGACGTCCAATCCACGACCTGGCACCGAATGTTTTTAAACATTTAGGACTCCATTACGTTGTTACAATGTCCTACGAGGTATCGTTATAACTCGCATCTGTGATCGATCAGCCAACCGTTTGACTTATGGCTCGTTGAACCCACCATCAATCAACTTCACAATATAATAGCCAGAGTTATCAGCTCATGTAGGCGATTACGGACCAAAATAAATATAATGTAATTCAGTTCACTTTGTGGCGTTCAATGTTGTCGTACAATCCACATAAAAAACAAAATATGAAATAATACGATGAAGTTATAAATAGCATATGAAAAAGAAAATGTATCGAATCCATAAGCAACTACTACAACTCAGGAACACCTTTAATTCCCATGGAAATAACGTGCCCTTCATGATTATCATATTTCAATGGTTTAGTGAGAGGATCCGCGATGTTGTCATCCGAAGCAATCTTGTCAATCACTATGTCCTCTTGCTCCACGTAATCACGGATCAGGTGAGCCTTCCGATGTACATGTCTAGACTTGTTGCTAGACTTAGGCTCCTTGGTCTGGAAGATGGCACCTCTATTGTCACAATAGATGGTGATTGGGTCATTTGAACTAGGAACTATGGTTAGTCCTTGTAAGAATTGACGCATCCATATAGCTTCCTTTGCTGCTTCTGAAGCGGCATAGTACTCGGATTCAGTAGTAGAATCTGCTACAACTTCCTATTTGGAACTTTTTCAGCTGACCGCAGCACCATTAAGAGTAAAGACGAATCCAGACTGAGATTTCGAATCATCTCGATCCGTTTGGAAGCTAGCATCTGCGTAACCGATTGCACATAGCTTAGTATCTCCTCCATAAGTCAATGCCCAATCCTTAGTTCTCCGTAGGTACTTAAGGATGTTTTTAACAGCCATCCAGTGTGTTTCACCTGGATTGCTTTGGTACCGACTCGTCATACTCAATGCATATGCCATGTCTGGACGTGTGCATATCATGGCATACATGATTGATCCTATGGCTGATGCATAAGGAACGCGACTCATGCGTTCGACCCCTTCCGGTGTCTTGGGTGATTGAGACTTGCTCAAATGCATCCCAGAAGTCGTTGGAAGGTTCCCCTTCTTGGAGTTGGTCATGCTGAACCTTTCAAGAATCTTATCTAAATAAGACTCCTGACTTAGTGATAACATCCGTCGTGATCTATCTCGATAGATACGGATTCCCAATATGCGTTGTGCCTCACCCAGATCTTTCATCTGGAAATGGTTCTTCAACCATCCTTTTACCGAAGATAAGAGAGGAATATCATTCCCAATCAAGAGTATGTCATCGACATACAATATCAAGAAAACAATCTTGCTCCCACTTGACTTGACATATAAGCATGGTTCCTCGACCGATCGTGTGAAACCATACTCTTTTATCACCTGGTCGAAACGATGGTTCCAACTCCGAGAAGCTTGCTTAAGTCCATAAATGGAACGTTTAAGCTTGTACACTTTCTTAGGATTTTCAGGATCTATGAAACCTTCGGGTTGTACCATGTACAATTCCTCCTCCAAATAACCGTTTAAGAAGGCGGTTTTCACATCCATCTGCCAAATTTCATAGTCATGAAAAGCGGCAATCGCTAAGATTATCCGAATGGAACGCAGCATAACTACGAGTGCAAAGATTTCATCACAATGCAATCCGTGCACTTGAGTGAAACCTTTTGCCACTAGTCATGCCTTATAGGTATCTGGTTGCCCTTCTACAGAATGCTTTATTTTGTAAAGCCATTTGCACTGAAGAGGTCGTACCTTGTTAGGTAAATCAACAAGATCCCATACGTCATTCTCATACATGGAGTCCATCTCGGATTCCATGGATTCAAGCCATAGCTTAGAGTCGGAACAGGTCATGACACCTTTATAGGTAGCGGGTTCATTACTCTCTAGGAGCAAAACGTCATTTTCCTCGACCTCCTAGGTTCCTGAGGAATATTAACCGTATCATAAGTTGAAGGAACATCTTCCTCCATCTGTTCCTCGGTTGTTGGTTCTTGAATCTCCGACAGCTCGAAGGTTCTATTACTTGACTTGTTCTCGAGAAACTCTTTCTCTAAGAACTTTGCACTAGCCGCAACAAAAACTCGATGTTCGGTAGGCGAATAGAAGTAATGACCAAATATTCCTTTTGGATAACCAATAAAGTATGTCTTGACCGATCGCGCGCCGAGCTTATCCTCGTGTCTCCACTTGACATAAGCCTCGCAGCCCCAAACCCGAATAAAGGACAAGTTAGGGACCGTTCCCTTCCATATCTCATACGGAGTCTTGTCGACAGCTCTAGACGGACTTCGGTTAAGTATAAGAGCGGTGACAAAGAGCA
Organism: Silene latifolia; assembly: GCF_048544455.1. Taxonomy (NCBI): domain Eukaryota; kingdom Viridiplantae; phylum Streptophyta; class Magnoliopsida; order Caryophyllales; family Caryophyllaceae; genus Silene; species Silene latifolia. The sequence continues at coordinate 140,014,292 of NC_133534.1, read as the reverse complement.
AAACCCCATAATGAATCGGTACTACCGTGTGACTCATCATGGATCGAACCATATCAAGTAGTGTTCGATTTCTCCGTTCGGACACACCATTTAATTGAGGTGTTCCAGGTGGAGTTAACTGTAAAACTATTCCACAGTCTTTAAGGTGTTGATCAAACTCATTTGAAAGATATTCACCACCACGATCTGAACGGAGTGCTTTAACCTTTCTTCCCAGTTGGTTCTCAACCTTATTCTGGTATTCCTTGAATTTTTCAAAAGACTCACTTTTATGCTTCATTAAGTAGACATATCCGTATCTACTCAAATCATCCGTGAAAGTGATAAAATATCTATAGCCGTCTCTTGCGGTGATTGACATAGGTCCACATACATCAGTATGTATGAGTCCTAATAGGTCATTAGCGCGCATTCCAACACCTTTGAAGGAAATTCGAGTCATTTTGCCGATAAGACATGATTCACACGTGCCAAATGATGAGAAATCAAATGTGGAGATAGTCCCAATCTCAATGAGTTTCTTTACACGTTTTTCATTTATGTGTCCCATTCGACAATGCCATAGATAAGTTTGATCTTTGTCACCAACCTTTAATTTCTTATTATTCACATGTAATATATCCGTGGTTTGATCTAAGATATAAATTCCATTCATGGAAAGTGCTTTGCCATAAACCATTTCATTAAAAGAGAAAATACAGCTATTGTCCTTTATTGAAAATAAAAAACCGTCTTTATCGAGTACGGAAACAGAAATAATATTCTTAGATAACGGGTACATAGTGTGATTATATAAATATAACTCAAAACCACTCGGGAGAATTTGGATTACGTATGTTCCCATTGAGACTGCAGCAACTCTTGCTCCATTCCCGACTCGTAGGTCCACATCATCCTTTGCGAGGGGTGTGGTGTTTTTTAGGCCCTGCAAATGATTACACAGATGAGAACCACAACCAGTATCAAGTACCCAAGTTCCGAAACTTGCATGGTTAATCTCAATCATATGAATATAAGATGACATACCAACAGGAGTGACGCGGCCTGCTTTTATGTCCTCACGATACACGGGACAGTTCCTCCTCCAATGCCCAGTCTTGTGATAATGGTGGCACTCAACGTTACCGCCCTTGCTCTTTGCCTTGTCTTGTGAGCCACTAGTCTCACCAGGCTCACTCTTACCGTTTCCTGACTTCTTAAACTTTGGCTTTCCTACAGTTAGGTCGCCGTGAGCTTTGCCCTTACCCTTATTCTTGTTGGAAATCATGAGAACATCTTGCTTCATGCTCCCACTTAATTTCATATCCTTCTCAGTCTGTACGAGAAGTGAGTGTAGCTCATGAGGACTTTTCTTCATGTCATTCATGTAGTAATTTGCCCTGAAAAGGGCAAAACCATCATGAAGTGAATGAAGCATACGGTCAATGACTATGCTCTCACTGATTTTGCAATCAAGTGCCTCCAGTTTCTCAACATTCTCAATCATGTCAAGAATGTGTGGGCTAACCGGTTGGCCCTTCTGGAGTTTCGCCTCAAAGAAGCGACATGTATGCTCATAAGTAACAATTCTCGGTGCTTTTAAGAACTCATTAGTGAGCGTGGTGAAAATCTTGTTTGCACCTTGGGCAATGAAGCGTCTTTGCAAATTGGTTTCCATTGCAAAAATGAGTACGTTCTTTATCGCACCCGCTTCCATGACGAAGTCACTATAAGCAAGTGACTCGTTAGCTCTTGCATTGGGGCCTGGGTTTAGCGGTATTGGCTCAGTCAAGTACTTGAGCTTACCGTCAGCAATGGCAGCATTCCGTAATGATGCCTCCCAGTCCGCAAAGTTGGACCCGTCATTCTTCAGTTGTGTGGACTGATTCATGTGGTCCATAGTTTTGAGCCAGGACTCGCGTGCAAGTGTGGCACTTGGGATAGGGATATCAGTATTTCCAGCCATTTGTTGTAAGCAGTATTATCAATATAAAACGAATTCTACACTGTGAAACGAAGAAGAAGAACATAATAAGCATACTCATCGTTATGATTTAAGTCTAATGCAAAACTGTTATAATGCGAAGACTCAAGCATTTATACAATTGACCTCCCTCAAGAATTATATAAATGATCCCAAGACTCAATTATCTGTAAATTGATAAGCCAACCTCTTGGCTAATTCTACTTTTAGAATTCTTGGTTGATAAATTTCTGTAAATTCTATCTATAGTCCATCATAATCTCGAGAAACTCTTCGGATTATAATGTTGAGGTAAAATAAGTCAACACAAATTACTTACCCAACGTAGAAGGGGTCATATGGAGAGTAAGGTCCTATATACCTACCGACGAAGAAGGGATTCACAGTTGTTTGGCCTATAAAGACTAGTCTCAATTTTAGTTTTAGAGGAAGATCCCATCAACTTTATTTTAATACATTTTAAGTGAACTAATATCTAGCATGCGAGAATGAATAAACTAAGATGATGGCTTAAAATAGTGTGACATCTTTATATCCATGATAACTAACATCCAAACTATATGAGTCAATTTTCATGCATATAAGTAGGTGGTTTGGTTTAGGAGGAATATGCTGCACTAGCTATCATGCGAAGAAAAGCAACAAGAATGGAAAAACGTAAAACAAAAACAAAGTCCTAGTGTGGCCTATCTACCAAAATGAACATAAATACAACTTTGGAATCCTCCCTAGGACCCGAGAAGCTTGTCTTGATGTTCCATCTTGGTCCATGTAGCGGGAGTGAGCAATCCAATCTCCATCTTTAGTCTTCTCAAAATTACAATTAATAAATTACAAAATAAACCTATTTACATTCTAATTTCAAAAACATAATACTAAAGAAAACCAAAGGAGATTCGAGATCTCAAAATTACATCAAGATTATGTTTCCATCATTACGAAAACATAATCAACTAAGGCCACACTAGGTAATACCAAATTACAACCGATTGCAAAAATACGTAAATAAACCATTCAACAATTCATACAACTAAATAAAATGCATCAACAATAAATTAATCATTCAAGACATAATTCCTTAATTATGTAGAGTAATTTATCCAAACCACCTATTTTAAAATGATCAAAATTATGTGGCAATTCCTCAATTACTCACAATAATTTCAATCTTAATACACATTAACTTGTAATATGAATTAATCTAACATCATTTTAAACCACTTTAAAATAATTGGGTATCTAAAATTTGTGAACTTTTTCACAACAAACAATCATACATTATAGATATAATGTATAATAATTATTGGCCAAAACACAAAAAAAAAAAACGATTTTTTTTTATTGCTCTCGGCATTCTGCCCTAAAATTTCGAAAAACAGTTTTTTTTTCTCGAAAACAACCCCTTTTATGTGAACAAATTTGTTTAATGTTGCTACTATAACAAGATTGGCATAATCATCAACGTTTAATTTAAACATAGATCCAAACTAGATGATTCAATTTAACCTCTTAAAATGAATATCTAAATTATGATTAAATCGATTATCTGAATATTTGATTCATCACAATTAATTTGTACATTATTAAATTAATGAATCATGATTCTTAAACAACAATTTAACACCATGTATGCCAAAACTTTATAGCAAAAACAAATGAACATCATTTATCAAAACAATTTCCATTTACATTTCAATTTAATTCTTATTAAATCAAAACATCTACAAATTTATCATATTATCATCTTAACATATTAAAACAACAATATCAATAAATCAAAATGGAAACAAGGCATCAAAAACAAAAACAAAAACATCTCGGCAAAAAAAAATTGATACTGCCGAAAATATTTTTAATTTTTTTTCTAATCCATTTATGAAAATCATATAAAATAATTTCGTGGCCTATGCTCTGATACCACTTGTTAGAAATATCGGTATATTTCATTAAGAAAATTCGGATTATAACGAAATTATGAAATATGAAATTACGAGTCATAAACGAAATGCATAAACAAAAGAATAGAGATTAGAATTAACCTCCGGTCCTAGCAATTTGGCCTAAGAATAAATATCGAGATCGATATTCTCCTAATCGTTGCACCCAAAATGCTCCGAGAAATGCCTTTTTCTTGCTAGAAAGAGAACCCTAATTCCTAATAATTTGTAGGGTTTTGTGATGAGAGTATAGGAAAAATCAAAAGAGAAAATGATCCTACCCTCTCTCCTATTTAACCGTCCAAAAGGAGAAAAGAGGGGAAGATCTTTTTCTTATTTTTCTCCCCTTTAAACGTGTAACAACCAAACAAATAAGGAGAAAATCTTCTTATTTTAGGTTGTTATTATATTGTATAAAATGTGTATCATTATCAATTGTTATTTATGTCGTCACGTATTAATAAGTCCACACACAACAGTTTGTAGTCGATTTATTAATACCGGTGCATCATCATTTATTATGACAATTTCGTATAATATATACATTAACTATAAATATCGCATATTTATAATTTGCTAATTAAATATAACCGTTTATGTTTAATTACGAATTAACATCTTAATTCGTTTAAGCTAACATTATATACATTAATTAAATATAACATTTTATATTCAATTTACGAATTAACAATTAATTCGTCTCAGCTGATATTATTTAATTGTATTAAATAATCGACTCATCATCACATTGACTAACCTTTTAGTCAAATACATGGACTAACCTTTTAGTCATATAAGGCATCAATGTGATTATATTTTCATATAATCACATCTCTCAAACACATCCTTTAGGTGTGACTTTTAGGGACCAGTTGATCACCGCCATCAGTATGATAATAACGTCAAACCTCTAGCAAGCCAACCGTTATTAGTAAACGTTAATCAACTAATAAAATACTAAGTATACCCTGTGAACCTATAAGAGATTTATACACGTTATCACACTAACTGTGGAGGACACTAGCTCCAACAAGTAGCACTTACCTATCCTCGACTCATGAAAGTGTGCCCGCAATCTAATATGGTAGTCATTTCAAAACAACAAGCCAAAAATATTCAAATGCAAGCATGTAAAGGAAGCCAAGGGTATGAAGAAGACAAATAAGTAATGGGTAAGAAAGGGGAACAAATGATTTATGGTATGTGAAGCTAAGTCAAGCTAGCAACAACCATATGTAAGGATGCTCAATCCCGAAACTACTCCCAAAAATTTCGATACAAATCATAAGAATTACTCTCCAAAATATATGAATAAAACATGAGAGCTTCTTACATCAAATTCTTCTTCTTTTCATAATACAAACCATGCTTCTCTTTTTTCTCATTTCATGTTTTTGTTTCTTTCTTTCTCATCTTTTCTTTTCTTTCTTTTCAATTCATTTTCATCAATTTTTTCCATCACCACTTTCATTTTTCTTTTCTTTTTTCAAGTCTTTCTCTTTTTCACTTCTTTTCTCCAAGAGCATTAAGACCAAGCTCACAATGATACTTAAAGATAGAACAAATCACAATTGAGCATCCAAACACAACTAATCAAAGCCACGAGCTCAACAAGGTAGACAATTTTTATATGTAGCTAAGGATAAATTTTGTGAAGGGGTTAAAAAAGGCAATTATAATCATGTGAATGGCTCCAAAATGCTAACAACGAATGAATGTAATGCTTATAAAGAGATTAAATCAAGACCATATTTGTGCGTTATTGATAAAACACACCATAAGGAGACCGACACTCACCTAAGTGAGACTGGAAATGGAATGCACCGGCCTAGGAGGCTCTACCTTACCATATTGTGGCTTGCCAAAAGTCAAGATCAAGCCTAATGGTTCAATTTTCATCATCCACCTACTATGTCAAGACATCCCCATATAGCAATTATCCATCAAATAAGAATAAATCATTAGCTATTAAGCTATAATTGAGAAATGCATAGGGATAGTATAAAACCATGACAAAAGGTAGGAAAGCAAAGCATAAGAAGCAAAAACTAGCACAAATTTTTTCAAATTTCAGATTTTTATTGAATTGAAAATGCAAACTAACTAAGATGCAAATACAATCTCTCCCCCAAGCTAAACACAACATTGTCCTCAATGTGCCTACATGTAAATCATCCAAGCTAACCGCGAAAACGGTTCAAAGCACATAAGACAAGGGGTTATATTCAATGGGGAAAGGGAAGAAATATGAGAATGCAAATGAAAACAAACGCACTAAACTAGCTAGCCTCCCCCAAGCTAGCATAAATGAGGGATTCATCTAACAACAGGAGGATTTCAGTGTGATTTTTAGTGAGAAAAATGGAGAAACAGAGAAGAAGGAGAGTGCATACCGTCGGGAGGATATGAGGATGCGAGGGACTAGGCAAAGAAGATGAAAGCTCATGACCCCAATCGGGGACACCCCACCCCGATCGGGGTTGACTGGTTATCTGAATTTTGACTTTGCTCTTACTCCGTGATAATTTAGCGTCCCGTGTTTGAAAGTTACGTCCCCAAACGGGGTTATAGCATGGGGAACCGTGACATTCTTCATATGTCCCTCTTCTCATCTCCAATTTACTATAAAACACAACTCAAAAATACCAACTAGTCTAGAAATTATTGTTAATTCTATGAAAACAGGAAATTTGCAAAAATTAAAAAATAAAAGCAAAAATAAAAACACGGGTTGCTTTCTGAGAAGCGCAAATTTTAAGTCTTGCTAGACTCTATTTTTCTAACGTTGCGGCCTTCGTCATTCTTAAAAAATAAGTCAAAGCCCTTAGAAGCCGATCATATACCTGTGCATGGGTATCACAAAAGCATATATTTGCAATTTATAAGATTAACGCAAAAAAGATCAAAGGATAAGGATGAAAAATCTTAACAAAATGCGTAGGAGAGGCTTCAAAAACAACCCTTTGTATTACTCCACTCGTCGGCAAGGGATGGAGCGTCATGCTTAAGACCATAAAATAAATCATTAGTGCATAAATTATCATCATATATGGTCTCAAATTGGTGGCATGAAGAATCAAGGAGGTGGGTCTCATTGGAAATAGTCGGTTCCTCCCACTTATCCTCGATGGGCTCATCACGAAGTCTCGCATCAACCACAATTGGGTCAACTACGTCCCCCGTGAAAGGATTCTCAAAGGTTTCCAAAGGCTCGAGTGAAACCCCATCCGTGTCATTAAAATTGGGCCCAACAACATCCACGTCATGGGTGTCATCTACTAAAAGGTCAATGTCATTAACATGAGTCTCTAAGGGGTCAATTGGAGTGATGTTAAGGGGAATTTCAAAAGAAAAATTATGACCATCATCATCGTCTTCCAATAATTCTAAATTATTAGGTGCAAAAGACTCACATTGGGAAGGTGGAAGAGTAGAAGCTTCGATAAATCGCTCATTTCCTTCTCGCATTTTTGTGAGCATGTCTTCGAGCATTTTTAAGGTACGGGCCTCAGACGGTTGTTGCTCCAATGAGCTTGAAGAAGCATTCCGAGCTCCTCTTCAAGCACGCTTTAAATCTTCTTGGCGAGCTACTTCCCGACATTGGTCGGCCATGAACCTTAGGAAAACCCAAAGCTCCTCCGCACTCTTGTAGTAAAGACTCCCACAACTCATGTAAAGAGCTAAATCACGGTACTCGGAATCTATTCCTTCAAGCACAACCTGGCCCAATTCATATTCATTGTAAATGAATCCAAAAGAAGAAATACGACTAACGTATTCGTCAAATTGGGATAAATAGTTATGAAAGGGTTGGTTTTGTTGTTGCAGGAAAGGAAATACAGCCACTGGACGGATATGAGGATCCCCTTGAGATAATGTTAATACCTGAAAAAGACACTAAAACTACAAGAAAACCGTGAGAAAGATCCCAAGGAACAAGTGTTCCCTGGGACAAAATAAAACAAGATAAAATTCAACAACTAATAACAAACAAAACCGTCTCCCAGGCAACGGCGCCAAAATTTGATAGGCTTAGTCGTGTACCTAATCAAAGATAAATTTCCCTAGACACAAATAAATGTAGTTATAGGGGTCGAACACAAGGAGACAGGAGTTGCTAATTAGTTGTTATGGGGTGAATTCTATCGAGGTCGGTTTAGCGGTTGTTGGTTGGTTATGCAAATAAAATGAAAACAATAATAAAGAAGGCGTTTAGGGAAATCGGGTCACACATGCAAATTACTAATTAGTCATGTTAATTTAGAAATGCATTGATAAAGATAAATTGTTTAGGCCTTTAGACACCCATATCTCGATATTAGCGTCGACCATAGACCGGGTCCTAACGATCTCTCGATATGGCTAGGTCGTTCTACTATAGCATGTTTAGTCTAATTCAATTCCGTGCCTCTCGACTTATAGAATGAATTAACAAACTTAATCTATGATTACGGCCAATAACCAAAGATTAAACAATACAATGCAAACATGTTGTAGAAACTATTATTTGATATCATGACATCTCATTTCAACAATTGTGATTAGTTATTTAGCATGGCTTCCTTAATCCCTAGACTAAGGAAATTACTCGGGCATAATGTAAATTATGTAATGACAAATGAATAATAAAAGTAATGCAAGAAATGAATCTACCTTGATAATGGAAGAACTTGCAAATGATGAACAAGGAATGAAATGTAAATAACTTGTAATGGAAATTGAATTATAACTTGAAATGTTTAAAGGAAATGTAAACAACATAAAAACTAAACTAATCTAAACTAACCTAATGACTAAAACTAATCTGAAATTAAGAGGATTTTGTGAACTAGAATGTAATGGGAAATTGTGTCCAAATGACGGAATGCAACATCCTTTATATTGGAGTAGGTTGTGAAACATAAACGGCCAAGATGGAGGAAACCCCGATCGGGGACGAGTGAATCCCGCTATTTCCTCTTCAATTCTTGATTAAATGCCAAATGGGATCCAAAGTATGCGATTAATGTCCTTTAATGCACCCGGGTAAATGCATAATATCACAACTTAAGAGCATCCAAAGAGCATCGTAAGCTCGATATTTTCCAAATGAATTTGGACTTCTCATTGGGCTTGTCTTTCATTTCTCTTGTTTGGGGCTCCAATCTTCTACTTGTCATCACACTTCCTTCCACTTAGCTTTGTGAACTTCGGTGTTTGCTAAAATGACGGGAATAAGCTACCGAAAGCTCATAATCCTACAAAATGCAACAAATACAAGCAACACACCTAGAACACAAGATTAGCTCATTAAAACACTAACAAAAGTGCAATATTCAATAAAAACCGAGGTAAAATGAAGGGTAAAATCCTATATGAAATGGACACATCAATCAACATGTTTCATACTAATGAGATTACAATTATGCGTAAACTTAAACAATTAATCTTAATCACACCCGTGAATTTCACGGGTACAAAAACTAGTTATAAGTTCTATAGACATTATACAACCATAAATTCCCATATTTTAATTTTAATTTATTTTATGGTATTATTAAATTAAATAATTGATTGTCGAGACACTAAATAGGTGGATTAAATAGGAAAAAATGTTCATGAAAATTATGGGTGTTCAGTAATATAAAGAGTTTTAATTAATTTATTAACATATTATATTACAAAAATTAATTAAATAGGAAAACTTTTAATTAATTTGGTTGATGTTAAGTATTATGAAGAGTTTTAATGAATTTATTACCATGTTTAATTAAAAAAAATGAATTAAATAGGAAAAGATGTTAATAAAAATGGTGGGTGTTAAGTAATATGAAGAGCTTTAATTAATTTAGTAACATGTTTTATTACAAAAATTTCAATTAAAATTTCAATTTTAATTATAAATTATGAAATTTATTAACATGTTTTATTACAAAAATTCCAATTAAAGTGTCAATATTAATTATAAATTATGAAATTTTGATGTAAATTTATTAGGGTTACATAAATTTTAGAAAACCACATAAATTTTAGAAAACCTATTTTAAAATGATCAAAATTATGTGGCAATTCCTCAATTACTCACAATAATTTCAATCTTAATACACATTAACTTGTAATATGAATTAATCTAACATCATTTTAAACCACTTTAAAATAATTGGGTATCTAAAATTTGTGAACTTTTTCACAACAAACAATCATACATTATAGATATAATGTATAATAATTATTGGCCAAAACACAAAAAAAAAAAACGATTTTTTTTTATTGCTCTCGGCATTCTGCCCTAAAATTTCGAAAAACAGTTTTTTTTTCTCGAAAACAACCCCTTTTATGTGAACAAATTTGTTTAATGTTGCTACTATAACAAGATTGGCATAATCATCAACGTTTAATTTAAACATAGATCCAAACTAGATGATTCAATTTAACCTCTTAAAATGAATATCTAAATTATGATTAAATCGATTATCTGAATATTTGATTCATCACAATTAATTTGTACATTATTAAATTAATGAATCATGATTCTTAAACAACAATTTAACACCATGTATGCCAAAACTTTATAGCAAAAACAAATGAACATCATTTATCAAAACAATTTCCATTTACATTTCAATTTAATTCTTATTAAATCAAAACATCTACAAATTTATCATATTATCATCTTAACATATTAAAACAACAATATCAATAAATCAAAATGGAAACAAGGCATCAAAAACAAAAACAAAAACATCTCGGCAAAAAAAAATTGATACGGCCGAAAATATTTTTAATTTTTTTTCTAATCCATTTATGAAAATCATATAAAATAATTTCGTGGCCTATGCTCTGATACCACTTGTTAGAAATATCGGTATATTTCATTAAGAAAATTCGGATTATAACGAAATTATGAAATATGAAATTACGAGTCATAAACGAAATGCATAAACAAAAGAATAGAGATTAGAATTAACCTCCGGTCCTAGCAATTTGGCCTAAGAATAAATATCGAGATCGATATTCTCCTAATCGTTGCACCCAAAATGCTCCGAGAAATGCCTTTTTCTTGCTAGAAAGAGAACCCTAATTCCTAATAATTTGTAGGGTTTTGTGATGAGAGTATAGGAAAAATCAAAAGAGAAAATGATCCTACCCTCTCTCCTATTTAACCGTCCAAAAGGAGAAAAGAGGGGAAGATCTTTTTCTTATTTTTCTCCCCTTTAAACGTGTAACAACCAAACAAATAAGGAGAAAATCTTCTTATTTTAGGTTGTTATTATATTGTATAAAATGTGTATCATTATCAATTGTTATTTATGTCGTCACGTATTAATAAGTCCACACACAACAGTTTGTAGTCGATTTATTAATACCGGTCTGTCATCATTTATTATGACAATTTCGTATAATATATACATTAACTATAAATATCGCATATTTATAATTTGCTAATTAAATATAACCGTTTATGTTTAATTACGAATTAACATCTTAATTCGTTTAAGCTAACATTATATACATTAATTAAATATAACATTTTATATTCAATTTACGAATTAACAATTAATTCGTCTCAGCTGATATTATTTAATTGTATTAAATAATCGACTCATCATCACATTGACTAACCTTTTAGTCAAATACATGGACTAACCTTTAGTCATATATAAGGCATCAATGTGATTATATTTTCATATAATCACATCTCTCAAACACATCCTTTAGGTGTGACTTTTAGGGACCAGTTGATCACCGCCATCAGTATGATAATAACGTCAAACCTCTAGCAAGCCAACCGTTATTAGTAAACGTTAATCAACTAATAAAATACTAAGTATACCCTGTGAACCTATAAGAGATTTATACACGTTATCACACTAATTGTGGAGGACACTAGCTCCAACAAGTAGCACTTACCTATCCTCGACTCATGAAAGTGTGCCCGCAATCTAATATGGTAGTCATTTCAAAACAACAAGCCAAAAATATTCAAATGCAAGCATGTAAAGGAAGCCAAGGGTATGAAGAAGACAAATAAGTAATGGGTAAGAAAGGGGAACAAATGATTTATGGTATGTGAAGCTAAGTCAAGCTAGCAACAACCATATGTAAGGATGCTCAATCCCGAAACTACTCCCAAAAATTTCGATACAAATCATAAGAATTACTCTCCAAAATATATGAATAAAACATGAGAGCTTCTTACATCAAATTCTTCTTCTTTTCATAATACAAACCATGCTTCTCTTTTTTCTCATTTCATGTTTTTGTTTCTTTCTTTCTCATCTTTTCTTTTCTTTCTTTTCAATTCATTTTCATCAATTTTTTCCATCACCACTTTCATTTTTCTTTTCTTTTTTCAAGTCTTTCTCTTTTTCACTTCTTTTCTCCAAGAGCATTAAGACCAAGCTCACAATGATACTTAAAGATAGAACAAATCACAATTGAGCATCCAAACACAACTAATCAAAGCCACGAGCTCAACAAGGTAGACAATTTTTATATGTAGCTAAGGATAAATTTTGTGAAGGGGTTAAAAAAGGCAATTATAATCATGTGAATGGCTCCAAAATGCTAACAACGAATGAATGTAATGCTTATAAAGAGATTAAATCAAGACCATATTTGTGCGTTATTGATAAAACACACCATAAGGAGACCGACACTCACCTAAGTGAGACTGGAAATGGAATGCACCGGCCTAGGAGGCTCTACCTTACCATATTGTGGCTTGCCAAAAGTCAAGATCAAGCCTAATGGTTCAATTTTCATCATCCACCTACTATGTCAAGACATCCCCATATAGCAATTATCCATCAAATAAGAATAAATCATTAGCTATTAAGCTATAATTGAGAAATGCATAGGGATAGTATAAAACCATGACAAAAGGTAGGAAAGCAAAGCATAAGAAGCAAAAACTAGCACAAATTTTTTCAAATTTCAGATTTTTATTGAATTGAAAATGCAAACTAACTAAGATGCAAATACAATCTCTCCCCCAAGCTAAACACAACATTGTCCTCAATGTGCCTACATGTAAATCATCCAAGCTAACCGCGAAAACGGTTCAAAGCACATAAGACAAGGGGTTATATTCAATGGGGAAAGGGAAGAAATATGAGAATGCAAATGAAAACAAACGCACTAAACTAGCTAGCCTCCCCCAAGCTAGCATAAATGAGGGATTCATCTAACAACAGGAGGATTTCAGTGTGATTTTTAGTGAGAAAAATGGAGAAACAGAGAAGAAGGAGAGTGCATACCGTCGGGAGGATATGAGGATGCGAGGGACTAGGCAAAGAAGATGAAAGCTCATGACCCCAATCGGGGACACCCCACCCCGATCGGGGTTGACTGGTTATCTGAATTTTGACTTTGCTCTTACTCCGTGATAATTTAGCGTCCCGTGTTTGAAAGTTACGTCCCCAAACGGGGTTATAGCATGGGGAACCGTGACATTCTTCATATGTCCCTCTTCTCATCTCCAATTTACTATAAAACACAACTCAAAAATACCAACTAGTCTAGAAATTATTGTTAATTCTATGAAAACAGGAAATTTGCAAAAATTAAAAAATAAAAGCAAAAATAAAAACACGGGTTGCTTTCTGAGAAGCGCAAATTTTAAGTCTTGCTAGACTCCTATTTTTCTAACGTTGCGGCCTTCGTCATTCTTAAAAAATAAGTCAAAGCCCTTAGAAGCCGATCATATACCTGTGCATGGGTATCACAAAAGCATATATTTGCAATTTATAAGATTAACGCAAAAAAGATCAAAGGATAAGGATGAAAAATCTTAACAAAATGCGTAGGAGAGGCTTCAAAAACAACCACTGTATTACTCCACTCGTCAGCAAGGGATGGAGCGTCATGCTTAAGACCATAAAATAAATCATTAGTGCATAAATTATCATCATATATGGTCTCAAATTGGTGGCATGAAGAATCAAGGAGGTGGGTCTCATTGGAAATAGTCGGTTCCTCCCACTTATCCTCGATGGGCTCATCACGAAGTCTCGCATCAACCACAATTGGGTCAACTACGTCCCCCGTGAAAGGATTCTCAAAGGTTTCCAAAGGCTCGAGTGAAACCCCATCCGTGTCATTAAAATTGGGCCCAACAACATCCACGTCATGGGTGTCATCTACTAAAAGGTCAATGTCATTAACATGAGTCTCTAAGGGGTCAATTGGAGTGATGTTAAGGGGAATTTCAAAAGAAAAATTATGACCATCATCATCGTCTTCCAATAATTCTAAATTATTAGGTGCAAAAGACTCACATTGGGAAGGTGGAAGAGTAGAAGCTTCGATAAATCGCTCATTTCCTTCTCGCATTTTTGTGAGCATGTCTTCGAGCATTTTTAAGGTACGGGCCTCAGACGGTTGTTGCTCCAATGAGCTTGAAGAAGCATTCCGAGCTCCTCTTCGGCACGCTTTAAATCTTCTTGGCGAGCTACTTCCCGACATTGGTCGGCCATGAACCTTAGGAAAACCCAAAGCTCCTCCGCACTCTTGTAGTAAAGACTCCCACAACTCATGTAAAGAGCTAAATCACGGTACTCGGAATCTATTCCTTCAAGCACAACCTGGCCCAATTCATATTCATTGTAAATGAATCCAAAAGAAGAAATACGACTAACGTATTCGTCAAATTGGGATAAATAGTTATGAAAGGGTTGGTTTTGTTGTTGCAGGAAAGGAAATACAGCCACTGGACGGATATGAGGATCCCCTTGAGATAATGTTAATACCTGAAAAAGACACTAAAACTACAAGAAAACCGTGAGAAAGATCCCAAGGAACAAGTGTTCCCTGGGACAAAATAAAACAAGATAAAATTCAACAACTAATAACAAACAAAACCGTCTCCCAGGCAACGGCGCCAAAATTTGATAGGCTTAGTCGTGTACCTAATCAAAGATAAATTTCCCTAGACACAAATAAATGTAGTTATAGGGGTCGAACACAAGGAGACAGGAGTTGCTAATTAGTTGTTATGGGGTGAATTCTATCGAGGTCGGTTTAGCGGTTGTTGGTTGGTTATGCAAATAAAATGAAAACAATAATAAAGAAGGCGTTTAGGGAAATCGGGTCACACATGCAAATTACTAATTAGTCATGTTAATTTAGAAATGCATTGATAAAGATAAATTGTTTAGGCCTTTAGACACCCATATCTCGATATTAGCGTCGACCATAGACCGGGTCCTAACGATCTCTCGATATGGCTAGGTCGTTCTACTATAGCATGTTTAGTCTAATTCAATTCCGTGCCTCTCGACTTATAGAATGAATTAACAAACTTAATCTATGATTACGGCCAATAACCAAAGATTAAACAATACAATGCAAACATGTTGTAGAAACTATTATTTGATATCATGACATCTCATTTCAACAATTGTGATTAGTTATTTAGCATGGCTTCCTTAATCCCTAGACTAAGGAAATTACTCGGGCATAATGTAAATTATGTAATGACAAATGAATAATAAAAGTAATGCAAGAAATGAATCTACCTTGATAATGGAAGAACTTGCAAATGATGAACAAGGAATGAAATGTAAATAACTTGTAATGGAAATTGAATTATAACTTGAAATGTTTAAAGGAAATGTAAACAACATAAAAACTAAACTAATCTAAACTAACCTAATGACTAAAACTAATCTGAAATTAAGAGGATTTTGTGAACTAGAATGTAATGGGAAATTGTGTCCAAATGACGGAATGCAACATCCTTTATATTGGAGTAGGTTGTGAAACATAAACGGCCAAGATGGAGGAAACCCGATCGGGACGAGTGAATCCCGCTATTTCCTCTTCAATTCTTGATTAAATGCCAAATGGGATCCAAAGTATGCGATTAATGTCCTTTAATGCACCCGGGTAAATGCATAATATCACAACTTAAGAGCATCCAAAGAGCATCGTAAGCTCGATATTTTCCAAATGAATTTGGACTTCTCATTGGGCTTGTCTTTCATTTCTCTTGTTTGGGGCTCCAATCTTCTACTTGTCATCACACTTCCTTCCACTTAGCTTTGTGAACTTCGGTGTTTGCTAAAATGACGGGAATAAGCTACCGAAAGCTCATAATCCTACAAAATGCAACAAATACAAGCAACACACCTAGAACACAAGATTAGCTCATTAAAACACTAACAAAAGTGCAATATTCAATAAAAACCGAGGTAAAATGAAGGGTAAAATCCTATATGAAATGGACACATCAATCAACATGTTTCATACTAATGAGATTACAATTATGCGTAAACTTAAACAATTAATCTTAATCACACCCGTGAATTTCACGGGTACAAAAACTAGTTATAAGTTCTATAGACATTATACAACCATAAATTCCCATATTTTAATTTTAATTTATTTTATGGTATTATTAAATTAAATAATTGATTGTCGAGACACTAAATAGGTGGATTAAATAGGAAAAAATGTTCATGAAAATTATGGGTGTTCAGTAATATAAAGAGTTTTAATTAATTTATTAACATATTATATTACAAAAATTAATTAAATAGGAAAACTTTTAATTAATTTGGTTGATGTTAAGTATTATGAAGAGTTTTAATGAATTTATTACCATGTTTAATTAAAAAAAATGAATTAAATAGGAAAAGATGTTAATAAAAATGGTGGGTGTTAAGTAATATGAAGAGCTTTAATTAATTTAGTAACATGTTTTATTACAAAAATTTCAATTAAAATTTCAATTTTAATTATAAATTATGAAATTTATTAACATGTTTTATTACAAAAATTCCAATTAAAGTGTCAATATTAATTATAAATTATGAAATTTTGATGTAAATTTATTAGGGTTACATAAATTTTAGAAAACAATATATTTAATATACAAAATTAATTTATGAATAATGATAATATCCTTTAATATTATAGATAAGTTAATTAAATTAATTTATAGATAAATGAATTAAATTAATACCATGTAATAATAAATTGATAATCCATGTCACATTAATTCGCCATGGCATATTAAAAATATGACACGTCACGTTAAAATTTGCCATGTCATATTATTTTAGGTTCCATTTTAATTAGATTTTATATATATTATTATACGCTATATATACTAGTCTTGGCTTTCGCTTATTGTGGACCATGCCACTTAGACTTGGCAAACAGACTAGGTCGTGTCACATGTAAACGGGTCGTAAACCCTCCAACCTAAACCCGACCCACTTAAATCTCGTGTCGTGTTCGTGTTGATGATGTGGTCATAAAAAGAACACTTTTAACCCCTAATTAGACCTCGTTTCACATGCTTTCTTGCACTTATTAGAGTCATTTCGGCATCTTTCGCTTCCTATTTGCTTTTCTACTGGATTTTAGCTCTTTTGTAGGAAAGGAAGCAAAATGGGCGGAAATCATGCACAAATGGAGCATTTAGGAGCCTAATTGACGGTACTAATGACCAAGCATGAAGAGGAGACGGAAAACAAAGACTCTTATCAAGTCTTAACGGTAAATTAAACCAAGCCCCCCTCTACCTAGAAGGATCCCCACGGATCCTAGGGCAGCAAAAGAAGAAGAAGAAGAAGAAGGCCAAAACAGCCCAATCCGGGCAGGCTGACAGAGGACCCGGGCGGATTCTGCCAATCCGGGCGAGCTCCTGGAGGACCCGGGCGGATTCCACGGCAGGGATCAACAGTACAAGGGAGGATCCGGGCGGCTCCTCCGCAAATCCGGGCGGCTCCCTCTGTAATACCCGCCCCGTTGACCGTCGTTGACTGACATTAGACGCATGTCTAGACATTTGGAAAGCCTTATTGGTTCGATCTTACGTCATAGTAACCTTTGGGGTTTAGGAGGCTCGATCTAGCAAGGGCTACCCGATCGAGTAGCTCCGTGACTCGATCGAGTAGAGGCCACTCGATCGAGTAAGTCCCATACTCAATCGAGTAAGTGGAGTTCAGCGGTAAGATATAAACGTGAAGCCGTGAAACCAAAATCAGTTTCATTTCATTTCTCCTAAACCTAATTGGCGACACATCTCTCTCCTTCACATATCTTCATCCTTTGGAGATCTTTGTGAGTTAAGACACCATGGGGATGGGAAGAATGAGTCGGGTAGCGGTCTTGTCATCGGAACGCTGAGTATAGGTAAGTCACCATTATCATCATTATCATCATCATCATCATCATCATCATCATCATCATCATCAATTTCCTTAGTGTTGTTTATGGTTGTGAGGTAGTAATAGGGTTTGTCATGCTGTTTGTAATAGGTGGTAATGGTGGTTGTTTATCGTCATACGGTCATATGCGGTGTTGTTGCGGATTGCTAAAGGTAGGTTTTCCTACTAAGTACTGTTGATTGTTTAGTATGTCGATTATGTTGTCTAATTGGATTTGGTATTGTTGTTGGCATTGTAATTGGTTATGGTTGTTTGTTTGTGGTTCACAAGGTGCGTCCTCGGCTGAGTGGAGTCACTTGCGGGGGTGGCTTTACACCCTTGATTCCCCCTTTGTGGAACCCACCACAAGAGAGGATGTGCACATTAAGGAATATGAGTTTGCGCTCGGTAAAGATGAGCGGGGCTTAGGTGGGAACGGCTGCGGTCCCCTACTAGCGGTGTGGATTACTGGTTGCGGCCGTAATCTGGCAGGACTTGGCCTTCAGGTAGTCAGGGGAGTGATGGGTGATTGGAAGTGGTGATGGGATGTGTGTATGCTATAACTAGTGTTTTGTGATGTTCTTCAGTTACTGACCTTGTGTGGTGTTTTCTTCTTGTGTTGTGTCTGCCATGATCCATTGTGGTGAGTAGTCGGTCTTAGCAGGTTATGATAGATGGAGCTCAGCAGCGTGCTCTGGAGGGGCGAGTCTATCACGAGTCATGGCATGGATAGTATCACGTAGTTGATAGTTGTCACCAGTTGTATCTTTCTTTGTTGAGTTAAACTTATAATAAATGTAATTGTTCTTTTATTGACGTTTGATATTTACTATTCCTCGGACAACTGAGATGGTAATGCCCTTATTTGCTGGGGAAGGTCTTGTTACGGCTCCTTGGTAGATGGGGGTGTTACAAAGTGGTATCAGAGCGATGATTTTGGAACCTGTAACCAATGAACCTAATGAACATAGTGAGTCTAATAAAATGAACCTGGTGTATGTGTATTGGGAGCCCCGACAGTTGCTTGATTTTGGGTGGGAAGGCGCCTTTATTCCAAAAGGCTGGCCCCAATCTGCTTAAGCCAGTCACTCCGAATGGGAATATCGAGTCGGGAATTGTGTGTGTATGTGTGTGTAGTGTACGAAGTGGATATAGGTATATCTGAGTCTGAGATGATGTCTTGTGTGTACAAGTGGTAGAGTAGGAATGTGTGATTGTTTGTTGAGTATGTGTGTATATATATGTTGATGAAGGGTGGGGTATGTGGGAAGTATACATGAGGATATATGGTGATGTGAATGTTGGGAATGAATTACCAGTTACTATATGTTTTTTGGATGATATGAATTTGTTATGTAGTGCTGTGGAATTTAACAGAAGAATGATGAAGAATACCGTTGTGAATGTGGGTTATAACTTGTGATCGCCGGATTGTGTGTGATATGTCAAGTAATAGAGTAAAATATGAGTAATAAGTGGTAGTTGATTTGCCGAATGTGATGTTTACTAAATAGAATGCACATGTTGGATGGTAGAATTGGATATGCATAAGTTGTAACACCCCGCACTTTCCTTATATTTTTAAATAAACTTTTAAGCGATTTTTATTAAATAATTATTATTTAAAGCTTATTTTCATAAAATATAGCCGTAGCCGTGTAACGGTAATAATAGTGTAGATTTTAATAATATTATTCTCCGACTCGAGTTATAGTAGACTTGGGACGAAAATTCTAGTGGATACCGACTCATTTTGAGTTATTGGGCTTAACTTGACTCATGGGCCTTTTTCCCCTCTTTTCTCTACACAAAACCTCAACTAAACCCTCACAACTTCATCTCCCTCACTTGTAATTTCTGAAATTTCCCAACAACCACCCCACCATTGTTGAACCTTCCCTTACTAACCCTAAGACCACCATATCTCACTCAATTCTTCACCAATCTCGTTCCTTTTCGCGCCATTCTCTTCCTTTTCTCATTTCCTTTCTTTCTAAGTAAGAAAGTTGTCATCTTTCTCTCTATTTCGAAATTATCATCTTTCAAGGATGTGAATTCTTGACTTAATATCTCTATTTTTGTGTTTAGGGGAGAACTTGGACAACCCGGAGGAGGATAGCTACATCATTGACGAGTCTTTAGAAGATTGAAGTGCAAAAAGGTAACGGTGATGGGTTACTCGACTTTTATGTTAGAATTGTGTGGTTTTATGTAGTTATAATCTCATATGAATGTTAAAAGTTGTATCTTTCATGATTGGTGCTAATTTGGATGTTGAATATCATGCTTGTTTGCAATTCTCACATGTTTGGATGAAAATCTCATGCTACATCTCTTGAATCCGAAATTACCCATTCACATGCTCAAATATGTTGTTTTTCCGAGTTAGAATCATGCTAGGATACGTAAACAATTGATGGGAAACGATTTTTGTTGGTTTCAAATGGTTTGGAAGTGTTTTGCATTGAACCCGTGTGTTTGTAGTCCCAGTAGGGGTGGCCGGCGGCGGTCTCCTTGACCGGCTGGGAGATCCCTGTAAATTTTGAGCATATTTTAGAAAGGCTGTAGTCCCAGCCGTAGGGTGGCGGCCGTCTCTCATCGACCGGGCTGGGAGTTTCTGTAAGTTTTGGACAAATTTTAGTATGTCTCAGTAGTCCCAGTAGGGTGATCGCGGCCGGTCTCTTGACCACTGGGAGTACATGAAGATTTTAGGTGATTTTGAGTTTTGGGCGTATTCCCAGTAGGGTGGACGGCAGGGGTGACCTACTGGTGGGAGTACATGAAGGTTTTATGTGTTTTTGGAAATTTGGTGTATTCAGTAGGGTGGACGGCAATGGGTGACCACTGGGAGTGCACTAAAGGTTTTATGAGAGTTTTGAAATTTGGCTGTAGTCCCAGCCGGGTGACCGGCGGCCGGTCTACTGACCGGCTGGGAGTGCACTGTAAGTTTTATTAAATTTCTGATTTTGGCTTGTTGTCCCGGCCCGGTGGTCTTGGCAAGCAGACACCACCCCATTTGGGAGCCCCTGTTTGCTCCATTTCACTTGTGACTTCTAATAATGATTAATTTATGCATGTATCTTTTTCCCTATCGATAATTGGTTACCTTGAGACTTATTCATGTTATGATATTGCAAAATCATGGACATCCCCTTTTGACCCATGTGTGACGATTTACATTGCATGACGACTTGACAATACCTTATTAGCCTTTTCGGACCTTTGGATACGAGTGCGTACCATGTTTCCGGATTAGGATACCCTTCCGCCTTTCTTCGGACCTTTGGATACGAGTGCGTGCCATGTTTCCGATTAGAGGTTACTCGACCTTTGGATACGAGTGCGTGCCATGTTTCGAGTCTTGGATACGATTTGGTATCGTTTGTCGAATCGGGTGTCGTCCATCCCGAGAGTCTGGATCCAGGTTTAGACTAGGACCGTATTATGATCGTCGTCCTACCAAGAGGTTGGAGTCTAGGTTGTCCGTCTTGTCCGTCTGTTCTTTGTATTTGTCTCACATTTGAGTCGAGTTGGTGTGTGTGAGTTGGACCTAATAATTCTTCTCTCATTTATGCGTAACTACTCTTATTGCATTTTGTATACTAATCATGATCCTCTCGTCACCGTAAGTATGTTACTCTCATGCTTGTTTATTTAATTAAATTCTTAATTACTTGTATTTTGACATATTGTGGCTGGGAGAACCCTGAGTTACTCCCCACTGACTGTGGCTTTCATATTTATTATGAATGACAGGTTGGTGATGAAGCTTAAGTGGGCAAGACCGTGTGAGCTAGCGAGTTCTTACCTCGGACCTTATTAGTTATTACATAATAGACTCACCTACTCTTGAACTTATGTTAATTCGTGGGATATCTTTTCCCCAATAAATAGACTTGTGTTGTAAACTTAAACTTAACTATCTAGACTTGTTTATCGTATTGGTGATACCTCGCATTGGACTTCATTAGAAGTCTTAAAAGTTTTAAAAATCTCGTGTTTCCGCCACGATTTACTAGTCACATTTAGTTACCTCAACGAGGGGTGTCACAGTTGGTATCAGAGCATATATTGCTCCCGACGCACACACGTGTACCCCAACTTAAATTTCTTACTTGACCTTGAATAATGAATGAGAGATGGGTAGAATTAAGGACCTAAGTTGGTAGCCTTTTTGTGTATGTTTTGTGTTAGGTTCTAACTTGTTTGCTCTTGTGCAAGATGGCACGACCAACCCAAGTGGAAAATGCTATCATGCAAGCCCTCACTCAAGTACTTGCTAATCAACAAAATGCTCAACCCGCTCCCCTTGCACCCGAAGCTAACCGTCAAGGAAGTTATGCTTGGATTGCAAGTCAACTAGCAAGAAACAAGGCTAAGACCTATGGTGGTGAAGTGGATCCCGTTGCTCTCTCGGAGTGGTTTCGTGATATGGAGAAGAACTTCTCTCTCTTTGATGCCCGAGAGGAGGACAAGGTGAGGTTAGCCTCTCACTTTCTTGTGAAGGAAGCCGATAGGTGGTGGACTTTGACCGGTCCTACCGCTACTCAAGACCCCAACTTTGATTGGAACCGCTTCAAGTCACTTGTGGAGACTCGCTTCTACCCTAAGGAGCTCAAGCAACAAAGATTGAAGGAATTCATGGAATTCAAGCAAGGGAAGCTATCAATTCAAGCCTACACCGACAAGTTTAATGAACTTGCTCATTATGCCTCCAAGTTCGTGAAAGATGAAGAGGATCGTGTCTACTTCTACAAGAACAAGTTGAACCCTAAGGTGGAAAGCATGGTGAGAAGAAGCTCAACTACCTTTGTGGAAGTTTATGATGATGCTATTTGGGCCGAAAGCTCTTTGAAGGCCATTGAAGAAGATTCCAAAATCCACTCCTCTTCCCATTCTTATCGTTCTAACTTTCATGGCAAGAGACCATTTGTGCCTTCTACTCCAAACTATGCCAACAAGAGGAGGTTTGTACCAAGGATACAAGATCATGGAGGACAAGAACCAAGGGTACAAGAACCAAGAGATCAAGAACCAAGAGGACAAGTTCACACCTCAACTAATAGGCTTGGGAAAGATCGTAAGTGCTACCATTGTAGACAAGCCCCACACCCCGGAGTTGGATGCTATGGCAAGCCCTTGACTTGCTTTCATTGTAAGAAGCCCGGACACCGTATAGCCGATTTCCCCGAGAAGAAGGATGCTCCTACTCCAAATGCTAAGCCAAGAGGAACTATCTTTGTCATGAGTCGAGCCGAAGCCGCCGCTCATCCCGATATCATTACGGGTATGTTCTCAATTTTTGATCAACCTTGCCTCATTTTATTTGATACCGGCGCATCTTTATCTTTTATATCTTCCAAATTCTCCGAAAAGCTAGCCATTGAACCAATTCCTAGTGAGGAAACTTCTATATCCTTACCTTCCGGAGAGATGTTCTCTTGTTCCCTCACTTTCTCCGACATTCCTATCTCTATTTCGGGAACCTTGTTCCCCGCTAACCTACTTCGTTTTCCCCTTGAGGAATTCGATGTAATTTTGGGTATGGATTGGTTGTCAAAGTATGATGCAAGATTCGAGTGTAGAGACCAAAAGATTCGCCTCAAGAGTCCGTTAGGCACTCGTGTGTCCTATAGAGGAGTCCGCTCCCAAGAAGGTGTGAAATTGATTTCCGCTTTGAAGTTGATGAGTATGAGGAGGAAAGGTTACCAAATCTTTCTTTGTGTGGTGACTTCTACCTCCCCTCCCTTACCAAAGATCGAAGAAGTGCCCGTGGTTTGTGAGTTCGCCGATGTCTTTCCCGAAGAGTTGCCCGGGATTCCTCCCGAGCGTGATGTTGAGTTCTCTATCGACCTTGTACCCGGAACCGGTCCGATTGCTAAAGCCCCGTACCGTATGGCGCCAACCGAATTGAAGGAGTTGAGAAAGCAACTTGATGAGATGATTGAGAAAGGATTCATTAGACCTAGTGCCTCGCCTTGGGGTGCTCCCGTTCTCTTTGTGAAGAAGAAAGATGGATCCATGAGACTTTGCATTGACTACCGCGAGCTTAACCGTGTTACCATCAAGAACAAGTATCCTCTACCAAGAATTGAAGATTTGTTTGATCAACTCAAAGGTGCTTCTACTTTCTCCAAGATTGATTTGAGATCCGGTTATCACCAAATCCCCGTTCGTGAGTCCGATATCCCTAAGACCGCCTTTAGCACGAGATATGGACATTTCGAGTTTAAGGTGATGCCCTTTGGTTTAACCAATGCCCCTTCTATCTTCATGGACCAAATGAACCGGACTTTCTGCGAGTTCTTAGACAAGTGTGTTGTGGTCTTCATTGATGATATCCTCATCTTTTCCAAGTCCGAAGAAGAGCATGCCGATCACCTCCGTATCATTTTGGGAATCCTCCGTCGTCAAAAGTGGTTTGCCAAATTCTCCAAGTGTGAATTTTGGTTGTCTAAGGTGTCTTTTCTAGGCCATGTGATATCTAAGGATGGTGTCATGGTAGACCCTTCGAAGATTGAAGCCGTGATTGAGTGGAAGAGTCCAACCGATGTTGGTGAGATCCGTAGTTTCTTGGGTTTGGCGGGTTACTACCGTCGCTTTGTGAAAGATTTTTCCAAGCTTGCTAGACCGATGACTCAACTTTTGAAGAAGGAGACCAAGTTTGTGTGGACCGAAGCTTGTGAAAGTGCATTCCAAGAGTTGAAGAAGAGGTTGACTACCGCCCCCGTGTTGACCTTGCCCGAGGATGGAGTCGACTTTGATGTGTTTTGTGATGCTTCTAAGATGGGTTTAGGTTGTGTTCTTATGCAAAATAGAAGAGTTGTTGCCTATGCTTCGCGACAATTGAGAGTTCATGAGGTAAACTATCCCACTCATGATTTGGAGTTAGCCGCCATTGTTCATGCCTTGAAGATGTGGAGACACTACCTCATTGGAGTCCATTGCCGTATCTACTCCGACCATAAGAGTTTGAGGTACATCTTCACCCAAAAGGATTTGAATATGAGACAACGACGATGGTTGGAATTGGTGAATGATTACGACATGGAGTTGTTGTATCATGAAGGAAAGGCAAATGTGGTTGCCGATGCCCTTAGTAGGAAGTCTACTCATTCCTTGAGTGTTATTCGTGTGCTCCCCGACGACCTTTGTGCCGAGTTTCGTAAGTTAGGTTTGCAACTTGTAGAGAGTGGTTTTGATTATCTTGGTGCTATGGTTGCCGAGCCCGTTCTTCACCGTGAGATTCTTGATAGCCTTGTGGACGATGCTACCTTTAAAAGTTTTCAAGCCAAACTTCTTGAAGGGAAAGCAAAGGATTGTGAGATTGATGCTAGAGGTTACCTTCGTTACCGAGGACGCATGTTTGTGCCCGATGCCGTTGACTTGAGGAAGAGAGTTCTAGATGAAGCTCATCTATCCCCTTATTCGATTCACCCCGGAGGAGACAAGATGTATAAAGATTTGAAGCTTCAGTTTTGGTGGCCTAACATGAAGAATGACATTGTGTCATATGTTGGAAGATGTCTTACTTGTCAACAAGTGAAGATTGAGCATAAGAGACCCGGTGGTTTGCTACAACCATTGGATGTTCCTTTATGGAAGTGGGAGTCCATTTCCATGGATTTTGTGATGGCTTTGCCTAAGACCGTTGGTGGAAAGGATGCCGTATGGGTTGTTGTGGATAGGTTGACCAAGTGTGCTAGGTTCATGTTGGGGTTGGTGTCCTTAACAGTTAGTGCAAGGACTTATAAACCTCTAAAAGGATCAAAGGGCATACTTTGGTATTATTATCAGTTGATCCACGTTTATCAATAACAGTTGGCTTGCTAGATAAGTTTGACGTTATTGTCATACAGATGGCGGTGATCAACTGGTCCCTAAAAGTCACACCTATAGGATACGTTCGAGAGATGTGACGGTATGAAAATACTGTCATGTAGATGCCAAAATTGACTAACCAGTTAGTCCGAGTTATTTGACTAGTAATTAGTCAAATATGTGATGTTGAGATATTATATTTAATACGGATTAAATATCATGGGCTAAGGCGAATTAACCAGTTAATTCGTAAAATTAAATATAAGCGTTTTATATTTAATTAAATGTATATTGAATATAATTATACAATACTGTTTTGTCGGACACGTATTAATAATTGACTAACCCGTATTATTAGCCGATGCCTTAATTTCCGATAACCGATAACAGTTTATAATACAAACCCGTCATATACATTCTAGGATTTGCGAACTGGACCTCGAGCTAAAATTAAGAGGAAGTGGAAGCCCACTTCCCCATGCATGCACTCGGTCCAGCCGAACCAAACAAAAGGAGAGACTCCCTCTCCTTTTGACCTAATCATCATTTGAAACAAAGATTAGGGTTTTGAAGAGTATTCTCCTCTGAAAAACCTGAGATCTCTCATCTCGACAAAACTCACATCAGTTCTCCCTATATTGCAAGGCAATCGGAGAACACTGTTCTAGCACAAGGGCATATCTCGGACAAAGTCTTGGGTGTAACGATTAGGAGGAAATCGCTTTGATTTACATTTCTTTACGCCGCAATTTAAAGGACCCGAGGTTATTTCTTGTTCCTTATCGTTTCTATTGTTCTTATGTTTTATGACGATATTCGCATGTTTAAATTTACGTTATAGTCCTGCAATTTAAGGGTAGTATACGGATATTAACCCACAGTTCATTCCTATCAAAGAGACTTGGAGTTTAGACCGTCTTGCTAGTGCTTATGTTGAAGAGATCGTTCGTTACCATGGTGTTCCTAAGGAGATCGTTTCGGATCGTGACCCGAGGTTTTGTTCAAGATTTTGGAAAGCTTTGCAAGATGCTATGGGTAGTAAGTTGTTGATGAGTACCGCTTTTCATGCCGCTACCGATGGACAATCCGAGAGGACAATTCAAACTCTAGAAGACTTGTTGCGTGCTTGTGCCCTCGATTTTCATTCTAGTTGGGAGAAGAGCTTACCTTTGGTGGAATTTTCTTACAACAATAGTTATCATGCTTCTATCAAGATGGCCCCTTATGAAGCCCTTTATGGAAGGAAATGCCGTAGTCCAATTTGTTGGGACCAAGCAAGTGATGTTCGTGATCTAGGACCCGACAAGTTAGCCGAGACGATTGATCAAGTGAAGCTCATCCGTGAAAGAATGAAAGCCGCCCAAGATCGCCAGAAATCCTATGCCGATGTTCGCCGTCGACCCTTGGAATTTGAAGTTGGAGATAAAGTGTTCTTGAAAGTGTCCCCGATGAAAGGAGTAAAGAGATTTGGAGTCAAAGGGAAGTTGAGTCCAAAGTACATTGGGCCTTATGAAGTGATCAAGAGGTTTGGTGCCGTGGCTTATAAGTTGGATTTGCCCCCGAGTTTGGGTAAAGTTCATGATGTCTTTCATGTTTCTCAGCTTAGGAAATACATTAGCGACCCTAGTCATGTGTTGCAAAATGAGATTCCCGAGCTTGAGCCTAGTCTTTCCTTCGAGGAGAGACCGATTAAGATTTTGGATAAGAAGGAGAAGAAGCTAAGGAGCAAAGTGGTGCCCTTGGTGAAGGTTTTGTGGAAGTGTGGTGATGTAGAAGAAGAGACTTGGGAGCCGGAAGCTTCCATGCGTGTCAAGTACCCTAGTTTGTTTTCTTAAGGTAATACCTTTTCGTTTCAAGTTTCGAGGGCGAAACTTTTTAAAAGGTGGGATGATTGTAACACCCCGCACTTTCCTTATATTTTTAAATAAACTTTTAAGCGATTTTTATTAAATAATTATTATTTAAAGCTTATTTTCATAAAATATAGCCGTAGCCGTGTAACGGTAATAATAGTGTAGATTTTAATAATATTATTCTCCGACTCGAGTTATAGTAGACTTGGGACGAAAATTCTAGTGGATACCGACTCATTTTGAGTTATTGGGCTTAACTTGACTCATGGGCCTTTTTCCCCTCTTTTCTCTACACAAAACCTCAACTAAACCCTCACAACTTCATCTCCCTCACTTGTAATTTCTGAAATTTCCCAACAACCACCCCACCATTGTTGAACCTTCCCTTACTAACCCTAAGACCACCATATCTCACTCAATTCTTCACCAATCTCGTTCCTTTTCGCGCCATTCTCTTCCTTTTCTCATTTCCTTTCTTTCTAAGTAAGAAAGTTGTCATCTTTCTCTCTATTTCGAAATTATCATCTTTCAAGGATGTGAATTCTTGACTTAATATCTCTATTTTTGTGTTTAGGGGAGAACTTGGACAACCCGGAGGAGGATAGCTACATCATTGACGAGTCTTTAGAAGATTGAAGTGCAAAAAGGTAACGGTGATGGGTTACTCGACTTTTATGTTAGAATTGTGTGGTTTTATGTAGTTATAATCTCATATGAATGTTAAAAGTTGTATCTTTCATGATTGGTGCTAATTTGGATGTTGAATATCATGCTTGTTTGCAATTCTCACATGTTTGGATGAAAATCTCATGCTACATCTCTTGAATCCGAAATTACCCATTCACATGCTCAAATATGTTGTTTTTCCGAGTTAGAATCATGCTAGGATACGTAAACAATTGATGGGAAACGATTTTTGTTGGTTTCAAATGGTTTGGAAGTGTTTTGCATTGAACCCGTGTGTTTGTAGTCCCCAGTAGGGTGGCCGGCCGTGGCGGTCTCTTGACCTACTGGGAGATCCCTGTAAATTTTGAGCATATTTTAGAAAGGTCAGTAGTCCCAGTAGGGTGGTGACGGTCTCTTGACCGGCCTGGGAGTTTCTGTAAGTTTTGGACAAATTTTAGTATGTCTCGTAGTCCCAGTAGGGTGTGGCGGCTGATCTCTTGACCACTGGGAGTACATCGAAGATTTTAGGTGATTTTGAGTTTTGGCGTATTCAGTAGGGTGGACCGTGCAGATCGGGTGACCGGCTGGGAGTACACTGAAGGTTTTATGTGTTTTTGGAAATTTGGCTGTATTCCCAGCCGGGTGACCGGCAGCCGGGTGACCGGCTGGGAGTGCACTAAAGGTTTTATGAGAGTTTTGAAATTTGGCTGTAGTCCCAGTAGGGTGATGACGGCGGCTCGGTCCTTGACCTACTGGGAGTGCACTGTAAGTTTTATTAAATTTCTGATTTTGGCTTGTTGTCCCAGCCGGTGGCCCGGCGGCCGGTACACCACCCGGCTGGGAGCCCCCTGTTTGCTCCATTTCACTTGTGACTTCTAATAATGATTAATTTATGCATGTATCTTTTTCCCTATCGATAATTGGTTACCTTGAGACTTATTCATGTTATGATATTGCAAAATCATGGACATCCCCTTTTGACCCATGTGTGACGATTTACATTGCATGACGACTTGACAATACCTTATTAGCCTTTTCGGACCTTTGGATACGAGTGCGTACCATGTTTCCGGATTAGGATACCCTTCCGCCTTTCTTCGGACCTTTGGATACGAGTGCGTGCCATGTTTCCGATTAGAGGTTACTCGACCTTTGGATACGAGTGCGTGCCATGTTTCGAGTCTTGGATACGATTTGGTATCGTTTGTCGAATCGGGTGTCGTCCATCCCGAGAGTCGGGCCAGGTTTAGACTAGGACCGTATTATGATCGTCGTCCTACCAAGAGGTTGGAGTCTAGGTTGTCCGTCTTGTCCGTCTGTTCTTTGTATTTGTCTCACATTTGAGTCGAGTTGGTGTGTGACAGTTGGACCTAATAATTCTTCTCTCATTTATGCGTAACTACTCTTATTGCATTTTGTATACTAATCATGATCCTCTCGTCACCGTAAGTATGTTACTCTCATGCTTGTTTATTTAATTAAATTCTTAATTACTTGTATTTTGACATATTGTGGTGGGAGAACCCCGAGTTACTCCCCACCGACCGTGGCTTTCATATTTATTATGAATGACAGGTTGGTGATGAAGCTTAAGTGGGCAAGACCGTGTGAGCTAGCGAGTTCTTACCTCGGACCTTATTAGTTATTACATAATAGACTCACCTACTCTTGAACTTATGTTAATTCGTGGGATATCTTTTCCCCAATAAATAGACTTGTGTTGTAAACTTAAACTTAACTATCTAGACTTGTTTATCGTATTGGTGATACCTCGCATTGGACTTCATTAGAAGTCTTAAAAGTTTTAAAAATCTCGTGTTTCCGCCACGATTTACTAGTCACATTTAGTTACCTCAACGAGGGGTGTCACATAAGTATAAGTAGAGTAATGTTGTTGTTGTTGTTATATATATATATATATATATATATATATATATATATATATATATATATATATATATATATATATATATATATATATATATATATATATGAGTTAAAGTATATCATGGTTGGAATGAATCGTGTGTTGTTGGGAACGTAGTAGAATAAGAGTAGAAGTGTTTGATTGCGGTAATCGTGTTGTATGTAATGTAATTGATAGTAATCGCATGGAAATAATTAGTGACGAGTTATAAGTATACCTTAGACTCCGAACGAGTTGTTATTTTGCAGGAACGATTAATCGAATTCGCAAACATTTTGTTGCTTGTTTTAATCTTACTCGACCAAGTACAAGTGCCTACACGACCGAGTAGGCCTTACTCGATTTAGTAGTTGGGTCACTTGATCGAATTTGTTGGAAAACAAAATCGTTGTTTATTCTGCCCAGTGGAGACTTGATCGAGTAACCGTAACTCGATCGAGTAGAAGCTACTCGATCAAGTACCCAAGTCACTCGTTCGAGTAAGTACGCTACAGTACACGGGTTTTATCGGGACTTATACTTCCTCTTCCTTCATTCTTTTCTTATTTCCTATCATTCAAAAACCCTAAAAATCCTCCTAAACCTTCTTCTCTCAAAATTTTTGGGTAATTTGTGATTGATTCCTCTTGAATCCTCCTTGTTCTTTTACTCAATCTGATTGCAACTCATTCAAGGTAAAATTGCTACTCCGTTTCTTTGTTTTAATCAATTGGTAGCATGTGAAAGTGTTGGATTTTCTGAAATTTCGTTTTATACCCAAAGTTTTTGCTTTATAATTGTTGAATTTTGATAAGAATCATTTTGAATCATTGTTGTTGGTGTTAGAAATTGCAAAATCAAACAGATTTGTGGGCCGAAATTTCTAGGGTTTGCTCTTGAAAATTTTATTTTGTTCATCTTTTGCATCTTTAAAGGTTGAAATAGAGTAGGGAATGCTATTGGTATCATGTTTAGCGCTTGATTTTGGTTGATTTCACCCAAAATTTTGTCTTAAAACTCCGTCTTAAAAGTGCCCCAAAACTGAAATTTTACCCAATTTTTGGGATAATGGTCTGTTTGTGAAGTTTATTTTGAGAGGTTAAGATCCAAATACTTCTATCAATTGTGAAAATTGGGTGTTTAAAAAATTTGAAAACCGTCTTTTATAAATTATAAGGATAAAAGGGAGTGGAAATTCTTATTTTGTCTTAAAAAGTTTTACTTTAAGTTATTGTTTCCCTTCACATGGGTGCCTTAGAAAGTTCACTTTGTTTATGTAAAACCCGATGTGTCTGGCTAAAAACATGTTGA
Source organism: Silene latifolia (assembly GCF_048544455.1). Classification (NCBI taxonomy): domain Eukaryota; kingdom Viridiplantae; phylum Streptophyta; class Magnoliopsida; order Caryophyllales; family Caryophyllaceae; genus Silene; species Silene latifolia. Next base: position 139,982,697 of record NC_133534.1, on the reverse strand, counting down.
CACAGATGCCAAGAGCCGCAGCTACAACCCGCCAGAGCAAGAGGTCGAGAGCCGCTGAGCCTGAGGTAGGAGAGGGGAGTCAGGGGCCTACCGTTACGCTGTCCCTGACTACCTGTAATACCCGTGATTTTTATAAAATGTCAATTAGCATTTTATATTTCATTTTAATATTTGACTATGAGTCGGGATTAATAAAGTGAGACGGTTTCAAAAAAAAAAGGAAAAAGACAAAAGAATAATAGTACTCGGTTGGGCCGAGTGGCTTTAAGAGCCCAATACCCAAACATATTTATACACACATAATATAACATACTTTGCCTTATTTCACATTAAACCAAACAATTACACAAAAAAAAAAAAAAAAAATAAACTGAGAATGGGAGAGAAAGCAGACGGGAAAGAAGAAGAAGAAAAGGAGATTTCGACTGGTTTATTTGAGACGATTTCTTAGCTTGTTTTCATCCTACATCGTAAGTAAACTCACACTAACTTCTCTTAATTGATTATTAGCTTAATTAGAGTAGTGTATGTCGATATTGTTCAACCCTAGAATTGAATTTGGGGTTTTTGGTATAATTGTCTTAAGACGGATTTAATTGTTGTATAATCGTCGTAATTCACCCAAGCTTGTCTTTATTCGTATGAGATTGTCGTAATTGGAGCAACCCATGCCGCAAGGTGATCGTAGGGTTGCTGGAGCCATGGTCTGACCACTGTGGGTGGTGGTGGTCAGCCACGGTGGGGTGGTTATTGTTGTTGGTAGGTTAAACATGTTAGCCGAGGTAGGAGTGTGGGTTGTGAGCTATGCGGTGGCTGTGGGTATTTATGTTCAATTTTTATACCATCTTATAGCTTGTTTGGGACCGTCTTATACTTGGGTCGTATGGGTGTATTGTTGTCGTATTATTCTTGTTGTTGCAGTTGCTTAGTCGAGTTGTTTATACTAGTGTCATATTGTTGTAGTTGTTGGTGTTGCAAGTTGGGTTGTGGTGTTGCGATGAGGGTGAGGTGCTGACCGAGTAAAATGGGGATGCGGGGGCTGTTTTGGGCCGTGATATAAGGACTGTCTAGGGACTGTTTTAGTCAAGTGTAAGGCTGTTAGGAGTCTATTTTGGGGCTACCCAGAGCAGGTCCACTTGAGTTTGTGATAGGGTTTTGGGTAGAGTGTTAAGCGGGTTTTATTTAATTAACTACACATTATAGTTTTGTTAGAAGAGTATATTTACGCAAAATTTAAATGTCACCTTATACGATTAGTTTGGAAAGTAATTGTTATTTATTTTATTTAGGTAACGGCTTTGTCGAGGAACCATTTTAGTGCTATTTGCTGAGCTCGGAATTTGCTAAAGGTAGGCTAGCTACTCAACGTTTACTTGCGGGGTTTATAACGTGCTTGTTTGTTTACATTGTGGTTGTCTAGCATGATGGTATGATTTGATGACGAGCTCTCTGTTTGTATTTGTTGGTTGTTGTTTTATCAAGTAACATGGCATGTTATGTTATATCATCTCTTTCATTTCATCTCGCATGGCTTATCGTTATTTAATAAAGGAACTTGGCATTGTGGAATTATATACTTGGCAATCATATTTATATTGTGTTGTTGCAAATTGTTTTATTGAGATGAGATGAGATTGGATAGGCCAGGCACGGGGATGTTGAAGGGCCGTGGACCTTGGTTTGGATAGGACAGGTAGGGCATGGTGTAAGGAGTTACCCTGGACCTGGCGTGGCTAGTCCACATGGTGTGGTTAAGCTTGGGCCGAGAGCCTAAGCAACATACTACTTGTGGCATATTATTGAGACCGTGACATTGTGACTTCGTATTCATTTCGTTGTTTATTTTTATATTATTCGCATGTCCTTTTATTTTATTATGGTTCTTAGATTGTTGACTTGTGTGTTCATTGTTGTCTTTAAATTGTCTATTTCCGTCATGGAAATAGATTTATAAGCAGGTATAGCTGATGGTTGTTGCTTGGCTGGGACGTGTGAGCTGGGACTCGAGTCATCACTTTTATTTATCATTAGTAGTTTGACTTTACTTATTAGTTATTGCTTAAATTTGTCAGTTGTAATTAAATTTATTTAGTACTTCATCTATTGGTGGCTTTTAGCCGTGGGAATTGTAAGTCCAATGCGGACTAGTATTTTTTTACCATTTGCTAAATTTACATTTAAAGTACCTGGTAACGTTGTTTCTTATACTATTTATCTCAGGTAACTGAGATGGTAACACCGTCTCTTATCTTAGAGGCCTAGCATAAGGCTCTTGGATAAGCGAGGTGTTACAAAGTGGTATCAGAGCGACGGTCTTAGGGCATAAAACAAATGAATTAAATGAACCTAGGACGTGTCTATATAAAATGAACACCGGGTAGAAACTATTAGGAGCCCCCTTAGCTCAAGTTGGGGAGACGTCTTTTATTCGGGTTATGGCCCTTCTAGTTTTGGAACCGGGCACCTCGGTGATATTAAGTGAGAGTGGGTAGTTAGAGTGGATGCTTTTATGTATTATTTTGTTTGCTTGTGTAACTAACAAAAGTTTGCAGGTACCGTATGATAAAATTTGGCCTTAATGGAAAAAGGGTAAGTACCCGTGGAGGGTGTAGAACCGTAAGGTTCAGAGAAATTAATTTAAAGTGCCCAATGCCAAGTTTCCATAGAATATGCCAAATAAAAGGAGGAAATCATACTGCATTTGCATTATAACATGTGTGGTGATTAATGTTTTCTTAATTAACATGTTAGTGTGTAAGAGAACGTGTGAATTCTTCTATGCACTATATTGTGAATATAACATGCGGAATGTGTGCCCCTAAGCCAAGTACTAAGTTTAGTGTATGATAAAGTGAATGTTAGAGTGGATATAAGTAATTGAGGACTGAAATTTGTGCTCTTAAGAGGGATGATTTCTAGATTATTTACCTCAGATCAGGGTGAAATAAACCCAACCTGAGTAGTTTATTGTTGATGCAGGGATTTATTCTTCTCATTTATATTTATTCTCCAATTAATAGTAGTATATACATAATTTATTAGCTCCAAAACGTAAATGCTTATTCCTTATCTCATAATCTTATTTATTCTTAATAGAATTTCATAATGCCTCCAAAGAAATCTGTCCCTACTAAAATGTCCCAAGAAGAGATAGACAGACTGATCGCTACAAATGAAGCCTTGACTGCCGCATTGAAGGCTAAGAGTTCAACCCAAGATCCTGCAAAAATGAGTGCCACTATTGCAAGGCACAATCCAACAAAGTATGATGGCATGGGTGAACCATCATTACTAGGAGACTGGTGTAGCGAGTTTGACAACATATTCGAACTATTGAGTTGTCCGGCGGAGATGCAAGTGGATCAAGCTACGTTCTACTTGAAAGGAAAAGCTAGACTATGGTGGACTCGCAGTAAGGAGGCCATAAGAGAACCGGCTGCTAATAATAATAGTCCGTATGTGAAGTGGAAAGGATTTAAGAAGATTTTGCGGGCTACATTTGTTCCCGAACATATCAGGAGCAAGATGAGGGCAGAGTTCGATTCTTTCAAAATGACAGATGACATGACAGTAGAGACTTATCATAATCAGTTTATGGAACTGTCAGAGTATGTAGCAGACTTGAATTTCAATGAAGAGATGCTGGCGATGAGGTTCGAGAAGGGTTTGACTGTGAGCATAAAGAAGAGGCTAGTAGCTGAGGAGTCAACCACTCTGGAAGAGGTTTACCAGCGAGCTGGTCATGCGGAGAGGATAGCGGATATGATAAAGGAGGAGAATAAAGTAAAGGGGGAGAAAAGGAAGGCTGAGACGGTTAGTGAAGGAGCAGGTGGGAGTAAAAAGCATAACCAGTTCCGTACCTACTTCTCTGATGGGGCCGGGCAGGGCAGCTATGGAGGTAATAATGGTGGGAGCTACGACCGTGGGGTTAGTGGAGGCCGTGGCCAAGGCTCCATCCAGAAGCGACAATGCTTTGGCTGTGGGAAGTTTGGCCATGTAAGAGCCGAATGCAGATCCGGAGCAAGAAATAACTACAATAATGGTAATGGAGATGGTGGTTTCAAGACTCCTCAGTCTGGTTATAGAGGCAATTCGGGGTATAACCAGAAAAGTAACTACAACAGCAACAATAAATACAACCAGTTCCTCAACCAAGGGAGTAATGGTTATGGGAATGGTTCATATCAGAGGCAGAATGTGGGTAATGGCAATCAGGCAAGTGGAGTAAAGGCGGGTAACCAGTCAGCCACAACTGTTCAAGGTTCGGGTGAGAAGTCAGCTGGGAAATTATTTATGGTTGGAAAGGAAGTAGTTGAGAACGACACTCACATCGTTTCGAGTACATTTTCTGTGAATCTTAAACCTTCTTCAGTATTATTTGATTCGGGAGCAACCCACTCATTTGTGTCTTGTGAGCATGCCAAATACCTTGAGTTAAATGATCCAGTGCTTATTAATGATAATGTGGGGATCCCTTCGGGAGATTCGGTAAGGTGTACTAAAATATATAAAGATGTAAAAATTAAGATTGGCGAGGTGATATTTTTAGTAGACTTAATTGAGTTTCCTGTAGGAAGTTTCGAAATAATTCTGGGAATGGATTGGTTGATTAAACAGAGAGCCTTTATAGATTGTTACCAAAGGTTAATATCTTTAAGAGGGCTTAAAGGGGTGAGAGTATCTTATAAGGGGTTTCTGATGAATCCAAAGGTGAACTTTATAAATGTTGTGACCCTAAAATCGTATCTGAGGAAGGGGTGTCAAATTTATTTGTGTCACGTAAGGGACACGAGAGAGGCCGAACCTAAGAGGGATGAAATCCCAATTGTGTGTGAATTTTATGATGTTTTTCCTGAAGAAATTCCTAGGTTACCACCTAAGAGGGCATTAGACTTTAGCATTGACTTAAAACCGGGGACTGGACCAATTTCAAAAGCACCCTATAGGATGGCACCAAAGGAGTTGGAGGAATTAAAGAAGCAGTTAGAAGAATTGCTAGAGAAAGGCTATGTGAGACCGAGTGTTTCACCTTGGGGAGCACCTGTCCTATTTGTAAAGAAGAAAGATGGGAGTATGAGATTGTGCATTGATTATAGGGAGTTAAACAATGTGACTATCAAAAACAGATACCCTTTACCTCGTATTGATGACCTTTTTGATCAGCTGAGTGGAGCTGGTGTGTTTTCTAAAATTGACCTGAGATCGGGGTACCATCAGTTGAGAGTCAAGGAAGGGGATATTCCTAAGACAGCTTTTAGGACTAGATATGGCCATTATGAATTTGTGGTAATGCCTTTTGGGTTAACTAATGCACCTGCTGTATTTATGGATTTAATGAACCGGGTGTTTAGTGCTTACCTAGATCAGTTTGTGGTTGTTTTCATTGATGACATTCTAGTTTATTAAAAAACTAAATAAGAGCATGAACGACATTTGAGGCTAGTTTTACAGACCTTGAGGGATAATGACTTGTATGCAAAATTGAGCAAGTGTGAGTTTTGGCTAGAGAAAGTAGTATTCCATTGCCATGTGATTTCGAAAGAGGGAGTGTCGGTGGACCCAAGTAGGATTGAGGCAGTATCTAATTAGGTAGTACCGAAGAATGTGGCTGACATTAGAAGTTTCTTGGGGCTAGCTGGGTATTATAGGAGATTTGTGAAGGAATTCTCGAAAATAGCTAAGCCCTTAAAAACTTTGATGAGGAAGAAGAATCGATTTAGGTGGGATGAGAGTTGTGAGACAGCATTCCAAACTCTTAAGGAGCGCTTGACCACAACTCCTATCTTAGCCTTACCAGAGGGAAGTGAAAATTTTGAGGTGTACACTGATGCCTCAAAGAATGGGTTGGGGTGCGTCTTGATGCAAGGTGGGAAGGTGATAGCCTATGCTTCGCGCCAGTTGAAACCATATAAAGAGAATTACCCTACCCAAGATCTTGAATTGGGAGCCGTAGTATTTGCACTGAAGTTATGGAGACACTACCTGTATGGTGCGACATTCAAGGTGTTTTCAGACCATAAAAGTTTGAAGTATATTTACACCCAGAGAGAGTTGAATATGAGGCAGAGAAGGTGGATAGAGCTAATTAGTGTCTATGATATGGAAATTGTGTATCATAAGGGGAAGGCAAACGTGGTGGCAGACGCACTAAGTAGGAAATCTATTCATCACTTATGCAGTGCTTTATCCCGTGTGAGCCTGAGAGATGAAATCGAGAAGATGGGAGTTCATGTGATAAGAAAAGGAGAGAGTGTTGGTGATTTGACTATAAAGCCCGAGTTGTATTCTGAGATCCGGGAGAAGCATCAATATGATTCTAGAATGGTGAAATGGTGGGCCCTTGCTGCCAGTAGGGAGACTACACGGTTTGGGTTAGATGCTGATGGTAGCCTCCGCTTTGAGGGCCGTTGGTGTGTTCCTGATGATGAAGAATTGAATAGGAGTATCTTGTCTGAGGCTCATAATACTCCATATTCAGTTCACCCTGGAGGAGATAAATTATATAAAGACTTGAAGAAAATATTTTGGTGGCCTGGAATGAAAAGAGAAGTAGCGGAATTTGTAGCTAAGTGTTTGACTTGTCAGAGGGTTAAAAGAGAGAATAAGAGGCCTCAAGGGAAAGTGCAACCGTTGGAGGTTCCTGAGTGGAAATGGGAGTGTATATCTATGGATTTTATTGTGGGATTACCTAAGAGTCAAAAGGGGAACAATATGATATGGGTAATAGTGGACCGATTAACTAAGTCTGCTCACTTTATTCCTATGAAAGATACTTGGAGTAAGGCTGAGTTGGCTAAGGCATATAGGAGGAATGTGGTAAAATTGCATGGGATTCGTAAGGATATCGTGTCAGATAGGGATTCGAGGTTCATATCTAAATTTTGGAAGGAGCTGCAAGAGTCGTTGGGAACACAATTGAAGATGAGTACAGCGTTTCATCCTGCGACGGATGGTCAGACGGAGCGAACTATCCAAACACTAGAAGACATGCTTCGGGCCTGTATTTTGGAGTTTGGAGGGTCTTGGGAGGAGAAGCTGGATTTGATCGAATTCTCTTATAATAATAGCTACCATGCCAGTATCGGCATGGCTCCTTTTGAGGCCTTCTATGGTAGGAGGTGTAGAAGTCCAATTTGCTGGGATGATAGTGCTGAGAGGATGGTGGTAGGACCTGAAATGGTCCAAGAGATGATTGAGCAAGTTCAAGTAATTAGAAAGAAGATGAAAGCTGCGCAAGATCGTCAGAAAAGTTATGCAGATTTGAGGAGATTCGAGATTGAGTTCAATGTTGGTGATAAGGTGTTGCTTAAAGTGTCACCAATGAAGTGAGTCATGAGATTTGGGAAACGTGGAAAGCTGAGTCAGAAATATGTGGGACCATATGAGATTCTGGATAGAGTTGGAGAGGTAGCATACCGTCTTGCCCTACCTCCAGCTTTAGCAAGAGTCTATAATGTGTTTCACGTGTCACAGCTGAGAAAATATGTAAGTGACCCGTCACATGTGCTGGAAATTGAGAATATTGAGCTGGATGAACAACTGACTTATGAAGAATTTCCTAAGGAAATATTAGACACCAAAGTTCGCAAGACTAGGAATGGTGAAGTGTCCTTAGTGAAGGTGCTATGGTCTAATCATGAAGTGGAGGAAGCTACCTGGGAGACAGAAGCCTCCATGCGCGAGAAATATCCTCATATTTTTCATTAGGTACGTATATGGTTACGGGGACGTAACCTTCCTTTTAGGAGGGTAGAATGTAAAACACCGTCTAAATTTAGTAATTTATGCTTTTAGTAGGTTTGTCTTTTGTTTGTCTTGGGTGAACTTCGGGACGAAGTTCATTTTAAGGGGAGAAGACTGTAATACCCGTGATTTTTATAAAAAGTCAATTAGCATTTTATATTTCATTTTAATATTTGACTATGAGTCGGGATTAATAAAGTGAGACGGTTTCAAAAAAAAAGGAAAAAGACAAAAGAATTGTAGTACTCGGTTGGGCCGAGTGGCTTTAAGAGCCCAATACCCAAACATATTTATACACACAAAATATAACATACTTTGCCTTATTTCACATTAAACCAAACAATTACACAAAACAAAAAAAAAAAAATTGAGAAAGGGAGAGAAAGCAGACGGGAAAGAAGAAGAAGAAAAGGAGATTTCGACTGGTTTATTTGAGACTATTTCTTAGCTTGTTTTCATCCTACATCGTAAGTAAACTCACACTAACTTCTCTTAAACGATTATTAGCTTAATTAGAGTAGTGTATGTCCATATTGTTCAACCCTAGAATTGAATTTGGGGGGTTTTTGGTATAGTTGTCTTAAGACGGATTTAGTTGTTGTATAATCGTCGTAATTCACCCAAGCTTGTCTTAATTCGTATGAGATCGTCGTAATTGGAGTAACCCATGTCGCAAGGTGATCGTAGGGCTGCTGGAGCCATGGTCTTACCACTGTGGGTGGTGGTGGTCAGCCACGGTGGGGTGGTTATTGTTGTTGGTAGGTTAAACATGTTAGCCGAGGTAGGAGTGTGGGTTGTGAGCTATGCGGTGGCTGTGGGTATTTATGTTCAATTTTTATACCATCTTATAGCTTGTTTGGGATCGTCTTATACTTGGGTTGTATGGGTGTATTGTTGTTGTATTATTCTTGTTGTTGCAGTTGCTTAGTCAAGTTGTTTATAGTAGTGTCATATTGTTGTAGTTGTTGGTGTTGCAGGTTGGGTTGGGGTGTTGAGATGAGGGTGAGGTGCTGACCGAGTAAAATGGGGATGCGGGGGCTGTTTTGGGCCGTGATATAAGGACTGTCTAGGGACTGTTTTAGCCAAGTGAAGGGCTGTTAGGAGTCTGTTTTGGGGCTACCCAGAGCAGGTCCACTTGAGTTTGTGATAGGGTTTTGGGTAGAGTGTTAAGGCAGGTTTTATTTAATTAACTACAAATTATAGTTTTGTTAGAAGAGTTTATTTACGCAAAATTTAAATACCACCTTATACGATTAGTTTGGAAAGTAATTGTTATTTATTTTATTTTGGTAACGGCTTTGTCGAGGAACCATTTTAGTGCTATTTGCTGAGCTCGGAATTTGTTAAAGGTAGGCTAGCTACTTAACGTTTACTTGCGGGGTTTATAACGTGCTTGTTTGTTTACATTGTGGTTGTCTAGCATGATGGTATGATTTGATGACGAGCTCTCTGTTTGTATTTGTTGGTTGTTGTTTTATCAAGTAACATGGCATGTTATGTTATATCATCTCTTTCATTTCATCTCGCATGGCTTATCGTTATTTACTAAAGGAACTTGGCATTGTGGAATTATATACTTGGCAATCATATTTATATTGTGTTGTTGCAAATTGTTTTATTGAGACGAGATGAGATTGGATAGGCCAGGCACGGGGATGTTGAAGGGCCTTGGACCTTGGTTTGGATAGGACAGGTAGGGCATGGTGTAAGGAGTTACCCTGGACCTAGCGTGGCTAGTCCACATGGTGTGGTTGAGCTTGGGCCGAGAGCCTAAGCAACAGACTACTTGTGGCATATTATTGAAACCGTGACATTGTGACTTCGTATTCATTTCGTTGTTTATTTTTATATTATTCGCATGTCCTTTTATTTTATTATGGTTCTTAGATTGTTGACTTGTGTGTTCATTGTTGTCTTTAAATTGTCTATTTCCGTCATGGAAATAGATTTATAAGCAGGTATAGCTGATGGTTGTTGCTTGGCTGGGACGTGTGAGCTGGGACTCGAGTCATCACTTTTATTTATCATTAGTAGTTGGACTTTACTTATTAGTTATTGCTTAAATTTGTCAGTTGTAATTAAATTTATTTAGTACTTCATTTATTGGTGGCCTTTAGCTGTGGGAATTATAAGTCCAATGCGGACAAGTATTTTTTTACAATTCGCTAAATTTACATTTAAAGTACCTGGTAACGTTGTTTCTTATACTATTTATCTCAGGTAACTGAGATGGTAACACCGTCTCTTATCTTAGAGGCCTAGCATAAGGCTCATGGATAAGCGGGGTGTTACACTACCCTACTGTAGTCTTTTCCGATTTCAAGCAAAGGGATGCTTTTGTTGAGTTGATGAGTCGTCGTATGAGACCCACTAGGTGCATTAACACGAGTATATTGGAGGACCTGAAGATATATGTTGATGTCAGGCACATCTTTGAGATATTGGGGTTGGAGGGGTTGTATCACCTAAGGAAATACTCTTATCCTTTTCTGGCCTTAGAGTTTATGAGTGCTTTCAACTATGATGTGGTAGAGAAGACCGTAAAGTTCCGTCTGATGAACACCAGCTTTCTGTTGACCATGGACCAGTTCGCTGATCACCTTAGGCTTTCACGACCCAAGAAGGGATACCTTAGAGATATCCCGACTAAGTGTGGTGCTAGCAGCTACATGCCTTGTTTCACCGGTAGACCTGCTCCTACTTCAAGTAATATATTGATTAATGATGTTCAACATGTTACTTTGAAGATCTTCCTTCGAGCCCTGACTTGTTTACTTTATGATAGGAAGGATGTGAGTAAGCTCAACTCACATAAGGTTATGTTGTTGGTCGCCTATCTGAATTAACCCCACCCGAGTGCAGCGCGTAGCCTTTAGTGCGCCGGTCATCGTGTGTGCTAGTTTGGCCTTGATGGCCACGTCTCTGACCCGATACCTGAGTTGTGGTGCTATTGCCACCCGTCTAGCAGAGAGGTTGACTAGCTTTGAGGACTCTTTGCCTCTCAAACCTATGGTTCCGGTTGTGCCCACTATGAACAAGGCTTACTTCATCGGCCAAAAGTGGCTGAGGGTGTTGGAGGGTGGTGAGTTAGCTTGGAGGGTGTGGGGGTAAGAGTTGGATGAAAGTACCCGACCCGGCCCATCTTCCAATAACTAAGCCGTTGACTGCGGTTGTGGTTGCATTAGACTCAGATGATGATGAGCCCGCCCATACCCATTAGACCTACCTGATCATGGATGACCTTTTAGAGGAGATGCAGGAGCCGGTTGGGGGAGACCAGGTTAGACAAGAAGACCAAGTACCTAGGGTGGGGAGAGGTCTTAGGAGAGTGAGGGAGATGGTCGGAGAGACTCAGCCAGTGTAACCCGTGCCACCATGGTACCAGTACCCCAGTTACCCTTCCTCTTTTAGCCCCGAGATGTAGGTGAGTGAGCTCACGAAGAGGGTGTCCAACACTTTAATGCTCCTGAACCTTCATGAGATGGTATACATGCAGGGCATTGGGACCAACTTGGCACAACCCGTTTGGTGGCGAGGTGTCGGGAATGATAGTGGAGTCTTTCACTCTTATGGAGTGGACCCGACCACGTGGGGAGTCCCGGAGAGCTATCCCTACGGTTGTTTTGCACCATGGAGAGCAGGAGGTGACCTAGGTACGGGAGCGACCACAGGAGGAGGCACGTCAGGAGTCGGCACATCTAGAGGAGGAGGAGGAGATGAGGAGATGAAGGAGGGCCGAGGTGGTGACCTCGAATGATTTTCTTCTTCTTCTTCTTGTTGTTGTTGTTTAGCAGACTTATGTTACTTGTTCCATTTATTTCATCGTACTTGGATTTATCTTGGTTGTATCTAGCCATAAGGCCGCATTTTGTTAGACTTTCGGACTTTGTTATGCAGGTGTGTGATGTCGGGGTGAAACCCCGGAGATTGATTACGTTTCCTTGGCTTAATGATCGCGTTTGGAGGGTGACCTGACGTGCAGATACTCGATCGAGTGCCCTCTACTCGATCGAGTACCTGTTGAGGACGTCCTAGGGAGTGTTCTGACCTCTAGGTATTCAATCGAGTACGCCTCACTCGATCGAGTAGCCTAACCCGGACTCGATCGAGTGTCCCCTGTAAACCTTCATACTCCGTTTTCTTGGGATTATGTGAAGGATTAGTTGATTTATGTCTTGTTTCATGGTTATTAATCATGCTTCTATATTTCAGATTGCACTACATGTGTTATCAAGGTGGTTTATACTAGTCTCATGTGATATCATGCTTTTAGCTATTTGCTTATCTTTCTAAACGGTGGTTAAGCTATATCGTCGGTGATGATAATTTCAAAGCTAGTTATATATTGAGTAATCATGTTTGCAACATCACCTAAAGCAATTACTTAACTTCCTCATATATTGTTTTTATAATGCTGCGTTTCATTTCTCCGTTTTTGTATTGTTTCCATTTAGTATACACATATGCACACATGTTATACAAGTACTATCAAAAGTTGGTAAGATGGTAACTGTTAGTTTCATTATATGTTAGATCACTTCGTAATATCAGGATTGTGTGAAGATATCATTTTCGTGTAATGCTCATATCTCGTCTTGAAGCTGAACTTCGGGGACGAAGTTCCTTTTAAGAGGGGAAGAGTAATGTCGCATGAGAAAAATGACAAAAATATGACGAAAATATCATGTTTTGAGTAAACTGTTGGTAAAAGTTCACTATGTTGTACTCTATTTTGTCAGATAAAATTTAAACTTTGGTTGCGTGAAGGTAATGTACATAATTGTTAAGTAAAATTTATTAAGTAATTTAATTGTTGTGCACTATAGGTGTTGTGTAAGTAATTAAAAGGAATGTTGAATTATTTATTGAATAACTTATTAGTAATTTACGGTACAGTGGATGGTAATAACTAATTGATGGATGAATAAGCAGAGTGTTTGTGCCAGGTGTGTATGTTATGTGTGGTGTATGGAGTTGTGCGGTGTTAAATTTGGTTGGTAGAATAGAAGTAACAGTCGTGATAGTGTGTCCTTTCGTGTGTGATACGTGGTTGATGACTCGGTAGGAAGTTGTGGTTGATGGTGATGTTCGCAGAGGTAGATGATGATGATGATTAGTCGGCATGGGCAGATGGGTGGTACTTGGGGAATGGTGACGATTGTTCTTGTAGGGGTGAGTTGTTGTCGGTTACCTTACCTCGTGTTACACTTTGAGTTATGGGGGATGATGAGTTGAACTTCGGGGACGAAGTTCTTTTTAAGAGGGGAAGACTGTAATACCCGCCCCGTTAGAGACCCGTTGATCGTCGTTGACTGACCTTAGATGCATGTCTAGACCTTTGGAAAGCCTTATTGGTTCGATCTTACGTCATAGTAACCTTTGGGGATTAGCAGGCTCGATCTAGTGAGGGCTACTCAATCGAGTAGCTCTGTGACTCGATCGAGTAGAGGCCACCCGATCGAGTAAGTGCAATACTCGATCGAGTAAGTGGAGTTCAGCGGTAAGATATAAATTGTGAAGCTGTGAAACCAAAATCAGTTTCATTTCATTTCTCCTAAACCTAATTGGCGACACATCTCTCTCCTTCACCAATCTTCATCCTTTTGAGACCTTTGTGAGTTGATACACCATGGGGATGGGAAGCATGAGTCGGGTAGCGGTCTTGTCGTCAGAACGCTGAGTATAGGTAAGTTATCATCATCATCATCGTTTTCCTTAGTGTTGGTTGTGTGGTAGTAATAGGTGTAATACTACGGTTTTATGGGTCTTAGGGTACTCTATCGAGTGGGGCTTACTCTGTCGAGTAAGTATGGTTTTACGCAAAACATTAGTCTGTCTGATGGGTACTCAATCGAGTAAGCTTGGCACTCGATCGAGTAAGGGTCACTCGATCGAGTAAGTGACTTACTCGATCGAGTAAGTCGGTTGACGGGTGATTTGGACGGGTTTGTTAATAATGCGGATTGATATATAAGACTTCCGTCACCTTTTCTTAAAACACTTTTTGCAACCTAAAACACACAAGAGAAGATTAAGAGTTACGTTCTTTCATCCTCGCCGCATTATTAGCAAATCCCGGAGCTAGGAGTGTCGGTTTTCGTCGTTCTTTACATCTTTGTGATCCTTGAGCCGAGGGTAAGCTTTACATAGAATTTTTTTTATACTGTTTCGTTAAAGTTGGTTAAACCCTATTTGGGTGATTTGGGGGTTTTGGTGGTTTATGTGAATATGGTTGTAATTGTATGTATGTATTTATAGGAGGAGGATTCGTTGAGGAGAGATTCTGAGTTAGCTGTTTGATCGTCTATTATCGATGTTTACATTCCAGGTAGGGTTTCCCTACTCAGTATTAGTTACTTGATTGTGTGGTGAATGTTGTTGTGGCTATTGGTTACGTATAATGTTGGTTGATCTGGTTGGTCATGTATTTTCTAATGTTGATTGGTTTGTATCTGTCTGTGATCTTCGGGGTGCGTCCCTGGCTGAGTGGAGTCACTTGAGGGAGTGGCTTCACGCCCTTGATTCGCCTTTTGTGGAACCCGCCACAGGAGGGATGTGCACATTAATGAACATGGGTTTATCGCTCGATGAAGATGAGTGGGGCTTAGGTGGGAATGGTTGCGGTCCCCCACTGGCGGCGAGGAGTACCTGTTGCGATGGCAGGGCTACACACTTTAGTGTGTAGTCAGTTGTGTGGAGATTGGAGATGGAGGCGGGGTTGTCTTTGAAATTTGTTTGAACTGTTTGTGTACTTGTTTCATTGTGGCATTGTTTTTGTGTAATTAGTACTGACCCCGTTAATTGTTCTAAAAACTGTGGTGATCCATTAGGGTGTGGTGAGCAGTTGTTGAGCAAGTATGAGAAGATACGCTTGGGTTAGCTGGGATGAGTCACGACGATGCAGTCTTAGAGTCTTCCGCTGTTTTGGACTAGTTGTTTAGCACTTTTCGATTTGAGAACATTGTATTTCACTTTATCAGTTTTGGGTTTTGGACATGTAATCACTTTAAACTGTATTGCTATTTAAGTATGTTTCTCTATTGTCATTTGATTATCATTGCCTCGGGTAACCGAGATGGTGGCGTTCTCATACCTTAAGTGGTCCTGGTAAGGCACTTGGAGTATGGGGGTGTCACAAAGTGGTATCAGAGCTTAAGGTTAGGAAAACCAGACACGGTGAGACAGTGTTGCTTAAGGTTCTTTGGTCTAACCATGAGGTTGAGAAGGCTACTTGGGAGGCGGAGGAGGCTATGAGGGAGCGGTACCCATCTCTTTTTGATCAGGTATGTGTGGTTACGGGGACGTAACCTTGTTTCTTTTAGGGGGGTAGGAGATGGTCGCATAGAGTTTTGGATGCTTTATGTGGGTTTTGGTATCGTTAGTAGTTGTTTTGAGTGGGTTGAGTTTTATTTTGGGAGGTGTGTTTTGGAGTTTTGTTTATGTTGTTGTGTCGGGTTGGTGTTAGTGTGTTTTTGTTTTGTTGTGGTTTGAACTTCGGGGATGAAGTTCTTTTTAAGGAGGGAAGACTGTAATACTACGGTTTTATGGGTCTTATGGTACTCTATCGAGTGGGGCTTACTCTGTCGAGTAAGTATGGTTTTACGCAAAACAGTAGTCTGTCTGATGGGTACTCGATCGAGTAAGCTTAGCACTCGATCGAGTAAGGGTCACTCGATCGAGTAAGTTATTTACTCGATCGAGTAAGTCGGTTGACGGGTGATTTGGACGGGTTTGTTAATAATGCGGATTGGTATATAAGACTTCTGTCACTTTTTCTTAAAACACTTTTTGCAACCTAAAACACACAAGAGAAGATTAAGAGTTACGTTCTTTCATCCTCGCCGCATTATTAGCAAATCCCGGAGCTAGGAGTGTCGGTTTTCGTCGTTCTTTACATCTTTGTGATCCTTGGGCCGAGGGTAAGCTTTACATATAATTTTTTTATACTGTTTCGTTAAAGTTGGTTAAACCCTAATTGGGTAATTTGGGAGTTTTGGTGGTTTATGTGAATATGGTTGTGATTGTATGTATGTATGTATAGGAGGAGGATTCGTTGAGGAGAGATTCTGAGTTAGCTGCTTGATCGTCTATTATCGGTGTTTGCATTCCAGGTAGGGTTTTCCTACTCAGTATTAGTTACATGATTGTGTGGTGAATGTTTGATCCGGTCGAGGTCGTCACTCATCCAATCAAACACATTTATAATACTCAACAAACAACTAGTTAGCGGTAAGTCGAGGTCGATCCATGGGACGGTGTGCTTTGGGTTCTAAGTCTATCTATCTTAATTTATGCTAGTGTCACAATTGATGGGGTTTGTAGTTGTGTCTAAACTAATGCAAGCAATATAGTGAAACAAGCAATAAAGGAAAGATGTAAACAAACGATTAAAAGTGCTAGGATATCATGGGGTCATGGGGGATTCATGGTGTTGATCATACAAACATGTTTACAAGGTTGCAAGCTATTAATGTTGTGGAGAAACCGAGTTGGGTTATATCTTACGGTTCATAGGTAGAGTTGGGTCCCGGAGCCGAATCGATTAGATTGTACAACACCTACAAGTCGACTTACTTTCCTCCTATTCAACTTCTATGCATGGTCTAACAAGACTCGAGTTGGTTTATATCTTACAAGTCAAGTTGAGTAGATAAGAGATGGTTGTAAATGCAAGGATTCATAGGCTTAGCATTTCATCAAACATAACATGTGCATAAAGTTGACATCACAACAAGCAAGCAATTTAATCATGTGAACATATTAGATTAAGCATGAATCAATCCCATGTTGGTTTCCCTTAATTACCCACTAATCCTAGCTAAAAAAACTACTCACTCATTATCATGGGAAACATGTCATTAATGGTGTCAATCATCATAACAAGTATAAACATGATAATAGAATGAAGAAATGAACAATAAAGATTAAAGAGTAAAGGAATTATACCAACTTGAGGTGATCCAAATAATAAAGCAAGAATAATAGAAGAAACTTGATTGATTGATGGAAGGTTGTCAATCTCCCAATAATAACCCAATAATCTTCAAATTACCCAATAATAATATAATAAACTTGAACAATAATTAAGGAGAGATTAATGTGTAATTTGTGGAAAGATTAAAGAGTAATCTATTCTAATCTACTCCTAATCTAATCTAAAGAAGGATTTTCTAGCTAAAAACCACATATTTGATTAATTACAAAGATGGGGTATTTATAGTAGAAATTAGGTGGGATGCATTAGGTTAACTAAGGGCTAAACTAGTAATTACACTTTTGAGATTTGAGCAAGGAGACTCCGGTATTTTTCGGAGGAAGGGAGTCTTTCTTTGAAGCTTGGAGAAGACGAAATCATGCTGTGAAGGAATCCGAGCGGATTAAGGTCGGGACGGGCGGATTTTGGCGATGGAATCCGAGCGGATTCAAGAGAATCCGGGCGGATTGTGGAAGGAGGATCCGGGCGGATTGTAGGGAATCCGGGCGGATTCTCCTCCAGTGAAATTTCTTGTTTTTCCCAGCCAGAAGACGGGTGGATTGGGGACAATCCGGGCGGATTAGGGGAAGACGGGCGGATTGGGGACAATCCGGGCGGATTAGGGGAAGACGGGCGGATTCCTGCGAAGACGGGCGGATTCCTGAACAGCTTCTTTGTTTGACCTCGGATTGTAAAACGGACGTCATTTTCTCATCCGGACTACTATTGGAGTGATTCAAAAGCCTAGATCGCTTGTTTTTTCGACGCCGTTCCATCTAAAATATTTTCAGAGCCAAAGGAGCAACTCTTGGTTTGCGTTCCGAGCCATTTTCTTCATGAAGTGCCTTCCCTCTCGTCATTCTTACTTTTAACCCTTTGATCCTTCTACATACACTTTATTCCTACATCTTTGGTCATCATTCTTGCCTCCTCTTCATACTAGTCCATCTAATATCATCAATAAGCTTCCAAATATGCACGAAAGACGGGAATTTCCGCCTTATTATCTTCTTTTCTACAAAACATATGAAATGCGATAGAAAAGCAAATAGGAAGGTTTTGACGGATAAAATGGCCATAGAATGTTATAATAGTATGCAAAATAGGCTCAATTAGGGGACTAAATGTGCACTAATTATGGTCACATCAAATATCCCCAAACCGAACCTTTACTCGTCCCGAGTAAAGAGGTGACTAAAACTAGACCTTTATTTAAACTATCCTACTAATATAGCCGATATGAGACAATTAGCGGGTCTCACTCCGCCCCTTCAACTCACAACAAGACAACCATGAGGTAGGATGCCTTCTTGCAAGGCAAGGTGGGTCTTGCCAAAATGGCGAGACATCCAAACATTAAGCACACAAAATCAAGTAATGGATGCATCTACAAAAGAATAGCCACTTTCCTCATCTAAGTGGCGAAAATTATCTACAAGGGAAGCAATTCAAGGGTACACAATCCTTCATAGATGCAATTTGTTCAAACTACTAAGCCTAGAAGGATACCAATAAATCACCTCCAAAATGTGTCAAGCTAGGGTACCTTTGTCCTCAATCGTTAAATGCTTTTGTCAAGAGTAGACTCCCTATGGTGTTAGAAACACTGGAGGATCGCAGAATTCCCCCTCTTGCCTAGACAAGAAGAAGGGTCGTCCCCTCTCTACCATGCACAAAAATGGATATGATGGATAAAGGGATCGATAGTAATTGAGTTTCATTTTGGGAGTTTGCTTTTATTTTTGTTTTCCCCCCAAATTTCATTGGCATTTGACATTTGAGAACACTTTCTTGCCATTTCTTTTTGATTTTTGGCATTTCAATACTTGACAACTTTTTTGCATTTCTTTTTGAACATTTTCAAAGTCACCCCAATTAGTAACGAGGGTGCCTTGTATTTGAAGCTTTTGGAGTCTATTTTTGCTCCTCTTTTCATTTGATGCAATTTTTGCAAACTTTCTTTCACTTTTCATTTCATTGAACTCAAATTGATTTCTTTTTGTGCCCATTCCCTTTTGTTGACAAAAATGTATGGTAGAACATGGATGAATGATGGTTGCATGGTTTCAAGGGTCACCTTGGAATAAACGGTAGCCAAGGAGTTATCACACCACAAGGTACTCTTGACTAGGCCTTAATCCATGGGTCAAAGGATACTAGCATGACACATCCTAGGGTGTTTTACAAGTATTCTAACAAGCAAAGTCTTAAGAAGAAAAAGCATCTACTAGGGCCTATATACACTAGTCAAGCTTCCCAAGTAGACGAGTTCGCAAAATTTTTTCTAACATGCAAACTACATGCCATGATGCAACTAAGATATATACATCCTAATGCAAATGATTCTACCAACTAACATGCCAAATAAACTAAATGCAATCCTAAATTCACATTGTTTTTACCGCATCAATCAAAATAAAGCCACATAGTCATTAACATAAAGAGGAAAAAGGAGATTGGAAAGATCATACCATGCGGTCTTCAATATCCTCATGTCTCGGATGTGGCGTAGTCAATCAATGTGAAAAAGGATAAAACAAACACAATATATACAAGACGATATATACAAGACTACACTATAAAGGAAATGAACTTGTTTTTGGATTTTTCAATTTTTCAAATTTTTATGGTTTTTGTTTTTATGAAATTAAAAGACATATTTTTTTGATTTTTCGAAATTTTTCAATTTTTATGCATTTTTGGAATATAAATTCCCATCCCCCACTTTATTTTGGACATTGTCCTCAATGTACATGTAGGAGTAGGAATAAAAAGGAAAATACATGTTTTTGGATTTTTGGTTAAATGTAATGATATGATATGAATGAATGCATGCTTGAACTAAATGCAATTCTATATGACATATATGACAAATGAATGCAAACTAAACTATACTATATGATGCATGATTTCTAGTAAATTATGGTCACCTATGATCAAACCTCCCCAAACCGATTTAAACACCATTTCTAGTGTAGAAAAGAATAGGATTGGTCATTAGTGACTATGCATGAATTCTAATCTATATGCAACTAACTACATGAATCATGTGAGATATATTACAATGCGACTATACTATATGAACTAAATAATGCAAATGCAATATGAAATATAATACAAATACAAGCTTAATGTATATGTATATAACTAAATGCAAGTGGAAATGTAATGCAAAGTGAAAGGAAAGGGTATCTTACAAATGGTGGTTTGAGATAGGACTCCACCAAACTAGTTCAATTTGTAAAGGTTCTTGTCCATAGAGCTCAAGGCTCTTAGTAGAAGATCAAAAGCTTGTGAACAAGCTCTAAATAAGCATAAGTATGGTTTGCTTAACTTCAAGACGAAGCTTGGCCAAGGGACTTTGTCATTCATTCTTGTTTTCTTCCTCTTCTTGGCACTTGGATATTCACGATGCTTCAAACCAATTAGCCCATGATTCTTGTCAACACTAGGTATGAAGTATGGTTCATGTCCATCCGAAGACTTCCATTTACCACCTTCCTCTTCAATTTTGGTGACGATGATAGCATTTTGATTCTTCAATCCTTCCAAGGTGGAAGGAGATTTTTCATGACTTTGATGATCGGATACCATAGGAGTTGAGATTATGGGTGCCAAATCTTCACAAGTAGCCTCACGAGCAATTTTCTCTTTGAGCTTTTTCACCAAATAACTCTTGTAAGACACTTTGGCTTTTTGAAGAAGATCTAACATATCCTCTTCAATGATCATTGGCTCCATGATAGGTGCCAAGTGGTCTTCATGAAGGATAAAGGAAGGACGTTCTTCTTCATGATAGGGTATCTCAAATGTCTCAAGGATAGGCTCTTCAAGCAAGGTGATTTTGTGAATCCCTCCTCTAGGTTCATCATCATTGTTGCTATCTTCACAAGAATCATAAATGGGGACTTCACTCTTCTTCACCAACTCATTCTCCAACACCTCAACATCTACTTTAAATGATACACCCTCATACTCACAAAGGTTAAGAGTATTTGGTTTGCTCAACCTCATGTCTTCTTCATCAAATACCACACTTTCATACTCACAAAAGCTCAAGGAACTTGGCTCCTCCCACTTTTCATCTTCCATGTCAAATGTCACTACTTCAAACTCGCATTTATGCTCAATATCCAAAGAGCGGTGGTGAGGGGTTGCTTGGAATTCTTTTAATTGGGCAATTTGAATCCCCAATTCCTTTCTTTGGATAGCGATGTTTTTAAGAACATCTTCTTCTTTTCGGCTCTCTTCTAGCATTTGCTTGAAGAAGTTTTGTTGGTCTCCCATCATTTGGAGGATCATGTTTTGAATGGGTTCATTTCTTTGTTGTGGGTGGGTACGAAAATGGTTGTATTGTGGCAATTGAAGTTCATTGTGAAATGGGTATTGAGTGGGTGGTTGTTGTTGATATTGGGTGTGGTAATTTTGGTGAGAAAAATTGGGGTAGTGGTTAGGATTTTCATTGTATAAATAGTAAGGTAGGTTTGTGTTGACTTGCTCCTCAAACTCCCCATACCCATAGTCATACTCAAAAGATCCACCACATACTCCACAACACATGTCTTGAGTCATCATAACTAAGACAAGGAGATAACTACAAACATGGAAACTACACAAAAACGGTAAGAACAATCCTTGAGGAGCAAGTTCCTCAAGGTGAAAGCACAATTAAAATAGACAAACAAATAAGAACTTAATCACATAGCACCATCCCCGGCAACGGCGCCATTTTGATGGGAGCGATGTCGTCGGGTCATCCAATCAAACACATTTATAATACTCAACAAACAACTAGTTAGCGGTAAGTCGAGGTCGATCCATGGGACGGTGTGCTTTGGGTTCTAAGTCTATCTATCTTAATTTATGTTAGTGTCACAATTGATGGGGTTTGTAGTTGTGTCTAAACTAATGCAAGCAATATAGTGAAACAAGCAATAAAGGAAAGATGTAAACAAACGATTAAAAGTGCTAGGATATCATGGGGTCATGGGGGATTCATGGTGTTGATCATACAAACATGTTTACAAGGTTGCAAGCTATTAATGTTGTGGAGAAACCGAGTTGGGTTATATCTTACGGTTCATAGGAAGAGTTGGGTCCCGGAGCCGAATCGATTAGATTGTACAACACCTACAAGTCGACTTACTTTCCTCCTATTCAACTTCTATGCATGGTCTAACAAGACTCGAGTTGGTTTATATCTTACAAGTCAAGTTGAGTAGATAAGAGATGGTTGTAAATGCAAGGATTCATAGGCTTACCATTTCATCAAACATAACATGTGCATAAAGTTGACATCACAACAAGCAAGCAATTTAATCATGTGAACATATTAGATTAAGCATGAATCAATCCCATGTTGGTTTCCCTTAATTACCCACTAATCCTAGCTAAAGAAACTACTCACTCATTATCATGGGAAACATGTCATTAATGGTGTCAATCATCACAACAAGTATAAACATGATAATAGAATGAAGAAATGAACAATAAAGATTAAAGAGTAAAGGAATTATACCAACTTGAGGTGATCCAAATAATAAAGCAAGAATAATAGAAGAAACTTGATTGATTGATGGAAGGTTGTCAATCTCCCAATAATAACCCAATAATCTTCAAATTACCCAATAATAATATAATAAACTTGAACAATAATTAAGGAGATATTAATGTGTAATTTGTGGAAAGATTAAAGAGTAATATATTCTAATCTACTCCTAATCTAATCTAAAGAAGGATTTTCTAGCTAAAAACCACATATTTGATTAATTACAAAGATGGGGTATTTATAGTAGAAATTAGGTGGGATGCATTAGGTTAACTAAGGGCTAAACTAGTAATTACACTTTTGAGATTTGAGCAAGGAGACTCCGGTATTTTTCGGAGGAAGGGAGTCTTTCTTTGAAGCTTGGAGAAGACGAAATCATGCTGTGAAGGAATCCGAGCGGATTAAGGTCGGGACGGGCGGATTCTGGCGATGGAATCCGAGCGGATTCAAGAGAATCCGGGCGGATTGTGGAAGGGGGATCCGGGCGGATTGTAGGGAATCCGGGCGGATTCTCCTCCAGTGAAATTTCTTGTTTTTCCCAGCCAGAAGACGGGCGGATTGGGGACAATCCGGGCGGATTAGGGGAAGACGGGCGGATTGGGGACAATCCGGGCGGATTAGGGGAAGACGGGCGGATTCCTGAACAGCTTCTTTGTTTGACCTCGGATTGTAAAACGGACGTCATTTTCTCATCCGGACTCCTATTGGAGTGATTCAAAAGCCTAGATCGCTTGTTTTTTCGACGCCGTTCCATCTAACATATTTTCAGAGCCAAAGGAGCAACTCTTGGTTTGCGTTCCGAGCCATTTTCTTCATGAAGTGCCTTCCCTCTCGTCATTCTTACTTTTAACCCTTTGATCCTTCTACATACACTTTATTCCTACATCTTTGGTCATCATTCTTGCCTCCTCTTCATACTAGTCCATCTAATATCATCAATAAGCTTCCAAATATGCACGAAAGACGGGAATTTCCGCCTTATTATCTTCTTTTCTACAAAACATATGAAATGCGATAGAAAAGCAAATAGGAAGGTTTTGACGGATAAAATGGCCATAGAATGTTATAATAGTATGCAAAATAGGCTCAATTAGGGGACTAAATGTGCACTAATTATGGTCACATCAATGTTGTTGTGGCTATTGGTTACGTATAATGTTGGTTGATCTGGTTGGTTGTGGATTTTCTACAGTTGATTGGTTTGTATCTGTCTGTGATCTTCGGGTGCGTCCTTGGCTGAGTGGAGTCATGTAATACTACGGTTTTATGAGTCTCTGGGTACTCTATCGAGTGGGGCTTACTCTGTCGAGTAAGTATGTTTTGATTTACGAAACAGTGTTCTGCCTGTAGGATACTCGATCGAGTAGCCTTGGTACTCGATCGAGTAAGTGGCACTCGATCGAGTATGTTAGTTACTCGATCGAGTAAGTCGGTTAACGGGTTATATCTCGACGGGTTTTGTTAATAATGCGAATTAGTATTTATATTACACCGTCATCTTTCATAAACACCTTTTATAAACCTAATACACTCAAAAGATATTGCAAACTATGTTGTTCTTCCTATTCACATGATTGGCAAATCCCGGAGCTAGAGAGGTCGGATTTCGTCGTTCTTTGTATCATTGTGATCCTTGCGTCAGGGTAAGTCCTACGTACCATTTTTATAGCATTTGGTTAAGGTTGTTTAAACCCTAATTTTTGGATTGGGGGTTTTCTATGTTTATGTTGTTGTGGTAGTGATTGTATGATTATGTGAATAGGAGGAGGATTCGTAGAAGAGCGTTTTCGAGACAGCTGTTAGATCGTCTGCTGCTTGTGATTGCATTTCAGGTAGGGTTTTCCCTACTCAGTATTAGTTACATGATATGTGTGGTGAATTGTGCTGTAGTTAGTATTGTTGATTGTTTCAAATGGTTGATTGAGATTGTATTGTGATCGTTGATTATCTGTCTGTGTTCTTTGGGGCGTGTCCCTGGCTGAGTGGAGTCACTTGCGGCAGTGGCTTCACGCCCATGATTCACCTTCTGTGGAATCCGCCACAGAAGGAATGTGCACATTAACGGACGTGGGTTTATCGCTCGATGGAGATGTGCGGGGATTTGGTGGGTACGGCTGCGGTCCCCCATTGGCGGTGTGGAGTACCTGTTGCGATGGGTACTCTGGCCGGGCAACACACTTTAGTGTGTAGTGAGTTACTTGGTGATTGTTTATGGAGACCGGGGTTTGATGTGACGATTTTGATGTTTGGTAATTGCTGTTTTGTATCTTGCTTTTGTGTAATTAGTACTGACCCCGTTTAATTGTTTTAAAAACTGTGGCGATCCATTCGAGGGTGGTGAGCAGTTATTGAGCAGGTATGATATGACGCGTATGGGATAGCTAGGATGAGTCATCACGTGGCAGTTAGAAGTCTTCCGCTGTGTCAGACGATGTTTTATAGCTTTGATAGTTTTATTAGTAGATCGTCTGAGGACCTTGTATTTCAGTTTAACAGTTTTGGTTTTGAACATGTAATCACTTTAAACTATATTGTTATTTAAATTATGTTTCTTCATTGTCATTTGGTTATCATTGCCTCGGGTAACCGAGATGGTGACGTTCTCATACCTTAAGTGGTCTTGGTAAGGCACTTGGAGTATGGGGGTGTCACAAAGTGGTATCAGAGCGACGATCTTGAAACCTGTAACCAATGAACCTAATGAACATAAGGAGTAAAAATAAAATGAACCCGGGTAGAAGTTGTAGGAGCTAATGCAAAGACTTGGGAGACGTCCTTAAGTTCGCGAACTCGCCCTACAATTTTGAACCGGTCACCATGGGATATGAGTCGGGATCGCTATGTGTTTATTTTATGAATTTTGTACCTATATAGTGATGTGTGGCATGAATCGGTGTGATTTTGTATGTTGTTGGTTGAAAGCATGTTGAATGATAGTTGGTATATAATGTTGGTTGGAGTCGTTGGAAAAGTATGTGAGAATGATGAATAATGTGGTGGAAAAAGGAAGTAGTTCATATATGATAATATGTGATGAATAATAATCGTTGCATGATAATATGATTTATGATTAAGCATGTTGTATGATGAAGGTGATTTTATAATGTTGATATGCTAGAAACATGTCAATAGGAGACTTGATGTTATATATTTGTGATTTTGGTTGAGTAAAGTTATAGAATAAAAACATGTAGGTAATACATGCTTGGTCAGTTGAATGATGTATGTGCATAATGGATGTTGTTTCTTGGCTTTTGAAGACAGTAACATGTGGTTAGGGATACTGATTTTATGAGTATTGAGTTGTTTTTGTCTACCTTGTTGTTGTTTAAGTTGTTTGGAAGTAAAAGTCAAATAGTTATGTCGTCTGATTTCAACAAAGTTGTCTTTAAACTGTTATAACTTGAGATTCATAAATTATTTTGAGGTGATTCCAACTGGAGGTGATAGCTTGTTCTTTTACGATTCTAACGATAGGTCACACGCCCAAAACGACCGAGAAACGAGTGAGTTATGACCTTTTTACGAAAACTGGACAGTGCTGAGAAATGCGTAGGGTACTCGATAGAGTGGCCCACACTCGATCGAGTGCACCTCTTGGTACTTGATCGAGTAGCCCTTACTCGATCGAGTAGCCTTAGTAATTTGTTATACGTGTCTCTAACCTTCACCTACTCGATCGAGTAACTCACTCACTCGATCGAGTGGCCTGTACTCGATCTAGTGACCCCTGTTTTGGGTCATATGCTTATCTTTTGACTCTGTTGCCTATTATGTTTACTTTAAAGGTGTTCTTTTGCTTCTCGATGCGTTATTTCACGTATGTGTTGGTCCTGATGCGTAAGTTACCCAATCTTATGATGTAAGGAGTGCACTTGTGGTGAGTATGAGTTCGGTGGGAGGACATGAGTTATATGTGTTGTGATAGATAGTGGGAAGAGAAAAGGAAGATCGGTATGGCTTATTGAGGCATGAAGCATGTTTTGTGAGATAAGGTGAGCGATATGGTTGTGTGTTGAGTAATGTAAAAGTGAGTGAGTGTGGCCAAGGGATGATGTGAGTCTAAGGAGCGTGAGAATGAAGAGATTAAAAGGAAGGATGTGGATAGTAGCAACTTGAGATGCGTAAGGAATTATGGAGGGAGATGGTTAGGAATTGTGTTGGATAAGGATATATGTAACGAAAGGTCGTTTTAGAAGGATTTAGAAGAGTGGCATATAGTGAACTTAATGGAGACATGACGCGACGTGGATTTGCAGATAGTGAGTGACTTTGGGAATTTGTATTATCAAAAGGTGAAACTAATGTGTGATTTCCTTGAGGCAAGTAACGATATGAAATGAGTTTTGGGATTCTGAAAATAAAAATGATTGGTGATCAATGTGAGTGATAGCAAGAAATAGTGAGATGATACTGATATGAAATAATGAGATGTGAGTTTTGGAGCAATGAGAAGGTAACCAGATCATTAAAGAATTAAGTAGAAGTAATAAGGAGTTGAATGGTTAATTGATTTTGTCGAGTATAAAAAGAAAAGAATGAGGGGAGTAAAACTAGGAAAATGTTCACCAGAGTTATATGATATACAGGTAAGGAATCGTCGAGATGTATGATACTATCATGAGGATTTGAGTTAACAGTTATATAGGAGTTCCAGGACGACATGATAATCATGAGTTTCGAGGAATTAAGGGAGTAAGAAGTTGGTGGAGTATTGGCACGATACGAGGTACTTGGTGGAGAGTTGGATGACAATACAATTAAGATAGTATGAGGAATAATGTTGAGGTAATTTTGTTGATGGGTTTGATGTTCGTTATTTAGGATGTTAGCCAAAGTTAGGAAAGAAACCGTGATGTTTAGAGATGAGTGTAGGAGGCTTGATGTCCGAACGATGGTAGTGTTGAGGTGTTGTCACTAGTGGTTAAGGGCGGTGATAGATAAGAAAGATAGCAATTCTAACGAGGTTGACTTTGTAGAGGCCGGGTTGATATGTACGTTTGTGGGGAAGTATAAGATGTGGTTAGATGGGGCGGGTGCTAATAGTTGAATAGTAATGGTATGATTATATTTGGCATGAGGTGATGGTTATGCGAATGGGAGAATGTGTCATGAGGGGCATACGAGTTAAGCTCGGGTGAGAGGTAACCTTTGTCGGGTGGTAACTTACGTGATTAGGATTGACTAGTTGGATGTGATTACGGGACTATGATGTGTATAAATGTTTGTGTGAGGTTCTGAACTCACAAGAGATGGTATAGTGTGATAGTTATAAAGTTGTTATATGAATGTTTTGTGATATATGTTGGGTACGGTAAACTAGTGGTATTGTTGGAATATGTGTCCTCCGACAATAATGCGATCACAACTATTGATCATGATGATCACATGTTTAAGTCTCATTAAAATGAATACAATTGGGAAGTAATATTGTTACTGTCAACTGGTCAACATATATCGGTAATGATTGGCTTACTAGAGTTTGACATTTCTGTCGTGTGACGGTGGTGATCGATTGACCCCTAGGTCATACCTAAAGGGCAACCCTCTTAATTGATTATTTAATTAATCGTATAATGTTACGAGTTAATTAAATTACTTGAAAATTGACGGACGATTTTGGAAGTAAAATTTACGTATCATATTGAAATGTGATTAAATAAGATACGGTCTGAGTAATTAAATTGTATAATTACTCGGATGAAATAAATTGTTTAATGTAACAATTAAATTTGAATGAACTGTTATAAATACAATCTGTTGTGATTTATAAATGGTAAAATATTTTTGGCACAAGTAATTATGAAATTACTAAGTCAATTTTTGTATGTGACGTATTTTATTAATACGTTGATTTTTAATATGATAAAAATTACATAACAAATATATGTGACATGTGACATGTAACATATAGACAATTGACAAAAATAATATGGATTCCATATTATCATATGGGCCGAAAATTAGAAGAGATTAAGCTAATTATATGTTATTTGTAATTAGTGGAAAACACAATGATTAAAAAGCCACCTAGCCATGCAAGGCTATTGTTCCTTGTGAAGAACAAAATCTTCATGCATTGGCTCCCCTATTGCCTCCTCTTACACGGTTTTGAGAAGAGAAAAGTGATCATTGTTTTTCTTTAAATTTTGCCTAATAATATACTAAAGGTAGTGTATTATTTTCATTCATTCAACTCATCCAAAATACAAGTTTTAGAGAGAATAAAATCCTCCTCATCATCTCTCTAAAAACCGAAAATAACATAAGTGTTTATAAATATTTTTGGTTCCATTTTTCTACTATAATTAATATTATACTAGTTTTGTAATATTAATTAAATTAAGAGGAGCCTTGGGTATAATACTTAGGGAGAGATCTTACTCTTAGATCTTTGTTCTTCCATTGGAATAAGCTCAAGAACAAGAAGAGAAAGGTGATCTCTCTTGTGCCCTAATAGCCGAAATTTACCATGTAAGGACATGATTTCTCCTCTATTCATTTTATTGTTTGCATGCATAAGTTCCGTTATTAATTTTATGACAAATTATTAGACATATAAGAGTATGTTATAATGTATATGAATCTACATTTCTTTCAATCGGTATCAAGAGCCACGGTTGTTTGCATGCAAATTGGTTAAAAGTTTTTCCGAGTTATATGAATAACAAAATAAAACTTGTAAAATTTGTGTTATTATGATATATCACGAAATAATTACATGCATGTTAATATTTCTGGTCCTAAAATGTTTTAGGATTTTTTGGTTAATTTTTCGGATTTTTATTGTTCATATTTAATAATAATGACATTTAAATGTGATTTTATGAGTAAAAATGTCATTTTTGGTCGAAAATTAGCTATACTTCGAATTTTCACTTGGTTTTTGGATATGTTGTTACATATATTATTTTGAGATAACCTGTAAATTTTCATAATTTTTGCACTTGTTATGCTCGAAAAATGAATTTTTCATTATTAAATTCGGATTTAAGAGAAAAATAGGTTAATATGAGTTAAATTTCGAATCTGGTCATAGAAAATTTATATGTTGTCACATGCAATTTTACAAGATGTATGTAAAATAATTGGCTATAAAGAAGTCTTTTAGCATGATTTATGAATTTTTGAAGAAAAATGACATAAATAGTGACATTATTAGTGAAAATTAATAAAACATAATCTATGACTTAGGAAAAACGTCTAATGTTGCATTTTATTATATTTTTCAGATCTAAAATTGAAAAGTTAATGAAAATAATTTTTCCATGTTTTTATGATTATTTTATTAAATATCGATAAACCGCAACATTGTTTTTCCGGAAAATTTTCGGAATTTTTAACCTAAGATTTTGAACATTATGAGTGTCATGGAATTTTTACAGAATGTTCATGAATTTAAATTTCAAATTTTGAATTTATTTGAAATTTTTGGATTTATTTGAAGTTTAATAGCTTATTTTTGTAATTTTTGGTCCTTTTATGAACAATTTTGTAAATAAAAGTTAATTATGGTCAAATTACTAGTGGAGACTATATTTTGAGTCCTAAGAGGTTAGGGTAATTAACTTATGCATAAATATGAGTTTGTGCATTTTTTGTGATTATAAAATGTTGAAATCACGCAAATCCGTAAAAACCGAGTAATATACGATATTGGCTAATTATAGGGCGATTTAGCATAAAAATTGAGCATGTTCATACATAATATAATGCTGCATTTTCTTATGATTGTCATAATTTTAATTTATGTAATTTTGAATTATGTAATTTTACTTAGTATGGCCTTAGATTTTAATTGGTATTTCCCGAAATGTATGGGAATATCGATTCGGTTGTAATTTTTATTGTGATCTCGTATCACCGTTTTGTAATTTAATAGATTTATTTTATTTTAGTTACAAATGTATAATAGGAAATTATGTAATTTATTATGTAATTTTATTCATTCCGGAGTTCCAAAAGACGGATTACTTCAAGAATGGCGATACATAAAGACGGTGTTACCTCGAGATGCGTGCCACAACCGAAGTTCAAGGGACCAATGGAGTTGGTTTCCGAATATGTAATAGATTAATAGTTTTTCTATTTTAGGAAAGGCCATACTAGGATTTATTTATTTTATGCTTGCATTTTATTTTATGTCACATGCATCGCTAAATCGCCATAACTAAACATGCATTGTTATTTTATCGAGTTTATCGACCGTGTCAATTCGAATTATCGTAGTTCACCGCTTTAGTTCACTTAAAACGTGATAGATAATAAATTGACATGACCTCTCGCTAAAACAACTAATTGAGACATAGCCTTACCAAATAGTAGAAACCATGAAAACCTATTTCGCGAGGGAGTGCACTCGGCTACCCCGGGGTACAAACCTTGTTACGTAGGGGAAGTGGGTGATAAATGTTAATCCACCGAATTCATGTTGATGAGGGTTTCATCGGCTACCCCGTGCCTAAGTTAATGTGGGTTTGGATAATGGACACATTTATTCGAAATTTGGATTGAACTCAACAAAAGTAATTGATAAGGGTTTCATCGGCTACCCCGTGCCCTTGTTGATGTGTTTTGGGCTATAGATAAATATTAGAGTAAATTTATCGACCGAGAGTTCTAAAAGTAGAATCGATTAAAGAGTTAATCCACCGAGTTATATTGATAAGGGTTTCATCGGCTACCCCGTGCCCAAGTTAATATGAATTTGGATCTTGGAATCATTTATCATAGTTGGGTAGAGGTCACTATGTAAATGCTATACTTGTTTACAAGTATTAATATGACGATGAATGTTTTGTTTTCCACTATTCCGTTATCATATTGTTCTATTTCTTTACCACAATTCATATACGATATCATTTCGTTTTTTGATTCAAATCTCCATTAAAATATCGTAACTAAAGACAAAATATGAATTTGCTTCTAAAACCTCAAATGAACCATTGATAAGGATCTCTTGAAAGGAGTATAGATTAATGTTATTCATTATCAAACAGGTTTTTGATTCTAGACTAACACATCTACTTACAATGGATTATGTTTCATATACTTAAATGAATTAAGTACATCGAAGCGATAAAATTGTTTTGGTAATTAGTTTTGTCAAGAATTCGTAATTGACCAAAATAACGCAACCACTTCAATGAAAGTTTTTAAGACTAAAACGAACAAATGAAGAGTAATCTTCATGAATTCAATTTTGCTTCTCAAAGCAAAGACTCATTGAAATGAGTGGGAGCATTCTCTTAACCTGTTAAGATGAGGACGAGGTTCAAGAAGTAAAGATTATAATGGAATTGATACAAGGTAATGTTAAAAGTAAAGTTGTTGAGAATGACGATACTAAACCTATCAATCCCGACCGATAAAGTTTCCATTGTCTTAAAATGTTGGACACGAGAAAGGAAACTACCCCAAATTATTGAAGAATCAACAAATTAGTTGTGGGACATCTAATGGGATCTTCTTCTTTAAGTGTTTATTTGATTAAACATAAATTTTGCTAGTACGACTTCGTCAATATTAGAAACCAGTGGAGGTTTTCATCATTATGTTGGATACATAGGATGATTAGAATATGACGACTAGCAACAATGAAGTCGAGAGAAAGAGTCATTGTGTACCAAAATCTAGTTTTTGGGTTTGGAGTTGTGCTTAATTGTGACTATTAAGTACATAAACTCTAAATTAGAATACAAGCTTGTTACGATACAAAAGAGGTTTCACTTTTGTGACCCTTTACACCACGATTTGATGTATGGCTAGCCCATTATCAAGGTGAATATATTCTAAACCAAACTAGAATAATATATATCATGAAGATGATGCAAGACTCAAATTGGTAACCCAGATCAAACCTTAAATTTTGGAATGATAAACGCAAAGAGTTATCGAGTACTCTTGAAACCATTAGATTGTTAATGGTATATGTGTATCTTGTATTCAAAGCAAGATGTCTCGTGCCTTTTGGTTGAAAAGGTGATCGAGGTTGTATATCATCGATCCAAAATAGGTTGATCATTATCTTTTACCAACGATTTAAGTTGACACTAATATGTTCACTTAATAAGGTAAATAAAGAAATCTTTGAAGAAGTTCAAGAGTTCAAGGAATCACGATTTAGTCGTGATGGGATTATCAAAGTGAAGACTTTGATATAAGCCAAAGGAAATGTGATATAGTATCACAAGTTAATCTCTCTTAGCACGCATTATGAAATAATGTGTGGATGGATAAGAAATCAAACGCTATTCGATATGGTTTGGATTTCAATCAAGTTACTTTGAGTTACTTGATCCTTTTGGGGTTTTTATCATTTTTGTCTAAATTATTTTTCCACTAAAACGAATCATATGAGATATGAAATGGTAAGGGTACCATGTTTGTAAGTTTTCACAAGAAACAAATGCTCATTTTTCCCTTTCCAATTATCACGAGTACGACGGGTTAGCGGCTCATGAAGCTGTCTTTCTAAAATACAAGTTTATTTTTGAAGACAGAGTGGGAGAAATTATTCAAAGAGCCACAAAGAGCCACAAGATGTTATGTCGCAAGAAACTGGTCTTTCTTGGCTACATGAGATGTTTTGTGTAAAACGTTGTCGCAAGAAACTGGTCTTTCTTGGCTACATGAGACGTTTTGTGTGAGACATTGTTTCTTCAAAACCTAGGAGGTTAAAATTCATCACTTGTTAAAAATGATGGATTCATGCTACTTTTAAGAAAGTAAAGAGCTTATAACTTACAAAGAAATCGTTTGATTCAAATTGATTACTTCTAGAAAGTAATGAACATATGACTTACATGAGAGTGTTTAAGTCACAACTCAATATAAAGCTTAGAGCCATGAAAATCCAAAATAAAAGGGCTTGATTAGTTGCAAAGGGTTTTGCACTAATAAAGACAAATTTCAAAATTTGATTGGATGCAAAGGGTTTTGCACTAATTGAAATGCTTAAGTCTATTTGGATCTTCTTAGGGATTGTGTTTCATTATGAGGTTATGAAATACATAGCAAGTGAATCTAAAACCCACTTCTTCAATTAGAAGGAATGTATTCAATACATGTCTTGAGTTTTGAAGATTCTTGCAATCCTAAGATAATGTGAAACTTAAGAGAGGGTCTTAAGTAGGACATCAATGAGTTGGAATCAACATTTTTGGATCATGTGATAAAACATTTCTCGATATGTCGAGAAGTTGTGTTTATACATGAAGTTTAGTGGGAGTTACGGAAATTTTAATTAGTCCGATATGTGGATGACATATTGATCATCGAGAATGATTTAAGACTTTTGGAGTATTATAATACATCTTGAATATCCGGATTTATGAAGATAAATCCACATGATATTAGCGTCGTTAAGAAGTCTTATGTTGATAAGATTCATGACTAGTTCAATTAAATCGAACATATTTGATTGATTCCATTTGCTTCCGCTGCCGGATCAATTAAATGAGTAATGATGTATAACACTTCATATACTTTGAGTATGATAAATTGTTTTCAAAATCGAATTTAAGTAATCTTTACCTAGTATATAAAGATTACCCTTAAGTGCTTGCAGAAGCATTAAGGAAGTAAAGCAAAGTGTTTATGATGCAATTTTGTGTAAGGGTGTTACACAAGTGACAATTGACAATTGAGGTTGCGCATGGTTTCCGACAAAACCATAATCAAAACACATTAGGATGGTTAAGATACCATTGTGGCTATGATA
The DNA here is from genome assembly GCF_048544455.1 of Silene latifolia. Lineage (NCBI taxonomy): Eukaryota > Viridiplantae > Streptophyta > Magnoliopsida > Caryophyllales > Caryophyllaceae > Silene > Silene latifolia. The sequence continues at coordinate 139,948,710 of NC_133534.1, read as the reverse complement.
ATTAAGAAGTAGATTTTCTAGAATCGTTCTAGGCAATAAAGAACAATGAGAGATATATATATAACGGAAATTGAGTACACTTGCAATCATGAGATGTGCAAGAGGATGAGTCCCGCACACTGTGAAAACAGTGGGAGCTATTCTTAGGCTAGAGGGCCTATGTCTTGATTGGATCTCGACACGTACTCGAGAAAGTGTTGTGATGCAAATGTATACATTACAAAGGAAAACGAATATGTAGTAAGGTTGAGTAAGGTACAAGAAGTTGATAAAACCTACTAACCAAAGCCTTCTCAAAGGCTAAACATGATGAGTCATGTCATTTCAATTGAATTGAAATAAACAACTACGTACAAGATCAAATCAGATTATAGAACATGAAATAGTAATCAGGCATTGACTATTCATGTGTGATAATCGCATTTGTCGTTCGAGTTTTATTTTTAAAACTCTTTTATTATACTTTGTTACATCCAAACGGGTTGTGGAGACAATTGAACCCCGTTAAAGTGAACACGGATTAGCATAGTATTCGCCCATAGTCACTTGTATGAGGTGACGTCTCGAAGTGACTAGAGTGTGATGCGATTGATGGCAAGTTCAAGTGCCATACGGTCATGTGAGATGACTAGTCGATCACATAGGCAGATGTTATGAACACCTTGTCGGGCCTTATGACCGCTTATAGAGTTCTGGCAAATTTATATAGCCTGGTCGTGGCGAGAGCTGCTATAGTATTCTAATGAGTCGATTCTTTTGACTAAAGACTATTCACCTAAGATGGCACAGATTTGATTAACTTTGATTTGTGCTACTACGACCTTCGTAAATGGGGTCAAATGGGCATATTTTGGGTTATGATGGCTGTGGCTAGTCGAAGGGAATGAGTGCGATAGGAATTGTCCACCCCTTGTCGGGTTAAAACAATATCTCGGGGCCACTCGAGGAGTAATGAATTGGAAATGCGTGGCCACGCTCGGAAGGTATCCAGAGTGGATAAATCCGGTCAATCAGTTATTCTCCAGATCGAGGAAACCACTCTCGATATGATCACTTGCAAGTACGACCTGAAAGACACCTTGCATTGAGTGGGAGATAGTAATAGGACAAGAGAATTGGTGACGCACACTTGTCGAGGACAAGTGGGAGATTGTTGGAATATGTGTCCTCCGACAATAATGCGATCACAACTATTGATCATGATGATCACATGTTTAAGTCTCATTAAAATGAATACAATTGGGAAGTAATATTGTTACTGTCAACTGGTCAACATATATCGGTAATGATTGGCTTACTAGAGTTTGACATTACTGTCGTGTGACGGTGGTGATCAGTTCACCCCCTAGGTCATACCTAAAGGGCAACCCTCTTAATTGATTATTTAATTAATCGTATAATGTTACGAGTTAATTAAATTACTTGAAAATTGACGGACGATTTTGGAAGTAAAATTTACGTATCATATTGAAATGTGATTAAATAAGATACGATGCGAGTAATTAAATTGTATAATTACTCGGATGAAATAAATTGTTTAATGTAACAATTAAATTTGAATGAACTGTTATAAATACAATCTGTTGTGATTTATAAATGGTAAAATATTTTTGGCACAAGTAATTATGAAATTACTAAGTCAATTTTTGTATGTGACGTATTTTATTAATACGTTGATTTTTAATATGATAAAAATTACATAACAAATATATGTGACATGTGACATGTAACATATAGACAATTGACAAAAATAATATGGATTCCATATTATCATATGGGCCGAAAATTAGAAGAGATTAAGCTAATTATATGTTATTTGTAATTAGTGGAAAACACAATGATTAAAAAGCCACCTAGCCATGCAAGGCTATTGTTCCTTGTGAAGAACAAAATCTTCATGCATTGGCTCCCCTATTGCCTCCTCTTACACGGTTTTGAGAAGAGAAAAGTGATCATTGTTTTTCTTTAAATTTTGCCTAATAATATACTAAAGGTAGTGTATTATTTTCATTCATTCAACTCATCCAAAATACAAGTTTTAGAGAGAATAAAATCCTCCTCATCATCTCTCTAAAAACCGAAAATAACATAAGTGTTTATAAATATTTTTGGTTCCATTTTTCTACTATAATTAATATTATACTAGTTTTGTAATATTAATTAAATTAAGAGGAGCCTTGGGTATAATACTTAGGGAGAGATCTTACTCTTAGATCTTTGTTCTTCCATTGGAATAAGCTCAAGAACAAGAAGAGAAAGGTGATCTCTCTTGTGCCCTAATAGCCGAAATTTACCATGTAAGGACATGATTTCTCCTCTATTCATTTTATTGTTTGCATGCATAAGTTCCGTTATTAATTTTATGACAAATTATTAGACATATAAGAGTATGTTATAATGTATATGAATCTACATTTCTTTCAGGTATGATGTTCAAAAGGGATAGTTTGGGTGATCTGGCATGGCTAGTTATACTTGTACGTGTATTCCTGATATATGTTTATTCCGTGAAAAGGTATGGATGATATTCATGAGATTTTTGTTTGTTTATTCAGTATAATATGTTGTGTTGTGATCTAGTAAAGCAGTTTTGAGTAAGTTTTCTTGTCCAGAAAGTTATACTGAGTCAGTGTTTATGGGAATTATATGTGGTCGTGATGTTTATCGATGTGGTTGTTGTGCCTCGGGTGGTGATCCAGGCATGGTACTTCGTGTTGTGATGCGGGTATTTTCGCGCTGCGGTGCGGCTGTTGGTGGCGGTGTTGCGATGCCGTCACCGGTTGTGGTGGAGTAGGCGAGGTGATTATGATACGAGTTTTCAAAAGTACATACCAGCTATACATAAATTGTTGTTTTGTTTGCTATTGTTCCTTGTGAGTTTCGGTTGGACATGTAGACTGTTGTTTTGTTTATTGATGTTTCTTACCAGTTTCAGCTTGGGTGTAAGGGTAGCGTATGATATGGAAGGGAGTTGTGTATGTTTTTGTTGCCGGCATGGTATAGCGATATTCTATTGATGGGACACAGTGTGAGTGGTTGTTACAGTAATTTTGATCTTGTTTTAAGATGAGGGATTGGCAGACATAGTAATGGCAAGTGAATAGTGGAACATGTGTTGTACTGATCTGAGAGCTGCAAGTGGTTTATAATCTTTTGTTGAGACAATGAGTGTAGGGTGTTGGGAATTAGTGTCATGTTAAGTTATGTATGAGTTTTGCAGTAATGAAAGAAAAGAATTTGAGGATCTAGTGTGAGTGTACGTAACAAGTGTGGATCGTGAGTTAGGCTTTTGGGGATAGGTGTTTTATATAGAGAGGTATGTTGTGTTGCGGTAATGTGGAAGAGTTGGAGTGTTGGTTATGTCAAGGATTTTGTGGTATTGGTTAGATGGAGTGTAGAATGAATTGAAGTCTAAGAACTGTTTAAGTAAGAGAGCCTTGGAAATAGGAATGGTTATAGAAATGAGGTTATAGGCGGTTATCTTTGACATGTGGTGGTGATGAGGATAATGAGATGATATAGCTAAGGATTTAGTATTAGTGAGTTACGAGGACGTAACATTTGTCTTAAGAGGAGTAGGATGCGATAAAAGAGAGTTTCATGGTTGTGCATGTTGTAATATAATTGGAAGTAGAGTGTTAGTGTAGCATAAAGGATGGATTTGTTTTGTGGTTGATATTGTTAAAAGGGCCATGGCCGTGCTTGTAGTAGTGTGATGCTTAGGAGTATGAGAATATTTCGATAGTGTTGACAGTTGGGTGATGATGATTATGAGTTCCATAGTTTTGGCAGTTGGGTGATGATGTTTATAAGTGTGAGTAAACTCCGAGGACGAAGTTCCTTTTAAGGGTGGTAGAATGTAACATTCCGTTTGATGTTTATGGGTGTCTTGGTTTTTGATTTGTTGGTGGATAATATCACTACTACAAATCCAGGCAACTACAACGCCCCTTTAACAATGATTATTAACGAACATCACAATAGACGTTGTAGAATGTATGGCGCGAATTTTACTAAATTAATTACAACGGGTATGGTTATATAACCGTTGTTATAAGTTTTAACAACGGGTCATACATGCACAACCGTTGTTAATAATTTGGCGCAAAATTGACGCAAAGTTAGTGAAAAGTAATCACAACGGTTACTTTTGAAACCCGTTGTTAAAACTTATTTGACAACGGTTATTGTTTTACAACCGTTGTTAAAACGTTTTAACAACGGTTTTTGTTTAATAACCGTTGTCAATATCTTCCATACTATAAACTACACAAACACAAATCAGCTACAGCTACAAAACACAAACCTTAATACACAAACACAAACACAGACAAACACAAACACAAACACAAACACAAAACACACACTTTCTCATCGTCTCTTTCTCTCTTTCTCATCGTCGCTTTATCTTCTCGCCGTCACTGTTGATTTCATCGTCTCTTACTTTCTCTAATTATCAGGTAAATCTCGCCGTCACTGTTGGTTTCATCGTCTTTCATCGTCATTATTTTCTTTTTCTAATTATTTCATTTGCATGTATGTGTTTTTATCGACCATTATGTTATTTCTTTAAGTATTATTCGCTTAATTAGCTAGTAAAACAAATTAAATAAACTAAAACAAAGAAGAAGCACGATGATAGAGAGGAATGCATGATAAACATAATATATATATATATATATATATATATATATATATATATATATATATATATATATATATATATATATATATATATATATATATATATAAATACATAAATTAAAAAAATTACATTAATAAAAATGCAATTCTTATATTTTCATAGAGAGTCTTATTCTCTTCTATGATATCCGTCCTCTCCTCCTTGGCTATTTGGAGGTTCCGTTCGTGAGCAGCATTGCTATATCGTCATATAGCCGCAATCGCCGCCGCTTTCTCTGTCAAGCCATCTTTTTGGCGTCCTTCAATACGGATCGAGCATCTACAAGGTAGCTCCTGAAACTTTCCTCAATGTGGAGCAACCGGCGGATGAAACTGTTGTTGTTCTCGATCATAGTAAGAGTCTTAAGGATGATATCATTCATTTTGTTGATGGAGTTTGGAGTTTGTTTGAAAGATTAATTAGGGTTTATTTGGAGTTTGTTTTACTTGATTAGGGTTTGGAGATGTATAGTGAGATAATGGAATGTTAGTTGAGATAATGCATGTATTTATACTAAGCAATGTGTGGTTTGAGTTATTTTTTAATTAATATATATGTTAGGAAGTTGTGCCATAATCATCATCATATCTCTCTCTGCTGCTTCAAATCTTATTATAACCCTTCTAATTCCATATTGTCCATTCATATGCACAGGGATGGCAGTAATAATGCATGCATCGGAATTATAACGGGCTGTAATTATGCATGCATCTAGTAATATTTAATTTTTTTTTTTTTTTTGTAAAAACAAACAACAACGGTTATTTATAAACAACCCGTTGTCTTTAGTTATAACAAAGGTTTTGTATATTACAACCCGTTGTTATAACTTTCCCCCCAAAATTGAGTCACACTTTCCACAACGGGTTTTTATACTTAAAACCGTTGTTAATAGTTTTAACAACGGGTTCCTTAAGAAAACCAACCGTTGTTAAAACCTTTTACAACGGACGCTTTAACAACGTCCGCTTTTTATATAACAAAGGTTTTTAACCGTTGTTATAGCCTATATCTGTAGTAGTGTATGTTAGTGAAACGGAGCTAGCAGCGTTTGTGGATGGTAGTTGCTAGTGTATCGAGTTAGTGTCGATAGAGGCTATAATGTGGTGGATATGATATCGTGAGTCATGTTGTGGATATAGGAATAGTTGGTGGAATTGGTGTTACGAGTTCATGTCTTGTAGGTTGGAGTTTTGTTTTGAGTTCTTAGTTGCGTGGTTGTGTCTTGGTCGAGTTAGTATGATTGTTTTTGAGTATGGGTTGAAATTCGGGGGATGAAGTTCCTTTTAAGGAGGGAAGACTGTAATACTACGGTTTTATGAGTCTCGGGGTACTCTATCGAGTGGGGCTTACTCTGTCAAGTAAGTATGTTTTGATTTACGAAACAGTGTTCTGCCTGTAGGGTACTCGATCGAGTAGCCTTGGTACTCGATCGAGTAAGTGCACTCGATCGAGTATGTTAGTTACTCGATCGAGTAAGTCGGTTAACGGGTTATATCTCGACGGGTTTTGTTAATAATGCGAATTAGTATTTATATTACGCCGTCATCTTTCATAAACACCTTTTATAAACCTAATACACTCAAAAGAGATTGCAAACTACGTTGTTATTCCTATTCGCATTATTGGCAAATCCCGGAGCTAGAGAGGTCGGATTTCATCGTTTTTTGTATCATTGTGGTCCTTGCGTCAGGGTAAGTTCTACGTACCATTTTTATAGCATTTGGTTAAGGTTGTTTAAACCCTAATTTTGGGATTGGGGGTTTTCTATGTTTATGTTGTTGTGGTAGTAATTGTATGATTTATGTGAATAGGAGGAGGATTCGCAGAAGAGCGTTTTTGAGACAACTGTTAGATCGTCTGCTGCTTGTGATTGCATTTCAGGTAGGGTTTTCCTTACTCAGTATTAGTTACATGATATGTGTGGTGAATTGTGTTGTAGTTAGTATTGTTGATTGTTTCAGATGGTTGATCGAGATTGTATTGTGATTATTGATTATCTGTCTGTGTTCTTTGGGACGTGCCCCTGGCTGAGTGGAGTCACTTGCGGGAGTGGCTTCACGCCCATGATTCGCCTTCTGTGGAACCCGCCACAAAAGGGATGTGCACATTAATGGACGTGGGTTTATCGCTCGATGGAGATGAGCGGGGATTTGGTGGGTACGGCTGCGGTCCCCCATTGGCGGTGTGGAGTACTTGTTGTGATGGGTACTCTGGCAGGGCTACACACTTTAGTGTGTAGTCAGTTACGTGGTGATTGTTTATGGAGACCGAGGTTTGACGTGACGATTGTGCTGTTTGGTAATTGCTGTTTTGTATCTTGCTTTTGTGTAATTAGTAATGACCCGGTTTAATTGTTTTAAAAACTGTGGTGATCCATTCGGGGGTGGTGAGCAGTTATTGAGCAGGTGTGATATGACGCGTATGGGATAGCTGGGATGAGTCATCACGTGGCAGTTAGAAGTCTTCCGCTGTGTCAGACGATGTTTTATAGCTTTGATAGTTTTATCAGTAGATCGTCTGAGGACCTTGTATTTCAGTTTAACAGTTTTGGTTTTGAACATGTAATCACTTTAAACTATATTGTTATTTAAATTATGTTTCTTCATTGTCATTTGGTTATCATTGCCTCGGGTAACTGAGATGGTGACGTTCTCATACCTTAAGTGGTCTTGGTAAGGCACTTGGAGTATGGGGGTGTCACAAGTCACTTGCGAGAGTGGCTTAACGCCCTTGATTCGCCTTCTGTGGAACCCGCCGCAGGAGGAATGTGAACATTAATGAACATGGGTTTATCGCTCGATGGAGATGAGCGAGGCTTAGGTGGGAACGGCTACGGTCCCCCACTGGCGGCGAGGAGTACATGTTGCGATGGGTACTGTAATACCCCGTAATTTAATAATAATTAATGAGAATAATTTATGTAATTTAAATAAATAATTAATGGGATTTCTAATAATAGTTGCGAGAAAGAGGTTAATTAAATAATAAAATAAGTAGCAAGTCGGGAATTGGGTTTAGCTAGTAACTAAGCCTTGGGCCGTGTGTTGTGAATAATATGGGCTGATTATATTAGGCCTAGTATGAGTGGTAGTCGGGATATGAGACGGGATTTAATAATAAAATAATAAATATTATAATAATTTGGTAATTCCTAATAATAATAATTAGAAAAGGCAATAATTTCCTAATTGGCCTCATATACTCCTCAAACCTAGACTATAAATACTTAATAAATCTGAAAAGTAATTCATAAAAGAAGAGAAAGGAGATTTAGAAGACGGAGAGGCAATTAGCGATAAAAAGGTAAGATCGTCCTAAATAATTCAAACCCGTATTCTATTTACATTGAGCCACATAACATGTTCACCATATAACACATTAGAGACCACCAAAGGACTCGTAACTTGACCTAGGACGACCTTGGACCACCGTGATTATGACATGACCGTTAATTGACCATTGTTGGCTGTTCTGGGTGGTTTATGGGGTTTATGGTATGCGGGTTAGAGGCAAAGGGGACTCAGATCCTTAATTAACCCACCAACTGGTCGAGTCTTGACCAGGGCTTGGCAGGGTTGTGACGGGGTGGGTTAGTCGACCAAATTGGAGGTGTTGGGGTGGTGGTAGCCGGCGGTTGGTGTCGTTGGTTGCAAAAACAGGAGAAGAACAGGGGGAGGTCTTCGTGCGTGGTGGCTACATTAGGACGAATTTCGTGGCCACGTTAGTGACTGTACTGGGGAAGGGGTACCAACCCTGGAGTCACCGTGGGATAGAGATGTCAACGGTGGTGGCCAGAGGTGGTAGTGGTGGCTGTAGTGATGTTGGTGAGGTGCTTTATAGGCGGTGGTGGTTGATGTCGGGTTTTCGGTAATTTGTATAGGTTGTGGTTGTCGTGGCTAGGGCGTGTATTTGGAAGCTGTAGGGGACGGTTGGGATAGTGGTTGGAGGTTGTCACAGGTCGTGGTGTTGTGGGCTGTTGGTAATGGGCTTGGGTGGTGTGAGTGGTGGTCTAGTGGTGTGGGAATGGTCGAGATTTAAGAGGTTGGTTGAACACGGTTTTTAACCGTGTATGGGGTGTGTGGGAATGGGTTTCTTTTCTTGTGAAAATTATAACACGTGACCATATTATATTATAGTGTAGGAGTTGTCAGACGGGTTTGGTTATCGTCGGGTTTGGTTTTATTTTGAGACGGGTTTATAATTATTAATTCACTTAATAAATGAATAAAGAATAATTAGTTATACAAATAGTAAAGTGTTTTATAATTAGTCTAACTATTTTATATAATTAGATTGTTAGTAATTGTATACGATTATTATATTTGTTAGGTGACGGTTACGTTAAAGGGATTCTTTAAATCGAACTTAAGCTGCGTTAATTGGATTTGCTTGCCAGGTAGGGATAAATCCTACTCAACTCTTACTCGATAATGTTTGTTGGATGGTTTATATTAAAGTGAATGAATCGTATGCGAATTGTGTTGGCTGATATAATCATAATTGCTGGAACGGAGATTTATATTGTATATGTTGGTTAATCATATCGTAACTGTTGGAAGGGGAATTTATATTGAGTTGTGTAATAATATTGATGATGTGATTTAAATTGTTATCGTTGATTGTGATCGTGTTTATTGTGAAAAACTGTGCGACAGTCAGTTGTACGTTGTTGAGGGAGTTTGTACACTGGGGTGATGGTAATATGTACGTTGTGAGGGAGGGGTACTATTACATGTTGGAGGTACGTTGTCAAGGGAGGGGTACCAAAGTAAAGTGAGCACGTTGTTAAGGGAGGTGTGTTAAGTAAAAGAAAGGAGCACGTTGTCAGGGAGTTGTGCAATGTAAAAAGGAAATTGGATTGCTTATCGTATGTTTTTGTTGTTAGTATTTATTCCTACTCAACCTCGTGGTTGACTGTGTATTCGTGAACACCTGCGGTGAACCATAATGGGGAGCAGATTTGACAGGTACTAAATATTAGCTGACTCGGGAGCATTGGGATGAGAGCTTGACTTGGACCGTAGTTGAAGTCTAGATCACATAGAACAATTATATTACTTTAATTATTTCCGCTGCGAGTTGTAATTATTTTATATTAAGTTTAGTTGGTTAATTTGTAATGAACATGTAATCATTAAAGTTTTAATTAAAGTACTTTGGTTTGTTGGACTTTGTTATTCACTACCTCGGAAAACTGAGATGGTAACAGTCTTATTTATTTGGGAATGTCTAGCTAAAGGCTCCTGAATAAATGGGGGTGTTACAAAGTGGTATCAGAGCGAACGATCCTCATGCCTAACCAATGAATAATAAATGAATATAGGTTGGTCTAAATAAAATGAACCCGGGTAGAAACTGTTAGGTGCCCCCTTAAGCTTGGGATGAGTTAGGGGCCCCCTCACACCAAACTTCTGGCCCTTTCAGTTTTGAACCGATTCCCTTGAGATATATTACAGAGTGGGGTAATTTAAAATGAATATTGTTTATTTTGTCGTAGGAGTTTTGGTTGCCTTGTTTGTATATTGTTTTCATTGATGAATGAGGTTACGGGACGTAACCTTGGTTTTTAAGGAGAGTGGAATGGGTGAAATGAGGATTTAATGTTGAATTGTTTTGATCATGAGCATGAAAGTAATTACTAATTGATATTGATTATGTGGTTGGACGTTGTGTGATAGTAGAATCATGTCTAGTGATATGCAGTTGTGTGAATCCCAAAGCCATGTTATTTAAAATATATTATGAATTGATTAAGCTTGTTATATGAATGCTTTAGAGTATATACTAGTCATGTGTGAAAGTTTATTGACCAAATTGTGTTGATATAGGAGTAGGAGGGTGTTAATGAGGGCTTGTGACCTAGTAGAAAGGAACCTAAAGCTGAAATTTATTCCGTCATATTCTACCCCCTATTTGATTTAGTTTCCATTTGACCTCCGTTTATCATACAGGATTGAAAGTTTTATGAGTGATAACCCAGTGAATTAGCTTACCAATGCCGTTGGTCTCATGTTTAAAAGTTTTACGGTTTGGGAGAAATAAATAATTTAGTGGACAATGGTCGGAATATTCCTGTACAGTTAAGTTTTCGACAAACGATTTTGTAAAATTTCTCATCTAATTTGTACTTAAGATTTTTGCCTAATTCCAACTCTACTGTTTAAATGATTCAAATATGTTTTCAAATTGATAAGCCACATTACAAGGTAAATTTTTGACAATTAATAGTGATCTTTACAAGTTGACTTTAGTTTTTGACAAATTGCTGATCGGTTTTTGTTTGGACCAACTGGATTGTAAAAATCTTTATAAAATGGTTGAATGAGATTTCGGTTTTTTTCTTTTTCTCATGGTTTGATAATTCCTTATATTTTCTGGAAAGTATAAAAACTCAACGTGGAATATAACGGTTATTTAATAGTGATTTTTAAAAGTTACAGCTTGACTTTGATTACTGAAAACCCGAGTTTTACCAAAGGTTTACTATAAATGTTTTATCAGTTTTTAACCTATGATATTTGGGAGGGGTAAGAAAGGATATAATTGACCAAACCTTATCTTTGTAAGTATAGAATATTTAAAATGTTAAGCCATCTTTACTCGGGTAGAAACTTATGTTGTCTTGTTTTACTTTTATAGAACCATGCCTCCAAAGAGATCTACACCTACACCCCCTACCATGTCCCAAGAGGAGATTGACCGTTTTATATCTATGAATGAGGCTTTGACTGCGGCTCTGAAGGCTAAGGGGTCAGTTCAGGATCCAGCAAAGATGAGTGCTAGTATCGCAAGGCACAACCCGACGAAATATGACGGATTAGGAGAACCATCTTTACTAGGAGATTGGCATAAGGAGTTTGATAACCTTTTTGAGTTGCTAGGATGTCCTACGGAGCTGCAAGTAGATCTCGCTGCTTACTATTTGAGAGGAAAAGCGGGTTTGTGGTGGAATCGTAGTAAGGAGGTCCTAAGGGAAGCTTGGAGGGAGAGTGATGAACCTTTTATCACTTGGAAGGGTTTCAAGGAAACTATGAGGAGTGTATTTGTACCAGAACATATTAGGAGTAAGATGAGAGCTGAATTTGATTCTTTCAAGATGACTGATGAAATGACGGTGGAGAGCTATCATAATAGGTTTATGGAATTGGTAGAATATGTGTCTGATTTGAACTTTAGTGAGAAGATGCTAGCATTAAGGTTTGAACAGGGGTTGACAACAACTATTAAGAAGAGGCTTGCAGCTGGTCAGCCGAGTAGCATGGATGAGGTTTACCAAAGGGCTGGGCATGCGGAGAGGATTGCTGATATGTTGCAAGAGGAGAGGAAGGTGAAGGGGGAAAAGAGGAAGAGTGAGACACCAAGTGAGGGAGCTGGGGGTAGCAAGAAGCAAAACAATACTCAACCTAAACAATTTTCAGTTTAAAAAAAAACCCTAGAGAGAAAGCGATGAGCGACGACTGAAGAAGCTACGTAAGTTTTTGAGTTTGACTCCCATGCTCATGGCAAGGAAGTCAAATCTACAACGACAAAGGGAGATGACTTTAAGAGGACGGAGCATCCCTGCATCACAGACTGATACGTCCTCAGATTTGCACGTTCAAGAGATGGAAGGGAATAACACGAATGGAGTTGAGTTGGAAATGAGACAAAACCCTAATGAAACTTGTCAAGGACCATCTTTTGATGGTGTTGAGGGGGAGAAGACCAAACCTATGAATGAACTGATTGGTATCCCTGAACTAATTATTGAAACTGATGATGAAGACGATTCTAAAAGAGAAGAGGATGATGGTGAGGATACTGTAGTGTCTGAGACGCAGGAGAGAATTGAGGATGATGTAAGTTTGGAAACAGAGGAGAGACTGGATGTTGAGCAGAGTCCAAGGACAGAGGAGATTGAAATGCTACAGTTAGAGGAAGAGGATGTAGTGGAGGAGGTTGAATACTGGAGTCAAGCCGTGGTATGCTTTATTCTTGGGGCTAATCCTCCATGGGAGATCATAGAGGGTTTTATTAGGCGAATATGGACGAAGTTCAATATTGATAAGATTTCATTTATGCATAATGGGATCTTTTTAGTAAGGTTCAAGACAATGGAAATGAAGCATAAGGTTTTACAATCAGGATATTACATGTTTGACAATAAGCCATTGATTGTTAAGGAGTGGGTGAAAGATTTGGAGATGAAAAAAGATGATGTGAAATCAGTACCTGCCTGGATCAGACTACATAGTCTTCCTCTGAAATTCTGGGGGAAGGGGTTACCTAAAATTGCCAGTCTGGTAGGCAAGTATATCAAGAGTGATGGTGCTACAGAGGAGAGAACGAGGTTGGGTTATGCCAGGGTGATGGTGGAAATGGAGGTGGATCAAAAGATGCCTGGGAAAATTGAATTCAAAGATGAGAAGGGAATTGTGATTGGGGTGGAAGTAGAGTACGGATGGAAACCGATTAGGTGTATCAAATGTAAGGGTATGGGACATGAACAGGAGCATTGTAAACGAGGTGAACAAAAGAAGCAAGGGGTTCAACACATTAAGAGAGTCTGGAAACCTGTGATGCCTAAGCCAGCTGTGGAATCAGATGTCATAAAGACTGTTGTTCAGACAGTGCAGTCACCAAAACCAGCTGCTAGGGAAGCAGGAGGGTTCCTTACGCCCTCCAAGAGACTGGTTAAGATGCACAGACAGGAGAGGAGTGGTGGTGGTTATAGTACAGAAAATTTTGGAGCTTATTCTTATAAGGAGACATTGGTATCCCCATCTAAGAAGATAGTGTTAGCTCAAGGTACTGCCCCCTCACATATTGTTTCCAATGGATAGTTTAGGTTTTTGGAATGTGAGGGGCATGAATAGAGTAGGTAAACAGAAGCATATTAGTCATTTTCTACAGAATAAAGATATAGGGTTATTTGGTTTACTGGAGACTAAAATTAAGAATAAAGCATTCAATAAAGCAGTAAATAGTTTTAATAATGGTTGGAGTATTACTACCAATAATGGTTATCATAGTGGTGGACGAATTTGGATTCTTTGGAAGCCTGGGATGTTTAGGGTGCATATTCTTGAATACAATGCTCAATATATACATATGAAGGTGGATGCCTTGGTGTATAGGAGTGTTTTCTTCTTGACTATAGTATACGCCTTCAATGGGATACATGAGAGGGCTCCTTTGTGGGATCAGTTGAGAAAGATTGCACAGCAGATTGCAGGCCCTTGGGCCATTGCTGGAGACTTCAATTTTATGCTTGCTGCTAATGAGAGATTTGGAGGGGCTACTTCTTTGGCTGAGATGGAGCATTTCATAAAGTATGTTGCTGATTGTGAAGTTATTGACATTACTGCTGTAGGGTCTGTGTTCACTTGGAACAATAAGCAACAGCCTAAGGAGAGGATTTACAGCAGATTGGATAGGTTTTTGGTTAACAAGGCTGGGTGTGATAGTTTTCTTGATATGTATGCTCATTTTTTGCCTGAGGGGATGATGAGTCATACACCTTGTATAGTGAAGAGTAATAAGGTAGTGCAGGGCAACAAGAGCTTTAAATACTTCAATATGTGGGGCAAATCCAAGGAGTTTCTTCCCCTAGTGAATGAGTTGTGGGATTACAATATTGATGGGACCCCCCTTTTTAAACTGGCAAAAAATCTTAAGAATCTTAAGCCAGGTTTAAAGAGACTGAATAGGGAGGGATTCAGTGACATGGAGAAGGCAACTGGTATCCTGGAGAAACAGTTTGAGGAGATGCAAGTCCAGTTGGGTATTGATCCGTCTGATGTGAGCTTGATAAATCAGGAGTGTGAGGCTAGTAAAAAGCTTAAGGAGCTGTAGTGTGCCAGGGATAGCTTCTTGTACTAGAAAGCCAAAGGTGAATGGATAAAGGATGGTAATGCAAACACATCTTATTTCCATAGCATTATTAAGAAGAGGAGGAATAAGAATAAGATTTTTGTGATTGAGGATATGAATGGAAAGATTTGTGATACGAGTGATCAGGTACAGTCAGCATTCCTGGAATTCTATGAACAGTTGTTGGGGACAAGTCAGGCTACTAAACCAGTCCATATGAGAGTTATAAATCAGGGCAAGAAATGCACCAGTGATCATCATGCTCAATTGCTTAGACCTGTTATAGGAGAAGAAATAAAAGAAGCTATGTTTAGCATTCCTGACATCAAGGCCCCTGGCCCTGATGGCTATACTAGTGGCTTCTTCAAAGATGCATGGGGAGAAATTGGCAAAGAGGTGGTGGCTGCAGTAAGAGATTTCTTTTTGAAAGGGAAGCTGTTGAGACAGTTTAATGCTACTACTCTGACGCTCATTCCTAAATGTGAAAGGCCTAAAGATGTAACACAATTTCGTCCCATTGCTTGTTGCAATGTTGTTTACAAAGTCATCTCCAAACTGCTGTGCTCTAGACTTGCATATGTACTGCCTGATATTGTTCACACTAATCAGGGGGCATTCATACAGGAAAGGAGCATCCAGGAAAACACGTTAATCTGCCAGGATTTAATCAGACTGTATGAGAGACCTTTTGTGACCCCTAGATGCATGCTAAAAATTGATTTGCAAAAGGCGTATGACACTGTAGAATGGAGCTTTGTAGAACAGTTGATGGACATGTTGGAGTTTCCTGAGAGTTTTAAGAGTAAAATCATGCAATGTATTACAACTCCCTCTATTTCTTTGGCTCTTAATGGAGAAAGCTTTGGGTATTTCCCTGCTAAGAGAGGATTGAGACAAGGAGACCCATTATCCCCCTTAATTTTCACCTTGTGCATGGACTACTTGACAAGAATGCTTATGTATGCTGCAGCCAAATACCAGTTCAAGTTCCATCCTCTATGCAAGCAGCTGAGAGTTACCAATTTAATGTTTGCTGATGATGTTTTGATGTTTAGTAATGGGGATGCTGATTCAATGATGCTTATGCTGAAATCATTCTCCTCTTTCTCAAAAGCTTCAGGGCTTAAAGTGAGTCCAAGTAAGTCCAATGTCTATTTTAATGGAGTGTCTGAAGAGCTCAAGAATGACTTCCTGAGTGTGTCTGGCTTTATGGAGGGCAAGCTGCCTTTCATGTATCTAGGGATGCCCATTCAGACTACTAGGCTTAAGAAGAAGGATTGTGAATGCTTGGTGGACAAGATTTGCAATAGAATTCATAGCTATGGTGCAAGGAAGTTCTCGTATGCAGGAAGGCTAACCCTGGTTAAACATGTTCTGAACACGTTGCATTCATATTGGGCTTCTGTTTTTGTTCTCCCTAAGGGAGTCATTATGAGAATAGAAGCCATTTGCAGGAACTTTTTATGGGATGGCAGTGCAGATTATAGGCGTACTCCATTAGTTGCTTGGGATACAATTTGCAGACCAAAGCAGGAAGGGGGATTGGGTCTAAGAAATCAGGAACTATGGAATATAGCTATGGTTGGAAGACTTGTGAATTGGGTAGCTATAAACAAGGAGTCCTTGTGGGTGAAATGGGTGACTGCTAATTATCTGAAGGGGAGGGAATGACAGGAATATGCTCCAACAAGTAATTCCAGTTGGGTGTGGAGGAGGATCTGCAGAGTGAAGCAGAGGCTAGCAGCTGGGTATTTGCAGGGGACATGGCAGGTGCAACCGTCTGGGTACACTCCTGCTGGCTGTTATGAGTGGCTCAGAGGTACACAACCCAAGGTGGAGTGGTCTACAGCTGTTTGGGATAACTGGAGCTTGCCTAAGCACAGGTTCCTGGGATGGCTCATTGCTCACAACTCGTTGCATACAAATAGCAGATTTATGAGATTTGGGATGGATGTTGATGGACAGTGTGTCCTCTGTGGGTTAGCAGAAGAGACGCAACAGCATTTATTTTTTGCGTGTGCCTACAGTAGGAGAGTTCTACAGGCTGTGATAGATTGTACTGGTTTAAAGCTCCCTGAGGTTGACATTTTGCATTGGTGTGTCCATAATCCTGGTTTGAAAATTCAGCGAGGGGTGAAGATTACTTTGGTTATGAGCATTTTGTATCAAGTATGGCAGCAAAGGAACAAATGTAGACTTGAGCAAGTTCTGATGAGGCCTATGTGCCTGGCTCACCTGATCAGTGAGGACATGAAGAAGAGAATAAGGGAAAGGGACAAGAGTAGGATGACTACACATGAGCTAGATTGGTTAGGAAGTTTAAAATTTATTTGAAGTTTTGAAGTGCTTAGCCTTTCTAGTATGTAATTGACTCCATATTTTTATATATAATATACTCTCACATTTTACCAAAAAAAAAAAACAATTTTCAGTTGGAGGACCTAGTTATGGGGGTGGAGTGAGCTTGGGTGGTGGTAATTGGGGTCAGCTTTCTGGTGCAATCTTTGGGTGGAGATGTTACAATTGCAACAGGTTGGGTCACCGAGATTTTGAGTGTAGAAATGCACCCAGGAACGACCATAGAGGGAGTAATCAAGGGAACTATAGAACTCCAGCACCAAGTATTGGAAGCAATAGGTATCCAGGACAATGGAGTACTCAGAGAAGCTACAATAATAGGCAAGGCAATGGGGGCAATCAGAGTAATGGTGGAAAGACTTTTGGTACAGCTAGTACAGTACAAGGGAATGGGGAGAAGGTAACTAGTGTATTGTGTGGATTAGAGTTAAAAATTTATAAAAGTATTTAAGTTGTCAGTCGTTCAATAAAGTAATAGTATTTCCGAAACTTCGGGATGAAGTTTATTTTTAGGGGGGTAGAATGTGACACCTCATGTTTTAAGTTTATTTTGTGATACATTTTCATGTTTTGAATTAGTTTTGTGATACATTTTGATAAGTACGATATGGTTTGCTAATGATTAAGTAAGTAATTAATGGGAATAATTTATGTAATTTCGGGATGAAGTTAATTTTAAGGGGGGAAGACTGTAATACCCCGTAATTTAATAATAATTAATGAGAATAATTTATGTAATTTAAATAAATAATTAATGGGATTTCTAATAATAGTTGTGAGAAAGACGTTAATTAAATAATAAAATAAGTAGCAAGTCGGGAATTGGGTTTAGCTAGTAACTAAACCTTGGGCTGTGTGTTGTGAATAAATATGGGCTGATTATATTAGGCCTAGTATGAGTGGTAGTCGGGATATGAGACGGGATTTAATAATAAAATAATAAAAATTATAATAATTTGGTAATTCCTAATAATAATTAGAAAAGGCAATAATTTCCTAATTGGCCTCATATACTACCCAAACCTAGACTATAAATACTTAATAAATCTGAAAAGTAATTCATAAAACAAGAGAAAGGAGATTTAGAAGACGGAGAGGCAATTAGCGATAAAAAGGTAAGATCGTCTTAAATAATTCAAACTCGTATTCTATTTACATTGAGCCACATAACATGTTCACCATATAACACATTATAGACCACCAAAGGACTCGTAACTTGACCTAGGACGACCTTGGACCACCGTGATTATGACATGACCCTTAATTGACCGTTGTTGGCTGTTCTGGGTGGTTTATGGGGTTTATGGTATGCGGGTTAGAGGCAAAGGGGACTCGGATCCTAAATTAACCCACCAACTGGTCGAGTCTTGACCTGGGCTTGGCAGGGTTATGACGGGGTGGGTTAGTCGACCAAATTGGAGGTGTTTGGGTGGTGGTAGCCGGCGGTTGGTGTCGTTGGTGGCGAAAACAGGGGGAGGGGTTCGTGCGTGGTGGCTACATTAGGATGAATTTCGTGGCCGCGTTAGTGACTGTACCGAGGAAGGGGTACCACCCCTGGAGTCACCGTGGGACAGAGATGTCAACGGTGGTGGCCAGAGGTGGTAGTGGTGGCTGTAGTGATGTTGGTGAGGTGCTTTATAGGCGGTGGTGGTTGATGTCGGGTTTTCGGTAATTTGTATAGGTTGTGGTTGTCGTGGCTAGGGCGTGTATTTGGAAGCTGTAGGGGACGGTTAGGATAGAGGTTGGAGGTTGTCACGGGTCGTGGTGTTGCGGGCTGTTGGTAACGAGCTTGAGTGGTGTGAGTGGTGGTCTAGTGGTGTGGGAATGGTCGGGATTTAAGAGGTTGGTTGAACACGGTTTTTAACCGTGTATGGGGTGTGTGGGAATGGGTTTCTCTTCTTGTGAAAATTGTAACACGTGACCATATTATATTATAGTGTAGGAGTTGTCAGACGAGTTTGTTTATCGTCGGGTTTGGTTTTATTTTGAGACGGGTTTATAATTATTAATTCACGTAATAAATGAATAATGAATAATTAGATATACAAATAATAAATTGTTTTATAATTAGTCTAACTATTTTATATAATTAGATTGTTAGTAATTGTATACGATTATTATATTTGTTAGGTGACGGTTACGTTAAAGGGATTCTTTAAATCGAACTTAAGCTGCATTAATTGGATTTGCTTGCCAGGTAGGGATAAATCCTACTCAACTCTTACTCGATAATGTTTGTTGGATGGTTTATATTAAAGTGAATTGATCGTATGCGAATTGTGTTGGCTGATATAATCATAATTGCTGGAACGGAGATTTATATTGTATATGTTGGTTAATCATATCGTAACTGTTGGAAGGGGAATTTATATTGAGTTGTGTAATAATATTGATGAGGTGATTTAAATTGTTATCTTTTATTGTTATCGTGTTTATTGTGAAAACCTGTGCGACAGTCAGTTGTACGTTGTTGAGGGAGTTTGTACACTGGGGTGATGGTAATATGTACGTTGTGAGGGAGGGGTAATCTATTACATGTTGGCGGTACATTGTCAAGGGAGGGGTACCAAAGTAAAGTGAGCATGTTGTTAAGGGAGGTGTGCTAAGTAAAAGAAAGGAGCATGTTGTCACGGAGTTGTGCAATGTAAAAAGGAAATTGGATTGCTTATCGTATGTTTTTGTTGTTAGTATTTATTCCTACTCACCTCGCGGTTGACTGTGTATTCGTGAACACCTACGGTGAACCATAATGGGGAGCAGATTTGACAGGTACTAAAGATTAGCTGACTCGGGAGCATTGGGATGAGAGCTTGACTTGGACCGTAGTTGAAGTCTAGATCACATAGAACAATTATATTACTTTAATTATTTCCGCTGCGAGTTGTAATTATTTTATATTAAGTTTAGTTGGTTAATTTGTAATGAACATGTAATCATTAAAGTTTTAATTAAAGTACTTTAGTTTGTTGGATTTTGTTATTCACTACCTCGGAAAACCGAGATGGGAACAGTCTTATTTATTTGAGAATGTCTAGCTAAAGGCTCCTGAATAAATGGGGGTGTTACAGGTACTCTGGCTGGGCTTCACATTTTAGTGTGTAGTCAGTTGTGTGGATATTGGAGATGGAGACTGGGGTTGTGCTGAGTTGTTTGAACTGTTTGTGTACTTGTTTCATTGTGGCATTGTTTTTGTGTAATTAGTACTGACCCCGTTAATTGTTTTAAAAACTATGGTGATCCATTCGGGGGTGGTGAGCAGTTGTTGAGCAGGTATGAGAAGATACGCTTGGGTTAGCTGGGATGAGTCACGACGATGCAGTCTTAGAGTCTTCCGCTGTTTTGGACTAGTTGTTTAGCACTTTTCGATTTGAGAACATTGTATTTCACTTTATCAGTTTTGGGTTTTGGACATGTAATCACTTTAAACTGTATTGCTATTTAAGTATGTTTCTCTATTGTCATTTGATTATCATTGCCTCGGGTAACCGAGATGGTGGCGTTCTCATACCTTAAGTAGTCCTGGTAAGGCACTTGGAGTATGGGGGTGTCACAATAGGGTTTGTCATGATGTTTGTAATAGGTGGTAATGGAGGTTGTTTATTGTCATACGGTCATATGCGGTGTTGTTGCATATTGCTAACGGTAGGTTTTCCTACTCAGTACTGTTGATTGTTTAGTATGTCGATTGTGCTGTCTAATTGGAATTGGTATTGTTGTTGGCATTGTAATTGGTTGTGGTTGTTTATTTGTAGTTCGGGAGGTGCGCCCTCGGCTGAGTGGAGTCACTTGCGGGAGTGGCTTCACGCCCTTGATTCGCCCTTTGTGGAACCCGCCACAAGAGAGGATGTGCACATTAAGGAATATGGGTTTGCTCTCGGTAAAGATGAGCGGGGCTTAGGTGGGAACGGCTGCGGTCCCCCACTAGCGGTGTGGATTACTGGTGTCGGCCGTAATCTGGCAAGACTTGGCCTTCGGGTAGTCAGGGGAGTGATGGGTGATTGGAAGTGGTGATGGGATGTGTTTATGGTATAACTAGTGTTTTGTGGTGTTCTTCAGTTACTGACTTTGTGTGGTGTTGTCTGTGTTTTCTTCTTGTGTTGTGTCTGCCGTGATCCATTATGGTGAGTAGTCGGTCTTAGCAGGTTATGATAGGTGGAGCTCAGCAGCGTGCTATGGATCACGAGTCATGGCATGGATAGTATCACGTAGTTGATAGTTGTCACCAGTTGTATCTTTCTTTGTTGAGTTAAACTTGTAATAAACGTAATTGTTCTTTTATTGACGTTTGATATTTACTATTCCTCGGGCAACCGAGATGGTAATGCCTTTATCTGATGGAGAAGGTCTTGTTAAGGCTCCTTGGTAGATGGGGGTGTTACACCCTCAGACGCCTACCTTGCCTTCAAGCTTCAAAAATATCTAATTAGCCTATAATTCTTGTATTAGTAGAAATACCCCTCATTCCCCATTAGGGAGGATATACTTCATTAGAGGGTTAATTAGGAACTAACTAGGTTTGTGACCCATGAAAATCACGGGTTTTGATACCGTCGTTTAATACCAAAAATAAAATACCTAAGTACTACAACAGAAGTCAGCGGTAAGTAGGGTCGATCTCCACAGGGAGGCTAGGTTGCTATCTATCTGCTTAACTCGGTCTGTCGGATTTGTCACAATTGGGGGTTTTATAAGATAAAGGACTAAAACTAACTAAAGCAAGGAGATAAAATAAACGATTGACAATAAGAGAAGGAAACTAGGATTTCGGGTCATCAAAAGAAACAGATAAAAGCAGTTAAGGTCACAGATAAGTCTAATAAATCAGTCTAAGGGGCAACGAATATCTCCTAACGGTCTCAATTCTCTCTAAAACACTATTAGTCTAGCTTCCGCCCTTACTAAAGTATTCTATTGTTCACTGCAGGTCTCACCCTTCCCAATCGTCAGATCTAGGTCAAGGCTTACGAAACTAATCAGTCGAATAGCGTTAACCCAAGCGACTAATTACAATCAAAACAGCGATGAACAACATAAAAACGATCTAATCAACAGATCTTAAACCTAATTAGCAAAAATCGTTATTCCATCAATTCCCCTAATCCTAGCAATGAATTACCTAAGCATAGCGATAAATCTAATAACAATAATAATGAAACGATTAATTAAATAAAGCATAACGAAAGGAATTAACTAAACTAACTGCATAAATTAATTAAAGGAGAACAAGAAATTAAGAATAAAACAGTAATTAAGAAGAGATTAAGAACAAGAAGTAAATTAAGAACTAGATTAAGGGAAGAAGAAGTTAACAATTGAATCTAGAAAGAAAAGAAAGAGCAACGCCGAACGAAATAAGCAAAGTAACGTCACCCCAGAACTGAGCAAAGGGGAATTAGTCTCTAGGTCTAAATTCGTCTCTTATTTATACTCAAGAGCTAATTATTATTAACTATTATTAAGATAAACATAAGAAACAACTAATTAAAACTCGACTAAAATCCTCCTCGCTGCCGATAGCCAGTCGATCGTCCAACATGTATAGTCGATCGACCAAAGGTCGGGGCTTCAGAAGCTTCAGACTTGAAAATTAAACTCGTGCTTCAGCGTTCTTGGTCGATCGACCATAGTGCCCAGTCGATCGACCAAAGGTCGGGGTGCAGTAATGCATTCCGACGAATTCTGCAGCGCGCACCGATCTTAAAACAGCTGCCATTTCTTCGTTACTTATCGGAATAAAGCGATTCTCATGGCGTTGGAAAGCTAAGAGGATAAGCTTTCATCTCCAATTGGAATCACTCGATTATCGGTTTTAGAACTCGAGATATAGCCATTTTAATAAGGCTGTAGTAATGTGAAGCGATTCTTTGCTTGATAACTTCTTGTAACTTGTACGCACCCATGTTTTTGCTATCTCCAGGGCCTTGAAACACGCGCCAAGCTCACTTCTCGAGTCTCTACTCCATGTAAAATCCTATGCTAAACACTTTGGGACGGATTTGGCTCATTATCTACTCAATTCCGCAATAATCTGCAATATTACATAAAAAGGCGGAAGTCGACGAAAAGGGGCAAATAGTAGAATAAACTACTAATAATAGACATAAAATGCGTGGAAATAAAGATGTAAAACATCATATTATAGACACGCATCAAACTTCCCCAAACCAAACCTTTGCGTGTCCCCAAGCAAACTAAATGCAAAACTAAATCTTGATAGAAAGGAGCAAAACATGGACAAACTGAAAACCGTCTACTTAAACCAATTTAATGCATATGAGTCAACTACTAATAGAGCAATGTAAAGCAAACGAATTTATGCATATTTCAAAAAGATGTTGAACTTTTGTCCTTGCAAGACTTTCAAAATTAGACTCTCCCGGGTCACGCTTCTCTCAACAAAGCAAATGGTAAGCAAAAATATGTGTAAGAGAGAAGGAAATAAGAGTCGCTCACCTAAACTACGACCGACATAATCGTGCATGCAATATAGTATGATAAGTAATTCTAGCTACCGTGCACATACATTCCAACCAATCAAAGTCCATTACATGCCGAATACTTGCAAAGATATGGATAAGTGAGGCTATGGGTAAGAAAAGACAAAACGATATGGGAATGATAGGGAAATAACCAAGCTAGCATCCTATCAAACCGAATAAATACATCCACTTCTAACTCAATGAAATAAGCTCAAATGTCTTAATGAATTAGGCAAACACTTCACTAATCCAAATAACACTCCTCATAAAATATAAAGCAAACATAGGAGTAAACTTTTTTCTTTTTTTTCTTTGCCGTTTCTTTTTCTTTTGTTTTCTTTTTTTCCGTTTTTTTCCGTTTTTTTTTCGGCAGTCACTATTTTTCATTTTTTTTCATTTTTCTCCTTCATTCATTACCAACTTCATAGAGTGCAAATCGAGCCAAAATTGATACAATACAACGAATACCACTAAAACTACTAAACTAGCTCAGCAAAGGGTAGGCTTAGTTTATGGATTGTAGCTAAAGGGTCAACTGGCAATTTTTGGCTAATGTGAAGCCAATGGGTAAAATGAATAAAAGGGATTTTCGCAAGCATTCTCCAAACATGCAATACCAACCACTAACCCGAATGTATGCAGGCAAAAAGAAATTAAATGTCATACTTGTGCAAATTAATGTTACACGATATGCAGGGAGTAACTACTCACAATCCTAAATGAAACTGGTCATGAATGACACCAGTTTATAAAGCTCTAATTCCTTAGAAAGTTTTGTAGTTTGCCAAAATTTCAAGTCAAGTCTAATTGTTCAACAAATTTTGAAACGAAATTCGAGATATTGCAAAAACTTTTGCTAAAAGATGTGATAAAATGCAGGGTTTAAGCAAATGACAACTATCAGTAATGAATACTCCAATCTGACTCAACCTAATATGCAAAATTAAACGTGATATTTTTGATTTTTTTTTTTTATAAGAGAAATGAAATAACAATGCAAACTGAAATGCAATAAACGTGCAACAGAAATGCAATAAAAACAAATGCAAATGCGACGCAAAACCCTTCCCCAAACCAAATCACACAATGCCCTCATTGTGCAAAATCATGTATATAAATAACAAAGGAAATGGGATTTTGCGATAAATAACTAAATAAGACATGAAGAAAGAAGCTCGGGAACTGACAAGATTTAAGCGCAAGGAAACCTCCTCAAACCAGCGTGAGCTAGGAGGTTTTAGTAGCCAACAATGCTACCATAAGTACCTGAAAAAGATAGAAAATACCGTGCATTATCCGAGAAAAAAAATTGAAACGGTAATTATGTGCAAATAAATTAAACAGAAGAAAGCTATAATGTAACAAAGAGAAACAAGATAGAGAGAAAACTCCCTAAAACTCCCTTTCATGCTCCGCAAATTGATCAAACACAGCAGGGGAATGATCGTGAACAGGTACAGCAGCAAGAAGCGGTCGATCGACCTGTAGAACTGGAACAAGAGCTTCTGTGCTGCAAAGGGCAGTCAATCGACCACACAGTCCAGTCGATTGACTGATAGACCTGACGTGAATAGTGCTTTCTTCGAATTAACTAAATGAATTGAGTTAATTCGATCTTCATACCTGCAATTGCACATAATAACGCGCCCAAAATTGCGCTAACCCAAATGTAAAGTCTAAAGACGGAAATAAAACTAAGCTAAACAAACAAGTTCTTGAAATAACTAAATAATTTATTCGCAAAACTAAACAATATCACATCCGAGTTGCCTCCTGGGCAGCGCTGGTTTCAGACAGGTCCCGCACGACCCCCTTTTTTTTTCTTTAGCAGCTTCTCCTAATTAGGGCTAATCATAACAGGACAAAGCGCGCAACAACTGATCAAACAACTGCGCATGTGCTACACAAAAGCACAAGTAGCACCATAATACTAAAGGAGCATATAAAATTACAGTTAAAGACCGTCTCAGCTTATCAAATTGTTGTTGAAAATTATGGTGGAATCTCAGCAGATTTTCCGTCCAACTGAGAGAGGGTGGATCATCAAAACACAAAGTAGAAACCATACGAGATGGTTCACTACCCGCCATACTAGTAATTCTCATGAAATCATTGTCAATAATTACCTCAGATTGGTCAGGAGGTCTACCACTCCTAATGTCATAGTCAAAGGCAAAAGAATATATTACATTGACTGTACTAGGAGCATTTGCTGACTTATGTGCCTTCTTGTTTCTCTCCATTATGGGCTCTGTCCCATATATTGCAGCCTCTGGAGTGTCTAGTTCAGCTTTCCAAATAGGAGGTTCACCTGTACATGTCTCAAAACACATCAAAGCCTCTGAAGGATCCCTTGTAAAGGACCCTTGTGCAGAACATTCACTAATATTATCAAAAACATTAGAAACGTCAATAAATGAATCCTGCACATTTGCCTCAAAATAAGGCTCATTAGGCTCATTATTTGAAAGTTCAAGCATATCAGAAACATGTTCATCACTAATACCCATAGAAATAGGCTCGTCAGTCAAAGGATGAATCTCTAAATCATCAGCTGCAACAAAATCAGTTTCATCAACAGATAGGGAAATAGGATGAGGTAGCATGTCATACTCATCCTCTTCAAGAAGGAGCAAATCTTTTATAGCGGGTGTAACAGAATCACCCTCAACAGAAAGATCTCGAGTGGCCTTCAGGTCACTAATGTCAGCTCTCCTACGCTCCTCTGACTCCGCACTGGCTTGGGCTAGTGTTTAAGAAGCTCTCATTGCTCCTCATAAGACAAGTCATTAAATTCCCATCCATAATTTCCATCAATTTTAGCCAGTGTTCTACCATTGACACCATCATATATGATACGACACATCTCCCATATACTAACATAATAGCCAGACTGAGAGATGAAAGAAGTTAGTCTATCCCAATAAATATGCAACAGTTCATGTTCAAATTGTGGGAAAGAGAAGATGGTCATGACGGTGAGTAGCTAAGCAAAAGACATAAAAACAGACTAAATAAAAGCAAACAGAAATGCGTCGCCTCCCCGACAACGACGCCAAAATTTGATACCGTCGTTTAGTACCAAAAATAAAATACCTAAGTACTACTAACAGAAGTCAGCGGTAAGTAGGGTCGATCTCCACAGGGAGGCTAGGTTGCTATCTATTTGCTTAACTCGGTCTGTCGGATTTGTCACAATTGGGGGTTTTATAAGATAAAGGACTAAAACTAACTAAAGCAAGGAGATAAAATAAACGATTGACAATAAGAGAAGGAAACTAGGATTTTGGGTCATCAAAAGAAACAGATAAAAGCAGTTAAGGTCACAGATAAGTCTCACAAATCAGTCTAAGGGGCAACGAATATCTCCTAACGGTCTCAATTCTCCCTAAAACACTATTAGTCTAGCTTCTGCCCTTACTAAAGTATTCTATTGTTCACTGCAGGTCTCACCCTTCCCAATCGTCAGATCTAGGTCAAGGCTTACGAAACTAATCAGTCGAATAGCGTTAACCCAAGTGACTAATTGCAATCAAAACAGCGATGAACAACATAGAAACGATCTAATCAACAGATCTTAAACCTAATTAGCAAAAATCGTTATTCCATCAATTCCCCTAATCCTAGCAATGAATTACCTAAGCATAGCGATAAATCTAATAACAATAATAATGAAACGCGCACCGATCTTAAAGGTCGGGGTGCAGTAATGCATTCCGACGAATTCTGCAGCGCGCACCGATCTTAAAACAGTGCCATTTTTTCGTTACTTATCGGAATAAAGCGATTCTTACGGCGTTGGAAAGCTAAGAGGATAAGCTTTCATCTCCAATTGGAATCACTATATTATCGGCTCTAGAACTCGAGATATAGCCATTTGAAGCAGGCTGCAGTAATGTGAAGCGATTCTTTGCTTGATAACTTCTGGTAACTTGTACGCACCCATGCTTTTGCTATCTCCAGGGCCTTGAAACACGCGCCAAGCTCACTTCTCGAGTCTCTATTCCATTTAAAATCCTATACTAAACACTTTGGGACGGATTTGGCTCATTATCTACTCAATTCCGCAATAATCTGCAATATTACATAAAAAGGCGGAAGTCGACGAAAAGGGGCAAATAGTAGAATAAACTACTAATAATAGACATAAAATGCGTGGAAATAAAGATGTAAAACATCATATTATAGACACGCATCAGGTTTATATATTTTAGTTTTGTTATATTATAGTATTGTTAAGATTTGTCCGAGCAATTAGTTGATCCATTTAAAAAGGTATAGAGTCTTGAAATACATAAAATTTAGTTTGTTATTGCCTTATTTCTTTGATAACTTTGGTCTATTTTCAAAACTATATATTGTACTTTAGTTGTTATTTTGATTAATATACTAATAACATGTGGTTTTAAAAAAAATACCTTGAATCCAGTAATTCATGACACCCGTGTGGAAACCCATTCAATAAATTCATGAGTAACCCAACCAATTGCTCAACATCCGAGCAACATGCCCTAATCAAATAGGTAATGTAAATTGTAAATAAGAGGTTAAACTTAGTTCAGATGATGTGTATGTTACTAAAATTGTTGAAACTACACATACCTTACTGCGCCTTCACTTCTAATCTTTTAATTGTTTTGGCTTCTATTTTATAAGTTATTTTATATTGAAACGCATGTGAGGTGAGAGTTATTTTAACTTGGCATGAATGAGAACGTGTCAACAGTCATTGGACGAAACATAAATAATAAATAAATCGAAAATAAATTTTACATTATTGATCTTATAATTATAAATTATTCGCCTTCAAAACCCAAGGAAAATGGGTCAATGAACATGAACAAAATTAATTTCAAAGTTTCTGAAATACTAATGTTTTTGTATGAAACTAAAAATAATTAGTCATTCACATTCATGTTGTCAATCTTGTTCTTAGTTTATAATATATTATTGAGTGGAATGGAGAGAGTATTTGTTTAAGCAATTCTAGTATTTCCCTTCTTCATATAGTCATCTTTCTCTAATGAACCATCCCTACCAAAAAAACAACCATTGAGTGATTAATAACAAACAAAATGGTGGGATTTGATTTATTTAATATTAACCTTATCATTATTAATTTAAGTTTTCCCTTAAATAATGAAAGAAAAAGGGCATTAAATCATAAAGATGTAAATATATTTACCTTTAAATAACACAACTCCACAAATCTTTATAGCCCCTAAATGAGAACAAAACAACGTATATGTGAAGTTTAAAAATGTGATGAGTACTTCATAAGCAATTGAACTTAAAAATAAATAAATAAATTATTAATTTAAAACCTTAATATATACTTACCTTACCTTAATATATTTACCTTGATGTTGATACAATGATAAGAAACACTATTGACACATACAATTCTCTTGGTGATGAGGTTAAAAAAAATATTGGCTTGAATTTTGGCTCACAAATGTTGCTTTCCATCAAATATTTATAGCCAATTGAGGATAAGTTTTATGACTTTTGGACGTCTTTTTTTATTATTATCAAATTTAATATATACATAAATATGTAGCAAGGTTTTATGACTTTTGAGCATTTTTTTCATTATTAGCAAATTTAATATAGACATAAATATAGAGCAAGGAGAAATGAAATGTAAAAGGTTTGTTTTAATTAATTTATTTATTTTTATTCGCTTAAAATATTCAAACAATAAACGTCAAAATTTTAAATTTAGTATGAATTTTGATTTTTAATTGTTGTTTAATTTATCTAAAAATTTAAAAGGCTAAAGTTTAATGTTTGTTATGCTATTTGCATTTAATGTTTCAATATTTTTTTTTCTTTTTCCTTTTTAAATAAAAAATAATGATGTGACTTGCTAGGATTTTAATGGTGACATGAGATACTTTTGGCTTGCCTTTTTATTGTATTTATAGATTTATAGATAAATGAATTAAATCAATGCCATATAATAAATTGATAATCCATGTCACATTAATTCGGCATGTCACGTTAAAAATTGCCATGTCACAATTAAACTTGCCATGTCACATCTTTTAAGTTAGCCTTTTAATAAGATTTTATAGACTACCTTAGTCACATTCAATTACTTTAATCTTTTTTTAATTGTTCTTTAATCTTTCCACATTCAAGCTTACATCTAGTCTTATTGTTGAAGAATTCTTGGGTTGTATTTGAAAAAGGTGACAATTCTTCATTAATCAAAAGGGTTTCTTCTTTATTTCCTTCATTATTATTGTTCATCTCCTTAAAGTGGGTACATTTCTTTACTCTTTTACTCTTTTACTTAATTACTTGTTAAATCCTTGTTAATTACTTTACTTTGTTCATCATGTTTCCTCTTGCTTTGATGTTTGACGCCATTAATTGCATGACCTCCATGATAATGAATGAGTAGTCCTCTAGCTAGGGTAAATGGGGGATGATTAAAGGGTTGATCCATCTTTCAATGAGTTTATTTGGTTGATAAAATTGTGTTTTTGTAGTTTTAGCTTTTTGATCGGGTGAACAACTACTATGCCCAATATCCATCACTTTAAAACTTGGCCAAGAAGGGCTTACTTGACCCAAATAGGTCATTACCGGATTGGGTGGATCGAAAAGGCTTCTTCCCGGATCTTTACGTTTCAAAAGATGAAGAGGTGGTAAGTGAAAATGGGAATGTTAGTGAAAATGAGAGCAATGAACCGGTTGATGATGAGGCTATCAATGTAAGCGATGGTGATGATGAGATGATTGATGTTGAGAGTATGATGAAGATGAAGAAAGTGTTGACTTGGGTAACTCTCTTGGTGACAAAGACGACGAGGATGCCGATGAGGGTAGATAAAATGTTTGGGCCATGAGGAGGGATGTTAGGATATGGTGGATGATGGTTCCTTTCACATCACACAAAGGATATACATTGTAAGTATCCTCTCCTTTGGCTAACTTTCATCTATTGTCTTTACTAAGTTGCATTTTTAAATACTTGTTTCATGATAGCTTAGAGCATGTGAGTGTCATTTCGGCCTCTCCTTAAAGCTTATTTTTTTGTGTCCTAACAACATTCAAAGGGCTCACACCTCGGTCCCATTGAGGTGATGATATTTTTATTTGCCCCTTTAAGGAAAATCCAAAATGACAATCCAATTGCATTCATGGCATGCATGGCCTTGTGGCTAAACGTCCTCTACTTAGCCTTAACCGGTTTGGGGAAGTTTAGTCACAAGGAATTCGAGTTAATTCAAATTAGCTCTGCGAACAATGGAAAGCATGCATCACCTAGAATAGTTTAGATTGCATTCATATGTTATATATGTCATATAGAACTTGTATTTAATTAGAGCACGCATACATGCATTCATTCATTCATGCATTTGCATTTGTATTTACTTTCAAAAAAACCTTAAAAATACAAAAAACATGCCCTTATTTTTCAATAAAACTTATTTGAAAAAAAAAACCAATAAAAGATGTTCTTTCCTTTTCAATTTCCACTCCACTATGTACATTGAGGACAATGTCCAAAATAAGTGTGGGAATGGGAATACATATTCCTAAAAAGCCATTAAAATTTAAAACTTTTGAAAAATGATAAAAATTTGAAAAATTTCACAATCCAAAAATATGTTCTTTATTTTAAGTAGTATAGAATTGTATATACTTGTGTGTTTGTTACTCTTTTCACATAGGGACTACACTACATTCAAAACATCCTTAAGGGATTTATAAAGACCGCATGGTATGATTGTTCTAAATCTCCTTCTTCCCTACTCTTATGTGAATGACAATGTGGTGAGATTTTGATGATGCGGTTTGTACCTATGTTATTTTAGGAGTATACATTAGATTAATCGTCATATAGTTGATAGTTGCATATGCATTAGACTTGTATATATGTAGGTTGCATCATGGCATATAGTTGTATTTAGGAAAATTTTGTGAAATGCCTAATTGGGAAGCTTGACAAGTGTATATAAGCCATTCTAGATACTTTTTCTCCTTAAGACTTTGTACATTAGAATAGAATTCAAAACACCCTTTTAGTGTCTTACTATTATCTTTTGACAAATGCACTAAGGTCTAGTCAAGAGTTCCTTGTGGTGTGATAATTTCTTGGCTACCGTTTACCAAGGTGACCTTTGAAGCCATGCAACCGTTCTTCCAAATTATACCATATATCGTTTTGTTACCCAAAGGAAATGGGCACATATAATCGTCAATTGAGTTCAAATGCCAAATAAAAGCCAAATAGTTTGCAAATTTTGTCAAGTTTCTTTGTCTTAGGCTTAGGAGTGCAAATGGGACTTTTATGTTCTTCTAGAGTACTCTTATTACATATGGGTCGCTCTCGATGTCACTTCGGTGAAGATTTGCATATTGTTGGTCACCGCCGGATTCCTTTGCCAAAAGACCAATTGCCAAAGTATTCAATACCAATAATAAAAATTGGCAAGAAATGTTCATAATGTCCTAAATAGGGGGGGGGGGGGCAATGACCCAAAAGCAAACTACAAATGTGAAACTCATACATCTTGAATCTCTTTAGTTATTGATCGTCCTAGCTTATTTTGCATGGTGGAGAGGGGACGACCCTTCCTTTTGTCTAGGCAAGAGGGGGAATTCCGCGATCCTACAGTGTTTTCTAACACCATAGGGACCTTGTTCTTGACGAAAGCTTTTAATAATTATGGATAAAAGTAGCCTAGTTTGATACTACTAGAAGGTGACTTGTTTCTATCCTCTTGAACATATTAGTTTGGAGAATTAGTATCTATAATGGAGTGTGTGATGAGTATAAGTATAATTTTAGTCGCGTTTTACTCTTCATTTATATCTTATTCCGACTCGATTTTTGAGTGCTTAATTGATTTATTATCTCATTTTATAGGTTTATTAGTAATTATTAGTTTTATTATAATTATTGTGAATAATCGTTATTTTCCGAGAAATTGGTATTAGTTTTGTTTGTTTAACTCTTGTAGGAATTAGTTCGTGAAATAAGACGGAAGATTCGATGGGCATGTGTGTGAGACGGGTCTAACTATCTAAGTAGCAAATTGGAATAATTGAACTCCAAAATCAAGGTCAAAGTTTGACCATGATCCGTCACTATCTTCATCCATTAGTGTCATCACCAAATACCATTCATTATCATCAATTCCAAATCAACTTTCCTGATCTCCCCTCCGTCAAAGTTCAACATCAATCGATTATCCCACCACCACAACCTTCATCCAATTCGAACCACCATACCAACTCCAACTCGCCCCTATATCAATTCCACTACCACCAACATTCACCATCAGCTGCTCAATTGTGATAAGCCCAAATTCGACCATCATTACAGCCTCTGCTCACATGGCGCGCAACCAGCAGCCACCTTAGCTTGTTAGTCAACCTGACAGCAGCACTTTCAACCACCACGATACCTTCTTCAACCATCACCACATCACATCGATTCATTCACCCATCAGCAGCTCAAAACCCTACTCCAAAACCCGTCACGCACCACCAGCTCGCACCAGGCCACCTTCGCTTGTTCATCTGGGCAAAAATCCAGAATCAAGGACCATGTTCCCATCACCACGATCAACCTCCAGGTTCAATCCCGCGAACACAAAGTTGTAATCGTGTGGATGCGGGCCCACGGGGGCGAAAAGCGAGCAAGCTTTTCTTGTGCATTTGTGGAGTCGCCACCAATTTATTGTGGAAAATTGGAAACCGTTCGAATACCTCGTGCCACGTCAAGACACAAAGTAGTGACATGAACACCAAGAACTCGTTACCCTTAGCATTCTATGTCTAGAATGACTCTCGTGGATGCCAATGAACACGGATGTTCACAGAGATCTGGAGTAAGGGGTGATGGTACGTATTAGGAAGCTATTTTGATCGAACACCTAATCCCGCCTGCCTCGATAGCGGCATCTACTAATGATTAGGGAAATTATCTATACTCGATATGTTGTCGATTTATATGCATGCAATACAACATTCATTAGATTAATCCTAGCATGTGAGAATTAATACTAAGTTAGTTATCACGTAATTTAACATGCAATTGAGTCGAAGTAGGAATTTAAGATCGATTACATGTGAGAGCATACAAGCAATACGATAAAAGAAATACAATAAAGAAAATTGTAATAATTACATTGGATTAAATGATTTATGTCGAAAATACATTTAAAACGGATAATTTTAGAAAAGAAAGAATAAATAAATAAACAAACAGAAATTAGGTGATAATACGATTAATAGTAAATTAAATACGTAAACTAATAAACTAGGTCAAAGCAACAACGGAAGTTCAGAGACAGAACTCAACCAGGATCAGGCGCAGCAGAGCTGCGTCCTTTGGAAGAGGCACAACAGACGCTGCGTCTATTCCTTAGCTCAGTTCTGGCTGTGAAGCCGGAATTGCAAATCGTTAATATTCATTGGTGATTTTAATGCTTGATTATATTATTTGACTCGGATAGAAGTGGTTTAACAGATTATTTACATGTGATTGAGGCCATAAAAACGATAAAACATGGATAAAAACTAATTAGAACGAATTATTTACAAGATTAATAAGGTTAATTACAAATACAAATTAATCAAACTAAATAAATTAATTAGGTTAAAGACGAATTAATGATGGCAACGATAAATAACGAATGAAAATATATCATAGATGAATTCAAGAGACTCAATACGGATAAATCGAACCTCTAAAAACCCGAATTGATTTAAATGACGAAAACCATCAAATATGGATAATAAGGGATTTAAGTCGGGATGTTAATGATGATAAGTTATTAATAAATTACAGTTTAAAATTATCATATTAGAATTATTGTGTCAATGAAACATGAACAAACAAAGACAAAACAAAACATACAGACGAACAAAAGACGAAGGAAGAAGAAAGGAAGCAGGAACTGCGGCAGCCTCAGGAAGAGGCGCAGCAGTTGCTGCGTCCTTTCTCGACGTTTGTCTCCTGATAATCCGTAAAAAAAGGTTTAAAATAAGGTTTTACAAATCGGTTTTAAGCGTATTTTCGACATAAATCTTACCATAATGATTACAAAAATAAAGAACAATAATAAAAAGAGAAGGATTTACACCCTCAGACTTACATGTTTGACGAAACGAGATGAACTAAGTTAACGTTTAGTGATGCTCGACTTGAATGTACGACGAAAGTGCCCTCTTAGAGGAATTAAACAGATTTATTAAGTTGATTGATTGTGGAGTTGGTCAAATTGGTCGGTCATGCAAACTGAGGCTGGTACTCAGAAAGATCCGATCTTACGTGGTCGAAAGTTCAAGCACGTAGACGCCAAAAAGTAAGAACGTGGTCTAGAATGCAAAGGGAGAAGAGAAGGGCGGACACTCGCGTAAGAAATATGTGAGACCGAAGGTCTCTATTTATACTAATCACACGACGGAAATTAGGGGTTTCGGAGAAACTTTGGAAGTGAATCTCGAAAAGATACGAAAAATACACAGAAAAGGACCGAGGAAGAGGCGCAGCAAGCACTGCGTCTCTTGGAAGAGGCGCAAAGACACTGCTTTGCGTCTTTTCTCGATGGTTTCCTCCTGCGGAAGAAAGATTTTCGTGTTTCTATTATGGAATAGCGGATTAATCTTATTTCCTTAATATTTTATATGATAATTTCGGGATATATTTTACCAAAGATTAAAAGATTGGAAAATATGGAATAGAAATATCCGGAACATTCCAGAACATTCTGACTCGGCATTTTAAACGGTTTTAAGAAAATGAAGATGGTTTTTGACCCGGACTCCAAATGTTCTCTAATTACTGTCAAAACGACCGTATCGGCGCGTAGATGACAACTATGAGGTAGACACAAGTGTTTGAGCGATCACTTGACGATAAACTTACGAACTGTCACAAATCGTTCCGCGTACTAAACATGCGGCCCAATCATCACCGGGTGGTTTGCAGGAGGTGTAGAAATGAGGTATCTACAGAGCCCCCACTTTGACTGAGGCTTGGACAAGGCGAAAGTCAAAGTATAGCCATCAGGTCTATCGAAAATTACAACCTGACGACTATGGCGACGCGAGGCGGCTCAAGGGGTCTGAGCCAAGGACCTGTCGTCGGGAACATTTTAGAGTCTGTCGACTATCGGGGAGGGTCGTTTAAAGTCCATTAGACTATGTAAGGAGGCTCGCCAGCCATAAGAAAAGACCATACATGAAATTCCTTGAAACTCCATGGGGAAATAGAACGCGATATTGGAAGAGGCAGCAGGACGCAGGCAGGAACTGCTAGGATAAATCTGCTTGGGCCGGCTTTCAAACAAACTTCGGAAGAGCTTAGGGTCGATGTTGATCTCCACGTGTTGAGAGGGACAAATGTCTGTCCGTATACTCTCGTCGGGGAACATAATCCGGAACTGATCTCCATGTCTGGAGAGGGACGATTGGCTGTCCGTGTACCCTCGCTGGGGGAACAGAATAAAGGTGTGTCGAAACACCTGTCAGAAAATATCCGCTTGTTATGGCAAGCAAAGTCTTGGTAAACAATATATATATTACGACAGTTTGCAGTTGGCTTGGAAATACGGGTCTGGGCGAAGAACAAATGTCAAATGGACCAAATATACGATGTGTGGTACTTGGGCGAGCGCTTGGCTCGTCAGTGCTCCCGAGATGTCTTGACGGTTCCCATCGATCCTCATCGGACGATGTTCAGGGAACCTTCCGATGCTGAGAGGGAGGCTGACTTAGCTGGCGTTGGTGGCGACGCCCTCCTTCTTCATGGTGAGGACTACTCGGCGTTCCTCTACGGGAGGTTGGCATACTGGCCAGTCGTGGTAAGTGCTTTATTCTTTTTCGATTGACATGAAAACATGATGAGTGATCATCATTTGATGAAAACCATTTGAATTTTGCAGGAGGTTGAGGTGGCGGGCATCGAGCCCCCAGCGTACCCCGAGACCCTCGAGTACACTGATGCGACGGGGATGACGACGATCTCCGAGCTTCGCGACTTTGACGCGGCGGTGAGAGATGCTGGTCCAGACAAGTGGCAGCATCTGATTTCGGAGGGTATGCTCCCAATTTAATCAGCTTTCGTATAAGAATACACTTTTTTAAACTTATCAAATTATTTAGGATCCTTGAAATGTAGGTTGCGCCATCCCGGTTTGTGGCTTTGTGGTGGGTAGCCAACCGACTACGGGCTACTGCCATCGAGGCACTTGCTGGCGGTCGAGGACGTCAGGTATGAACCTTCCGTTTACTTCATTTTTGAATTTTATAACTTCCTTTATTTCTTGAAACGATTGACATGAGCAAATTCTTGTCATTTGCAGAGGGAGCGTGACTTGGAGCGAGAGCTAGCCCAGTCCCGGGAGGAGACGGCTCGCCTGCTAAGGGAGCTAGAGGTCCGCGACGCCGAGATTGCTGCTCTCGAGGTGAGAGTTGCTGAGCTAGGCGGCGATCAGCTATAGTTTGTTGCTCTTTGTCGTTTTTGTTGTTGGCCGTACTTCACAGACTTTTGTACATTTTGAAACCTTCATTTTGCACTTTATACACTTTGTTTCGGGCTCGAGCCCCCAGTTTAGTGTACATATACCTTTTGGTTGTATATACGATGGCCTGAGTGCCTTTGCTGCTGGGTTGCTTTATTTGTACCTGCGGGTTAGCTTTTGAACAGGTTTGGTAGATGACGGTTTACGCCGTCATGCTGCCGAAATGTACACGGAGATTCACTTAGGATATACATTTGTACACATGGCCTAAATTAGAGCAAGACAAAGACTCGAAAATGCAAAAAAATTACTGAAAATGATCGGACGGTAGGGAGGGTTACCCCCTAAAAAAAGAAAAAATAGAAACATATAAGTTTGAAATGTGAAATGGAACGGGAGTGAAATAATTCCCCCAAAAAGAAAATTAAAAAAGAAATGTGTAAGTTTGAAAATGAATATCTAAATTGGTGAAATGATTTCCCAAAAAAGAAAATTAAAAAGAAATGTATAAGTGTGCTGAAATGACGAAAATGCCGATATTGCCTCGAAATGCATGTCCGTGGAATTTAGGAAACGCGCAACATGGTTATTTGACGGATTTACCAAAATAATAACCCGTAAGAATAGGAAATTATTCTTGGACGAATTAGGAAAGATCCAACGCGGAAAATCACATAAAGAAGGCTTAGGAAGAGGCGCAGCAGGAGCTGCGTCCCTTCGAAGAGGCGCAGCAGGAGCTGCGTCCCTTCGAAGAGGCGCAGGCAGTCGCGCGCCTGTTCTCAAAGGTGTGTCTGTCCTGACAGATTTTAGGAAACAGCTTTTAGTATAAATATAGACGTCGAGGGAGGTTTTATTCACATAATTCTTCCGTCTTTCTCTCGTCTTATTACATAAAAGCTCTCTAATTAAGCATACATCATGAATACTCTTGAAATCCGTCTGAAAGAGTGGACAAATGAGTTATCTAATGTGGAGAAACACGATATGGGCGCCTATAATTTTGGATTGATCTTGAGTTTGAAGCTGATCAAGGTAGTCAAACCATTCCTAGATGCTTGCCTTGATTATTGGGACCCGAATTATCACGTATTTGCCTTTCCTGGAGGCGATATTTGCCCATTTCCGAAGAAATTGCTGCGATCGGTGGTTGGGACCCGGAACATTTGCCTGCTATACCCTCTACTTCTCAAAGGTATAAGAATAAGTTCAGAGATTTGCTTGGGTTGACAAGAGCTGAGGTTGATGGTCTTGTGACCTCAAAAGGAGTGCGAATGTTGGACTTCATCGATCGATTCATAAACAGGGCAGATCCTACCATTTCCTATGTTTCAAGGCGAAGGGCATTCGGATTTTGCCTACTGCATATGTATGTCCTTCAAGGGTATATTGATGAGGATTTGAGAGGTGACCCTCGTTACTTGAGCTTAATTGAGCAAATAGAGCTGCGCAGGAGCCCAACTTGCCTGTGTTTAGGAGAGATCCTATTGGGGTTAGATAACATGAAAGCCAACCGCGACCTTGCTTATTTGGGAAGTCCCATCATATTGCAGGTAAAAGAACGAAGCCTCTTTTTTTATTTCCTTTTTTTATTTTTTTTTATTTTTTTTTATTCTAATACCTGCGTTTTGGTAGGTCTGGCTTATGGAGTGTCTTTGATTGATCGAGCCCCCAGTTAATGTTCCTGCTTATCATGCTCGCTCAATTGCAATGAGGACTAGACTTTACATGGTGGACTTCACTCGAGTTTGAAACTATTGGTAGAACAAACTGAAAAGTGATGATGGTCCACTGATTAGATGGATCGTACAATGATGGCATCTCAAATCTGTCACTGGAGTATCGTCCTTGGATCCTACCCGATCGGTGCGCATTCCTGGCTTGGAGTTTATGATATGCATCTTCCCGGAGAGGTTGATGAGGCAGGTTGGATTGAAGCAGATGATTCCGAAGCTTGATACCATCCCACAGACCGCTATGGCCCTTACCACTGAGAGCCGAAGAGAATGGGCCATCAAATGGGCTCAAAGAAACGTGTGGTTCTTGAATTCTTCTGTTAGTGCTCTATGGGTGTCTGATTCCTATACGCGGTGGAGGAAAGCTACTACTCCGGAGGAGTGCGAGAGATTGAGGAAGCGCGAGCCTGTTGACTACAAGGTTCGTGATGTAGAAAAGGAGAAAGAGAAGCATCTGACTGAGGGAGAGGAAGAAGCCGGGTTTTGAGTTGTTCATCCTTCGAAGAAACCGAAGACTTCTCCTGTCGTGGAAAAGGTGGTTGACAAGAATGGTAAAGCAAGACCACGAGAGAGACCGTTGGTGATTAGGTATGAAGTGGCGCAAGAGCGTCCGGCTCGAGGTCGAGACAAGAAATATGATAAAAATGACAAAGGCAAAGGGAAAATGGAAGAATAGC
Source organism: Silene latifolia (assembly GCF_048544455.1). Classification (NCBI taxonomy): domain Eukaryota; kingdom Viridiplantae; phylum Streptophyta; class Magnoliopsida; order Caryophyllales; family Caryophyllaceae; genus Silene; species Silene latifolia. The sequence goes on along the minus strand of NC_133534.1, from coordinate 139,909,434 downwards.
CTGAGTCTTTATTATTATTTATTATTATTATTATTGTTTGTAATAAGAAGGTGGGGTTTTTAGAATCCTAGCCTATTTTTTTTAGCTTTATTTTTATTATGTAGCGTATTATTATTAAAAGAAATGAAATAAAAGAGGTTGATTGGTTATGAAACCGCTGGGATTTTCTATTATTATTCTTGTCGAATTCCAAATGCATATGCAAATGTCCTTCTATTTACATTTAAAATAATGGGTTGTATCCTGTGAAGGATTGCCTACGTATTCATTTAAAAAAATGAAATCAAACCCTTGCGCGTAGTTCAAGTAAATGTAAAAGAATAATTGTTCTAAGCAAGAGCTTGTAGTGAACTAGAAAATAAGCATGAGCTTTTTACTTACTCCTAAAGTGAAATTCAATTTATTTGATGATATGAGGATGACAAATTGTCAAAATGCAAGAGCAAGGTGACGTTAGCTTTATTTAGCTTGACCAGGGGCCGTTTATATTCCGTGCCACAGGAGCGACAAGTGGGGTTACGCGAGGCGCGTTTTGTTCCTATTCTAGGCATAGTAACGTTTCAATTGGTCGAGGTTTGTCGGGTTGGCAAATTCATTCCCGTCTAAGTCTGTGATCCTAACCGCACCCCCTGGAAGTATGGACTTGACTAGAAATGGTCCGGCCCAGTTGGGTTTGAATTTCCCTCGTGGATCGACAGGTAAAAGAGCTCTAATTGATTTGAGGACCAAGTCTCCTTCTTTGATATTCCTTGGCTTAACCTTTTTGTTGAGGACTCGTTTGATACGTACCTGATATGTTTGCACATAATGTAATGCGCGCAATCTTCGTTCATCAAGGAGGATGAGTTCTTCATATCTATCCCTCTTCCAATCGGCTTCCGGGATTTGACTTTCGAGTAAAATACGCAAGGATGGTATTTCTAACTCGACTGGTTGCACGGCTTCCATGGTGTAGGTCAAATAGAAAGGGGTGGCCCCAGTGGGCGTCCTAACAGATGCGAGATATCTCCCTAAGGCAAATGGTATCTTGCTTGGCCAATCTCGATAGTTGTCAATCATTTTCTTGAGGATTGTGACAACGTTCTTGTTTGCCGCCTCTACCGCGCCATTAGTTTGTGGTCTATATGGCGAGGAGTGGTGATGCTTGATTTTGTACTTGGCTAGCAATTGCTCAGTCTCAGCCTGGAAATTGTGGGGTAATATCCGTATAAGACCCTTTAAATTTAGGACTATAACGTAAATTTAACATGTGAAATATGGTCATAAACGAAATACAACAAAGAAACGATAAAGATTAAGAATCAACCTCGGGTCCTTTGTAGTGCGGCGTAAAAGAATGTAAATCAACAGAGATTTCCTCCTAATCGTTGCACCCAAGACCGTCTGAGACTATGCCCTTGTGCTAGAAATGCCCTCTAATTGACTTGCAATATCGAGAGAGCTATTGTGAGGTTTTACCGATGTGAGATCTAGGAATTTCAGAGAAAATGTTCCGAAACCCTAATATTTTCGAGAATGAATGATTAGCTTTCAAAAGGAGAAGAAACTCTCCTTTTGTTCGTTCATTCGGCCGTGGGTTTCATGAGGGGGAGTGGGCTTATCCACTTCCTCCTTATTAAACTCGTGGTCCGATAAATTTCGCTAAAATGTATACGACGCGGTTTTTATAAATCGTCATCGGTTATCGGCTATTAAAACATCAACTAATAATACGGGTTAGTTGAAGTATTAATACATGTCCGACAAAGACGATATTGTATAATTTATTCAATATACATTAATTAAATATAATCGTTTATATTTAATTTACGAATTAACTGTTTAATTCGCCTTAGCCCATTTTATTTAATCCGTATTAAATATAATATCTCAACATCACATTTTGACTAATTACTAGTCAAATAACTCGGACTAACTGGTTAGTCAAAATTGGCATCAACATGACTGTATTTTCATACTGTCACATCTCTCAAACGTATCCTATAGGTGTGACTTTTAGGGACCAGTTGATCACCGCCATCTGTATGACAATAACGTCAAACTTATCTAGCAAGCCAACCGTTATTGATAAACGTGGATCAACTGATAATAATACCAAAAGTATGCCCTTTGATCCTTTTAGAGATTTGTAAGTCCTTGCACTAACTGTTAAGGACACCAGCCCCAACAGAAATGTGACCCATTGTCACTAATTATCTCATGTGGGCAACCGTATCGACAGATGATGTTGGTTTGTATAAACTTCGCCACGTTCTTGGCTATGAGACTAGTGTAGGAAGCCGCTTCTACTCATTTGGTGAAATAGTCGATAGCCACTAGAATGAAACAGTGACCTCCTCTTCCGGCTGACGTGATCTTTCCGATGATGTCAATTCCCCAAGCAGAAAATGGCCAAGGAGATGTCATTATATAGAGTAATGAAGGAGGGACATGTTGCACATTCCCGAATATTTGGCAGTTATGACAATGTCTGACATACTTGATGCAATCGGATTCTATTGTGGTCCAATAGTATCCTAAACGCGTGATTTTCTTTACCATCATTGGTCCACTCATGTGAGGGCCACATTATCCATCATGGACTTCTTCCATCACTTTCCGTGCCTGTGAATGATCAAGGTAACGCAAGATTACGCCAAGAGGCGTTCTTTTATATAATTCTCCTTGCATGAGGACGTATTGGGAAGCTAGTAGGCGTATAGTAAGTTGTCCCCTCTTGTCCATATCTGGTGGATAGGTGCCATTGAGTTTGAAATTCAGGATTGTTTGGAACCAAGGTTCCTCTGTAATTTCTTCTTCATCTGTGATTTGGTGCACGTAAGCCGGATCTGACCGTCGTTCGATGCATAAAGGCATTTCTACCATATTATCCGGCATATTAATCAAAGATGCAAGTTTTGCAAGAGCATCTGCAAATTGATTCTCTTCTCGAGGTAAATGTAGGTATGTTACTTGATCGAAGAATTGGGCTACTTGGTCTATTCTGGCTTGATAAGGCGCTAGGCTTTAACTTCGAATTTTCCAAGATCCCGTAATTTGGTTGATGATCAAAGATGAATCTCCATGTACGCGAAGATTCTTGATGCCTAAACCTACTGCTGCTTGTAATCCGATGAGACAAGCTTCATATTCTGCCGCGTTATTTGTCACCTCGAAGTCGAGTTTGACAGATATTGGTGTATGCTCACCTTCAGGAGAAATGAGCAACACTCCTATTCCAAATCCTCTCAAGTTCGATGCCCCATCAAAATAAAGGTCCCAGGAGTCTACATCGGTTTGGAGTATATCTTCATCCGGAAATGACCAGGTGTCTATTGTTTGTGCATCATTAATAGGATTTTCTACGAAGAACTCGGCAACGGCGCGCCCTTTTATAACTTTCAGAGGTACATACTTGAGATCGAATTCTGAGAGCATCAAGGTCCATCTTGCTAGGCGTTCATTGAGAACGGGTTTCTCGAAGAGGTATTTGACAGGATCCATTTTGGAGTATACTTTGACGGAGTAGCTAAGCATGTAATTGCGTAGCTTCTTCGTTGCCCACACAAGAGCGAGGCATGTCTTCTCGAGTGGTGTGTATTTGCACTCGTACTCCAAGAACTTCTTACTAAGGTAGTAGATAGTTCTTTCTTCTTTTCCTATGGTTTGTGCTAGCATGGCGCCCATGGCTGTTTCAGTTACTGTGAGATATAAACCAAGAGGTTGATCTCGTTGAGGTGGCATGAGCACTGGTGGCTTCGCTAGTATTTCCTTGATTCGGTCGAATGCCTTCTGACAGTCATCATCCCACATGGCATGATCTGTTTTCTTTAGCTTTTTAAAGATAGGTTCCAAGATCATGGTGAGTTTCGATATGAATCGACTTATGTATTGCACCTTACCTAGGAATCCTCTAACTTCTTTCTCTGTTTAAGGTTGCGGCATTTCGATTAGAGCTTTGATCATGGAAGGGTCTATTTCTATTCCTCATTGGCTAATAACGTATCCCAGGAGTTTACCAGATGTTACCCCGAATGCGCATTTCTGAGGGTTGAGTCTCATGTTGTATTTTCGTCGCCTTGAGAAAAATTTGCGAAGGTTCGCAATGTGCCCCTCTCTATCCTTGGACTTGACAATCATATCATCTACGTATACCTCAACTTCTTTATGCCGTGTAAGAGCGTAGTTCCGGTGCGTTGATATGTAGCTCCGGCATTGATTAACCCAAATGGCATAACCGTGTAGCAATAGGTGCCCCATTGAGTGACGAAGGCGGTCTTATGCATATATTCTATGGCCATCTTGATCGGGTTATATCCTGCGTATCCATCCATGAAGGACAATAGCGCGTGATCTGCTGTGTTATCCACCAATATATCGATATGTGGTAGAGGAAAGTCATCCTTGGGACTTGCTTTGTTTAGGTCTGTGAAATCCACACAAACCCGGATTCTCCCATACTTTTTGGGTACGGGTACTATGTTAGCTACCCAGTCTGAGTACTCGGAAACTTTGATGAACCCGGCTTTAAATTTTTTGTCGACTTCTTCTTTGATCTTAAGAGCCCATTCTATCCTCATTCGTCGAAGCTTCTGTTTTACGGGTTTGAAACCTGGTTTAATCGGGATTCTATGTTCTGCAATGTCCCTGTCGATCCCTGACATGTCTTTGTAGGACCAAGTAAAAACATCTTTGAACTCGTGTAGGAGGTCTATGAAATTGGCCCTTTCGGTAGAGTTCAAGGTCGTCCCTATCCTAAGTTCTTGGGGTTTTAGTTCGGTTCCTACGTTGATGGGTTCAGTATCTTCTATTACTGGTCCCCCTTCCCCCTCTTGTAGTATTTCTTTGGCTATGTAGGGAGGTATTTCGATTGAGTCTAGGTCTGGGTCATCCTCATTATCATCGTAAACAGAATTGCATTCAGAATAACACAAAGAGTAAGCAAAACCTGATTAATTCATATTAAAATTTGAGAAAAGTTGAAACAAAGAAGCCACCTGTTCCGTAGTCAGTGGCGGTAAAGGGACAGCTGTTGGGACATTTCCCGAACTACTGTTACTACTTGATGCTAAGCTAGGAGAAACAAGGGGAATGGGAGTGACGACAGGAGGCGATTCTCTAGGGACTTCTCTAGACTCCGACTCTGACTCTGACTCGAACTCATCATCTTATGGTTCTCCTTTGAACATCTCTCCTTCACCAGTGGTGAGCTTGAAAAGTCTTCCTTGATTGTTCATCCACTTGATCGACTTTCTCCATCCGTTCTGCTGATTTGAGTTGGTTTCTATGATCAATGCGGTAGGGTTGCAATGGTCGTCTTGAAGTATCATGGTAATGATCTCATCCTGCGGGTCTCTAATAAATCGATCTTCCCCAAATAGTAGGCTAACAACTTGTTCGTCTAAGCAAGGCGCTTGACGAGTTTTGACGGTAGGAACCGTTTCTGGAGGAATGAAGTAGGAATCGTGAAAGATCTCGATTTTGGCTAACTTCCTTTCGAGATAGTGCCAAGGTCCGGGAAATCCATGAAAGAGTTCTTGACTTCCTTCCCTAACGAAGTATCTATTTAGGGCAGGGAGATTGGGCCGCATTTGGATTCCCACATTCTTACGGCTTTGAACTTGGGCGAGCATCTCGAGAGCTTCCTCTTTAGTGGGTTTGTACCCTAATCCAAGTGGTATCCTTTGTGAGTTACCTTCTTTGTAGGGTGCAAAGGTGTTCCTTCGGATTGGATTCAAAGGCATTCCCGGGAAGTATCCCTGGGATTTTAGTATGTGGTTGACCACCAAATTAGAGTAGGGATTGAAGTATAAAAGTTCCAACTCGCTTTCTATGACGTTTATGCTATGGAAGCCCCCAAGTTCATGTACTGGATCCGCGAGTACTAGGTTACTTGATCTCTTTTCTATTACTGCCTTGATGGGTGATGAAGTGATTGTCACCACTATACCATCTAGTGGGATCTTGATCTTCTGGTGGAGGGTGGATGTCACTGCTTTGGAAGTGTGAATCCAAGGTCTTCCCAGAAGTATGTTGAAGGATGCTTCAATGTCTACTATTTGGAAGTTGACTTTTCGTTCGATCGGCCCTGTGGCTATGGTCAGGTTAACAAGTCCTACCACTTTTCGTCGTGTACCATCCTATGCGCGAACACCTTGGTTGGTAGGGGTCCAATCTGACACTTTCATGCCTAGTTTGTATGCCGTTTTCAAAGGTATAACGATAACTGTCGAGCCATCATCTACCAAAGTCATTGGCACATTCTTCTTCAAGCAAATAACAGTGATGTGAAGGGCCAAGTTGTGATTAGCACCAAAGGGTGGCAAGTCTTCATCCGAGAAAGTAATAGGGTTACTTAGCTTTGGTGATTCTTGGAAAACCAAGTTGACTACGTCATCGGGTGTGGAATTATGTGCCACATTTAGCTTGGCCAAGGCTTGCAGTAAAGCTTGGCGATGTGGGAATGAGCTTGCAACTAGTTGCCAGACTGAAAGATCAGCCTTTGTCTTCTGTAGTTGCTTTAGCAAATGGTCAGTAGAGGTATCTTCGTTATCATTTGGTGTGACAACGTTGGTTGGACCATTCGCTATGGGACCATTTTGAGAAGTGTTTTGGTATGGACGTCCCGAACGAGTAAGGTGGTCTGCATCTTGATCCTCACTATTTTGGACTATTTTCTCACTGACTTTGACTAGGTAGTGTTCAGTGAGATAGTCATCTTCATCATCGTCGGCCCACACTCCATTGATAGTAGCAAGTTCTCTCATCCTCATGATCTCCGCCTCCAATTGGATAATTTGGTCGACTAGTTCATTAACCACAGCTACTACTTCTTGCATTGTAGCATTTTGAGAGAAACTTAGTGGCACACGTTCTTTGGGTGTTGCATTGGGATCGCGTAGGGTTGCATCTACGCTCTCTAGTTCCGAGAGTTACCTATTCACACTCTTTGCCCATGCGATGAAATCGGTGATGGTAGGGGAAATGGTAGAGTAGTTCCCTTCTTCTTCTATTGCGTGGATTTTATTTTCGACTGGAGAAATGAGGTGTGAACAATCTAAGGTAGATTCTTCACTTCTAATCACCAGAATTCCAAGAGGATTCTGAGTGTTGTTGGGCTTGCCTCCAGGCGGTATTGGTAGGCGACCGTCTTCAATCATGTCTTGAAGCACATTCTTTAGCTTGTAGCATTTTTCTGTATCATGTCCCTTGCCTCTATGATATTCGCAATATGAATTCTCGTCCCAGAACTTGGATTTCTTTTCTGGTTCGGGCGTAGGGCCTATGGGTTGAAGCTTACCCTGTTTCATCAGTCTTTTTAGAGCATTAAAGTATGTGTCCCCAATATTAGTGAATTTTCTTAGTGGGGTACTCTTCTTAGATGGCTCGAGTAGCTTAACTTCATCAGTCTTGCTAGTAGAGCCGTAAGAACGACTTGTTGAGCCTTGATATCCACGAGCTACCGTTTTGGACAAGAGCCCTTTATGGATGTCATCCTCGATCCTTGTTTCTAGTACAGTTAAGTCTTTGAAGGTCTTAATGTTTTGGTACCTCAAATGACTCGCATATATGGGTTCTAAATTGTCCACGAATTTCTCCACAAGGGTAGCTTCATCTGGACGTTCAACAAGTTGGGTACTAGTCTTCCTCCACCTACTTAGGAAGTCGGTGAAACCTTCTTTTTCATTTTGGGTAAGAACCTCTAAAGTGCGCATGTTGACTTGGATTTCGGCATTATCCGCATATTGTTTAGCGAACTTAATTGCGGCGTCGTCCCAGGTAGCAATCTTCTTGTGCTCTAGAGAATAGAACCATTGTCTCAGGATAGTGTCAAGAGATGAAGGAAAGATCCTTAAGAACATCTCGGGTTTAATGTCTTTGATAGACATGTAATCCTTGAAAGCACGGTTATGGTTCAAAGGGTTTTCATGCCCCTTGAATTTAGGGATATCCGTCATGTTGAAGTTGGTTGACAATTTGGAGCTCACGGCCTCATATTTGCGATTATTTTCCCTATAGATATCATCCCCTTTGAGATACATCAATTGTTCCTCCAAGTATTGGAGTCGTTTCTCAGCTGCAGTCATACCTACGGGAGGGTTAACCTCATGTGCTCCCATAGGAGGACTTTCATTCCCGAAGTTATTCACAAATTCATCAGACACTTCACTTTCTCGGGGAGGCAACCTTGTTTCCAAAGTATATATTCGGCCCTCGATTGTGTCGAGGCGATCATACACTTTGTCTTGAGTGACTTGGAGACGAGCTAGCGCGGCTAGGATTTGATCATTACCATTCAGGGGTTGGTTATTGCTCAAGTCGCTTGTGTCAGGCATCTTGGAAACTGAACAATAGATCGACGACGAATCAAAACACGATCGACCATTCTAGCACACTTACTTGGAAAAAATGTTTTGACTTATAGGGTGGGAGTGTGCCACTCGTGTTAAGTGAGTTTTTGAAGAAATGACAAAGTTTGAAAATGTTGGTCCTAGTCAACTGTAGTGTAGTTGTAGGAGTGGACTCGAAGTGAGGTTTTGAAATGGGCTTTGAGGCCTGAATTTTGACTCGACAATTGGACAGAGTTTTGACTGGTTTGCGCTAATATTGGGCTTATGTTCGAAATTTTTATATTTTGAAAGAAATTTTGATTTTTACAAAAATCGTCATGGTTTTGTTTAGAAATGGTGATCACATATGATACAAGCATTTATACAGGCATTATCACGGGATGCTGAGTGCATTTAAAAGGGTTTTGGCTTAAAGGGTGGGTTGCCATACCGAACAATAAAACCCGGTGTCTGTGGAGAGGCTCGTACCAAACAAGAGTAAGGCCGATTCCTAGTCCATTTCCTCGAGTAGTGAAAGTCCTTGATACAAACAAGAGTAAGTACCATGGCATGGATGACGTCAATCGCTATCCATCCTTAGGCCCAAATAAGAATTTGGACCGTCTAGACGGGACGATTGGTCGAATGGGTTGGGTTGGGCCTAAGAAGGCCGAATAAAACGGTCTAGGAAGACCGAGTTATGAAAATCGACAACTGTCTCATATAAACTATTCCCTAACCTTGTTCAAGTTTCACCCTTGGCAACACGTAAGTGTATTAATCCCCAGCGGAGTCGCCAATTTGTGGACGTGGGCGCACGGGGGCGAAAAGCGAGCAAGCTTGTCTTGTGCATTTGTGGAGTCGCCACCAATTAATTGTGGAAAATTGGAAATCGTTCGAATACCTCATGCCACGTCAAGACACAAAGTAGTGACATGAACACCAAGAACCCGTTACCCTTAACATTCTATGTCTAGAATGACTCTCGTGGATTCCAATGAACACGGATGTTCACAGAGATCTGGAGTAAGGGCTGAGGGTACGTATTAGGAAGCTCTTTTGATCGAACACCTAATCCCGCCCACCTCGATAGCGGCCTCTACTAATGATTAGGGAAATTATCTATACTCGATATGTTGTCGATTTATATGCATGCAATGCAACATTCATTAGATTAATCCTAGCATGTGAGAATTAATACTAAGTCGGTTATCACGTAATTTAACATGCAATTGGGTCGAAGTAGGAATTTAAGATCGATTACATGTGAGAGCATACAAGCAATACGATAAAAGAAATACAATAAAAATACAATAAAGAAAATTGCATTAATTACATTGGATTAAATGATTTATGTCGAAAATACATTTAAAACGGATAATTTTAGAAAAGAAAGAATAAATAAATAAACAAACATAAATTAGGTGATAATACGATTAATAGTAAATTAAATATGTAAACTAATAAACTAGGTCAAAGCAACAACGGAAGTTCAGAGACAGAACTCAACCAGGAACAGGCGCAGCAGAGCTGCGTCCTTTGGAAGAGGCGCAACAGACGCTGCGTCTGTTCCTGAGCTCAGTTCTGGCTGTGAAGCCGGAATTGCAAATCGTTAATATTCATTGGTGATTTTAATGCTTGATTATATTATTTGACTCGAATAGAAGTGGTTTATCAGATTATTTACATGTGATTGAGGTCATAAAAATGATAAAACATGGATAAAAACTAATTAGAACGAATTATTTACAAGATTAATAAGGTTAATTAAAAATACAAATTAAACAAACTAAATAAATTAATTAGTTTAAAGACGAATTAATGATGGCAACGATAAATAACGAATGAAAATATATCAAAGATGAATCCCAGAGACTAAATACGGATAATTCGAACCTCGAAAAAACCCGAATTGATTTAACGAAAACCCGCAAATATGGATTATAAGGGATTTAAGTCGGGATGTTAATGATGATAAGTTAGTAATGAATTACAGGTTAAAATTATCATATTAGAATTATTGTGTCAATGAAACACGAACAAACAAAGACAAAACAAAACATACAGACGAACAAAAGACGAAGTAAGAAGAAAGGAAGCAGAAACTTCGGCAGCCTCAGGAAGAGGCGCAGCAGGTGCTGCGTCCCTTCGAAGAGGCGCAGCAGTTGTTGCGTCCTTTCTTGACGTTTGTCTCCTGATAATCCGTAAAAAGGATTTGAAATAAGGTTTTACAAATCGGTTTTAAGCGTATTTTCGACATAAATCTTATAATAATGATTACAAAAATAAAGAACAATAATAAAAAGAGAAGGATTTGCATCCTCAGACTTACATGTTTGACGAAATGAGATGAACTAAGTTAACGTTTAGTGATGCTCGACTCGAATGTACGACGAAAGTGCCCTCTTAGAGGAATTAAACAGATTGATTAAGTTGATTGATTGGGAGTTGGTCAAATTGGTCGGTCATGCAAAACGAGGCTGGTACTCAGAAAGATCCGAGCTTACGTGGTCGAAAGTTCAAGCACGTAGACGCCAAAAAGTAAGAACGTGGTCTAGAATGCAAAGGGAGAAGAGAAGGGCGGACACTCGCGTGGGAAATATGTGAGACCGAAGGTCTCTATTTATACTAATCACACGACGGAAATTAAGGTTTTCGGAGAAACTTTGGAAGTGAATCTAAAAAAGATACGAAAAATACGCAGAAGGACTGAGGAAGAGGCGCAACAAGCACTGCGTCTCTTGGAAGAGGCGCGGCACCTGCTGCGTCTTTTCCTCAGTGGTTTCCTTCTGCGGAAGAAAGATTTTCGTGTTTCTATTATGGAATAACGGATTACTCTTATTTCCTTAATATCTTATATGATAATTTCGGGATATATTTTACCAAAGATTAAAAGATTGGAAAATATGGAATAGAAATATCCGGAACATTCCAGAACATTCTGACTCGGCATTTTAAACGGTTTTAAGAAAATGAAGACGGTTTTTGACCCGGACTCCAAATGTACTCTAATTACTGTCAAAACGACCGTATCAGCGCGTAGATGACGACTATGAGGTAGACACAAGTGTTTGAGTGATCACTTGACGATAAACTTACAAACTGTCACAAATCGTTCCGCGTACCAAACATGCGGCCCAATCATCACCGGGTGGTTTGCGGAAGCTGCAGAAATAAGGTATCTACAAATCGGCCATCAAGCAGCAGCCACCGTGTTGTGGTTCACTGTTGCGCGCAACCCAGCTCTCCGAGCCACCACCGTGTCATCGTCTTCATCTTGTTCAATCGTGGTTTACATTAGATTGATTGCCTTGACTAAATTTGAAGAAAAATAAAGTGAAAATTGTTACTTACCACCTAACATTTATCGTATTTTACAAACTACCACCTTGTATTTTGTTTATTACAAACAACCACCTATATTATAGTGTATATATTCGAATTCCCACCGTATTTCATTCCCGATCATCATTTAGCATAATTCCCGACTTCTTAAGTGAATAAATTATGAAGTGACCATAATGCCCTTACTTTTATCCACTCCAAAAACTCATTACCATCTAATTAAAAGACAAACAAAATCAAACTTCTCAAACCCAAAAATACAATCACAATCAATCAAATTATCTTTGAAAAATCAAAATCCAACCATCGAAATTGTGAGGACCTTCATCTATCAAGGGCAATCATTCATCATAAGTCTTGCACAATCTCAAATTTTAAGTAATTTATCCTGAAATGCTATAATCTTTCCACATTATACAACTCCACCATCATTTTTCTTCCTCTAGTCCTGGCAGCCCACCGCACATCATCCCTCCTAGGCTCCCAGCTCCCACCATCTCCTTGCCACCGCCACCTTACCCAAAGCTTCTAATTCACTCAACTTTTTTCACCATGGCAACCTGACTACCACCCTCCGCACAACCAGATTTGCCACCTTCCTCACCACTAGTTGATCTCCAACTTATCGCTACCATCATCCCGAACCCACGAAGTCCCTAGATCTTGGATTTTTTGGGTGGTGAAGACGGTTTCATAGGTTGAGATTGTGGTTTTTAGGAGATTTACTAGAGGTTTTGAAGTTTTCGGTGAATGAGGTGGTGGTCCAGTAGCGGTGGTGAGACATGTGGTGAGGTGGCATGGCAAATGATGGTTTGAGTTTGTTGTTGTTGTTGTTCTTCGTGGTGGTGGGCATAATAATCTGGCAATTTCATAATATGATAATTTTTTTTGGTGATTACCAATTTGATGAAGATGAAATGAATTATTGGGGTGTTGGACGTTGGTGATGAATGTTGTTTACTCTTTTTGTTTTAGGTGTTAGTATGTTTTTTGAGTGAAAAAATAAGGATATTTTGGTCTTTCTATAGTATATTAGCTTAATAAGTCGTGACTTGAATAAAATGATGATCGAGAATGAAATACAGTGGGAGTTCGGATATATACACTATAATATAGGTGGTTGTTTGTAATAAACGAAATACAGGTTGGTAGTTTGTAAAATACGGTAATTGCTAGGTGGTAAGTAACAATTTTCACAAAAATAAATGAAGAAAACAAGTAGAAAGACGCTTTTGCCCCTCATTAATTGACCTGGCAGCTCTTTTATTTTGATCTGTGTTTTGTGTAGTGCACGAAGTCGTTTCAATTAATTTGTGGGGACATATAAAAAGGACAGACAACCTTCACTTTGAGAGGCAGATCCCACATTTTAGACGGAAATAATAGAGTAGTGTAGTAGTAGGATATTTTAGAAATCAAAAACCTCTTTTTCCTCCTCTTTGAATAATTTCCATAATAATTTGCTTCTTTAATTTAAGTTGAAGGTCTCAACTTTATTTTTTTTAGACAACTGTGTCTCAACTTTATTTAATCAAATATTTTCCTTGGTTCATCTATTGAGTGTTGTCTTAATTTTTGTATGAATCCTTCACTCTTGACTCATTTATTGTTATTCTCTCAAGTTCATTGTTTTTATAGATCAAATGTCCAAATTCATTAAAATTCTCAACTTTATTAGTTTAATTGTGTTTATTTCATGTTTAATGTTAGTGGGTAGATTAATTATTGTTAATTTAGTTATGTTAGAGTAGTTTAATAGTTAGGGTTTGGGGATTTGTGTAGAAAAATTAGAGTCTTAAATTGGGTAATTGTTTAAATGGTGTTTGGTTTGATTTTAATGGTTATTAGTCTTGTGACACTAATGATGATTAGTGTACTTAATTAAGCCGACGAGAAATATGAGGTTTGATTGGTTTAATTACTTGACTAGGATTGTTAAGTTTATGTCACAGAAGCGAATTGATATATTAATCGGGAATTTAATTGGTAGTTGAAAGATTGCTAATTTGAGACCCTAATCGACAATAATCACCTTACTTAATGTGCTAATTGGTTGTTTGAAAGAATGCTAATTAATGATATGTTTCCCTTTTCCTAGACTGAGACTTAACTACATAATACCCCCACTACCCTAACTTCCTTAATTTATCGTTTTATATATATTCTAGTTATTCATTTCTCATTTTATCAGCTTAGTCACTTTTAGAATATTTTCAACATTCAATATTGTTTTCGACTAAACTAGAACTAAATCGAGACTTGTAGCCTAACCCTACCAACCTTGTGATCGACCTCGACTTACCCGACTATACTAGTTAGGTATCGAGTTATAAATTTGTTTGATAGGGTGTGACGACTAAAACCCCTATCATCAAAATGGCGCCGTTGCCGGGGATGGTGCTTTGTTAGATATAGATATTTGTTGAGTTTTAGGATTAGTCTCCTTTATTGCTTTTTGAAAAAAAATTGAAAAAAAAAGAACAATTCTTATGGTATGCATGCTTATTCTTCTTGTTGTGAGTCTTGTGGTGGATATGGACATGATTTTACTTGTTGCCCTTCATATGCACCCCTTTTCAATATAAAATGTGTGATGTGCAATGTGAATTATGTGAAAATTTTGGACATACCATTGATATGTGCTCCTCACCCCAAATGGATATGTATAATGTTCAATGTGGGTCATGTGGTGTCTTTGGTCATTCATTTGATGTGTGTCAATTTTATTTTCCCCAAAACCTTATGGATTCTTACATGTGTAATGAGAACAATAACATGCAACCATTCAATTCTTGCTCGCTCTACCCCCAACAACAAGAGTCATCTTATCATGAAAATCTTTCTTTAAATGGGTGTTTATATGATGATGTGAATGTTGTGCAACCCTTTGACTCTTGTATGTCCAACTCTCGTGACTACCTCCAACAATAAGACTCCACTTATCATGAACCTTTTAATACCTCTTGTGCTTCATTTGACGACATTTGGTCTAGATTAATGGGATCGGTGAATGGCCTTGATAACCATTCCGAAAATTGTCAAGTGAACAACACTTTATTTGACCAACAAATGGCTTTGACCAATTTCGCTCTTGAACCTAGTGCTTTCCCTTGTGAGGAAAGCCATGTGAGTGAGGTCAATGAATTTGTTGGTGATAAAAGTTTGAGGTGTTATGTTGGTAGAAGTTCTATTTGTCTTGCTTTCCCTCAAGAAGAGAATGAACATTTTGAAGCCTACATGACTAGGCTTATGCAATACCTCAACATTATGGCTGGCAATTACTTTAGTGGTCGGTCATTATGCTTCACCATTACTGTAACACCCCCATACACCAAGGTGCCTTACCAAGACTACCCTAGCACATGGAGATGCTACCATCTCGGTCACCCGAGTATGGTAATCAAAGTAGACCATAAAGAAACGTACTTTAAGTAATAAAGTTTAATGTGCGTACAACAAAACCAAACTGAAAGTAAAATACAACTAATCTCAAAGTTGCAAACAAACTAAGTAAAACTGTCTTAACAAAACACAGCGGAAGACTAAAGACTCTGATATGTGATGACTTCATCCCCAGCTAGATCCCGCACGTACTCCAAAGAAATACCTGCTAATCAACAGTTTACCATCCCCGAATGGATCACCACAGTTTTTAAAACATTTAAACGGGGTCAGTTACTGCATAAACAATATAAGCCAATATAATAGTTAATTACACAATCATAATCCTCCAACTTCGTCACATCACCAAACATCTGACTACACACTAAAGTGTGTAGCCCTGCCAGAATATCCATCGTAACAAATATTCCACACCGCCAGTGGGGGACCACATCCTTTCCCACCTAAGCCCCGCTCATCTCCATTGAGCGAATAACCCATATCCATTAATGTGCACATCCCCCTTGTGACGGGAACCACAAGGGGCAAATCAAGGGCGTAAAGCCACTCCCGTAAGTGACTCCACTCAGCCGAGGGCGCACCTCGCGGACCACAGACAAACAAACCAACCACAATACTAATACAAATTAACAATACAATCAACATGCCAATCAATCAAACAAACCATCTTATAATATTTACACAATCAACTGAGTAAGGAAACCCTACCTGAAACGAAATCACCAACAATCAACCAAATGCAGCGAATCAAAAACCTTACTCTACCAAAATCACCTCTTATAATCACTAAATCATATAATTACAATCTATCACATAAACAATCCCAATAACCCCCAAATTACCCAATTAGGGTATTAAACAACATTAACTATTTGACATAAAAAACAGTACAAAGATCTTACCCACAATACGACGATCACAAAGGTATGATGAACTCCGAAATCCAACAACCCTAGCCCTTGATTTGATAGCAATAAGAGAAGAGAATTTGACGTTGCTTTATTTTTCTCTTGTAAAAAGGTTTATAAATAAGGTAAAAGTAAAAAGGAACTGACGAAAACTCTTTATATAACTCTTCACGCATTACTATTAAACCCGGCCGAAAACTCGTAAAACCTGACTTACTTGATCGAGTAACTAACGTGCTCGATCGAGTTGCCCTTACTCAATCGAGTACCCATCAGGCATAACGTACTCCAGAATGCAAAACTGATAGAGTGCCCAACAGCTTAAATATCTGACGTATTACAGTCTTCCCTCCTTAAAAATGAACTTCTTCCCCGAAGTTCAAACCCAACCTATAAAACATGTAAACCTAACACTAACTCCACCAACTATGCCTACCTCCATAACGCGGCTCACGATATCGTATCAACTATAGCATAGCCTCTCGACACTAACTACATAATACTACCTCCACAAATGCCGCTAACTCCGTGTCACTAACATATTATCCACTAGAAAATCCAATATCAAGGCAATCCACCAAGAGGTATCAACCACCAAACGGAATGTTACATTCTACCACCCTTAAAATGAACTTCGTCCTCAAAGTTTACTCACACTCATAAACATCATACTACTGCAAGCACTGCCAAGACCTTTAATAGTATCAACTGCAACATAAATCCATCCTTTATGTACAACCATCAAACTCTCTTTGTCGTATCCTACTCCTCTTAAGATAAATGTTACATCCTCGTAACCCACTAATACTAGATCCTTTGCTATACTTCCCATAATCCTCATCACCACCGCATGTCAATGATAACCGACTATAACCTCAACACCTACAACCATTCCTATTTCCAGGGCTCTCTTTCTCTAACAGTTCTCATACCTCAAATCATTCTGTACTCCATCTAACCTATACCATAAAATCCTCAGCATAACCACTACTCCAAATCTTCAACATTACCGCAAAACGACATACTTCCTTATATATATGCACTTATCTCCACGATCATAACACACGATCCACAATTGTTACACACACTCTAATTAGCTTCTCAAGTTATTTTCTTTTATTACCGCAAAACTCATCCATAACTTAACATGATACTAAGTCCCAACACTCCTTACTTACTGTCCCAATAAAAGGTTATAAACTACCTGTAGTTTCCACTTCAGTACAACACATATTCCACAAATCACTTGCCACTACTATGTCAACCAATGCCTCCTCTAAAACAAGAGCAAAAATACTCCAACAACCTCTCACAACTCTGTCCGATTAACAGGATATCACTATTCCATGACAACAACGGAAACATACGCAACTCTCTTCCATATAATACTTTACCCTCACTCCCAAGCCGAAACTGGTAAGAAATATCAATAAACAAAACAACAGTCTATATGTCCAAACTGAAACTCACAGGAAACAACAATAAACAAAACAACAATCTATATAACTGGTATAAACTTTCGAAAACTCGTCTCATAAGTATCCCGCTTAATCCACCACAACCGATGACGGCATCACAACACCGCAACGCGAAAGTACCTGCATCGCAACACGGAGTACTGTGCCTGAATCGCACCCGAAACACAATAACCACATTACCACAAAACCAAACTCTCGACACAACAATCATCATATGACTCCTCCAACCACCATTACCCTTTCTGAATACCATCCTATTAGGTTACCATGCACAACATATAACACAGAGCATCAAATAACAACTTTATGATTATCACATTATACCACTACTCGTGAGGTCAGATACTCACCCAAACACTTACACACATCATAGACCCATAATCGAATCTAACTAGTACATTCTTCCATTCGCGTAACTATCACCTCCTGACAAATGTAACCATACCATTGTTGGAATATGTGTCCTCAACAATAGTGCGATCACATGATTTAATATCATAATAAAATCTCTTATTAAGAATACGTAAGGGATAATTCATTAATATAGTCAACTGATCAATATTAATCGGTAACGATTGGCTTGCTAGAGTTTGACGTTACTGTCGTAGGACGGTGGTGGTCAGTTGATCCCTTAAGGTCACACCTAAAGGATGATGCCCTTATCATTAAATTTGATTAATTACATGTGACATATTGTGTGATAATTGATAAATTGACAAAATAAAATGGTAGTCCATTTTACGTAGGATGGACCGAAATATTGGTTTGAAAGGAGTTAGTGGGTTGTTTGTTTATTGGGACTAAATAAACAAAATGATTACCTAGTCTTATAGGTATGCATACCTATCACATGTGTAATACTCCGTATTTATGAGTCTTTGGGTACTCTATCGAGTAGGCCTTACTATGTCAAGTAAGGGTAAGTTGCGTTTTAAAATAGTTTCTGACCTGTTGGGTACTCGATACTCAATCGAGTAAGGGGGTACTCGATCGAGTACCTTAGATACTCGATCGAGTAGCCGGGTTACGGGGAGTTTTTCTCGGGTTTTGTTAATTATGCGATTAAGATATATAACCTTTTCCGTCATCATGCTAAACACTTTTGCAAAACCTAATTTACTGTCAAAGAGAGAAAGCAAGTACGTTCATCATCTTAATCGCATTGTTAGCAAATCCCGGAATTTGGAAGGTCGGTTTTCATCGTTTGTTGTACCGTTGAGATCCTTGCGTCGAGGGTAAGATCTATGTACCCTTTTTGTTGTCTTTCCTTTAAGTTGGTTAAACCCTAATCTAGGGAATTGGGGGGTTTTTGAGTAGTTTGTGATTTGGTAGCATTTGTATGTTGTATGATAGGAGGAGGTTTCGTAGAAGAAGCTTTTTGATACAGCTGTAGAGACCGTCTGATAGTTGTGCTTTCCAGGTAGGATTTCCTACTCAGTATTAGTCCCATAATGGGATGATTGTTGATGTGTTGAGATTGATTGTTTGATATAGTAATTGTGGCTGTGGTTGTGATTGTGATTGTTCGTTTATGGTTCTCGAGATGCGTTCTCGGCTCAGTGGAGTCACTTACGGGAGTGGCTTCACGCCCTAGTTTCGCCCTTCGTGGAACCCGCCATGGAAGGGGATGTGCACATTAATGGACAGGGTGATCGCTCATTATGAGGAGCGGGGATTTGGTGGGTACGGCTGCGGTCCCCCACTGGCAGGGCTGGTCCAGTGGACAGTCGGTGATTGAGATTGTTGGGATTGGTGTGGTTGTGTGTGTGTGTGACGGTTAAGCTGTCTGTTTATCTTATTGTTGATATATTGAGTTGTGTGATTAGTACTGACCCCGGTTGTTGTTTTGTAAACCTGCGGTGATTCATTCGGGGATGGTGAGCAGTAATTGAGCGGAGTTTGAGTTGAGTCTTTGGGATAGTTTGGGAGGTGCCACCGTCTCGACGATAGAAGTCTTCCGCTGTAGTCTTTTAGTTTTATGACATTTCAGTATTTCAGTAGACAGTTGGTTTTAAGAACTTGTACCCATATTTTGGGATTTGGTTTCAGTTGTACTTTTCACTAATGTTATATCATTTAAGTTGTTTCTTTATTGTCTTATGAATATCATGCCTCGGGTAACCGAGATGGTAATATCTTCATACCTGAGTGGTCCTGGTAAGGCACTTGGAGTATGGGGGTGTTACAAATGGTATCAGAGCGACGATCCTGAAACCTGTAACCAATGAACCTAATGAACATAGGGAGTCAATTAAAATGAACCCTGGGTAAAGGTTGTAGGAGCTAATGCAAAGGCTTGGGAGACGTCCTAAAGTCGCGAACTTGCCCTACAATTTTGAACCGGTCACATGGGGGGTGTGTCAAGGTAGTATGCGTTGTTTGGTTAGCTTGTGTGTGAATGTGATGAAGTGTGTGTAACTGTTGGATGTTTACAGTAGAAAGTTGAGAATGTGAAAGAAAGGTTGATGATATATGTAGAACTGTTATTGGAATGAGAAACATGATGGATGTTTACAATGTGGCGTTTAATAACATGATATAATGATTTTGTAGATCGTATGAAAAGATGTGTAGCATTATATGCTTAGTTATGATATAACGTTGGTTTTATAAAGTTTTTACCATGTTAGCATATGATATAACATTCAGGTAGCGTTTCTGAGTTAGCATGACTCGATCGAGTGGGACTGATTTGATCGGGTGGGTTTTTGACGATTTTGAGTCCAGAATCGTGTTTTTGGGCACTCGATCGAGTACCTCGGGCACTCGATCGAGTAGGGGGTCACTCGATACTCGGTCGAGTATGTTAGAGATCAAAAGGTCTGTTTGGGGTCTGATGTTGGGGCACTCGATCGAGTATGTTGGGCACTCGATCGAGTAGCCCGTTACTCGATCGAGTATGTTTGGGAACTTGATCGAGTAGGGTCTGGGCAGCTTGTCTTCTTGTTTCGAGGTTTTGGCGCGTATGTTTATATCCACCCCTTTTTCTGTTATAGTTTCAAGATGCCGCCCAAGAAGAATGCGTTGTATACGAGAGCTGAGCTTATGAACATAGATGACATCGTTAAGATGTTGGAGAATCAGGATGCTCTTATTGAGGCTTTAAAGACTGTAGGGAAAGATAAGGATAAGGATAAGGAGAAAGAGGTTGATCACTCTAAAATCAGCCTCTATATAGCGAGGTTTAACCCGAAAGAGTACAAGGGAGTTGGGGAGCCTAACCTTCTTGATAGCTGGCTTAGAGAGATGGAGAACATATTAGATTTGGTTCACTGTCCTGATGAGATGAGAGTGGAACAGGTTGCATTCTATTTGAGGGAGGCAGCTGGCAAGTGGTGGGATACGGTGAAAGTGAGTGCTAAGGAGTTATATGCGAACCAAGGTTTACTTGCTATACCTTGGAAAGAGTTTCATAGGGCTATGAGAAAAGAGTTTGTACCGGAGCATGTGAGGAGTAAGTTGAGAGAGGAGTTTGACAGTTTTAAGATGACCGCTGAGATGTCTATGGCCGAGTACTACAGGCAGTTCAATGAGAAGTCTAGGTATGCTGAGGATATGGGTTTGAATGAGGAGAATATGGCGCTGAGGTTTGAGAGGGGGTTGACCCCTAAGATTATGGATAAGTTACTTGTGGGAGTCCTTACTGATGTTAAGGAAGCTTATGAGAGGGCTGGGAGAGCTGAGAGGTTGGTGGAGATGGCTCAGGAGATGTTAGGTGCCGAGAAAAGGAAGTCTGAGAGCGAGGGTGGTGGCCAATCTAATCACAAGAAAGGCAACCATAATCAGTCTAGAGGGTTTTCTTCTGGGTCAAGGTTCAGTGCTGGGGCTTCCTTTGGGCGTGGTCGTGGAAGTGTTAGTGGTAGTTGGGGAGTGACCTGCTATAGTTGTGGTGGTGTAGGTCACAAGAGACATGAGTGCACAAGTGCACCGGGAACTTTCCAGAGACCTGCGCAGAGCTACGCGAGCAATAGACCGGCTGGGTCGTGGGCAAACCGGGGAAGTCAGAGCTATCAGAGTGGAGGTAACCGCAACGGCGGTAATTCTTATCAGAAACCACCAACGAACAACAACAACAATCAAGGGTCGGGTGCTAAGCCGACCACATCAGCCAGTACTGTCTAGGGAGGTGGACAAAAGACCAGTGGAAAGTTATTCATGATGGAGAAGAAAACAGCTGAGGAGGATGCACACGTTATCACCGGTACTTTTCTTGTTAATGGTATTCATACCTTTGTTTTGTTTGATTCGGGGGCTTCTCAGTCGTTTGTATCTTCGAGTCATGTTAAACGGTTGGGTTTGAGGGTGTATGAGTCTGTTAGTGAGCAAGTTTTTATACCTTCGGGTGAGTCTGTATCATGTGGGAGGTTGTTTAGAGATGTATCTATGATAGTTGGGCAAGTTGATCTACCTGTAGACTTGCTAGAGTTTCCTTTTGACGGTTTTGAGATGATAGTCGGGATGGATTGGTTAGGAAAGTATAAAGCTAAGATAGACTGTCATCAAAAGAAAGTGTCTTTGAGAGGGCCTAAGGGTGTTAGTGTGTCTTATCGTGGGTTCCTAGTCAAACCCAAAGTTAAGTTGATTGCAGCTGTCACCTTGAAGTCTTACCTGAGGAAGGGATGTCCTTTGATCTTGTGCCATGTGAGAGATGACCGGATAGAGAGTCCGACAGTTGATCAGATACCGGTGGTGGGAGAGTTTGCAGATGTTTTTCCAGAGGAGATTCCGGGGTTGCCACCGAAGAGGGAGATATATTTCACCGTTGAGTTGAAACCGGGGACGGGGCCAATCTCTAAGGCACCGTACCGGATGGGTCCTAAAGAGATGGAGGAGCTCAGGAAGCAGTTAGATGATCTGATAGAGAAGGGATATATTAGACCTAGTGTATCGCCGTGGGGAGCACCAGTTCTTTTCGTAAAGAAGAAAGATGGGAGTTTGAGGTTGTGCATAGATTACAGGGAGCTGAACCGAGTGACGGTGAAGAACAAGTATCCTTTGCCAAGGATAGATGACCTGTTTGATCAGTTGAGTGGTGCATCAGTCTTTTCTAAGATTGATTTGAGATCAGGGTACCATCAGGTGAAGATTAGAGAGGTGGACATACCAAAGACAACTTTCACGTCGAGGTATGGCCATTATGAGTATGTGGTGATGCCATTTGGGTTGTCTAATGCGCCGGCAGTGTTTATGGATTTTATGAATATGATCTTTAGACAGTTTTTGGACAAGTTTGTGGTGGTATTTATCGATGACATCTTAGTCTACTCTAAGACTAAGGAGGAGCATGAGGAGCATCTGAGGATCGTGTTGCAAACTTTAAGGGAGCATGAGTTGTATGCTAAGCTGTCCAAGTGTGAGTTCTGGTTAGAGAAAGTTGCTTTTCTGGGGCATGTGATCTCTAAGGAGGGAGTAGCTGTAGATCCGGCGAAGATTGAGGCAGTGACAAAGTGGAAAGCACCAAAGAATGTTGCTGAGATCAGGAGTTTTCTGGGTTTAGCTGGGTACTACAGACGATTCGTGAAGGATTTCTCCAAGATAGCTAGACCTATGACAGCGTTGATGAGGAAAGAGAACATATTTCGTTGGGATGAGAGTTGTGAGACGGCGTTCCAAACATTAAAGGAGCGTTTGACCACAGCTCCTATCTTAACATTGCCTGAAGGGATCGAGAACTTTGAGGTTTATACAGATGCCTCAAAGAATGGGTTGGGATGTGTGTTGATGCAGAACGGTAAGGTGATTGCCTATGCTTCTAGGCAATTGAAGTCTTATGAGGAGAACTACCCTACTCATGATCTGGAGTTGGGTGCAGTGGTGTTTGCTCTCAAGATTTGGAGACATTACCTTTATGGAGCAATCTTTAAGGTATTTTCTGATCACAAGAGTCTCAAGTACATCTTCACTCAAAAGGAGTTGAACACGAGACAGAGGAGGTGGATGGAGCTGATTGGCGATTATGACATGGAAATTATCTACCATGAAGGGAAGGCCAATGTAGTTGCTGATGCTTTGAGTAGGAAGAGTGTACATTCTCGTATACGACTCTATCTTTGATGAGGCCGAGAGATGAGGTAGCGAGGTTTGGGATATATATGATGCGAAAGGAGATGCCGGGGGTGATATGACAAAGTGCGGCTTGAGTTTTATGATGACATTCGAGGTAAGCGGGCGTTGGATCCTAAGATAGTTGAGTGGAGGGCTGGAGTAGAGAAAGGGACAGTGTCTCGATTCTCTATTCATACAGACGGTAGTTTGAGGTTTGATGGTAGGTGGTGTGTTCCTAATGATGAGGAGTTGAAAAAGACTATCATGACAGAGGCACATTGCACACCGTATTCAGTTCATCCAGGTGGAGATAAGTTGTACAAGGATTTAAAGAATACGTTTTGGTGGCCTGGGATGAAGAAAGAAACAGCTGAATTTGTAGCCCGTTGTTTGACATGCCAGAGAGTAAAAGGGGAACAGCGACGACCGCAAGGTAAG
Source organism: Silene latifolia (assembly GCF_048544455.1). NCBI lineage: Eukaryota > Viridiplantae > Streptophyta > Magnoliopsida > Caryophyllales > Caryophyllaceae > Silene > Silene latifolia. The sequence continues at coordinate 139,885,509 of NC_133534.1, read as the reverse complement.
ATTCAGTCTTTAACGGTACCTGAGTGGTAGTGGGAATCCATTTCCATGGATTTTATCGTGGGTTTGCCAAAGAGTCAACAAGGTAACAAGGTAACAAGGTAACAACATGATTTGGGTAATAGTGGATCGACTGACCAAGTCAGCTCACTTTGTTCCAATGAAAGATACATGGACTAAAGCACAATTGGCTATGGCCTATCGAAAGAAGGTGCTTAAGTTACATGGAGTCCCTAAGGACATAGTGTCTGACAGAGATGCGAGATTTATATCAAGGTTTTGGAAGGAGTTGCAGGAATCGTTGGGAACAACATTGAAGATGAGTACGGCATTTCATCCTGCGACAGACGGACAGACTGAGAGAGCAATCAAGACTCTTGAGGATATGTTGCGAGCTTATGTGATGGATTTTGGTGGTAGCTGGGAACAGAGGTTGGACTTGATATAATTTTCTTACAATAACAGCTATCACACTAGTATTGGTATGGCACCGTTTGAGGCTTTGTATGGGAGGAGATGTAGGAGTCCGATTTGTTGGGACGATAGTGCTGAGGCAGTGGTTTTAGGACCAGAGATGGTGCATCAGATGGTGGAACAGATTAAGATGATCAGGGAATGGATGAGAGCAGCTCAGGATAGGCAAAAGAGTTATGCAGATCTACATCGCCGGGACATAGCGTTTCAAGTTGGGGACAAGGTTCTTTTGAAAGTGTCTCCTATGCGTGGGGTTATGAGATTTGGGAAGAAAGACAAGCTAAGTCAGAAGTTTATCGGGCCTTGTGAGATCTTAGAGCGAGTTGGGGAAGTTGCATATCGTCTGGCTTTACCAGCTGCGCTAGAGAGAGTGCATAATGTGTTTCATATATCGCAGCTGCGGAAGTATATGAGTGACCCGTCACATGTGTTAGAGGCAGAGAGCTTAGAACTAGATGAGTCCTTATCATATCTTGAGGTGCCTAAGCAGATTCTTGACCGAAAGGTTAGGAAGACTAGGTGTGGTGAGACGGTTTTGCTTAAGATCCTTTGGTCTAACCACGAGACTGAGGAAGCTACATGGGAGCCAGAGGAAGCTATGAAAGAGCGTTACCCTTTTCTTTTTGATCAGGTATGTATGGTTACGGGGACGTAACCTTCTTTCTTTTAGGGGGGTAGGAGATGATCGCGAACAGTTTTAAGAGTTTTATACCCTTTTTGTATGTTGTGTCGGTATGTTTGTCGGGATGAGTTGGGTTAGTAACATGTTTTATGTTGAGTTTTGTTTTGGTTGTTGAGTCGGAAGTGTTGTGGGAGTACCTTTATTTAGTTGTGGTTTGAACTTCGGGGACGAAGTTGTTTTTAAGGAGGGAAGACTGTAATACTCCGTATTTATGAGTCTTTGGGTACTCTATCGAGTAGGCCTTACTCTGTCGAGTAAGGGTAAGTTGCATTTTAAAATAGTTTCTGACCTGTTGGGTACTCGATCGAGTAACTAGGATACTCGATCGAGTAAGGGGGGTACTCGATCGAGTACCTTAGATACTCGATCGAGTAGCCGGGTTACGGAGAGTTTTTCTCGGGTTTTGTTAATTATGCGATTAAGATATATAACCTTTTCCGTCATCATGCTAAACACTTTTGCAAAACCTAATTTACTGTCAAAGAGAGAAAGCAAGTACGTTCATCATCTTAATCGCATTGTTAGCAAATCCCGAAGTTTGGAAGGTCGGTTTTCATCGTTTGTTATACCGTTGAGATCCTTGCGTCGAGGGTAAGATCTATGTACCCTTTTTGTTGTCTTTCCTTTAAGTTGGTTAAACCATAATCTAGGGAATTGGGGGTTTTTGAGTAGTTTGTGGTTTGGTAGCATTTGTATGTTGTATGATAGGAGGAGGTTTCGTAGAAGAAGCTTTTTGATACAGCTGTAGAGAGCGTCTGATAGTTGTGCTTTCTAGGTAGGATTTCCTACTCAGTATTAGTCCCATAATGGGATGATTGTTGATGTGTTGAGATTGATTGTTTGATATAGTAATTGTATTGTGACGGCTGTGGTTGTGATTGTGATTGTTCGTCTATGGTTCTCGAGATGCGTTCTCGGCTGAGTGGAGTCACTTCGGGAGTGGCTTCACGCCCTAGTTTCGCCCTTCGTGGAACCCGCCACGGAAGGGGATGTGCACATTAATGGACAGGGTGATCGCTCATTATGAGGAGCGGGGATTTGGTGGGTACGGCTGCGGTCCCCCACTGGCAGGGCTGGTCCAGTTGACAGTCGGTGATTGAGATTGTTGGGATTGGTGTGTGTGTGTGTGTGTGTGTGACGGTTAAGTTGTCTGTTTATATTATTGTTGATATATTGAGTTGTGTGATTAGTACTGACCCCGGTTGTTGTTTTGTAAACCTGCGGTGATCCATTCGGGGATGGTGAGCGAGAATTGAGCGAGTTTGAGTTGAGTAATCTTGGGATAGCTGGGAGGTGCCACCGTCTGACGATAGAAGTCTTCCGCTATAGTCTTTTAGTTTTATGACATTTCAGTATTTCAGTAGACAGTTGATTTTAAGAACTTGTACCCGTATTTTGGGATTTGGTTTCAGTTGTAATTTTCACTAAAGTTATATCATTTAAGTTGTTTCTTTATTGTCTTATGAATATCATGCCTCGGGTAACCGAGATGGTAATATCTTCATACCTGAGTGGTCCTGGTAAGGCACTTGAAGTATGGGGGTGTTACAACATGGATTAGAACAATTGTGATGATATATTTGCATAGGTCCCCTAAAAAGCTCCCCCCAACCCACCGGTTTTCCCATGTAATTTTAGAAGAGAATTTGTTCTCTTATATTTGTTCATTCATTCACATGCATACATAATTGATTTTATGCTTTATTTCTTCTCATCTCTCAAAAGTCTTTTCTAAATAGTTTTAGAAAATCATCAAATTGTTCAAATGAGATTACTAATATTATTAGTGTAATATATGAGTATTAGTAATCAATTTGAAGGTAAATTAATAAACAAATATCTAGCACATAATATTTGGTAGTGATAAGAGTTAAATCTTGAGTGCAATCAAGAGGAGAGCTCTTAATTTAGAGTTTTGGAGGATCATACTAATATTCATCATAGCTCAAGAACAAGTGAAGGTAGGAGACCTTACTTGTGCCCATAAATCTGAAAATAATAATGTAAGGGACATTATTTTTCTTATAAATCTCTTATTTTGTTATGCATGCACTAGATCTAAAGAAAAAATAATTATGAAGTTAATTAGTTCAATATTAGAGGAGTCTAATAAGAGGTAAATAAACCTAACAAGTGGTGTCAGAGCATAGGATGTTGCATGCATAATCGGTTATTGTTTTTCCGAGTTAAAATGTTAACATATAAAACTAAAAATTTGTGATTTATATGAGTAAGCCACGAAATTATTATGCATGTTATATATTCTGGCCCTAAAATATTTTTAGGTCATTTTTATGATTTATGGAAATTTATTGCTCCTTTTAATGATTTTTAGTGATTTTATTACATTTTTATGAGTAAAATGAACTTTTATTCACTAAAATAAGTTAACCTTCACTACTGGCCGTGGTATTTTAGTATGACCTCACATGAATATTTTATGTATTGCATGTAAAATATCATATTAATGTGATTAATATTTCATGATTTATGAATTTTTAGTGTAAAAATGGCATAAATGGAGGTTAAATGACTAAAAAACTTACTCTCTGACCTTGAAAATTTTATATGACCTCACATGCATATTTTACAAGTTTTGTGTAAAATCTCGTATTAATTGGATTAATATTGAATGATTTATGATTTTTATAAAATAAAAATGGATTAAAAGAGGTAAAATGGTTAAAAATAGTTAAATTTCGAATTAGGTCATGAGATTTTAATATGTTGTCATATGAATGATTTACAGAGTGTATGTAAATTTTGAGATAAACTGATCTCATTTAGCATGATTTATGAATTTTTAGAGTAAAAATGGCATAAATAGTGACTATTTTAGCATAAATAGCTAAAATGAATTGCATGGCTTGAGAAAATTATTTTAGATTTCATAAATATCCCACTTATCGGATCTAAGGTTGTAAAATTTATTGGATTAATTTTTTGGATACTTTAGATGTTTTATGAGATAAAACCGATAAAATGCAACTATATTTTCTCAAAATTAATTCGAATGTTTTAACCATGATTTTTGACATTATTAGTGTCATGGAAATATTCCGGAATGTTCAAAAATTTAAAACTAAAATTTTGAAATTATTATAATTTAATTTGGATTTATTTCATATATATTATGATTTTAAGGTCAAATATGAGCATAAAAATTAAATCAAGTTGAATTATTGTGAAAAATTGAGTGATGACTAATTTTTGAGTCCTAATAGTGTTAGGATAATTAACTTGAACTTAGATGTGATTTAAGTGTTAATTTGCGATTTTAAAAGGTTATTATACGCATTTCCATAAAACCGGGTTATATATATATACGATATAAGTTAAATAGGGCGATTTGGCACATCATTTGGCATGATAGATACATATTATAATGCTGCATATTTCAATTATTGAATGTATTTTATTTATATAATTTTGAATTATGTAATTTTATCTTAGTATGGCCTTAGTTTTAATAGATACTACCCGTAATGAAAGAGAATATTGATTCGGTTGTAATTTAATGTGATCTCGTATCACTTTCATTTTTAGTAGTTTTTCATTTTACAAATGTATAATAGGAATAGTTTTGTATTTTTATTTTTATTTGTAATCATGGAGTTCTTGGGAGGCGTGCCATTTGAAGATTCAAGGGACCAATGGAGTTGGTTTCCGAATATGTAATAGATTATTTGGTTTTCTATTTTAGGAAGGACATACTAGGAATTTTATTATTGCTTTGCATTTCTTTTAATATATTACATGCATTGCCAAATCGCCATAACAACACATGCAAATCATATCGAGTCATCGACCATGTCAATTACAATTATCGTAGTTCACTGCTTTAGTTCACTTAAAACGTGATAGATAATAAATTGACAAAACCTCTCACATATAATAATTAAGAATTAGCCTTACCAAATAGTACAAACCATGAATCCCAATTTCATAAGGAAGTAGATTCGGCTCACTGGGGTACTAAACTTGTTACGTTGGGTAAGTGGGTAATAAAATGTTATTACGTCGGAATTTGGATTGAGCTCAACGGAAGTATTCGTGACCGTAGTCGCATGTGTTCCGGGCTAAAGATGAAAATTAGAGTAATTTTTATCGACCGAGAGTTCTAGAAGTAGAATCTATTAAGAGGTTAATCCACCGAGTTATATTAATAAGGGATGACTCGGCTCACCGTACCCGTATTAATATGAATTTGGATCTCGGAATCATTTATAATAGTTGGGTAGAGGTCACTATATAAATGCAATACTTGTTTACAAGTAATTTTAAAACGATAGATGTTAATTATTTCCTTCATTTCCGTTTTTGAAGTTAATTATATGCAATGAATTCATCTAATACTCCTACACCAATTGATGCGTGTCATTTATATGATGTTTTACATCCCATTTTACACGCATTTCAGAGCTCATTCTTGTAGTTTATGCTACATTTCTCCCTATTTCCGTCTACTTCCGTATTTTGTACATTATTGCAGAAATGTGAAGAATTCAACGGGAAATCAAGCCAAATCCGTCCCCGAGTAATCTGCATTGCAAATGACGTAAAGGAATCACTTAAGGAACGAGCTTGGTGCGCAATCCAAGGCCCAAAAGACAAGTCCTCGAGTTTTAAGAAGTCAAGTAGCAGCTCAAGTAGTCGATCGACCATCACCCTCAGTCGATCGACCAATGTTCGGGTTCCAGAAGCCACTGTTCATTGCTGAGTGGTCGATCGACCACCTACCTTAGTCGATCGACCAGCCGCTATTCCGCACGAGAATTAAAAGACCGTGAATCTTGAAGCCCAAAGTTATGCTAGGTTTAGGAAATAAAGTTACGTTAGTTGCTATATAACGTAACCTAGAAACATTCAATCATCATCAAGTTATTATCCAGTTTTCATTAGGTTCTTTATCAGTTTAGTTTATCAAATAATTAGGGTTTGGGAAACTATTTCGCATCGGATTTTCGTTGTGCTTTCAATCATTCCGTTACAATTCTTCTGCGATCTTGGTATTCTTCTTATTCTAGTTTATTATTCTATTTGCATTTATAGATTTAGAATTGTTAGTTAGTTTCCCGAAACCTTAGTTATCGTTTGATGCTAGCTTTTTATTCCGTTGTTTTAAGCATGAATTCTTCCGTCTACTTCGTCAATGCTATTGTTTTCACCCTTAGCATGAGTAGCTAAATAGTTTGTGCTAGGATGTAGGCGAATTGTAGTATAGGCGGCATTAGATTATACACGGACTGACCCGCGTGTTGGTCGATCGACCACCTTACCCGGTCGATCGACTGACCTCGTGAGGTTACCTTTCGTTTTAATTGATTTTAATTGTTGTATTTAACGAATCGAATGCATGCGACCAGTTAGATACCCCTTTATGACTGACCCAATAGATCGAAAGATAGGGTAAGTTGTTAGACCATCAATTGAATCGACTAAACTGTGCCAAGATCGAAAGATAGGTATAGTTTAGACCGTTAGTCACTTTTCAGAACGAAAGTTAGTATTAGTGATATTAGGGACCTATAGCGAGATCGAAAGATGCTATTTGTTAAGAGTGGACCGAGAGGACCTCTTTATTTCCCGCCTCACATGTGTTGACTCAGACCGACTTAGTTTGCTGCCGCCGAAGCTATAATGAACCGATCATCCTAGTACCCCTTTCTTTATCTGTTTAATCCATCTTTTTAGTTTTTGTCTTTATTTACTGTTAGCTATAGACCAACTCAATTCAACCCCCACAATTGTTACTTTAGACTAAATATAAATCAACTAGAATTTACATCTGCCTCCTTGTGGTCCGACCCTGTTACCACTAGCCTAGGTTAGTCTTAATAGGAGATTATAAATTTTATCTTTGGTACTCACAACGACGGGTATCAAATTTTGGCGCCGTTGCCGGGGAGGCAATAGTCCAAATTTTAGTTGTTTTATTTTTAGTCTTTCTTAGTTTAAGGGACTTCTGTTCCTTAAACTCTTCTTATATTTTTTTTGTAGTTTCCTCTTATGCGCAGGTCACAGGGTGGTGAACTAGTGCCATTTGACCCTGAGATAGAGAAATCCTTGCGCGAGTTGAGACGAACACAAAGAGTACTACCGACAGAGGAAGAGCCGAGTACTGTCAAGCTATTACGAGAACAACTGCTCAAGAAGACCCTGATCTTCACCCGTTTCCACTTCTTCAGCCGAGACAGTTACTTCTCCAGAAATTCCAGTCATGGCCGAGGAAGCGAGTATAGCTAGTCATTCCGAGCCGACAGCTGAAAACTTATATAAGGGGTTCGAACTACCAGGAGATGCCAGGAAGTTCGAACCAAAGCCTTCATACATTAGCATGGTTGAGAAGAAACAGTTCGGAGGAGCTGCAAATGAAGATGCAGCTAAGCATATGGAGACCTTTATTGACTCATCATTGTTCCATACCCCCACCAGCTGGCATGACCCAAAACCAGATCAAGGAGACCATGTTCATCTTCTCCCTTCGTGATGCTGCAAGGGAGTGGTATAAAGATTTGGACCGGACCGTTCAGGGGATCACCGATTGGAATACATTGGCATTAGCATTCTACAAGAAGTACTTTTCTGCTTCAAGGACGATTGCTATTAGAGCTCAAATCACGGGCTTTAAACAAGGGCCAGATGAGAATTTCCACGAAGCCTGGGTCCGATTTAAGAAGTTGGTGCGAACCATACCGCACCATGGGTTCGAAAAGTGGAGCTTGTGCAATCATTTCTACAATGGGTTGTACGACGATCAGAGGGCCATTTGGATGCTGCAGCCAATGGACGATTCGCTGAAAATTTGGGAGCAACCAAGGGGTGGAAGATCATTGACGATCTAGCTACCCACAAGGCCGAGTATGGGAATTCTAGAGGGAACCGGAGGAGGAGAGTCGCTGAATCTTCCTCTGTCGCTGCGCTTGAGGCTCTTCTGCGAGATTTGACAAGTATGAGCTAGGAGGAGCTTCTAAAGGTGGGATGTACCAAGTCAATCGTGTCGACGGTCCCTTCGTCTCGTGAAAGGTGTGGAGGTGAGGGCCATGTCTCGAAAAACTGCCCTAGTCCCTTTAAATCTTGTGCTGCCTTTCAACACTATAGGCAGACCAACACCTACTACGAGCCAACCCACCCAAACTTGAGTTGGAGGAGCCAAAATGTCCTGAATCCAACTCAAGCTCCGCCGCAAAGCAAACAACCCTATGTGCCCCCTCATCAAAAGCAACAACAATATCGAAACCTCCTTTCGTGCCGCCGCAGAAGAACAATCGTAGAATTCTGAATTTTCCGAGCTTAAGAACCTGTTGCTAAAGGAGTCCCAAGCCAGAGAAGCCGGGATGAAGCTACTAGAGAGCCAAATAGCTCAATTGGCTAGCAAAAGCAACACTCGAGCTCCCGGACACTTGCCGACCCAAACTGACCAAAAGGAGACCTTAAATGCCATCACCTTGAGGAGCGGGTCCACCCTTGATGGTCCTGCCATGGTCGAGGACGCTGTTGAAAAAGATGAGCCGGAAACAAGTCAAAAGAAAGCTTCAACGAATAAATCAAAGAAACAGTGTCTACAGGGGTATATCGATCGATCGATCGATATACCTAGTCGATCGATCAAGCACGGGTTACAGGAGCTTAGGAATGACATCTCGGTCGATCGACCGAGGACGAGTGGTCGATCGACCGAGATCGTCGCGATCCGAGGAATTTCGTCCTTTGATGCCAAATAATCTGCGAGACCACTTGTTTCGGGGTACCACAGTCCCGAAAATATTGGGTGCCGACCCGAGTGTTGATGGGTCAGTCCCGGCTCCGAAGTTCGACCCAATGACAGTTAATAGTTCTCATTTGAGACGGTCTGAGGAGGGGTCTAGCTTCAACAAAGAGAAGGTGACGGACTTCCAGCCTAAGTCCAAGGATGCCGGCGCGCGTGATTTGGAGGAGAGGGCTAAGGTTCTCCTTACAGCCCCTTACCCGGAGAGGTTAGTGCCGACCAAGGAACATGTATCTTTCAGCAAATTTGAAAAAGTTATCCGTAGTCTGAATGTACAAGTCCCCTTCCTTGAGTTAGTAAACCAAGTGCCCGCTTATACTAAATTTATGAAACAACTTTTGTCCAAAAAGCGGTCACTTGAAACAGTGCACACTGTCGCACTTACTAAAGAGTCTAGCTCTTATCTGTCCCACACTGCGCCCCATAAGTTAGAGGATCCGGGTAGCTTTTCCGTCCCTTGCAAAATAGGTACCTTCTCTATTGAGAAGGCATTGTGTGATTTAGGGGCTAGTATAAGCGTCATGCCCTTGAGTTTAGCTAGGAAACTCAAGTTGACCCGGTTTGCTATCACGGACATGACAGATTCGGATGGTCGACCGATCTGGCGGTCGAGCCTATAGGAGTCCTAGAGGACATACCCGTCCAAATAGGGATGTTTTTCTTCCCTGTTGACTTTGTTGTCCTTGACATGCCTGAGGATGCCCATATACCGATCATCCTAGGTAGGCGTTTCGCACACCGCTTTGGTGCGATTATTGACGTAGGCTCGGAACTTTGACCTTCAAAGTTGGGAAACATTCTATCATTTTTGCCCAACCTGCTAAAAAGAAGGACCCCATGTGGCCTGTTACTTGTAATACGGTTTCTGAAAAGAAATCGTACTTTGTGCTTCCTGAATTGCCTGTCTCTATTACTACTCCTGTGCTAACCCCTCCGCCCCAGATCGGGAGCAAAAAGGAGAAAGAATCTGTTGTTTTAGACATTGCAGGAGCCGGTTTGGGGAAGGATGAGTTGCAGGTCACTCTAGCTGCAACAAAGCCTATCATTCAAAGAGGAGGCCTTGGATGCCTAAGCTATGCGACTGATGAGGAAGTGGAAGATGAGCCAGCCAAGGTGAGATGGTCTGATTTGGAGTCCGACGAACCCAAAGAGACCCTTGATTGGGGAGATGACGAGGTTGATCCATTGAGCTCTCCGACTGTTGAAGCTAAGAAGGGTGTGCGGTGATAAACTGAGCACCATTGAGGCTACCTCTAGTAGCCAGAAGCCGACGAAGTGGGCCATACCGTGGTCCTTCTTGATCAACTATTAGTTGATCGAGCTCGTTATAAACTTCATTTTATTTGCTTTTGTTAAAACAATTTTTATTGCTTTTTGTGTGTGCGAAAACTTCGCATTTTATTTCGCTTGTTTAGGATTCTTAAGTACTTTAGACTTTATTCTGGGTTTTGCGCAATTTTGGGCGCGTATTATTGTGTACTTGCAGGTACTTAGAGCTTGTTAGCTCAAATCATTGAGCAATTACGAAGAAATATGAGGTTGCAAAGAAGTGCTTTGATCGATCGATGGTTCCGATGAGTCGATCGATCGATCCGCAGTTACAAAGCGATTAATGTTCATGTATATCCGGTCGATCGATCGGGTTAAGTGGTCGATCGACCCCGCTTCTTCTTTGATTCGTTCACGACCTCTCCCCTGCTGTGTTTGGTCGATATGCGGACTTAAGGGAGTTTTCTACTCCACTTTACTTTCCGTCTCTTTCCTTGTTTCTTCTATTTTCTCAATTCTGCACAATTTTACCGCTTCAAAAATTATTTTCTCAGTCTTATGCGTGGTATTTTCTGTCTTTCAGGCACTCTTGTTAGTAGCACTGCTAGCTACTGAAACCTCCTGGCTCACGCTGGTTTGGGGAGGTTTCCTTTGCTGCGCTTAAAGTCTTGTGAGTTCCTGATTTCTTTACTTCATGTCATATCTATTTATCTTCTCGCAAATTCCCATTTCTCTTTTCTTCATTACATGATTTTGCACAATGGGGACATTGTGCGATTTGGTTTGGGGAAGGGTTTTGCGTCGCATATCATTTGTTTGCATTCACGTTTAATTTTGTTTTGCATTGTTTATTTCATTTCTCTTATATATACAAACTTCCAAAAAAAAAAAATTGAAAAATTTCAAAAATTTCCATAAAATGCACGTTTATTTTAGCATATAGGTCGAGTCGGAACGGTAGTATTTCTATGATGATTTTGCATTTGCACCTGTTTTGCGTGAGCCTTACTAGATTAACATGTTATTAGTAGAATCGTAAATGCATATCTACGAGTTTTCGTTACATTCTTGCTGAACTTGAGATTTGACTTAGAAAATTGGCAAGCTACATCATACATTCTGAGATTTAGAGCCTATAACTGGTGACATCTATGACCGGTTTAGTTAGGAATGTGAGTAGTACTCCTTATGAGACATGTTTCCTTAATTTGCATAAATATGAATTTGATCTACTTAATACCTGTATGCATTCGGTTTGTGGTTAGTTGACACATGTGGAAGAGGTTTCCTTTATTCATTTTGCCCATAAGCTCCACACTGCCAAAAATAGCCTTTTTGTCCCGTTTACTACATCCTACATTTAGCCTACCTTTGTCAAGCTAGTAGTCTGTGTTCTTGGGATTGTTACTCGTTTTTGGTGGCATATGCTCTGTTGAGATGATGATTGGAAAATGAAAAAAGGAAAGAAAGAAACAAAAGAAAAAAACAAAAGAAAGAAATGAAAAAATGATTCGAAAAAGAAAGAAAAAGAGGTTCTGCACTGTTCATAGCAGTCGATCGACTGCCCCTTTTGGTCGATCGACTGAGATTCGAGGAAGAAGTCAATTCGCATAATTTAATCCTTATCTTTTGGCGATTTTTGCTCCCATGTTTCATTTATATCCTATGGGGAGTTTATTGATTTGTTAGTTTGGAGATTGTGAGTTTTGTGCTTGCTATAGCACCGTTTCGTTTGATTATGAGCAAGAAGTTGGATGTTGCCATATGGTTCCGTTTTGGTACTAGCTTGATCACCTGTACCTCCACTTGTCCATAAAATGTTTTGCCTCTTCTTACCCATACCTCACATATCCCATATTTACCTCGGCATGTGTCATTGGTCATCTGTTTGGTTGGAATGCATATGTACGGTCATAGAGATCATTTTCATATTCTATTGCTGGCATGTCTTCATAGGTCGTAGTTAGGTGAGAGTCACTACAAAATTAATTCTTTCTATCTTACATATATTCACCTGTACTTATTGAGTGATTTGAGCGACCCGTGAGAGTCCAATTTGATAAGTCTTTGAGTTGATTCAGTGATCTTTAACGACTTTATAATTCGTTTGCATGATTCGCATTACTAATTGATTGTTGGTTATGCATTAAATTGGTTTAGGCTTTACAGTTGACAATTCGCTCTGAGATTGAACTCGTTCCATTAGGTTTTAGGATCGAGTCTAGTTCTTGCTTGGGGACAAGCAAGGGTTTGGTTTGGGGAAGTTTGATGCGTGTCATTTATATGATGTTTTACATCCCATTTTACACGCATTTCAGAGCTCATTCTTGTAGTTTATGCTACATTTCTCCCTATTTCCGTCTACTTCCGTATTTTGTACATTATTGCAGAAATGTGAAGAATTCAACGGGAAATCAAGCCAAATTCGTCCCCGAGTAATCTGCATTGCAAATGACGTAAAGGAATCACTTAAGGAACGAGCTTGGTGCGCAATCCAAGGCCCAAAAGACAAGTTCACGAGTTTTAAGAAGTCAAGTAGCAGCTCAAGTAGTCGATCGACCATCACCCTTAGTCGATCGACCAATGTTCGGTTCGAAGCCATTTGTTCATTCTTTGAGTGGTCGATCGACCACCTACCTTAGTCGATCGACCAGGTGCTATTCGCACGAGAATTAAAAGACCGTGAATCTTGAAGCCCAAAGTTATGCTAGGTTTAGGAAATAAAGTTACGTTAGTTGCTATATAACGTAACCTAGAAACATTCAATCATCAACAAGTTATTATCCAGTTTTCATTAGGTTCTTTATCAATTTAGTTTATCAAATAATTAGGGTTTGGGAAACTATTTCGCATCGGATTTTCGTTGTGTTTTCTATCATTCCGTTACAATTCTTCTGCGATCTTGGTATTCTTCTTATTCTAGTTTATTATTCTATTTGCATTTATAGATTTAGAATTGTTAGTTAGTTTCCCGAAACCTTAGTTATCGTTTGATGCTAGCTTTTTATTCCGTTGTTTTAAGCATGAATTCTTCCGTCTACTTCGTCAATGTTATTGTTTTCACCCTTAGCATGAGTAGCTAAATAGTTTGTGCTAGGATGTAGGCGAATTGTAGCATAGGCGGCATTAGATTATAAACGGACTGACCCGCGTGTTGGTCGATCGACCACCTTACCCGGTCGATCGACTGACCTCGTGAGGTTACCTTTCGTTTTAATTGATTTTAATTGTTGTATTTAATGAATCGAATGCATGCGACCAGTTAGATACCCCTTTATGACTGACCCAATAGATCGAAAGATAGGGTAAGTTGTTAGACCATCAATTGAATCGACTAAACTGTGCCAAGATCGAAAGATAGGTATAGTTTAGACCGTTAGTCACTTTTCAGAACGAAAGTTAGTATTAGTGATATTAGGGACCTATAGCGAGATCGAAAGATGCTATTTGTTAAGAGTGGACCGAGAGGACCTCTTTATTTCCCGCCTCACCTGTGTTGACTCAGACCGACTTAGTTTGCTGCCGCCGAAGCTATAATGAACCGATCATCCTAGTACCCCTTTCTTTATCTGTTTAATCCATCTTTTTAGTTTATTGTCTTTATTTACTGTTAGCTATAGACCAACTCAATTCAACCCCCACAATTGTTACTTTAGACTAAATATAAATCAACTAGAATTTACATCTGCCTCCTTGTGGTTCGACCCTATTACCACTAGCCTAGGTTAGTCTTAATAGGAGATTATAAATTTTATCTTTGGTACTCACAACGACGGGTATCACTAATCACCATTGATTCATGGCTCCAATCATTCGATGAAAAATGCTCCGAGTATGACAATGATACGATTAGAAAATTATGCGTTGGCATTGGTCAAGATGGAAATTTTTGCTTCTTTACCACCTCCACACCACCCACACCAATATTAATGCCCACCACTTTGGTAAGAAAATCTTGTGAAGAAAATCTCAGTAAACCAAGGGCATCCTTGTTTGAAAAAACAAGGAGAAATATTAAATTGAGTGGGAGTTCTAGCAAGATGATTTGTACTCTCTTTAGTGGTAAAGGGACATGAGCAAGTGATTTGTTGGGACTAATACATGCCGATGTATATGTTCTAATAAGCATCACCGCAAAAGGGAATTTATGACTACTTCGTCACTTTTAACGATGATTTAAGTAGATATGGGTATATTTACTTAATAAAATATAAAGTGAAGCATTTGAGAAATTTGAGAAATTTTTAAATCACGTAGAGAACCAATTGAACAAGGTACTAAAGCATTACGATCCGATCGTAGTGGCAAAGATCTAAGTAATAAATTTTATTTATTAAAGATGGATTATGACCTAGTGTTACTACCCATAAGATCAAACTAATATGAGTCGGTTTGAGTTATTGAACTCAATTTTGGGAATTTGCAATCCAAGACGGACACGTAATTCTAATCGGATGGTCAACCATGAGATACCTGAAATAGAGAGTCTATTTAACAAATAACATGGATCAGGCTCGCATATGACAATGAATCAAGCTCTCATGATAGAGCTGGTCTTTTATGTGCAAATTCGTCAGTCTAGACGAACTTCCAAATACTCCACAATATATGTTTGTAACTCACAAAGCTATCTCTTAAGAAGATAGAGGTATTTCTAAGAGATAGAGTGGGAGTAGATTAGATCGTCACAAATATGTCTTATAGTTAATTAGTTACTTTGTGAAAGTAATGGAACTATAGAGTTTAGAGTGGGAGTATAGCTCAGTGGGAGTTTAGCACACATGTCTTGTTGTTAAAATGTTGCTTTGTGAAAGTAATGGTATTATGACCTTGTCCCAAATCGACCTTGTTACATACGAGCCATAGCATTACAATCCAAGAATTGTAACTCAAGAGTAGATTTACTTTAAAGCGAGGGTCTCTTTAAAGGTAAATAGAGCTTTAGAGTACTCAAATGCATAAGATTGTCATGAAGATGTTGATCAAGATAAATTATGTTAGGAATTGCCTCATTTCATTTTGATGAAGAATGGCAAATGATAATAAAAATACACTTTTCTAAAATGTGAATTTAGAGAAGGGAGTGTTTGGAACACAAAACCTTAGATCAAGATCTAAGAATCCTAACATATTATGCGTTGCTTTCTTAAGTGATACTAGAATGGTCTTAAGCAAGCATTAAAGGATTATACTTTTCGTTCATGTGATAATAGTGAATGGTTTCATTTACATGATTGAAGAATCGTGATTATACATGAAGTTAAGTGGGAGCCAGAATCATTTCTCCATGTCTTATATGTTGATGACATATTACTTATTGAGAATAATGTACCAATGCTCTCTTCTATGAAAGAGTGATTGGAGACTTGGAAAAGGGTGCAAAGTATTCTAGATTTTTGAATCTATGAGAGAGAATATTGGCATAAAGTTGAGAATCTTATGAGGATAAGATCTTTCGTATCTATTGTACATCAACAAGGTTCAATAGGCTGTTCATGTTGAGGAAAGTGGAATTACTATGATGGAGTCATAGTCGTTCACTGAACCTATTAAGTTGTTGATTACATGAAATCGATTTCTAATGTTTCCGCCATTGGAATGATCATGTATGCCAACAGACGCACATGCCATGATGTATCATATGCCTAGAGCATGATAAGACAATAACAAGATAATTCCCATGATATGGCTTATGAAAGCCTTAAAGAACATCCTTGAGATTTTTGAGAAGAATTAAGGATTCGTTCATATGTTTGGATGATGAACTAAGTTATGTGTTGAAGGGTTGCACAAACTTTAGTTTCCAAACCGAAAAGGATTTGTTGAAATCCTAGGATGTCTTATTGACTAAGAAGTAAGAGACTAGAAAAGTGTTTTAGTTTCGCGCATTGCAAATTCTACAAAAGGAATCTAAGTAAATTGTGATAAAATGGTCAACGAAGGGATTAAGGGTGAATCCCTTTACAAATGACTTTATCACAAGTTATGCGATAACAGTGAGAGAATATTTCAAGTTAAAGAAGCCCAAGTCTAGTAAGAAGTCTAGACATATACTTAGATAAATTCATGTCATTAGAAATAATATTGAATAGAAGGAAATAGCAATTGACAAAGTTGGAATATATGAATATAGGGTATATCCACTTGCCAAGCTTTTATTGCATTTTAACTAGTGTTAATAATACATTAAAGATTATAGGATATGAAGTAGTAATAGTGTATTGACTATTCATATGTGATAATCGCATTTATCGTTTGAGTTTTATTAAACTCACCCGTTACCTTGTTGAATCCAAATGGGTTGTAGAGACAAGTTGAACCCCATTAAAGTGAACTGGATTGACATTGTATTCGCCCCTAGTTACTTATATGAGGTGACGTCTCGAAGTGACTAGAGTGTGATGCGATTGATGGCAAGTTCAAGTGCCATAGAGTCATACGGGATGACTAGTCGATCATATAGGCAGACTGTATGGGACACTCTGTCGGGCAATGACCGCTTATAGAGTTCTGGTAATTCATAAAGTCTGGTCGTGGCAAGAGCTACTATAGTATTCTTATGAGTCAATTCTTTTGACTAGAGACTATTCGCCCAAGTTGGCACAAATTTCTGATTGGCTTTGATTTATGCTCTACGACTGTCGTAAATGAGGTCAAATGGGTATATTTTGGGTTATGATGAACTGTGGCTGAACAAAGGGAATAGTGCGATAGGAATTGTCCACCCCTTGTCACGGTTGTTTGAAATCTCAACGCCACTCGAGGAGTAGTGAACTGGAAATCCGTGGCCACGCTCGGAAGGTATCTATGGTAGATAATTCCGGTCAGACAGTTACACTTCAGATCGAGGAAACCACTCAAGATATGTTCAAGTGCAAGTACGACCTGCGAGACACCTTGCATTGAGTAGGAGATTGTAATAGGACAAGAGAATTGGTGACGCACACTTGTCTCGGACAAGTGGGAGATTGTTGGAATATGTTTCCTCAACAATAGTGCGATCACATGATTTAATATCATAATAAAATCTCATATTAAAAATATGTAAGGGATGATTCATTAATATAGTCAACTAATCAACATTAATCGGTAACAATTGGCTTGCTAGAGTTTGACGTTACTGTCGTAGGACGGTGGTGGTCAGTTTATCCCTTAAGGTCACACCTAAAGGATGATCACTACTACAGAAATCATGAAGGACATCGGACTTCTAGACACATGGACATCGGATTATAGGCCGATGTAGAGTTCAGTCCCGTCCATATGGGGTGTAATGGACATGGGACTTTAAACCGATGTCCATTAATATATGCACATCGGATTTTTAAATATATCCGATGTCCATATGAGTAATGAACATCAGATTTTAACATTAATCCGATGTCCATATGTGTAATGTACATCAGATTTTTATAGAAAGCCCATGTCCTTTGAAGCTAGAATTACATCGAACTTTTATAAATCCGCTGTCCTTTATATTGTTTTCTTTTTAAAAAAAAAATTGAAAAGAGCAGGCCAATTCATATTGCATTACACCAATTTGAATGCCAAAACATTAATACAAAACATGCCAACTGCCATTCAACCAAAATGATCGATTTCAATTAATAAAAACCGATCCCAATCAACATACAACGCAACCGTCTCCGTCATCCGAATTCAACAACTAACGAACAACAACAAAGGGTATAACAAATCCCAGCCAACATAACATATGGTCTTGCAGATCATGTAATCAGTTTTTCAAAATGCAACTACCTAATACATTACTACGCTAGCTAGCTATCTATGGCTAGATATTGAGAAAATAGTTCGCCCACAAGTCCCGAACCTCATCTAATTCTTCTTGTGAATATGGCGTGGTGTCTTGAAAAACCTGTAATGCATATTAATGATAATGGGGCAGTCAGACATGGCCTCACAAGGGCAGCTTCATATAAGCTAATAATTAAGGGAAGAGGGTGCAACAGCTAGCTCATTGAATTGGCGCAGTTCGCCCACAATGCGTATAGGCAGGTCAAAGTAGGATAATTACTTGAAAAAATACCGAGTTTTGCTATAATGTCGAAACTGACCTCATTGATAGCTTTTGTTGGATTAGAACGCGTGACGATTTCCAGCATGTACCTCGTGACGTAGTACCCGCATTCTACAACACCTTGTTGACGAGCACACTAAAACAACAACTCGACAAGAATTAAACCAATAACATGACTTTGTCAATTAAAAGTGATTGATGATCAGACATTGAATTTGTCGTCATAATAAGCAACAACTTACATTATGTTGCAGCCATTGCGGTGCTTGAGAACGCATTCTTTCCCCACCATTGTAGCCGTATACTCTTACCGATCTAAATATAAACATGGTTTCAAATAAATGATTGTCAGCCAATAATAGTTGCCATTTTTAATGTTCTAATCAGTTGAACATTTATTTATGTGCATATCAATAAATGAACTATTAAGATGAACTTACGCATTAATTAAAGATGAAAGAATTGCATCTTTGTTAGTGTCAAAGGTAAAAGAATTGGACAACTTCACAATTGCATCTTTGTTAGTGTCAAAGGTGAAAGAATTCAACGAATGTTATGGCTGGATAGTTATAAGAATTAACTTTTGAAGGTTATAAATAATCTTAATTTCAAATTTAAGTTCTTGATGAACTTACTGTTACACCGGAGTGGAAGACCCAGCCCATCAGGATTCCGAGAAGTAGTCCGACAACATAGTAGCAAGCAATATTAATGTAGGCTACATAAGCCTGCCATCCTGATCCAATGGCCACTCCTGAATAACAAAAGTTAACAAAAATGCTAATATTAGTTAGCTGGTGAAGTTATTCGAATATAATCTGGGTTCGAAACATGTCAGCATCAAAACTGTGCCTATAACGCCAACTACATACGACAGAACATCATGAAACAAAAATGAATCTTAATCCGAAAGACTGCAAGAATTATTGGACCTGAGAGAACTGACTGAACACTGTTGAGGAGAATGGTAACATCCAAGAACCATGAAAGCTTGTCCACCTCTTGGAGAACTGGTTTACTATCTGAGAATATCACGGCAAATCGATTGTGGAAGATAATGATCAGACCACAAAATTGTAAGATTAACTAACAGGTGACAACTGACAATACTTAGCTACAGGTAAATAAGACCAAGTGAAAGTGAGTTCTTAATATCAGAAAAAAGAGGAATTACCTTGGTAAGAAATCGCAACAATTGACTCAGAAAGATTGTGGGTAACACAAATTTAACCCAATAAAAATTGAAACTCAAAGAAAATTGAACCAAGCCAATCACAATCAGAATCCTGTAAGACTAAACTCAACCAGTATACCATATCTTTGCATCGATAACACTTATCATGTCTTTTTCATCCCATGTATGAGAATGTAAAGTTCTAGCAAGTGTATACAAAATCAGGATAGTGATAGCTATATGCCAATAAGAACATAAAATCAAGTGCTTCTAGCAAATGTATACAAAATCAGGTGATTGAACTTGTCAAATTATGACTCAAATAAAGCAGGGATATTCCAATAACAACATTTAACAACTATGGTGGAGTTAAATAAGAATTGAAAATATACCTAGATTTGGTAATTGCAGACTATCTAGATAGTTGAACAATTCCCTTAGTTTTGAAATCCCTTTGGAAATTTCAACACTAATGGAGCAAGTCCTAATATTGGCAATTATCATCTAGTTCACTATAAAATTGCTTAATTGACTACCATACATACATAGTGTCAGTTTTAAGTTGTCCGACTACAGTTTTTGTTGTGTATGCAAAAACACTAACCTGCCAAACAAAAACGCCACATTTCACCATGTAATGCAACAATCATTCATTACTATCAACCTAAATGCCATCAGAATAATCGTGTAAAAGAGCATTTGTATATCACTCTGAAAATATCGATAACTGCAAAAACAAAGCCCTAAATTTTCACAATTACCCTAATCAAACAACAACTCCCTAACTTCTGTACTTCGTATTTGATTGTATAATACAATAGTACCAATTATACTTAGAAATGAAATGCAAAGATCATATTTAATCAAAAATTGAAGATTTTCATTTTGAAATTGAATGAACAATAAGAGTAACGAGTTATACGTCGGGCAATAATGGTGAGATAAGTTACGTTCGTCACAGCAATAGAAATCGGTCGTAAAGAACATTGGAGAAAAATAAATATCAGACGAGAAAGAAATATCTCACATCAATCAACAATCGATGTTCGAGGAGCAGTCTTGACTCTTGAGGTTCAAGATTGATTCAACTGAATCTGCTATCACCCTTATTCAACCAACTGAGCCTCAGTAAAAAACGAATAATCTCCCAATTGACTGAAATTTAATTGAAACCCCTAACCATAAAACTTAATTGTACCCTAACACAATAATAATAATAATTGAATCCCTAAACCCAAACTGATAAGAAAACCCAAATTCAATGACAAACGAAATCAAATCCTCGAAAAATAGATGAACTTCGATGACCTTTAAAAAAAGTTGAAAGAAAAAATGCAAACTGGAAGTTCATGAACTGCGACGGAGTCCCTCAATAATCGCCCCATTTTTCTTATACACCGAACCCTAATTCCGCGCAATTGACTTATTGACGACTTATTAGGATAATTAATTTGGGGGGTTTTGGTCGTGCTCGAGCCTAGAGCATGCAGATGAAGAAGGTCGTCGGTGGCGAGGCTAAAGAAGAACGTGATTGATAGAGAGTGAATTTGACTGCGTGGTGAATGGAGATGGAGGGTTTGATGGAGTAAATTTTGTTTACCAAGAGTACGTTTTTTTCTTTGAAGTCAGATGGAGGGTTTGGGTATTACTATTAAAGTCGGCTGTAATTAAAAACCGACACAAAAACATATAACGGCGGTTTTTTAGCTTAAAAAACTGTAACTTAGTATTAACTTTTAGCGTCATTCTTAACATCGGTTGTTAATATAACCGCCACAATTGACTTATTGTGGCGTTTTCTATTTAGAACCGCCATAAAAAATTTCAATTATCATGTCGGTTCTTAATTAAACCGCCACAATAGACCTTTTACATACATAAAAATTGTGTTCCCGCCAATTTATTGAACTTTTCGCGTCGTTTCTATTAAAACCGCCACCATAACCGCGTCGTAATAGGGGTTTTTTCTACTAGTGGGGATTAGTAAGCTAAGGGTTTGGGTTTGGGTTTGGGTTTGTCTAAAAAAAAGAATGATATGGAGTAAGTATAATAGATTGACTCAGTATGCTAGTGAAAATAATTTGGGGCGGGGGAATTGTTTTCATTTTGCGCCCAAATTGAGGATTATATGGACATGGGTTGTAATTTAATCCGATGTCCATTATAATGGACATGGGTTGAAAATAACAACCGATGTCCATATAATATAATTACATCAGACTTTTATAAAAATCCGATGTGCAAACTTATTACATCTGTTTTTTCAAAAATCCGATGTCCATCCACTGATGTCCTTGATGAATTCTGTAGTAGTGGATGCCCTTATCAGTAAATTTGATTAATTGTATGATGATACAAGTTGATCAATTCCTTAAAATTGAACAATTCATTTGTGAGAGAGAAAATTTATATCTTATTGTAATGGGATTAAATAAGATTTATTTTAGTAATTGAAATGCTTTATTACTAAAATAGTTTACTGTTTGTGAAACGATAGAGATAAGAATGAATGGTTAATTATAATTACAAGATGTTGTGAATTATAATTATATGACCCATTTTATTTATATGATCAAGTATCACTAGTCAATTTATTGTATATAATTTAATTAATTTATAAAATGATATTTATGTGATAAATATGCATTAAATTAATTAATAACATGTAACATATTACATGTGACATATTGTGTGACAATTGACAAAATAAAATGGTAGTCCATTTTATGTAGGATGGACCGAAATATTGGTGTGAAAGGAGTTAGTGGGTTGTTTGTTTATTGGGACTAAATAAACAAAATGATTACCTAGTCTTATAGGTATGCATACCTATCACATGGATTAGATAGAACAATTGTGATGATATATGTGCATAGGTCCCCTAAAAAGCTCCCCCCAACCCACCGGTTTTCCCATGCAATTTTAGAAGAGAATTTGTTCTCTTATATTTGTTCATTCATTCACATTCATACATAATTGATTTTATGCTTCATTTCTTCTCATCTCTCAAAAGTCTTTTCTAAATAGTCTTAGAAAATCATCAAATTGTTCAAATGAGATTACTAATATTATTAGTGTAATATATGAGTATTAGTAATCAATTTTAAGGTAAACTACTAAACAAATATCTAGCACATATTATTTGGTAGTGATAAGGGTTAAATCTTGAGTGCAATCAAGAGGAGAGCTCTTAATTTAGAGTTTTGGAGGATTATCCTAATATTCATCATAGCTCAAGAACAAGTGAAGGTAGGAGACCTTACTTGTGCCCATAAATCCGAAAATAATAATGTAAGGGACATTATTTTTCTTATAAATCTCTTATTTTGTTATGCATGCACTAGATCTAAAGAACAAATAATTAAGAAGTTAATTAGTTCACTATTAGAGGAGTCTAATAAGAGGTAAATAAACCTAACAACCATTAATACTCACTACTAGAAAACGCCTCTTATATCCACATCTTATACTCCCTCACAACCATTCATACCAAACCGGCATCCACAAAATCAACCTCCCTAGAACGGCTATCTTCTCTATTTAATGCCATCCTTAACCACTAGTGATAACATCACAACACCACCATCCTTCGTATAACAAATCTCTTACACTCACCTCTAAACATAACAGTTCATTTCTCTTTTGGTTAACATCCCAATTAACAAACAACAAATCCGTTAACAAAATTTACCGCAGCATTCATTTCAATTTCGTCCTTAATTGTATCGTCACCTAACTTACCACCAAAACCTCATATCGTGCAAATACTCTACCAACTTTTTACTCCCCTTAGTTCCTCGAAACTCATGACTAACATGTGGTCCTGAATTTCCTACATAACCATTAACTCACACCCTCATGATAGTATCATACATCTCGACGATTCCTTACTTCCATATCGCATAACTCCGGTCAACATTTTCTTAGTTTACTCCCATCATTATTTTCCCTTTACACTCGACAAAATAAATTTAACAATTTAACCCTTATTCTTACTACCTAACTCTTTAGTGCTCCGGTTACCTTCTCATTGCTCCAAAAATCAAATTCCATTAATTCATATCGGTACCTTCTCACTCTTTCTTACCGTGGATCCTCTCTCATCATGCTACTCACTCACACTTGCCACCAATTAGTCCAGACAATCAACGTTTACTCTTCAATTAATTGCATCTCCCTTTTTATATCTCTAGAAAACAAAATTCATTTCATACCATTAATTGCCCAAGGATATTACACACTAGGCTCACATCTTGATAATCCAAATTCCCAAACTCGGCCATTATCTACACATCGTGGTATAACTCGATCTCACTATACAGCATTCGTTTCCATCCCTCTATAACGACCTTCCATCACATATATCCTTAACCAACACAATCTTAACCATCTTCCTCCATAAGTCCTTACACATCCCAAGTTGTCACTATTCGCATCCCTCATTTCAATCTTTTCATTCTCACGTTCCTTACACTTACATCACCCCTTGCCCATATTGAAGGAAATGTAGATTCATATACATACTAACATATTCAAATATGTCATAATTAATTTGTCATAAAATTAAAATGGATTTTATGCATGCAAACAATAATATAAATAGAGGAGAAATCATGTCCTTACATAGTGAATTTCGGTTATTAGGGCACAAAAGAGATCACCTTTCTCTTTTGATCTTGAGCTTTTCCTTATGGATGAACAAGATCTAAGTATAAGATTTCTCCCCAAGCTTTATACCCAAGGCTTAACACTTAATCTAATTAATATTATAAGTACTAGTATAATATTAATTTTAGTAGAAAATTGAACCAAAAATATTTATAAAACTCTTATATATTTCGGTTTTATGAGAGAGGAAGAGGAGGATTTTTCTTCTCACTAGAACTTATATTTTGGATGATGGAATAATAGAATAATTCACTACACTACTCAAAGTAGTGTATGTAGAAAAATATAAGACAAACCCTTGCCTTGCCCTCTTGGAAAACCGGGTAGGAGGAGAAGAGGAGGGAAGAACACCCACCCAATGCATGCCCTTGTTTGTCTTAACAATGCACACTAGGCTTGCAAGCCTATTCTTTTTAGCAATCATTATGTTTACTAATTATAAAATAAACACAATATGTAGCTAAAACTCCTCCAATTTTCGGCACTTTACATAATATGGATCCCATATTATTTTTGTCAATTGTCTATATGTTACATGTCACATGTCACATATATTTGTTATGTATTTTCAACATGTTAAAAATCAACGTATTAATAAAATACGTCACATACAAAAATTGACTTAGTAATTTCATAATTACTTGTGCCAAAAATATTTTACCAATTTATAAATCACAACAGATTGTATTTATAATAATTCATTCAATTCCGATTGTTTCTTTAAACAATTATTTCATCCGAGAAATGATACAATTCAATTACTCAGACCGTATCTTATTTAATCACATTTCAATATGATACGTAAATTTTACTTCCAAAATCGTCCGTCAATTTTCAAGTAATTTAATTAACTCGTAACATTATACGATTAATTAAATAATCAATTAAGAGTGTTGCCCTTTAGGTATGACCTAGGGGGTCAACTGATCACCACCGTCACACGACAGGTAATGTTAAACTCTAGTCACCAATCATTACCGATATATGTTGACCAGTTGACAATAACAATATTACTTCCCAATTGTATTCATTTTAATGAGACTTAAACATGTGATCATCATGATCAACAGTCGTGATCGCATTATTGTCGGAGGACACATATTCCAACAATCTCCCAGTTGTCCTCGACAAGTGTGCGTCACCAATTCTCTTGTCCTATTACTATCTCCCACTCAATGCAAGGTGTCTTTCAGGTCGTACTTGCAAGTGATCATATCGAGAGTGGTTTCCTCGATCGGAGAATAACTGATTGACCGGATTTATCTATCATAGATACATTCCGAGCGTGGCCACGCATTTCGATTTATTACTCCTCGAGTGGCCCCGAGATATTTTATAACCCCGACTAGGGGTGGACAATTCCTATCGCACTCATTCCCTTCGACTAGCCACGACCATCATAACCCAAAATATGCCCATTTGACCCCATTTACGAAGGTCGTAGTAACACAAATCAAAGTTAATCAAACTGTGCCATCTTAGGTGAATAGTCTTTAGTCAAAAGAATCGACTCATTTTGAATACTATAGTAGCTCTCGCCACGACCAGGCTATATAAATTTGCCAGAACTCTATAAGCGGTCATAAGGCCCGACAGAAAGTTCCTAACAATCTGCCTATGTGATCGACTAGTCATCTCACATGACTCTATGGCACTTGAACTTGCCATCAATCGCGTCACACTCTAGTCACTTCGAGACGTCACCTCATATAAGTAACTATGGGCAAAAACAATGTTAATCCATGTTCACTTTAACGGGGTTCAATTGTCTCTACAACCCGTTTGGATATAACAATGTACAAAGTGAGTTAATAATAACTCAAACGACAAATGTCGACATCACACTCGGGTAGTCAATATCATATTACAACCTTGTGATGTTTATCATAAGTGTAAACACTTATTGATTGCAATGGAAGTTTAACATCTCATGTGTCCATGTGTTCAAACTTCTTACACTTGCAATTTCCTTCACATTCATGTTCTCATACCATGAATTTTACCAAGTACACATCAAGGTACTCGACCTTGGTTTTGGTTCTTTAACTTGAAAGAACTCTCTTATCGATCATCTCATAACGAACGAATTTGTGATGAATAATACAACTTGTACCGATCAAGTATTCCATCCACACACAATGCACTAGGTATATGTTTTGCAGAATCTTGTAATAGTTGACAAGATTATTAGCTTAGTACTTCTCACAAGTCCTAGCTTAACTAGGAAAGATTATCTTTGAATAACTTCTTATTCAACCAACCATCTTTCCAAAACTTCTCATTTCTCTTTTCAAGTTTGAAAGATTTGGGATTCTCATAAATCTTTATATGTGCTCGGATCTTCTACAAAATGTGCAACCTCTTATCACATAATGGAACATTCCGTCAAGCACTGAAATCGCTCATTGGATTCTACTTGAGAATTCATGACGTTTCTTGTTATGGCTCACAAATCAATCATCATGCTCTTATGCATATGATTCATAATTGGACATGTATATGATTATTCTAATGGCGGAAACATTAGTCACTAATAATCATGAGATCAACCGTTTCTCGAGGTTCAATGAACTACCATGATTGCTAATGGTAATCCCATTTTCATTCATATGAATAACCTATGTATATGTTGATACGATGTGTATCTCTTTAATACTAATCCAACATCCCATGATGTAATTGGATTCATCATTGTCCATTTTCATCCAGAATTGAAAACTCAAAAGCTTCTTTATGAAAGAAGGTATTGGCTCGTCATTCTTTAATGAGTAATGAGTTTTATACATTCAAGGATGATAGCTCCCACTAAATTCCATGTCTTCACATGAGAATTTCCTAACTCCCACTCAATTCAACATTTTTCGAAATTGACTTCTCAATCGAAATTTGTCAAGAATATAAATATAAATTGCTTTGCCAAGTTACTAGGATAAAACCATATATGTTCCCATCATATCCTTTCAAAATGCCTATTTTGAAGTGGTCTTATCTCAACCTTACGGAAAGAGATTTTAAATCTCTAACACACTCATATCATAATGATGTGTAGCAATGTCATTATCCAAATACAAATAATATTTAGAATACGTCCCTCGCAAATACCCTTTTGGAAGGAGATTTAACCATTTCATAGGGAGGTTAAGCAATGACATTTGTATGGTTAAAACGTTGGCTATAGAAGATATCGGAATATCAATTTTTTGCAACTTGATTTTGATCATAACTAGTATGTTGCTTTGATTCATTTAGGCTCTTAAGCAAAACTCATGATTGAAACTATTTGGTCAAAATTTATCATATAGAACTTAGTCAAAAACTTGTTAAGACTTTACATTAGTCATTTTCTTCCAAAACTTTCTTTTGGTCTCCTTGTGTAGTTATCTTGAGAATATACTCTTATGATAACTACACTTGGTCTCTTTAGTCATATAGAATTAACTTGAGACCATAGATCTCATCTATTCGGCATATTATGTAAATAGATATACCTTTATTCAAATCATTCTCTCTTGCGTAGATCTTCATTTACACAAGTACACAATTTGATCTTTGTCTTGTGTGTTGTGTCCTCATTTTTCTCCCACTCTATCTTTAGAATAAATACACTAAACATTCAAAGATAGGATATGAGACACAAATTAATGATGTTGAAGTATAAGGAGAACTACCTCATAGGTTGAGTAATTGTTATTGAATTCATATGTGTACTTGGTGATTGACATACCTTTAAGAGAGTTCATAGACTCAAAATCACTTTATAAATGATCATACACAAGCCTTAAGCATGTGGACATATAATGAAACCCGTCACTATAATTGTCTATTAGATCACCTTTAAGTGAAAAATCTTATGTTTCAAAACGCAAGCATTTAAAGATGAAATTTTAGAACATAAAGGATAAATGATAAAACGGGTGACTTGGGTTGCAAACCAAGTCACCATCATCCAAAATACAAACCATTATCCAAA
Source organism: Silene latifolia (assembly GCF_048544455.1). Lineage (NCBI taxonomy): Eukaryota > Viridiplantae > Streptophyta > Magnoliopsida > Caryophyllales > Caryophyllaceae > Silene > Silene latifolia. The sequence continues at coordinate 139,857,469 of NC_133534.1, read as the reverse complement.
ATACCTTTCCATGTCGAACATGGAAATTTAAAGTTCTAAAATTCAAAACATTACTTAAAATAAGACAATGAAAAACAAAGCTCCATAAAAGCTATCCTTAGCTTCTCCATGGTTTCTCATGCTTGTTTTTCTTTTCCCTTGTCTTTGCTTGGTGGAGGCCCTATTTACAATAAAAAGGGAGATACATTATCACAACTTTGCATCACATTACCATAGTTGTATTAGAAACATAAAAGAAGGTTAGTCATTTACCTTTGGAGTGATCTTTCCACTTTGATATCACCAAGGTATTTGGAACAATTTCTTTTCCAATGTCCCATGCCATTACAATAATGGCATTTATCAAGAGGACCCTTCTTGACTTTGGAGGTGCTAGCTTCACAAGACTTAGCTTTGGTGAATGTGGGAGCTTGATTTTTACCCTTTCTCCCATTCTTCTTGAACTTCCCCTTACTCTTTGTGCTTATGTTTAGCACATCCTTGGGAGGGTTCACATTTAACCCCATGTCCCTCTCGGCTTGCACAAGTAACTTGTGCAACTCCTCAAGAGACACATCCTTGTCTTGCATATTGAAATTCACCCGGAATTGCACATATGCCTTGACCTTAGACAAGGAGTGTAGAATCCTATCTACGATGAGTTCTTTGGGGATTTCAACCTTTTGAATCTTCAAGGTCTCGACAAGCTCCATGAGTTTGAGCACATGAGGGCTAACCTTTTGGCCCTCTTTGAAGTCGAGATCAAAGAATGCCGCGGCCGCCTCATATTGGACGATCCGCGGAGTTTGTGAAAACATGGTCACAAGTTTGGAGTAAATCTCATTAGCATTGCCCATTTTAAAGGCTCTCCTTTGGAGTTCCGCCTCCATCGCAAATATTAAGACATTTTTCATTGCGGCGGACTCCTTTTGGTAAGTCTCATAGGCTTCCCTCGTGGCCGCGGTGGACCTAGTGGAGGGTTCGGGTGGAGAGGCCTCGATAAGGTAACGAAGCTTGTCGTCACCTTCGGCGGCTAATTTGAGTTGGGCATCCCATTCGGAGAAATTTGACCCATTCTTTTCAAGTTTACATCGATCCATAAAGGATCGGAGCCAAGATGAAGTAGCGAGTGGTGTAGCATTATGAGTTGGTGTTGATGTTGCCATTTGTTATGAAAAAGAAGTGGTCTACAAAACAAAATATAAGGAGTAAAACAAATGTCGTTTTAATTAAACTCGTAAAAATGTATGATTTAAACAAGTTATACGCATTTTTCTAGTGACCTCTACCCAACTAGATAAATGATTCCAAGACCCAAATTCATATCGACTTAGGCACGGTGGGGCCGATACATCCTTTATCAATATAACTCGGTGGATTAACGTTTAATCGATTCTACTTTTAGAACTCTTGGTCGATAATATTACATTAACAATTATCTATAGCCCAAAACACATCGACAAGGGCACGGTGGGGCCGATACATCCCTTATCAAATACTTTTGTTGAGTTCAATCCAAATTTCGAATAAATGTGTCCATGATCCAAACCCACATTAACTTGGGCACGGTGGGGCCGATACATCCCTTATCAACATGAATTCGGTGGATTAACATTCATCACCCACTTCCCCTACGTAACAAGGTTTGTACCCCGGTGTGGCCGAGTGCACTCCCTCACGAAATAGGTTTTCATGGTTTCTACTATTTGGTAAGGCTATGTCTCAATTGATAGTTTTAGCGAGAGGTCATGTCAATTTATTATCTATCACGTTTTAAGTGAACTAAAGCGGTGAACTACGATAATTCTAATTGACACGGTCGATAAACTCGATAAAGGACAATGCATGTTTAGTTATGGCGATTTAGCGATGCATGTGACATAAAATAAAATGCAAGCATAAAAATAAATAAATCATAGTATGGCCTTTCCTAAAATAGAAAAACTATTTAACTATTACATATTCGGAAACCAACTCCATTGGTCCCTTGAACTTCGGTTGTGGCACGCATCTCGAGGTAACACCGTCTTTATGTATCGTCATTTTTGATGAAATCCGTCTTTTGGAACTCCGGAATGAATAAAATTACATAATAAATTAAATAATTTCCTATTATACATTTGTAACTAAAATAAAATAAAACTATTAAATTACAAAACGGTGATACGAGATCACAATAAAAATTACAACCGAATCGATATTCCCATACATTTCGGGAAATACCAATTAAATCTAAGGCCATACTAAGTAAAATTACATAATTCAAAAATTACATAAATTAAAATTATGACAATCATAAAGAAAATGCAGCATTATAATATGTATGAACATGCTCAATTTTATGCTAAATCGCCTTTTAATTAGCCAATATCGTATATTACTCGGTTTTTACGGATTTGCGTGATTTCAACATTTTATAATCACAAAAGTACATAAACTCATATTTATGCATAAGTTAATTACCCTAACCTCTTAGGACTCAAAATTTAGTCTTCACTAATAATTTGACCATAATTAACCCATATTCTATAAAATTGTTCATAAATGGACCAAAATTACAAAAATAAGCTATTAAACTTCAAATAAGTCACAAAATTTCAAATAAATTCAAAATTTGAAATTTAAATTCATGAACATTCTGGAAAAATTCCATGACACTCATAATGTTCAAAATCTTAGGTTAAAAAATTCGAAAATTTTCCGGAAAAACAATGATGCGGTTTATTGATTTTAATAAAATAATCATAAAAACATGGAAAAACTATTTTCATTAACTTTTCAATTTTAGATCTGAAAAATATAATAAAATGCAACATTAGACGTTTTCCTAAGTCATAGATTATGTTTTATTAATTTTCCACTAATAATGTCACTATTTATGCTATTTTTCTTCAAAAATTCATAAATCATGCAAAAAGACTTCTTTATAGCCAATTATTTTACAAACATCTTGTAAAATTGCATGTGACAACATATTAATTTTCTATGACCAGATTCGAAATTTAACTCATATTAACCTATTTTTCACTTAAATCCGAATTTAATAATGAAAAATTCATTTTTCGAGCATAACAAGTCCAAAAATTATGAAAATTTACAGGTTATCTCAAAATAATATATGTGACAACATATCCAAAAAGCAACTTAAAATTCGAAGTATAGCTAATTTTCGACCAAAAATGACATTTTTACTCATAAAATCACATTTAAATGCCATTATTGTAAAATGTGAACAATAAAAATCCGAAAAATTAACCAAAATATCCTAAAACATTTTAGGACCAGAAATATTAACATGCATGTAATAATTTCGTGATATATCATAATAACACAAATTTTACAAGTTTTATTTGTTATTCATATAACTCGGAAAAACTTTTAACCAATTTGAATGCAAACAACCGTGGCTCTTGATACCGATTGAAGGAAATGTAGATTCATATACATACTAACATATTCAAATATGTCATAATTAATTTGTCATAAAATTAAAACGGATTTTATGCATGCAAACAATAATATAAATAGAGGAGAAATCATGTCCTTACATAGTGAATTTCGGTTATTAGGGCACAAAAGAGATCACCTTTCTCTTTTGATCTTGAGCTTTTCCTTATGGATGAACAAGATCTAAGTATAAGATCTCTCCCCAAGCTTTATACCCAAGGCTTAACACTTAATCTAATTAATATTATAAGTACTAGTATAATATTAATTTTAGTAGAAAATTGAACCAAAAATATTTATAAAACTCTTATATATTTCGGTTTTATGAGAGAGGAAGAGGAGGATTTTTCTTCTCACTAGAACTTATATTTTGGATGATGGAATAATAGAATAATTCACTACACTACTCAAAGTAGTGTATGTAGAAAAATATAAGACAAACCCTTGCCTTGCCCTCTTGGAAAACCGGGTAGGAGGAGAAGAGGAGGGAAGAACACCCACCCAATGCATGCCCTTGTTTGTCTTAACAATGCACACTAGGCTTGCAAGCCTATTCTTTTTAGCAATCATTATGTTTACTAATTATAAAATAAACACAATATGTAGCTAAAACTCCTCCAATTTTCTAGTTTACATAATATGGATCCCATATTATTTTTGTCAATTGTCTATATGTTACATGTCACATGTCACATATATTTGTTATGTATTTTCAACATGTTAAAAATCAACGTATTAATAAAATACGTCACATACAAAAATTGACTTAGTAATTTCATAATTACTTGTGCCAAAAATATTTTACCAATTTATAAATCTGTGATTGTATTTATAATAATTCATTCAATTCCGATTGTTTCTTTAAACAATTATTTCATCCGAGTAATGATACAATTCAATTACTCAGACCGTATCTTATTTAATCACATTTCAATATGATACGTAAATTTTACTTCCAAAATCGTCCGTCAATTTTCAAGTAATTTAATTAACTCGTAACATTATACGATTAATTAAATAATCAATTAAGAGTGTTGCCCTTTAGGTATGACCTAGGGGTCAATCGATCACCACCGTCATCACGACGTAATGTCAAACTCTAGTCACCAATCATTACCGATATATGTTGACCAGTTGACAGTAACAATATTACTTCCCAATTGTATTCATTTTAATGAGACTTAAACATGTGATCATCATGATCAACAGTCGTGATCGCATTATTGTCGGAGGACACATATTCCAACACATATACACTTACATTTACATTACTCAAACTCGCGATTATATCACTCACCACATCTCACAAAACATACTCCCTGCCTCGATAAGCTCATCAATCTTCCTTTTTTTTCATTATCCATCACAACCACATATAACCCATGTCCTCCCCACCAAACTCATACCCATCATAAGGTCTGGTAACATACGCATCAGGACCAACACATATGTAAAACAATGCATAAAGAAGCAAAAGAACATCTTTGAAATAAATATGATATGCGACGAAGTGAAAAAGTAAGCATATGACCAAAATAAGGGGTTACTAGATTGAGTACATCCTACTCGATCGAGTAGGTGAAGATCATAAGCACGCATAATAAATTACCAGGGCTACTCGATCGAGTACGGGGTACTCGGTCAAGTACAGAGAGGCGTACTCGATCGAGTACGCTACGCAGTTCTCAGCACTGTCCAATTTTCGTAAAACTGTCGTATCTCGCTCGTTTCTTGATCATTTTGGGCGTGTGACCTATCGTTAGATTCGTAAGAGAACAAGCTATCACCTTCAAGTAGAATCACATCAATGTAATATATGCATCTCAAGTTATCACGGTTTAAAGACAACTCCTCTATAATCGAACAACATAACTTTTCGGTTTCACATGTTACTAACTAACATCTCTTATTCGACAAGTTACTAGCTAATCAAAAGCCGTTCAAGAAACACCAAAGCATGCCTCATACCACTCTATTTCACCGTAATCATATATATACAAATATCACAACTCCTATCGCATGTTACTACTAGAAAGCCAAACATTAACATTCATCATGGTCATGTATATCCTTCAACTTATCCAACATATAATCCAACACTTTCCATTTAAATCAATCATATCTTCATCCAACATGTGCATATGAAACAACAATAAACAAGTAGCGATCCCATGACACCCCATAGTGATCGGTTCAAAGTTGCAAGGGCAAGTTCGCGACTTTAGGACGTCTCCCAAGCCTTTGCATTAGCTCCTAACAACTCCTACCCAAGTTCATTTTAATTTGACTCTCTACGTTCATTAGGTTCATTGGTTACAGGTTCCAAAATCGTCGCTCTGATACCACTTTGTAACACCCCTATACACCAAGGTGCCTTACCAAGACCACCCTAGCACATGCAGATGCTACCATCTCGGTTAACCGAGGCATAGTAATCAAAGTAGACCATAAAGAAACTTAGGCCTCGTTTGGTTTCCATACGGGAATTAATTTCCCATGATTTTACAAAACACGTGAATTGGTCAATTCACGTGAATTGTCCAAAACTTGTTTGGTTGGCATGCGGGAGTTGGATTCATGCGGGAGTTTCCAATTACCTAGGAGGGGCTAGGTAACTAAACTCCTCCATAATGGAGGAATTGGAAACTCCTAGGAAAATGCAATTCACGTGATTTTGGGCAAACAAACGACCTCCATTTTTTCAATTCACGTGAATTTCAAATTCACCCAATTTTAATGGGGCAACCAAAAGACACCTTACTATAAGTAATAAAGTTTAATGTGCGTACAACAAAACCAAACTGAAAGTGAAATACAACTGTTCTCAAAGCTGCAAACAAACTAAGTAAAACTGTCCTAACAAAACACAGCGAAAGACTAAAGACTCTGATATGTGATGACTCCATCCCCAGCTAGATCCCGCGCGTACTCCAAAGAAATACCTGCTAATCAACTGCTCACCATCCCCGAATGGATCACCATAGTTTTTAAAACATTTAAACGGGGCCAGTTACTGCATAAACAATAGAAGCCAATACAATAGTCAATTACACAATCCCAATCCTCCAACTCCGTCACATCACCAAACATCTGACTACACACTAAAGTGTGTAGCCCTGCCAGAATATCCATCGCAACAGATATTCCACGCCGCCAGTGGGGGACCGCAACCTTTCCCACCTAAGCCCCGCTCATCTCCATTGACCGAATAACCCATGTCCATTAATGTGCATATCGCCCTTGTGACGGGAACCACAAGAGGCGAATCAAGAGCGTGAAGCCACTCCCGCAAGTGACTCCATTCAGCCGAGGGCGCACCTCGTGAAGCACAGACAAACACAACCAACCACAATATCAATGTAAATAATGCCAATACCAATTAACGATATAATTAACGTACCAATCAATCAAACAAACCATCTTATAATATTTACACAGTCAACTGAGTAAGGAAACCCTACCTGAAGCGAAATCATCAACAATCAACTAAATGCAGCGGATCAAAAACCTTCCTCTATGAAATCACCTCCTATAATCAATTAGTCACATAATTACAATCTATCACATAAACAATCCCAATAACCCCCAAATCACCCAATTAGGGTTTTAAACAATATTAACTATTTGACGTAAAAAAACAGTACAAAGATCTTACCCACAATACGATGATCATAAAGGTATGATGAACTCCGAAATCCAACAAACCTAGTCCTTGATTTGATAGCAATGAGAGAAGAGAATTTGACATTGCTTTGTTTTTCTTTTGTAAAAAGGTTTAGAAATAAGGTAAAAGTAAAAAAGAACTGACGAAAACTCTTTATATAACTCTTCACGCGTTACTATCAAACCCGGCCGAAAACTCTTAAAACCCGACTTACTCGATCGATTAACTAACGTACTCGATCGAGTACCCGCTACTCGATTGAGTTGCCCTTACTCGATTGAGTACCCATCGGGCAGAATGTACTCCAGAATGCAAAACTAACTTACTAGACAGAGTAGGTCCTACTCGATAGAGTACCCAACAGCCCAAATATCTGAGGTATTACAATTACCAATGGCATGAATGATTATACAAGAACTTTGTTTCGCTTACTTTTTGAGGGAAACCTTATCTCCAAGTCGGTTGATGAGAAATTTAACTTATTTGATTTGTTCCCCCTTGGATGTCATGAGGCTGATCATTTTCCCATCTCGGGTGATGAGGAGAGCGATTTGAGAAATGATGGTGGTAGTATTGTGGATGTTGGTGAGAGTGTTGAGGATGCCGGTGAGAAGCTTGTGGGTGTTAGTGAGGGTGTTGTGGAGATTAAGGAATGTGAGGATATCATGGAGGAGAGGCTTGAGATTGAGGTGGAGAGACCTTTTGATCAAGTTGAGGTTGTGACCCTCTATTTCGAGGATTAGCCTTATACCCTTTTCGAGGATATAGGCCCTACCTCCCCGTTTCCTTTAGCCACACCCGCCGATAATGAGGATACTCTATTTGAGGATTATGAAAGCAAGAGTGATGAAGAGAGCATCATGATAGAAGACTTAGAGGTCAAATGGGATGATAAGCCTCTTGGTGAGGAAGTCTTATTGGAAAAGTGGGATTGTGAGGTTGATTTAATCGAGGAGCCTATCTTTGAGAGATTTGATGCTCCCCTTCTTGTTGTTGATGAATACCTTAAACCCATTGATTCCATTGACCTCATCTATCTTGATCCTTTGCTGGAGGTCGTGTATGTTGAGGAGGAGAGTGTAAGCTTTGATGGTAAGAGGGATTGTGAGGTGCCTCTACTTGATGAGCCTATCTATGACAAATTTGAGGGACATTTTTGCTGTGGAGATGAGCTCATTATGCCCATTGATGATCTTGACCTCATTTCTTATGCCCCCTTACTTGAAATCATGTATGTTGATGAGGAGTATGATGCTCCTTTACTTGATAAAGCTTGCATGGGTGAGTCGGTTGAAATCCCCTCCCTTTTAATTTGGATAATTGTGATGTCTTTCCTTTCATTTTTGAGAAATTCGTGTTTGAAATGGAAGGGTGGAAATATGAAGTGGAGGGCAAGGAGACAAGTGAAGTCTCCAATGTTGTTGAATGGCCAAGAAGTGTGGAGTTTGATCATCCTCCTCTCACAAGGGAGGATATGTTTTACACCGTTGAGCTTGAAAATGAGGTGGAGAATGATCAGACCCTCGATAATGTGAGGAAGCTCAAAGATGTGAGCTCGGTCGATAATGGGAAGGCCATGGGTGGGCTTGCCCATAGACTGTGGAATCCCGGATAGTTGTGGGGACCACTTGTGGGTTTGATGGTTTCCTTAAAACTGCGCTTCTTGGGAGGCAACCCAAGCTTTCTTTTTATGCTCTTTTTCTTTTTGAAAGTTTTTCTATAAACATAAAAGTATGTTTTACTTTCTTTATTCCCTTCCTACACTTGGTTCATTGAGGATAATGTACATTTTAAGTGTGGGGAGGGGATTTATTCCTAAAAATACAAAAAAAAAAAATTGAATTTTTTTCAAAAATTCCTTAAACATGCTTTCATTTATTCGCATTTCCATATGTAAATGAATAAGTGTGGGGAGAAAACTCCCATATTTCTTGTATATATTGTTGTTTGTGTAATAAAATGCATAGGTACATTTGAAATATCGGAGACATATGTTAAGGAATTAGAAGATGCTTGGTATAATCGGTCCTATCTCTTCTCCTTTTTCCCTATCTTTTCTCTTATTTATAATTGAGGAGGTTGGGCTTTGTATGTTGAGGAGGATGTTCCATATTTCGAAACTTGATGGATACATGCCTATGTGTTGCTAGGGTTAGATTGCATTAGTTTACTTGACATATAGCTTGATAGTTGCACTTGCATTATAACATGTATATACTAGTTGCATCCATGGAATATAGTTGCATTAGGTAAAATGTTCTGAAAAGTGCCTAACTGGGAACTTTTATAAGAACGTTTAGGCCGTTATAAATACTCTTTTCAACTTAAGACTTTGCCTACTAGAATGGATTTAAAACACCCTAGGTTGTGTCATACTAGTGTCTTTTGACCCATGACCCAAAGCCTAGTCAAGGGTTTGCATGTGAGTCACCTTTTTAACCCCGTGATGCGATATGGACTTGGTTAACTTGTCTAAGTGACCTTGATTTACTTGGCGGTATGGCAACCCAAAAATATTTTTTATGAATAAGTTTGAAGTGCTCATTTCAAAGATTTTGTGATGTGGAAACGTTTTAATTGCCAATGAAACCTCAAGATGTTTTGAAATGTTGAAATTTTGCGAAGTTAGTGGTTTTGATGGAGGCGTACCACTTCGATGTGCTTTGGATAGGGATCCATTGAATTCGGCCCCCAAATGGTTGTGAATTCAACCGACCAAAGATAAAGTGATTATCACCCCGAAAAGCTATTGTCTAGAGGTTAACTGGTTGCCTAATAAGCGATTGGCGAAAGCAAAAGACACTAGCACGCAAGGGACAAACCCCATATTAATGTTTGGAATGTTAAAGTTCAATGAGGTCAAATTTTCAATGCTAGTCAAATCCACCTTTTTGTAAAATGACTGGAGCACTTCATTCCCAAAAACATTTTTGTTATGCCACCTTGCCGAGCTTGGCACGATCCATGACCTTTACATTTGTATAGAATTTGAGACTTGTCGTGTCTTACGCCACTTGCATCATTGGGATCATTATTCCACGCCATCCGATTGCCCTTGACGAAAGCATTTGGGAATTGAGGATGAAAGTAGTCCAGTTTAACACAATTTGGAGGTGATTTGGGTCTATCCTTTTAGACTTAGTGGTTTGTTGAACTAGTATTTGTGACAGAGTATATGCCCTTATATTTGTTCCCTTTTAGTTGACTCCGCCACTTAGATAAGGAAAGTGGCTATTCCTTTTGTTGATGCATCATATTGCTTGTTATGTGCTTCATGTTAGGATGTATCCAATTTTTCGCAAGCCCCCACTTGCCTTGCAACGGAGCACATACCTCATTGTGTTTCGCTGTGAGTTGAAGGGACGTATGAGACCCGTTAATTGCCTTTCATCGGATGTTAGTAGTTTAGATAGTCCTTTTATATTAAGGGTTTTAGTTTAATTAATGAGCTTACTCGAGGACGAGTAATGTTTAAGTGTGGGGAGATTTGATAATTATAATTTTAGTCACATTTTACCCCTCATTTATACCTTTTTCCAACTGGATTTTTGAGTGCTTAATTGATTTATTAGCTCATTTTATAGGTTTATTAGTAATTATTAGTTTTATTATATTACTTGTGAATAATCTTTATTTTCCAAGAAATTGGTATTAGTTTTATGTGTTTAATTCTTGTAGGAATTAGTTCCTGAAATAAGATGGAAAATTCGATGAGCATGTGTGTGAGACGGGTCTAACTATCTAAGTAGCAAATTGGAATAATTGAAGTCCAAAATCAAGGTAAAAGTTTGACCTTGATCCGTCACTATCTTCATCCATTAGTGTCATCATCAAATACCATTCATTATCATCAATTCCAAATCAACTTTCCTGATCTCCCCTCCGTCAATGTTCAACATCAATCGATCATCTCACCACCATAACCTTGAAGCCATTCGAACCACCATACCAACTCCAACTCGCCCCCATATTGATTCCTGTAATACCCCGTATTTTAAGACTTGGTCAATGGTTAGTCAACGGTGGAAATATAAAAATGTGATTTATAAATTATATTTCAAAATATGTTTTGTTATATTTATTAGTTAAATAATTATGTTGTAAGACGGAATAAAATAATTGAATAATGGTTGAGTCGGGATTTTGGCATAGGTCGAGTATGGGCCATGTAATAGAGCATGTTTACTAAGTTAAATACTACTACTACTACTACTACTACTACTACTACTACTACTACTACTACTACTACTACTACTAATAATAATAATAATAATAATAATAATAATAATAATAATAATAATAATAATAATAATAATAATAATAATAATAATAATAATAATAATAATAATAATAATAATAATAATAATAATAATAATAATAATAATAATAATAATAATAATAATAATAATAATAATAATAATAATAATGATAACGATGATGATAATAATGATGATGATAATAATAATAATAATAATAATAATGATAATAGTAATGATAATAGTAATAGTAATAGTAATAGTAATAGTAATAGTAATAGTAATAGTAATAGTAATAGTAATAGTAATAGTAATAGTAATAATAATAATAATAATAACAACAATAATAACAATAATAATAACAATAATAACAATAATAATAACAATAATAATAACAATAATAATAACAATAATAACAATAATAATAATAATAATAATAATAATAATAATAATAATAATAATAATAATAATAATAATAATAATAATAATAATAATAATAATAATAATTATAATAATAATAATAATAATAATAATAATAATAATAATAATAATAATAATAATAATAATAACAATTTAGAGAGGGAGAGGGAGAGGGAGGGCGATTTCACGGAGTGCTTTTTCACGATCTCCTACACTCAGGCGTTTCCTCATCGGCGGCCACTTTCCCCGTCACCATCAAAGCCGTCTCACGCCGGCCATCCTTTCGCCGGTGTTCGTCGGCTGTTTTGGTAACCGTTGGAAGTCTGAGAAACGTGTTTGGGATTAGGGCATCGTGGTGTTTTCGGTTAGGGCTTCGAGTTTCTAGGGTTATCTACCACCGTTGGCTGCCAACAACCACCCCACGTCGACCATTAGACCTCTCGTCGCCGGTCAGGGGCTGTTTTTTGTGGTTGATCGAACGGTGTGCGGCTGTGTTTCGTCTCTCGTCTGCAGTTGTCGCCTGTTTTGCGCCTTCTGTCGACTGACGCCACCACCAGTAGGCTTTTAGACCTCAAGTCGCCGGTCTATCAGGTGGTGGATGACGGCACGGCCCTGGTAATCCTTTCCCCGGTGAGTTTTTTTCGATCCTTTCCGTTTGTTTTCTTTTATATTGCCGTTTCTTTTCTGGTGTTTGTTTGCCTTGCTGCGGTGGTACGGTTTTCCAGCCAGGGATCGGCCACAACAACTACCTCTGCCTTGGCTGTGTGGGGTTGGGTTGTAGTGGGTGTTGCGGTTTGTGTGGTGTGGAGTTTCGTGTGCAAGGACGGGTGTTGGGTTTTTGTTGTCCTTACATGCATGAGCTAGTACGGTACCATTGTCCTTTTTCGAGTCTTCATGGGAGTCGGGATGGTTTCGGTAAGGGCCTTACAAAGGCAGCTTGGAAGAAACATTTGCAGGACCGACATTGTCATGACGGGGCGTTGGACCTTACGCGAGACTCTTTTCGATAGTTTGATTTGTTTATTCCAATGCCGAGAGTTCTTTGAGACGGATGGGGCTCTGGTTGTGTGGGGTGTGTTTTATGACCCATACTCTTGGTGCTAGATGTCGGCATAATCGGGGTGATATTGTGGAGCATCCGGAGTGTGTTGATGGCATTTACACCTTCCATATTTATGGTATTCCGAGACCTTTGGCTCCTTCTACTTCGGTTTCTTCTGATGATAGTGTGGAGCTCGTTCAGTGGTCTATATCTTCGTTGGATCGTTTCTTGTCTTTGGGCCTTCGACCTTTGTGAAATCTATTCCTCCTAAGTGTCGTCTTGGGTTTGCTCGGGCTTTGAAAGGGACCTTGGATGCGGTGTTTGATGCCCCTAGTGATCTCTCCCATTTGGGTTCGTTTGCTTGCTTTACCTCTTTGTTTGCTCGGGACTTTTGCTCCTCGGAGTAATCATGAGTGTCGGATCGCTATTCGGCGTCGGCAAAGATCGGGAGGAGAGTATTGCAGGGCTATTCTTGCTTGGGGACACCGGGGGGGGGGGTTTGCGGTTATTCTGGAGTGCTTTGATGAGGGTCCTTCTTCTTTTTATGTGGATGAGGATCTCGATTTGAGTGACCTTAACCTCCGCCAATGCCGGCGGAAGATATCGATGGCCATTATCTTTGGCTTTGCCGTACGAGTGCTTTCTTCCTCGGGGTCGCCCCCTACTCCGATGCCACTCTTGTGGCCCTGCGTGAGAAGCATCCTGTCGCCCCGCCTCCTTCATTGCCTCCTGATGTGTCTGGGGATCATCATCCTCTGGTTGCCTCTTCCGCGGTGGTCTTGGATATGATTCGGAGCTTCCCTCGTGGTACTTCTTGTGGGAGGGATGGTTTTCGTGCCTTGACACCTTATGGATATTTGAGTGGCGCGCCGTGGCTATCTCCGATGATTTGATCACTTCTATTACTAGGGTGGTTAATCTTTTTCTTGAGGGTCGGTGCCCTCTTCCTGCGGGTGAGTACATTGCGCGCCCTCTCACACCACTCGTTAAACCGGGTGGTGGAGTTCGTCCTATTCTTTGTCGTGACGGTCGGGAGACGGCTTGTCTCTAAGGTTGGTGCTTCTATGGTTGGCCCGTCCTTATCTTCTTATTTTGATGGGCTTCAGTTCGGGGTGGGTGTGTCCGGTGGAGGAGAGGCTATCTTGCATGCCTTGAACCGGCTCATTGAGGCTCGGGGGAACAGTGGGGCTTTTAATGTTTTGGTTGATTTCCAGAATGCGTTCAACCTTGTTGACCGTTCGACCATGCTTCAGGAGGTCCGCCGTAGGTGCCCGGCTCTCTCCCGTTGGGTGGAGTTTTGTTATTCCAGCCCGGCCCGCCTTTTTTATGGGGAGCAATGCTTGTGGTCTTGTCAGGGTGTTCAGCAGGGTGATCCATTGGGGCCTTTGCTTTTCGCGTTGGTTTTGCATCCTTTGGTTTGCAAGATCCGGGACACTTTTGACCTCACTTTGCAGGCATGGTACTTAGATGATGGCACCATTGTGGGAGATACTTTGGAGGTGGGGAAGGTGTTGGACTTGATTAGGTTGGATGGCCCTCGTTTTGGTTTACACCTAAATGTCTCCAAGACGGAGGTCTTTTGGCTCGTTGAGGATCCACGGAGCCGGCTTAGGAGGTTTTCCCCACTTCTATTTCTCGGCCATTGCGCGGTGTTACAGTTTTGGGAGGACCAGTCAGTACTTGTCCTGGTTTTAGCAGTGAGATTGTGGCGACGAGAGTAACTAAGACCATTGAGCTGATGGATTTGGTTGCGAGGATTGAGGACCCGCAGTGTGAATTGCTTCTTCTTCGAGCTTGTACTGGTATATCTAAGCTCTACTTCTCTCTTCGCACTTGCTCCCCTAGTGTTTTTGGGTCTGTTCATCTTCCTTTTGATGCCGCTCTGCGTTCTAGCTTGGAACGTATTGTCACCGCATCGGGCGGGTTTTGGGGATTGGCGGTGGCGCCTTGCTACATTCCCTTTTCATCTTGGTGGCCTTGGTGTTTATGCGGCCGGAGATGTTTTGTTCTATGCTTTTATTGCGTCCCGCTTGCGAGTCTGGTTTTGCGAGGCTAAGCTCTCGGCCCTTCTCGTGTTGTAGCTGCTGGCCCGCTTTTGATGATGCCGCACGGGTGTTTGCTGCGACTACAAGTTTCGATATATTAGGTCGCCCTAGTGAAATTGCGCCCCCAAACTTATGAAGAAATTGGCGAGATATTTATTTCACGACGGTTGCTCACGCCTCGTAGTCTGTTTTTTCTTTGACACCTCGCCGGATCGCTCCGATTGGTTACGTGCGGTTCCTATCTCGGGGTTGGGTCGGACTATGAACGGGAGGACTTACCGTAGTGTTTTGGGGTATCGTCTGGGTGTTCCGTTATTCACGGTATCTAGGCCCCCTGTCTGCTTGCTCTCGGGTTTTTCTTTGGGGATGTTTTTGGGGACCACGCGGTTTCTTGTCGCATCTTGTGGGCGTTAAACATCGGCATAACCTTGTCCGGGACACTCTCTTCGACATCTGCTATAGATCCGGTATTTCTGCGGGGAAGGAGGTTGATATCGGTTTGGTTGATGGGCATGGTGGCTCTCTTCGTCCTGCGGATTTATTGCTTTATTCTTGGGACGGGGGGCGTGATGTGTGCGTCGACTGTGACGGGTTCTTCACCTTTGACTCGGGATCGGGTTGGCGGATTTTGTCGGGCCGGGTTGTCGCCGATCTTTCGGCGAAAGTGTGCTAAGTCCGGGGATTTGTGCGCGGTAGCGGTTTATGGTTTCCTACCTTTCTCTTTCTCTTCACTTGGGGAGTTGAGTTCGGATCTTTGTTGCCTTGCTCAGCGGATCCGAAATTCTCGGTATCTCGGGATCTTTGGGGCTCGGGTAGCCGCTTACATTTTTACTCGTATTAGCTTTACTATTGCTAAGGGTGTGGGAGCCCAGATTGTCTCTCGGCTCCCCACCAATTTCATGTAAACCTTTATTCTTATTTTAATGAAAGCTGCGCGCATTCCTTATAATAATAATAATAATAATAATAATAATAATAATAATAATAATAATAATAATAATAATAATAATAATAATAATAATAATAATAATAATAATAATAATAATAATAATAATAATAATAATAATAATAATAATAATAATAATAATAATAATAATAATAATAATAATAATAATAATAATAATAATAATAATAATAATAATAATAATAATAATAATAATAATAATAATAATAATAATAATAATAATAATAATAATAATAATAATAATAATAATAATAATAATAATAATAATAATAATAATAATAATAATAATAATAACAAGAGAGAGAGGGGGTAGGGCGATTTCACGATCTCAGGCGATTCCTCAGGCGATCCTTGACTGCCGCTCTTTTCTCCGTCACCACCACTGCCGTCTCACGCCGGCCATCCCTTCGTCGGTGTCTGTCGTCTGTCTTGGTGTCGGTCGGCTGTTTTAGGGTGGTTTGTGGGATTAGGGCATCGTTTTCTTTGGTTAGGGCATTGGGTTTCTGGGGTTTTCTTCCACCGTTGGCTGCCAACAACCACCCCACGTCAACCATTAGACCTCACGTCGCCGGTCAGGGGCCGTTGTTGTGGGTTGTTCTAACGGTGGTTCTTTGCTGTGAAGGGAGCGTGCGGTGTGTCGTCTTTCAGGGGTATTGGTCGCCTGTTTTGCGGCCTTTGTCGACCTGCGCCGTCACCAGTGGCCATTAGACCTCAAGTCACCGGTCATTTTGGTGGTGGCTGACGGCACTGCATTGGGTTTCCTTCCACCGTTGAGTTTTTTTAAGTTTCTTATCGTTTTTTTCTCCTGCTTTTTTCGTGCTGTTTGTTGCTTTGCTGCGGTGGTCCGGTGTTCCTGCCAGTGACCGACCACTGCCGCCTCTGCCACTGCCTTGGGTGTGTGGGGTCAGGTTGTAGTGGGTGTTACGGTTTGTGTGGTGTGGAGTTTCGGGTTGTGTGGGTGTTGGGCCGTTTGTCAACAGCTACGGTGTGGATTGTTGGTGGTGGTCCTCGGCTGTTCAACATCGTTGTGTGCGAGGAAGGGTGTTGGGTTTTTTGTCCTTTCATGCCTGAGCTAGTACGGTACCATTGTCCTTTTTAGGGTATTCATTCGTGTCGGGATGGTTTCGGTAAGGGCCTGACTCAGGCGGCTTGGCAGAAAGATTTACAGGACCGACATTGTCATGATGGTGCGTTGGACCTTACGCGTCAGACTCTTGCTAATAGTTTGACTGTTTATTCCAATGCCGAGAGTTCTTTGAGACGGATGGGGCTCTGGTTGTGTGGGGTGTGTTTTAAAACCCGTACTATTAGAGCTAGATGTCGGCATAGTCGGGGTGATATTGTGATGCATCCAGAGTGTGTTGATGGCCTCTACACCTTCCATATTCATGGTATTCCGAGACCTTTGGCTCCTTCTACTTCGGTTTCTTCTGATGATAGTGTAGAGCTTGTTCAGTGGTCTATATCTTCCCTGGATCATTTATTGTCTTTAGGCCTTCGCACCGTGAAATCTATTCCTCCTAAGTGCCGTCTTGGGTTTGCTCGGGCTTTGAAAGGGGCCTTGGATGAGGTGTTTGGTTCCCCTAGTGATCTTTCCCGCTGGGTTCGTTTGCTTTTTCTACCACTTTGTTTGCTTAGGACTTTCGCTCCTCGGAGTAATCATGAGTGTCAGACTGCTATTCGGCGTCAGTATCAGGAGGAGAGTATTGCCAGGGCTATCCTTGCTTGGGGGGCACTGGGGGGGGGGGGGGGGGTTGCAGTTGTTGCAGGAGTGTTTTGATGAGGGCCCTTCTTCATTTATTGTGGATGAGGATCGGATTTGAGTGAGCTTAACCTCCGCCAATGTCGGCGGAAGATTTCTGATGGCCACTATACTGCTGCTGTCCGGGTGCTTTCTTCCTCTGGGGTCGCCCCCTACTCCGATGCCACTCTTGTGGCCCTGCGTGAGAAGCATCCTGTCGCCCCGCCTCCTTTTTTGCCTCCTTTGTCTAGGGATCATCATCCTCTGGTTGCCTCTTCGGCTGTGGTCTTGGATATGATTCGGAGCTTCCCACGTGGTACTTCCTGTGGGAGGGATGGTTTTCGTGCCCAGCATTTTATGGATTGTTTGAGTGGTGCTGCTGTGGCTATCTCTGATGATTTGATCACTTCTATTACTAGGGTGGTTAATCTTTTTCTTGAGGGTCGGTGTCCTCTTGCCCTGGGGGAGTACATTGCCAGGGCCCCTCTCACGCCACTCGTTAAACCGGGTGGTGGGGTTCGTCTGATTGCTGTTGGTACGGTCTGGAGACGGTTGTCTCTAAGGTTGGTGCTTTTATGGTTGGTCCGTCTTTATCTTCTTATTTTGATGGGCTTCAGTTCGAGGTGGGTGTGTCCGGTGGAGGAGAGGCTATCTTGCATGCCTTGAACCGGCTCATTGAGGTTCGGGGGGCACAGGTGGGGCTTTCTATGTTGCTGGTTGATTTCCAAAATGCTTCAGGAGGTCCCCCGGCGTTGCCCTGTTCTTTCCCGTTGGGTGGAGTGATACGGTCGTTTCTGTACCAAAAATAAATACCTAGCTACTACTAACAGAAGTCAGCGGTAAGTAGGGTCGATCTCCACAGGGAGGCGGTGTACTATCTACTTGTCTATTCTATCTGTCTAATGTCACTAATGGGGGTTTGAATTGTTTTGACTAAACTAAAGAGACTACGGCAAGAGGGAAATGAATAAGAGAAAATAATGAAGAAATACGGGGATAAATCGGATAAAAG
Source organism: Silene latifolia (assembly GCF_048544455.1). Classification (NCBI taxonomy): domain Eukaryota; kingdom Viridiplantae; phylum Streptophyta; class Magnoliopsida; order Caryophyllales; family Caryophyllaceae; genus Silene; species Silene latifolia. The sequence continues at coordinate 139,838,899 of NC_133534.1, read as the reverse complement.
AGAAAATATGCTAGGAATCGGTCTACCGTGGCAACTACACTATCGGGTCAACTGAGTCGATTAAATTATTGATAAGAAGAACGAGGTCGTCACCTTTCGGTCCTTAAACATAAGATTATACCCTTTCGGTCTCTAATCGCCCTAGGGTCTCCCTAACTTAGCTTTAACCCTAATTAGGTATCACCTATTGTAATTAAGCAAGCCTTCCCTTCCAATCTTTCGATCCAGGTCGGGGGTAACTAAATAAATCGGTCTCCTGCATGCATTCATTCAACCTAATCACAATTATATTGCTTAATACAATTCTTGTCGCAAAACTAATCTAATCATGTCGATCCTAACATATTGCTACCACGGTTTCCCTAGTCCTAACATATTAAAGGAATTAGCTAGACATAATTAAATAAAGAACATAAATAAATAAGAGAGGAAGAGAGATAAACATTAAATTAAAGAGGAAAAGGGAGAGAAATGTTACTGAAATAAATCCGGAATTAAGGAAGAACAAAGTAACAGGAACAATGTATTAAGTGTCGAAAAAGGGGAGAAGAGAAGAGAGAAAAAGGAGAGTTTACAACTGACGTCCTACCTTCCTATTTATAAGAAAATAGGATTTATTTAACCTAATGACGGAAACAAACTAAAAAGCCCAGCCCGTAAGAGAATCCACTCGATCGAGTGGTTTTAAACCACTCGATCTAGCAAACTCAGGCTCAAACCGTTCGATCGACCAAAATTTCTACTCGATCGACTAAACACTAATATGAAACTGGTCGATCGACCATATAAAATGCTCGATCGACTGATTATTTGACCTAAAACCACTCGATCGACCAGTTAAGTACTCGATCGAGTGAATCTTGACTTCAGCAGCTACAAAATCTCGTTAGTTTGACTTTGACTTGTCCTTTTAGCTCCCGAAACAGCTTCACGCATCCCAAGACAGCTATAATTCCGCTCCAAATTCACTCTTCCTCCAAATGCATGCAAAACGGACGATAAATGGCTCGATTTCACTACTTTCTGGTTCATTCCTGCAAATAAGACAAAATAACCCAAAGTAGCATATTCGGGGCATTTCGTAGCATAAACTACGATAAAAGCATAGAAATACGTGCATAAAAAGGCCTAAAAAGACTATATAAAATGCACGTATCAAATCTCCCCAAACAAAACCTTTATTCGTCCTCGAGTAAACTAAATGCAAACTAATGGAACGGAAAAGATAACTCAGAGCTAGCTACAAATGCCCACTTAGACCAATTTAATGCAAGCAAACTAATACTTATAGCAATCAGTCAAATGCAAACGAGTTGTAAGATGTTTATAATAAAGCTGAACCGTCGACCTTGCAAGACCTTTAATAATGGACTCTCACGGGTCACTCTTCTCTCATGAAGCAAAGGGTGAACATATATATGTAAGAGAGAAAGAAAAATAGTCGTTCACCTAGACTACGACCCACATAAACATGCATGCAACTAATATGATAGACAATTCTAGCTACCATACACACATTCCAACCAAACAAGGTCTTGTCACAACCGAGGGCTTACAAAAATATGGTAAAGTGAGGTAATGGGTAAGAAAAGGCAAAACATTTATGGGAATGTGGAGGTATAGGTGATCAAGCTAGTACCTATACAAAACCATATAACAACATCCATTTCCAACTCAATTATGAAATAAGCACAATGCCCTTCATTTGGCACAAAACTCACCAAACCGAACTGAAAATACTCCTCAATAAATGTAAATAAAGCATAGGAGCTGAAACCGTCTCATCAAACAACATCTTTTTTCTTCTTTTTTTTCTTTTCTTTTCTAATTTTTCTCGGTTTCTTCTTCACATTTTTTTTTTTTTTCGAATTCCTTTTTCAAATTTTTTTTCATTTTTCACGTTTTTTTTTCATCCTCCCTTTCTTCATAGATTACCAACTCCGAATCATCAAATACAAGCCAAACTTGGCACAATAACTTATATACCGCAAAGATAATCTAAACTAGCTTGACAAGGCAAGCTAAATTTGGATGTAGCTAAGGGTCAACAGGCAAATTTGGCTAATGTGGAGTTTATGGGTAAAAATGAAAGAAAGGGAAATTGTAAGCACCTCCCTACATGTGACACCAACCACTATCCCGAATGTATGACGGAAAAGAGAAATTGAATTTCATATATGTGCAAATTGATGAACATGTTATGCAAGGAGTAACTACTCACAATCCTACATGAAATCGGTCACAAATGCACCAGTTTATACGGCTCTAATCCTTAGAAATTATAAGTAGGTTGCCAAAATTTCAGGTCAAGTCTATTTGTTCAGCCAAATTTAAACATAAACTCGTAGATATGCAAAAAGACAAAGCTAAAAAGATAATAGTTCAATGCAAGACTTAAGCAAAAAGACAATTTATAGTGCAATTTCATCACTGAAATCCACCGTTTCGACTCAACCTGCATGCTAAAATAAATAAACGTGAAATTTTTTGAATTTTATAAATTTTTTTAATATTTATGAGATTTGAAATTTTATATGAAAAATAAACAACAATGCATACGGAAATTAAACGTGATAACAGAAATGCAAATAAAAACAAGATGCAGACACAGATATGGATGCATAACCTCCCCAAACCAAACCGTACAATGCCCCCATTGTACCAAAACATGGAAAGGAAATGCAAACTAAAAGAGAAAGAGAGTAAATACGGAAAGCTCACAAGAATTTTCGAAGAAGGGACCTCCCCAAACCAGCCAGCAACGTGGGAGGTCGCTAAATAGCCCAAATATCGTCACAGGAAGCAAATCCAAGTCAATAACACTCGATAGCAGTCGAACAGTAGTCGATTGAGTGAACAGGGCGTCTAAAACTGCTCGATCGAAAGGAAATTAGGTCGATCGAGTAACTCTCTTTGCAGGTGCTCGATCGAGTAAAATAAATGCTCGATCGAGAGGATTTAGCAGCGAAAGTGCTCGATCGAGTAAAAAAAGTACTCGATCGAGTGATCCTCAGTGTGTTCCTGCAAAACGCAATAAAAACAGCCCGCAAACTAACAAAAACAAGCCGAACTGATATAGTCTATGGTACAAAGACCATTTATTACACACAACTGAAATAAAATGCAATGCAATTAAAAATAAATCTCCGGATTGCCTTCCGGGTAGCGCTAGCTTCAGACAGGTCCCAGCTCGACCTTCTTTTCTTCGAGGCTCTCTAATTAGTCATAATCAAAACAGCATGAGATCATACATCTGCGCATGTGCTACACAAAAGCATAAGTAGCACCATAGTGGAATAAAGAAATAGGAAATAAAAGTATGTAAACATTTAAGTCTAACAAATTTCCTATGAGAGCTCCTAAATTTGTCCACAAAATATAGGAGTGCGGGAGCAATAGACGATAAATTAAGGTCCCGATTCAGATTAGCAATTTTGACATGACAAGTACGGTGAAAGACAGTTAGATTAATTAACCATCTGGGAGAGGGTATATTATTGAAATACGAAGCATGAGTAGTATGAGGCATTATACTATTCAAACAAACAATAATGGAATTATCGTTAACTACCTCCGGTTGGTTGCTCTCAACGATGGAATCATAGATAAAAGAATTTATTACCTCTTCCGTGCTAGGAGCAATTACTGACTCAGCTGCTTCTTCGTCAACCTCCTCAGTGGATTTCATCCCGTAAATCTCAGCCTCAAGTGCATCCAACTCGGCCTTGAAAAGGGGTGATTCACCGTAACCATTATCATCATCAAAATCGTCATCTAGAACAAACCCACATGACGAATCAATGCTCTCGCTGGCCAATTCAGTCGATCGAGTAGAATTGTTACTCGATCGACCACTTCCTTCCTGATTTTCACTCGATCGAGTGCTTTTAACTGCTCAATCTAACGGTTTTTCTGGAAATTCACTCGATCGACTAATATAAGTTACTCGATCGAGTGATTCTTCCTGTACAATGCTGAAATCCTCGTGTAAGGCATTGAAATATGATAGAAACTCGTAATCCGAGTCATAAAAATCATCCTCAGCATTGGGCAACACGGTTTCTTCATGGGAAAAACCGCTCTCGGTCAAGTACACCTCTTCTGGTTGCCTACTATCCGACTCAGCAGCTAGCTGAGCTATTTGAGACTCCAGCTCAATGAATTGAGCTTCCATACGTCTATCACTCTCTTGCCTTTTGGATGCAAGTGTCTCCAATAAAGACTTCAGCTCCGCAATCTCTTCTTTCTGTATATTAGGAGGGTCTTGTTGCGGTGGCCATTGATAGGGTGGATGTGGCGGCACAACTACAGGGGAATGGCTAACACGTCCCCAAAGCTTGAACTCGTAGACCGCGTTATTTTTTGCCATACAAAAAACTGCATTGTGCTCAACAGCACCACATCTCCTGCAGTAAATCACCTGCTGCGCCATATAATGGGACATAGGTGATGGGTCAAAGGTACTCAAGCCTTTCCTTTGACGATCTTTCACCTAGAACTGTCTAGGTAGAACCTGTAAGGCCTATCAAAACAACACTAAAGAAAATATTAGAACGGCCTCAAGGGAAAAATCCCTTGAGGCTAAAAACAGACAAAATTAAACAAATAAATAAATAGTTGCCTCCCCGGAAACGGCGCCAAAATTTGATACGGTCGTTTCTGTACCAAAAATAAATACCTAGCTACTACTAACAGAAGTCAGCGGTAAGTAGGGTCGATCTCCACAGGGAGGCGATGTACTATCTACTTGTCTATTCTATCTGTCTAATGTCACTAATGGGGGTTTGAATTGTTTTGACTAAACTAAAGAGACTAAGGCAAGAGGGAAATGAATAAGAGAAAATAATGAAGAAATACGGGGATAAATCGGATAAAAGAGAAAATATGCTAGGAATCGGTCTACCGTGGCAACTACACTATCGGGTCAACTGAGTCGATTAAATTATTGATAAGAAGAACGAGGTCGTCACCTTTCGGTCCTTAAACCTACGATTATACCCTTTCGATCTCTAATCGCCTTAGGGTCTCCCTAACTTAGCTTCCTCCCTAATTAGGTATCACCTATTGAATTAAGCAAGCCTTCCCTTCCAATCTTTCGATACAGGTCGGGGGTAACTAAATAAATCGGTCTCCTGCATGCATTCATTCAACCTAATCACAATTATATTGCTTAATACAATTCTTGTCGCAAAACTAATCTAATCATGTCGATCCTAACATATTGCTACCATGGTTTCCCTAGTCCTAACATATTAAAGGAATTAGCTAGACATAATTAAATAAAGAGCATAAATAAATAAGAGACGAAGAGAGATAAACATTAAATTAAAGAGGAAAAGGGAGAGAAATGTTACTGAAATAAATCCGGAATTAAGGAAGAACAAAGTAACAGGAACAATGTATTAAGTGTCGAAAAAGGGGAGAAGAGAAGAGAGAAGAAGGAGAGTTTACAACCGACGTCCTACCTTCCTATTTATAAGAAAATAGGATTTATTTAACCTAATGACGGAAACAAACTAAAAAGCCCAGCCCGTAAGAGAATCCACTCGATCGAGTGGTTTTAAACTACTCGATCGAGCAAACTCAGGCTCAAACCGTTCGATCGACCAAAATTTCTAATCGATCGACTAAACACTAATATGAAACTGGTCGATCGACCATATAAAATGCTCGATCAACTGATTATTTGACCTAAAACCACTCGATCGACCAGTTAAGTACTCGATCGAGTGAATCTTGACTTCAGCACCTGCAAAATCTCGTTAGTTTGACTTTGACTTGTCCTTTTAGCTCCCGAAATAGCTTCATGCATCCCAAGACAGCTATAATTCCGATCCAAATTCACTCTTCCTCCAAATGCAAGCAAAACGGACGATAAATGGCTCGATTTCACTACTTTCTGGTTCATTCCGGCAAATAAGACAAAATAACCCAAAGTAGCATATTCGGGGCATTTCGTAGCATAAACTACGATAAAAGCATAGAAATACGTGCATAAAAAGGCCTAAAAAGACTATATAAAATGCACGTATCATGGAGTTTTGTTATTCCAGCCCTGCCCGTCTTTTTTATGGGGAGCTGTTGGACCTTTAGTCCTAATGAATTGTTTTGATAATGACAGTAATGATTTGTATGTGGACTTAATATTATAAACATATGCGTGTAATTGTGTGCTTAAGTCTTAATATAGAAAGGAACAATTACAATGACGCAAGCTTGAAGTTTGGACCAAGGAGGTACAACTTCAAATACACTTGATCGATGTATTCAAGTAAGATCAAGATTAGAAATCAACCACGAGACTCAATATGAGAGACTTGTGAAGAGACGATTCGTTTACTGAAGATCTACTGAAGATTAGATAGTATAGGTCGTCATCCGGTAATGGTTTTACTTTGTTTGATTTAAAGGTTAGTGAAGTTATGACCTAATAGCCATAACTTCATTGCTAGACAAAAATAATACGTTAATTTTTGGAAAATATATTTTTAATGGTTTATAAAAATAAGAGAGTATTTATTTTAATTGGAATTAATTAATAAGAATTTAAGTTGAATAAACTATTGGTTTGTAACACGATATTTATATCGTCATGCAACCTAGGGCTTTAACTAAATTCTATCTCGATTTGTTGTGGGCTATGGAAGCAATAGTGGACCGAAGGAGGCCTAGAGGCCGGCCGAACCCTAGGGAGGCCAAAACCCTAGGTGGCCGAAACCCTAGGAGGCCAAACTCCTTCTTCCTTTGCTTCTTACTTGTTCATCAAGTCGTTTAGGGATTTATTATTCCAGAACATTCCTATGCCCTAATTCCATAACATTCCTAAACTCTAATTCACTCTATTATAAATACTCTCATTCATTCATCATTTAAAAGTGACACACATATACACTTTTAGAGAGAAAAATATTTTAAGCAAAATTCCTTGAGCCTTAATTATTATTTTATAATTTGCTTATACAAAAATTGCGCATCAAATTTGTCAATCATTCGAAGAAAAATCGTTATAGGATACTAAATACACAAAGATATTATACTCACTCGCATAACGTGAGATTAGTATTTATCGTTGTATTTTTCTTATTAACGTAAGAGCAACCTAGAGTATTTAGCGATATACAATCTGAGTTATAATCATATAGTTGATTATACGAGTGGATTGATAATTTTTGTAATCCGGAGAAAGGTACTAAAAATTATTAATCGAAAATAGTGGACGTAGGTTTCGACTTGTGAAACCGAACCACTTCAAAAATCCTGTGTGTCTCTCTTTCTCTCTCTCTTTATTTTTGTTATTTCGATTTTGCATTTATTATTAGTAATTTAATTAGTTGATTTTAATCAATAAAATCAAATAATTATTTTATATCATATAGATCGAAAAAGCGGTCATCGTTTTTAATACTCAATTCACCCCCCCCTTCTTTCGTATTCGATCAATAGACTCCTCAATTGGTATCAGAGCCTCGTGCTCTTGATAAGCCTAACGGCTAGAGTCTGATCTTTTTTTGAGTCTATTTATCTTTTTTCCGCTGCATTTATTTTTTATCAAATGGATTCCAAACACCTAAAGTGTCCTATATTCAATGGGAAGAACTATGGTTTATGGAAAAATATGATGACCCACTTCATTAAGGGAAATGACTTGGAGTGTTGGTTGATTATCAAGAATGGTTCGAATAAGATCTTACTTGCAACCAGTAATGGCACTACCGTCGAAAAGAAAGAAGAAGACTATATCGAGGCGGATTATAAGAAGGCTGAGAAGAATTCAAAAGCAATAAGCTTATTCCAAAACGGTATGATTGCTACTGAATTCGATCGTTTCTCAACCAGTTCATCTGCCAAGGAAATATGGGATGGTCTAGAATTAGCCTATGAGGGAACCACTATTGTCAAAAAGCAACGTATGGCATTACTAATGCGAAAATACGAGTTGTTTGCCATGGAGCAAAACGAGTCAGTTGATAGCATGTCCTCTCGCTTTTCTAGCATCATCAATGAGCTAAAGAATTTAGGAAGAACTTTTGACTCCGAGGAAATTGCTAGAAAAATACTCAGAAGTATGTCTCGCAGGTGGAGACATAAAGTATCTGTCATAGAGGAATGTAAGGACCTAACTTCATTATCCTATCAGGAGCTACTCGGAACCTTAATGGCTCACGAGATTACTCTGAATCAGGATGAGGAGGAAGCTGGCACAAGCAAAAAGATGGCCTTACAAGCTGAGTCTAGCAAGATTGATGATTCTTCAGATATTGAAGATGAAACTGTATTGTTTGTTAAACGTCTTAGGAAAAAGCCCTTCTTTGAAAATCAAAATAAGACAAATAACAAATCAAAGCAAACTCCTAAGAAAACTTCTGAGTCAAAAGGGTCTTTCTCTAATCGTGGATGCTTCAAGTGTGGTGATAATGATCACATGATCAAAGATTGCCCTACATGGAAGAAAATTAAAGACAAAAATCAACGTGACAAAACAAAGAAGGAATTCAAGCATGTCATGATGGCATATTGTTGAGAAGACTTGGACTCTGAAGATGGCGAATCCGAAGATGAAGAAGAAACTGCCAATCTTTGTCTAAGTAGCGTCAGTCTTGACCTATTCTCTGAAAGCGACAATGAAAGCAATGGTTCAAATGCTGAGATGTGTCTTGTTGGAAATTCAGATTCAGATTCAGGGGTAAGTTTTCTTGAACTCAAAAAGCGAGTTAAGAAACTTTCTAGGGATAATTTAATTAAGTTTTTTGAACAATCCCTTGATCATTGTCTTGAACAAAGTCTAGAGTTAAAAGACCTTAAGGAACAGATTTTAGATATTGCTGAGGAAAACCAACTTCTGAAAGCCAAAGCCAAAAAGCTCAAATCTAAAGTTATGGCTACTCTAGCTATAACTTCAGACAAGACAAATGCTGAGAAAAATGCTCTTGAATCAAAAGTTAAGGCTAGTGATGTCATAACTTCAGAGCTTAAACTCAACATTAAGCATCTTCAAGCTAAAGTTACAGCTAGTGATGCTATAACTTCTAAGTTGAAGAAAGTCAATGAGATTTTAAAAGATGAGCTTAATAGCAAAGACAGTGTGGTTTTCGAACACAAGAGAGAAATTGTATTTCCTTCTAAGCAATTGGAAGAAGCTAGTAATAGTATGTCTAAACTTAAGGAACAACATGAAAATGAGAAACGTGTCTTGAATGAACGTTTTGATAAATTTCGTGAAGACTTTGAGAAAGGTAACTCTTCCAAGGATTCAAATGTAGATCATTCGAAATGTGAAAAAGAAATTGAGTCCTTGAAAGAATTAATCTTACATGCACGAAAAGTTCATGATAAGTAGGAAGGAAGCACAAAGGTTTTAAACTTCCTTAACTGAACAATCTGATAACAACATGAAGATGGGACTTGGTCATGAATGCTATAGCCGTAGAGACCATGATAAATGCAAATCTAATCCTTCTGATCACGATTTGAGAAAAAGAAAATATGTTAATCTTCCAGAATACTTGATTTGTAATTACTGTGGCTCTACTGGACATATTCAAGTCAATTGTGTCAAACTTGCTTGGGATAAGAAAAAGAATGTCGAAACTGTTAAGACTTGTGATTTCATAGTTGAAGATGATGTCTCAACTATAGATGAATCTAACGACAACGAAGAACGCAATAATGAGTTTAGATGGACTTATGATATGGCTTTTGATTACTCATCCGTTCTTTCAAAATCAAACAAAATGAATGAGAATCGAAAGCATACATTCAAGCCTAAAGTTCATAACTCTAAACCTAGAGGTCTCATGAAGGTACTAGACCTAGAGCTACTTTTGTTAGAACAAAACCTAGAGTACCTTATGTTCCGATTGTTAGACAAAGACCAAGACAACCCAATGTTAAAGCCAAAAGAATAATAAGACAAGTATGGGTTAGAAAGGATCAAATATATAGAATTACTAACCATAAAGGACCCAACTTAGCTTGGGTACCTAAAAGTAGTATTTGATTTATTTGCAGGTAGAAGTGAAAGAAAATAATCTATGGTATCTCGACAGTGGATGCTCGAGACACATGACAGGAGACAGAAATCTTTTTCTTTCACTAGAGCCCTTCTTCGGTGGCAAAGTTACCTTTGGAGATAACAAGAAGGGTAGGATTATTGGAGTAGGAAAAATTGGAATTTCAACCTCCCATTCAATCGATAAAGTATATCTGGTAAGTGGTCTTAAACATAACTTACTTAGTATTTCTCAATTATGTGACAAAGGAAATAGAGTTGTTTTTCATGCCGATGTTTGTCGTATCATAATTGAAGGTACTAGTAATGTTTTACTTGAGGGTCACCGTATGAGGAATGTGTATATGATTGACTTAAATGTTGTCAATACAAATTCCTTTTCGTGTATGAAAGCAGCCTCAGATGAGTCTTGCTTGTGGCACAAGAGGTTTGCACACATTAGTCCAACTATTTTAAAGAAACTTAAGTCCATGGATTTAGTTGAAGGCCTGCCCTCAATTAAATTCGAGCAAGAGACAATGTGTGACTCATGTGCCCGTTGCAAACATGTTAGATCCTCATTTAAACCTAAAAGAGTAGTTAGCACTAAACGAACACTTGAGATGGTACACATGGATTTATGTGGACATATGAAAGTTAGAAGCCGTGGTGGATCAAAGTATATATTTGTTCTAGTCGACGATTACTCAAGGTATGTCTGGCCAATCTTTCTTTCCTCTAAAGATGAAACTTTCGATGAATTTGTGTTATTAATGAAGCTTGCCCAAAATAAATATGATAAAAAGCTTATTTCGATTCGGACGGATCACGGCACGGAATTTGATAATCAATTGTTTATAGAATTTTGTAGGAAAAATGGTGTGGGGCATAACTTCTCCGCACCACGTACCCCACAAAAAAATGGTGTCGTGGAACGTATGAATCGAACCCTAGAGAATATGGCTCGTACTATGATTTTGTGTAGTGGCCTTCCTAGAAGTTTTTGGGCAGAAGCTGTTAGTACCGCATGCTATGTGCGTAATAGAGCTATGATTCGACCTATTTTGAAAAAGACTCCCTATGAACTCTTAAGAGGGAGAAAACCCAATATATCACATCTCCGTTGCTTCGGGAGCAAATGCTTTGTTCACAATAATGGAAAAGAAAATTTAGGAAAATTTGACCCCCGAAGTGACGAAGCTGTTTTTCTGGGATATTCGGATCATAGTAAAGCTTACAAAGTGTTCAATAAAAGAACCTTGCGCATAGAAGAAAGTGTTCATGTTCGCTTTGACGAAGATAATGTGCTTGATAAAGTTGAACAGGAATAAGATGATCCAGATGAGCCCGATTTCTTTCTAGCAAGATATGAGCCCTTAAATGAAGATGAAGATATTCAAGGTATCAATGATGAACTAGATAAATCTGCAAACGATCCTAAGAGAAGTGATGAGTCCGTAGTTAATGATACTATTGACCCTTCCTTAGATAAGGAAAAAGATCTGGAAGTTATACCTAATGATGGTGTAACTTCCGATCCAAATCATGAAATTTCTAATGAAGTTAGTGATACTTCTGAAGAAAATCCCGAGTCCAACTCAGGGGGAACAAATCATGATTCCACGTCTGCAGATGGTTCGAGTTCATTAAATGATAAAGAGCCTAGAGTTCTCAAAAAGTGGAAACATCAAAGCTCCCACCCTTTGGACAAAATCCTAGGAGATCTAGAACAAGGCATTAAAACTAGAAGGTCCTTGAATAATTTCTGCTCATTCTTTTCGTTTCTATCAACCATTGAACCTACCAATATTAAATAAGCTCTTGCTGAACCTGATTGGATAACCGCTATGCAAGATGAGCTTCACCAATTTGAACGCAATAAGGTATGGCACTTAGTGCCACGACCTAGTGATCGAACTGTTATTGGTACAAGATGGGTGTTCAGAAATAAATTGGACGATGCAGGACTTATTACAAGAAACAAGGCTCGACTAGTTGTCCAAGGCTACAATCAACAAGAAGGGATCGATTATGACGAGACCTTTGCACTTGTAGGAAGACTCGAGGCTATTTGTCTCATTATTGCCTTTGCTGCTCATAAAGGAATGAAATTATTTCAAATGGACGTTAAGACTGCTTTTCTTAATGGTTATTTGGAAGAAGAAGTTTATGTAGAACAACCTCCCGGATTTTTAGATAGCAAGTTTCAAAACCACGTTTATAAATTAGACAAAGCTTTATATGGTTTGAAACAAGCTCCAAGGGCGTGGTATGACAGATTATCCAAGTTCTTATTACAAAATAATTTTATAAGAGGATCTGTCGATAAAACCTTGTTCCTAAAATCTGAGGGTTCTAATTTACTTGTTGTCTAAATTTATGTAGACGATATTATATTCGGTTCTACTAATGAAAAATTGTGCAAGTATTTTTCAGATCTAATGACTTCTGAGTTTGAAATGAGCATGATGGGAGAATTGAAGTACTTTCTAGGTTTACAAATTCAACAAACAAAGGATGGTATAAAGATTCACCAACAGAAATATATCAAGGAACTGATTCGAAAATTCGGTATGAAAAATGCAAAATCTTACGATACACCTATGGTACCTGAAAAGAAGATCACTATAGATGAACATGGTAAGTGTGTTGATGAGACTACATATCGAGGTATGATTGGTTCACTTTTATATTTAACTGCAAGTCGTCCTGATATAATGTATAGTGTATGTGTCTGTGCGCGATATCAATCGTGTCCTAAAGAATCACATATGATTGCAGTTAAACGTATCTTGAGATATTTAATTGGTATATCAAATTTGTACTTATGGTATCCACTTGAGTGTAATTTCGATCTAGTAGGGTATTCAGATGCAGATTATGCAGGATGCTCTTTAGATAGGAAAAGCACTTCTGGATATGCAACGTTTGTTTGACCTTGTATCATCACATGGGGATCAAAGAAACAAAATTCAGTTGCAATGTCTACTGCTGAAGCCGAGTATGTATCGGCTGGACTGGTATGTTCTCAATTACTTTGGTTAAAGCAACAACTATGTGATTATGGTATAAATGTAGGTCGTATGCCTATTATGTGTGACAATACGAGTGCTATAGTAATTTCTAAGAACCCCGCTCAAAGACCTTTGGAGGACCAAACATATAGATATTCGACACCATTTTCTACGAGATCATGTAGAGAAAGGCAACATTTCACTTGAATTTTGTAGTACCGAAAGGCAATGGGCTGATATCTTGACTAAGCCGTTAGCTAGAAAACGCTTTGAGTTATTGAGACTTGTGATTGGTTTAATTAGTGATAATTAAATCCGTCATAATTATGTCTGAGAACCTGAATGACTGGCTAGGAAGATGATATTGTACGATTGTGTCCGTATATTTTTGTTGCAAGTTTAATTATGTTAAAATAATGTTTATTTTACGTGTTATATCTTGCTTATGTGTATGGTAATATTTTATATTCTGCATAATCACATTTCCTTACAAAAGTTCGACAAAATCTACAATAAACTGCCTAAATATAATAAAGATATTTCTATCTTATTATATTCCTACACAAATCCTGCCTAAACACCATCACAAAAGATTCTTTCATAATCTTACATCAAAGAGGATTCTTTTCTTATTATTGTCATATAAGAAATAGGAAATAGTACCAAAACAAAAAAAAAAAGGAAGAAAGTGCCGAAAAAAAAGGGCACGAAAAAAAAAAAAAAAAAAAGAAAGAAAGTGCCGTGAAAAAAAAGGGGCACGAGAAAAAAAAAAAAAAAGAAGAAGAAGGAAAGTGCCGAAAAAAAAAGGAAAGGCATTAAAAAAAAATAAGGAAATTGGTATTATTCTCTATCTTTAAGAAATTCTATTCTTACCAAAACACAAATTCCTTATGCTATATATACCCCTTTAATCTTTCCATAATTCTCATCAATTCTAATCATCTAAAACCCTAATATCTTTTGCTAAAACCTTCAAATTTCTTAATGACAAATCAACCTACAACCCGTTTTCAATCCAAGAAACATGTTGTTGTTAGAAAGAAGGTAAGCCAATCACCTCCAAGAACCACGCGCTCCACCTCACCGGCCGACACCCCGCGCTCCCCACGGTCCGCCGTCGACCTACCCGACAACCTCACAAAAAGACGAAAATTGATTAAGGGTAAGGGAAAGTTGGTTTCGGAATTTGAGGTAAGTTCAAAGACTAAGAACTATGTACTTCAAGATGGTTCTTCACGTACTCTTTACACACAGCATATGGATGATTACACCAACAATGGACTGAATAATCTTCGATTAACTCAAGTAGAACGAAGGGATATCAATCAAGTTGCTCAATATCGCATTCACGCAGGACGAGTATATTCAATTGATTGGTTAAAGAAATATAAAGCACTTGGGTTTTTCAGGAATTTTCTCAAAGATCAAGGATGGGAAAATATTGTTGATGTAAGTGGTCCTGTCTTTCCTATTGAGGTATATCAATTTTATGCTACTGTTAAATTTAAGGAAGGAAATTTACTTGTTGTGGTTAATGAGACATCCATACGTGTCCCACCTGGTGATTTTTGCAACTTGGCTTGAGTTCCTGAAGGAGGAATCGAAATCAATCCAAGCGTAGAATGGGGAAGTATGTCACCTGAAAAAAGGTTGTTAGTGAAACGGTATTTCAAACAAGATGCGACTTCATCTGAGACTATTTTAACAACTAAGTTGTCGCCCACTTTGAGGTTCTTTTTGAACTTTCTTTGGACTACCGTTGTGCCTCGCAAAGAAGGTAGAGATAAATTTGGGGTTCATGAGATGATTATTATGAAGGCTTGGCTTGAAGGAGAAAAGGTTAGTCTACCCTTGCTTGTATTTCATAAAATTATACAAGCTAGTGTAACGGCTAAGATGGATGATTTAGCTTCTACTTTAAGTTTGCCTTATGGGAATTGGATATCTCGAATTTTAGAGAAGAAAGGAGTTATTGGGAAGCATAGTTATGGAGTTATAACAAATGACGAGATGTGCGATCTTTATTTATCTTATATGAAGCTCGTTATTAATGGCCCGGAGTTATGTTTTGAATCAAAAGGAGAAAAAGGAGGAAAAAGCAATGTGAGTTTTTAGATGTTGGATTCTAAGATGGAATCGAATTTCACTTCTAGTCTTGGAAGGATTAATGAGCAAGACAAGAAATTAAGTGAATTGTTTGATCTTATTAAAAAGGAAAAGAGAGTTGATACTAGTGAACCAAGTAGTATTAGCCCGGCGCGTCTCAATACCGTGTTGACACGGTTTGACACGAAAATCGATAATGCTCTTAAGGTCGCCGTGCGAACACACTCTGAGTCTACTCTTATGAAGGAAGGTTTGGCTAGTTTGGTTAAGTTTGGTGATGAGCTCTTGCAATCTGGAAAGGAGATGAGGTCTGAGATGCAAACTATATATGAAGCAGTTAAGGCTATGACTTTGAGGATTGGTAACTTTGATACTCGATTGACTGCCCAAGCTGCACTCCTAGACCATTGTCATGCGCGACTCGAGGACTTGGAATATCGAACCCGTCCTAGGTCACACCCGCCGAGCCCTCGCTACCCTTGACCATCTCGCCTAAACCCATTTCACCTAGCCTCTTCTTTTTCATTCCTTTGCTCACAATAAAAATCCATTCTTATGGATATTAGCTTTTTCAATTCCGCATTTTATTCCTTGTGTGATTGCAGTTTATAATATTATTATGCTAATTAAGAACTAGATTGCGTTTAATATAATATGTTTTTCATGATTAATTCTTGTCTCATAATATATTATTCTGGTCGTTTTATGTTTGTTCTTATCTTTTTAATGATGCTAAGAGGGGGAATTGTTTTTATGATTTGCGACCATCTCAAGTTAATTCTCTCATGGCGGTCTATAGTTATAACTTTGAAAAGATTATAAGTTTCTGCGCTCAACTATTCTATAATTTGGGAAGTATTATGTTGAGGGGGAACTAGACTTAGACACAAATCATAGGAGACTTGTCATCATCAAAAAGGGGGAATTTGTTGGACCTTTAGTCCTAATTAATTGTTTTGATAATGACAGTAATGATTTGTATGTGGACTTAATATTATAAACACATGCGTGTAATTGTGTGCTTAAGTCTTAATATAGAAAGGAACAATTACAATGACGCAAGCTTGAAGTTTGGACCAAGGAGGTACAACTTCAAATACACTTGATCGATGTATTCAAGCAAGATCAAGATTAGAAATCAACCACGAGACTCAAGATGAGAGACTTGTGAAGAGACGATTCGTTTACTGAAGATTAGATAGTATAGGTCGTCATCCGGTAATGGTTTTACTTTGTTTGATTTAAAGGTTAGTGAAGTTATAACCTAATAGCCATAACTTCATTGCTAGACAAAAATGATGCGTTAATTTTTGGAAAATATATTTTTAATGGTTTATAAAAATAAGAGAGTATTTATTTTAATTGGAATTAATTAATAAGAATTTAAGTTGAATAAACTATTGGTTTGTAACACGATATTTATATCGTCATGCAACCTAGGGCTTTAACTAAATTCTATCTCGATTTGTTGTGGGCTATGGAAGCAATAGTGGACCGAAGGAGGCCTAGAGGCCGGCCGAACCCTAGGGAGGCCGAAACCCTAGGAGGCCAAACTCCTTCTTCCTTTGCTTCTTACTTGTTCATCAAGTCGTTTAGGGATTTATTCTTCCAGAACATTCCTATGCCCTAATTCCAGAACATTCCTAAACCCTAATTCACTCTACTATAAATACTCTCATTCATTCATCATTTAAAAGTGGCACACATCTACACTTTTAGAGAGAAAAATATTTTAAGCAAAATTCCTTGAGCCTTAATTATTATTTTATAATTTGCTTATACAAAAATTGCGCATCAAATTTGTCAATCATTCGAAGAAAAATCGTTATAGGATACTAAATACACAAAGATATTATACTCACTCGCATAACGTGAGATTAGTATTTATCGTTGTATTTTTCTTATTAACGTAAGAGCAACCTAGAGTATTTAGCGATACTCAATCTGAGTTATAATCATATTGTCGATTATATGAGTGGATTGATAATTTTTGTAATCCGGAGAAAGGTACTAAAAATTATTAATCGAGAATAGTGGACGTAGGTTTCGACTTGTGAAACTGAACCACTTCAAAAATCATGTGTGTCTCTCTTTCTCCCTCTCTTTATTTTTGTTATTTCGATTTTGCATTTATTATTAGTAATTTAATTAGTTGATTTTAATCAATAAAATCAAATAATTATTTTATATCATATAAATCGAAAAAGCGGTCATCGTTTTTAATACTCAATTCATCCCCCCCCCCCCCCCTCTTTCGTATTCGATCAATAGACTCCTCAGGAGCACTGCTTGTGTTCTTGTCAGGGTGTTCAGCAGGGTGATCCGTTGGGCCCTTTGCTTTTCGCTTAGGTTTTGCATCCTTTAGTTTGCAAGATCCGGGACACTTTTGACCTCACTTTGCAGGCGTGGTACTTAGATGATGGCACCATCGTGGGTGATACTTTGGAGGTGGGGAAGGTTTTGGACTTGATTATGGTGGATGGCCCTCGTTTTGGACTACATCTTAATGTCTCCAAGACGGAGGTCTTTTGGCCTGTTGAGGATCCTTGGAGTCGGCTTCCTTAGGTTTTCCCACCTTCTATTTCTCGACCATTGCGTGGTGTTACCGTTTTGGGTGGACCTGTCAGTACTTGTCCTGGTTTTAGCAGTGAGATTGTGGGGAAGAGAGTAACTAAGACCATTGAGCTAATGGACTTGGTTGAGGGGATTGAGGACCCGCAGTGTGAGTTGTTTCTACTTCGAGCTTGTACTGGTATTTCTAAGCTCTATTTCTCACTTCGTACTTGCTCCCCTAGTGTTTTTGGGTCAGTCCATCTTCCGTTTGATATCGCTCTTCGTTCCAGCTTAGAACGTATTGTCACCGCGTCTAGGCCGGGTTTTGGGGATTGGCAGTGGCGCCTTGCTACTTTCCCTTTTCACCTTGGTGGTCTTGGTGTCTATACGGCGGGAGATGTTTTATTCTATGCTTTTATTGCATCCCGTTTGCAGTCTGCTGGTTTGCAGGCTAAGCTCCTTGGCCCTTCTGGTATTGTAGCTGCTGGCCCTACTTTTGATGATGCCGCGCGGGTGTTTACTGTGACTACAGGTTCTGGTATCTTAGGTAACCCTAGTAAAATTGCTGCCTCCAAACTTATGAAGAAATTGGCAGACATTTATTTCGCGACGGTTGCTGCTGCCTCAGAGTCTGTTTTTTCTTTGACATCACGCCAGCTTGCTTTATGGCAGTCTCAGCAGGGTTCTCACTCCTCTGATTGGTTACGTGCGGTTCCTATCTCGGGGTTGGTTCAGACTATGAACAGGAGGACTTACCGTTGTGTACTTGGGTATCGTCTGGGTGTTCCGTTATTCTCGGTACCTAGGCCTTGCCCTGCTTGCTCTCGGGTTTTTGCTGAGGATGTTTTTGGGGACCACGTTGTTTCTTGTACTGGTACTGTGGGCGTTAAACATCGGCATAACCTCGTTCGGGACACTCTTTTCAACATCTGTTATAGATCTGGTATTATTGCGGGAAAGGAGGTTGATATCGGTTTGGTTGATGGGCATGGTGGCTCTCTTCGTCCTGCGGATTTGCTGCTTTATTCTTGGGACAGAGTGTGTGCGTTGACTTGACTGGGTCTTCTCCTTTGACTCAGACTGGGATGACGGATTTTGTGCCTGGCCGGGTTGTCGCTGATGCTGCTCAGCGTAAGTGTGCTAAGTACGGGGACTTGTGTGCGGTAGCAGGTTATGGTTTCCCTCCTTTCTCTTTCTCCTCACTTGGGGAGCTGGGTTCGGATATTGTTGTCTTGCTCAAGCGGATCCAGAAATTCTCGGTATCTCAGGATGCGGGGGCTCGGGTGGCCACTTACATTTTTACTAGACTTAGCTTTGTTGTTGCTAAGGGTGTGGGAGCCCAGATTGTCTCTCGGCTCCCCACCAATTTCATGTAGACTTTTATTTTCATTGTAATGAAAGCTGCGCGCATCATTTTATAAATAAAAAAAAAAAAAAAAAAAAATAATAATAATAATAACAATAATAATAATAATAATAATAATAATAATAATAATAATAATAATAGTTGTATACATAATATAAAATAGGTAGTTCCCTAATACCTTACTTATAACCTACCTTCTACTAGTATAAATACAAGACTTGCCCTACTCATAATTCACTTTTGCTTTTACAACAACACAAATAATTGATGAGAGAGGGATATCTAAAAGGAATGAAAAGGGAAGAGCTTGTCTTAAATTATCGTCTCAAGCTAAGACCGTCTCACAAGGTAACTCTTATTTTATACTTTATTTAGCTTGCAAATTTAACCACCGTTTGACATAGCCATGACTGTGACCTCTGCCTTGAGCAAACGTGACCCCACCATGACTATTTTGACCCACTGTTGACCACCAGTGACGTCGGGAATGGGTGTTTGATGAGTTGTTGTATTGGTGTTGTATTTACGGTCTATGTGGGTTTATGAACATTGCCTTGACTCGTTTGACCTGACCTGGGATAGGGTTGGTACCAAGGGGAAGGGTCGACCATGGTGGGTGTCAGGGGTGGTCCAGGGTGGTGGTCTGGGTGGTGTCTCGCCGGAAAATCGCATAACGTGAAGAGTGTGTTGTTGTTGTTGCTTAATCCGGGAAAGAGGAAGGGGTTTTCGACCCAATTTGTGACTTGACCGGACCTGGGTTCGGGTTAAGCCCTGCACTGGTGGAGTCGTGGCGGGTCAGGGAGTGTTGGCTGGTTGTCAGGGGCAGTCGCGGTGGTGTTTGGTGGTGGAAAATCGAAGGCTTCACATTGGTTGTTGGTGTTGATTGTTATCGTTGCTAGGGCACAGTTTATCAGTCGTGGTGGTTGCAGGCGTGACAGTGGGTTCACCATGGTTGGGCGGCAGACCACGGTGGTGTTGACGGTTGGCACTACCGTGGCTAGGGTGGCTTAGGTTGGTATGTCGGGGTGTGTTTTTGCACGGGTGGTACGTGGGTGTGTAACACGGGTTAGGCCGGGTTTATGGGGGCTTGATGTTGGCTTGAGACGGGTTTTAAATTATGAAACTTACGTAATAATGTAATAAATATAATTAATTTATAATTAGTTCAATTATTTTATAATTAGAATAATTAGTAATTCAAGTAATATTATGATGAGTACGATTAATATATAATTAGTTTATAACTAGTTATTGGGTAGCATTAAGTCGCAATTAGTTAATTGATTATATATAATTTCATAAGTAGAATAGTGGGTGATTTTATATATTATTATTATTTATGTTAGGTGACGGTTTTGTTGAGGATTATTATTAGTTGAATTCGCTTGGATTGCGAAATTGGGATATTTGCTAATCAGGTAGGTTATCTACTCAACTTGAATGTGCATTGGTGATATTTAATATTTGAATAATGATTAGAATTGGATATTGGTTGTTGGATGATTATTGATAAGAATTGCTATTGTTAATCCGTTGATTAATTATTATCCATGTTGCATACTTTTGTATTGTTGTTTTATGAAGACCCTGTCCAGGGGTGGCAGGTTGATGTATGAAGACCCGGTACAAGGGTGGCGTGATATATAAAAGGGTGTTCGGATTTTATTTTATATGGGAGTTCGTAGAATTGATATGAGTGTTCGGAGTATATATGGGTGTTCAGAGTATGTATGGGTGTTCGGAGTTGTGAACGGGTTTTCTGCATTTGTATATTTGATTGTCTTATTATTGTGTTTATTCCCGTTGTTTAGATATTCTTACTCAACCGTTTGGTTGACCGTGTATTCGTTAAACACTTGTGAAGAACCAATTATTGGGGAGTAGATTGATTTCAGGTAATAGAGCTGGCTTAAAGGAGTGCTGAAGGGCGTGAGATATTGGCATTTGCTTAGCAGTCTAGATCACCTAGAATGGATAATCATTATTTATTATTCATTTTATTTAGTTTCCATTGCAGTTGTATTTTATTTAATTACAATTATTTATTTTGGAAGAATGTAATGAAGCCACTTAACATTATTTATTTAATGTACTTCGTTTTGTTTTACTTTGTTATTCACTACCTCGGTCAATCCGAGATTGTAATACCCGGATATTTTGGGACCCGTAAAGGAACCTTGGAATGCGTGATAAGACCTTCTGCTAGACTAGAGGCCACACGGGAGTGAAGTATAACTATAAAGTGGACCGAGTATAACCTATACTAGACATAGTGGAGTTGTTATAATGTTCGCCTATAGAAGGGTCGTCTTAAAACTAAATTAACTTGAGATCTAGACATGATATTTATGTTATTCCAATTTGAGGCGATAGCTTGTTCTCTTACGGTTCCAACGGTAGGTCACACGCCCAAAATTACCAAGAAACGCGTGAGATATGACTGTTTTACGAAAACTGGTCGTTGCTGAGAACTGTGTTGCACTCAACTGAATAAAGGTCACTCGACCGAGTGGACTCGGCACTCGATCGAGTGAGTGACACTCGACCAAGTGAGTGACACTCGAGCAAGTGGACTCATCACTCGATCGAGTGGCGCTGAACCAGAACACAGGATAAGGAAATCTTATCCCCTTATCCCCATTCATTCTATCTTCTTCCTTATCTCTCCAAACTATCTCCCTTTTCTCTAAAACCCTCAAAAACACCATTTATATGGGATTCATGCTTGGTTTAAGGGATTGCTCACCTTGCTCTTCATTCCATCCACCTTGTAAGTTAAAATCTATCTTTCTCTAGTTAGTATAAACCCTAATTTTTTTGGGGGTTTTTAATTGGGCTCTTTAATTAGTAATTAGTAGGTATATATGGGTGATTAATGGGTAATAATAAGGGCTTTTGTATTATGTTATAGTGTAGGACGATTTGTGATAGTTATTATGTGATATTGTTGGATGAGACGGTCTTATGAGACGGATCTTGCTTATTAATTGGATTGTTTGTGAAGAATGCTAAAAGGTAGGTTTATCCTACTCGGTTTCAATATTTTGTGTGCATATTTGTGTGTCTTGCATCATCATTTTTATTTATGAGTCGATTGGGATAACATGTTGGTATTTGAGGAAGTTTTATCCATGGTATGTTGGGATTAAGTTCATAACGAGTCATATAATTGGTGTTGTGTTGCATTTTTCATGTATGGTCATTGTTGTGTTGTGTTGGAGATCATTGGTGGTGTTACTTGGTTATTGAGGAGACGTAAGACAGTTGGGAAACCGTCTTACGCTTGAGTCACCTCTTGGAAGTTCCCACTCCAAGCGGGATGTGCACATTAATGGCTTGAGTTACGGAGGGACTCGTGTAGTTGAGACATGACGGCTGGCAGGGGATCCGGTTGGCTTCCGGACCCGGTACGTCTGGGCGTGTCTCGGTACCTGTTTGTGGTTGTTGGTATGTCTTCGCATGTCCCGATATCAGTGTGGTTGTCGGTATGTCTGGACGTGTCCCGGTACCGTGGTGGTTGTTGATAGTATCTCATTCATAGTATTGGCATATTGCATATTTTCCTATCATTTTGTGTCGTAGGTGTAATTATTGAAGTTGACGTGTTGTGTGTCTGTGTAATTGTCACCTATTTCCAGGGTGGCCTGTGTTGATCCATATGATATTTACGATCATATGGGAAGCAGGTTAAGTACAGGATATCTTTGGTAGCAGGTGGGAGACGGGACGAGCTTTGATGACATCCAAGTCGAGTATAGTTAGCTAGAAGAGTATAGTAGTCATGAATTGTATTCTTTTATTTATTCATTCGGTTTGTAATCACTAAAATTTTCATTTATATTTAAATGTTTCTTGATTGTATCTCCGATTTACCGCCTCGAGAAACCGAGATGGTAACATCTCCCAATTACCTTGACCGGGTAAGAAGGGGATGTTACAAAGTGGTATCAGAGCGACGATTTTGGAACCTAAACCAATTAAGCAAAATGAATCTAGGAGTGTCTATAAAATGAACCCGACATGAGTACAATAGGAGATCGGTTTTGGATGAGTAGGCGCCCTCATATCAAAACTTATGCTTATTATCTCGGTTGGTCACTACGTGGGTGGTTAAGAGTATGGGTGAACGCTATATGGAAAGTTGTAAGGTTGCATGAATATGTGATTTACATTAAGTTCTTGTATGATATAGTTAGTTTCCATGATGTGTGAATGTGTAAGGAAGTTGAATGCTAGATTTGTATGAGTAGCATATTTAGAAATGGTTAATATGTGTTCGTATACGAATAATGATCTCGCTCTTTGAAATTGCAGTGCCTGTTAATTAAATGCCTACTAGTGTTATCGATAGCTTATGATTAGTAATGGATGTTGGTAGAGTGACTACTAGTACTATGGTAGTATACCAATGACGGTAAGTAGGATGACATATGGACTAACTCGGGTGAGTCACCGATAGCCGGTGGACTCTCGAACCTTCTCTTTGTGTTGCAGGGATTTCATCGTTCTATTTCGACTCGAAATTTCAACCATAAGCAACCACTCTACCGAGTACGAGTCCACACTCGGCCGAGTATAGTGCACTCGACCGAGTGGACCTTGGCACTCGACCGAGTGGAACAGTTTCCAGAAACTGGAAACATTCTAGAAAATAGGGCAGTCGATCGAGTGAACCCGGCCACTCGATCGAGTGGGTGTTGTAGCTGAGAATTTTACACGGGTTTAACCCTTTCTTCATTTCTTATGTTCTTCATATCTTATTTTCACCTCACTCATCCAACATCATAATTCCTCCCAAAAAAAATTTTAGTAGAAAACTCCATTTTTGTAATTTGTTACTTAGGTTAAGCTTTCTACTCCATTTTTCCGTCTCAAATCTCTTCCTAATTAGCAATGTAAGTAGACCATCTTTCCTCTTGTTTTTTCCATCTTAATTTGTTTAGATCTACATTAATTTATTTAAAATTTGTAAATTATTGATGGTCGCGCGGTCGTTCTCCGCCATCAAACACATTTATACACAACTACTAGCATAGCAAGAAAGTCGGGGTCGATCCACGGGACGGGGGTATTCAAATTGTTCAATCTAATCATAGTTGTGCTAAGGGTTGTCACAATTGAAATGGGTTGATGATTCTAATCTAATAAAAGCAATGGAAGGTAAACAAGCAATAAAACAAAATGATTAAAAGCACTAGGATGTCATGGTTTCATAGGGGATTCATGGTGGTGATCATACATGAAAGATTCATTAATCTCTTATTAGACACTTCTAATAACTATGTGATTATTAGTTAAATCATAAACTAACAGGAACTTATGCATGCATAACAAAAATACAAAGTAAGAAGAAAAATCGATTATTCTTACAATGAGGGCCGAATGGTATTTACTAATTGGTCTCCTACCAAATTAGTCTTCTTAAAGAAAAATCCGAATGCCCAAGAAAAACCCTAGATCCAATGATGGGATCTACTCCTTAAGGATTTGTACCAAGAAAACACTCTTAATACAAATACTAATTTATTACTAGAAATTAGTATATGTGTAAAATAACAACTAATATTATTAGTATACTAATTCTAGTAAGGAGAGAATAATATTAGAGATAATGTTAGATTTTCTAGTGTGTTCACAACCAAAAACTAGAGAGATAAGTTATTCACCAAGTAATAAACTTATATGTATGAATATCTTGAATTAGAAGAGAAAAACTCTTCTAATTCATTAGGGTGGCCGGGTAGGTTGGAGGGGAAGAGTGCCCGATGCCTTTGCTAGTTTCTCTTCTCAAGAGTTTAGGCATGCAAACTTATCGTTAGTAGGTTATGATTATGCCTTCCACTTAAATAAAATAACAAAGCACAATTAAACCCTATAACCCCATATACACGGCTCACTCATTTAAAATGGGTCCATTTTAAGTTTGTCAAATGTCAATTTGTATAGTGTGACATATTGGACATGTTACTAGACATGTTGTTTTAATAATGCATTTTTAACTCACTTAAAAATCATTATATAAACAAAATAAATCACATACAAAAATTAACTAGTAATTCACAATTACAATTACTTAAAATGGGTCATAGAATTATAAATCACAACTATACTTGTATTTATAATAAACCATTCATTCTTTATTTAAATTGTTTCATAAACAATAAGTAATAAAACAATTTAAATTACTTAGACCGAATCTTATTTAATCGAATTACAATAAGATACGTAATTTTACTCACAAAATCATTTGTCAATTTTAAGGAATTAATTAACTTGTATCAATCATACAACTACGTAATTAATCAATCAATTAAGAATGTTTCCCTAGAGGAATAGCCTTAAGGGATCAACTGATCACCACCGTCACACGACAGTAATGTCAAACTCTAGTCAGCCAATCATTACCGATTAATGTGGATCAGTTGACAATAAAATATTATTTTCCCTTTAGCATTCTTAATATGAGATTTAAACATGTGATCGCATTATTGCCGAGGACATATACTCCAACAATCTCCCACTTGTCCACGACAAGTGTGCGTCACCAATTCTCTTGTCCTATTACTATCTCCCACTCAATGCAAGGTGTCTTGCAGGTCGTACTCGCATTTGATCATATAATGAGTGGTTTCCTCGATCTGGAGAATAACTGTCTGACCGGAATTATCTACCATAGATACCTTCCGAGCGTGGCCACACATTTCCAGTTCATTGCTCCTCGAGTGGCCTTGAGATATAAGATAACCCTGACGTGGATGGACAATTTCTATCGCACTCTTCCCTTCGAATAGCCACAGCTCATCATGACCTAAAACATGCCCATTAGACCCCAATACAAAGATCGCAGAACATAAATCAAAGTCACTCTGAAACTGTGCCATCTTAGGCGAACAGTCTTTAGTCAAAGAATCGACTCATAAGAATACCATCGTAGCTCTCGCCACGACCAGGCTATAAAAAATTTCCAGAACTCTATAAGCGGTCATAAGCCCGACAGAGTGTCCCTCACAGTCTGCCTATGTGATCGACTACTCATCTCTCATGACTTTATGGCACTTGAACTTGCCATCAATCGCATGACACTCTAGTTACTTCGAGATGTCACCTCATATAAGTAACTAGGGGTGAATACTATGTTAATCCAGTTCACTTTAATGGGGTTCAATATTGTCTCAATAACCCATTTGGATGTAACAAAGTACAAGATGAGCTAACGATAACTCAAACAATAAATGTGATTATCACACACGAGTAGTCAATACCATATTACTACTCTATGTCTTATAATCATAAGTGTACTTATGCACTTGCCTAACTCAATAAAAGTTTAGCTTGTGAACATACCATGTGTCCAAGTATTCAAACTTTATGAATTGCGATTTCCTTCAATTTCATATTATCCTTTATAGCATGAATTCCACTAAGTACATGTCTAGACTTCGTTCTAGACTCAGACTCTTTAGCTTGAAAGAAGCTCTCGCTATTATCATATAACTTGTGATGTGGGTTTCGGTGGACAACACTACTCGTAGTTTTAAAGTACACCACCTAATCATAACGTACTTAGGTATATTTTGTAGAAACTTGCAATGATTGACAATGTAATACTTCGTATTTATAAGTCTTGGGGTACTCTATCGAGTAGGCCTTACTCTGTCGAGTAAGGGTAAGTTGCGTTTTAGAAAAGTTTCTGACCTGTTGGGTACTCGATCGAGTAGCTTGGGCACTCGATCGAGTAAGGAGGTACTCGATCGAGTACCTCGGGTACTCGATCGAGTAGCCGGTTTTACGGGGAGTTTTCTCGGGTTTTGTTAATTATGCGATTAAGGTATATAAGCTTTGTCGTCATTATTCTAAATCACTTTTACAAAACCTAAATTACTGTTTAAGAGAGAAAGCAAGCAAGTTCTTCATCCTAATCGCATTATTAGCAATACCCGGAGTTTGGATGGTCAGTTCTTAGCGTTGATTATACCGTTGAGTTCCTTGCGTCGAGGGTAAGATCTATGTACCCTTTTTATTGTCTTTCCTTTGATTTGGTTAAACCCTAATTTAGAGATTTGGGGGTTTTATGTGTAGTATGTGATTTGGTAGCCTTTATGTGTTGTATGATAGGAGGAGGGTTCATAGAAGAGGCTTTTTGATTCAAAGGCAGAGAGAGACCGTCGATTGTGTGCTTACGGGTAGGATTTCTACTCAAAGTATTAGTCCCATAATGGGATATTGGTTGATGTATTGTGATTGGTTGTTTGATATAGTAATTGTATTGTGATTGTGGTTGTGATCGTTGTTACGTGGTTCGCGAGGCGTGGCCCTACCGAGTGGGGTCACTTGCGGGGAGTGGCTTCACGCCCTAGTTTCGCTTTCGTGGAACCCGCCACAAAAGGGATGTGCACATTAATGGACGGGGTTATCGCTCACTATGTGGAGCGGGGATTTGGTGGGTACGGCTGCGGTCCCCCATCGGCGCGGTGGTCCAGTGGACGATCGTGATTGAGATGATTGGATTTGGCGTGATTGTGTGTGTGTGATGATTAAGTTTGTCTGTTTATCTTATTGTTAATATATATTGAATTGTGTGATTAGTATCGACCCGGTGTTGTTTTGTAAACTGCGGTGATCCATTCGGGGATGGTGAGCAGATATTGAGCAGGTATTGAGATGAATACTTTGGGATAGTTTGGGATGGCCACGACATGATGATAGGAGTCTTCCGCTGTAGCTTATTAGTTATTTACATTTCAGTTAGAACAGTCAGTTTGAGGACATGTATTATACATTTGGTTTGGTTTTGAGAATTGTACTCTTCACTAAGTATTTATATTTAAATGTTGTTTCTTCATTGTTTATTTGATTATCATTGCCTCGGGTAACCGAGATGGTAATGTCTTCATACCTGAGTGGTCCTGGTAAGGCACTTGGAGTATGGGGGTGTTACAAATGGTATCAGAGCGACGATCCTGAAACCTGTAACCAATGAACCTAATGAACGTAGGGAGTCAATTAAAATGAACCCGGGGTAAAAGTTGTAGGAGCTAATGCAAAGGCTTGGGAGACGTCCTAAAGTCGCGAAGTCGCCCTACAATTTTGAACCGGCCACATGGGGTGAGTGTTTGTCGAGTCGTATGTGTGTTTGGTTAACTTGTGTAAGAATGTGGTGAAATGTGTGATTGTTGGATGTTGAAGTAGAAAGTTAAGAATGTGAAAGAAAAATTGGAGATGTGTGGAAACTGTTGAAGGTATGATAGCATGTTGAATGTTTTACAATGTGGCATTTAATAACATGATGAAGTGATCTCGTAGATCGTATGAAAAGATGCGTAGCATGTTTAGTTATGATATAATGTGGTTTTATAAAGTTTAGCATGTTAGCACTTGACGTAGCATGCGGGTAGCTTTTATGAATTGGCATGACTCGATCGAGTGGGACTGACTCGATCGGGTGGGTTTTTGACGATTTTGAGTCCAGAATCGTGTTTTTGGGTACTCGATCGAGTTACTAGGGGTACTCGATCGAGTAGGGGGTCACTCGATCGAGTAGCCTAGCTACTCGGTCGAGTATGTTAGAGATCAGAAGGTCTGTTTGGGGTCTGATGTTTGGGGCCTCGATCGAGTATGTTGGGCACTCGATCGAGTAGCCCGTTACTCGATCGAGTGTGTTTGGGAACTCGATCGAGTAGGTTCTGGGCAGCGTGTTTTCATGTTTTGAGGTTTAGTGCGTGTGTTTATGTATACCCTTTCTTATATATAGTTTCAAGATGCCGCCCAAGAAGACTGCTTTGTACGCGAGAGCTGAGCTTATGAACATAGATGACATCGTTAAGATATTGGAGCATCAGGATGCTCTCACTGAGGCTTTAAAGACTGTGGGGAAGGATAAGGATAAGGATAAGGAGAAGGAGGTTGAGCATTCTAAAATCAGCCTCTATATCGCGAGGTTTAACCCGAAAGAGTACAAGGGAGTTGGGAGCCTAATCTTCTTGATAGTTGGTGAGAGAGATGGAGAACATATTAGATTTGGTTCTTTGTCCGATGAGATGAGGTGGAACAGCTGCATTCTATCCGAGGGAGGCGGTGGCAAGTGGTGGGATACAAAGAAAAGTGAGTGCTAAGGAGATATATACAAACCAAGGGTTACCTGCTATACCTTGGGAGGAGTTCCGTAGGGGGTGTGAGGAGGGAGTTTGTACCGGAACATGTGAGGAGTAAGTTGAGGGAAGAGTTTGATAGCTTTAAGATGACCATTTGAGAGATGTCGTGGCCGAGTACTATAGGCAATTCAATGAGAAGTCTAGGTATCTTTGAGGATATGGGTTTGAGTGAGGAGAACCTGGCATTGAGGTTTGAGAGGGGTTGACCCCTAAGATTATGGATAAGTTACCCGTGGGAGTCCTTACTGATGTTAAGGAAGCTTATGAGAGGGCTGGGAGAGCTGAGAGATTGGTGGAGATGGCTCAGGAGAGGTTAGGTGGTGAGAAGAGGAAGTCTGAGAGCGAGGGTGGTGGCCAATCTAATCACAAGAAAGGCAACCACAATCGGTCTAAGGGGTTTTCTTCCGGGTCGGGTTGATCTTTGGGGCTTCCTTTGGGCGTGGCCGTGGAAGTGTGAGTAATAGTTAGGGAGTGACTGCTATAGTTTGTGGTGGTGTAGCCCACAAGAGACATGAGTGCACAAGTGCACCGGGATCTTTCCGGAGACTGCGCTGTGAGCATGCGAGCAACAGACCAGCTGGATCATGGCCAAACCGGGGATGTCAGAGTTACCAGAGTGGAGGCAAACGCAACGGCGGTAATTCTTATCAGAAACCACCAACGAACAACAACAACAATCAAGGGTCGGGTGCTAAGCCGACCACATCAGCCCAAGATCTTGTCCGGGAGGTGGGCGGAAGACCGATGGCAAGTTATTCATGATGGAGAAGAAAGCGGTGAGGAAGATGCGCACGTTATCACCGGTACTTTTCTTGTAAATGGTATTCCTACCTTTGTTTTGTTTGATTCGGGGGCTTCTCAGTCGTTTGTGTCTTCGAGTCATGTTAAACAGTTGGGTTTGAGGGTATATGAGTCTGTTAGTGAGCAAGTTTTTATACCTTCGGGTAAGTCTGTATCATGTGGGAGGTTGTTTAGAGATGTATCTATGATAGTTGGGCAAGTTGATCTACCTGTAGACTTGCTAGAGTTTCCTTTTGACGGTTTTGAGATGATAGTCGGGATGGATTGGTTAGGAAAGTATAAAGCTAAGATAGACTGTCATCAAAATAAAGTGTCCTTAAGAGGTCCTAAGGGTGTTAGTGTGTCTTACCATGGGTTTCTAGTCAAACCCAAAGTTAAGTTGATTGCAGCTGTCACCTTGAAGTCTTATCTGAGGAAGGGATGTCCTTTGATCTTGTGCCATGTGAGAGATGACCGGATAGAGAGTCCGACAGTTGATGAGATACCAGTGGTGGGAGAGTTTGCAGATGTTTTTCCAGAGGAGATCCCGGGGTTGCCACCAAAGAGGGAGATAGATATCACCGTTGAGTTGAAACCAGGGACGGGGCCAATCTCTAAAGCACCGTACCGTATGGGTCCTAAGGAGATGGAGGAGCTTAGGAAGCAGTTTTATGATCTGATAGAGAAGGGATACATTAGACCTAGTGTATCGTCGTGGGGAGCAACAGTTCTTTTCGTGAAGAAGAAAGATGGGAGTTTGAGGTTATGCATAGATTACAGGGAGCTGAACCGAGTGACGATAAAGAACAAGTATCCTTTGCCAAGGATAGATGACCTGTTTGATCAGTTGAGTGGTGCATCAGTCTTTTCTAAGATTGATTTGAGGTCGGGGTACCATCAGGTGAAGATTAGAAAGGTGGACATACCAAAGACAGCTTTCACGTCGAGGTATGGCCATTATGAGTATATGGTGATGCCGTTTGGGTTGTCTAATGCACCGGCAGTGTTTATGGATTTGATGAATAGAATCTTCAGACAGTTCTTGGACCAGTTTGTAGTGGTATTTATCGATGACATCTTAGTCTACTCTAAGACTAAGGAGGAGCATGAGGAGCATCTGAGGATCGTGTTGCAAACTTTGAGGGATCATGAGTTGTATGCTAAGCTATCCAAGTGTGAGTTCTGGTTAGAGAAAATTGCTTTTCTGGGGCATGTGATCTCTAAAGATGGGGTAGCTGTGGATCCGGAGAAGATAGAAGCAGTGACAAAGTGGGAAGCACCGAAGAATGTTGCCGAGGTTAGGAGTTTCTTGGGTTTAGCGGGATACTACAGACGATTCGTGAAGGATTTCTCCAAGATAGCTAGACCTATGACAGCGTTGATGAGGAAAGAGAACAGGTTTCGTTGGGATGAGAGTTGTGAGACGGCGTTCCAAACATTAAAGGAGCGTTTGACCACGGCTCTAGTCTTAGCATTACTGAAGGGACCGAGAACTTTGAGGTTTATACGGATGCCTCGAAGAATGGGTTGGGATGTGTGTTGATGCAGAATGGTAAAGTGATTGCCTATGCTTCTAGGCAATTGAAGCCTTATGAGGAGAACTATCCTACTCATGATCCGGAGTTAAAATGTGTGGTGTTTGCTCTCAAGATTTGGAGGCATTACCTTTATGGAGCAATCTTTAAGGTATTTTCTGATCACAAGAGTCTCAAGTACATCTTCACTCAGAAGGAGTTGAACATGAGACAGAGGAGGTGGATGGAGCTGATTGGCGATTATGACATGGAAATCATCTACCATGAAGGGAAGGCCAATGTTGTAGCTGATGCTTTGAGTAGGAAGAGTGTACATTTCTTGTGTACGGCTCTATCTTTGATGAGGCTGAGAGATGAGGTAGCGAGCTTTGGGATACATATGATGCAGAAAGGAGATGCCATGGGTGATATGTGAAGACGGACTTGAGTTTTATGATGATATTCGAGGTAAGCAGGCGTTGGACCCTAAGATAGTGGAGTGGAGAGCTGGAGTAGAGAAAGGGACAGTGTCCCGGTTTTCTATTCATAAAGATGGTAGTTTGAGGTTTGATGGTAGGTGGTGTGTTCCTAATGATGAGGAGTTGAAAAAGACTATCATGACAGAGGCACATTGCACACCATATTCAAGACATCGGGTGGTGACAAGCTATACAAGGATTTGAAGAAAACGTTTTGGTGGCCTGGGATGAAGAAAGAGGCGGTGAGTTTGTGTCCGTTGTTTGACATGCCGAGAGAGTTAAAGGGGAACAACGACGACCACAAGGTAAGATTCGGTCTTTAGAGGTACCTGAGTGGAAGTGGGAATCCATTTCCATGGATTTCATTGTGGGTTTGCCAAAGAGTCAACAAGGTAACAACATGATTTGGGTAATAGTGGATCGATCGACCAAGTCGGCTCACTTTGTTCCAATGAAAGATACATGGACTAAGGCACAATTGGCTATGGCCTATCGAAAGAACGTGCTTAAGTTACATGGAGTCCCTAAGGACATAGTGTCTGACAGAGATGCGAGGTTTATATCGAGGTTTTGGAAGGAGTTGCAGGAATCGTTGGGAACAACTTTGAAGATGAGTACAACATTTCATCCTGCGACAGACGGGCAGATTGAGAGAACAATCAAGACTCTTGAGGATATGTTGCGAGCTTGTGTGATGGATTTTGGTGGTAGCTGGGAGCAGAGGTTGGACTTGATAAAATTTTCTTACAATAACAGCTATCACACTAGTATTGGTATGGCACCGTTTGAGGCTTTGTATGGGAGAAGATGTAGGAGTCCAATATGTTGGGACTATAGTGCTGAGGCAGTGGTTTTAGGACCAGAGATGGTGCATGAGATGGTGGAACTGATTAAGATGATCAGGGAACGGATGAGAGCAGCTCAGGATCGACAAAAGAGTTATGCAGATCTACATCGCCGGGATATAGAGTTTCAGGTTGGGGATAAGGTTCTTCTGAAAGTGTCTCCTATGCGTGGGGTTATGAGATTTGGGAAGAAAGGCAAGCTAAGTCAGAAGTTTATAGGGCCGTATGAGATCTTAGAGCGGGTTGGGGAAGTTGCATATCGTCTGGCTTTACCAGCTGCATTAGAGAGAGTGCATAATGTGTTTCATGTATCGCAGCTGCGGAAGTATGTGAGTGACCCGTCACATGTGTTAGAGGCCGAGACCTTAGAGCTAGATGAGTCCTTATCATATCTTGAGGTGCCTAAACAGATTCTAGACCGAAAGGTTAGAAAGACTAGGAGTGGTGAGACAGTTCTGCTCAAGATCCTTTGGTCTAACCACGAGACCGAGGAAGCTACATGGGAGCCAGAGGAGGCTATGAAAGAGCGTTACCCTTTCCTTTTTTATCAGGTATGTATGGTTACGGGGACGTAACCTTGTTTCTTTTAGGGGGGTAGGAGATGATCGCGAACAGTTTTTAAGAGTTTTATACCCCTTTTATATGTTGTGTCGGGATGTTTGTCGGGATGAGTTGGGTTAGTAATATGTTTTATGTTGAATGTTGTTGTGGTTGTTGAGTCGGGAATGTTATGGGAGTACCTTTTTTAGTAGTGGTTTGAACTTCGGGGACGAAGTTCCTTTTAAGGAGGGAAGACTGTACTACTCCGTATTTATAAGTCTTGGGGTACTCTATCGAGTAGGCCTTACTCTGTCGAGTAAGGGTAAGTTGCGTTTTAGAAAAGTTTCTGACCTGTTGGGTACTCGATCGAGTAGCTTGGGCACTCGATCGAGTAAGGGGGTACTCGATCGAGTACCTCCGGTACTCGATCGAGTAGCCGGTTTTACGGGGAGTTTTCTCGGGTTTTGTTAATTATGCGATTAAGGTATATAAGCTTTGTCGTCATTATTCTAAATCACTTTTACAAAACCTAAATTACTGTTTAAGAGAGAAAGCAAGCAAGTTCTTCATCCTAATCGCATTATTAGCAATACCCGGAGTTTGGAAGGTCAGTTCTTAGCGTTGATTATACAGTTGAGTTCCTTGCGTCGAGGGTAAGATCTATGTACCCTTTTTATTGTCTTTCCTTTGATTTGGTTAAACCCTAATTTAGAGATTTG
Organism: Silene latifolia; assembly: GCF_048544455.1. Classification (NCBI taxonomy): domain Eukaryota; kingdom Viridiplantae; phylum Streptophyta; class Magnoliopsida; order Caryophyllales; family Caryophyllaceae; genus Silene; species Silene latifolia. Next base: position 139,804,844 of record NC_133534.1, on the reverse strand, counting down.
GGGGTTTTATGTGTAGTATGTGATTTGGTAGCCTTTATGTGTTGTATGATAGGAGGAGGGTTCATAGAAGAGGCTTTTTGATTCAGCAGTAGAGACCGTCTGATTGTGTGCTTACCAGGTAGGATTTCCTACTCAGTATTAGTCCCATAATGGGATATTGGTTGATGTATTGTGATTGGTTGTTTGATATAGTAATTGTATTGTGATTGTGGTTGTGATCGTTGTCTGTGGTTCGCGAGGCGTGGCCTCGGCTAAGTGGGGTCACTTGCGGGAGTGGCTTCACGCCCTAGTTTCGCCTTCTGTGGAACCCGCCACAGAAGGGATGTGCACATTAATGGACAGGGTTATCGCTCACTATGTGGAGCGGGGATTTGGTGGGTACGGCTGCGGTCCCCCATGCGGGTGGCTGGTCCGGTGGACGATCGGTGATTGAGATGATTGGATTTGGCGTGATTGTGTGTGTGTGTGATTAAGGCATGTCTGTTTATCTTATTGTTAATATATATTGAATTGTGTGATTAGTACTGACCCCGGTGTTGTTTTGTAAACCTGCGGTGATCCATTCGGGGATGGTGAGCAGATATTGAGCAGGTATTGAGATGAATACTGGGATAGCTGGGATGGCCACGACATGATGATAGGAGTCTTCATTTGTAGCTTATTAGTTATTTACATTTCGAGTTAGAATCGGTTTGAGGACATGTATTATACATTTGGTTTGGTTTTGAGAATTGTACTCTTCACTAAGTATTTATATTTAAATGTTGTTTCTTCATTGTTTATTTGATTATCATTGCCTCGGGTAATCGAGATGGTAATGTCTTCATACCTGAGTGGTCCTGGTAAGGCACTTGGAGTATGGGGGTGTTACAGACAATAAAATACCCTTTCTATTCATTTACTCCTTAGGTCAATAAAACCAGCCTAGGATTTTCACAAATCCAAATGAGTTTGGAAACTTGAGTTTGTATAACCTCTTAACACACAACTAAGTATCCTTCCAAATTCCAGAACAGACCATTAGTTCTCCTTGAGAGTTCATGACGTTTCCTTGAGGCTTACCAATGACTCTCATATGGGTTAGCTTGTTATTGACTCTCCTAAGCATGCGATTCATCTAGGACATGTTCATTAAGGCATACATGATTATACTAATGGCGAAAATATTAGTAATGGAGTCCATATAAACAACAATTCTTAGGTTCAGTAAATAACCATGACTCTTATCATGGTAATTCTATATTCATCGACATGAATAACCTACTTAACTTTTTGATATCATTAAGATGAAGGATCATTATCAACATAAGATACCCATCTAAGTGTCAATCCAACATCCCATGTTTTAATAGATTCACATAATGTCCAATATCATTCCAGAATTGAAAACTTGACTACTTCTTTATGAAAGACAGTATATGCTCGTCATTCCTAATGAGTAATATGTTATGCATTTCATGAAGGATTATTGCTCCCACTAAACTTCATGTCTAAACATGACTGTTACTGACTCCTACTCATTTCCACATGTTTCGTTTTGACAACTCATTCGAAACATTTTATGAATTGAAATAATCATTGCTTCTTTAAGTATTAGTTAAAACCATATATGTCATTCACATATCCCTTTCAAAATACCCATTTGGAAAGTGGTTTTAATACCTTACTTATTTTCATAATGAGGTATAGCAATGATTTGAATCTTTAGCATAGTTAATAATTAGCTTAGCTTTCGTAGACATCGACATGCCTCTCTATGCAACTCTTAATCATAAATTTCTATTTACTTTGGATTGGTCTCAACAATCTCAAATAAATCTATTTACTTGCATAGATACCATTTTAGTTTCATGAGGCTCTTAAGTAAAATGTCGAATTTTAAAATCTCTAGTTATATCCCTTCATAGATCAAAATCTTATATTCTAAGAACATCTTTTTTTGGTCTCCTCACGTAGTTCCCTTAAGAACATCTTCTTTTTGGTCTCTCCTCACGTAGTTTCCTTAAGAACATCTTCTTTTGGTCTCCTCACGTAGTTTCCTTAAGAACATCTTCTTTTAGTCTCTTCACGTAGATCCCATCTAGTCAAGGTTTGTGGCTACATTTACTCCCACTCTATCTTTAGGAGAAAAACACTTTTCCTCCAAAGATAGCTTTTGAGCCAAAAGCAATGATGGTGAAGGAGGAAAACATATCACATATCAATTTTATAGTGATTTGTTTGAGACAATTTGGAAAAATAATATAGACTAGATGATTTAAACTCGATAGGTGTATAGGATAAGGTTGGTAATATTTCCCTAGTGTGAGTTTAATAACTTAATATAACTTTATAATTGATCTTACATAAGTAAGTTGTGACTTTAGTCACAATGGCATGAGGAGAATCGAATTTATAGCTCATGGACATATAATGACTTGATCATTATATTTGTCTAATGATCAATTTAAGTTGATAAAATCTTAATGTTTCTCGAAGCAAGTAGTGTATGATGACAAATTTTAGAACAAACGATACGATAAAATAAGTGACTTGGGTTGCAAACCAAGTCACCAATATCCAAAATACAACCATTGTTTAAGGAAACAACCAAATTTCCAAGTCAAACGAGGAAATCAAAATAGTTCTAAAATTTCAAAATACAACATGGAAAAATAACGACAAAGCAAAATAAAGCCAAGCTTCCATCGATCTAGCACCATGGGCAGCTACATCTAGCTTCCCTCAAGATCTTCTAGGCTTGTTTTTCTTTGCCCTTGTCCTTGCTTGGATGCCCTAATTACAATAAAAAGGGTAAAACATCACAACTTCTATCAAAATACCAAAGTTGAGATTGAAACATAAAAGATAGGGATAGTAATTTACCTACTGGAATAACTTTTCCAGCTTTTATATCGCCAAGGTTTTGGATAATTTCTCTTCCAATGTCCAACACCATTATAATAGTGGCATTTGTCCCCGAACGGGGCACCCTTCTTGGGCTTAGAGGAGCTAGCTTCACAAGCCTTTCCTTTGTTCTTGTAGGGAGTTTGCTTCTTTCCCTTGTTGCCACCTTTCTTGAAATCCCCTTTGCTCTTATGATTAATGTTGAGCACATCCTTGGTGGTGCTAACACTTAGCCCCATGTCCCTCTCGGCTTGCACAAGCATTTTGTGCAACTCATCGAGGGAAACTTTCAAGTTTTGCATATTAAAATTCACCCTGAATTGAACATATGCCTTAACCTTGTTCAAGGAATGAAGAATTCGATCAATGATGAGTTCCTCGGGAATTTCTACCTTTTGCATTTTTAAGATCTCAACATGCTCCATCAACTTGAGCACATGAGGGCTAACTTTTTGGCCCTCCTTGATGTTGAGATCAAAGAATGCGGATGCCGCTTCATATTGAATGATCCTCGGAGCTTGTGAAAACATGGTCACAAGCTTCGTATAGATCTCATAGGCGGTGCTAATCTTTATAGCACTCCTTTGGAGTTCGGCCTCCATAGAGAATATCAACACATTTTTGATCGCGGCCGACTCCTTTTGGTAAGTCTCATAGGCTTGCCTAGCGGCGGGGAAAGATCTAGCGTTAGGTGCGGCGGGAGATGCCTCGGTAAGGTAACGAAGCTTGTCGTCACCCTCCGCGGCCAAGCGAAGTTGTGCGTCCCAATCGGCGAAATTAGACCCATTCTTTTCTAATTTACAACGATCCATGAAGGATCGGAGCCATGAAACATTGGTGAGAGTGTTTGAGCTAGTGGTTTTGGATGAATTTGGAGTTGCTATTATTGCAATTGAGAAACAATATTTGACTACAAAAATAGGAAGTGAAGGAATTAATAAACATCTATTGTTTTAATGACACTTGTAAACATTTTAAACAAGTTTTAATCATTTATATAGTGACCTCTACCCAACTATTATAAATGATTCCGAGATCCAAATTCATATTGACTCGGGCACAGTGAGCCGATTCATCCCTAATCAATATAACTCGGTGGATTAACTCTTTAATCGATTGTACTTCTAGATCTCTCGGTTGATAAAATTACTTTAATATTTATCTTTAGCTCGGAACACATGCGACTACGGTCACGAATACTTCCGTTGAGGTCAATCCAAATTTCGATGTAATAACAATTTACTACCCACTTACCCAACGTAACAAGTTTAGCACCCCGGTGAGCCGAGCCTACTTCCTTATGAAATTGGGACTTATGGTTCTACTATTTGGTAAGGCTAATTCTCAATTATTATTAGTGAAAGGTCTTGTCAATTTATTATCTATCTCGTTTTAAGAGAACTAAAGCGGTGAACTACGATAATTATAATTGACACAGTCGATGACTCGATAAAGTAATATGCATGTGTAGTTATGACGATTTGGCTATGCATGCAAACATATAAAACAAATGCAAAGCAAAAACGATAAAATCCTAGTATGGCCTTCCTAAAATAGTAAATCAAATAAACTATTTACAAATTCGGAAACCAACTCCTTTGGTCCCTTGAACTTTATTTGGCACGCACTTCAAGGTAACACCGTCTTTGTTGGACCACCTTCTCGAATTGCACCGTCTTCAAGGAACTCCGAAATAAATAAATTACATAGATTTTATACTTTATACATTATAAAATGAAAAACAAAATAAAATAAAAGTGATACGAGATCACATTAATTACAACCGAATCGATATCCCCATTCATTTCGGGAAATACCAATTAAAAACTAAGGTCATACTAAGTACAAATTACATAATTCAAAATTATATAAAATAAAATATGACAATCATACTAAAAATGCAGCATTAAAATATGTATAAAACATGCCATGTGATGTGCCAAATCGCCCTATTTAAGTTAATATCGTATATTCGGTCCGGTTTTATGGATAATTGTGATTACTAACTTATTAAAATCACATAATATTACATAAATCAAATCTATGTCCAAGTTAATTATCCTAACCTACTTAGGACTCAAAAATTTAGTCTTCACTAAATATTTGACAATAATTCAACTTGATATTTTATTATTGTTCTTTAAACACTATTATTCATAATAATAAGGAAATCATTCCCAATAAAGTCATAAAAATTCGAAAATTTTAAAATCAAAAGTTTTTATATTCTAGAAAATTCCCAAAATTCCAAAATTTTAATAAAAATTTGCCCTTAATTTTTTTTAATTTATTTCACAAATAAATCGTATAAAATACAATTTTAACCTTTTAATTCCAAATTAAACATAAAATTATGCAATAAATCAAAATTAAAATTTTAAATATTCTTAACAAGTTTCTAGAACCTGGAAATAATAAATTTTAAGCCCAAAATCGAAGTTTTATATAAATGACTATTAAAGTTGCTATTTATCAATTTATAACTCATAAAAATTAATAACCATTTAAATCATACGAAATTTAACATGCAACTTTAGATATGATGTTCATATCATATATAGAACATTGGGAAAAACTTTCATGTCATAAAATTCATTTTAGCTATTTTTGCTAAAATAGTCACTATTTATGTGATTTTTACATCTAAAAAGCATAAATCATGCAAAATTAAGTTACTAATAACTCGAAAAATTATGCATGCAACATCCTATGCTCTGCTACCAATTGTTAGGTTCATATACCTATTATTAGACTCTTCTAATAATGAACTAATTAACAAATTAACTCTAGTTCATTAAGATCTAGTGCATGCATAACTAAATAAGAGATTAAATAAGAAAAACAATGTCCCTTACATTGTTGAGTGGCTCGAAATAATGGGCACAAATAAGGCCACCTTCCTTATTTGTTCTTGAGCTTAAATGTAATGGATGATCCTTCAAAATCCCAAATGTAGAGATCCTCCTTTGATTGCACCCAAAATAAATCCCTCAAAATAATATACTAATTAACTAGATTAGAGTATTATTATACCTTAAAATAGATTCTAATATTATCACTATTACTATACTAGTAATCTAATATTTATGATAATATTGGATGAACAATTTAATGCATTTTCTAAAACAAGTTTAGAGAGAAAATGAGAGAGATGATGAGAATGCATGCAAAATGAATGTTTAGTAGTGAAATGAGAACAAAATTCTCATCATATAAGAAGGAAGGGGCCGGTTAGAGTAAGGCCAAAATGGCATCTACTTTTTCCTTTTACTCTTCTCCAAATATGTAGGTGTGTAAGCTAGTGTAGGTTAGGCATGATTAAGTTATTTTATCTCTTAACATAATTCAACCACTAACACCTTCCACCCTCAATATTTCGGTCCATATGTAAGATGGACATCCATTTTATTTTGTCAATTTGTCACTTGTCACACAATATGTCACATGTAGTATGTAACATGTTATTAATTAATTTAATACATATTTATCAAATAAATATCATTATATACATTAATTAAATTACATATAACAAAGTGTCTAGTGATTCTTGATCACATAAATAAAATGGGTCATATAATTATAATTCACAACATATTATAATTATAATTAACTATTCATTCTTATCTCAATTGTTTCATAAACAATAATCAATTTTAGTAATAAAATATTTTAATTACTAAAATAAATCTTATTTAATCAAATTACAATAAGATAAAAATATTCTCTCACATAAATGAATTATTCAATTTTAAGGAATTGATTAACTCTTTAAAAAACCAAAAACAAGTTATTTTCTTTTCAAAAACCAAAAATTACAAAAACATGTGCTTTGATTTCAATAAAATTTATTGAAAAAACACAAAAAAAACATGTCTTTCCTTTTAATTCCTTATCCCTATGTCGTACATTAAGGATAATGTCCAAAATAAAAGCGGGGATGATAATTTATATTTCAAAATTTATAAAAATTTGAAACGAATTTTGAATAATTTAAAAAATATGTTCTTTATTTTATTGCAATTTGTAGATACCCGTAACTGTCGATATTGGAATTTACAGAAATCCCAACCAACACCCGATGATGATAGTGTTGGGGTAACAACCCAAGTCCCACATTGGAAAAGAAGAAAAGTTCTATCTAGTTTATAAGAGACCCACCACTCTATTAGTATGAGGCCTTTTAGGAAGGAGCCCAAGAACAAATCCGTGCGGGCTTGGCCCAAAGCGGACAATATCATACTAATGTGACAGAGTGGTGGAGGCGGTAGTCCCAACAAGTGGTATCAGAGCCGATGGTTCGGCTGGGTCCAGTATGTGGTGGAGCCCGAGGTAGTGGACTGCCTTTGCCAATATGGATGAGCGCCCTCAGTGTGACCTCGCGATTGGAGATCTGTGTGGTGCCTTGTGTCGAAAGTCTTCCTGATAATGTGGTGATCAGGCGGCGGGTTTCGTTGGGTGATAACGGCGGTGCAAGATGGACAAATAGTATCGTTGGAGGGGAGGACAATGACGTGGTCCTTGGTTTGAGGGGAGGATTGTTGGGGTAACAACCCAAGTCCCACATTGGAAAAGAAGAGAAGTTCTATCTAGTTTATAAGAGACCCACCACTCTATTAGTATGAGGCCTTTTGGGAAGGAGCCCAAGAACAAATCCGTGCGGGCTTGGCCCAAAGCGGACAATATCATACTAATGTGACAGAGTGGTGGAGGCGGTAGTCCCAACAGATAGGACACATGTATTGTCAACGACATCACTCATTTAATGGAATCTGTTTTACGATGTATAATGGAACTTCGTTGACGGATTTTTTGATTTAAATGAAATTTAAATCATTTGTGTTTTGAAATGAAATCCGGACTTCGATTTTAAAACCTATAAGTTTACCTTGGCTTTTGTTTATCTTCCACTCCCCTTTTATTTTTCACTTTTCGTTTTCTATATTTTCGCATTTTGAGGTGTACGTTCACCCATGAACGGTTCTAAAGGATGATTAATGTCAGTCGTCCCCAAATCATTTTGGGATTAAGGCTTTATTGTTGTTGTTGTTGTTGTTCTTGTTCTTGTTCTTGTTCTTGTTGTGTTTTGAAATGAGTTTATTTACTTTCAAGTGGATTTTAAAAGTTTTTATATTAAACTTTTATGATTTAATTAATTTGTAAAATAAATGAATTTATATTATTTTTGAATTTGATTTGAATTTAGCCTTTTTACGATTTATTGAAAATAAATAAATAAATAAAGGTTTCTATTTAATTTAATTCGGAAAATGAATTTTTCAAATGTACTCGACTTCAAAAGTCGGTGTCATGTTTTTAAAATCGTTTTACGAATCGTAGCTTTTAATTCACTGTAGGCTTTGTAAAGATAATTGAAGCATTGAATCCACCGAGCACCTTTTTCGAGACTGTCTTACCACTTCTCGACTATGGAAGGCTTCATCATTAGTGATTAACACATCTAATGATGGGTTTTTGTCTCTAAAGCAAATAATTTTGAATTGGTTCAATCTCTTTTCCACGCAAAAGGATAATGATCACATGGAAGCTTCTTTCCTATCCTTAATTCACGCAGTCTGTGTGGCAAGAAACAAAGTTATTTTCCAAGGTGAACAAGTTAACTTTACTGGAATCCTAAAAATGTATGACTCATATTTGTCTATAGCTCTTGAAGCTATCAGCTCAGTCAATGGCAAGAATAAGTTGATGCACTATCAGTTGGACGAAAATGAGCGCCTACTTGCTAGAATTAAAAAAGGAGAGTGGAATAATTTGTTTGGGATTACTTCAACTTGTGATTTCGCTTTTGTTTGTGTTGATGCTGCTTGGAAGGAGGGCCTCTTCACTGGTATTGGATGGACTGTGTCCTCAATGCACAATTTATCTTCTGAAGGATTCGTTGGGGTTAAATTACATTATTCTACACTTTCTGAATCAGCGGAACATGCAGAGGCTATTGGCATTTGACAAGTTCTTGCTTGAGCGAAGGTGTCAGGAGTTTTTCATCTAACAATTTATGCGGATTGTCTACATGTCATGTTGCAGATCTTTGGGGTCGTTTCAAGAAGTCACTGCAGTAATGTTGTTCTTTTGGATATTTTAGATTTATGCTCGTTTTTTAACTGTATTAGATTTCATTTTATGCCTTGATCTTTAAACCGCCTTGCACGTAATATTGCAATGAGGGTTTGTCTGTTGTAGTAGGTACCTGTTTTAATTATCCAACTGTAAAAAAAAATTGATTTGAAGATTGATTTTAAAGGGATTTTTGACCTCGTTTTTCATGCGATTTGTGCTCGGATTTCTATGCTTTCATCGACCCATATTCTTTCCCTCAAAGCCCCAGGTTCGAACCTCCCTTAGCCCAGCCAAAGCTCACTCAAAACCTAGCTCAAACGACGCTCAAACCAGCCCCGTTACATGCTTAACCTGCTCTGTTTTTCTAAGCACCAAACCCGCACCAACACTACTCCAAACCTGATCCCCAAATCCTCACCTCACTTGACCAAACATGATAGCCCTAACCCTATGCATATAACTCACCTAACCCATGCTCTAAACCCAAGTAAACACTCCCGCAAAGACCCTAACCCAAGAGCAGCAAGACGCACGCACCATTCCTCTGTTTTTGCAAGACATCACACCCGAGTTCCCATGCTTGAGCCATACCTCATCTAGCCACGGCTTTCCCTGCTCTCCAAGCTTCAAATATCCTGCCAACCATCTCCATATTCTTCCCAAAACGAGTCGAAATCTTTGCCATAAACCAAAGACATTTACTTTCCAAAAACCCGCAAAGATTTCGATATTTCCTACTCCGCCTCCATTTGATACGAAATTTAATCAAACCTTCGTGGTAGTGGAAACAATTCAACAACAATAAGAAAACCAGGCCTGAGATAGAACAATACTTATGTGTGTTTGATTGGAATTGGATGAAATAGATCAGATTTGCGGGAACAACGACAACAACAAACTAATAATAATAGCAACTCCAACCCAGCTATGAGAGCGGCAATAACCCAAATAACAAGATTAACAAAATAGCACCAACGAACACAATAACTAAGAACGAACAATAAAGACAACATAATAATTAAATAAGAACACAAGAATAATACCCAACTAACAGATTAGATAGCAACTAACTAGAATATCGACGTACAAAGAGCGATGAACAGTGGCGTGAATAGTGTCGTGAACAGTAACATGGTGAACAGTAACACGATGAACAGTAACCACACGAGAATGGGATATTTCCTCAAGTTAGACCTATAACTTGAACAATGGCGATTGATATTGTGGACATGCCACCAGCACAAGCCAATCTGTGGACGTATAGCGGTCTTTTGAGAGCCACGCTCGGCGGCGTAAAAATGCTTTCGACCGAATCATTTTAGATCGCTCTGCATCGAATCCACTTTATACCTCGGTCAATCAAGGCAAAAAGCGGTGCTTGACATAGGTACTAAAGATAAGGACTCGTCCCCCTTTAGCATCCTATTGCTAAAATGACTCTCGTACGCCCTAGATAACGCCATCCACTATCCAAAGGTTTTGAGTAAGGGGTGAGGGTACGTATTGGGAAGCCCTTTAATCAGACAACCAATCCCGCCCGCGTTAGCGGCCTCTACTGATCGATCATGGTTGTTTAAGTACAAGAGTTGATAAAACAGTTTAAATGCATGAATGCGCATTCAAAAGCTTAACCTAACATGTGAGAATTTGCTAAATTGGTTGTTTATGCATGTACCAAGAAATTGGTGTCAAAGTTGGATTTAGATTAATTTGCATGTGAAAACGGAAATTAAACATCCATTTACCAAATTTGGGTTATGATGGTTAACACGATCCATTTATTTGGAAAGAAGTGCGTTTAAATGAAAAACTGTAAAAAAGTAAACTTGTCAATCTGATCCATGTAGATTCGGGTTAACCGTAAACGGGATCGTCCTAGACAAATGCTGAAAAGGAGGCAGGAGCAGTGCCAGGTAGCCCCATTAGGGCGCGAGCCTATTGGTGAGGGAAAGGGCTCTGCCGAGGTTTTTAAAATATGAAAACAGGCAGCCTCTTGGGGCGCGAGTCAGACGACGACCTAAGGGGCGTCTCCTGGTTGTTAAAAAGGTTGTTTAAAACCGCTTTTGTGATTAAATGATTTGCATGACTAAGAATAATTACTATTATCTTAGTAATATTCGTTGTCGGATTTGCAAGTTTGAAAAGTATAGTTTACAAATAAAAATGTAAAATGTTTTATATGAACTAATATGTTAAGTTCATTTTTTTGTAATTAGTCAAGTTTGTCATCGTACTCGAATTAAACCCACATGGTATAAGGAACCAGTGATGATTATGAATTATGACTAATATGTTTGCAAGTGTAAATAAATGAGAAAAATGGTAAATAAAAGAAAAGGGTGTTATAATACCCTTTAAAATGTAATTAACCAAATAATATCACCGAGTCACGGATAAAACCGTCATGGTATAAGGAACCAGGGGTGATTACGATTTATGGTTAAAATATTTGTCATAAAAATGAATTAAAATGGTAAAAACCGTAAAAGAAAATAAAAGGAAAATGTAGCGGAAAGATGAACACAAACACGGCTGGATTAAGGCCTGAGAGGGCGTAGAAGCACAAGCTCCCCTGCTACGCACGTAGCCCCTGTATCAGGCCAAAATCCGGTTTTGGCTCATTTCTCCAATTTTTGGATCGTTTTATGCATTGTTCATGCTTATAAACTCATAAAAACAACAAAGACATGAAATAAGTGAGTTGTTTATGCCCTCAAACTTACGTGTATTGATGTTTGCGAGGTAGACGACTTTAGAGACGGTTTTCTCATTGTGACTACTCGCGATCAAAAAAGTTTAAAAGGGTGCCTTAAAAAGGATTTTGTTTTGAAAATGAGTTGAAAATATGTTGTTGAAAAACATGTTGATTAATGTTGAGTTGGTCGAATGGGTCGGTCGAATACACGGCGATGGTACCAAACAAAATGTGTAAGGCTTGTGTTTTCGATCGGTAGGTCGAAAACACGTGTTGATTTTTTGACTTAAGAAGTCGAGTATAGAAGTTTAAGGGAGATGTGAGGGGGCGGACTCTCACGTGAAGATTATGGTGTGTGGAGGTTGGTATTTATAGAGGATTGTGCGGTGGTAGGTTGGTTGAGTTTGCTTGGAGACTAAGGCCCTGTTCTTTTGGACTGAATTCGTCTGAACTGAACTGAACTTAATGGACCTGAACTGAACTGAACTGAACTTAATGGACCTGAACTGAATTGAACTGAACTGAACTGAACTGAACTGAACTTAATGGACCTGAACTGAACTAAACCAAAATTAAAAAAACCCCTACGTATCACTCAAAAATTTCTCTTAACAAATATTGTGCCTTCAACCTGCTTTCCCCTTAGAACTTGTTCATAAAAAAAAAATCCTACCTTGACGCAACAGCCAATCTTTTGAAGGTATTCACTAATTCTGCATTACCCTTTCATTCTTTTGTGCCTTGATTGAATTCACATATTTTTTGTAATGGGTTTGTTTTTATTTCTTGCTTTTGTTTTGCAATTGTGATATTAAGACGAGATTTTATATATTATGTTGTTTCCTATATGTGTTCTTCTAAATAAAGCGTCTTGTTTGTGACGAGATATTGTATATTTCGTCTTTGTACTATTTTCTGTAGTATACTGTATATTTTCTTTGCTAGAAGATACAAGAAACTCCGGTGAGACGACAATTTTATCAAAGAGGCGGCTTGACAATAGCGTCGTACTCTTTTTATTCCCGTCTGGAAGCCATAGAAATCATCCTTGATTCCTGAGTATATACTGATTGAAAACTTTTTGATAAAATTGTCCCAATTATAGTGTATTTTGACCCAATTATAGCCTTATAGGTATTGTTTGCTATGAGTGGCGCCATAGTGGTGATAGGAAAGGGCTGCAAAAGTGCAAATGCTAACAACCATTGTTTTTCTTTTTCTTGAAAATCATCCATCGTCCTTCGGGGATGTGTGAACTATTTTTGTTGACTGTTATATTTCTTTTAGTTGCTGAATTATGGCTTTAGTTATGTTCTATCCTTTTCTGGTTAGAGAGGCGTGTCGATGAAGATCACGTTCATACTTAGTTACGTAGTATATAATGTGGACTGGGACTTGGTATAACTTAAAACATTACTCACAATATACCCAAAAGTTTTTGTAAATTGTCCACTGCTCTTCGGGATTGCTTTTACACAGTAGTACATGAAATAGCTTTTTTCAGTAAGATGATCGAAAAGTTCTGTAAAATTCTCATGTAACTGTTGTTGTTTAGTGATTTTGGAGTTGCTACATGTGATCGCCTTGTTCAAATACCCCCAATTCTCAAGCGAGGACTCCTTGATTGACTTCTAAAGTGATCGCCTTGATTTGAGAGTTGCTATATATATGTGATCATCTTTTTAATGTGTTTCCATTATATCTCATCCTTTGTCTGTCGTCAACTTCAGTGAAGTCGGTAATGGATACTGGGATTCATGAAAAATTAGTAAACAATCTTGAAAAGAAGCTGAATGAAATAAGCTACATTGTAGAGAAAATTATTTTTTTTTTATCTTAAACGTGTTTGTCATATGTGTTTTACCAAAGTAGTTGTTACTTTTGATCATTCTTAACAAAGCCTTTTATATATAATCTTCGTATCGATAATATTTTAATGAATTTGTGTCGATTTATTTGAAAGTAACGCAATGGGAAGAACTTCTTGGCCCGATGAAAATTCAAGAATTTTGCTCAACATTCTAAATGAGGAGAAAAACAGAGGAGTTAGCAAATTTAATTGGGGAAACATTGCCAAGAAATTTAATGCACAAAAAGAATGTAATGTGACAGGAAAACAAGTGCAAAATCATTATTCAGATTTGAAAGAAAGATACAAGGGTTGGGAGGAATTGCAAGGTTTATCTGGCATATCATTCAATCCTATTACTAAAAAAGTTGCTGTAGATGAGAAGTCTTTGGAGAGATATAACGCATTCATAGAGGTAAAATTATTATTAACTCATCTTAAAATTACCTCCAATTTGATATATTATTAGTTAAATCTAAATTTAAGTTATAATTTGTTTTATACAGCGGAATGCAAAGTATGGGCTAAAAATAATCAGAGGAGAATTGGCTAACATTGATGAAATGAGCAAACTATTTGATGGAAAATTTGCGCATGGGGTGGGTGGTTGTTTTTCTCCGGCAATGGCAAAAGGGCCATCTTACTTGAGTAGGCAAATTGAGCATCTTACTAATGATGAAACATATCAAGACAATGAAGTTTCAGGTGATGATGAATTTAGAGAAACCATGTTTGATGATGAGCATAAAGCTCCACCAACTTTAGTTGACCAAAAAGTTTTTGTGGGAACCTCACGTAAACGAAAGGTTGAAGAACCCATTAGTCCAGAATAACGTAAGAGAAGGGAAACTAGTTTTGATAGAGTTATCGCACTATTGTCCGGAACTAGTGTTGGTTCTTCAAGTAAGCAGCCTTCTACAGCTGAGATGGTTAGTGATGAATTGAATAGAATGAAAGTTGCAGAAGAATCGGGTGACGCGTACTTTGTCTCCGCTGTCAGATATTTAAGTGATGAAACACGTGCCAAGATATTCCTATCCCTTAAAAATGATAATCAAAAGTGGATCTATCTAAGAGTGATGGACGTAGATCCCTTGTTCACTCGCCCTTACTAGTTTGTTTTAGAAGCACTTTGTAGTTTCAAGTTTGTGTGTTTGAACCTTTCATTTTCAGGTGTTTGAACTTTTCATTTTCATATGTTTGAACTTTGTGGTTAAGATATTTGAACTTTAATATCGAAATAATTGAACTTGATATAATTGTGTTTTAATTGTTCTAGTGTAGAATGGATAATGTTAGACGTACATCTATAATTATTGCATTAGAAGAATTGCGAAGATCACTTGTACCAAGTGATGCTAGTATACAACGAACATCATCAAGTAGGCGGCCTAGAAGAGAAAGAGGGGAAAGTGGAGCTGAATACATTCACAGGTTGTTGAATGAAAACGCTACATCATGTTTTGAACAACTACGACTTGATAGGGTAATGTTTCTACAACTTGTAGATTTGATGATTGAAAGGAATTTGTTAGTTGATGGTAAGTATATAAAAGTGGACGAACAAATAGGAATTTGTTTATACATATTGGCCAAAGGCTCTTCGTATCGTGATGTTCTTTGATAGATTCAAGCATTCCATATCTACAATATGTGTGTATTTTAAAAAAGTGTTGGATGCCTTGGTTATATTGTCACATGATATCATTAGACCACACCGCGATCTACTTGAGGTGCCTCCGGAGGTAGAAAATAACTCACTTTATTGGCCTTATTTCAAGGTAATATTGTACCTCGTGCATTTAGCTATTTTTTTATATTTTTTTACTACCTTATGTCTTTGAGTTTTAACATCTCTATTACTACTATTATTTAGGATGCTATTGGTGCCATAGATGGAACGCATATAGAAGCAGTTATTAGTGATCGTACTGGTACACCATTTCGAAATCGCAATGGTCGTAAAACCTGGAATGTGTTGGGTTGTTGTTCATTTGATAGGATTTTTACATTTATCAACGTGGCTTGGGAAGGGAGTGCCCATGATCTTACAGTATGGCGAGATTCTCTAACTGCCGCAAAATATGTTTTTCCTCATCCACCTGAAGGTAAGTATTAACTAATTTTCTTTATTTGTTTATAGCTCATTATTTTGCGATTTTCACGCAATTTTTATTTTACTTTGTAGGTAAGTACTATTTGGTGGACTCCGGATATCTTAATACTATTGGATATCTGTCTCCTATTTGCGATCCCAACGTCAGATCCCATTTGCCGGAATTTAAGCACGGACCACCTATAGGAATGTTAGAACATTTCAATTACCGACATTCTTCATTAAGAATGAAAGTTGAATGTGCGTTTGGTCAATTGAAGAAAAGGTGGAAGGTCTTGAAAACTATGCCCCGGATGTTACCAAAGTATCGATGTCAATTATCGTTTCATGTTTCACACTTCATAATTTCATACGAATGCATAAGCTTGGTATCCCAATTGTACAACATGATGCAGTTATTGGGAGAACAGATACAAATTTGGATGATAAAGATCGAATGAGCCTTATGTCTAAAGTGAGAATGGATATAGCTAAAGCTATTTGGAAAGATAACAATCCCGAAGAGCATGAAGATGGAGTGTCGCAAAATGACAACGAAGAAGAACATATGGAAGTAGATGATCCGAATACCTAAATTTTGTAATTTGCATTGAATCTAAACATTTTTCACAATTGCAAGCATTTGATGTGTTGACATTAATAATTTTTATTTTTATTTTATCATGATTCCTATTTCTGAACTAAAAATATCGTTATTACACACTGCTGTCTATTTATATATATTTCAAAGAACCAGGCATTTATGACGATGATAATAATAATAATAATAATAATAATAATAATAATAATAATAATAATAATAATAATAATAATAATAATAATAATAATAATAATAATAATAATAATAATAATAATAATAATTATAATTATAATAATAATAATAATAATAATAATAATAATAATAATAATAATATTAATATTAATAATAACAATAATAACAACAATAATAATAATAATAATAATAACGATAGTAATAATAATTACAATACTAATAATAATTACAATAATATAGTTGAACCGAATCAATCGAACTAAATCGAATCGAATCGAATCGAATCAAGCGATTCGAATCAGAAAATGAATCGAATCAATCGAATCAATCGAGTGAATCGAATCGAACTAAATCGAATCGAATCGAACTAAATCGAAATTAAGTCCAAAAGAACAGGGCCTAAGGAGGATGCCTAAAGAGGCGCGAGCCACCTAGTGATACAAAGGGGTGTATTGTCCCTTTCAATTTGGAAGTGGCCTTTGCTCCATCCATTGTTTGGTTGGCTTGATTTGTGGTAATCAAATAAGATGTCATGTAACAATATGGGAATCTAATAAGATTATTTTTGGGTGTTATTTGGGGTAGGAATTTTGTGCTTGACTCGGGTTTGACCAGTGTTGAGTCGGGATTTAAATTTTGAGTCAGTTTTTGGCCCGATGTCAGTTTTGACTCTAATTAGTGTCATTTTAATGCAAATGGCAAGATAAAACCATTTATCACATTATTTTTGACATTCGAGACTCGTGTTGACTCGAGTTGAATCGGATTGACTCGGGTTGCGGGTTTCTGAGTCGGTTTTGGGTCCAAAGACGGTTTTAACTCTAAATAGTGTTATTTTAATGCAAATGAAGTTAGAAAACCATTTTTGAAATCATTTTTCATATCCGAATAGTGCATTAAACCGTCTCATGTATAGCCAATCCACGCACATATATCAAACACACGTTATAGTCCGATCATCATCGGATGGTTTTTGGAAGGTGCAGATACTGGGTATCTACAGAGCCCCCACTTTGACTGAGGCTTGGACGGGGTAAAAGTCAAATTATTGCCTCCAGGTCAATCGAATATTACAACCTGAAGACCATTACGACGTCGAGGCGACTCAAAAGGGTTTGAGCCAAGGACCTGCCGTTGGGAAGGGCGACGTCGAGGCGACTCGGGGATTCGAGTCAAGGACCTGCCGTCGGTAATAGTTTAGAGTCTGTCGACTTCCGATTCAGGTCATTTAAAGTCCATTTGATTACGTATAAAGGCTCGTCAACCATAAGAAGGAGTCATACCTAAGGCATCTTCGGGATATGTCCTTGAATTGCTTCTTGTTCGTGCGTAAAGGCTCGCCAGCTATTGAAGGTGGCGTAGAGACTCGCCAGCCATTGAAGGTGCATAATGGCTCACCAGCCATAAGAAGGAGTCATACCTGAGGCATCTTCGGGATATGTCCTTGAATCATTTGTGCGCAAAGGCTCGCCAGCCGTGTTGAAGGTGCGTTTTTAGGCTCGCCAGCCATGTTGAAGGTGCATTTTGAGGCTCGCCAGCCACGTTGAAAATGTGTTTTGAGGCTCGCTAGCCATGTTGAAGGTGCGTTTTGAGGCTCGCCAGCCATCGATAGTCGAATGATCGAATGTGGGAAATAGCCTGAAACATTTGGGCTTATTTCAAGATATTGTTTGGTAATGAATTCCAATCAGGTTGACGTTGATGGGTTCGGCTAGGGACCAAAGAACTCCAACTTGTGCGGGTCATAAACGAACTCCGTGGAGATAAATCATCTAAGCAAGGCTGTCTGGAAAACCATTTAGGGAGAGCGTTGCGTCGGGATCATGAATGATGTTGCGAGGACCTTTGAAAGACCTCTGTGAATTCCATTTGAAAATCGGCACTCACTGGGGAGTTAGAAACTTCTCAGGACTCGCCAGGGATATGAGTTGCCGCTCGTCAAGAGGTAGTGTATGCCATGTAATTGACGCGGTCAAAGCCCTTGGACTTGACGGGTCGGCGCTTGTTGGGAAGAACCCGATACTTACTTGGAGTACGTTTTTCTTCTCAAGATTATCTGCATGGCTAGTGACCATAAAAGTCCGCAGTCGCGTAGACAAGCACGTAGGCTTACAAGCATATAAGCACGTAAGCACATAAGTATGTGAGCAATTAGCATATAAGCAACGTGCATGTAATACCTCACGTGAGGGGAGATAGAATTATTGAAAGTTGTGAACCTTAAAATTGAGTCTTGTTGTTCGTAGATCCGTGATTGTATAGATTGGAAACATGTGACCGTTACGACATTGACTCACACGGACGCATACTGACAAATTGACTAACAGACGGTCGTGAACGTGATACAAACTCGGTATCGACACGACACGGGGGTGACTATGGCAGACTTTCACATGTTAGTGCAACTCCTAGCCAAGAAAGGGTGACAACGCATATCAAATCTCTGAGGTAGAAAGTCCGCTCGACTAAGAAACACGAATTGATTATCTTCTCCAGACACCTTTGCCTTCGTTTGCTTGTTTGATATCCTTCCCTGAGGCATGATGGTTCGGAGAGCAGAACCAAGACCTTGTCATCGTACGAACCGAGCACTAGACTATGGGCGTTATTATTTTGGACTGTAGTTGAGACTCAAACGATGTTTGAGGATAAAGGACGGGTGACGTCTCGAAAGAGAAGCTCCCAAAGTGAGAAGATGAGAATTTGGCAAAAGGAGAAATGGGCGACGTCTTAAGGAAGAAGCCCCCAGTAAAGAGGTATAAGATTAAATTCCGCAGCTGGGCGGGCTGCTTTTGAGGATTGATGCTGATGGTTGAGATTAAAAGGGGTATGCGGTTGTAAAAGGGGTATGCGGTTGTGTCCTTGTTGGGGGACTGCCTACGTATTCGCGTGTTTGCGAAATCAAACCAGATCGTAGTTCTTGCGTGTGAAATGGGTTGAAAATTAAAGATGTGAAAATTGAATATGTGTGGTTGTGTCCTAGTAATAGGATTGCCTATGTATTCGCGTGTTTGCGAAATCAAACCATATCGTAGTTCTGAGCTGGTTTTAAAATGAGTTGCAAATTGAAGGTGTGAAAATTGAATGTGTGTGGGGGTGTGGTTGTGCCCTCGTAATAGGACTGCCTAAGTATTCGCGTGTGTGCGAAATCAAACCAGATTGTAGTTCTTGCGTGTGTGTTGATAATTGATTTTGAGGTGTATGGTTGCGTCCTTGAAGGACTGCCTACGTATTCACGTGATGTGAAATAAAACCAGATCGTAGTTCTGAGTGTGTGTGTGCCTAAGCTAACTTTTAGGACCTTAAAGTGTGAGGGTCACGACGGTAAATGCTGTTTTGTGTCTCGAAAATTGATTTGAGAGAATTCCTCCTTGATCATGAATCGAAGAGGTGTAATTTGTGAAAATGTTCCATGTCATGTGAGCACACTAAAAAGTGGACCTTAATGGTAGATTGGGTACACTAGTACAGAAAATGCATATGGCTACGGTTCAAAATGGCATACAGCTACGGTTGTACAACCGTAGTAAATCAGGGGGTAGCCTTAAGTCAGGGACCTAAGGCTACGGTTGTATAACCGTAGCCTAAAATTAAAAGGCTACGGTTGTTTTAGTGAACCGTAGCCATAAGTGAACCGTAGCCTAAAATTAAAACGTATGTCCCGTTCTCGGTAGCAAAGCATTTGAGGACTCCGTATCTGGGTCAGGTTGAGAATGGCTTCGACATTATGGAATGCGGAGCTTGGTAATAATAGTTTTCTTTGACAGATAAAAATCTGGAGTTGAGGGTCACGACGGTAAATTCCGTTTGGTGACTCAAAGGTTGATTGGAGAGAATTCTCTCTTGATCATGAATCGAAGAGGAATAGTTTGTGAAAATGTTTCTTGTTATGTGAGCACACTAAAAACTGGACTCTAAGAATGAAATGGGCGTGTCCCGTTCTGGGGAGCAATGTTTTTTGAAGACTCTGTATCTGGGTCTGGGTGAACATGGCTTCGACATTATGGAATGTGGAGCCTGGTAATAATATGTTTGTTTGACAGATAAAAATCTGGAGCTTGTATTTGCGGTGTTTAGGCCGATGGGTTACGACTTGTAATGTGATGCGGAATGGGGTCTCAGGCTTGATGTGGCCTAAGCACGAAATGATTGGTAAATAATGTGGAATCAGAATCCCATGTCTGGACCTTAAAGGTTAAGGTGTGATATTACGAGCTTGAGGGGAATCCTCAGAAGCCTAGATAGGTCTCCCTGTAGCAGTCTCTAGAAGGACTTAGGGGTAAAGCAGTGTTGGTTGAGGTTTCGATGTTTGGTGTTTTGGACTCATCGGTCTGGAATTTGGTGTGTTGGACTCATTGGTCCTAGGTTTTGTGTTTGAAAAGTGAAGGTTTTTAATTCCGTCGTTTGAGTCTTTGTGAAGATAATGAATTCGAATTTCGCTATTTCATTTTCTTAAAAAATGACAGTTTTTAATTCCGTCGTTTGAAATTTGTGAAAATCGAATTTGAATTTCTCTATTTCAATTTTATTTGAAAAGGACGGTTTTTAATTCCGTCGTTTGGAATTGTGAGAAAATAACGAATTTTGAATTCCGTTATTTCATTTTCTTGAAAAGTGACGGTTTTTTATTCCGTCATTTGAAATTGTGGGAAAATAACGAATTTGAATTTCGCTATTTCGTTTTTTGTTTTGGCTTGGATCTATTGGTTCTTTGCTATCGTTCGTTCGAGGAAGGTAAAGTTGTAGATGGGGATGTACCCTTTGATGAGAGGTTGATACTTGGTGATGGGATGTTTTTGTGGGGAATGGACTTGCCTTCCTTCATTAATCATGAACAAGGAGATATTCTGGTTTGTTATCTGGGTTCGTCATAGAATCCCTTTGATAAAGGCTCGTTCTAAATTGGGTGTTAATGAAAGGTTTCTATTGCCAGACATGGAATAGGTAAAGAACTGGATGCGGAGTTTCGGGTCCTTTGGTTACTCAGTACGGAACGTCACTTGAGTGTACTCACATTGAGTCGGAATGTGTTTGTTTGTTTTAAATCAATCTCAAATCAATTCTCGTTGTCAACGGGAAATGGTAAAGGAAGAGAAAAAGATATATGTCAAAGTTGTGCTTTTATTTAAATAAATAAGAGGTTAGCACAGACTCGAGGAATACGTCTGACTCATGGGGACAGCCCCCAGTTTGTCACTTAGGAATAAAAGGACAGACACTAGGATAGATATGAGAAAGCCTAAGACTCGGACTCAGACTCGGACTCAATCATAGATACGGACTCCTAATCATCACTTTCCTCCTCGAAGGCCTCCTTCGCAGCATCCAGCGGCTTGAATGTTTGGTCTTGAGCATTGACCTACTTGAGCACTTCACTCTCGTTGTTTGGGACGATATGAGGACAATAGTTCATGAGGCTTTCATCTCCTTGCAGAATGAGATGTTCATTAAGGTTGTTTTCATCACTTGGTTGGCCTAGGGATGAAGCTATCAGTTCATGGTTGTCGATCATATTTTGAATAGCATGTTTCAGTTTGAAGCATGTTTCAGTGTCATGACATTTTCTTTGATGATATTGACAATAGGCACTGTCGTCCCAGAAACAGTTTCTCCTGCATTCAGGCGGGTCTGGAGTGGGCCTGATTGGTTGTAGCTTCCCTTCAGTCACAAGCTTTTGAAGAGCTG
Source organism: Silene latifolia (assembly GCF_048544455.1). Lineage (NCBI taxonomy): Eukaryota > Viridiplantae > Streptophyta > Magnoliopsida > Caryophyllales > Caryophyllaceae > Silene > Silene latifolia. The sequence continues at coordinate 139,782,766 of NC_133534.1, read as the reverse complement.
CAGCATAGGTTGTATTGAGGTTGGTGAATGTCCTTTGAGAACGTTCAACCTTGATGTTTGACTTGAGACATCCAGGAGGATTGTCTTGACTGCGAGGTACGACTATGATTTTCCCTGCTTCAATCATATCTTGAATGGCATGCTTGAGTTTGAAATAGGTTTTGGTGTAATGGCCCTTGCCTTAATGGTATTGGCAATAAGCATTTTCGTTCCCGAAACGGGTTCTTTTGTGTTCAGGTTTGTCCGGAGTCGGACCAATGGATTGTAGCATTCCTTCTGAAGCAAGTATCTCCAGAGCGGTGTGCTATTCCCAGATCTGTGAATTCCCTTTGATGTTTTCCCATCGTTCCAACATTGGTGTTTTTTGTGGTGTTTATGGGGGCTTTGTTTTTGTCAACCCTGAGCAAAAGCAGGATTTGGTCGTTGTTAATGGGAAGTTTTTGGGATGTTGCTTGATATTTTGAAGGGAATTTTGGTGAGGCAATTTCATGTTCTTTGTTGGTGGGTTCATGGGTGTGCGAACCATTAGATGATTCCTCATTTTCAGCAGATGTTGGTTGTTGAATCACGGGTTGGTCTTCTCCTTGATGGCCAGGTTCATTTTCGGTATTACCCAACCTTTTCTCCAAATTAGGTACTCGAGTGTTCAAGTCATCGATAACAACTTGCAGCTTTGAGAATATGTTGTTGATGGAGACGGAGAGCATCATTATAGCGCTTTGTATGCCATCCTCATCAATTGCATGAATTTTCTCATCGTCAGGAGAGATGAGGTGAGAGCAGTCTAGGGAAGATTCCTGACTGTGTCCAATAGGGATTTCTGGATGGTTGTTCTTGTTGTTTGTTGAGGGAGGTTGTGGTAATTCTCCCTTTTCGATCATATAATTGATGGCGCCTTTTAGGGGTAGACACATTTCATTGTCATGTCCGCGACCTTGGTGATATTGACAAAACAGTTTTTCGTCCTATCTACGTCGTCGCTTGCTTGGTGGAGGGTCTGGAGTTAGACCAATTTGTTGGAGTTTTCCTTTTGAGATTAGCCTTTCCAAAGCTGTGGCATAAGGTATACCCAAATCAGGGAAGGACCTATGAGGCCGTCTGGTTTTGGTTTCTTGGAGCACCTAAGGAATTGGCTTCAGTGGTTTTGGTAGCCTTCCAACTAGGGTTGGTTTTGTCGTTGGCAAGTAGTCGGCTTTCAAGGAGCTTAACCCTTTGCTCAATATCAGAAGAGGGAAAATTCCCGGTTATCATTTTGTCCTCAACTTGGGAGAGACGAGTGCTCAAGTTTTCCACGGTAGCTAGGAGTCGAAGGACTATGTTGTTGGTTTCGGCAGAAGTCATGGCAGATGTAGATTGATCGGCTTCTTGAGTTCCTTGTTGACGATCGATGTCACCCAAGGGATTCCTAATTGACATAACGATGGGCGTTATAACTTGTCTTGGCAATTGATTGCACGAACAATGACAAATACGACACATATGTATAAAAGGCAGTTATGTCGTGAAGACGCGACGGTGTGACTAGGTTATGAGTTAATTAAAGATCTTGAATGACCTCTTGTTTTTGAACGCTTGGTGCAAGATGTTGAATTTAGACTTGAATGTTAACTTTGGCATAGTGATGCCTAGACAGACAACTACTGACTCAGTTTGGATGTGTGTTGCTGGCATGACGCAGTTGGACAAGACATGTACACAAACTTGACTTTTGACCCGTAATGTAGAGGAAATGCGGGTTTAAAACCCAACAGGTTTTGACTCTGCTAACGCCATTGGAGATGTCTCGACAATTATGCGACACGACCTAGACCAGCAGAAGGTAGGTACTAACTTCGGCGGGGACTCGGCGTTATCTAGACGACTTGACTTAAAATCGACTGGACTCTAATCGACTCGAGGCTGAATCGGAAAGGTGGACTGATATGTTCGATGTCATTATTTAAAAAGGATTTTCGAAAATAGAAATTTTCAAAAAGCGAGTTTTACTTGAGGTTGTCTATCAAAAAAGGTTGAGTTCATTTTCGGAAGAAGGGTTTGAAATAATTGGGGGTTGCAACAGCTTAGAAAACAGTAAGTGATTTTCAAAGGCGGGTTTCGAAATTCAGAATCACGGATTTGAAAATCGAGAATTAAAGAATTTGGAATCGTCATCACAATAGCCATGAAAACGGTTGAATTTGTTTTCAAAGAGTTTGAAAATGGGTTGAAAAGTTTGTTTTCAAAGAATTTGAAGTTGGGTTGAAAATTTAAAAACGGTTAAATTTGTTTTCAAACGATTTGAAATTGAATTGAAATTTGAAAATGGTTGAATTTGTTTACAAATGATTAAGTTTTGGTTTGAAATCTGAAAACAATTAAATTGGTTTTCAAAAGATTTGATTTTGGATTGAATTTTGAAAACGGTTAAATTTGTTTTCACATGATTTGAAATTAGATTTGAAATCTGAAAACGGTTAAATTTGTTTTCAAAAGATTTGATTTTGAATTGAAATTTGAAAACGGTTTACTTCGTTTTCAAAAATTTAATTTTGAATTGAAATTTGAAAATGGTTAAACTTGTTTTCAAATGATTTGAAATTGGAGAATATGAGATTGGATTTGTCACTATGACGGGTTAGAAAACCGTTTTAACCTTTGAAAGACGGTATGCAAATCGAAAATTGTGAGAATTGAAATCGTCATTACGATGGCTTAGAAAAGCCAAATTTGATTTCGAAAATGAGATTTGAAATTTGGAAAGTTGCACGGGTTGAAATCGTCTTTACGGCGGTTTGAAAAACGTTTTTGTTTGAAAATTGATTTCGAATTTTGAAAATTCAAGGGTAGAATTCGTCATTATGACGTCATAAAAAGGCGCTTTGAGAATGCAACGTTCGGCGAGGGACCGAGGTTTGAAACGGCCATTACGACGACGTAAAAGCGTATTTTGAAATGGTTTGTGGAAACCAAGGTTTGAAATCGTCATTACAACGACATGAAAAGGTGCATTTGAAATGGTTATAAAAACCGGGTTTTGAAATGGCCATTATAACGGCATAAAAAGGTGCTTGGAAACGGTTGTAAAAACCGGGTTTGAAAATTGTCATTACGACGGCCTAAAAAAGGCGTGCTTTTGAAATGGTTGTAAAAATCGGGTTTGAAAATTATCATTACGACGGCCTAAAAAGGCGTGCTTTTAAAATGGTTGTAAAAACCCGGTCCGAAAATCATCATTACGACGGCCTAAAAAGGCGTGCTTTGAAACGGTTGTAAAAACCGGGTTTTGAAAATCGTCATTACGACGGCCTAAAAACGTGTGCAACGGTCGGCGAAAGACCGAGGTTTGAAATGGCCATTATAACGGCGCAAAAAGGGTGTTTTGAAAGTTTTGAAATGACACGGAAGGACTTGTGATCATATAGCACATAAGCACTCGCAGTTCATTATATTATGCATAATGCTGACACGGGTTTTGGCTTAAAAGGATGCGTTACACACCAAGCGATCAAACCCCGATTTTCGAGAGGGAACCAATCCAAACAAAATATATAAGGAGGGTGTCCTAGCCTCGTGCACGAAGGAAATGAATGCTCTTTGACGAAACAGAAATGTGTAACGTCAATGGTATGCTTGACGCAATCGGGATTTGAAACGCGGGGATGAGAAAACTCACGCCGACAGGACGAGCCAATTGGTCGATAAAGGTTAGGTTGTTGGCCCAGACAATGAACCCGACTTATGACCGTAATATCAATTAATGCACTTTAACCACGACCTCGTTCGAGTTTCATCTCTAAGGATCACAAAGACACAAGTGTCCTAGTTTTCCCCAGCGGAGTCGCCAATCTGTTGACATGCCGCCTGCACGCCAGGCCTATCTCTGGACGTATAACGGTCTTTTGAAAGCCATGCTCGGCGGCGTAAAAATTCTTTCGACCGGATCGTTTTAGATCGGTCGGTTTCATCTCGGCAAAGGTCTCGAAACGATGCAGAGATGTTCGGAGTCGCCACCAAGTAATTATGGGATGCTTGGAAACCATTTGAATCCACTTTATACCTCGGTCAATCAAGGCAAAAATCAGTACTTGACATAGGTACTAAAGATAAGGACTCGTCCCCCTTTAGCTTCCTATTGCTAAAATGACTCTCGTACGCCCTGGATAAGCCCATCCACTATCCAAAGGTTCTGAGTAAGAGGTGAAGGTACGTATTGGGAAGCCCTTTAATCGGACACCCAATCCCGCCCGCGTTAGCGGCCTCTACTGATCGATCGTGGTTGTTTAAGTGCAAGAGTTGATAAAACGATTTAAATGCATGAATGCGCATCCAAAAGCTTAACCTAACATGTGAGAATTTGCTAAATCGGTTGTTTATGCATGTACCAAGAAATTGGTGTCAAAGTTGGATTTAGATTTATTTGCATGTGAAAACGGAAATTAAACATCCATTGACCAAATTCGGGTTATGATGCTTAACACTATCCATTTATTTGGAAAAGAAGTGTGTTTAAATGACAAACTGTAAAAATGTAAACTTGTCAATCTGATCCATGTAGATTCGGGTTAACCGTAATTGGGATCGTCCTAGACAAATGCTGAAAAGGAGGCAAGAGCAGTACCGGGCGGCCCCATTAGGGCGCGAGCCTGTTGGAGAGGGAAAGGGCTCTGCCCAGGTTTTTAAAATATTAAAACAGACAGCCTCTTGGGGCGCGAGTCTGACGACGACCCAAGGGGCGTCTCCTGGTTGTTAAAAAGGTTGTTTAAAACCACTTTTATGATTAAATGATTTGCATGACTCGGAATAATTAATATTATCTTAGTGATATTTGTTGTCGGATTTGCAAGTTTGAAAAGTATAGTTTACAAATAAAAATGTAAAATGTTTGATATGAACTAATATGTTAAGTTTATTTCTTTGTAATTAGTAAAGTTTGTCATCGTACTCGGATTAAACCGACATAGTATAAGGAACCAAGGACGATTATGAATTATGACTAATATTTTGCAAATGTAAATAAATGAGAAAAATGGTAAATAAAAGAAAAGAGTGTTATAATACCCTTTAAAATGTAATTAACCAAATATTATCACCGAGTCACGGATAAAACCGTCATGGTATAAGGAACCAAGGGTGATTACGATTTATGGTTAAAATATTTGTCATAAAAATGAATTAAAACGGTAAAAGCCGTAAAAGAAAATAAAAGGAAAATGTAGCGGAAAGATGAACACAAACACGGCTGGATTAAGGCCTGAGAGGGCATAGAGGCGCGAGTTCCCCTACTACGCAAGTAGCCCCTGTCTCAGGCCAGAATCCGGTTTTGGCTCATTTCTCCTATTTTTGGATCGTGTTATGCATTGTTCATGCTTATAAACTCATAAAAACAGCAACGACATGAAATAAGTGAGTTGTTTACACCCTCAAACTTACGTGTATTGATGTTTGCGAGGTAGACGAATTTAGAGACGGTTTTCTCGTTATGACTACTCGCGATCGAAGAAGTTTAAAAGAGTGCCTAAAAAAGGATTTTGTTTTGAAAATGAGTTGAAAATATGTTATTGAAAAATATGTTGATTAATGTTGAGTTGGTCGAATGGGTCGGTTGAATGCACGGCGACGGTACCAAACAAAATGTGTAAGGCTTGTGTTTTCGATCGGTAGGTCGAAAACACGTGTCGATTTTTTGACTTAAGAAGTCGAGTATAGAAGTTTAAGGGAGATGTGAGGGGGCGGACTCTCGCGTGAAGATTATGGTGTGTGAAGGTTGGTATTTATAGAGGATTGTGGGGTAGTAGGTCGGTTCAGTTTGCTTGGAGGATAAGGAGGATGCCTAAAGAGGCGCGAGCCACCTAGTGATACAAAGGGGTGTATTGTCCCTTTCAATTTGGACATGGCCTTTGCTCCATCCATTGTTTGGTTGGCTTGATTTGTGGTAATCAAATAAGATGTCGTGTAATAATATGGGCATCTAATAAGATGATTTTTGGGTGTTATTTTGGGTAGGAATTTTGTGCTTGAGTCGGGTTTGACCAGTGTTGAGTCGGGATTTGAATTTTGAGTCGGTTTTTGGCCCGGTGTCAGTTTTGACTCTAATTAGTGTCATTTTAATGCAAATGGCAAGATAAAACTATTTATGGCATTATTTTTGACTTTCGAGACTCGGGTTGACTCGGATTGACTTGGGTTGCGGGTTTCTGAGTCGGTTTTGGGTCCGAAGAAGGTTTTAACTCTAAATAGTGTTATTTTAATGAGAATGAAGTTAGAAAACCATTTTTGAAATCATTTTTCATATCCGAGTAGTGCATTAATCCGTCTCATGTATAGCCAATCCACGCACGCATATCAAAAACATGTTATAGTTCGATCATCATCGGGTTGTTTTTGGAAGGTGCAGATACTGGGTATCTACAGATATCCAAGACCTATTGAATAACAATCGAGTTAATATCTGAAAACGCGTTAAACAAGAAATAGGGTTGGAACAAAAATGCGTCGATCCGAGTAGCACAATTGCAACAAAAATACTGTTTCTTTTCTTTATAATTCGACATGTGAAAATAAACAATACAAAAAGTTCTTATATAGGAGTTAAGACCGAATAAAAACTGACCTAAAGCACACAGCTAGAAACTTATCTAAAATCAACTTTCCTAAAGCTAATACAATAGGCTTCTTATTTTGTAATTAAGAATCAATATATATAACTAAAAGAGGCTTTTTTTCGAGACACATTTTTCTATTAAAAATAGAAAATAATTAATTGTTTAAAATTTTCTATTAGAAATAGGAATACAAGTTCTCTATTAGACATATGAAATAGTTAATTATTTATATTTTTCCTATTAGAAATGGGAAATAATTTACAATTTATTAATATTAGAAAAATATTCATTAATATTTTTACACTTATTATTAAATTAAAAAAAAAACATTCAATATATTAGCAATATCCAATTTTTTTTGGAAATGTGCTAAATATGATAATTCACAACATAAAATGTTTGTAAGAGATTAACAACATAAAAATTAAAGAGTCAATTTAAGCAACGATCAAAAGTTTTAAAAAAAAATGCATGAAAAACACATACAAAGTAATGAAAAACATATAAACAAAGTAAGAGTATTTTTTCCCTAACTTAGTGAAAGACCGTCTATCATAAGCTTTTATTGTGACAAATTTACATGCATAAAAAAGGGTACTATTCAATTATATCGAGCAAACTAATTACTATTAATGCTCTATTTTTTTTTTAAATTGAGCACATCATCATCAATATAATTTAGGGAGATACGAATTGCGGAATTAGAAAATTATACACTTATTATTAATTAAATTAATTATTTACAATTTTTCTATTAAAATTAGGAAATAATTAAATATTTAAAAATATTTCTATTAAAATTATAAAAGTATACACTTATTATTATTATTATTTTTAAAAAATTATAAATTATAATTTTTTCAATTAAAAACCATTTTATAAAAAAATAAAATATTACTTTATGTTAAAAATTAAACACTTTTCATTATTATAAATTTACCACTTCTAAAATATTATAAAATAATCTCATTTTAACATATAGTTATCAGTGTCTATTATAAAATGATCACTTTTTTTTATCTTTTACACCATACAGTTGCACACAATAACTACTATTCTTTAACTAAATGAGACAAATAGGGAATGATAAAAGAGAGTTTTAATGATGATAATTTCTTAAGTTTAATCGAAGATCAATATCAATCAATTAAATATAAATTTATTCAAAATTGTTGATACGTGCATTTTGTATAGTCTTTTTAGCCTATTTTAGCACGTATTTATATGTACTTTCGTACTGTTTATATTGCATTTTGCCCCCGAATTGGCTACTTTGGTTCGTTTTGTCCGTTTTGTAGAAATGAACGCGAAAGTAGTGAAATCGTACCATTTTCGTCCTTTTTGCATGCATTTTGAGGAGACGGGATTTTCCGGAGTGAGTACTTGCATTGGGATGCGTGAAGGCACGGTCTACGGAGCAGTCGGGCACGAGTTTGAGCTGATTTGAAGGAAGAATACTCGATCGAGCTGTTTTATCACTCGATCGAGTGGTTTCTGTGGCCAAGGTTGTTCGATCGAGTAGTTTTATACTCGATCAATAAGAGCTCGAAAGTGAGGTTACTCGATCGAGTAACATTTATGTTCAATCGAGTAGATTTCTTGGAGTTTTACTCGATCGAGTGGTTTCATTCTTCTCGATCGAGTGGTTTTTGTTGGCGTGGGCTTTAATTAGCCCGTGAACTTGTTTTAGCTTTTGGACTTAGCATATTTTTTATTTAAGCATACGCCAACTAGGTCATTAGCATCTTTTTATCTATCTTTTATCATACATTCTATCTATCATTCATTTTCACAAAGACTGCATTCTCTTTTCTTCTGCACTGTAACTTTATTTTCGGGGTTATTTCGCTCGGATTTGCTTGTTCTTTACGCCGGATTCTTGCGATTGTAATCTCTTTCTCCCTCTTTAATATTAATCTTTCATTTGTTCACTTTAATTACTTGTTTTGCTTCATTTAATTTCTGCCCTAATTACCTTTTATACATTTTTATTATCGTTTTATCATGTTGAATGTTGGTTATTTATTTGTTGTTAGTATTGATAGTATTAATAGGGATATGAGTAGCTAAATCTGTTACATGTCGGGATTAGGGGATCTACGGTAGAAATGTGACGATGTAGTAAATAGGTTGGATGAATTAATTGTGAGATTCTGTCCCCATAGCAATATAACTGTATTTACCAACTTAGTTGAGTGCACGTTTCTAAGTCACCTTTTTAATCTGGTTAAATTTAATCCTGGATCGGAATATTGGACTAAACAGACCTGTTATGAACAGTAGACTACCCTGACGAGGACGGAAGTTAAGTTAGTGGAAGTTTAGGATAGAAAGTGGACCGGAAGGACCTTTCCATATCCGTCTCGCAGTAATTTATCTAAGTTGTTTATAGTTGAGTCACTGGACTACCGTAGTGAACCGAAATCCTGACATGTCCCCTCTTTATTGATAGTTTATCACCCTTTTTCTGCTTTAATTGCTCTTTCTTTATTTCTCTTCCTTTTGCACTTTTCGTTTAGAAATCAAATTATAAACACCCCCCATTTGTGACCAAATAGACGGACTCTTATTGATATCTTGCCTCCCTGAGGAGATCGACCTGACTTTCCTAGCTATATAGTTAGTTTAGTTAGTTATTTTTGATAGGTATAGGACAGCCATGTCAAATTTTGGCGCCGTTGCCGGGGAGGCAATTGCCCTATCTGTCTTTGTTTCGTTTATTTTATCCGTCTCAGGGAATTTTTATTCCTTGAGGCAGTTCTTATTTATTTTCTTTCAGTGTTGTGTATGTCCAGGTCAGACAGGTTTGAGTTAGTTTCAGCTGATTCTGAGCCAGAGAGACTAATTAGGCATAGACTCCGTCTGCAAAGAGAATCACGAAAGGAAGACTTGAGTACATTCGAACCAGAGCTTCAGCATTTCCCTTTTTACAGAAAATCCGTCTTTTGAAGAAGATACTTCCAGTTCTGTAAGCCGACCAGTAAAGATGTCGAACATTGCTAGTCACTCGGAGCCTAAAGCATCGTCAATTCCAAAGGGTTTTAATCTCCAGACTGAGGATGGGAATACATTTAACATCCGTCCTTCCTATATCAATCTGGTGGAGAGAAATCTCTTTAGAGGTGTGGCAGGTGAAGACCCGAGGAAGCATATGGAGGTCTTTACGGACTCCTGTTCTACTATCCCCGCCACAAAGGGGGTAACTCAAGACAAGATTAAGGAGGTTTTGTTCCCTTTTTCTTTGACCGACTCAGCCAGGGAGTGGTTGACTGATTTGGACCGCACGGCCGCAGGGGTTACAGACTGGGAGACCCTTGCTCTTGCTTTTTATAAGAGATATTTCCCTCCGCAGCGCACCAATCAGCTGAGGGCAAAGATAACAATTTTCAAGCAGGCACCCAATGAGACTTTCTATGAAGCATGGTCCCGTTTCAAGAAGTTGGTGAGGTCTCTTCCTCACCATGGTTTTGATTCGTGGTTTCTGTCCAACCAGTTCTACAATGGGTTGTATGATGATCATAGAGCCATACTTGATGCATCATCTAACGGAAGATTCCAAGAGAACACTGACGATGATAAGGGATTGGCCCTTATTGAAGAGATGGTGAATCACTGTGCTGAGTATGAAAACCCGAGGGATGGTATTAGGATAGTTCATGCAGTCGATAAGCAAGTTGTGGCTCAGCTGGAAGCCAAGAATGCTAGATTTGATAAGTTGGAGTTGCATTCTGCTGGGGAGCCTCAGACGGTTCATTTGCTTACTAGAGGGGAGACTGTCATGTGTGAGAGGTGTGGGAGCAACGACGGTCACACTGCTGTTGGCTGTCTTACGGAGAAGGAATGGGTTCTTGCTTTTCAATAATATAGGCAAGGAGGGGGTTCCTATTATAACAACCAAGGGGCAGTCCATCCCAATTTGAGGTGGATAAGTCAAAATGTGCTCAATCCTACCCATCTGCCGCAGCAGTAGCAGCCATATGTCCCTCCTCATTAGGCTCAACAAGGCTTTCAGAAGCCTCCTTCCTTTCCTACACCTAATCAAGGTGCGTCATCTTCTGGTGGAATAAGTGAGCTAGGTGAGTTGAAGACAATGTTGCAATCTTTGACAAAGCAGTGGCAGCTGAGTGATCAACAAAAAGATGCATCTATCAAGGCACTTGAAACTCAAGTTGCCCAGTTAGCCGCGAACCAGTCCACAAGGAAACCGGGCCATTTACCGTCACAAGCTGACAAAAATCCACATGAAACGGTAAATTTAATTAATTTGAGGAGCGGTCGTTCATATGAGGGATCGGACGTGTTGAAATAGACCCGAGGAAGGAAATTATTGTTGGAGCTTGTGTCCTCCACAAATTAGTTTGATAACATTAATAAATCTCTTAAAGGTTCACAAGGGTATACTTCGTATTTTAATCAGTTGATTAACGATTACCTAATAACGGTTGACTTGCTAGAAAGTTTGACGTTATTATCATACAGATGGCGGTGATCAACTGGTCCCTAAAGGTCACACCTATAGGATGTGTTTGAGAGATGTGATTATAGAAATATAATCACATTGATGCCTTATATGACTAAAAAGTTAGTCAATGTGTTGATGAGACAATTATTTAATGAAGATTAAATAATATTAGTTGAGACGAATTAACTGTGAATTCGTAAATTGAATATAATATGTTATATTTAATTAAATGTATGTAATGTTAGCTTGGACGAATTAATCTGTTAATTCGTAATTATATGTAATCGGTTATATTTAATATCAACAAGATGAATGTGTCATAGTGGTAATAGTGAGGGTACTCAAACCAAGAGGTCGTGGGTTCGATCCTCACTAGATGACAATTTAAAATATACCCTAATCTACCTCATACACGGTTTAAGAGGGATTAGTGGTGATTTTTCTAACCTAATTCATTCTAACTCATTTTTCTTTGCCTCTCATCTAAAAACACAAAAAACCTAATTAATCAGTTAATTTTTGGATCGATTCTAGCATAATCAAAGGGCATTTATCATATCATCTTGGGTGCAACTGATAAGAGAATATCATTGCGATATTGTTCATAGGCCATAAAAGCTAGGACCGAAGATTATTTCTTAATCCTTTACGATCTTGTTTATGCAATTTAATTTTATGACTAGTTATCATCACTTTAAATTTCGTTATAATCCTTAAAGTTAAAGGGATGCATACAGATGAATCCTACAAGTGGTATCAGAGCCAAGGCCACGAATTTTAATTTTGATGATTTTCATAAAATTGTTTGTAAACAATAATTACGGTTTGCGAAAAAAAGTAATCGGCTGGATTTTTTTTTGAGCCGTGGTATTTTTTTTTTCGTTTCCGTTACTGTTCACGGATGAACAGTATTTTAAATAAAAAAAAATTCTGGTTTTTTTCTTTCGGTTTCTCCTGAAAAACCGATTAAAGTTTTTTACGGCTGTTTTTGTTTATGCCGATTTGAAAAGCATCCGAGAAAAGAAATTTTTTTTTCTGTTACTGTTCACAGTGGCCAGAAAAAAAAAAATTTTTTTTGTTATGGTTTTTACAGAAAAACCGCAAGAAGAAAGAAAAAAAACGAGTTGTTTTTGTTGTTTTGTCTATCCAGCCGAGAAAAAAGGAAAAAAAAAATTTTTTTGGTTTTCATTCGTTCACGTCTTCGATGATTAAAAAAAAAAAAAAATTTTGTTTTTTTTTCGGTTTTAGCTGTAAAATTGAGAAAAGTTTTTTTTGGGTTGTTTCGGTTTTTACCGAGATAAATTTTAAAGAAAATTTTTTTTTTGGTTTGTTGTGGCCAATTAATTATTGTGAAGCGGTTCATAATTCATGGATACCTAATCATTTTAAAGCAGTTTAAAATTTTGACGGATTAAATTCATATTACAAGTTTAATATGAATTAAGATTGAAATTAATGTGATTAATTGAGGAATTGTCACTTAATTTGATGATTTAAATGGGTGGTTTGGATAAAATTAATCTACATAATTAAAGAATTATGTCTTGCATGTTTAATTATTTTTTTTTTAGTTGATGCATTTTATTTAGTTGAATGAATCGTTTGAATGGTTTAATTTACGTATTTTTGCAATCGGTTGTAATTTGTAATACTTAGTGTGGCCTTAGTCAAATTATGTTTTCGTAATGAAGGAAACATAATTTTTATGTAATTATGAGATCTCGAATCTCCTTTATTTTTCTTTAGTTTTGGGTTTTTGAAATTAGAATGTAATAAATAGGTTTATTATGTAAATTTATTTATTGTAATTTTCGAAGAAGACTAAAGATGGAGATTGGAGCTCACTCCCGCTACATGGATCAAGATGGAACATCGAGACAAGCTTCTCGGGTCCAAGGATGGATTCCAAACTTGTATTTAATGTTCATTTTGATAGGATAGGCCACACTAGGACTTTATTATTGCTTTTACGTTTTTCATTCCTATTGCTTTTCATTAACATGATAGTTTATTCATCATATTCCGCCTAAAACCAAACCACCTACTACTTAAATGCATGAAAATTGACTCACATAGGTTGTATGTTAGTTTTCATGGACATACAGATGTCACAGACTTATTAAGCCATCACCTTAGTTTATTCATTCATGCATGCTAGATATTAGTTCACTTAAAATGAATTAAAATAAAGTTGATGGGATCTTCCTCTAAAACGGAAATTGAGATTAGTCTTTATAAGGGCAAACAACTATGAATCCCTTCTTCGTCGGTAGGCATAATATGACCCCTTCTACGTTGGGTAAGTAGTTGTGTTGACTTAGTTTATCTCAACATTATAGTCCGAAGAGTTTCTCGTGATTATGATGGACTAAAAGATAGAATTTACAGAAATTTATCGACCAAGAATTCTAACGATAGAATTAGCTAAAAGGTTAGCTTATCAATTTACAGAGAATTGAGTCTTGGGATCATTTATATAATTCTTGAGGGAGGTCAATTGTATAAATGCATGAGTCTTCGCGTTATAACAGTATTGCATTAGACTTCAAAATCAAATCGATGCATAGGCTTATTATTCAATTTTCTTTTCGCAGTGTAGAACACGTTAATTTTACTGTTACAATAAATGGCTGGAAATAACGAAATCCCAATGCCAAGTGCCACACTTGATCGCGCGTCTGGCCTGAAAGTTTTTATGGACAACATGAATCGTTCACACGTCGAAAAATGACGGGTCCAACTTTGCGGACCGGGAGGCAAAGACTACGGAATCTTGCCATTGCGACGGTAAGCTCAGTACTTAATCGAGCCAATACCGGTAAACCAGGCCCCAATGCAGAGTCAACGAGTCACTCGCTTATAGTGACTTCGTTATGGAAGCGGGTGCGATAAAGAACGTACTCATCTTTGCAATGGAAACCAATTTGCAGAGACGCTTCATTGCCCAAGGTGCGAACAAGATTTTCACCACGCTCACTAACGAGTTCTCAAAAGCACCGAGAATCGTTACATATGAGCATACCTGTCGCTTTTTTGACGCGAAACTCCAGAAGGGCCAACCGGTTAGCCCACACATTCTTCACATGATTGAGAATGTCGAGAAGCTGGAGGCTCTTGATTGCAAAATCAGTGAGAGCATTGTCATTGACCGAATGCTTCATTCTCTTCATGATGGTTTTGCACTTTTCAGGGCGAACTACTACATGAATGACTTGAAAATGAGTCCTCATGAGCTACACTCCCTTCTCGTACAGACCGAGAAGGATATGAAATTGAGTGGGAGCATGAAGCAGGATGTTCTCACGATTTCCAACAAGGGTAAAGGTAAGGGCAAGGCTCATGGCGACCTAGCTGTAGGTAAGCCAAAGTTTAAAAAGCCAGGAAACGGTAAGAGTGCGCCTGGGGAGACAAGTGGCTCACAGGGCAAGGCAAAGAGCAAGGGCAGTGACATTGAGTGTCACCATTGTCGCAAGACTGGACATTGAAGGAGGAACTGTCCCGTGTACCGTGAGGACATCAAACCAGGCCGCGTCGTTCCTGTTGGTATGTCATCTTATATTCATATGATTGAGATTAACCATGCAAGTTTCGGAACTTGGGTACTTGATACTGGTTGTGGTTCTCATCTGTGTAATCATTTGCAGGGCCTAAAGAACATCATACCTCTCGAAAAGGGTGATGTGGACCTGCGAGTCGGGAATGGAGCACGAGTTCTTCTTTGTCTCGAAGGGAACATATGTAATCCAACTCCCTAGTGGTTTTGAGTTATTTTTAAATAACTGTTACTATGTACCCAGTTTATCTAAGAACATTATTTCTATTTCCGTACTCGATATAGACGGTTTTGCATTTTCAATAAAGGATAATACCTGTATTTTCTTTTTAATGAAATGATTTATGGCAAAGCAGTTTCCATGAATGGAATTCACATCTTAGATCAAACCACAGAAGTATTACACGTGAATAATAAGAAATTAAAGGTTGGTGACAAAGATCAAACCTATCTATGGCATTGTCGAATGGGACACATAAATGAGAAACATGTAAAGAAACTCGTCGATAATGGGACTATTCCCACATTCGAATTTTCCACATATGGCACGTGTGAATAATGTCTCATTGGCAAAATGACTCGAATTTCCTTCAAAGGTGTTGGAATGCGCGCTAGTGACCTATTAGGTCTCATACATACTGATGTTTGTGGACCTATGTCAATTACCGCTAGAGATGGCTATAGATATTTTATCACTTTCACGGACGATTTGAGTAGATACGGATATGTCTACTTAATGAATTATAAAAGTGAGTTCTTTGAGAAATTCAAGGAATACCAGAACAGGGTACAGAACCAACTGGATAGAAAGGTTAAAGCACTCCGTTCAGATCGGGGTGGCGAATATCTTTCAAATGAGTTTGATCAACACCTTAAAGACTGTGGAATAGTTTTGATTAACTCCACGGAACACCTCAATTAAATGGTGTGTCCGAACGGAGAAATCGAACACTACTTGATATGGTTCGATCCATGATGAGTCACACGGTAGTACCTGATTCATTATGGGGTTTTGCTCTTTTGTCAGCTGCTCTTATACTCAACCGAAGTCCGTCTAAAGCTGTCGACAAGACTCCATATGAAATGTGGAAGGGAACGGTCCCTAACTTGTCCTTTATTCGGGTTTGGGGCTGCGAGGCTTATGTCAAGTGGAGACACGAGGATAAGCTCGGCCCGCGATCGGTCAAGACATACTTTATTGGTTATCCAAAAGGAATGTTTGGTCATTACTTCTATTCGCCTACCGAACATCGAGTTTTTGTTGCGGCTAGTGCAAAGTTCTTAGAGAAAGAATTTCTCGAGAACAAGTCAAGTAATAGAACCTTCGAGCTGTCGGAGATTCAAGAACCAGCAACCAAGGAACAGATGGAGGAAGTTGTTCCTCCAACTGATGATACGGTTAATATTCCTGAGGAACCTAGGAGGTCGGGTAGAGTCTCTCATCCTCCAGACAGATACATAAGTATGGTCGAGGAGAATGACGTTTTACTCCTGGAGAGTAATGAACCCGCTACCTATAAAGGTTCCATGATCTGTTCCGACTCAATGCTATGGCTCGAAGCCATGCAATCCGAGATGGACTCCATGTATGAGAATAACGTATGGAATCTAGTTGATTTACCTAATAAGGTAAAACCACTACAGTGCAAATGGCTTTACAAAATAAAGCGTTATGTAGACGCGCAACCAGATACCTATAAGGCACGACTAGTGGCAAAAGGTTTCACTCAAGTGCACGGATTGCATTATGATGAAATTTTTGCACCTGTAGTCATGCTACGTTCCATTCGGACAATCTTAGCGATTGCCGCCTTTCATGACTATGAAATTTGGCAAATGGATGTAAAAACCGCCTTCTTAAACGGTTATTTGGAGGAAGAGTTATACATGGTGCAACCCGAAGGTTTTATAGATCCTGAACATCCTAAGAAAGTATGCAAGCTTAAGCGCTCCATTTATGGACTTAAGCAAGCTTCTCGGAGTTTGAATCATCGTTTCGACCAGGTGATAAAAGAGTATGGTTTCACTCGATCGGTCGAAGAACCATTCTTATATATCAGGTCGAGTGGGAGCAAGATTGTATTCTTGATATTGTATGTCGATGACATACTCCTGATTAAGAATGACATTCCTCTCTTATCTTCGGTTAAAGAATGGTTGAAGAACCATTTCCAGATGAAAGATCTGGGTGAGGCACAACGCATTTTGGGAATCCGTATCTACCGAGATAGATCACGACGGACGTTATCACTTAGTCAGGAGTCTTATTTGGATAAGATTCTTGAGAGGTTCAGCATGACCAACTCCAAGAAGGGGAACCTTCTAATGCCGTCTGGGATGCAGTTGAGCAAATCTCAGTCACCCACGACGCCTGAAGGGATTGAGCGCATGAGCCGTGTTCCTTATGCATCTGCAATAGGATCAATCATGTATGCCATGATATGCACACGTCCAGACGTGGCATATGCATTGAGTATGACGAGTCGGTACCAAAAGAATCCAGGTGAAACACATTGGATAGTTGTTAAAAATATCCTCAAGTACCTACGGAGGACTAAGGACAGGGTATTGACTTATGGAGGAGATACTAAGCTATGCGCAATCGGTTACGCAGATGCTAGCTTCCAAACGGATCGAGATGATTAGAAATCTCAGTCTAGATTCGTTGTTACTCTTAATGGTGATGCGGTAAGCTGGATTAGTTCCAAACAGGAAGTTGTAGCAGATTCTACTACGGAGCCATTGAAATATGATAAGCATGGAGGGCACGTTATTTCCATGAGAATTAAACGTGTACCTGAGTTATAGTAGTTGATTATGAATTCGATACATTATCTTTTTCATAAACTATTTATAACTTCATCGTTTTTATAATATGTTGTTTTTCATGTGGATTGTACTGACAACATTGAACGCCACAAAGTGAACTGAATTACATTATATTTGTTTTGGTCCGTAATCGCCAATGTGAGCTGATAATTCCAGCTATTATATTGTGCAGTCGATTGATGGTGGGTTCAACGAGCCATAAGTCAAACGGTTGACTGATCGATCACAGATGCGAGATTATAACGATACCTCGTAGGACAACTTTTTGTGACAACGTAATGGAGTCCTAAATGTTTAAAAACATTCGGTGCCAGGTCGTGGATAGGACATCCATTGTGTTCCTAGAGTCGATTCTTTTGACAATCGACTGTCTCTTGAGATTAAGGCAGTTTTTGGGTGACTTTGGTTTCTTTCTCAAGGTCTGCCGTAACTGGAGGCTAAGTAGATTTTTTCTGGGTCATTTCATACGGTGCTTACATCTGCAGGATTCGAGTTGAGGAAAATATCCAACCCTTATCAGGTATAGTTATTTCTCAGGGCCACTCGAGGAGTTGTAACTGAAATGCATGGCCATGCTCGAATGATGATTCGTTTATCAGTTAAGTTACTCTCTAGTCGGGGAAACCACTCTTGATACAGATCGCTTGTAAAATACGACCTTTGTGAATCCGGATTTGCAAATTGTTTTACATTGAGTGGGAGAAATTTTAGGATATGAGAATCGGTTATCGCACATACACTTGTGAGGACAAGTGGGAGTTTGTTGGAGCTTGTGTCCTCCACAAATTAGTGTGATAACATTAATAAATCTCTTAAAGGTTCACAAGGGCATACTTCATATTTTAATCAGTTGATTAACGATTACCTAATAACGGTTGGCTTGCTAGAAAGTTTGACGTTATTATCATACAGATGGCGGTGATCAACTGGTCCCTAAAGGTCACACCTATAGGATGTGTTTGAGAGATGTGGTTATAGAAATATAATCACATTGATGCCTTATATGACTAAAAAGTTAGTCAATGTGTTGATGAGACAATTATTTAATGAAGATTAAATAATATTAGTTGAGACGAATTAACTGTCAATTCGTAAATTGAATATAATAAGTTATATTTAATTAAATGTATGTAATGTTAGCTTGGACGAATTAATTTGTTAATTCGTAATTAAATATAATCGGTTATATTTAATATCAACTAGATGAATGTGTCATAGTGGTAATAGTGAGGGTACTCAAACCAAGAGGTCATGGGTTCGATCCTCACTAGATGACAATTTACACATTTTTTACATTTTGGAATAACCGAAAATAAGGAGATTATACTCCTTGCTATTTCGGGATTTGGGCCGAATAATTAGAAAGAAAAATCTACCCTAATCTACCTCATACACGGTTTAAGAGGGATTAGTGGTGATTTTTCTAACCTAATTCATTCTAACTCATTTTTCTTTGCCTCTCATCTAAAAACACAAAAAACCTAATTAATCAGTTAATTTTTGGATCGATTATAGCAGAATCAAAGGGCATTTCTCATATCATCTTGGGTGCAACTGATAGGAGAATATCATTGTGATATTGTTCATAGGCCATAAAAGCTAGGACCGAAGGTTATTTCTTAATCCTTTACGATCTTGTTTATGCAATTTAATTTTATGACTAGTTATCATCACTTTAAATTCGTTATAATCCTTAAAGTTAAAGGGATGCATACAGATGAATCCTATAATTATAGCTGATGAACAGTGTTCTGTCGAAGAAAAGGAGCTGACGACAAGGAAAGTACTCGATCGACTGATTACTGGGGGTCGATCGAGTGAAATTGCTGAAGAAAGGGCTCGATCGAGTAAAATTTCTACTCGATCGAGTGAACAGGGAAAGGAGACTGCTCGATCGAATGAAATTTCTAGTCGATCGAGTAGTTTTGTTGAAGAAACCACTCGATCGAACGGTATTTCTAGTCGATCGAGTAATGTAGATAAAGAACAACTCGATCGAGAGCCTGCTAGTGCTCGATCGAGTGAAAAATTGCCTGAAAGACCTTGTTCGAGAGGAAAGAAGCGTCCGAAGGATTTGGAGCTTGATCCGGCTAACACGTTGGAAGAGAGGAACAATGGACTCGAGATACCCATCACGGTGCCCTTCCCTAGGCGTTTGCAAAGTACTAAAGCTAATCAACAATTCGGCAAATTTGCCGAACTCCTGAAAAGCTTGCAAGTTACTGTGCCATTCGCCGAATCACGACACAGTACCCTCTTACCTTAAATTTATGAAAGAAATTTTATCGCGTAAGAGGCACATTAATGATCATGAGACGGTAGCTTTGACCGAGGTAGGGACAGCCCTAGTTCAGAATAAGTTACCTCCCAAACAGTCAAACCCGGGTAGTTTTTCGATTCTGTGTCATATTGGTACCCATTTGATTGATAACACGTTATGCGATCTTGGCGCTAGCGTGAGTGTCTTACCGCTGTCTCTGGCTAAGAGACTTGGTTTGACAAAGTTTAATTGCACAAACATGACTGTTCAGATGGCCGACCGTAGCATATCACGGCCATTAGGTCTCATAGAAGACATACCTGTTAAGATCGGGAGGTTCTTTATTCCCGTTGACTTCGTTGTACTTGACATCCCCGAAGATGCCCATACCCCTATTATTTTAGGGAGACCATTTTTATTTACTGCCCGTGCAGTAATAGACGTCGGGGGCAAGACATTGACTTTTTAGGTTGGGGACGAGGAATTGATATTCCATCAGTCTATGTTCCGGAGGGCTCCCATGCAAGCTCAGCCTTGCAATGCCCTCTCTTCTACTGACCCTATTATTGACACTCCAAATGAAGATTTGGAATATTGTGTTGCTATTGTGACCCCTCCGCCTTAGGTTGAGAGCAAAAGGGAGGAAAGTTCGTCTGTTTTCCTTGCTGCAGGTACAGATGAAAATAATGCAGGAGCTGTCAAAGGGCATTGTGCAATTAATGTCAGTCAAAGTGGGAGTGACGATGTTAAAGCCGGTGAGAAAGGAGTAAGGACAAGAAAAGTTCGCGCATATGTGGACGTCAACTATTCTCCTCCTAACGATTCAAGTTCAAGCTCGTGGAAATTGAAGAGGACGATTAATGTTGCTGAAATGACGTCCTCCAGTCAAGAGCCCTCCGAGGGGCTACTGAATTGCTTCGAGAAGTGAGCGGGTAAATGCCCCGTGTACCAACTTGTATAAACAATTTTTAAATTTTCCGTTGAATTTTATTTATTGCTTTTAATTAGGACAATTAGAATTTAGACAATTTTTAGCGTAGATTAGAGACTATAGACTGTTACATTGCGTATTTGGTATTTTGGGATACTTTTGCGAGTGTTTTTATGCAGGTTTGGGGAATTTTATGCAAATTCAAAGGAATAATGGCGAATTCAAGAGCTTACACGAGGAAAGCTTGATCGAGTACTTTTTGTACTCAATCGAGTGAAATGTGTTCGATCGAGTGATTCCATATTACTCGATCGACTAAAGCTGAATAGGGGAGTTCTCGATCGAGTAACTTTTTACTCGATCGAGAGGATGGATACAAGAAGCTCTCGATCGAGTAGTTTTAAACCACTCGATCGAGTGATTTTGGAAATTACACGCATGGAGTTTCTTTAACTTCCTTCCTTTTCTTTGTTATTTCATTTTATCCCCAATTATTTCGACCCCCTCCATATTTGCGATCAAAAAAATCCCAATTCCTCCATTTTTCTTGCCCATTTGCCAAATCCATCACCTACATTTTGTTACTTGCTAATTAATCGTCCTTAGCCCTCTGTTTTCCCCTTGATTCACGCCATTTTACACGATCAATTGGGGATTTTAGGGTTTCGCGGTTTTTCTATCAAAAATTGCCATTTTTGCTTGTTGATTGTCGATTAATTGCAATTTGTAGGTTCCTAATCATCAAGTAAGTATTTCCTACACCTCTTTGCATTTTAATTTCATTAATTTTGCTTATTATGAGGTGAATTAGGATTAGGGTTTCGAAATTCCTTATTTAGTCGAGTTTTTCGACTATAACTGTAATTGCTTGCCCTATTTGTCTTGCTTGATGATCAATTCCCATGCCTCGTTGATTTTTACATGTTTAAATTCGAATTTTGCGCGATTTTTGCGTTTAGGGATTTTTACAGTCGAAATTTTCGACTGAAAATTGGTCTGTGCTGCTGCCATTTGCTTAATTTACCTCTATTGTTGCTTACTTGGCTGCCATTGTTGCCTGTTACCCGCACCCTATCGCTGTTACCTGCTGTATTCGAATTTTTGAGGAAAAAGTTGGGAATTTTTGTGCTGTAGGTTGAATTTTTCGACTGGTTAGGGGAATTTTCATGCCGACTTCATGCTGTTTTCACGCTGTTTTCATGCCATTTTCTTATCAAAATCCCCTGCCCAATTTGTTTAGGATGGATTCTAGCTCGATGCCTTCTTCGAGCTCTTCTGCCAGTCCGTCCCTGTCTCTGTCTGAGACGGTACTCCCTGCTGCTACTACCGTCTCCGCACCTGCCAGCACTCCTGTGTTCTTAGTTTCTGCCGCCGGTACTGTTTTTACGCCGGCTAGCACTGCTACTAGCCATGTTTCAACTGCCACCTCAGTCACAGCCACTACTACCTCTAGCACTGCTGCTAGTCTTTCAGTGGCGGTGACAGCTGCAGCCACAACCTCTGCTTCAGCCACGACGGACTCACCAGCAGCTGCAGCTGCCTTCAGAGCAGCCCTAGTTCCTCGTCCCGTAGGAGGACGGGCTTATACCTCAGGTTCTAGAGGTCGGGGCCGAGGTCGTGGTCGTGTTCATGTTACGCCAACTCTTAGTACTTCTTCTACTCCTGGTGGCACGGTTACCATCCGAGGGGACGACTCCCTCGACTCCCACCCTGAGTACCCGCAGGTAATTTTCATTAATGGTGTACATCGTAAGAGGTTTTATAACCTAGTTGGCTGTGAGTTTTTCCCCACCCGGTTCTTAGACCGGCCGACACTTGAGAGACTCGGCTTCTACGAGTCAGTTTGTGAGCTTTTACGGGGCACGGGGATGGCCGGACTCATCACTATGAGTGGCCATACCTTTCTGGAGCTGAGTCTTGAGTTCTTCAGCTCCTTCACCTTCTCCTCCGGGGCACACGACGCTGCCCCCACTAGTCTTTCCATGTCATTCCGGTTGTTCAACCGGACTTTTTCGATGACATTGGAGGAGTTTGGTACCAGACTCGGCCTTTCCTTTACGGGCGACACTGCTGCCCATAGGAAGGTCATTCGTCAACTTTGGCGGACCTTGGCCAAGAACACCTTTCCCGAGCGAAAGCTCTCGCATGTCCACCTTCACTCTGCCCGTTACTTTCTTAGACTGATGGGGAGCACCATTTTTGGCCCAAGGGAGCCAAACAACATCAACAACAACGAGCTCTCCATCTTAGGCGGTTACCTGAACATTGACTGCGAGGGTCCTTTTACCCTCAACATCGCCTATTTGACCGCCCAGTACTTCCAGGCCCAGTGGGAGAAGGTCACGGGATCTATTGTCTGCGGTGGCATAGCCACCATTCTTGCTCGTTCCCTTTTCCCTGTCTGGCCTCGTGACTTACCGTACCTAGAGGGAGATAGGTACCTGAGCCTAGCGTCTATGCACTCTCAGACCTGGCTTACTTCTGACTACCGGACTTGGAAGATAGACGGTTCCTTGTCCGTGGACTTACCTTGCACCACTCTCCCCCGTCTAGCCCCTTTGCCTACTGTCGCACGGGACGCCCGACTTCCACCACTACCTGACTACCACCTCCAGGTCCGCCCACCTACTACTTTACCCGCCGCTAAGAAACGGCGTAGACTTGAGACCGGAGAGGGGTCCACACCTTCTGGGAACGGCCAGCCTACCACGGCCACTCCTACACCCATCCCGACCCCTACTCCTACTCCTACTTCCGCACCTGCCGACCAGACCCAGACACAACCGGTCCTACCGGCTAATTTTGTACCTCCACCACCCTTCGAGGCGTCCTCGGTCATGGACCAAGGCCACGTGACGGTTTGTTAGTTGAGATTGCAGAGAGATAAGCTCGTATGGAGCGGGACATTGCTTGGACCAAGGGCACCGTGAGCGGGACATGGCCACACCCTTCCTTTTACCGGTACCCAGCTGAGGGGTACTCGGAGTCTGCTGAGGAGGAGGAGGACGAGGACGAGGACGCGGCGGCAGCGGCGGAGAGAGCTCGAGCTGAGCAGAGGAGGAGGAGAGAGCGAGAGGTGGACCCGGACTTCACGGTGACGGTGGAGGACGTGCGAGCGACGAGGAGGCTGATGAGTAGCTGCTGGTCTACTCACTTCCCCAGTTTTCTGGCCGGTTTGGGGAAGTTCGTGTTTTGTATGTCCATCTCACTCTTTTATTTTTGTCTCCTTTTTATTTTATTATTTTTTATTCTTTATTGGTTATATATTCCCGTTCCTCTGTATATATCTGCTGGTGTATGTTGGAGGACAACGAGGGCGATGTCCGTTTTGGTTTGGGGAGGGTACTGCATCCTTTTGAGTCTGCATCTGCATTTTTTTTGCATTCACGTTTATTTATTTCAGCTTGCATTGTTTATTTATTTCATTAAAAATCAAAAAATTATAATTTTGAAATTAGAAAAATTTCAAAAATTCAAAAACATTCACGTTTATTTTTGCATATAGGTTGAGTCGGAATGGTAGATTTCCGTGATGATATTGCACTATAACTTGTCATTTTACTTGAGCCTAGCTCTTCTGTTGATAGTTATTAGCTTTGTCATACGCATAGTCTACAAGTTTTTGTTCAAATATAGCTGACTGTTTAGACTTGACCTGATAAATTGACAACCTACTTTACAATTTCTAAGGTTTAGAGCCCATAACTGGTGACATTCATGACCAGTTCATTAGGAATTGAGAGTAGTACTCCTTGCATAGCATGTTCATCATTTTTGCACTTTTATGACATTCGATTCTTGTCAAATGCACACATTTGGGTTTGTGGTCAGTGTCACATGCAGGGAGGTGCTTGCAAATTTCCCCTTTTTCTTATATTTTTCACCCATTTAGCTCCACATAAGCCAAAACTTGTCTTTTTGACCCATTAGCTACTTCTCAAACTGAGCCTGCCTAGTCAAGCTAGTTTAGTATGTCCTTTTGTGGTATGATTTTCCGTCTCCAGTTTGGCCCGTATCATTTGATTGGAGTTGGTGGAAATAGAGGAAGGAGAGAAAGAAAAAAAAATTGAAAAAAAAAAGAGAAAAACGTGAAAAAGAAAAGAAAAGAAGAAAGAAAAAGAAAAAAAAAGTTTGTGTTTCACGTGAAAGAACAAAAAAGAGTTGAAAATATTTGTTATGTTTTAGTTGATTCATTTAGACGGTATTAAAAAAGGAAAGTTTGTGACCGTCTTACTCCTCCATTCTTATTCCATATTTTTGAGGAGATTGTGTATGAGATTAGTGAGCTGTGTGCCAAATGAAGGGCACTTGTACTCTATTTGCCAGTCAGTTGAGATTCGGACGGTCTTATATGGTCCTGTTAGGAACTAGATTGACACTTTTACCTCCACATTACCATAACTTGTTTTGCCTTTTCTCACCTGAACCTCACTATTCCCATATTATTTGTAAACCCTCGGCTGTGACGGACATTAATGGTTGGAGTGTGTGCATTAGTACTTGAATTGTCTTTCATTTTTGTTGCATGCATGCTATGTAGGTCGCAGTTAGGTGAGTGACTGTTTCTCTTTCTCTCTTTCACATATAACATTCACCCTTTGCTTAATGAGAGAAGAGAGACCACGTGAGAGTCCGATTTTGTTGGTCTTGCAAGGTCGATAGGTTGGCTATACTTCTGAACAGCTTATAACTCGCTTGCGTATTGACTGCTTAGCTATAACTGTTAATTTTTGTTGCATTAAATTGGTTCAAGTAGACCAGTTAAGCTAGCTCTGAGTTTTCATTTCCGTTCCATTAGTTGCATTTTAGTTTACTCGAGGACGAGTAAAGGTTCGGTTTGGTGAGATTTGATACGTGCATTTTGTATAGTCTTTTTAGCCTATTTTAGCACGTATTTATATGTACTTTCGTACTGTTTATATTGCATTTTGCCCCCGAATTGGCTACTTTGGTTCGTTTTGTCCGTTTTGTAGAAATGAACGCAAAAGTAGTGGAATCGTACCATTTTCGTCCTTTTTGCATGAATTTTGAGGAGACAGTATTTTCCGGAGTGAGTACTTGCATTGGGATGCATGAAGGCACGGTCTACGGAGCAGTCGGGCACGAGTTTGAGCTGATTTGAAGGAAGAATACTCGATCGAGCTCTTTTATCACTCGATCGAGTGGTTTCTGTGGCCAAGGTTGTTCGATCGAGTAGTTTTATACTGATCAAGAAGAGCTGGAAAGTGAGGTTACTCGATCGAGTAACATTTATGTTCGATCAAGTAGATTTCTTGGAGTTTTACTCGATCGAGTGGTTTCATTCTACTCGATCGAGTGGTTTTTGTTGGCGTGGGCTTTAATTAGCCCGTGAACTTGTTTTAGCTTTTGGACTTAGCATATTTTCTATTTAAGCATACGTCAACTAGGTCATTAGCATCTTTTTATCTATCTTTTATCATACATTCTATCTATCATTCATTTTCACAAAGACTGCGTTCTCTTTTCTTCTTCACTGTAACTTTATTTTCGGGGTTATTTCGCTCGTATTTGCTTGTTCTTTACGCCGGATTCTTGCGATTGTAATCTCTTTCTCCCTCTTTAATATTAATCTTTCATTTGTTCACTTTAATTACTTTTTTTGCTTCATTTATCTTCTGCCCTAATTACCTTTTATGCATTTTTATTATCGTTTTATCATGTTGAATGTTGGTTATTTATTTGTTGTTAGTATTGATAGTATTAATAGCGATATGAGTAGCTAAATCTGTTTCATGTCGGGATTAGGGGATCTATGGTAGAAATGTGACGATGTAGTAAATAGGTTGGATGAATTAATTGTGAGATTCTGTCCCCATAGCAATATAACTGTATTTACCGACTTAGTTGAGTGCACGCTTTTGAGTCACCTTTTTAATATGGTTAAATTTAATCCTGGATCGGAAGATTGGACTAAATAGACCTGCTATGAACATTAGACTACCCTGACGAGGACGGAAGTTAAGTTAGTGGAAGTTTAGGATAGAAAGTGGACCGGAAGGACCTTTCCATATCCGTCTCGCAGTAATTTATCTAAGTTGTTTATAGTTGAGTCACTGGACTACCGTAGTGAACCGAAATCCTGACATGTCCCCTCTTTATTGATAGTTTATCACCCTTTTTCTGCCTTAATTTCTCTTTCATTATTTCTTTTCCTTTTGCACTTTTAGTTGAAATCAAATTATAAACACCCCCCATTTGTGACCAAATAGACGGACTCGTATATATATCTTGCCTCCCTGAGGAGATCGACCTGACCTCCCTAGCTATATAGTTAGGTTAGTTAGTTATTTTTGATAGGTATACGACAGCCCTGTCAATTGTCTTATTCATTATGGGTAGGACATGAATCTTATAGGGCGAGAGATGACTTCACTGTGCGTGTGTTTTTTTTTTTTAGAGGTAGGGGTAGGGGGTATGGCGGGTTTTTGGGGGAGGGGGTGAGTTTCTAGAGGAGTAGGGTTAATCTCTAACGTTTAAGAGTATAATTTAGGGAATATAAGCAGGTATCAATAGGGGGAATTGTTAGTAGAACGAACCAATACTAAATGTAAAAAACACTTATTATTAAGTAGGGTAACTACTAGATAAATTGGAAAATAAACATATATCAAGAAATAAACTAACTTTATAGTATCATATGGATACTTACTTTTGATTCATAGCGTGAAAGGTTTAATGAATATCGTGCAATAATTAGTGATCTAGGGGCAAAAAAATGAGGCAATAAATATGAGATAAAATTTGAAGAAAAATGTACAATAAAAGTGGAATGGAGGGAATAAACTTATTTATGCTAAATGAAATAAGTAACAAAGTTCGTTTATATATATAATATTCAAACTTATTCAGTCTACCAACATAGTACCCGAACACTTTGTTGGAATATTAGAAATGGAGGCAGGGGAAGGGACGAGAAAAGAGGGAAGGGAAAATAGTTGGAAGGGAAAGGGAGAGAAAGATAGGAAGGAAGATTGCTTCTTAATCTGTTATTTGTTAGAGGAGAAATAAATTGCCTTTAATAAGGAGATTACGAGGATCCATTTGTTGTAAGGATTGGTATTTCATGGAGGATAATGTGATTTAGGACGTCTCAAGTGTAAAACGTGGCAGGAAGGTAGTGGTAGTGGATTGGAGGTTGTTTCAGTAAGAACTGATCACAGTGGTCTGCTATGTTTTATTTTGCGGGTAAATTTAGTCAGATGGGAGGAGGGTGTATTTGTAGAGGGTGATCAGAAATAAGGTTATTTTATCAATAAAATATCATTTGCAGACAAACAAATAGGTACCCTGAACAATAACAAGAAACCTCTAAAGATCATGTGGATAAACTTAATTTTGACTTCATCGATCCAAAGTAAAATCTTGATCCTAACAACATACGAGGGTAAGGGTTAGTTTTCATTGGGTGGTAGATTTTTCTAGAGGCAGGGGTTTAGTTTTTTACTTGATTGAATAAATTTGAGATGAGTTTTGGAGACAAGGATGAATCTTGCAAGGGACGGGGTTGTTTTAGATCATTTGTGCGAATTGGGAAGAAAAATATGGGGTATACGAGCAAGATTTTGTTTCAAGTAAGGAGATGGGGGCAAGATTGCGGTGGGTTGAGTTGATATTGTATGCGAAAGTTGAGTGGAGATGAAACTCTGGTGAATTTGCAGAAGGTAAATCTCACTACATACTGCAACGACATCATTAAACAATGGTAGAATAGACAATTTTATCGAATGATTTCCATTCTAATGAATGATTCTGGTGGTGGTCTCAAATGATTGTTTGGAGATGGGGTGTATGTTCATAAGGAGCCGCAGCCATGTAGTATTACATTGGAGCTTGATTCACATTCAAAAGTACGTTTATAGTTTGACCGGGAGATATAACTACGCAACTACTTGTGAATGTTTTTGAGTAATTACCTTTGATCCAACAATGATTAAATTATAGTTCTTTTACCAGTTGAAAAACAAACAGGTATCATCAACAAATTCTAAAAACTCTGAAATTTGAAGTATCATATATATAAACTTCATCTTGGTTATATTTTTGTAACAAAAATATTTATTAATCAAACACTCATTTATTCTCATTTCAATATTATGTTAACGAGAATTATATGTTGGTCATGCGGCATACATAATTGCTTAAACATGAATTATGTATCATATTCCATTATATTGTGAAATTTATCACACATTATTTTAATATCCGTGCAACGCACGGGCATGAAAACTAGTATAAATTAATGCAATAATAAACTAATTATTCTGAAGAAAATGCTCCTAATAATAATATAAGATAACGATATTATTTATAGTCCTTATAGTTCATTTCTGAGCTGAACTAGAGCCATCCCAGCCTTGGTATAAGTTGCTTGCGTGACAACGACCAGTAACGAATGCTACTCCGTTTCTTATTTGAGCTAATAATTTTTGGAACACCACTCATACCCATTGCCTTATTCTTCAAGAAACCTTCCTTCTATAGACTCCTCCACCTGTTGTATAACCGAGCCATACAAACCCTATGTATCCAAATCTCTCTCTTCCTATACAAGCACCCATTCTTCCAAAATTCAACCCTTAACAACTCCCATGAACACCCACATAAATAATCCTTAGCAAGCCTTAGGAAAACCCTTTTCGTACCCATAAAACACCCATGATACTCACGCACGAAGCTTGGTGACGATTCAAGCATTAATTTGCTCTTTTCATCACTTTTCTTCTTGTTTTGGACAACACCTGTTCAAGCTCATTTCCAGGGCCGACCTTTTGGGTGTGTAGCCCGTGCGAGCGCACAGGGCCTCCAGATTTTTGGGGGCCCAATTCTGTTACGTGTTATAAGATATGTATTTATTGACGCGATAAATAAAAGTACAATTCAGTGGCACATATGGCAAAAGCCTTGGTTTATTATAGAAGCAATCCGCCTTCAAATTCTACCATGATTATTTTTCTTCCTTTTTTGCACAGTGGGGCCCACTCGATTATCCCCACATTCTTACTGCATTTTACCATTATTTATTTTACCATTATTTTTGTTTTCAATTGGCTTGTGAATTGTCATACCATCTTTCACTTTAATCTAAATTTCGTGTGTATTTTAAATATTTCCACTCCCTAATAACAACTATTTTCATACCACTTCTACAGATAATGATAGTTTAATAAATTTACTAATACCTACGAGTACGTAGTATATAAATGGGCTTAAGTTACTTTACTCTTATAAAATACTACTTTTTTCGTCATATTCATTTGTTTACTTTTTATATTCCTTGTAAGTGATATTTTAATGAAAGATAAACAAATGATTTGAACGGAGTGAGTATTGATTATGCAATATAAATATTTTATTAATTTGATGCAGAGTACTTAAGAAAAACGAGATATTTATTTTGTTTGTAATAAAGTGGAAAGTTCAGAAAAAAAAATATTCAACCATTACAATATGATAACAATATACGAGTATTTCATAAATTTGTAAACATAACGTTACTATATATTTTTTGTTCAAAATAAAATATCGAAACAAGCTTTTTGAACGATCTGCAAAAAACCAGATTGGGCCTCATTATAAAATTTCGCACAGGGCCCTCGAAATCTAAGAGACGGCCCTGCTCATTTCTATTTGATTTAAAATCCTTTTTGGTCCGGTGTTTTTCTGTTAAAAATGAAATTTTTGATCTTTCACGATTCCAAAATATCTTTCGGAACGAAATTTGTTTAAGTAACGAACCCGTGACGATGATTTGAAAATTGTTGCGCGAAGCGCGAGAAAATGCGAGAATTGCTTTTTTCTCTTTGAATTGTTTTTCGAAAACTATTGATTTGATTTTGATAGAGTTTGAATTTTTTGTTACAAATTTAAAACCTTTAATGACGTACCCTCTATCAAGGCCTACATCCAATGATCCCAAGTAGTGTCGTGATTTACATGTAAGTTGAGGGTGCATAATCCAATTCCTCCCTTTTCTCGCTTTTATTGCTTTTTTATATCATATTATGAAATTGTATGATGATAATGATATATCATGATGATGGAGGTTGGGCCGTGTATGATAATGATGATGAGGTCGATGGATGACCATTGTTGTGGTTGTTGATTTGTATACTGTTAGGCTTAGATCTACATGCTTTGATCGATATGTCGTATTATGCATGTTTAGTTAATTATACATGTCTAGTTAACGAGATTGTCTCTTTAATTAGATTAGTTATGAGCATGATGTTAATTAATGATCAAATATGCTAGATCTAAGAAATAGGTCATGTTAATTTGTTAAAGATGAAATATTGATTAATTAGAATGAGATTAGAAGTTTCGTTTGAATGAAACTCGCATGTATGTTTGTGTATAGCATGATTTGATTTAGATTATGAAATAATATTAATTAACATGTATGGTTGTGATAAGACGTAGGTTTTTTCGAGATTATGCATGTTTAAATTAATGAGATTATTTACTTTGCGTAATATGATTTTTAACATAAAATGTGATTTATTGGTCGAATTATGAAATAATTTGATTCAATTCGTGCATAATTAATTATAATCATGAAAAATTGTTTTATGCTGTATTTTTATGTTTTAGAATTTGTAGAATTTATTTCGTATTTTTTATAATTAATTTGAGTCGTTTTAATTGCATTTAGAATTGAATTGTGCATTGTATGTCAAACCCGGACAGTACGTGGATCTGTTCTGGTCAGAGGTGGACACCTGTAACACCCCTATTTATTTAGGTGCCTTAAGCTAGGCCTCCCAAGTAAATAGGAGAGTTACCTTTTCAGTTTTCTGCAGCAGTGTATAACAAAGTAAAGCAATCCAAAGTACGTTAAGGGGTCGTTTGGTTCAACAAGTTGGAATGGAATGGAATGAAGTTTGATAGTATAGTAGTATGGGGTTCTAAATCCATACTTGTCTGTTCTTGTTTGGTTCACCATAAATTATAGAAGGGAGGAATGAAGTTTGAATCCAAGGTAGAAGGGTGGGTATGGGATTCCAAGGGGTTGGGGTGGAGTTAGAATCCATTGGGTATCTGACTCCATTCCAAATCACCCCAACCAAACACTAGAATGGATTGAATCCATTCCAATCCATTCCAAAACATCCAACCAAACACCCCATAAATAAAATTAACCAATAAAGGTTTTATGTAATACCCGGTATTTTAATATGATATTATATTAGGCCGAGTTACCAGCTGGGTCGTGTGGTGTATTTGTGACTCGGGTTTTGATTATGTGACTCGGGTTTTAATTAATCTAACTAGGCTAAGCCCGTATCGTCTTAATAGCACCTATCCTATATGTATAACTCATCTAACCAAACCCTAATCTCCCTATCACCATATTCACTTTAACCATGAGAAAAGAGAGAAAAGAGAGAAGAGGGAGCCGTGTGTGAAGGGAGCCGCGTGAGGCATTGCGAGGCGATTTCTCAGCCTATTCTCATCCTATTTCGTAATTAGACGATCCTATTACCTCTTTATTCAATTATTAGCATAATTATAGTAGTAGTGGAATAATTTTTGTAACCCTAGAAATTGGTTTGGGGGTTTTGATTATAAATTGTATGAGATAAATGAATAGAATAGTTACAGCAATTTACAGATTCGTTGGTCTATGTTATTTGAGTGTTTTACCTGTCTTAAAGTCGTGGGATGTAAAAAGTTAAAGCAGAGACTCATGTTTATTCCAAGCCTAGTTTATGCCTGTGAAAATTGGTAGCATTTCACCGTGTAGTTTTTCCTGAAAAAATTATTTGTGAACGTCTATCTAAAAAGTCCGCGAATCAGTAGAGGCTGAAAGATTACTTCTAAAACATAATTTAGATATTGAATTGGTGCTGGGTCTTTTTCATATATTTAATTTAAAGAGTTTAGATGAGTTAGGCGTTGGTTTTACTTAAAAATCATTTGTCAAACTCGTTTTATGAATCAATACGTTTTATGCGACGGTTTCTGTCAGTTTTTGGAAATTAGTCTGAAAACCCTTGATAAGTTTGGAATTTGAGAAAACCACGTTAGATATAATTTGTAGATAAGACTCATGGGGTTCCAATTCAATTGGTCTTGCATCAATTTGAATTTTCTGGAATTAGTTATTCATTTTATACCAAGTCTGCCATGTGCAGGAAAATCAGGGAAAGTCGTGTTTGTTCCTTAAGTTGATATTCCTATTAAATTATGATGAGTCTAGGTTATGTGAATGATTAATTGACTGAGTAGGTGGTGATTATACATAATTATGTTATGTAGGTGATGGATATGTGAAGGATCATAACTGATTGCTTGTGCATGCTTGGATTGCGAAAAGGTAGGGAAATACACTTGACTTATTATCGTTGTCGTTGAATTGTGTTGACTTGTTTGTGTTTCATATGACCAAACTGTGAACGTTGACTTGATTCGTGGTTGTTGATCTATGTTATGATTCATATACTGGAATGTGATTGACTGAATTGATCGTATTGAGTATGGTCTCACAACATTTGGTAACCGGCATGATTCTATGATTGATCAGTTCAATGATATATATATTGTATTGCATTAATTTCTTTTGAGCATTCATATGCATTGGAGATGGAGGATGTTGTGGTGATGTGGTGTGGTGATGATGATGTTGTGATAAGGCCCAGGCGGGTTCTGCAGGACTTGCCCTGGTGTCCTCAGCTGAGAGCTGGCAGATCGGCTACGGTCGATATATAGTCTACCGGGGATCGGTATGGCTGGGTGTTCCGGGTTATGAGTTGCGATGATATGATGGTGGTGATGGAGGAGCATGCATGTCATACATACTTGTTGCATTGTATTCCCTACTCAACCTCGTGGTTGACCCTGTGTATTCGTGAACACCTGTGACGATCCAAATATTGGGGAGCAGACTTGACAGGTTTATGAGATAGGATGGGAGCTTGATGGGCGTGAGAGACTGGATCAGAAGACTTAGTAGCTAGATCATCATTTAGAAGACTTTCACTTTTATTCATGTTAGTCCTTTGTAATTTGATGTAAATGAGGTTTTGTAAAAATTAAGTTAAAGAAATTATGTAATTTGCCTTGGAGTTTAATTTGTTATTCACTACCTCGGGAAACCGAGATGGTAACAGTCCGGTTTATTAGGGAATGTCTTGCTAGAGGCTCCTTTATAAATCGGGGTGTTACAAAGTGGTATCAGAGCGAACGATCCTCAGGCCTAAACCAATGAACCCAATGAACGTAGGATGTGTCTTAATAAAATGAACCCCTGGAAATAAACTGTTAGGAGCTCACAGTGCGGTTAAGAAGGCGCCCTTAATGCGCGCTCTTTTGCCCTCTCAGTTTTGAACCAGGTAACCCGAGATAAATTGAGTGAATGGGGTAGTTAGAAGGAAAACCTTGGATATAATCGAGTTGATGTATACCTTGAGACCCATATATTCTAACCATTCTGCAGGACAACGTTACGGTAAGTATTTTGTATGAATGATGACGTGATCATGTGATGTTGTGGAGATGAGAAATAAATTTTCGTGTTCAGGTTGATAATCAATGAAGTGTTGGATTGTGGTAATCGTGAGCGTGAAAATAATTGAGAATTGATGATATTTATCTGGATGGATGTTGAATGATGTGTCGATAGTACTACTATGTCTAATGATATGCGGTTATGTGATCCCGAAGCCATGCTAGTATAGTATTGTGATAGTAATCAGAAACACTATTGAATTGCATGTTTCTAGTCATAGAAATTGTGATTTAGATGTAAGGAGTAAATCGAGATGCGAAGGGATTCTATGGGATAGATGTTTACGTAAGTACAAAGTGTGAGATTTAAGTTGGGATGGGTTAGTATACATAGTATGTTCATAAGAGCTTGTAACATAGTAAAGAATGACCTAGTGCTGAAACTCGTTTTGTTTGATTTTACTCTTTAATTGACCTTACTGCCATTTCTTTTCTGTTTATTGTCTATGGATGCAAATTTTATGGGAGATAGCCTCGTGAGTTAATGTTCATTTGGCGTTGGTTTCATGCTTATAGGATATACGGATTAGGAGTAATAAATATTTTAGTGGGCTGTGGTCAGGAAGTTCCTGTGCAGTGATGTTTTGACCAACGATTTTGTAAAAATCCTCATTTAAATTGTATTAATAATTTTTGAATAATTCCAACTCCATCGATCAGAAGATTCGCATATGTTTTCAAATTGATAAGTCACGAAAATTCTTGATGTCTCTATATTAAATGGTAAGTTTTGCAAACTGACCCAAGTTTCGGACCAATTGCTGTCACATACTTGTTTGGACCAACTGAGTTGCAAAATCCTTAAAAAATTTGAATTCTTGAGCTTTGGACCTCATTATTTTTCTCACGAATTATTAACTCTCTGTATGTTATAAAAAGTAATATAACTCAAGTTTTCGTTGAACGGTTATTTATTCGTGATTTTTGGAAGTTACAACGTGAATCATAACTTTTAAAATGTGAATTCTATGTTGAGTTTTCATACAGTTGTTCGATTATTTCATGAGCCTTATTAATGTGAAATTATAGTGTCCTTATATGATGATAGTAGCACACATATTCATTGGTTATGTATCTTAACAAGTGATAAAAAAATTAAAGTTTAGTTTATAACATTGTTGGCATGATAGTATGTGTGAAATTGAATAGCTTAATCTGATCCTTAATCGAGGGTGAATATTTTATACGAGTCCAGTTGTTGCATATTTTATATATGTTTGGCATGTTGTAATACCTCTGGTGTGTTCATCATATTTGTATAGTGGTCGGATATATATAAATATAAAACTATATTGTCATATCTTGGTAAAGTTGGTGGCGTTAAATGTTAACTTGATTG
Organism: Silene latifolia; assembly: GCF_048544455.1. Classification (NCBI taxonomy): domain Eukaryota; kingdom Viridiplantae; phylum Streptophyta; class Magnoliopsida; order Caryophyllales; family Caryophyllaceae; genus Silene; species Silene latifolia. The sequence goes on along the minus strand of NC_133534.1, from coordinate 139,747,284 downwards.
TTCTAATATACTCGCGTGAATATTTATAATAATTATGTTTAAATGTTTACACATGGATGGTAGTAATGAGTATGTCTAAATGTTCACACATGTAGGATGTCATCTGAGTTCTCATGTCTTTTATGTGAGTCTGTGTGCCTATAGTTATACTTATTACTTTCATTGCATTAATTTATTTCAGTTGAACCTAAACTTATGATATGATAATAAAATAGTGTTGTTGTTCCTTATTGGATATGTTCATAGTTGTATTGTCATGAAATGCTAAGGTGATTGTTGCAATTATCACGATATTTGAAATATAGTTGACATAGTTACGATATAGTTACGATATTTGAAATATATTCTCGAACCGTCGAATTATAATGAGATAACCCTTTGATGATTCACATGTCATGCGTACGTTTAAATGATAGTCGTTATAGTTACGTTTAATTGAGCCGCAAGTTGCCTATTTGTTCAAACCGTGCAAACCAGAGAACTTGTTCACCTTACTAATCTTTTGTCATAGATAATGTTTTACAAGTTATATGATGGTATATGTACATGTTTAAGTTGTTATGCGATATCTTTTATTTTTGCTGAAAATGAATTATACTGAGTTGATGGATACAATTGAATGGTATGGTTGCTAAAATGTTAAACATATGTGTGATATGGAAGTAATTTTGTTGTTATTGTGAATCATATAACTATTAATACTCAATTGTAATTTCAGTTGTTTGACTTCTACATTATTAAGTTAATTACTCATGACGCACAGTCGATGGTTCCGTAAGGAGTTTAACTTATTTTATAATGTGCCTCCGATCTAAACTAATAATCTTCTTATATTGACTATATGGTTAGACTCTTGTCTAGTACTTATGACGTGATAAATCGTTTTAAAATTTAACATGTAATTGAGTTGGTACTTATACTTTTGTGTGACCATGCAACCTGTGATAAATAGATCTGTAATAAAGAGGTAAAATTTTGATTGAACACAATTAATTTGTAGTTACTTGCTTTACATTATGGTACGAATCGTATGCTTTGACGAGACGTCACCAGGGAATGTGTACTATCTAAAAGGGGTCTCCGATTAAATGATGTAGTCGTGTTAGCCGTGAATATAACTGAGTAAAGAAGTGCAACTAAAATCCTGATGTTGAGGTAATAGTCGTTCATTAGTAAAGATAGGACTGAAATGAATAAGATGAACCTGTAAATTACGAGATATGAGTCGACACCTAAGCTTGTATTGTTTGAAGGAATTGAGTTGAGTTTATCTGATTTTGAGTTAAATGGATTCCATGGACGGCTCTGTTATAAGATTTATGTTAAGAAAGTTATTCACCGTCCAGTATGAAAGTAAAAGTTTTGAGAATGAAGTTAAATTTTGTCGTGTGAGTATAAATTAGGAATGAGATTTCCAGCCAGTGTCTGGTTGTATGGTTTCATGATAATTGCTAGTCTGGAGGAATGAAGCTAGAACGGAGTCATAAATAGTGGGTTAATTTAGTCATGTTGTTCGTTCATGTAGTGAATTGGTGGGTTGTGGTTAGTTACGAATGTCAAAACGGGAAATGTAATGTGGTGATTTAAGTGAGTTGTGTGTTAACATGGTATGTTGATATTAGCATGATATGTAATGAATATTTGTAAAATTGGTGTAGTTAAATACATTTAATCTTTTATGTCATTGTGTTGGGTGCAGTTTAAATATATTTAACACCAAGAACAAATTTTATGTATGATAGTCTTGTATGTTAACTTTCCAATATCGCTGTTTACTCGCTTGATTGACTCGACCAATAAGCTTGTAAAATTTGCCAATCAATGTGCATTCGTCATTCGTGAATAAATCCCAACCCTTTGTTATGAGGATTAAAGATATTTCTAGGACGATAAGTCTTTGCGAAACGGTTGTCTTCATTTTATGGGTGATTCTGTGTCTTGACCTAAATCTGTACAATTATGTAAAGGAAAGTCAGACTGGACCTGTTAGGTTAGAAATTTTCATAAATCGATTTATTAAGTTTTGACCCTAATTATTTTCTTATGTTGATTGATTCCCTATGTTTCTAAGGTTTGAGATTACAATGATTAGTGAAATGAATAATTACTAATGATTTTTACTGGTAACCTTGTAAAGCATTGTTCCATTCATAATTTGATTATTCACATGAATAAATGTTACCAATATTTCTTGGAAAATATGCTATTTGACATGAACCATATGTGAGCACCTAAGCATCTTCATCTTTGTAACTTGAGTAGTAATGTATAAATTAGATTGGCAAGCAGATCCTGTGAATGTTATTGCATGTATTGATTGATATGAAGAGTGTTTAGATTAATACTGAAATGTCTTAAGTTATTCAACGTGGCTTTTGCTCCGATCCGTGGCGATGTTTCAGAGCAAAGAAAGAATCGTAGCTTCCTTGAGAGAGCTTGTATATTGATTGTCTTTAGTAGGGATTAGTTAACTTGAGCGTGAGTTGTGAATCTTTTATCCTCTTTCAGTTGTTAGCAGTAGTTTGAGAACTTTTGTTATAATAATGAAGGTTACGGGGACGTAACCATGTTTAAGGAGGGTAGGATTGTAAAATCTTTATACTTTCATGTGTGATTTCTCAGTTTGGCTATATTGGTTATGCGTTGTGTGGGTTATGTTGGAGTGTTACATGATGTGTTTCTGTTATGGTTAAACATCGGGGACGAAGTTTATTTTAAGGAGGGTAGACTGTAATACCCGGTATTTTAATATGATATTATATTAGGCCGAGTTACCAGCTGGGTCGTGTAGTGTATTTGTGACTCGGGTTTTGATTATGTGACTCGGGTTTTAATTAATCTAACTAGGCTAAGTCCGTATCGTCTTAATAGCACCTATCCTATATGTATAACTCATCTAACCAAACCCTAATCTCCCTATCACCATATTCACTTTAACCATGAGAAAAGAGAGAAAAGAGAGAAGAGGGAGTCGTGTGTGAAGGGAGCCGCGTGAGGCATTGCGAGGCGATTTCTCAGCCTATTCTCATCCTATTTCGTAAGTAGACTATCCTATTACCTCTTTACTCAATTATTAGCATAATTATAGTAGTAGTGGAATAATTTTTGTAACCTTAGAAATTGGTTTGGGGGTTTTGATTATAAATTGTATGAGATAAATGAATAGAATAGTTACAGCACTTTACAGATTCGTTGGTCTGTGTTATTTGAGTGTTTTACCTGTCTTAAAGTCATGGGATGTAAAAAGTTAAAGAAGAGACTCATATTTATTCCAAGCCTAGTTTATGCCTGTGAAAATTGGTAACATTTCACCGTGTAGTTTTTCCTGAAGAAATTATTTGTGAACGTCTATCTAAAAAGTCCGCGAATCTGTAGAGGCTGAAAGATTACTTCTAAAACATAATTTAGATATTGAATTGGTGCTGGGTCGTTTTCATATATTTAATTTAAAGAGTTTAGATGAGTTAGGCGTTGGTTTTACTTAAAAATCATTTGTCAAACTCGTTTTATGAATCAATACTTTTTATGCGACGGTTTCTGTCAGTTTTTGGAAATTAGTCTGAAAACCCTTGATAAGTTTGGAAGTTGAGAAAAACACGTTAGATATAATTTGTAGCTAAGACTCATGGGGTTCCAATTCAATTGGTCTTGCATCAATTTGAATTTTCTGGAATTAGTTATTCATTTTATACCGAGTCTGCCATGTGCAGGAAAATCAGGGAAAGTCGTGTTTGTTCCTTAAGTTGATATTCCTATTAAATTACGATGAGTCTAGGTTATGTGAATGATTCATTGACTGAGTAGGTGGTGATTATACATAATTATGTTATGTAGGTGATGGATATGTGAAGGATCATAACTGATTGCTTGTGCGTGCTTGGATTGCGAAAAGGTAGGGAAATACACTTGACTTATTATCGTTGTCGTTGAATTGTGTTGACTTGTTTGTGTTTCATATGACCAAACTGTGAACGTTGACTTGATTCGTGGTTGTTGATCTATGTTATGATTCATATACTGGAATGTGATTGACTGAATTGATCGTATTGAGTATGTTATCACAACATTTTGTAACCGACATGATTCTATGATTGATCAGTTCAATGATATATATATTGTATTACATTAATTTCTTTTGAGCATTCATATGCATTGGAGATGGAGGATGTTGTGGTGATGTGGTGTGGTGATGATGATGTTGTGATAAGGCCCAGGCGGGTTCTGCAGGACTTGCCCTGGTGTCCTCAGCTGAGAGCTGGCAGATCGGCTACGGTCGATATATAGTCTACCGGGGATTGGTATGGCTGGGTGTTCCGGGTTATGAGTTGCAATGAGATGGTGGTGGTGATTGAGGAGCATGCATGTCATACATACTTGTTGCATTGTATTCCCTACTCAACCTCGTGGTTGACCCTGTGTATTCGTGAACACCTGTGACGATCCAAATATTGGGGAGCAGACTTGACAGGTTTATGAGATAGGATGGGAGCTTGATGGGCCTGAGACACTAGATCAGAAGACTTAGTAGCTAGATCATCATTTAGAAGACTTTCACTTTTATTCATGTTAGTCCTTTGTAATTTGATGTAAATGAGGTTTTGTAAAAATTAAGTTAAAGAAATTATGTAATTTGCCTTGGAGTTTAATTTGTTATTCACTACCTCGGGAAACCGAGATGGTAACAGTCCGGTTTATTAGGGAATGTCTTGCTAGAGGCTCCTTTATAAATCGGGGTGTTACATTTTATTACTTTTGCCAACTGACTAATTAAAACTAAAATAATATAACTTACTACGCAGCGGAAATAAATAAGATTACATATTTAAGAATTAAGTCAAACTAATGTGATCTTGACAACTGCTATGGTCCAAGTCTTCACGTCCCAAAGCTCCTCACAGCTAAGTCAATTACCTGCTATTTAATCTGCTCCCTAATTAACCGGAAATATTAATTGGTTCACCACAGGACGCCATCAATTAATACATGCATCATTTTATTTTTACACAACAAACACACGTCAATCAAAAGGTCGAGTAGGATAACCAACAACAGATAAAAGGTGAAATAAATAAATATGCATGATATGCAAATGTGAAATGCCAATGCAGCTGAGCTCATCACCCGAAACACCCGTTCATCCCGCCAATCCCTGGCCCGGGGAAAACAATGCAATCATCCCAACCTAAGTTGATGTATACATGACCTGCAGAACCAGCCTCGGGAAACCAATGCTAATGTCATGCCACAATAATAATTCATCCCAGAACGAGTCTCAGGTAACCAATGCAAATGATATGATGATATGATTAAACCAACAAAGAACAATCCAACTATATATAATCCACATCCGATAATTAATCCAGCCAATCACACATGCTAGATAATTTGTAATACCCCGTGCTTTTAAAATAAATAATTATTTTAATAAAAGTTTTTAAAGTTACTGATAATACTTATTATTATTATTATTATTATTATTATTATTATTATTATTATTATTATTATTATTATTATTATTATTATTATTATTATTATTATTATTATTATTATTATTATTATTATTATTATTATTATTATTATTATTATTATTATTATTATTATTATTATTATTATTATTATTATTATTATTATTATTATTATTATTATTATTATTATTATTATTATTATTATAATAAGATAAGCTAACCTAAACCTACCCCGTGATATACGTCTAACATATAGTAGTATGATATATGTACCCTCCCTGATTTACTTATTCAGCAAAAACACAAAAAATAAAAATAAAGAAGAATTAGGGTACCCTAAGACAAGTCTCCATCGCTAAGCCGTCTTCTTTGCCTTGTCTCAATGGATATAAACACAATAACCAATCAGTTGATTAGTTATCCTAACTAGCAAGCAAATACTCGTATAAAGCAATCCCAGCAAACTCAATTAGTAATACTTCTCAACAAATCCGTCACCTAGCAATTACGATAAATATAATTACTAACTACATAATTAAACTAATTATATTTATTAATTATTCTAAATTCACATTAATTATGTCATTGCATAATTTAATAGTGTAAAACCCGACTCAAGCCACATAACTAACACTCAAATCACACGGTCATAACCCGTGTGAATAACCCAAACACAACCCATGACACACCCGGATTTTAACACGCCCAAACCACCACCGGTAATGGTCACATTCCCCTGCCTCACCGTAGTCAGCCACCCCCAACTGTTGGAATATGTGTCCTCCGACAATAATGCGATCACAACTGTTGATCATAATGATCACATGTTTAAATCTCATTTTAAAAGAATACGATTGGGAAGTATTTTTACTGTCAACTGGTCAACATATATCGGTAATGATTGGCTGACTAAAGTTTGACATTACTGTCGTGCGACGGTGGTGATCAGTTGATCCCCTAGGTCATACCTAAAGGATATTACTCTTAATTGATCATTTAATTAATCGTATAACGTTACGAGTTAATTAAATTACTTGAAAATTGACGGACGATTTTGGAAGTAAAATTTGCGTATCTCATTATAATCTGATTAAATAAGATACGGTCCGAGTAATCGAATTGTTTCATTACTCAGATGAAATTATTGTTTATAGAAACAATTGAAATTGAATGAATCATTATAAATACAAATTGTTGTGATTTATAATTGGTAAAATATTTTGGTACAAGTAATTATGAATTACTAAGTCGATTTTGTATATGACGTATTTTTATTAATACGTTGATTTTTAATATGTTAAAAATACATAACAAATTTATGCCACATATGACATGTGACATAAGACAAATTGACATTTTGACAAAGATAATATGGATTCAATATTATCTATGTGTACCGAAAATGAGAGGCTCATTAGGCTAATATTGTGTTGGATATATTAGTGGAAAACATGATGATTACAAAATAGCTAGCCATGCAAAACCTATTGTTCTTGTGAAGGCAACCATGAGCATGCATTGGCTCTTTTTGTTCCTCCTCTCCCACCCGGTTTTGGGAAGAAAACCCTTGTGGTTTTTTCTTCTTATTTTTGCCCAATTTTCACTTAGATAAAAACTAGTGATTATTATTCATTCATCCCATCTAAAAACAAGAGTTTTAGAAAGAGAAAATTTCCTCCATTATTGCTCTCTCTCAACCGGTTTTGGGAGAGATACCAAATAATTTTTGGGTCAATTTTTCTTACAAAATTAATATTATCTAGTATACATTATATTAATTTTATTAAGAGTGTGTCTTAGTTATTAATCCTTGGGAGAGATCCTATACTTGGGTCTTTGTTCATCCATAAAAGAAAGCACAAGAACAAGAGAGAAGGAGATCTCTCTTGTGCCCTAGAAACCGAAATTCCAATGTAAGGATGAATGTTTCTTCTATATTTTGTTTATAAGTTTGCATGCATAAGATCATTTATTAATTTTATGACAAATTAACCTAAAAAATATATGAATATGTTAGTATATAGATCTACTTTTCTATAAATCGGTATCATGAGCCATGGTTGTTTGCATGCAAATCGGTTAAAAGTTTTTCCGAGTTATAAAGATTAACATATAAAACTTGTATAATTTGTGTTATTATGATATATCACAAAATTAATTTTTGCATGTTAAAGTTTCTGATCCTAAAATGTTTTTAGGATATTTTGGTTATTTTATGGATTTTTATTGTTCATATTACATAATAATGGCATTAAAATATGATTTTATGAGTATAAATGTCATTTTCGGACTAAAATTAGCTAAACTTCGAATTTTCCAGTGATTTTTGGATATGTTGTCACATATATTATTTTGAGATGACCTGTAAATTTTCATAATTTTTGGACTTCTTATGCTCGAAAAATGGATTTTTCATTATTAAAATCGGATTTAAGTGAAACAAATAGGTTAATATGAGATAAATTTCGAATATGGTCATAGCAATTTAGTATGTTGTCACATACAATTTTATAAGATGTGTGTAAAATAATAGGCTATATTGAAGTCTTTTTGCATGATTTATGGATTTTTGAAGGAAAATGGCATGAATAGTGACTTAATTAGTGAAATATTAATAAAACATACTCCATGACTAAGGAAAAACGTCCAATGTTGCATTTTATTATATTTTTCAGATATAAAATTGAAAAGTTGGTGAATATAATTTTTCTCATGTTTTTATGATTATTTAGTTAAAACCGATAAACTGCAACATTGTTTTTCCGGATAAATTTCGAAATTTTTAACCTAAGTTTTTGAACATTATGAGTGTCATGGTATTTTTCCAGAATGTTCATGAGTTTAAATTTCAAATTTCAAATTTATTGAAATTTTGTGATTTATTTGAAGATTATAGCTTATTTTTATAATTTTAAGTCCATTAATGAACAATTTTAGAAATATGAGTTAATTATGGTCAAATAATTAGTGAAGACTAAATTTTGAGTCCTAAGAGGTTAGGGTAATTAACTTATGCATAAATATGAATTTATGTAATTTTTGTGATTATAAAATGGTGAAATCACGCAAATCCGTAAAAACCGAGTAATATACGATATTGGCTACTTAAAGGCGATTTAGCATAAAATTGGGCATGTTCATACATATTATAATGCTGCATTTTCTTTATGATTGTCACAATTTTATTTATGTAATTTTTGAATTATGTAATTTTTACTTAGTATGGCCTTAGTTTTTAATTGGTATTTCCCGAAATGTATGGGAATATCGATTCGGTTGTAATTTATTGTGATCTCGTATCACCGTTTTGTAATTTAATAGATTTATTTTATTTTAGTTACAAATGTATAATAGGAAATTATGTAAATTGCTATGTAATTTAATTTATCTCGGAGTTCCCCAATACGGATTTCTTCAAGATGGCGATACATAAAGACGGTGTTACCTCAAGATGCGTGCCACAACCGAAGTTCAAGGGACCAATGGAGTTGGTTTCCGAATATGTAATAGTTAATTAGATTTTCTATTTTAGGAAGGCCATACTAGAATTTTTTTTTTATGCTTTGCATTTTATTTATATGTCGCATCATCGCTAAATCGCCATAACTAAAACATGCATCTTCTTTCAGCGAGTTTATCGACCGTGTCAATTAGAATTATCGTAGGTCACCGCTTTAGTTCACTTAAAACGTGATAGATAATAAATTGACATGACCTCTCGCTAAAACAATTAATTGAGACATAGCCTTACCAAATAGTAGAAACCATGAAAACCTATTTCGCGAGGGAGTGCACTCGGCCCTACCGGGGTACAAACCTTGTTACGTAGGGGAAGTGGGTGATGAATGTTTATCCATCAAATTCATGTTGATGAGGGTTTCATCGGCCATACCGTGCCCAAGTTGATGTGGATTTGGATCATGGACACATTTATTCGAAATTTGGATTGAACTCAACGGAAGTATTCGTGACCATAGTCGCATGTGTTCCGGGCTAAAGATAAAAGTTAGTGTAAATTTTATCGACCAAGATTTCTAGAAGTAGAATCGATTAAAGCGTTAATCCACCGAGTTATATTGATAAGGGTTTCATCGGCCATACCGTGCCCAAGTTAATATGAATTTGGATCTTGGAATCATTTATGATAGTTGGGTAGAGGTCACTATTTAAATGCTCATATCTTGTTAATTTATTTACAAGTGTGATTTAAAAAGACAAAATGTTAATATTTCCTTTTCCTCCATATTTGTAGTTCATTACAATGAATCCATCAAACGCTACCGCACCAATAACTATTGAGTCTTACCACAATGTTTTTGACGACGTTTGCTTCAACAATGATTTCGACACTACTAGAGAACTTCATTTTGGGATAGGTTCGGATGGAAACCTAAACTTCATCACTTCTTCTAAACCACCTACTACTACTAGACCTCGTGTGAGCCCGTCTCAGGAAGACTACCTCATACAATCTATAGGGTCTTTGTCTCTGGAAGATAAAGATGCCAAAACTAGTGGGAGCTCAAGCAATCAAGTTCTTGCTTCAAAGGGCAAAAAGTTCAAGAAGAAGGGAAAGAAAATCAAAAACTTCAAGCAAGTTAATGATGAGTGCCATTATTGCTATGGCCTGGGACATTGGCTTAGGAATTGTCCCGTATATTTGCGAAATATAAGGGAAGGAATCATCGTTCCAAAAGGTAAAATTCCTAAAGAAATTTATGTTATTGATATAAATTATACTTCCACTACGACATGGGTACTAGATACCGGTTGTGGTTCTCACCTTTGTAACCAATACAGGGTTTAAGAGACGTGAATAGGCTTAGCAAGGGAGATGTGGATCTACGCCTTGGAAATGGAGTTCGAGTAGCGGCCGAATTCAAAGGAACTTATGTTTTAGCTTTGCCTAATGGATTTGAGTTGTATTTACATAATTGTTTTTATGTGCCTACACTCTCTAAAAACATTATTTCAATCGCTATGCTAGACATAGTCGGTTTTTGTTTTGTCATTAAGAACAATCGTTGTACTATTTCTAGGAACAACTTGGTTATAGGCCAAGCTTCCTCTATCAATGGCATTTACATTTTAGAGACCTCAAATCCGACTAATGATATCTATAACATTCAATCAAAGAAACTCAAATCAAGTGACCCAAGTGAAGCGTTCATTTGGTATTGTCGATTAGGTCACATAAACGAGAATCAAATCAAAAGATTAATTTCGACTAATGTGATTACACCATTTGATTATCAATCATATGGTACATGCGAATATTGCCTACTTGGCAAAATGACTCGTAATCCTTTTAGTGGTAAAGGGACACGAGCAAGTGAGCTATTGGGACTCATACACACCGATGTGTGTGGACCAATGAGTATCACCGCTCGTGGTAATTATGACTACTTTATAACCTTCACCGACGACTTAAGTAGACATGGGTATGTCTATTTAATGAAACATAAGAGTGAAGCGTTTGAGAAATTCAAGGAATTTCAAAACAGACTAGAGAACCAATTGGACAAAAAGGTAAAAGCACTACGTTCCGATCGTGGTGGGGAATATCTTAGCCTTGAATTGGATTCACACTTGAAAGATTGTAGTATTATATCACAACTTTCTCCACCTGGAACACCACAACTAAATGGTGTTGCCGAAAGGAGAAATCGAACCCTACTTGATATGGTTCGATCCATGATGAGTCAAACCGAGTTACCGAACTCGTTTTGGGGATTTGCGATTCAAACCGCAATTAGATCTTTGAACAATAGTCCCACTAAATCCACCGAGAAGACTCCATATGAGATGTGGACGGGAAAAGTTCCCAATATATCCTATATGAGGATTTGGGGATGTGATGCTTACGTCAAAACTAAGAATGACAACAAGCTTGCCCCAAGATCCGAAAAATGCACCTTTGTAGGTTACCCCTCGGATTCTAGAGGATACTACTTCTACAAACCTCAAGAAAACAAAGTGTTTGTGTCTTGTGAGGCTGTCTTCTTAGAAAGTCAATTCATTTCTAAGAGACAGAGTGGGAGAAATTTTGAACTTGACGAAGTTCAAGAGCCACAAACCGAGAAAGAGACGCAAGAAGATGTTCCTTCGTCGTCTAACGCGGTTGTACCTCCTCCACTAAGAAGAACGAGTCGAGTAATTCACCATCCCGATCGATATGTGGGACTTATCGAAGAAGATGGAACACTCGATGTGTTGCTTATAGAAAGTGACGAGCCCGCTACCTACAAAACCGCACTCTCTAGTCCTAATTCCTCCTTATGGCTTGAAGCCATGAAGTCCGAAATGGATTCTATGCATGAAAACCAAGTTTGGGACTTGGTAGATTTGCCTAAAGGGGCAAGACCCCTTCAATGCAAATGGATATTCAAAGTCAAGAATGGCATAGAAGGACATGACGATGTCTACAAAGCTAGGCTAGTGGCAAAAGGATTTACCCAAGTCCAAGGTCTCCATTATGATGAGACCTTCTCCCCCATAGCCATGCTAAGATCCATACGGATTTTGTTAGCGATTACCGCATTTCATGATTATGAAATATGGCAAATGGATGTCAAAACCGCTTTTCTAAATGGGCATTTAGAAGAAAAGGTGTACATGATACAACCCGAAGGTTTTGTTGATTCTAAAAATCCAAACAAAGTGTGCAAGCTTAAGAGATCCATTTATGGTCTTAAGCAAGCATCTAGAAGTTGGAATCATCGATTCAATCATGTTATAAAGGAAAATGGTTTCACTCGAAGTGTTGAGGAACCGTGTTTATACATGAAATTTAGTGGGAGCAATGTTGTGTTCCTAATCTTGTATGTCGATGACATACTACTCATTGGAAATGATATTCCAATGTTGTCTTCTGTTAAGAAGTGGTTAGGTAACCACTTCCAAATGAAGGATTTAGGAGAGGCACAACGCATATTAGGTATCCGGATCCATAGAGATAGATCCAAGAGGATATTGGCACTAAGTCAAGAGTCTTATGTTGATAAGATTCTTCGACGGTTCAACATGGACAAATCCAAAAGGGGTTTGGTACCTATGGTAACTGGGACAATATTGAGCAAGACTCAATCTCCCTCCGAACCCCATGATGTTGAACGCATGAAGATGATCCCTTATGCTTCCATTTGCCGGATCAATCATGTACGCCATGATATGCACACGTCCTGATGTCTCGTATGCCTTGAGCATGACGAGTAGATATCAAGGAAATCCAGGTGAGAGTCACTGGATTGCTGTCAAGAACATTCTTAAGTACTTGAGAAGAACTAAGGATTCTATCTTAGTGTTTGGAGGAGACACCGAACTTCGTGTTAATGGTTACACGGACTCAAGCTTCCAAACAGATAGAGATGACATGAAATCACAAGCTGGTTTTGTTTTCATGCTCAATGGTGGAGCCAGTAGTGGAGAAGCTTCAAGGAAGTCAGAATCGCGGATTCAACAACGGAGGCTGAGTACATTGCAAAGATCGAAGCGCCAAAGAAGCTGTGTGGATCAGGCAATTCACGGAAGGTCTAAGAGTAGTACCTACCGCCAATGATCCCATCACTCTCAATTGTGATAATAGTGGGACAATCTTCCAAGCTAAGGAGCCGAAGTCTAGTAATAGATCTAGACATGTACTTAGAAAATATCATGTAATAAGAGATTTCATTGAAAAAAAGGAAATTGCGATTTGTAAGGTTGGGACGGATGACAATATAGCCGATCCGCTCACCAAGCCTTTATCGCAGGCTAAGCATGATAGACATGTTGCGTCCATGGGACTTAAACGTGTACCAAGTTTTTGTTAGATTTTGAAATGAAATAAAAGTGTTGTTTTGTTCATGTTCACAATCACATTTGTCTTTTATCTTTAATTTATACTTTGTTACATCCAAACGGGTTGTAGTGACAATTGAACCCCGTTAAAGTGAACACGGATTAACATAGTATTTGCCCATAGTCACTTGTATGAGGTGACGTCTCGAAGTGACTAGAGTGTGATGCGATTGATGGCAAGTTCAAGTGCCATAGAGTCATGTGAGATGACTAGTCGATCACATAGGCAGACTGTTAGGAACATTTTGTCGGGCCTAATGACCGCTTATAGAGTTCTGGCAAATTTATATAGCCTGGTCGTGGCAAGAGCTGCTATAGTATTCAAATGAGTCGATTCTTTTGACTAAAGACTATTCGCCTAAGATGGCACAGTTTCAGATTAACTTTGATTTGTGTTACTACGACCTTCGTAAATGGGGTCAAATGGGCATATTTTGGGTTATGATGGCTGTGGCTAGTTGAAGGGAATGAGTGCAATAGGAATTGTCCACCCCTAGTCAGGGTTATAACAATATCTCAGGGCCACTCGAAGAGTAATAAACTGGAAATGCGTGGCCACGCTCGGATTGTATCCATGGTGGATAAATCCGGTCAATCGATTATTCTCGGATCGAGGAAACCACTCTCGATATGATCACTTGCAAGTACGACCTGAAAGACACCTTGCATTGAGTGGGAGATAGTAATAGGACAAGAGAATTGGTGACGCACACTTGTCGAGGACAAGTGGGAGATTGTTGGAATATGTGTCCTCCGACAATAATGCGATCACAATGTTGATCATGATGATCACATGTTTAAGTCTCATTTTAAAGAATACAATTGGGAAGTATTTTTACTGTCAACTGGTCAACATATATCGGTAATGATTGGCTGACTAGAGTTTGACATTACTGTCGTGCGACGGTGGTGATCAGTTGATCCCCTAGGTCATACCTAAAGGATATTACTCTTAATTGATCATTTTATTAATCGTATAACGTTACGAGTTAATTAAATTACTTGAAAATTGACGGACGATTTTGGAAGTAAACTTTGCGTATCTCATTATAATCTGATTAAATAAGATACGGTCCGAGTAATCGAATTGTTTCATTACTCAGATGAAATTATTGTTTATAGAAACAATTGAAATTGAATGAATCATTATAAATACAAATTGTTGTGATTTATAATTGGTAAAATATTTTGGTACAAGTAATTATGAATTACTAAGTCGATTTTGTATATGACGTATTTTTATTGATACGTTGATTTTTAATATGTTAAAAATACATAACAAATTTATGCCACATATGACATGTGACATAAGACAAATTGACATTTTGACAAAGATAATATGGAGTCCATATTATATATGTGTACCGAAAATGAGAGGCTCATTAGGCTAATATTGTGTTGGATATATTAGTGGAAAACATGATGATTACAAAATAGCTAGCCATGCAAAACCTATTGTTCTTGTGAAGGCAACCGTGAGCTTGCATTGGCTCTTTTTGTTCCTCCTCTTCCACCCGGTTTTGGGAAGAAAACCCTTGTGGTTTTTTCTTTTTATTTTTGCCCAATATTCACTTAGATAAAAACTAGTGATTATTATTCATTCATCCCATCTAAAAACAAGAGTTTTAGAAAGAGAAAATTTCCTCCATTATTGCTCTCTCTCAACCGGTTTTGGGAGAGATGCCAAATAATTTTTGGGTCAATTTTTCTTACAAAATTAATATTATCTAGTATACATTATATTAATTTTATTAAGAGTGTGTCTTGGGTATTAATCCTTGGGAGAGATCCTATACTTGGGTCTTTGTTCATCCATAAAGGAAAGCACAAGAACAAGAGAGAAGGAGATCTCTCTTGTGCCCTAGAAACCGAAATTCCAATGTAAGGATGAATGTTTCTTCTATATTTTGTTTATAAGTTTGCATGCATAACATCATTTATTAATTTTATGACAAATTAACCTAAAACATATATGAATATGTTAGTATATAGATCTACTTTTCTATCAAACAACGGCGAGTTCCATCTTCAACCAAGACCTCCGTCGAAGCCCCACCACAACCGCTGCAACCTTGCCCTATTACCCGACATCAACAACCACGAACATCAACAACAAAAATGACCAAGCACAACCATACCAACGCAATCACACGCCATCAATGACCACCATCGTGGTCTCCCCTAACCCACCGTGGGTCCACGGGCAACGCCCCTTCCCCGTCTAGGTCACTAATGCGTCCATGGTTCTAGATCTAGCAACCTATACTTGTTTAAGGCAAAACCCAACAACCAACAACCCACACTCGAGTCTCCAGCAACCACCTGCAAGGTCCTATATTTAACTACCCTATCGCAACTACTAGGGTCGACTAGCCACCACAAACCTCCCTAGCCCAAGTCTGGTCCCCACACCATCTCGTCAAGGGTATAAAACCTGTGTTCTCCTACGGTCAACAACAACGAAACAACAACATCAACACTAGCAGAAAGACGCCCTTCCCGCCGGTCAGAGGTGGTCAACGAGGGTCCGGTCACGCCCAAGGTCACGGTTGGGTTAGGTCACACGGTAGTCCATAAATCAAGTTATGCGAAATAATTACAAGACGAGTTATATTATGAGACGGTTTATGAAAACTTACCTTGAGACGATAATTTAAGACATGTTCATCCCTTTTATCTCTTCTATATCTTCCTCTCTCTCTTTTGTGAGTTATTGTGGTTTATGTGTGAATAAAATCTATTATGTGGGGTATTTGGAGTATTTATATTAGAAGGTACGGCAACTTAGAAAGTTGTTAGGAAACCTACCAATTATATTATTATTATTACTACTGCTGCTACTACTACTACTACTACTACAACTACTACTACTATTATTATTACTATTATTACTACTATTACTACTACAACTACTACTACTATTACTAGTAGTATTAGTAGTAGTAATAGTAATAATAGTACTAGTAGTAGTAATAGTAGTAATAATAGTAGTAATAATAATAATAATAATTATTATTATTACTATTATTATTACTACTACTATTATTATTACTATTATTACTATTACTATTACTATTACTATTATTATTACTATTATTATTACTATTACTATTACTATTATTATTATTATTATTATTATTATTATTATTATTATTATTGTTACTACTATTAATATTATTAATATTATTATTATTACTATTACTATTACTATTAGTACTACTATTATTACTACTACTACTATTACTATTACTACTATTAATATTACTACTACCACGTGTCACACTCCATCTTATTATCACGTGTATGCAGGCCCCACAATATTTGACAATAAAAAATAAAAAAAGTTAAAGTAAAGATTTTGACATATATTAATTAGGGTTTTTTGATAACTACTACCTTTGTATTACACGGTTTTGAGAACTACTACCAAAATAGTTTTCGTTTAAAAACTACTACCTGTAAGTTTAATTTTTTTTAAAAACACTACCAAATCTCATCTAAACCCAATAAAACACAATTATAACCATTTATTTTTGAATTTCCATCTTAAGTTGTAAACTTTACCCCTTTAGCACTACTAATACTACTGTTTGCCAATCATTTTGGGGCAAATTTACTTTAAATTAGCTTCATCTAATTCACCTATATAACGTAATTAAGGTAAAAAAGTTGCTTAAACGTCATCAAATTAACTAGTTTAAGGTATAAAAATAACAACTTAGGATGGAAATTCAAAAATAAATGGCTGAGATTGTGTTTTATTGAGTTTGGATGAAATTTGGTAGTGTTTTTTAAAAAATTCAAACTTATTGGTAGTAGTTTTTAAGCGAAAATTATTTTGGTAGTAGTTCTTAAAACAGGGTAATACAAAGGTAGTAGTTATCAAAAAACCCTATTAATTATGGAAAAGATATATTCCAAGACTTAAAAATTATGCAATCATACATGGGTTCTTAAAGAGGAATCTTACCGAAATTGGTGTCTCAACAAAAATATTCTACGAAAATTCTCTGCAAAAATAGGACACAAATTTGATTGATTGAAAATCATTCTGATAAAAAAAAAATATTAATTGTCGTCTATAACAACTAATTAATTGTCTTTAAAAAGAAATCTTATCAAGTTCAAATCAAACAAAAACGACTTGACTTTTTCAAAAATATTTACTAACCTAATTAATGTCAATAACATTATCTAATTAATGTCAATAACTTCCCCTAATTATATACTATAATTTCCCAATCATAAATCTATATTCATAAAGATAGTTTCCTTTTAAAGTTTTAATCAAAATTCGAGCCTTAAATCTCACCTAAGATTGAGCATAATACTACTTAACTTTAATTTTTTTTTTCTTCTATACACACTCTGTAAATCATAACATTTAAAATATCAAGCTTCCAACACAAATTTTTTGTATTCTACATTAAAACAATTCCATCGAAAAAAAAACCCTCCATCCACTTTCATTTCAACATGTCCAAGAGTAGTATGCTACCAGAGTTACCATTATGGGTACTATCATCGGAAACATGCATCAGTTAGCTTGATTCGGTCATAATCGATGCAATGGTAAACTTAATGTCTGATTGTAAATAAGCATTATTCAATCTACTTAAAACATTTGAACATGTTATCAAGCGAGATGAACAGTGTATTTTGCTCAAACATAGAGTACTGTATTTACTTGATGTGTGATTGTATCTGTTTTCCATAAATATCTTCTATATATGAGTTTTACAACAGGTCTTGACAGAGTGAGTTGGCCGACCATATCAGCTTCCGGGTTTCGCATGAAGATTTACTGACATATTAGAGACAAATGTTACAGATTGACACCACTTAGGTATGCAAACCATAATAATACTTTCATTTTTAACTCTTACACATTACTGATAAACATTTTAATATTTTGAATGAACACAAATGTTGTAGGCAGTTTAGCCACTAAAGTAAGGTTCAATTCAACTGACCAAGAATAAGGCGGCGAAATTGACGACAATTAAACTAAATGTTGTGGAGTACGTGCGTATACCCTACATGCAACACTTTTTATTGTCACAACTAATGAATGTTGTATACTTTTAGAAAAGTAAATTGATATCTGTTAAATTTTCCCGCATCTATTTGGGGAGAATAAGCAGAGTAATTTGTTTTCGTCGAGAATCGGAACAAAGTTATTGGAAGCCAATAACAGCGTCCAAAATGCGCAACCTACTATTTGGAAGATAAGTGTTGTAGGAAATTTTATGCAACTTATAAATATTTGGGTGCGTGGTGAGACTTTGATGGACGATAAATTCCATTATTATGTTCTTCATTAGACATTGATTTAAAGTTTAGTGATTGAGTCATATTGTTTTAAGTATGTTTGAGATAGTTATCCAAATCCTTTAGGGTATTATTGTTGGTTATGCCATTGTTATGTTGGTGTTTATTACTCTTTACTTAACAACTGAAATAATAGTTTTGTCTATTTTACAAAAGTAGTCCAAAAAAAAAAACAATTATTTGTCTCCAAACCTAATTTAAAAGGTTAAATTGGAAATCAAATATACTAATTATTACGCAACCCCTTAAGCCAATACTTTGTGTCTTTTAGCAGTGTAGGTCATGTTATTAGCCATGGATAGGTCACAGGTGTATGTGCTATATAAACAAAATTATTACGCAACTCCTTGAGCCAATAATCTTTAGGAATTTGTAAAGTACGTAATTACAATATAATTTGTGATACTTTATTTAGTTCGTCGTTTCATTTATATTCTTCTTTTCTGTTTTGCATTATTTTTAGATCACTTTGGAGTAGATGGACACAACACATGAGGAAGTAACCCGCTTAGAGTTATGAAAATGCTATTGAATGTAAAACTCACCCCCTCTCAGACCTGTATATAAAAACCCGAGAATTATATATCTTCAAAGCATATTATTAACTTCGCTTTGATGATAGTTTACTCTGTCGGATCTGCTACTTTATACGGATGACACGTCTGTCGCGTACCTGTCAAAAATACCAACTGGCTCTAACTAATATAGCTAGGGAAGTCGGGTCAAATCCACAGAGAGGTAGGAAATTGTCGGCTAAAACTAGGTTCGTCAAGGTAACCAAATTGGGGGTTTATAAAATGATTTCTAAACTAAGAGAATAAAGATAGGAGAATTAAAGGAGAGGAAATAACAGTTAGAGAAAAGCAGCTAAGACAACGGTTCACCATAATCATCCGGTCAAGTAATCCAGGTCTCAGGTCAATGCAAATACGGTCTAAGGGGTAGCGAACGTCACCTTTCGGTCCTTAATTCACCCTAAAGTGTAAACAGCTTAACTTTCGCCCTCACTGCAATACTCTATTGTTCGCTACTAGTCTACCTTTTCCAACCTTTCGGTCCAGGTCAAGGGTCACTAAGAATTATAGGTCTAATTACGTCGACTCAATTAGAAAGATACAGTTAATTGTAGCATTTAACCAACAAAGATTATATTAGCATTAACCTAGTAAATCGATTACCGTTCCTTCATGATTATGGATCCCCTATAGTCTTAGCATAGGGAAATTAGCTACTCATAATTGTCGGACTAACAATTACAATAACCAAATAATTAAGACTAAACACGATGATGAAATTAAAAAGAATCCGATTGAACGATTATAAAACAAAGAGAAGAAGGATTTTAAGCAGTAATAAGATTAAGAAATAAACTAGATTGATAATACCGAATCCGAGTAGCAAAGTGTAGAGAGTAAAAGTCCAAAGAATGGTGACAAAAAGTGGCCGTGAAATCAACCAAGTGAAGAGATGAGTAACGTCATTACTCCTCTCCAGTCTTATACTAAAATTCACTCTCAAACCTAATCTATGGACTGATTACAAAAGCCCATAAATAATTAGGCGGAAATTAACTAAAACACACGACACCACTCGATCGAGCAAGAATAATCTACTCGATCGAGCAATATCATCACCAAACCACTCGATCGAGTAGATGTGACCCACTCGATCGAGCACCACTAGCATAAACTCCTCGATCGACCCCTCAAACAGCTCGATCGATCAATCTTGAGTGTATAAAACTTTCGATCGAGCAGTTAACCACTCGATCGAGCTACATAGGCACGTTAGACCTTGAATTGCTTCCCAAACTCGGCTCATGCGTCTTCCAAGTGTTAGATTTCCAAGCTCCAGCTCCTTATTTTCCATGAATGCATGCAATTGGGACAGTTAAGGCTCGATTTAGCTTCTCTTCAGTCAATTCCTGCAAATTACAATAAACGGACCAAAGTAGAATATTCGGGGGTATTTGTAGCCAGATGCTACATAAAAAGCACAGAAATACGTGTAAAAATGAGGTGAAAACCTTATATAAAGGACACGCATCAACGGACTACCTCATATATCACTAAAAAAGTGTGAAAGAACTAATTGAACAAATTTCAGCTGAATTATTGTAAGTTTGAATTCTCAATTGAATTCCTTTTGGACCTAATTGACACAAACGATGAGAAATGAGAAGGAAGTTAGTGGGAAGCTATGAGACAAACAAAAAATTGTGGTTAATGATCTTATAACAATGTGCAATTCACATAAGCAAAGTAACTACTATTTAACATTCTACAATGCTAAGGGTAAGATTATTGGTAGTCTTGAGATAAGATTTTGATAAGTCTTGAGACAAGACTCACTCAAGACTACCAATAATTCACCCTAGGCTTGACAGAGTCTTAACAAAGTCTTAAGTTGAGTCTTAGAAATCCAAGACTCAACTTAAGACTTTGGGTGAGTCTTGACCCCACCTTAAAGAAAAATTATCCAATGGGTGGGCAACATGTGTCCTTTATTTTTGTTAAAAAATTAAAGTGGAGTGGAAAAGTAGAGTCTGAGGTGAGTCTGATGGATAATGTATAAAGTCTTAGGTGAGTCTGAGATGGGTCTGAACAATAAAGAAATAATAAAAGTTAGTGGAAAGCTGATGTGACAGAGTTTTAAGATTTGGGAGAGTCTGACTGATAATCTCACCCTAAGACGTCACATTTTTTTCGTGTAAATGCGGTAATAATAAAACTAATAATGTATTGGAGGGGTCATTGGTTGGGGGGGGGGGGGTGTTGTTCAGGTCATATATGATCATGGCTACGTTCAGGTTGGGTTAGTTGGATCGATTCTTAACTTGGGCATGAGTTAGGCTCAAATCATTGTCGGGTAAGGTTGTTTAAATAAATTTGTCGGGTCGGGATTTGGTCGAGTCAGTTATTATCAGGCAGGCTCATTGTTGGGACGGTCGTTATCGGATTATGTAATTATGATAATTTGAAGGGTTTGGGACCGGGTTTTGCTTGGTTTCGGGCATCAATTCATTATAAGGTCAATAATTTAATGCGATAACATGACAAAGTAGCAGTAAAAAGTGCAAACGAGTTAAATTAATGTTTCAAACTTACTAAACCATCGACCTTGCAAGACTCAAAAGGTATCGGACTCTCACGGGTCGCTCGTCACTCAAAAACAGGCACAAGGTGAGTATATATGTGAAAGATAGAAAGAAGTAAGACACTCACCTAACTCGACCTATAAGAAC
The DNA here is from genome assembly GCF_048544455.1 of Silene latifolia. NCBI lineage: Eukaryota > Viridiplantae > Streptophyta > Magnoliopsida > Caryophyllales > Caryophyllaceae > Silene > Silene latifolia. The sequence goes on along the minus strand of NC_133534.1, from coordinate 139,725,405 downwards.
ATGCATGCAGTCAACATGAATAAAGTCTCTACAACCGTACATAAGCATTCCAACCATACTAATGACCAAGACACGTGCCGAGGACTTACATTTGGGTAAGTGAGGTAGTGGGTAAGAAGGGGCTAAAATGAATTTGGATATGTGGGGTTAGTAGCCAGGCTAGCAACATCAGATCCAAATAGTAACTGCATCCCAACTTCGTACTTATGACGTCAAGATAAAACGGTGCAAAATTATGCACTAAACTCACAAACACCAAATACCGTCAACTCCCCATAAGATATAGGTAAGGCATGGGAGTGTGAATCATTATGCAATTCTGATTCTTTTTCAAAAATAATCTTTCTGCTTTTTTCTTTTTTTTTTCTTTCTTTTCTTTTTTCGCATTTCTCGTTCTCTTTTTTTTTTCTTTTTTTTTTCAACAATTCGACAATTTCCTTCTTTCTTTCTTTCCCTTCAATTCTTCCACCATCTTCTGAAATCAGATGAAATAACCATATCGCAATATACATTCCAAGAACTACTCATTACTAGCTCAGCTAGGGTAGGAAGTATTATAGAAAGTAGTTGATAGGACAAAAAGGGCAATTTGGCTATGTGAGGCTCATGGGTAGAATGAAATAAAGGGGACTGCCTCTTCTAACACGTGTCACCATCCACAAACCGAATGCATATAGGTATTAAGAAGACTAGACTCATGCTTATGCAAATTGATGTTACATGTCTTAGAGAGAGTACTACTCACATCCTAAATGAAACCGGTCATGAATGTCACCAGTTTATAAAGCTCTAGCCTCAGAATGTAATGTAGCTTGCCGACATAGTGAATCAAGTCTATTCGTTCAGGTAAGGAAGAAACAAAAACTCGTAGATTATGCACATAATCACGCCAACTAAATGTCAAGAAAATGCAAGGCTCAAATAAGGGTTCAAAGTAGCGTCAATGTTCAAACGTTCCGACTCAAATCAAACATGAAATTTTTTTTTTGAAAATTTTTGAATTTTATGATTTTTTTGGATTAAAACAAACAACAATGCATGCGGAAATAATAAATATGGAAGCAGAAATGCAAGAAAACATGCAGACATGGATATGGATGCATACCTCCCCAAACCAAACCGTACAATGCCCTCATTGTACAAAAAATAGGGAAAGAAATGCAAACTTGAAAGGAAAAGGAAAAGTGGAGTCAGAAAACTTACAAAACGTCGTAAGGAGGGACCTCCCCAAACCGACCATGAACATGGGAGGTCAAAGAAAGTCAAACAGTGGCTCCATAGACGTAAAGCAGCATTTGGAGGTCATAACCATTCGATCGAGTACGGAACAGCTCGATCGAATGAACTGTGCATTAGAATAGCTCGATCGAATGAAGAATCACTCGATCGAGTAAACACGAGTTTGGATCTGGTCGATCGAGGACATTTTCACTCGATCGAGTAACGGCCTGATCGAGAAAGTGCTCGATCGAACACCAAATCATTCGATCGAGTGCTTTGACCGCAAAAAAAGACGATTAAACGCAAGGAAAGTACAAAGGAGGTTCATAAAACAGCGTCTAAAGTTCAACGTAAAGCTAAAGAAAAACAAATAGTTCAACAAAAGTACAAATAAAACAGACCGGGCTGCCTCCCGGAGAGCGCTGGTTTAAGAGGTCCCGCACGACCTTTCTGGCATCAGTTAACTGGTGCGTCGAGCTCGTCGAAGCGCAAGACTTCAACGCGGTTGTTCGCTTCACTCGCCTCATGGTAATGCTTCACATATTGGCCATTCACCTTGAATCTATGACCCTCGGAATCTTCAAGCTCCACGGATCCAAATTTGTAACAAATTTGTCACCGTATATGGACCACTCCACCCGGACTTGACTTGCCAGAAATAGTCTCTCGGTAGAGCATTAAACAAAGAACACCTTTCGCCCCACATGAAACTCCCGAGGTAGGATTATCTTGTCATGCCATCTCTTTGTCTTTTCCTTGTAAATGCGCGAGCTGTCGTAGGCATTAAGCCTAAACTCCTCTAATTCATCTAGCTGCAAAAGACGATTCTGACCACACAATTTAGGATCATAATTAAGCTCACGAATTGCCCACCAGGCCTTACATTCCATCTCAACAGGTAAGTGACACGATTTCCCATAAACTAACCTATAAGGTGATGCACCAATTGGTGTCTTAAAGGCAGTTCTATAAGCCCATAATGTGTCATCTAGCTTAAGACTCCAGTCTTTCCGTGATTTAGAAACTACCTTAGACAAGATCTCTTTCAGCTCACGATTAGAGACCTCTACCTGACCACTAGTTTGGGGATGATACCCCAACCCACGCCGGTGTTGGACACCAACTCTAGACAGTATGGAAGTGAGTTTCTTTTCTTTAAAATGCATCCTCCCATCACTAATGACGACCCTAGGGACACCAAAACGGGGGAATATGATCTTTTTAAACATCTTTATCACGGTCTTACCATCACAATGAGGTGAAGCAATTGCCTCAACCCATTTTGACACATAGTCTACTGCTACTAAGATGTACTGTTACTTTTATGGGACGGAACGGTCCTTGGAAATCAATGCCCCGGACATCGAAAACCTCAACCTCTAGGATGCCGTTTTGTGGCATCTCATGTCTCTTTGAAATGTTCCCCGATCGTTGGCAAGCATCACAAGCTGAAACAAAAGACTTGGCGTCAAAGAAACAAAGAAGGCCAAGTAAAAACCAGATGAAGTACCTTAGCCACGGTGCACGATGGACCGTGGTGACCACCATATGAAGAGGAGTGACAGCCTTACAGGACTATTTTGGTCTCCCACTGCGGAATACACCGTCTGTAGAGACCGTCTGCACATTCCTTAAACAAGTAAGGGTCATCCCGGAAATCCGCTTAGCGTTATATAGAAAACGCTTCTTTTTTGATGAGAAAGGTCGGCGGCGGCTCGCCACCGACAACGAAGTTAGCTATATCTCGCATACCAAGGTTCTTGGTTAACAATAGACGACACAACAGCAAATAAAGTATCGTCAGGAAAAGAATCATCAATGGGTAGAGAATCTTCCCCTTCTTGTCGCATCAGCCGCGACAAGTGATCGCCTACAACGTTCTCGGCTCCTTTCTTATCCTTAATGCAAGTTAAACTCCTGAAGAAGGAGTATCCATCTCAGTAGCCGTGGTTTAGCCTCCTTCTTAGCAAGGAGATGCCTCAAAGCTGCATGGTCAGTAAAAACAGTGACTTCTGACCCAAGTAAATAAGTACGAAACTTCTCTAAGGCATAAACTACAGCTAACAGCTCCTTCTCAGTGGTAGTGTACTTCACTTGAGCCTCATCCAGAGTTCAGCTCGCATAGTAAATAGCGTTCAAGGCTTTGTCCTTTCTCTGGCCAAGCACCACTCCTAGTGCATAGTCACTCGCATCGCACATGATCTCAAACGGCAAGTCCCAATTGGGAGGCTGTATGATCGGCGCGGAGACTAAGGCCTGCTTTAACCTGTTAAAATCAGAAAGACAAGCGTCAGTAAACACAAACGGGGCATCCTTAAGCAGCAATTGTGTGAGTGGTTTAGCAATTTTGGAGAAATCCTTGATAAACCGGCGGTAAAAACCGGCGTGACCAAGGAAGCTCCTCACCCCCTTAACATTAACAGGAGGTGGTAATTGCTGAATCACTTCCACCTTTGCTTTATCAACTTCTATTCCCTTATCAGAAACCAAGTGCCCTAAGACAACTCCCTCGTTGACCATAAAGTGGCACTTCTCCCAGTTCAGCACAAGATTAACCTCAATACAGCGCTGCAACACTTTCTCAAGGTTAGACAGACACTCAGAAAAATCACTTCCATATACACTAAAGTCATCCATAAAAACTTCCATGATAGACTCAATATACTCTGAAAATATCCCCATCATACACCTTTGGAAGGTAGCAGGGGCATTGCACAAACCAAAAGGCATTATGCGATACGCAAAAACGCCCTTAGGACAGGTAAATGTAGTCTTGGCCTGATCGTCTGGGTGGATAGGGATCTGAAAGAACCCTGAATACCCATCTAGATAGCAGAAAAATTTATGAGAAGCTAACTTTTCTACCATTTGATCAATAAAAGGAAGGGGAAAGTGATCCTTCTTAGTTGCGGCATTTAGCTGTCTGTAATCTATGCACATCCGCCAACCAGTCACTACTCGGGTAGGTATTAATTCATTCTTTTCATTCTTAACTACAGTTGTCCCTCCTTTCTTCGGGACCACCTGTACTGGACTTACCCATTTAGAATTACCGACAAAATAAATAATACCTGCATCCAGCAGCTTCATTACCTCAGCCATCACGACATCCTGCATCTTCGGTTCACCGGCACGACCTGTCTCGCAAGGTTTGTGATCCTCCTCCAGCTCTATCCTGTGCATACAAATATCGGGACTAATCCCTGTGATATCGTCCAGTGAATAGCCCATTGCCTTCCTGTCTTTCTTAAGCACAGCTAACAAAGAGGTCAGCTGCTCATCAATAAGCTTGGCACTAACAATGACTGGATATTGCTCTGTATCGTCTAAGAAAGCATATTTAAGATGAGAAGGGAGAGGCTTACGTTCCGGTACCTTTACCTCTATGGAGCAAAGAGTGCTGATCATTTGTTCCACCTGCTCTCCTTCATGCTCATCTAAATCATCAACGAGCAAGTCCAACGCAGCATCATCGTCCTCTGGGCTATCTGCACACTCATCAAAAAGCATGCGAGCTTCTAGTGGGTCCTTCATAAAAGAACCCGACCAGAAGTCATAAATAGACTCATCAATAATATCGACCGAATAGCAAGTGTCCTCTATCATTGGGTGGGCTAAAATCTTGGGCAAACCGAATGTGATAGCGTCATCCCCATCGCAAGAGTCGACGCCCTTGTCGACATCAATAATGACCCACTTGTACAAAGGAATGGTCTTCCTAAGATAATTTGGGTCCGGGTGTCCTCAGCTATATCCAAAACAATGAAATCTACTGGGATGTAAAGCTTGCCTATTTTCACAGGCACATCCTCTAAGACACCTAAGGGTCTCCTAACGAGATCTATCACCATCGTAGGGTAATGTTGGTCACTTTGAAGTGACTCATCTTGATTTCTTGCAGACAGGAAGGGGCATGACACTAACACCGGCACCTAAATCGCAAAGGGCCTTATCAATAACCATATTGCCTATGACACAAGTGATAGAAAAAGCGCCGGGTCTTTCATTTTTGGAGGGGCCTTATTTATGACAAGTTACTAGACTCTTCCATAAATGAAATCGTCTCAAATTCACTCAAGTTTCTCTTACGCGTCACGATATCCTTCATAAACTTAGCGTAAGTGGGTACCTGAGTAACAAGTTCGGAAAAAGGGACGATTACTGGAGGTTCTTCACGATGTCCACGAACTTACCGCATTGTTGCTCGATCTTTGCGTCCTTGACGGCTTGGGAAGGGTACCCTGGTAGCGATGAGTGGTCCCGCAACCTTTTCTTTACCCTTATCAATGCGTGACGTCTCCACAGCAGGGGAAGATGACACGGTGGCAGTATTAGATACTGAATTAGGATTTCCGCCACTTAAAGTACTGGATCGAGTACTTTGATCGCTCGATCGACCATGTTCTTCACTCGATCGAGTGATTTCTTCAGCAGAGTTGCTCGATCGAGTAGTACTATCGCTCGATCGACCACCTTGGAATTCTGCGCTTCTCGATCGACCGCCATTGTCACTCGATCGAGTGACTGGATGATTAGAGCCGCTCGATCGAGTAGATGAGTTGCTCGATCGAGTGGTTACTGCACACGCAGCAAGTATTTCCTGCAAAAACTAGTCTAGTTCATCATCTGAGTCATCATCAGCTGTCAAAACCTCGTCTTCTTCATGAGTAAGGTCATTTTGAAAGTTCATTGACCGATGGATCGCAAATTGGAAGAAGTTTGGCTTGGTCTGTCGCGAATGTTAATTGCGCGACTTGTTCTTTCAATTCCGATATAACCGTTTGATTCTTTGTGACATCTTTGACATACTCATCATAATGGATTTCAACTCGACAATTTCTTCTCTTGCAGAGGGAGAGACCGGTTGTGGTACTGGCGTAGAAGGGGTAGAATCATTCTTGATTTCTTCATACAACTGGGAGAACGGAACTCCCTGCTTGTATTTCTTATATGCAAGGGTGCGCTCTACACTTGCCATGCATTCATAAAGATCGTGCCCTTCCTCGCCACATCTACCACATGGCTCTGTATGCTCTGTAATCGTAGGCATATTGGCAAACAACTTTCAAAGCAACAACTAATGTGCAAAACTGATCAAAACCTTGCGGAAAATGAGATCAGCCTCAAGGAATAAATTCCTTGAGACAAAAGACAAACTTAATTAAAGCAACAAAATTGCGCCACCTCCCCGGCAATGGCGCCAAAATTTGACACGTCGTCGTCGCGTACTGTCAAAAATACCAACTGGCTCTAACTAATATAGCTAGGGAAGTCGGGTCGAATCCACAGAGAGGTAGGAAATTGTCGGCTAAAACTAGGTTCGTCAAGGTAACCAAATTGGGGGTTTATAAAATGATTTCTAAACTAAGAGAATAAGGATAGGAGAATTAAAGGAGAGGAAATAACAGTTAGAGAAAAGCAGCTAAGACAACGGTTCACCATAATCATCCGGTCAAGTAATCCAGGTCTCAGGTCAATGCAAATACGGTCTAAGGGGTAGCGAACGTCACCTTTCGGTCCTTAATTCACCCTAAAGTGTAAACAGCTTAACTTTTGCCCTCACTGCAATACTCTATTGTTCGCTACTAGTCTACCTTTTCCAACCTTTCGGTCCAGGTCAAGGGTCACTAAGAATTATAGGTCTAATTGCGTCGACTCAATTAGAAAGATATAGTTAATTGTAGCATTTAACCAACAAAGATTATATTAGCATTAACCTAGTAAATCGATTACCATTCCTTCATGATTATGGATCCCCTATAGTCTTAGCATAGGGAAATTAGCTACTCATAATTGTCGGACTAACAATTACAATAACCAAATAATTAAGACTAAACACGATGATGAAATTAAAAAGAATCCGATTGAATGATTATAAAACAAAGAGAAGAAGGATTTTAAGCAGTAATAAGATTAAGAAATAAACTAGATTGATAATACCGAATCCGAGTAGCAAAGTGTAGAGAGTAAAAGTCCAAAGAATGGTGACAAAAAGTGGCCGTGAAATCAACCAAGTGAAGAGATGAGTAACGTCATTACTCCTCTCCAGTCTTATACTAAAATTCACTCTCAAACCTAATCTATGGACTGATTACAAAAGCCCATAAATAATTAGGCGGAAATTAACTAAAACACACGACACCACTCGATCGAGCAAGAATAATCTACTCGATCGAGCAATATCATCACCAAACCACTCGATAGAGTAGATGTGACCCACTCGATCGAGCACCACTAGCATAAACTCCTCGATCGACCCCTCAAACAGCTCGATCAATCAATCTTGAGTGTATAAAGCATTCGATCGAGCAGTTAACCACTCGATCGAGCTACATAGGCACGTTAGACCTTGAATTGCTTCCCAAACTCGGCTCATGCGTCTTCCAAGTGTTAGATTTCCAAGCTCCAGCTCCTTATTTTCCATGAATGCATGCAATTGGGACAGTTAAGGCTCGATTTAGCTTCTCTTCAGTCAATTCCTGCAAATTACAATAAACGGACCAAAGTAGAATATTCGGGGGTATTTGTAGCCAGATGCTACATAAAAAGCACAGAAATACGTGTAAAAATGAGGTGAAAACCTTATATAAAGGACACGCATCAACGGACTACCTCATATATCACTAAAAAAGTGTGAAAGAACTAATTGAACAAATTTCAGCTGAATTATTGTAAGTTTGAATTCTCAATTGAATTCCTTTTGGACCTAATTGACACAAACGATGAGAAATGAGAAGGAAGTTAGTGGGAAGCTATGAGACAAACAAAAAATTGTGGTTAATGATCTTATAACAATGTGCAATTCACATAAGCAAAGTAACTACTATTTAACATTCTACAATGCTAAGGGTAAGATTATTGGTAGTCTTGAGATAAGATTTTGATAAGTCTTGAGACAAGACTCACTCAAGACTACCAATAATTCACCCTAGGCTTGACAGAGTCTTAACAAAGTCTTAAGTTGAGTCTTAGAAATCCAAGACTCAACTTAAGACTTTGGGTGAGTCTTGACCCCACCTTAAAGAAAAATTATCCAATGGGTGGGCAACATGTGTCCTTTATTTTTGTTAAAAAATTAAAGTGGAGTGGAAAAGTAGAGTCTGAGGTGAGTCTGATGGATAATGTATAAAGTCTTAGGTGAGTCTGAGATGGGTCTGAACAATAAAGAAATAATAAAAGTTAGTGGAAAGCTGATGTGACAGAGTTTTAAGATTTGGGAGAGTCTGACTGATAATCTCACCCTAAGACGTCACATTTTTTTCGTGTAAATGCGGTAATAATAAAACTAATAATGTATTGGAGGGGTCATTGGTTGGGGGGGGGGGGGGGTGTTGTTCAGGTCATATATGATCATGGCTACGTTCAGGTTGGGTTAGTTGGATCGATTCCTAACTTGGGCATGAGTTAGGCTCAAATCATTGTCGGGTAAGGTTGTTTAAATAAATTTGTCGGGTCGGGATTTGGTCGAGTCAGTTATTATCAGGCAGGCTCATTGTTGGGACGGTCGTTATCGGATTATGTAATTATGATAATTTGAAGGGTTTGGGACCGGGTTTTGCTTGGTTTCGGGCATCAATTCATTATAAGGTCAATTTTTTTTTTTATTATATTAACACTTTGAGTTGTGTTATGGTCATTATTGAACGAGATTATAAGGTAAGTTACTTTTAAGTACTTTATAAGTCATTCATAATACTGATTTATTTTTTTCTTTATCGGCTTGACTTTTCGTTTGAGTTATATTTCGAGTAAATGTCAGATTAGATTTCGAATCGAGTCAACTTGGGTTACCTTTTGAGTCAATTTCGGGTTCTCTATCGGGTCAGGTCAGATGTCGGATAAAGTTAGGTATGGTAGAGTCAAAGCATTTATCGGTTCAATTCGTGAATGGTGATACATGTCATCTCAGATCGGGCAGGACACGGTTTCGGGTCGTACTCAGTTTCAAGTCGTCGTTAATCGGGTTTTATTGGGTTACGGGTTATCATCGGTTCAAAGTCGGGTCGGTTTCATACTTTCACGGGTTACGGAGTATCATCGGGAAACGTCGGGTCGGTTTCAGTTTGCAACATTTTCAGATCCTATCAGGTCGGGTTTGCTCGGGTTCGAGGTGGATTTCACTGGAGTACTATTTATCAATTTGGTGTATTTTCAGCATTTAATCTTTTATTGTGTTACTTTTATTTTCTTATTTTTGGATAATTTAAGATTATAATAAAAAAAATTCTCTAGCAAGATTTAACAAGTTAAAAAAAAAATCACAAAGTATTATAAAGAAACTTACGAAATATAACTTCACAAATATATGCATAAACAAAATAACTTTTAGAAGTTTATTTGAAATCTACTAATGAACTAAACTTTGACCTTCACAACAAAAAAAAAAAAACCGTACGCAATATCTACTTCGATCAACACATTTCATAGCCACCCGTGCAGTGCACGGGTACAAAAACTAGTATTATTATTATTACTATTACTATTACTATTAGTACTACTATTATTACTACTACTATTACTATTACTATGATGTGACCATAATTTGAGCACATTTAGTCCCCGAATTAGCCTTGTTCCCATGCTTTTTAGTGCATATATGGGTCATTTATTGTCTTTAGTCCTTTGTTTTGCATATTCTTTGAGGTTTTGTTTCCTTGGTAGGAAAGGAGTCCAAACCTTGCATTTTCATGGCAAAATGGAGCTAAATTGATTGAATTAAATGACCAAGCATCAAAGGGAAGATAAGACTAGAAGGCCTCTGTACATACTATAGTAGATGGGCAATGATGAGAAAAGATCCTTGCATCTCCGAGGAAATTCTCAAGGATTTTATGAAGAAAAAGGAAGAAAAGAAGAAAGGAAGAAGCTGCAATACAATCCGAGCAGATTGCCCACAATCCGCCCGTCCAGCAAAAGCAATCCGAGCGTCTTCCCCAGCTGGACCCCCGTCCAGAACCACCACAATCCACCCGTTCACCCCAAGAATCCGCTCGTCCAAAACACCCACAATCCGCCCGTCCCGTGCCCTAGACACTCGGATTGTGTGACAGCTAATCCAACTTCTACTCGTTCAAGGAAGGATGCGCATATTTTTCAAAGACCGGCGAAAAGGAGACCGGAGTCTCTCTTGAGACCGGCGATTCCTCAAGGACTTAATCGTCATTTAAGCCCTTAGTAAACCCTAACTTATGTACCTAATCCCCACTAAAAATACCCATTAGTCTAATTAGATTAGCATGTTCTTCTTAGCAATCTTTAGTGTAGTTAATATCAAACAAATCTCTCTTTAATCTTGTAATTAACTTTTAATCAAGTCTTAATACAAATTTCATTTCCTTAATCTCTCTTTTGTTCATCTTTCATTTTGGGTAATTGAAGATTATTTGGGTTATTATTGGGAGATTGACAACCTTCCAATCAATCATCAAGTACTTCTATTATTCTTTGCTTTATTATTGGAATCATTAGTAGGTATAATTCTCTTAATCTTTTTTTAATTATTGTTAATCATCTTCATTTATTCATCATGTTTTACTTTGTTGGTATGATTGACAACCTTGCTAGCATGTTCAACATGATAATGAGTGAGTAGTTTCCTTAGCTAGGGTTAATGGGTAATTAGGGGAAACCAACATGGGGGATGATTCATGCTTAAATTAATATGCTTTCATAGTTTATTTACTTACATGTTGTGATCTCAACTTATGCACATGTTATGTTTGATGAAATGTGAGCCTATGAATCCTTGCATTTTTTACCCATCACCTATCTTTTCAATGAGACTTGTAAGACATAAACCAACTCGAGTCTCGTTAGACCATGCATATAGTTGAGTAGGGAAGATTAAGTCGACTTGTAGGTGTTGTACAATCTAATCGATTCGGCTCCGAGACCCAAACTTTCCCAGGATTGTAAGACATAAACTAACTCGATCCATCACAACAATAATTGCTTGCTTATAATTTGAGAATATGTTTGTATGATCAATTCCCATGAATCCCCTATGACCCCATGACACCCTAGTGCCTTTTATCAATTGTTTACATCCCTTTTTAATCATCTTGCTTGTTTACTTTTATTGCTATTTAGTTTAGTGATCTTCTATTCAAACCCCAAATTGTGACACCCCTAGACACCGCTAGTTGCAATTGAAAATCTCATCTCAATTCCCGTCCCTTGGGATCCGACCTTTACTTACCTCTTTACTAATTGTAGAGTTGTTTGTGGAGTTATAAATTGTGTTTTGGTCTAGGTGCTCCTAACGACAAGTACCGAAAACTAAATCTCCCTCGAGAGTCCGACCAAAAAATGGCGCCGTTGCCGGGGACAGTGTTAGCTTGATTTAGATTTTCTTAAATTGTCATTAGTTGTGTCTTTCTTTGCCTTGTGGAAGTAAAACTCCTCAAGGTTTGTTCTAACTATTTTCAAGTTGTTCGATATTTTGCAAGATGGACCGTATAGATTGTTTTGTAGAGGACCACTTAAGTATACCTTTCTTTAAAGACCCCATGCAAGCATTGGAAGCCTTGGAAGCAAGTGAGGCTAAAAATATGTATTGGGAATTGGAGGTAGATCTTTTTGAGGCCGCTCTAGCTAACAAAGAACTTACTCATGAGCAATCCGAATTAGTACATAACATCCTTGTGGAAGCATATCAACCTATAGAAAATGAGCAATCCATCCTAGAAGACATCTTACAAGCTCAAGAGCAAGAGGAATTTGTCATGGAATTCGAGTGTGATGAGATTGATAAGAATGAAGAACAAGTTGAATATGCCATGAGAATGGAATGTCTAATGGAAATGGAGCAAATTCTCAATGAACCTCCAAAGGAGGAAAATGAGGTACAAACCCCTATTTTAAAACCCCTTCCCCCAAATTTGAAATATGCTTACCTTGATGAATCAAAGACCAAACCCGTGATTGTTAATGATAGACTTGATGAAAACCAATTGGGAAAATTACTTGATGTGTTGAAACAACATGAAAAGGCTATAGGTTATAGTCTAGATCACCTTAAGGGGATAAGTCCCAACTTTTGTATGCATAGAATTCATCTAGAGGAGGACCATAGGCCTACCATTCAATCTCAAAGGAGATTAAACCCCCACATGCAAGAAGTTGTCAAGGGAGAAGTTATGAAATTACTTGATGCGGGAATCATATATCCCATATCGGACTCTTTGTGGGTTAGCCCCGTTCAAGTGGTACCTAAGAAAGGAGGTACCACGGTGGTGACAAACGAAAAGAATGAGTTAATACCCACAAGGAAGATCACCGATTGGCGTATGTGCATTGACTCTCGAAAATTGAATTCCGCAACAAGAAAGGATCATTTCCCCCTACCATTCATTGACCAAATGCTTGAGAGGTTAGCCTCCAACAAATTCTTTTGTTACCTTGACGGGTATTCGGGATTCTTTCAAATCCCTATACACCCGGATGACCAACATAAGACCACCTTCACATGCCCTTATGGTACTTTTGCATATAGGAGGATGCCTTTTGGCTTATGTAATGCCCCCGCCACTTTCCAAAGATGCATGATGAGTGTCTTCTCCGACTACTTAGAGACCATAATGGATGTTTTTATGGATTATTTTAGCGTTTATGGAAAGGACTTTGACTCATGTTTGCATAATCTTTCTCTTATATTGCAAAAATGTGAAGATGTTAGTCTTGTTTTAAATTGGGAAAAGTGTCACTTCATGGTCAATGAAGGAATTGTTTTGGGTCATTTAATCTCGGAAAAGGGCATCGAGGTCGATAAAGCTAAGGTTGAGGTGATAGAGAAACTCCCACCTCCCGTGAATGTTAGAGGGGTGAGAAGTTTTCTCGGTCACGCGGGTTTTTATCGCCGTTTTATAAAAGATTTTTCAAAAATAGCGAAACCTCTCACTCAACTCTTACTTAAAGATGCCCAATTCCATTTCACTGATGAGTGTATTGAAGCCTTTAATAGAATCAAGGAAGCACTAATCTCGGCACCGATCATTCAACCTCCAAATTGGAAACTACCGTTCGAGATTATGTGTGATGCTAGTAACTACGCCGTTGGAGCGGTTCCTGGCCAACGGGTAGGAAGAGCTCTTCATACCATCTATTATATAAGCAAGACTCTTGATCCCTCCCAAGTGAACTATGATACCACCGAGAAAGAGCTTCTTGCTATTGTCTATGCTTTGGACAAATTCCGTTCCTACTTACTTGGATCCAAAGTAATTGTCTTTTCGGATCACCGTGCTCTCCGACATCTCTTGATAAAGAAGGAGGCAAAACAAAGGTTGTTGAGATGGATTTTGCTTCTTCAAGAATTCGACTTGGAAATAAGAGATAAGAAAGGAGCCGAAAATGTAGTGGCGGATCACTTGTCAAGGATCCGGTTTCATGATGAACAAGGAGAAACGCCGATCAATGACTCATTTCCCGACGATATCTTGATGGCCATTCAAACACAACTTGAGAGGCACATCACCCTATGGTTTGCCGATTATGCCAACTATATCGTTGGAAGAGTACTCCCTCCAAATTTGAACTACAACCAAAGAAAGAGGTTCTTATTCGAAGTAAAAAGGTACTTTTGAGATGACCCAAACCTCTATAAAGAGTGTAGTGATGGCTCTACCGGAGGTGCATCACTCAATGGGAAGTCCAAGGAATCTTGGAAGGATGCCACTCATCACCCTACGGTGGGCACCATGGAGCAAGGAGAACCATTGCAAAAATTCATCAATCAGGCTTCTATTGGCCTACAATGTTTCAAGACACAAGAGAATTCATCATTCATTGTGATGCTTGTCATAGAACGGGGAATATCTCTTGGAGGAATGAAATGCCACAAAGGGGCATACTAGAGGTGGAGATCTTCGATGTTTGGGGGATCGACTACCAAGGTCCGTTTGTGACATCCAATGGGAATAAGTATATCCTTGTGGCCGTAGACTACGTCTTAAAGTGGGTGGAGGCAATTGCCATTCCAAACGATGATGCAAAGACGGTCACCAAGCTCTTCAAGAAAATAATATTCCCAAGATTCGGAGTCCCTAGAGCAATCATAAGTGATGGAGGAACGCATTTTCATGGAAAGAAGCTCGCATCTCTTTTGACCAAGTATGGTGTTCAACATAGAACCGGCTTGAGATACCTTCCTCAAACAAGCGGTCAAGTTGAAGTTTCCAATAGAGAGATCAAGCAAATTCTTGAGAAAGTTGTAAACAAGACCCGAAAAGATTGGAGCACAAAGTTTGATGACGCTCTTTGGGCTTATAGGACGGCCTATAAGACTCCCATAGGAGCCTCCCCTTAAAAGTTTGTTTATGGAAAAGCATGCCACTTGCCAATCGAATTGGAGTACAAAGCTTTTTGGGCAATCCGAGCCCTTAACCTTGTTCTCAAATTAAGTGGTCAAAAGAGGATGATACAAATTCAAGAGTTGGAAGAATTCCGACTACAATCTTATGAGAATGCCATGATCTACAAGGAAAGGACACGATTGCTTCATGACAAGAGAATTAAGCAAAAAGCCTTGTACAAAGGGGATAAAGTCCTTCTATTCAATTCCCGATATCGACTCTTTCCCGGGAAGTTGAACTCTAGATGGATGGGCCCCTATCTGATCACCGAGGTTGGAAAATATGGGGATTTTGAAATCAAGGCGGAAGATGGAAGCAAATTCAAGGTCAATGGTCAAAGATTGAAGCCATATTATGAGGGAGCATTTATTGGAGAGGTCGAGGTCACCACCTCGGGCTGCCTCATCCTTGAAGGAATCATCAAAGGGAGAGTTTGGTGGAGTCCTCCCTAAACCACCACTTGTAAATATACTAACCCCTCTAACTTGTATTTATAATTTTGTTGCATTCCCTTTATCATAAACATAAATTCTTTCCATGAGAGTGAGTGAGGGAGGGTCACTAATGATTTTTGATGAAGGAAGGAACTAGTTTTCAAGTGTGGGGAAGCTTTTATCGAAGTCAAGGAAATCAAAGGGAATCCGCAGCAAGGAATCCGAGCGTCTAAAGAAAGAATCCGTTCGGTTTGTACAAAGACGACCGTCTTATTGAGAATACGCTCGTCCGGCTGGAATCCGAGCGTCTGAAGATGAATCCGCTCGTATTCTTGCTGCGACATTTTAAGAAAAGTTCCTGTAACATAATCCGCTCGTCTTTCGGAAAAGACGCTCGTCTTACTCCAGAAAAGACGCTCGTCTTGTGCTCGATCCGCTCGTCTTGGCTGCGTCAAATTTTTGCGAAAATTCGCTGTAAGAGAATCCGAGCGTCTTCCATGGAATCCGCTCGTCCCAGAATGACAGAATCCGAGCGTCCCGAGCCCGAGTCCGCTCGTTTTCTTGCGGTCTCCACTCCCGATTTTCCCAATTTTAATTCACCCCACCACACAATTTGTGACACATCACCCTTCCTTCCACTTGCATTATAAAAACCCACCTCCTTATGACTCCAAAGCATATCCCAAACACTCTTTTATTCCACAAAATCAAAAAGCCCCAATTTGTAGGGTTTCAAAGGCAACATTCAATCCACAAAGAGCATCTTCATACTTTAACAAATCGAAAATTCCAACTCAACAATCAAAGAATGGGACCAAAGGGATCTTCCTTTTGGGATAGAAGAAGACCAAGAGTAAGAGGAAGCTCTTCTACCTCTCACATCAACACTCTAAGGAGGGAGCATGAAGATATTGTGGATCTTACAAGGCTTGATGACTTCTCAAATGTTGAATTTGTCAATGATGTGCAAAGACTCGTTTTTCACCGGCTTCTTCGTAAGAACATTCTCCCTACTAAGTTTTTATGTCATAGAACTTTAAGGAAGCTTGGGATTTACCATCAAATGGAAGCCCTTTTTGAGTTGTTTGGTCTCTCTACCCTATTCCACATGCACGAGCAAACTTACCGATCCCTTGTTCTTGAATTTTTAAGCTTCTTGAAAATTACAACCTTGAATAGAACGATATGCATAGAATTTAGGTTGGAGAGTGTTTCAAGAATGATGACTCTAGTGGAATTTGCTAATGTGCTTGGTCTCGATGTCTCGCCTACCCGGACATAAAAACCAAAGAGATATAGTGTTGCACCCCTATGGAGGGCCATGACCGGCCGAGATTTCATGTACATCAAGGAGTGTCTAGCTTTCCACATTCAAAATCCTATTTTGAGACTTACTTACCTGTTCCTTTCCGGCACCCTCCTTGCTCGCCGAGACCCGACAATTGTGAACGAACTCGATCTTGTGTTCATGGAGTCTTATCTCGATATCCAAGGAAGGGGTGGGTACCACTTTAATGCGCCTCTTGTGCTACTTGAGAAGTGGGCTAAGTTCAGAAATGGTGATGATGATGGGATGAAACACATTGTTAATGGAGGGCTCATTACAAAGATTGCAAAGCATTTTAATCCAAAATTTAATGAGAATAATGAGTACACTCCTCTTTTCGGGAATACAAGGATAAATGAAGACCTCCTTCTTGTCCATCATCATTGGATAACCCTTGAGGGGGTTGATAAAAGGATCAAGTGGATAACAAAAGGAAGTGATCTAATCTACCTACCAATGACCGGTCTACCAAGAATCTCACCAAGAAGGGGACCTTTATCACCAATCCCATCCTACCTCATCCCTACAAACCCAACCCAAGCAAGGCAAGCACCACCACCTCCAAATCCCCAACAACAACAAGAGCAACAACCACAAGATAAGAAAATCAAAGTACCTCCCTACCCTTTTCCATATCAACCGTACAACCACCCTAACCCCTTTATCCTCCCCCGTGATGACTTTGTAATCGGAATTCTTCAAGATTTGTACTTCCGACAATATGAAGCTACCGTGGACAATTATTATGCACTTTACCCTCAATACCACGATATGATTCAAAGGGGGAAGATTAGTGAGGAGGGAGCATTTCCCTCTTGGGCACAAATGGATATACTCTTCCCCAATTCGGAAAGAGCAAATGAAGGGGCAAATGGGCGACAAGATGAAGGGAGCGACAAATCTTGCGGTGGGGATACGGTGGAGCTTGGTAGCGAAGAAGATGAGTTCATGGACCCTAATACAAGTGATGCATCCAAGGAAATATGGGATAGTGACCTAGAGGGAGATGATGGCGATCTCTACAAGATCTCTTCATAGCTAGATGGAACGGGTATGAGGCACCCATCTCAAGCTTAAGTTAAGTTTCCTCATCTCCTCTCTTTATTTTCAATTTTCATGAAAGAAGTTTATGTTTTGTTAACTTGTACAATATTTGACTTTGTCTTTGGTTGGAGAGTCCTAGAAACATGAGGACTAACAACTCGGCTCCATTGAGGTGTTCTTTTATTGTTCCCGTTTGAAAAATCCAAAATGACAAAATTTAGTTTCATGCATTGCATCTTGTGTGCATGAACTACCCCCAAATTTAAGACATTAGAAATAATGTCTATTTTGGTTTGGGGAAGTACATGCATACGCAATGGGAGGTAATCTAAATTACGCTCTCCGTCATAAACAAAAACCAATGCATCATGTAGTGTAGATTAATATAGCTTGCATTTAGTATATAATTCATGCATCATACTTGCATATTTTCCTATCATATTGGCCATTGAGGACAATGCCCATATTAGTGTGGGGATGGGAAATTCTAACTTAACTTTTATTCAAAAATCCAAAAAAATCAAAAATTTTGAAAAACCAAAAAAATTGAAAAATTGAAAAAATCAAAAACATGTTCATTCCTTTTTAGTGTAGACTTGTATATATTGTTGTATATATTGTGTTTGTTCTATCCTTGTTCACATTGATCGACTACGCCACATCCGAGACATGAGGATATTGAAGACCGCATGGTATGATCTTTCCAATCTCCTTTTTCCTCTTTATGTTAATGACTATGTGGCTTTATTTTGATTGATGCGGTATAAACAATGTGAATGTAGGACTTGCATTTAGATTATTTGGCATATTAGTTGGTAGAATCATATGCATTAGGATGTATAAATGTTAGTTGCATCATGGCATGTAGTTTGCATGTTAGAAAATTTTGCGAAACCGTGTACTTAGGAAGCTTGACAAGTGTATATAGGCCCTAGTAGATGCTTTTTCTTCTTAAGACTTTGCTTGTTAGAATACTTGTAAAACACCCTTGGATGTGTCATGCTAGTATCCTTTGACCCATGGATTAAGGCCTAGTCAAGAGTACCTTGTGGTGTGATAACTCCTTGGCTACCGTTTATTCCAAGGTGACCCTTGAAACCATGCAACCATCATTCATCCATGTTCTACCATACATTTTTGTCATCAAAGGGAATGGGCACAAAAAGAAATTGATTCGAGTTCAAAGAGATGAAATGAAAAGTGAAAGAAAGTTTGCAAAATGCATCAAATAAAAAGAGGAGCAAAAATACAAACTCCTAAAGCTTCAAATATAAGGCACCCTCACTACATATGGGGTGACTTTGAAAATGTTCAAAAAGAAATGCAAAACGTTGAAAATTGTCAAGTGTTGAAATGCCAAAAATCAAAAGAAATGGCAAAAGAAAGTGTTCTCAAATGTCAAATGCCACAAGAAATTGGGGGGAAAACCAACAACAAAAGCAAACTCCCAAAATGAAACTCAAATATCTATTGATCCCTTTATCCATTGTATCCATTTTTGTGCATGGTAGAGAGGGGATGACCCTTCTTCTTGTCTAGGCAAGAAGGGGAATTTCGTGATCCTCCAGTGTTTCTAACACCATAGGGAGTCTACTTTTGACGAAAGCATTTAACGATTGAGGACAAAGGTACCCTAGCTTGACACAACTTGGAGGTGATTTATTGGTATCCTTCTAGGCTTAGTAGTTTGAAGAAATTGCATCTATGAAGGAGTGTGTACCCTTGAATTGCTTTCCTTGTAGATAATTTCCGCCACTTAGATGAGGAAAGTGGCTATTCTTTTGTAGAT
This sequence comes from Silene latifolia, assembly GCF_048544455.1. NCBI lineage: Eukaryota > Viridiplantae > Streptophyta > Magnoliopsida > Caryophyllales > Caryophyllaceae > Silene > Silene latifolia. The sequence goes on along the minus strand of NC_133534.1, from coordinate 139,706,238 downwards.
GCATCCATTACTTGATTTTATGTGCTTTAATCCTTGGATGTGTCGCCATTTTGGCAAGACCCACCTTGCCTTGCAAGAAGGCATCCTACCTCATGGTTGTCTTGTTGTGAGTTGAAGGGGCGGAGTGAGACCCGCTAATTGTCTCATATCGGCTATGCTATTAGGTTAGTTTAAATAACGGTCCTAGTCTTTGTCACCTCTTTACTCGGGACGAGCAAAGGTTCGGTTTGGGGATATTTGATGTGACCATAATTTGAGCACATTTAGTCCCCGAATTAGCCTTGTTCCCATGCTTTTTAGTGCATATTTGGGTCATTTATTGTCTTTAGTCCTTTGTTTTGCATATTCTTTGAGGTTTTGTTTCCTTGGTAGGAAAGGAGTGCAAACCTTGCATTTTCATGGCAAAATGGAGCTAAATTGATTGAATTTAATGACCAAGCATCAAAAGGAAGACAAGACTAGAAGGCCTTTGTACATACTATAGTAGATGGGCAATGATGAGAAAAGATCCTTGCATCTCCGAGGAAATCCTCAAGGATTTTATGAAGAAAAAGGAAGAAAAGAAGAAAGGAAGAAGCTGCTCTACAATCCGAGCGGATTGCCCACAATCCGCCCGTCCAGCAAAAGCAATCCGAGCGTCTTCCCCAGCTGGACGCCCGTCCAGAACCACGACAATCCGCCCGCCCACCCCAAGAATCCGCTCGTCCAAAACACCCACAATCCGCCCGTCCTGTGCCCTGGACGGTCGGATTGTGTGACAGCTAATCCGACTTCTACTCGTTCAAGGAAGGATGCGCATATTTTTCAAAGACCGGCGAAAAGGAGACCGGAGTCTCTCTTGAGACCGGCGATTCCTCAAGGACAATCATCATTTAAGCCCTTAGTAAACCCTAATTTATGTACCTAATCCCCACTATAAATACCTCATTAGTCTTATTATATTAGCATGTTCTTCTTAGCAATCTTTAGTGTAGTTAATATCAATCAAATCTCTCTTTAATCTTGTAATCAACTTTTAATCAAGTCTTAATACAAATTTCATTTCCTTAATCTCTCTTTTGTTTATCTTTCATTTTGGGTAATTGAAAATTATTTGGGTTATTATTGGGAGATTGACAACCTTCCAATCAATCATCAAGTACTTCTATTATTCTTTGCTTTATTATTGGAATCATTAGTAGGTATAATTCTCTTAATCCCTTTTTAATTATTGTTAATCATCTTCATTGATTCATCATGTTTTACTTTGTTGGTATGATTGACAACCTTGCTAGCTTGTTCAACATGATAATGAGTGAGTAGTTTCCTTAGCTAGGGTTAATGGGTAATTAGGGGAAACCAACATGGGGGATGATTCATGCTTAAATTACTATGTTTTCATAGTTTATTTGCTTGCTTGTTGTGATCTCAACTTATGCACATGTTATGTTTGATGAAATGCGAGCCTATGAATCATTGCATTTTTTACCCATCACCTATCTTTTCAATGAGACTTGTAAGACATAAACTATCTCGAGTCTCATTAGACCATGCATATAGTTGAGTAGGGAAGATTAAGTCGACTTGTAGGTGTTGTACAATCTAATCGATTCGGCTCCGGGACCCAAACTTTCCTAGGATTGTAAGACATAAACCAACTTGATCCATCACAACAATAATTGCTTGCTTATAATTTCAGAATATGTTTGTATGATCAATTCTCATGAATCCCCGATGACCCCATGACACCCTAGTGCCTTTTATCAATTGTTTACATCTCTTTTTAATCATCTTGCTTGTTTACTTTTATTGCTATTTAGTTTAGTGATCTTCTATTCAAACCCCAAATTGTGACACCCCTAGACACCGCTAGTTGCAATTGAAAATCTCATCTCAATTCCCGTCCCTTGGGATCCGACCTTTACTTGCCTCTTTACTAATTGTAGAGTTGTTTGTTGAGTTATAAATTGTGTTTTTGTCTAGGTGCTCCTAACGATAAGTACCGAAAACTAAACCTCTCTCGAGAGTCCGACCATACTACTATTACTATTAGTACTATTATTAGTATTATTACTACTACTACTACTACTACTACTACTACTACTACTACTACTACTACTACTACTACTACTACTACTACTACTACTACTACTACTACTACTACTATTATTATTACTACTATTATTACTATTATTATTACTATTACTATTATTACTATTACTATTATTATTATTATTATTATTATTATTATTACTACTACTATTACTATTACTATTATTACTACTATTACTATTAGTATTATTAGTATTATTACTATTATTATTATTATTATTATTGTTATTATTATTGTTATTATTACTATTATTATTATTATTACTATTATTATTATTATTATTATTATTATTATTATTATTATTATTATTATTATTATTATTATTATTATTATTATTACTATTATTACTATTATTATTATTAATTAATTAATTATTATTGTATACTACATACTCGGTTTACACGAGCCCAATTCACCATCCCGACTCATTCTTCCCTTTATTATTTATTCCCTCTCACAACATATCCCACAATTAATAAATATCATTTATAAAAATACTCAAAATATAATTTATAAAACATATTTTAAAAGCACATTTTAATATTTCTACCGTCTGACTAACCACCAACCAAAATTTAAAATGCGGGGTATTACAGTCTTCCCTCCTTAAAATGAACTTCATCGCCGAAGTTCACCCAAACTACCCAAAATTGACATCATTCTTACCAAAGGAAATGCTATGAATTATCAACTAAAAATAAACCAATCGTATTAAACACTCATAAGTAAAATATAGCAACTCAAAACTTTACTAGTATCACATTCTACTCTCCTAAAAACAAACTTCGCCCCGAAGTTTTCTAATAAATACTTCATTAAACACTACGAGTATTAAGTGCCCATAGAGAATTAATCCACCAAATCCGCCTAATAACTAGTTACTCCTCTCTCCATTACCTTGCACCGTAGTAGCGGTTCCATTTGACTTCCAACAATTGCTCATGTCACCTCCATTGCCTAGGTTGTTACGACTTTGATTAGAATAGTTGTTATTGAAATTCCTCTGATTGCTCCAACCCCCTGACTTCTGATTGCTCCCATAACCAGACATAGGAGTACAGTAACCTCCACTCTGATTTCCATTGCCATAAACAGTTCCCTGTGTCTCGAAATTAACCCTGCAAGTAGCATGCTTGTGACCTAGCTTACCACACCTGAAACAAGTCACAGTACTCGTTCCACTAGGGCCAGGCCGCCCCGAATTGCTTCGGCCATACCCCACCGACACAGTCCCACTTGAATAATATGATTGAAATTTATCTGTATTCTGCTTCTTGTCGCCTTCTGCACTTTCATTTGCCGCCTCTGACTTCCTCTTCTCGCCCTTCCGCTTCTTCTCTTCCTTTTCCTTCTGCTCTTCTTTTAACATATCAACAATCCTCTCTGCATGCCCAGCTCGCTGATAAACATCATCCATGCTACTTGGCTAACCAGCTACAAGCCTCTTCTTAATAGTTGTTGTTAACCCCTTCTCAAACATTAATGTTAGTATCTCCTCTATGAATTTCAAATCAGACACATACTCAGACAGCTCTAGGAATCGATTGTGATAGCTTTCCACCATCATCTCATCAGTCATCTTGAAAGAATCAAATTCAGCTCTCATCTTGCTCCTAATATGTCCTGGTACAAACACAACCCTCATAGTCTCCTGGAAACCCTTCCAAGTGATGAAATATTCATCACTCTCCTTCCAAGCTTCTCTCATGACTTCCTTGTTACGGTTCCACCTCAATCCTACTTTGCCCTTCGTGTAGACAACAGCTTGATCTACTTGCATCTAGGACAACTCAACAGCTGAAAAATGTTGTCAGTCTCTCTATGCCAATCTCCTAGTAATGATGGTTCACCTAACCCATCATACTTCGTCGGATTGTGCCTTGCGATACTAGCACTCATATTTGTTGGATCCTAAGCTTACCCTTGAACCTTAATTAGTGCCGCAGTCAAGGCCTGATTCATGGATATTAAACGGTCGATCTCCTCTTGGGACATGGTAGTTGGTATAGACTTCTTTGGAGGCGTGATTCTATAAGAAAATAAAATAAACATAAGCTTTCGCTTAGGAAATTTGGGCGTAAGGTTTTTAAAACTAACGGTCCTGCAAACAAAAACAATCAACATGTGGTTGACTGGACTGGACAAAGACCAGCCAACCACGGTGACCAACAGCGACAGCCTCCACGGCTACTACAAATCCCTTACATTGATGAAGCTTTTGCATTGACGCTTTAATAGAGTGTCGACCTCATAATTAACCCTTCAATTTATTATTTTGGAAAACCGCCTAAAAACATTTTGGAAGACGCACTTTTCTAAATTTCACCTAAAACCCCGCTAATAACGCACCCATGCAATACATTTTATTTTGTCATTTTCCAAAAAGAAAAAACCCTAACCCCCTAACCTGGAAATTTGTTCTTCGATCATCATCAAGGAAGACTAAATTTTCCTATTAATTCTGATTTTTCAATTCACAAAGTTACGGATCGCTCGTAACTCAAAATCAGGCACAAGGTGAGTATATATGTGGAAGATAGGAAAAAGCAAGACACTCACCTAACTCGACCTATAAGAACATGCATGCAGTTAACATGAATAAAGTCTCTACAACCGTACATACGCATTCCAACCATACTAATGACCAAGACACGTGCCGAGGACTTACATTTGGGTTAGTGAGGTAATGGGTAAGAAGGGGCTAAAGTGAATTTGGATATGTGGGGTCAATAGCCAGGCTAGCAACAACGGATCCAAACATAGACTGCATCCCAACTTCGTACTCATGACAGCAAGATGAAACTGTGCAAAATTATGCACTAAACTCACCAAACACCAAAAAGTCGTCAACTCCCCATAAAATATAAATAAGGCATGGGAGTGTGAAACATTGAGCAATTCTCATTCTTCTTCATTCCTCTTTTTTTTCATTTTGAATTTTTCTGTCTCTTTTTTTTTTCATTTCGCTTTCTTTCTTTTCTTTTTTTTTTTTTCGTTTCAAACTTTTTTTTTTTTCTTTTTTTTTTTTTTTTTTTTCACAATTCGACACATTTTTTTTCTTTCTTTCCCTTCAATTCTTCCACCATCTTCTGAAATCAGATGAAATAACCAGATTGCAATAACACATTCCAAGAACTACTCGTTACTAGCTCAGCTAGGGTAGGAAATATTATAGAAAGTAGTTGATAGGACAAAAAGGCAATTTGGCTATGTGAGGCTCATGGGTAGAATGAAATAAAGGGGACTGCCTCTCCTAACACGTGTCACCATCCACAGACCGAATGCATACAGGTATTAAGAAGACTAGACTCATGCTTATGCAAATTAATGTTACATGTCTTAAAGAGAGTATACTCACATTCTAAAAGAAACCGGTCATGAATGTCACCAGTTTAATAAGCTCTAACCTCAGAATGTATTGTAGCTTGCCGACGTAAAGAATCAAGTCTGTTCGTTCAGATAAAAGAGAAACAAAACTCGTAGATTGTGCACATAGTCATGCCAGCTAAATGTCAAGAATATGCCAGGCTCAAGTAAAGATTCAAAGTAGCGTCAATGTTCAAACGTTCCGACTCAATTTAAACATGAAAATTTTGAAAATTGTTGAATTTTTTTTGATTTTTAGATGATTTTTTTTTTTTTTTTTTTTTTGGAATTAATTAAAACAACAATGCATGCGGAAATAATTAAACGTGAAAGCAAAAATGCAAGAAACATGCAGACACAGATATGGATGCATACCTCCCCAAACCAAACCGTACAATGCCCTCATTGTACCAAAAATAGGGAAGAAATGCAAACTGAAAGGGAGAGGAAGAGTGGAGTCGGAAAACTTACAAAACGTCATATAGCGGGACCTCCCCAAACCGACCATGAACATGGGAGGTCAAGGAAAGTCAAACTGTAGCTTTGTAGACGTAAAACAGCGGCTGGAGATCATAACTGCTCGATCGAGCGCCTGGAACAGATCGATCGAGTGAACAGGTGTAACGAAGGGATCGATCGACTGATAACCCACTCGATCGAGTAGGTCTGGTTATGGATCTGGTCGATCGAGGACATCATCGCTCGATCGATTGGTAGCCGCATCAGAAAGTGCTCGATCGAGCTCAAAAACCCTTCGATCGAGTACCTTTAGCCTGCAAAGGACGCATGAAAGCAAGGAAAGTACAGAAATTGTTCATAAGCAGCGTCTAATGTTGACGTAAAGCTAAAGAAAAACAAATAAAACAAAGGAAATAATAGTTCAACAAAAGCAAAAATAAAACTGTCCGGGCTGCCTCCCGGAGAGCGCTGGTTTAAGAGGTCCCGCACGACCTTTCTGGCATCAATTTACTGGCGCGTCGAGCTCGTCGAAGTGTAGGACTTCAACGCGGTTGTCCGCTTCACTCGCCTCGTGGTAATGCTTCACGTATTGGCCATTCACCTTGAATCTGTGGCCCTCGGAGTCTTCAAGTTCTACGGATCCAAATTTAGTGACTGCCGTCACCGTGTATGGACCAGTCCACCTGGACTTCAGCTTGCCAGGGAATAGTCTCAACCGGGCATTAAACAGCAACACCTTCTGCCCCACATGAAACTCCCGAGGTAGGATTCTCTTGTCATGCCATCTCTTCGTCTTTTCCTTGTAAATGCGTGAGCTGTCATAGGCATTAAGCCTAAACTCCTCTAATTCATCAAGCTGCAAAAGACGATTCTGACCACACAATTTAGGATCATAGTTAAGCTCGCGAATTGCCCACCAGGCCTTACATTCCAGCTCAACAGGTAAGTGACACGATTTCCCATAAACTAACCTATAAGGTGATGCACCAATTGGTGTCTTAAAGGCAGTTCTATATGCCCATAATGTGTCATCTAGCTTAAGACTCCAGTCCTTCCGTGATTTAGAAACTACTTTAGACAAGATCTCTTTCAGCTCGCGATTAGAGACCTCTACCTGACCACTAGTTTGGGGATGATACCCCAAACCACGCCGGTGTTGGACACCAACTCTAGACAGTATGGAAGTGAGTTTCTTTTCCTTAAAATGCATCCCCCCATCACTAATGACGACCCTAGGGACACCAAAGCGGGGGAATATGATCTTTTTGAACATTTTTATCACGGTCTTACCGTCACAATGGGGTGAAGCAATTGCCTCAACCCATTTCGACACATAGTCTACAGCTACCAAAATATACCTGTTACCTTTACTGGACGGGAACGGTCCTTGGAAATCGATGCCCCAGACATCGAAAACCTCGACCTCTAGGATGCCGTTTTGTGGCATCTCATGTCTCTTCGAAATATTCCCTGATCGTTGGCATGCATCACAAGCTGCAACAAAAGACTTGGCGTCAGCAAACAAAGAAGGCCAGTAAAAAACGGTGAAGTACCTTAGCCACGGTGCGCGATGGACCGTGGTGACCACCATATGAAGAGGAGTGACAGCCTTCCAGGACTATTTTGGTCTCCCACTGCGGAATACACCATCTGTAGAGACCGTCTGCACATTCCTTAAACAAGTAAGGATCATCCCAGAAGTACTGCTTAGCGTTGTAGAGAAAACGCTTCTTCTGGCGAGAAGAAAGGTCGGCGGCGACTTGCCACCGACAACGAAGTTAGCTATATCTGCATACCAAGGTTCCTGGTCAACAATAGACGATATAACAACAATTAAAGTATCGTCAGGGAAAGAATCATCAATAGGTAGAGAGTCTTCCCCTTCTTGTCGCATCGCCCGCGACAAGTGATCACTACAACGTTCTCGGCTCCTTTCTTGTCCTTGATCCGCAAATCAAACTCCTGAAGAAGGAGTATCCATCTCAATAGCCGCGGTTTAGCCTCCTTCTTAGCAAGGAGATGCCTCAAAGCTGCATGGTCGCAGAAAAAAAAGTGACTTCGACCCAACTAAATAAGTACGAAACTTTTCTAAGGCATAAACTACAGCTAAACGGCTCCTTCTCGGTGGTAGTGTACTTCACTTGAGCCTCATCCAGAGTTCGGCTCGCATAGTAAATAGCATTCAAGGCTTTGTCTTTCCTTTGGCCTAGCACCGCTCCTAGTGCATAGTCACTCGCGTCGCACATGATCTCGAACGGCAAGTCCCAGTTGGGAGGCTGTATGATCGGCGCGGAGACTAAGGCCTGCTTTAACCTGTTAAAAGCAGAAAGATAAGCATCGATAAACACAAAAGGGGCATCTTTAAGCAACATTTTGTGTAAGTGGTTTAGCAATTTTGGAGAAATCCTTGATAAACCGCCGATAAAAGCCAGCGTGACCAAGGAAGCTCCTCACCCCCTTAACATTAACGGGAGGTGGTAATTCTTTGAATCACTTCCACCTTTGCTTTGTCAACTTCTATTCCCCTATCGAAACCAAGTGCCCTAAGACAACTCCTCGTTGACCATAAAGTGGCACTTCTCCCGATTCAAAGACAAGGTTAACCTCAATACAATACTGCAACACTTTCTCAAGGTTAGACAGACAGTTAGAAAAATCACTTCCATATACACTAAAGTCATCCATAAAAACTTCCATGATAGACTCAATATACTCTGAAAATATCCCCATCATACACCTTTGGAAGGTGGCAGGGGCATTGCACAAACCAAAAGGCATTCTGCGATACGCAAAAACACCCTTAGGACAGGTAAATGTAGTCTTGGCACGATCATCGGGTGGATAGGGATCCGAAAGAACCACGAATACCCATCTAAATAGCGAGAAAAATTTATGAGAAGCTAACCTTTCTACCATTTGATCAATAAAAGGAAGGGGAAAGTGATCTTTCTTGGTGGCGGCATTCAGCTGTCTGTAGTCTATGCACATCCGCCAACCAGTCACTACTCGGGTAGGTATTAATTCATCTTTATCATTTTTAACTACAGTTGTCCCTCCTTTCTTCGGGACTACCTGATCGGGCTTACCCATCTAGAATTACCTACCGAATAGATAATACCGCATCCGGCAGACTTCATTACCTCGGCCATCACAACATCCTCGCATCTTCGGGTTCACTGCCGACCTTGTCTGCAGGGTTTGTGATCCTCCTCCAGCTCTATCCTGTGCATACAAATATCGGGACTAATCCCCGTGATATCATCCATTGAATAGCCCATTGCCTTCTGTTTTTCTTAAGTACTGACTAACAAAGAGGTTAGCCGATCATCACTAAGCTTGGCACCGACAATGACCGGATTCGCTCTGTATCGTCCGAGAAAAGCATATTTAAGATGAGATGGGAGAGGCTTACGTTCCGGTACCTTTACCTCAATGGAGCAAAGAGTGCTGATCATTTGTTCCACCTGCTCTCCCTCACGCTCATCTAAATCATCAACAAGCAAATCCAACGCAGCGTCATCGTCCTCTCGGGCTATCTCGCACACTCATCAAAAAGCATGAGAGCTTCCGGTGGGTCCTTCATAAAAGAACCCGACCAGAAGTCATAAATAGACTCATCAATGATATCGACCGAATAACAAGTGTCCTCTATCATTGGGTGGGCTAAAATCTTGGGCAAATTGAATGTGATAGCGTCATCCCCCCCATCGCAAGAGTCGACGCCCTTGTCGACATCAATAACGGCCCCAATGTACAAAGGAACGGTCTTCCTAAAATAATTTGGGTCCGGGTGTCCTCAACTATATCCAAAACAATGAAATCTACTGGGATGTAAAGCTTGCCTATTTTCACAGACACATCCTCCAAGACACCTAAAGGTCTCCTAAAGATCTATCGGCCATCGTAGGGTAATGTTAGTCACCTTGAAGTGACTCATCTTCAATTGCTTGCAAACAAGAAGGGGCATGACACGACAATCGGCGCCTAAATCACAAAGGGCGTTATCAATAACCAAATTACCTATGACACAGGTAATAGAAAAGCTGCCCGGGTCTTTCATTTTTAGAGGGGCCTTATTTAACAAAGAAAGTTACTAGACTCTTCCATAAATGAGATCGTCTCAAATTCGCTCAAATTCCTCTTACGCGTCACAATATCCTTCATAAACTTAGCGTAAGTAGGAACCTGAGTAACAAGTTCGAGAGAAAGGGACAGTTACGAAGGTTCTTCACGATGTCCACGAACTTACCGTCTTGTTGCTCGACCCTTGCGTCCTTCGAGGACGACTTGGGAAGGGTACCCTGGTAGCGATGAGTGGTCCCGCAACCTTTCCTTTACCCTTATCAACGCGTGGCGTCTCCACAAGCGAGGGGAAGATGACACGGTGGCGGTATTAGATCTTTGAATTAGGAATTCCGCCACTTAATGCAATTGGATCGAGTACCTTCACCGGTCGATCGACCAGTTTCTTCTTCAATATCACTCGATCGACCTGTCTTGACACTCGATCGAGTGTCTTCTTCAGCATAGTTACTCGATCGACCTACTTGGAGTTACGTACTTCTCGATCGACCGCCGGTGTCACTCGATCGAGTGATCTGAATGATTAGTACCGCTCGATCGAGTGGATGAGCTGCTCGATCGAGTGGTGACTTCACACGCAGCAAGCATTTCCTGCAGGAACTCGTCTAAATCATCGTCTGAATCATCATTAGCTGCCAATATTTTGTCTTCTTCATGATGGAAGTTCATTGCACTGACTGGGTCACAAATTGGAAAAAGCTTGGCTTGATCCGTGGCCTGTGTCAACTGTGCGACTTGTTCCTTCAATTCCGATATGACTGAATCAGATTTCTGTGACATACTCAGCATAATGGACTTCAACTCGGCAATTTCTTCTCTTGAAGAGGGAGAAGCCGGTCGTGATACTGGCGTAGAAGGGGCGGCAACGCTCTTTATCTCTTCATATAGCTGGGAGAAAGGGACTCCCTGCTTGAACTTCTTATATGCAAGAGCGCGCTCTATACTTGCTACACATTCGTAAAGATCGTGCCCTTCCTCGCCGCATCTACCACATGGCTCTGTATGCTCTGTAATCGTAGGCATTTTGGCAAATAAGCTACTAACCTGCAAAACTGATCAAAGCTTCGCAAAGAAAATGAGATCAGTCTCAAGGAATGAATTCCTTGAGACGAGAGACAAACTTAATTAAAGCAACAAATATGCGCCACCTCCCCGGCAACGGCGCCAAAATTTGACACGTCGGTCGCGTACCTGTCAAAAATAAACCAACTGGTTCCAACTAACTAATATAGCTAGGGAAGTCGGGTCGAATCCACAGAGAGGTAGGAATTTGTTTGCTAAACTAGGCTCGTCTAAGTAACCAATTTTGGGGGTTTTTAAGTTGTGATTTCTAAACTAACAGAGTAAGAGAAAGAGAAATAAAGGAAGAGGGTTTAACAGATAAAAGAGAATAGCTAAGACAAGCGGTTCACCACAATCGTCCGGTTGAGTAATCTAGGTCCCAGGTCAATGCAGTACAGTCTAAGGGGTAGCGAACGTCACCTTTCGGTCCTTAATTCACCCTAAAGTGTAAACAGTTTAACTTTCGCCCTCGCTGCAATACTCTATCGTTCGCTACTGGTCTCCCCCTTCCAACCTTTCGGTCCAGGTCAAGGTCCACTAAGAATAAAGGTCTAATTGCGTCGACTCAATTAGGCAATTACAATTATTTGTAGCATTTAAACAACAGAGACGGTACCGACAATAACCTGGTAATTCGATTACTCTCCCTTCAAATCATGGATCCCCTATAGTCTTAGCATAGGGAATTAGCTACTCATAGTCATAAGATTAACGATAACAAGGACTAGGCAATTTAAACTAAACATGACGAATGATCTATTTAATTGAACAATTATAAAATAAAGAGGGAAAAGGAATTAAGAGGAATAAATACGATAAAGAATTAAATTAAAATGATAATACCGAATTCGAGTAGCAAGGTAGAGAGTAGAATTCCCAAAAGAACAGTGACCAAAGTAACTAGTGAAATGTGCGTGGTAAAGGAGATGGGAGTAACGAAGTGTTCTCCTCAGTCTTATACTGAAAATTGTCTTAAACCTAATCTATGGACTGATTACAAAAGCCCATAACAGTTTAGGCGGAAATAAACCAAAAGCACACGAAAACCCCTTCGATCGAGCAAGATTATTACTCGATCGAACGCCAAGTCCCTCGATCGAGGTCGGACATCCTCTCGATCGAGCACTGCTTCCTGAACCTCCTCGATCGACTCCTTCAGCTGGTCGATCGACCAGTCTTGAGTATGTGAAGCATTCGATCGAGCACCAAAGTACTCGATCGAGCTATATGGGCGCATTCAGGACTTGAATTCCTTCCTTAACTCAGCTCATACGTCCTCCAAGTGTAAGATTCCTTAGCTCCGGCTCCTTATTTCCCATGAATGCATACAATTGGGACAATTAAGGCTCGATTTAGCTCCTCCTCGGTCAATTCCTGCAAATTACAATAAATAGACCAAAGTAGAATATTCGGGGGTATTTGTAGCCAGATGCTACATAAAAGGCACGGAAATGCGTGTACAAATGAGGTGAAAACCTTATATAAAAGACACGCATCATCTCTCTTGAGACCGGCGATTCCTCAAGGACAATCATCATTTAAGCCCTTAGTAAACCCTAATTTATGTACCTAATCCCCACTATAAATACCCCATTAGTCTTATTATATTAGCATGTTCTTCTTAGCAATCTTTAGTGTAGTTAATATCAATCAAATCTCTCTTTAATCTTGTAATCAACTTTTAATCAAGTCTTAATACAAATTTCATTTCCTTAATCTCTCTTTTGTTTATCTTTCATTTTGGGTAATTGAAAATTATTTGGGTTATTATTGGGAGATTGACAACCTTCCAATCAATCATCAAGTACTTCTATTATTCTTTGCTTTATTATTGGAATCATTAGTAGGTATAATTCTCTTAATCCCTTTTTAATTATTGTTAATCATCTTCATTGATTCATCATGTTTTACTTTGTTGGTATGATTGACAACCTTGCTAGCTTGTTCAACATGATAATGAGTGAGTAGTTTCCTTAGCTAGGGTTAATGGGTAATTAGGGGAAACCAACATGGGGGATGATTCATGCTTAAATTACTATGTTTTCATAGTTTATTTGCTTGCTTGTTGTGATCTCAACTTATGCACATGTTATGTTTGATGAAATGCGAGCCTATGAATCATTGCATTTTTACCTATCACCTATCTTTTCAATGAGACTTGTAAGACATAAACTATCTCGAGTCTCATTAGACCATGCATATAGTTGAGTAGGGAAGATTAAGTCGACTTGTAGGTGTTGTACAATCTAATCGATTCGGCTCCGGGACCCAAACTTTCCTAGGATTGTAAGACATAAACCAACTTGATCCATCACAACAATAATTGCTTGCTTATAATTTGAGAATATGTTTGTATGATCAATTCTCATGAATCCCCGATGACCCCATGACACCCTAGTGCCTTTTATCAATTGTTTACATCCCTTTTTAATCATCTTGCTTGTTTACTTTTATTGCTATTTAGTTTAGTGATCTTCTATTCAAACCCCAAATTGTGACACCCCTAGACACCGCTAGTTGCAATTGAAAATCTCATCTCAATTCCCGTCCCTTGGATCCGACCTTTACTTGCCTCTTTACTAATTGTAGAGTTGTTTGTTGAGTTATAAATTGTGTTTTTGTCTAGGTGCTCCTAACGATAAGTACCGAAAACTAAACCTCCCTCGAGAGTCCGACCATACTACTATTACTATTAGTACTATTATTAGTATTATTACTACTACTACTACTACTACTACTACTACTACTACTACTACTACTACTACTACTACTACTACTACTACTACTATTATTACTATTATTACTATTATTATTATTATTATTACTACTATTATTACTATTATTATTACTATTACTATTATTACTATTACTATTATTATTATTATTATTATTATTATTATTATTATTATTATTATTATTATTATTATTATTATTATTACTACTACTATTACTATTACTATTACTACTACTATAACTATTACTATTATTACTATTATTACTATTATTATTAGTATTATTACTATTATTATTATTATTATTATTATTATTGTTATTATTATTATTATTATTATTATTACTATTATTATTATTATTATTATTATTATTATTATTATTATTATTATTATTATTATTATTATTATTATTATTATTATTATTATTATTACTATTATTACTATTATTATTATTAATTAATTAATTATTATTGTATACTACATACTCGGTTTACACGAGCCCAATTCACCATCCCGACTCATTCTTCCCTTTATTATTTATTCCCTCTCACAACATATCCCACAATTAATAAATATCATTTATAAAAATACTCAAAATATAATTTATAAAACATATTTTAAAAGCACATTTTAATAATTCTACCGTCTGACTAACCACCAACCAAAATTTAAAATGCGGGGTATTACAGTCTTCCCTCCTTAAAATGAACTTCATCGCCGAAGTTCACCCAAACTACCCAAAATTGACATCATTCTTACCAAAGGAAATGCTATGAATTATCAACTAAAAATAAACCAATCGTATTAAACACTCATAAGTAAAATATAGCAACTCAAAACTTTACTAGTATCACATTCTACTCTCCTAAAAACTAACTTCGCCCCGAAGTTTTCTAATAAATACTTCATTAAACATTACGAGTATTAAGTGCCCATAGAGAATTAATCCACCAAATCCGCCTAATAACTAGTTACTCCTCTCTCCATTACCTTGCACCGTAGTAGCGGTTCCATTTGACTTCCAACAATTGCTCATGTCACCTCCATTGCCTAGGTTGTTACGACTTTGATTAGAATAGTTGTTATTGAAATTCCTCTGATTGCTCCAACCCCCTGACTTCTGATTGCTCCCATAACCTGATATAGGAGTACAGTAACCTCCACTCTGATTTCCATTGCCATAAACAGTTCCCTGTGTCTCGAAATTAACCCTGCAAGTAGCATGCTTGTGACCTAGCTTACCACACCTGAAACAAGTCACAGTACTCGTTCCACTAGGGCCAGGCCGCCCCGAATTGCTTCGGCCATACCCCACCGACACAGTCCCACTTGAATAATATGATTGAAATTTATCTCGTATTCGCTTCTTTGCGCTCGCACTTTCATTTGCCGCCTCGACTTCCTCTTCTCGCCCTTCCGCTTCTTCTCTTCCTTTTCCTTCTGCTCTTCTTTTAACATATCAACAATCCTCTCTGCATGCCCAGCTCGCTGATAAACATCATCCATGCTACTTGGCTAACCAGCTACAAGCCTCTTCTTAATAGTTGTTGTTAACCCCTTCTCAAACATTAATGTTAGTATCTCCTCTATGAATTTCAAATCGACACATACTCGAGACAGCTCTAGGAATCGATTGTGATAGCTTTCCACCATCATCTCATCAGTCATCTTGAAAGAATCAAATTCAGCTCTCATCTTGCTCCTAATATGTCCTGGTACAAACACAACCCTCATAGTCTCCTGGAAACCCTTCCAAGTGATGAAATATTCATCACTCTCCTTCCAAGCTTCTCTCATGACTTCCTTGTTACGGTTCCACCTCAATCCTACTTTGCCCTTCGTGTAGACAACAGCTTGATCTACTTGCATCTAGGACAACTCAACAGCTGAAAAATGTTGTCAGTCTCTCTATGCCAATCTCCTAGTAATGATGGTTCACCTAACCCATCATACTTCGTCGGATTGTGCCTTGCGATACTAGCACTCATATTTGTTGGATCCTAAGCTTACCCTTGAACCTTAATTAGTGCCGCAGTCAAGGCCTGATTCATGGATATTAAACGGTCGATCTCCTCTTGGGACATGGTAGTTGGTATAGACTTCTTTGGAGGCGTGATTCTATAAGAAAATAAAATAAACATAAGCTTTCGCTTAGGAAATTTGGGCGTAAGGTTTTTAAAACTAACGGTCCTGCAAACAAAAACAATCAACATGTGGTTGACTGGACTGGACAAAGACCAGCCAACCACGGTGACCAACAGCGACAGCCTCCACGGCTACTACAAATCCCTTACATTGATGAAGCTTTTGCATTGACGCTTTAATAGAGTGTCGACCTCATAATTAACCCTTCAATTTATTATTTTGGAAAACCGCCTAAAAACATTTTGGAAGACGCACTTTTCTAAATTTCACCTAAAACCCCGCTAATAACGCACCCATGCAATACATTTTATTTGTCATTTTCCAAAAAGAAAAAACCCTAACCCCCTAACCTGGAAATTTGTTCTTCGATCATCATCAAGGAAGACTAAATTTTCCTATTAATTCTGATTTTTCAATTCACAAAGTTACAATTTGCCTATCACACATCGAAGGTACGATTCTACATACTGCTCTATTTTCTAAATTGTTCTTGTTTTGATTGTATGTATTATTCTGCAATTTCTGTATTAATCGATGATTTGTGAAATTGTGGAGTTGTCTCTAATCAATCAATTGTTTTATCTTGCTATTCGATTTATAATTAATCAATTGGATTTGGGAATATAATTAATCAATTGGATTTGGGCAATACCTTCTTCGTGACCTGATCCATGTTAATGTGTAGGTTCAAATTCGTAGTAGTTGTTTTGGTAAAAATTTACCGATTATGAAATTTAATTAGGTGAGTGATAGTGAGTAATCTATGGCCAACAATGATTTGAATACGACGAATTTGGTATATGTATGAGCAACGAAATAAAAGAATGACACGGAGAATTTTGGTGACGCAACCGGTGTGGGAACTACAGCGGGGGATTCGGAATTCCACCAATTTGCACTATAATCGAGACGGAGTTATGTAAGTAAGGAAATACAAGACTTATTTGCTAGCTAATTATTGCTAAGAGTAGACGGAATATTCGGTAGTAAAATGTTGAGAGTGCTTAAGTGTTGGATGCTCTTTTGCGTTGCTCCTCCCTTCCCTTATATAGATGTTGGATCTAGCTCAAGAGTCCACAAACTTCTTTACTACTTATGCTCCTAATCCCTTGGTCAACCCCATGAGAATAGGGAGTGTTTGTTGACTCTTTCACGTGGGCTTTGACAAAGTAGTATTTCAACTGTGTTTGTTTAACTTTCATCTAATGGCTCATGATACGCCACGACGTTGGTCCTTTGTAGTTGCTATCCTCCAATCAATGCTTGACATGTCATAATGGATAAAAAGGTAATTTTTATCTCTAACAATTGCCCCCAAATTTCCGTCTCAAAATATTTTAGGCGGGAATTTCTGCTTCGAGACACAAAGAACTAATGGGATTTGATAGTGTTGCCGACTTTGAACTTCCCCTCAATTAATCTTCTCTTACCGCCGCTTTATGTTTCAAACTCCCTGTAATTGTTGCCGGACTTTCAGCCTCTGAACAAGCTTTTGCCCCCAGGTTCTGGCAAACTCAAGGCTACACTTGCTGCGGTTCTGGCTCTGAGGGAGAAGAAACATGATAAAGATGCTTCCAATCCAGCCGAAAGGAGAAAAGTTGTTCCTGTCTCTGCTTCTGGTACCCGTGCAAAAAGGAGATCTGCCTCTGGTTCAGCTAAGGAGCAAGTTCCCAGTTAGGTAAATCCTCTTGCTATGAAGTCTCATAATCCTGGATATGTTCCTCCTCGTGGCTTTACCTCTGCTTCTGCGGATCCCTTGCTTCTGAATTCACCTCTGCTTCTGAGTCTTCTGTCTTAGGGTCTCCTACTCTTGGGGGTCCCTCCGAAGTAGGAGTTAGATTCCCAGAAGATTTTGGCTAGTTGAGATCTACACGAGACCGAATACGCGGTGGAGATCTTTGTTTTCTACTCCTAGGTCTGCTGAGAAGAGAAAGGCAGATTCTGGTTCTGCATCTCGATCTAGTGCCAGAAATAGGGTTGCTACTGCTTCGGCCATAGTCTACTTCTATTGAAATTACTTCACTTGCAACCATGCCCCCAATCTGTGGGTCTGCTCCACCATTTGGGTGTGTTTCTGCTTCTAGAAATGCTTCTGTTTCTGGATATACTCCGACATCTTGTTCTCCTACTGCTGAGTTTCCCTGGAGCTTTTGGCAAGTTCAGATTCTCGAGAGATTTAAGTTTCTATGATGTTGAGGGTCGCACTTTTGATGCTGAGATTCGCCTCTCACAGGCTCTGGATACTGAAGCTTCTCTAGCCTTCAAGGTGCAGGTGCTGGAATTTGGAAGCAGAAGAGAGAAAGTCGGGCGCGAGAATTTCTGTGGGTCCGAACCGGACGTGCTATCTGGTCCGGAGGAGGAAGGTGCTCCTGTTGACGCGCCAGATGCTGAGGAAGAAGTGACTTCTGCTGCTCCTGGTATTCGAACTACTGCCTCTGAGTTTGTTCCTATTTCTGGGTCTAACTCTGCATCTTGATCCCACGCTGCCGATGAATGATGGATCCACCTTATGGATGCTACGTCCAGCCTCCTCCTTACTCTATTGTTCTGCGTCTGGTCGGCATAGGTGCTTCTGGTGTTGAGAACCTCTGTCAAAACTTGCCTACGCAGTTTATACGCAGTTGGTACCTGAGAAATGTTAGTAATGCAACCTAGGTGTATGCGATGACCTTCTAATGCATGATCTAGCGATCTAATCAATATAGACACGTTATGAACTTATATGTCAGGAATGCACTGTTTATCAATGTGTCGTGAGAATGATCATGTTTGAGCGTGTGTTGCGAGTGTCGCAGGTGTTCTATCATTTGCTTTGTATCTTGCCGTTTCTGGCGTACTTTTGATTTGTGCATGCACGTTTTACACTGTATGTTTGGCCATCATTTGTTTGATTCTTTGGCTAAGGGTCTAGTATGCACACTCGTCCGAGGAGCCAGGCTTACGTGGGTGCTAATGCATCGCGGGAGGCGATTGTCCGGTTGTACGTGCTTAGCCACGGACACACGCCTTCGTAGTGAATACGAGACCTGTCGATTAGTTTGCATTTTTATTCACTTGGTCATTTATTTGAAAGATATTTATAAAAAGGAACTTCTTCACTTAAAATATTAAAGTGGTTTACTAACTTGAAAAACTTTCAGAATCAGGAAATATTAGGGTCAGAATACATGTACGGTTTTTTCAGAACCAGAAAATGTTGAGATTGAAATATGTGCAGGAAATTTTCAGAACCAGAAAATGTTGAACTTAAAATATATGCAGAAAATTTTCAGAACCAGAAAATGTTGAAATCAGAATATATGCAGAAAATTTTCAGAACCAGAAAAATATTCAGAACCAGAGAATGTTCAAAGCAAAATCTAGAACCTGACCGAGCTGTATCTGGTAGACTGAGTACCCTGTTGCTGACCATGCTGGTGGCTAACATGTGCGTGCCTCTGACAGGCGTCACACATTTTTGCAAATTCTACAGCATCTTTGCGCATTGTGGGCTAAAAGTATCTCTGCCTCAGTACTTTATTGGACAGGCTACTTCCCCTGCATGGTTTCTACATTCTCCACTGTGAAGAGCATGCAAAACAGCCTGAGATTCTTCCCGATCCAGGCATCTGAGGTAGGGTCCAGCGAGGGATTTCCTCCTTTTTATCTGTTGGCAGGGTGTCATTCTGCAGCCAGTCCAGGTACGGTTTCCTCCAGTCTGGAGTATCTTCTTCACTTCTGGTGTTGCACAACACTCCTGCTTCGTGTTTAGGTTTTAGTATTGCTGGCTCCAGCACGTGGACAATTGGTATTGTGGAGATGGCTCCTGCTTTGAAGATTGTCCCCAAGGTGGCTAGCACATCTGCTTCTGCGTTATGGTCTCTAGGGATTTGTTTGATGTTGAACGTGGCAAATTTGAGGGTCAACTCCTTTGCTATATCTAGGTATGCCATCATCCTGGAGGTGTCTGATTTTCAGATCCAGAGCTAGCTTCAGACCCAGGATCAAGGCCTCATATTCTGCTTCGTTGTTTGTGGCCTTGAATTCACATCGTACAGCCTGGACTATGAGATCTCCCTGTGGTGATTTGAGGACCAATCCTACTCCTGCTCCTCTATCCACTCAAATCTTTGAGTCTTCCTTTTGAGGTAGGTCTGCGTCGTCATTCCCTTCTGTGCTTCCAGACACCTTATTCTCGCTTCTGCTGTAGGGTCCTGGTCTTTCGCTCCTCTTTTCTACCGGGGCTTTTTTGGATACTGGTCCTGAATCGTAAGTGCCTCTTATGGGTGCAGAGTCTTCCTCTAGCCTCATGACAGCAATCGCCTTTGATTGTACCTCCTCAAAGGTAGTGCACAGATGCATGGTCAGATCTTTGTATAGCTCTGAATTCTGGTGCAGTCCTCGGCGGAAGGCTTGTATAGCGGTCGCTATATCGCACCTCGGGATTGACCCCTTCTCTTTGTTGAACCTGTTCAAGTAATCGCGGGTAGATTCCTCAAACCCTTACACTATCCGATAGAGGTCGCTGGTCTGCTTCTCTGGCTTTCTGCTGCTGGCAAACTGTTGGTTGAATGCATTAACTAGGTCGGCGAAGTTGGCTATACTTTTATTGGGCAGGCCGACGAACCACTGCAGGGCTGCTTCAGACAAGGTCGATCCGAATCCTTTGCACATACAAGCTTCCTTTAAGGGCCCGTTCGCGGTTATCACCATCATTTTTTGCTTGTAGTGGTTGACGTGATCAAGTGGATCTGTGGTTCCGTCGTAGAGCATCATGGCTGGTGGTACACATGCTTTAGGAACGCCGATGAGGGCTATGTCGTCCACGAAAGGTGAGTCTGCATAGCTATCGCGTGCCGCTTTCTGTAATGGACGTGATACGCCTGGTATCCTGTACATCAGGTCTCTCAGCTCCTGGTACTGCTTCTCCAGCGAACTACGTGCTCCTGCAAGGGGGTGAGAAACAGGCGGGAAGGAACCAACAGGTGTACCTCCTAACCAAGGCCCTCCAGGAAATTGGTCAGATGCTGGATGACTTGTCACTGGTGTTGCACTGATTATAGATCCTGGCTGCCATCCTGGTGTCTGCTGTAGTGTAGATACCCAGTATCTGCTGAGACTCCAACAAACACCCGATGATTATCGGACTACAAAATGTTTTGGAATCGCGGCGTTTGATCGACAGTTTGTGTACAACTTTACGTCGGAAAACTTAAAACGATTTCGAAAATAAAACATCTCAAAACATTTCAAAAATACCTGGAGTGTTTAATGCACGACGATGGAGTCGCATTAACACTAACTAGAGTCACAACCGACATCGGACCAAAAACCGACTCAAAAATTCAAATCCCGACTCCAACAACGAGTCAAACCGAGTCAACCACCAAAAACAAAACATTTCAAACCTTCTACCTTAAGTTTTCCCGGATTCATGTTGGTCAAGTACCAAACATGTGACTACAAAACATAGGATAGAACAAATCATGATTGCGTTTGTTGTGAAAGTGACAACACAACTCGAAGAACCGCGACGTGGCTCGCGCCTCTTTGAGCATCCCAGGTGGCCACGTCGCTCAAAACTCACACAACCACTCATTCTCCTATAAATACCCCTCAAATGTCACCAATTTGAGACTTACGCGAGTGTCCGCCCCCTCTTTTCTCCCTTAAAATTCTCGACTCGACTTCTTAAGTGACAATCCGACGCGTATTTACGACCTACCGATCGTAAACACTAGCCTTATACATTGTTTGGTACCGTCATCGTGCATTAAATCACTTAACCGACCACTTCGACCACTACACCGTCACTAACATTAAAACACTCTTTTTACTTACCAAAACGGTTTTAAACCGAGTTTTTTCCGATCAAACGAGTTGTTACACTTACGTCGGTCACTCGCCATAACCAAACATGAAGTATGATGGTGTAAAAATCCTCTTTTATTATGTTTTCATTTGTTTCATGACTATAACATGCTAAAACGTGCATAACATGAACCAAAACATGGAATAAACGAGCCAAAACTGATTTTTGGTCTGAGGCAGAAGCCCCTTAGGTCGCCAGCTTACCCGCGCCTAAATGGGGTGTTCAGACCAGAGATCAACCGTGTTTGTTCTCGTCATTTCCCTTTAATCCACTTTCATATTTGTAATCGGTTTTTACCATTCCAAATATTTTCGAACCATTTTTATTTTATTTAATTTGTTTTAACCATAAAACATTTTTCACCCTTGGTTCCTCATACCATGACGGTTAAATCCGTGTTTCGGTGATAATATTTGGTTGGTTAATGACATTTAAAAGGTATTTTAAAACCTTTTATTTCATTTCTTTACATTTTCAAACAAACACATTAGTCCCCAACACAAATTAATCCTTGGTTCTACATACCATGCCGGATTTTAACCCGGGTACGATGATGAGTATCGACTAATAACATTCAAATGGACTTAAAACAATTATTCAATTATTATTTTCAAAACTATTCATGTCAAGTTTGTCAAATCGAACTCGACATTGAATATTATCAAAATAATGATGATTATTCGAGTCTAGTTCTTCAAATCAACAAATGCGGTCTAAACGACCCCCTTCAAATCAAACCGGGTTCAAATACCCATTTTCAACACGTTTTATAACGTTTTCTAAAAGGTCAGAACATGACACATAAACCGTGGGCTAACCCGCGCCTAAACAGGCTCTCCATTTCTCATTTTCAAAACCAGGGAGGCCCCTTACACCGCCGGCTGGCTCGCGCCTTATATAGCCGTCTAGTACAGGGCCTGTTCCTTTCCAGCATTAGTCTAGGACGATCCCGACTCCGGTTAGCCCGGATATAGGATGGATCAGACGACTATTTGATTATTCAAAACCATATTTGCAAAATGCCTTACTAAGACAAATGGATCATGTTATACACCCTAAACCAAATACGGTAAATGGATGTTTAATTTCTGTCTTGCATGCAAATCAATCATTAATCCAACTCGATATCTTATACTTGATATTTGGATTAAATCAACCGACTTATAAAGCTCTCACATGTTAGGTTTAAACTATTGGATGTGCATTCATGCATTTAAACCGTTTTATAAACTTTTGCATTTAATCAACCAAGATCGATCAGTAGAGGCCGCTAACGCGGGCGGGATTGGGTGTCTGATTAAAGGGCTTCCCAATACGTACCTTCACCTCTTACTCAGAAACTTTGGATAGTGAACGACCTTATCCAGGGCGTACGAGAGTCATTCTAGAGATAGGATGATAAAGAGGGACGATTTCCTTATCTTTAGTACCTATGTCAAACGCTGCTTTGTGCTTCGATTTGACCGAGGTATAAAGTGGATTTTGAACGGGTTCCAGGCATCCCACAAATGCTTGGTGGCGAATCCGAACATCTCTAATCGTTTCGAGACCGTTACTGAGACAAAACCGACCGATCTAAAACGATCCGGTCGAAAGCATTTTTACGCCGCCGAGCGTGGCTTTCAAAAGACCTCTATACGTCCACAGATTGGCTTGGCGTGTAGGTGGCTATGTCCACAGATTGGCGACTCCGCTGGGGAGAACTAGGACACTTACGTCTTTGTGATCCCTAGATGGTGAGACTCGAACGAGGTCTTGGTTTGAATGCATTAATTGATATTACGGTCACGGTCGGGTTCCTTGTCCGGGCCCACAACCTAACCCTTTTCAACCAATTGGCTCGTCTCGTCGGCGTGAGTTTTCTCATCCCGATTGAGTCAAGAATACCATTGACGTCACACATTTCTGTTTCGTCAAAGGGCTTTCATCACCTTCGAGCACGAGGCCAGGGCACCCTCCTTACACATTTTGTTTGGATTGGTATCCCTCTCGCAAATCGGGGTTTGATAGCTTGGTGTGTAACCCACCCTTTTAAGCTAAAGCCCGTGTCAGCATAATGCATAATATAATGAACTGCGAGTGCTTATGTGCTACTTGATCATAAGTCCTTCCGTGTCATTTTCAAACTTTCAAAATTACCCTTTTGCGCCGTTGTAATGGCCGTTTCGAACCTCGGTCTTTCGCCGACCTTTACACGCCTTTCTAGGCCGTCGTAATGACGATTTTCAAACCCGATTTTGTATAACCATTTCAACACGCCTTTCTAGGCCGTCGTAATGACGACTTTTAAACCCGGTTTTGTATAACCATTTCAACACGCCTTTCTAGGCCGTCATAATCACGATTTTCAAACCCGGTTTTTATAACCATTTCAACACGCCTTTCAAGGCCGTCATAATGACGATTTTCAAATCCGGTTTTGTATAACCATTTCAGCACGCCTTTCTAGGCCATCGTAATGATGATTTTCAAACCCGGTTTTCTACAACCATTTCAAATCACCTTTTTATGCCGTTATAATCGCCGCGTCTAGACACCGATTTTAACCCGTTTTGCGCCGACAATGGCTCTTTCGAAACCTGAGAAATGCACACACCCTTTTCTCGAGACACTTTCGAGATCCCGAGGACCATACACCGTCCCCGAGACCTCTTCAAAAATATCAAACCCGATTTTCAAAACATACAATTTTGAATTTCAAAACCGTCTTGGGAAACAATACACTGTTTTCCGAGCCGACTCGAACTCAAACCGTCTTTTGCAAATAAACTTAAGACAACCTTTTCAACTGATCGACATGCGGAGATCTCTATCTTCGGAAGCCATCTATTAAAGCGACAAATGAATCTTTTTGAAAATTTCTATTTTCGAAAACTTCAGTCCACCATTCCAATTCCGCCTCGTGTCTATCGAGTCAAAGCAAACGTACTTATGGGTCTTTACTTATGAGTCGTCTCACCACGAGACCCATCTAATGACGTCACGCCGTCATGTTGGACTCGAGTCAAAGGTTAGGTCGACACCGTCACGTCATAAATCGAGTCAGCACCGAGGGACCACACACGGTCACCCCCGTCTTGTTGAGTCTGATCTTTGTCTCGTCCTTTGTGTTGTCTGCTTTCAGTCTTGGAATCATGTCGGATCTAGTTGTAATGTGAGCCGTTTTTCTGCCTCAGAGCCATGGCCCCGTCTTCAGCTTCGTCCAACAACAACAATGACAACAACAGAGATGTCACAACTGATCAACTAGCCAGCCTGCTTACCGCTCTTAAGGTCACCCTGGATCGCGTCGAGACCTGTATCGACGCCCTGGAGAACAAGGAAGGCGGGGAACATAATACCCCACCCTCGATCGAAAGCGAGAAGAGGCTGAAACTCTTGGAAGAACAGCTCCTAGCCCGGGGTAACAATATCCATCTTGAGAACAACCGAAGGTTCGAACCTGTTGGGGACCAAATACCTGACAACTTCACCCTGACTGATGTGCCTAAGTTCAAAGGAGTGGAGGACCCACTCAACCATATCCGTGCTTTCAAGGACTACATGGCCATTAAAGGGGTCAAACAGGAACTTTTTACCCCGATCTTCCCATCCTCATTGGAACCGATCCCTCACCAATGGTACTACTCCCTTGATCCGAAAAACCTTACTACTTGGGATGAGATCGCAGTTGACTTTGCCAAACAGTATGCCGACAATGTCGAGATCCAGGCCAATACCCGTACTCTCGAAGTGCTAACCCAGAACGACAAGGAGGGGTTCACTGAGTTCCTAACCCGTTGGAGGAGGGTGAGTACTAAATTGGTCAGTAAGCCGAGTGATTCAACTTTGGTGGAAAAGTTTGTCAACAATCTCCGCCCAGTTTATGCCAACCTACTGAGGTATCAGATTATCAAGACCTTCCAAGATCTGCAAATTCTTGGGACGCGCATTGAGGACGACCTCCGAAAGGGTGTCTTAGCCAAGACCACTGGCAGAGGTTATCAGGGATACACCTCAACCGGATCTCGCCCTTACGGCCAGACAAACAAGATTGATGAGGTTAACCTCGTTGAACCATCTACTAAGAGAACTGAGCGCCCCCGGAGAGTGTTTACCAACATAGGGTCCACTTATGCAAGTGCCCTGAAAAGGCTCATGGACCAGGGGAAGTTAGAACCGATCGGACCCACCCCGGTTCCGACCGATGCCAAGAAGTCCCGGTTCTGGAACCCCAACGCCTACTGTCAGTATCATCGAGGGAAAGGGCATGATACCGAAACTTGCTTCAAACTCAAGCATCTCATTCAAGAGATGATTGAGAAAGGAGATTTGCCTTTACCCCCACCAACTAAGCCGAACAACAAAATGAATCATCTGGGAATCCATGCCATCTCTGACGATGAGCCTACCCTAGACTTCTCACACCTCATCCTGCCAGTTGATGACGAGGTGAATCTCTTGGAAAAAGATCCTTCAGACGAAGTGTTTGGGGAGAAATGTAGCAAGAATGAAACTGTTATCGGGGAGTTAAGGGAACAAGTTGCGCAGTTTACACTCGCGAAAGACCAAGTCAACCTTCTACCGACATGCAATCCAGTTAATTCAACGAATCTCCAAAGTGGCCTTGTTCATGAGGGGCCAAAAACACCAGAAGATGGGGTTGTGATAGCTGATAATGCCCCGAAAGATGATTTGGATGCGTTTTTGGACGAAATCCTTGCTGCGTGTTGTCCATACACTCGATCGAGTGAAAATGCTACTCGATCGAGTGAAATAATCCATCCCATTACTCGATCGAGTGATAAATGTGGTTGATCGGGTAGTGCCCAATTTGCAGATGGTCGATCGAGTGATATTCTTACTCGATCGAGTAAAATAATTGAATAAATCATTCGATCGAGTGAAGAAAGTGGTCGATCGAGTAAATGCCAACATGAAACCACTCGATCGAGTGGTGAAAGTACTTGATCGAGTACCAGAAGCCGCGGAGACTCTTTTTTGATATCTAATTCCGCTACTGTGTCATCCTCCCCTGCTGTGGAGACGTCACACACTGATAAAGGTAAAGAGAAAGTCGCGGGTTCACTCATTGCTACCAGAGTGCCCTTCCCAAGTCGTCTGAAAGACGCAAAGGTCGAGCGACAGTACGGTAAGTTTGTGGACGTTGTGAAGAACCTCCAGGTAACTTTCTCTTTTACCGAACTTGTTACCCACGTACCTACTTACGCTAAATTTATGAAAGATATTGTTTTGCGTAAGAGAGAGCTAAGTGAATTTGAGACCGTTTCGTTTATGGAAGAGTAAAGTAATTTACTTTTAAATAAGGCTCCGCCTAAAATGAAAGACCCGGGTAGCTTTTCTATTACCTGTATTATAGGCAATGTGGTTATTGATAAGGCTCTTTGTGATTTAGGAGCCAGCGTCAGTGTCATGCCCCTATCTGTCTGCAAGAAATTGAATATGGGCCATTTTAAATTGACTAATATTACCCTACAGATGGCTGATAGATCTGTTAGGAGACCCTTGGGTGTTTTGGAGGACGTGCCTGTGAAAATAGGCAAGTTCTTTATACCAGTAGACTTAATTGTTTTAGACATAGCTGAGGACACCCGGACCCCAATTATATTAGGAAGACCGTTTCTTTGTACAACTGGGGCCATTATTGATGTCAAGCAAGGGCGTTTGACTCTCGCAGTAGGGGATGACGCGATTACCTTCAGTCTGCCTAGTACTTTGGCTCGGCCAATGATAGAGGATACTTGTTATTCAGTTGATATTGTTGACGAGTCTATTTATGACTTCTGGTCGGGTTCGTTTATGAAAGACCCACTAGAATCTCTTATGCTTTTGGATGAGTGTGCAGATAACCCAGATGACGATGATGCTGTGATGGATTTGCTTATAGACGATGATCAGTACCCTTTGCTCCATTGAGGTAAAGGTGCCGGAACGTAAGCCTCTTCCCTCTCATCTAAAATATGCTTTTTTAGATGATACTGAGAGATATCCAGTCATCGTTAGTGCTAAGCTTGATAATGATCAGCTGACTTCTTTGTTAGCTGTGCTTAAGAAAAACAGGAAAGCTTTGGGTTATTCTTTGGACGATATCAAGGGGATTAGTCCCGATATTTGTATGCACAGGATAGAGCTGGAGGAAGATCACAAACCTTGCAGATAGGGTCAGCGCCGGCTGAACCAGAAGATGCAAGATATTGTGATGGCTGAGGTAATGAAGCTACTCGACGCAGGTATTATCTATTATGTTGGTCATTCTAAATGGGTGAGTCCAGTGCAGGCTCAGGTGAAGTACACTACCACTGAAAAAGAGCTGCTAGCTGTAGTTTATGCCTTAGAGAAATTTCGTTCTTACTTGATTGGGTCAGAAGTTACTGTTTTTACTGAGCATGCAGCTTTGAGGCATCTCCTTGCTAAGAAGGAGGCTAAACCACAGCTATTGAGATGGATACTCCTTCTTCAGGAGTTTGATTTGCAGATTAAAGATAAGAAAGGAGCTGAGAACATTGTAGCTGATCATTTGTCGCGGCTGTCACGACAAGAAGGGGAAGATTCTTTACCTATTGATGACTCTTTCCCTGACGATACTTTATTTGCTGTATTATCGTCTATTTTTAACCAAGAGCCTTGGTATGCAGATATAGCTAACTACGTTGTCAGTGGCAAGCTGCCGCATGACCTTTCTCATCAGCAGAGGAATGGTTTTCTGTATAACGCTAAGCAGTATTTTTGGGACGATCCTTATTTATTTAAGGAATGTGCAGACGGTCTCTACAGACGGTGTATTCCGCAGTGAGAGGCCAAAGTAGTCCTGGAAGGTTGTCACTCCTCTTCCTATGGTGGTCACCACGGTCCACCGCGCACCGTGGCTAAGGTACTTCAGTCTGGTTTTTACTGGCCTTCTTTGTTTGCTGATGCTAAGTCTTTTGTTTCGGCTTGTGATGCCTGCCAACGATCAGGGAACATTTTAAAGAGACATGAGATGCCACAGAACGGTATCTTAGAGGTCGAGGTTTTCAATGTCTGGGGCATTGACTTCCAAGGACCGTTCCCGTCCAGTAAAGGTAATAGGTACATTTTAGTAGCTGTAGACTATGTGTCGAAGTGGGTCGAGGCAATTGCCTCACCTCATTGTGATGCCAAGTCCGTGATAAAAATGTTTAAAAAGGTCATATTTCCCCGATTTGGTGTCCCTAGGGTCGTCATTAGTGATGGGGAAATGCACTATAAAGAAAAGAAACTAACTTCCATTCTGTCTAAAGTTGGTGTCCAACACCGGCGTGGTTTGGGGTATCATCCCCAAACTAGTGGTCAGGTTGAGGTCTCTAATCGCGAGCTGAAAGAGATCTTGTCTAAGGTAGTTTCTAAATCACGGAAGGACTGGAGTCTTAAACTAGAAGACACATTATGGGCCTACAGAACTGCCTTTAAGACACCAATTGGTGCATCACCTTATAGGTTAGTTTATGGGAAATCATGTCACTTACCTGTTGAGTTGGAATGTAAGGCTTGGTGGGCAATTCGTGAGCTTAACTTTGATCCTAAGTTGTGTGGTCAGAATCGTCTTTTGCAGCTAGATGAGTTGGAATAATTTAGGCTTAATGCCTATGATAGCTCGCGCATTTATAAAGAAAAGACGAAGAGATGGCATGACAAAAGAATTCTACCTCGGGAGTTTCATGTTGGGCAAAAGGTGCTGCTGTTTAATGCCCGACTGCGATTATTTCCTGGCAAGCTGAAATCCAGGTGGAGTGGTCCTTACAAGGTAACGGCTGTTACTAAATTTGGGTCCGTTGAGCTAGAAAGCCCCGAGGAAAACCGGCTCAAGGTGAATGGGAAATATGTGAAGCATTATCATGAGGCAAATGAAGCAGATAATCGTGTCGAAGTCCTGTACTTCGACGAGCTTGACGCGCCAGTTAATTGATGCCAGAAAGGTCGTGCGGGACCTCTTAAACCTGCGCTCTCCAGGAGGCAACCCGGATTATTTTATTGTAATTTTGTTGAACTATTTCCTTGCCTTTAGCTTTTTGTTGAACTTTAGACGTTGTTTTATGCACCCTATGTTTTTCTCCTTGCTTTTTATGCGTGTTTTGCACGTTAAGTTACTCGGTCGAGTAGTTTTTCTACTCGATCGAGCACTTTTGAAATGATATTCAGTCGATCGAGTGATTTATTTACTCGATCGACAAGCTGCATAACCAAGATCACTCGATTGAGTAACAATCTGCTCGACCGAGCACTTTTTGACACCAATTCACTCGATCGAGCTATTCCAAGCCACTCGATCGGGTGGTTTCATTTTCCAGCTGCTACTTTTCGTCTGTTGAGCTACTGCTTGACTTCCATGGACCTCCTATGTTCATGGTCGGTTTGGGGAGGTCCCTCTTCACGACGTTTTGTAAGTATTCTGCCTCTAGTTATCCTTTTCTCCTCAGTTTGCATTTCTTTCCCTATTTTTGGTACAATGAGGGCATTGTACGGTTTGGTTTGGGGAGGTATGCATCCATATCTGTGTCTGCATGTTTTCTTGCATTTTCGTTTGCACGTTTCTTTATTTTTGCATGCATTGTTATCTTTAATTCAATTTAAACACATAAAAAAAATTTCACGTTTAATTTGAGTTGGAACGTTTGAACTTTGACGCTACATTGAATCCCTTCCTCTGCCTTGCATATTCTTGACATATAGTTGGCAGGATAATGTGCATAATCTACTAGTTTTTGTTTCTTTCTTATCTGAACGAATAGACTTGACTCATATATTGGCAAACTACATTACATTCTGAGGTTAGAGCTTTATAAACTGGTGACATTCATGACCGGTTTCATTTAGGATGTGAGTAGTACTCTTTTTAAGGCATGTAACATCAATTTGCATAAGCATGGGTCTAGTCTTCTTAATACATGTATGCATTCGGTCTGTGGATGGTGACACATGTTAGGAGAGGCAATTCCCCTTTTATTTCATTCTACCCATGAGCCCCATATAGCCAAATTGCCTTTTTGTCCTATTAGCTACATACTATAATTTTTCCTACCCTAGCCGAGCTAGTGATGTGTAGCTGTTTGGAATGCTTTACTGCAGTTTGGTTACTTTTATGTGATTTCAGGAGATGGTGGAAGAAATGAAAGGGAATGAAAAAAATGATGAATGAAAATGAGAAAAAAAAGAAAAAGAATGAAACGAAAAAATTGGAAATACGAAAAAGAAAAAGAGAAAAAAAAACAAGTGCGAGAAAAATGAGAAATTGTATGATGATTTTCACTCCCATGTCTCATTTATATTTTATGGGGAGTTGACAAGTTTATGGCGTATTGTGAGATTAGTGCATTGAATTTGCACCGTTCTATTTTGTTATATTGAGTACGAAGTTGGGATGTAGTTTAATTTTTGGATTCGTTGTTGCTAGCCTGGCTACTAACTCCACATATCCAAATTCATCTTAGCCCCTTCTTACCCATTACCTCACTTACCCAAATGTAAGTCCTCGGCATGTGTCTTGGTCATTAGTATGGTTGGAATGTGTATGTATGGTTGTAGAGACTTTATTCATGTTAACTGCATGCATGTTCTTATAGGTCGAGTTAGGTGACTGTCTTTACTTCTTTCTATCTTTCACATATATACTCACCTTGTGCCCAATTTTGAGTGATGAGCGACCCTTGAGAGTCCGATACTTTTGAGTCTTGCAAGGTCGACGGTTCAGTAAGTTTGAAACATCGATTTAATTCGTTTGCACTTATCATTTGCCACTTTGTTAGTTGTTGCATTAAACTGGTTTTGGTGGATGATTTGTAGCTGATGCGTTGGTCCCGTTCCACTGTTATTTCTTAGTTGCATTCATAGTTTGCTTGGGGATAAGCAAAGGTTTGGTTTGGGGAGATTTGATGCGTGTATTTTATATAAGGTTTTTACCTCATTTCTACACGCATTGCTGTACTATTTACGTGGCATCTAGCTACAAATACCCCCGAATAGTCTACTTTGGTTCGTTTTATGTAAATTGCAGGAATAAACCGAAGAGGAGCTAAATCGAGCCTAAACGCGTCCCATTTGCATGCATTTATGGAGAACAAGGTGCCGGAGCTTGGAATCTATCACTTTGAAGACGAGTGAGCTGGTTTCGGAAGGTGTCATGATGTCTAACGTGCCAAAATAGCTCGATCGACTAATTTTATAGTCGATCGAATGCTTTATATACTGAAGGTTACTCGATTGAGCAGTTCGAGTATTCTATCGAGAAGACATTACAAGGAGTTACTCGATCGTGTGGTTTATTTCCACTCGATCGAGGGGTTTGTCGCTTAGTTGCTCGATCGAGTGGTTTATTTCCACTCGATCGAGTGGTTTTGCCTATAATAGAGTTTTCCGCCTAATTTCCTATGGGCTTTTGTAAATAGGCTATGGATTAGGTTTAGAGGAGGATTTTCGTTTACTACTAATACAGTAGCTGCGTAACTCTTCCTCATTCACTTTTCACTCTATAATTTTCCACTGCTTCATTCATTTCACTTCTACTTGATCGACTTCTACTGCTTATTGATTTTTACCTTTCTTCTATACTTTGCTAAGGAGATTCGGATTTGTAATTGGTATTATTTCTCCTTTTATTTCTTAATCATATCTATTATTTTATTTCTATCTTCTTCTCACTGCTTCCATTATTGTTTTATTTAATCTTTCATTCTTATTAGTATTATGTTTAATCCTTGTTATATATATATTATTATTGTTAACTCGATAGTGATGTGTAGCTAATTCCCTTTTGCTAAGGCTAGGGGATCCATGATTATGAAGGGATAGTGATTCAATTATTAGGTTAATGCTGATGCAGTCCTTGTTGTTAATCGATGCACTTATTTGTATCTGTCTAATTGAGTCGACGCAAATAGGCATTTAAATCATAGTAAACTTTGACCTAGACCGGAAGGTTGGAAAAGGCGAGACTCGTAGCAAACATTAGGGCATTGTAGTGAGGGCGGAAGCTAAGCTATTTGTGCTTTAGGGCGAATTGAGACCTGAAGGAGATATTCACTGCTCCTCAGACCATACTTGCATTGACCTGAGACCTAAATTACTTGACCGAATGATCATGGTGAACCGTCTGTCTTAGCTGCTTTCTTTATCCGCTTAATCCTTATTCTCTGCCTTTTTCTCTCTCTCATTCTCGTTCGTTTAGAACAACAACCCAATTAAAACCCCAATTTTGGTTATCGTGACGAACTTAGACAAAGCTGACATTTTCCTATCTCCCTGTGGAGATCGACCCGACTTCCCTAGCTATATTAGTTAGAGCCAGTTGGTTATTTTTGATAGGTATACGACTGCCCTGTCACCTAGTGCCCGGAAATTCAAGACAAGAAGATCAACCCCCACCCCCTACTCAACAACAAACAAGTGAAGCACAACAAAGTGAGGGGGACAAAACACTATTCCTCCCTACCACATTCCTTACCAACCCTACAACCACCCTAACCCATTTATTATACAAAAGGATTATTTCGCCACGGGCTTTCTTCAAGCAATGCATAGGCAACAATACGATGATAGGGTGGATGCTTACTATGCTCTCTTTCCCAATTTCCATCAATTGGCCCGGCAAGGGCGGATTAATGAGGGAGGAGCACTTCCCTCATGGGATCAAAATGGCATACTCTTCCCTAATTCGGCCCATGGGAATGACGGACCTTGTGGCAATGGTAACGGAAAGGAGGAAATCTCAAGTGATGGTGACACCGTGGAAGTGAATAGTGATGGGGATGAGTTTATGGACTTTTATGAGAGTGATGAGTCAAAGATGAATTAGAGTGATGAGCTTGGAGGGGATGATGATGATAAGTGAAAGAGTTCTTTGGCTTACTGGAGGAGGGCAAGAGGCACCCACCATAGCTTTTGTGATATTTTTCTTCCTTTCTCATTTCCATGTCAAAAACTAATTTGCATAATAATTTTGTTTGAATAATTATTGTTGTTTTGACTTTTGCCTAGTGAGTGTCCTAGTAACACCAAAGGACCTTTTTCACATTAAAAACATCAGGGTGTTGACAAATTACTTCAAATCGTCGACAAAGTTCTATATGACTCATTTATGCTATTTCACCATGATTCCCCTATGATCCCATGATTCCCTAGTGGTGTTAATCACTTGTTCACATCCTTATTTTTATTGCTTGTTTTACCTTTCATTGTTTTTTCTTGCTTTCATTAGTTTGAGTCATACTCAAACCATTTGTGACAAACCTAGTGCAACTATAATAGGATTGAACAATTCAAATACCCCCGTCCTTTGGGTTCGACCCCGACTTGCTTGCTATGCTAGTAGTTGGGTATAAATGTGTTTGATGGTAGACAACGACCCGTCGCATCAGACACATTGTCAATGGAGGCTTGATTACAAGAATAGCCAAGAGGTATAACCCAAATTTCAAAAAACATAACTCGTATGTCCCCCTTCCGGGCAATACTAGGCTCAGTGAACGACTTCTTTTCCAAAAACATCATTGGATAGCCTACGAAAGGTATGAGAGGCAAATCAAATGGTTAACAAAAGGGAGCGCCCCATTAAGCCTTCCAATGAAAGGATTGACAAGGATTTCACCGAGGAGAGGGCCCCTTTCCTGAATACCATCATACCTAGTGTCCGGAAATTCAAGACAAGAAGATCAACCCCTACCCCCTACTAAAAAACAAACAAGTGAACCACAACAAAGTGAGGGGTAAAAAACACTATTCCTCCCTACCCCTTTACTTACCAACCCTACAACCACCCTAACCAGTTTATTCTACCAAAGGATGATTTCGCCAAGGCCTTACTTCAAGCAGTGCATAGGCAACAATAAGATTATAAGGCGGATGCCTACTATGCTCTCTTTCCCAAATTTCATCAATTGGCCCGACAAGGGCGGATTAATGAGGAAAGAGAACTTCCCTCATGGGCTCAAAATGACATAATCTTCCCTAATTCGGCCCATGGGAATGACGGACCTAGTGGCAATGGTAACGGAAAGGAGGAAATCTCAAGTGACAGTGACACCGTGGAAGTGAATAGTGATGGGGATGAGTTTATGGACTTTTATGAGAGTGATGAGTCAAAGATGAATTGGAGTGATGAGCTTGGAGGGGATGATGATGATAAGTTAAAGAGTTGTTTGTCTTAGTGGAGGAGGGAAATAGGCTTCCACCATAGCTTTTGTGAGCTTTTTCTTCCTCTCTCATTTCCATGTCAAAAACTAATTTGCATAATAATTTAGTTTGAATAATTCTAGTTGTTTTGGCTTTTGCCTAGTGAGTGTCCTAGTAATACCAAAGGATCTTTTCCACCTTAGCAACATCAAGGTGATGACAAATTACTTCAAATCGTCGACAAAGTTCTATATGACTCATTTATGCTATTTCACCATGATTCCCCTATCATCCCATGATTCCCTAGTGGTGTTAATTACTTGTTCACATCCTTATTTTTATTCCTTGTTTTACCTTTCATTGCTTTTTATTGCTTTCATTAGTTTAGAATCATACTCAAACCAATTGTGACAAACCTAGTGCAACTATAATTGGATTGAACAATTCAAATACCCCCGTCCTTTGGGTTGGACCCCGACTTGCTTGCTGTGCTATTAGTTGGGTATAAATGTGTTTGATGGCAGACAATGACCCGTCACATAAGACACATTGTCATTGGATGCTTGATTACAAGAATAGCCAAGATGTATAACCCAAATTTCAACAAAGATAACTCATATGTCCTCTTCCGGGCAATACTAGGCTCAGTGAACGACTTCTACTCCAACAACATCAATGGATAGCCTACGAAAGGTATGAGAGGCAAATCAAATGGTTAACAAAAGAGAGCGCCCCATTAAGCCTTCCAATGGAAGGATTGACAAGGATTTCACCGAGGAGAGGGCCCCTTTCCTGAATACCGTCACACCTAGTGCCCGGAAATTCAAGATAAGAAGATCAACCCCCACCCCCTACTCAACAACAAAGAAGTGAACCACAACAAAGTCAGTGGAAAAAAACACTATTCCTCCCTACCCCTTTCCTTACCAACCCTACAACCACCCTAACCCGTTTATTCTACCAAAGGATGATTTCGCCACGGGCTTACTTCAAGCATTGCATAGGCAACAATACGATGATAGGGTGGATGCCTACTATGCTCTCTTTCCTAATTTCCATCAATTGGCCCGGCAAGGGCGGATTAATGAGGAAGAAGTACTTCCCTCATGGATCAAAATGATATACTCTTCCCTAATTCGGCCTATGGGAATGACGGACCTAGTGGCAATGGTAACGGAAAGGAGGAAATCTCAAGTGACGGTGACACCGTGGAAGTGAATAGTGATGGGGAAGTGTTTATGGACTTTTATGAGAGTGATGAGTCAAAAATGAAATGGAGTGATGAGCTTGGAGGGGATAATGATGGAAAGTAAAAGAGTTCTTTGGCTTAGTGGAGGAGGGCAAGAGGCACCAACCATAGCTTTTGTGAGCTTTTTCTTCCTCTCTCATTTCCATGTCAAAAACTAATTTGCATAATAATTTAGTTTGAATAATTCTTGTTGTTTTGGCTTTTTCCTAGTGAGTGTCCTAGTAACACCAAAGGACCTTTTTCACCTTAGCAACATCAAGGTGATGACAAATTACATCAAATGGTCGACAAAGTTCTATATGACTCATTTATGCTATTGCACTATGATTCCCCTATGATCCCATGATTCCCTAGTGGAGTTAATCATTTGTTCACATCCTTATTTTTATTGCTTGTTTTACCTTTCATTGCTTTTTATTGCTTTCATTAGTTTAGAATCATACTCAAACCAATTGTGACAAACCTAGTGCAACTATAATTGGATTGATCAATTCAAATACCCCCGTCCTTTGGGTTCGACCCTGACTTTCATGCTATGCTAGTAGTTGGGTATAAATGTGTTTGATGGCGGACAACGACCCGTCGCATCAGACACATTGTCAATGGAGGCTTGATTACAAGAATAGCCAAGAGGTATAACCCAAATTTCAACAAAGATAACTCATATGTCCCCCTCCCGGGCAATACTAGGCTTAGTGAAGGACTTATATTCCAACAACATCATTGGATAGCCTACGAAAGGTATGAGAGGCAAATCAAATGGTTAACAAAAGCAAGCGCCCCATTAAGCCTTCCAATGGAGGGATTGACAAGGATTTCACCGAGGAGAGGGCACCTTTCCTGAATACCGTCATACCTAGTGCCCGGAAATTCAAGACAAGAAGATCAACCCCCACCCCCTACTCAACAACAAACAAGTGAACCACAACAAAGTGAGGGGCAAAAAACACTATTCCTCCCTACCCCTTCCCTTACCAACCCTGCAACCACCCTAACCCGTTCATTCTACCAAAGGATGATGTCGCCACGGGTTTACTTCAAGCGCAATGCATAGGAAACAATACGATGATAGGGTGGATGCCTACTATGCTCTCTTTCCCAATTTCCATCAATTAGCCCGCCAAGTGCGGATTAATGAGGAAGGAGCACTTCCCTCACGGGCTCAAAATAACATACTCTTCCCTAATTCGGCCTATGGGAATGACGGACCTAGTGGTAATGGTAACGGAAAATAGAAATCTCAAGTGACGGTGACATCGTGGAAGTGAATAGTGATGGGGATGAGTTTATGGACTTTTATGGGATTGATGAGTCAATGATGAATTGGAGTGATGAGCTTGGAGGGGATGATGATGATAAGTTAAAGAGTTCTTTTGTTTAGTGGGGGAGGGCAAGAGGCACCCACCGTAGCTTTTGTGAGCTTTTTCTTCCTCTCTCATTTCCATGTCAAAAACTAATTTGCATAATAATTTAGTTTGAATAATTCTTGTTGTTTTGGCTTTTGCCTAGTGAGTGTCCTAGTTACACCAAAGGACCTTTTCCACCTTAGCAACATCAAGGTGATGAAAAATTTTACTCCCACTAGGAAAATCCAAAATGACAATTTGCATCGCATGCATGGCCTTGTGGCCAAACTCCCTCCATATAACTTTAACCGTTTTGGGCAAGTTTGATCACAAGCATCCCGAGTTAATTTAAATTAGCTCTCCAACCAATCGAAAGCATGCATCATTTAGAGTAGTTTAGGTTGCATCATTTGTAATATATTTCATGTAGTATGCATTTAGTATAGCATTCATGCATTCGATATAAGCTTCATGCATTTGCACTTGCATAATTTCCTATCGTTTTGTCCATTGAGGACAATGTCCACACTAGTGTGGGGATGAGGAATTCTAACATCTAATTCTAACATCTAACATAACATCTAACCTATTTCAAAAACATGAAAAAAAATTGAAAATTTTAAAAATTCCAAAAACATATTCTTCCTTAGTAGCATAGATTTGTATATATTTGTTTGTTTGTCACTCTTATCACATTGGGACGACTACGCCATATTCGAAGCATGAGGGAAATAGAAGACCGCATGGTATGATCTTTCCAAATCTCCTTCCTCCTTCTTATATGTCAATGACAATGTTGCTTCATTTTGTTGATGCGGTATGAACCTATGTGTTGTTAAGAGTTTCCATTTAGTTTATATGGCATTTTATTTGATAGAAGCATATGCATTAGAGTTGTATATATATTAGTCACATAATGGCATGTAGTTGCATGTTAGAAATTTTGTGAAAATGCCTATTTGGGAAGCTTGACAAGTGTATATAAGGCCCTTGTAGATAATTTTTCTCCTTGAAACTTTGTTTTCTAGAATACCTTCAAGACACCCTAGGATGTGTCATACTAGTATCTTTTGTCTCGTGGTCTAAGGCCTAGTCAAGGGTTTGCATGTGTGTCATTTATCCAACCTTATGATGTGATATGGACTTGATCAACCTATCTAGGGGACCTTGATTGACTTGGTGATTTGGCAACCCAAAAATACTTTTCTCTAATAAGTTTGAAGTGCTCATTTCAATAGTTTTGTGATGTGGAATCATTTTAATTGCCAAAGAAACCTTAAAATGTTTTGAATTGTTGAAATTGCCGATAAATTTGATGGAGGCGTACCAATTCAATGTGCTTTTGTGAGGGATCCATTGAATTGGGCCCCACACAGTTGTGAATTCGGCCGCCCAAAGACAAAGTGACTATCACCCCAAGAGCTATTGTCTAAAGGTTAACTGGTTGCCTAATAAGCGATTGGTGAAAGCAAAGGACACTAGAAAATGAGGGACAAACCTCATCTCAAAGTTTTGAAATGTGAAATGCGGAAGTTGCAATGAGGCCAAATTTTGAATGTTAGTCAAATCCACTACCTTTGTTTTAATTGATTTGAGCAAAATCATTTTTGTTATGCCACCTTGTTGAGCTTGGGACGATACTTAGGCTTTACACTTGTAGAGAATCCGATATTTGTCATGTCATATGCCACTAACATCATAAGGATCATCCTTCCACCCCATCTGATCACCCTTGATAAAAGCATTTAGCAATTGTGGACAAAAGTAGCCTAGTTTAACACAACTTGGAGTTGACTTGTTTATATCCTCTTGGACTTAGTAACTAGGAGAACTAATATCTATGATGGAGTGTGTACCCTTTAATTGCTTCCCTTTTAGTTGATTTCTGCCACTTAGATGAGGAAAGTGGCTATTCTTTTGTAGATGCATCCTTTGACGTGTTTTCGTGTGCTTAATGTTTGGATGCATCGCCATTTTGGCAAGCCCCACCTTGCCTTGCAAGAAGGCATCTTACCTCATAGATGTCTTGTTGTGAGTTGAAGGGGCGGAGTGAGACCCGATAATTGTCTCACATCAGCTATGTTATGAATAAAGTTCATAGTTTTAGTCACCTCTTTACTCGGGACGAGCAAAGGTTCGATTTGGGGATATTTAATGTGAGTCGTATTTACGCACATTTATTCCCTTAACTAGGCTCATTCCTATGCTTCCTAGCATGTATTAGGGTCGTTTCTATCTTAAGCTTCCTACTTTGCATATTCTATGAGGTTTTATGCGCTCGGTAGGGGAGGAGCGCTAGACTTGCGTGTATGGAGAAAAACAGAGCTAAATTGATCGAATCTAACGACCAAGTATCAAAGACGAGACCAATACTAAAGGCCTAAGTTGATAGAACAAGTAAGCGGGCTATGACAAAGGACCCCCACGACCCTTGAAGGATCCCAACGAGTTAGGGGACAGCCAAAAGAAGAAAGAGCAAAGCTGCCCTTCAGGACGGGCATCCTAGAACCAGGACGGGCATCCATCAAGAGGAGGTCGTGCGTCCTGTGCCAGGACTTGCAAGGCGCTGGATCTCATTTAAGGGGATTAATTGTCATTTAAGCCCTTAGTTAACCTAATACTTGTACTTAGTATAAATACTCCTTTATAATAGGAGATTAGCAGCAAGTCATTAGAGTATATTAGACATCAATTAGCTTAATTACAATTTAATGCTTCCTTAATATTGTTCAAGAACTCTTAGATGTAGTTAGGTAATGAACATTATTGGGATATATTGGAGAATTGACAACTCTTCATCATCAATCAAGTTTTCTTCTTTTTTTTAGGTGAAATGTGAATATATATATATAGAAATGGTAGAACTATTACATGAACCCATACTTAGCTTTATAGAATAGCTAAGAAAAATACATCCAACAGAAATCACTAGCTGCTAATGCTAGCAATCCATCTCCTATCCACCCTAGACTTAACTTGTTCTATCTTAGGTAAAGAAAGTTCTAGACAACAATGAATCTTTAATTCGTCGCAAAATCACACCAGGATGCACCACTGCACCTTCTATCCTACAGCTATTCCGAGCAAGCTAGATATGGTAAATCAGTCCAGCAATACTTGCCATAATAATCTGCTTCTTAAGCAGAGACCTACATCTCCACGTAGAACACAAATCAATTGGATGCCTTCCATTCATGCAGAAACCAAGCCAGTGTTGCACTAGAAGTAGCCACTGCATGCTGAACTCACAGTTAAAAAATAAATGCAAATGATCCTCATCACATCTACAACAAAGATCACACAGATCATCAGAAATGATACCACGAGCAAGCAGCCTGCCTTTAGTGAGTAGACGTTTCAGAGCATACAACCAGATAATAAAAGAATGTTTAGGAAGGCTAAATCTGTTCCAAATCACAGGTAACCAAGTCACCTTAGGTCTGGTACCTTGAATCCATTTATAACCTGCCTGAACTGAGTATTCACCACCCATCCAGGTATCATTAATATAGCCCCCCTTAAACAACTCCTTGAACTTACTAAGCTGTCGCCAGGACCAGCTAGAATTAACAGAAGGTTTGTAATCCCACCAGGAGCTGTTCTTAATATACACATCATTAACCCACTTAATCCAAAGGTGATCCTCCTTATTAGCTATCTACCAAGTAAACTTAGACATCATAGCTTTGTTCCAAGAACCATAATTAATGATGTCCAGACCAACTTCCTCCTTGCTCCTACAATAACTCTCCTAAGCAACAGATGGTTGTTTATACTGCTCAGTGCCAGACCAAAGGAAATTCCTACAAATCCCATCAATTATTTTAGTTACTGTAGAAGGGATAATAAAAATCCTACCCCAGTAAGAATGAATTTGAGCCAACACTGCCTTGATCAACACAAGTCTACTAGCAAAGCTGAGCTTTCTAGCACCCCAAGTTCGAAACCTAGCTACCATCTTCTCAGTGAGTCTGCCACAATCACTGACAGATAGTCTTTTGTATGATATAGGGATGCCCAAATACTTAAAAGGGAAGGACCCAGCCATAAAACCAGAAACCCTTAAACATTTGCTTCTCACCTGCTGATCAACACCATTCATGAAGACTTCAGACTTGTCTTGATTAACTTTCAACCCTGAAGCTTCATCAAAATGTTAGAAATCTATATCTCATTATACTCAACATATTCATATATTTTACAATTAAATTTAGTCATAAAATTAATTAGATCTTATGCATGCAAACATAAGTAAATATAGAGAAGAAATCATCATTCTTACATTGGAAATTTTGGATTATTGGGCACAAATGAGTTCTCCTACTCACTTGTTCTTGAGCTCTCCTAAAATGGATGAACAAAGATTCAAGAGTAGAATCTCTCCCAAGGAATTATACCCAAAGTAACCCCTTAAAAGATTAATATTATTAATACTAGAACAATATTAATCTAAATAAAATTGACCCAAAATATGGAATTTTGTCTCTTATTTTCGGTTAAGAGAAGGGAGAAGAGGAAGTAATTTTTTATCTCTCTAAAACTCTATATTTTAGATGATATTAGAATGAATAATACACTAACTAATGAAGCAGTATATT
The DNA here is from genome assembly GCF_048544455.1 of Silene latifolia. Classification (NCBI taxonomy): domain Eukaryota; kingdom Viridiplantae; phylum Streptophyta; class Magnoliopsida; order Caryophyllales; family Caryophyllaceae; genus Silene; species Silene latifolia. The sequence goes on along the minus strand of NC_133534.1, from coordinate 139,664,133 downwards.
AGGTTAAATTATAGAGAAAACCCTTTGGTCTTTTCTACAAGGAAAACCGGGTAGGGGAGGGTAAAAGGAGCCAATGCATGAGCAAGGTGTTCTTCACAAGAGTAACTAGGTATGCATGGCTAGTAATTAGGTAAAATGATTATGTTTTCCACTTAATTAATAAACACAATATTTATCCTAATACACCCTCTATTTCGGTCCATTTAAGAAAAAATGGATTCCATTTTATCTTTGTCAATTTGTCACATGTCACAAGTCATGTAAAATTGTTATGCATTTTTAACATATTAAAAATCAACGCATTAATAAAAATACGTCATGTACAAAATCGACTTAGTAATTCATAATTACTTGTACCAAAATAATTCACCAATTATAAATCACAACATCTTGTATTTATAATAAATTATTCATTCAAATGCAATTGTTTCCTTAAACAATAATTTCATCTAAGTAATAAAACAATTCGAGCACTTAGACCGTATCTTATTTAATCAAATTATAATGAGATACATAAATATTACTTCCAAAACTGTCCGTCAATTTTAAGTAATTTAATTAACCTGTATCGTCATACGATCAATTAAATAATCAATTAAGAGTGTTACCCTTTAGGTATGACCTAAGGGGATCAACTGATCACCACCGTCGCACGACAGTAATGTCAAACTCTAGTCAGCCAATCATTACCGATATGTGTGGACCAGTTGACTATAAAACATTACATCCCACATGTATTCTTAAAATGAGACTTAAACATGTGATCATCATGATCGACAGTTGTGATCGCATTATTGTCGGAGGACACATATTCCAACAATCTCCCACTTGTCCTCGACAAGTGTGCGTCACCAATTCTCTTGTCCTATTACTATCTCCCACTCAATGCAAGGTGTCTTTCAGGTCGTACTTGTAAGTGATCATATCGAGAGTGGTTTCCTCGATCTGGAGAATAACTGATTGACCGGATTTATCTACCATAGATATCTTCCGAGCGTGGCCACGCATTTCCAGTTCATTACTTCTCGAGTGGCCCTGAGATATTGTTATAACCCTGACTAGGGGTGGACAATTCATATCGCACTTATCCCCTTCGGCTTGCCACAGCCATCATAACCCAAAATATGCCCATTTGACCCCATTTACGAAGGTCGTAGTAACACAAATCAAAGTTAATCTGAAACTGTGCCATCTTAACCGAACAGTCTTTAGTCAAAAGAATCGACTCATTAGAATATTATAGTAGCTCTCGCCACGACCAGGCTATATAAATTTGCCAGAACTCTATAAGCGGTCATAAGGCCCGACAAGGTGTTCGTAACAGTCTGCCTATGTGATCGACTAGTCATCTCATATGACTTCATGGCACATGAACTTGCCATCAATCGCATCACACTCTAGTCACTTCGAGACGTCACCTCATGTAAGTAACTATGGGCGAATACAATGCTAATCCGCGTTCACTTTAACGGGGTTCAATTGTCTCTACAACCCGTTTGGATGTAACAAAGTATAAGGTGAGTTAATAATAACTCAAACGACAAATGTCGACATCACATTCGGGTAGCCAATACCTTATTGCAACCTTGTGATGTACATCGTAAGTGTGTAAACACTAGTCGATTGCAATAGAAGTTTAACATACCATGTGTCCATGTGTTCAAACTTCTTATATTCCATTTTCCTTTATATTCATGTTATCTCTCATAGCATGAACCTTACCAAGTACACATATAGGTTCCCAACCTTGGTTTGGGTTCTTTATCTTGAAAGAACCTTCTTGTTGTTTATCACATAACCAACGAATTTGTGGTGGATGATATAACTTGCACTGATCAAGTGTTCTACCATTTCGCAATGCACTAGGTATACGTTTTGCAAGGTCTTGCAACAATTGTCAAGATGATTAGCCTAGCACTTCTCATAAGTCCTAGCATATTAGAAAATATTAGTTTTGAGTAACTTCTTACTATAACTAAGTATCTTTCCAAGCTTCTTATTTCTCCTTTTAGCTTGAATAGCTTAGGATTTTCACAAATCTTTACGTGTGATCGAACTTCAATATGTGCAACCTCTTGTCACATAACAGAGTGTCCTGTCCATCACTGGAATCGCTCATTAGTTCTCCTTGAGAATTCATGACGATTCTTTTATGGCTTGCCTATGAATCATCTTATGCATATGATTCATTATTGGACATATGTATGATTATTCTAATGGAGGAAACATGAGTAATTAATAATCATGTGATCAACCATTCTTAGGTTCAATGAACGACCATGACTGCTAATGGCAATTCCATTTTCATTGACAAGAATAACCTACGTTTCTCGTTGATTCGATGTGTATATCTCAATACCTATCCAACATCTCATGATGTGATTGGATTTATCATTGTCCATTTTCATCCAGAATTGAAAACTCAAATACTTCTTTGTGAAAGATAGTATTAGCTCGTCATTCTCAATGAGTGATGAGTTATAAATTTTTTACAAGATGATTGCTCCCACTAAATTTCATGTCTTCACATGATAATTTCCAGCTCCCACTTAATTCCACATGTTTCGCAATTGACTACTCAATCGAAAACATTTCAAGAATTGAAATATATTTTGCTTTGCCAAGTTATTAAGATAAAACCATATATGTTCCCAGCATATCCTTTCAAAATACCTATTTAGAAAAGGTTTCAATCTTAAACTTATGGAAAGAGATTTTTAATCTCTAACTCATTGATTTTATAATGATGCGTAGCAATGTCATTATTTAAATGTGAATTTCATTTAATATACGTCCTTCTCAAAATACCCTTTTCGGAAGGAGGTTTAACCATTTCATTTTCATAATGAGGTTAAGTAATGACACTAGCGTGGTTAATACTTAACTTAGCTCTTGTGGATATCAGCATATCATTCTTTGCAACTTTTAGTCATAAATCTCATTTATTTTCGAGGATGCAACTTTGTTTCATTTAGGCTCTTAAGTAAATATCAATATTGAAAATACTGGTCAAAAGTCGCTCATAAACTAGCCAAATCTCTTGTTAAGACTTTACAGTTAAGACTTTACATTAGTCATTCTTCTTCCAAAACTTTCTTTTGGTCTCCTCGTGTATTTATCTTGAGAACATATTCTTTTGATTACTTCACTTGGTCTGAGAACATATTCTTTTGATTACTTCACTTGGTCTCTTTTGTCATGTAGATTTCATCTATTTGAGACCATAGATCTCATCTATTCGTGTACACTATCTATATAGGTATACAAATCATTCTTTCTTGCGTAGATCTCATTTACTCAAGTATACAAATTTGCTTTGTGTTCTTTGTGTCATCATTTTTCTCCCACTCTATATTTAGAATAAATACACTAGAGATTCAAAGATAGCTTATGAGACACAAATAATGATTTTGAAGTATAAGGAGGACTATCTCATAGGTTGACTAATTGTTTTAGATTTGATAAGTGTACTGAAGGAAAAGTAGATTCATATACATGTTAACATACTCATATATGTCTTAATTAATTTGTCATAAAATTAAATACGGATTTTATGCATGCAAACAATATAAAAAATAGAGGAGAAATCATGTCCTTACATTGGTGATTTCGGATTTATTGGGCACAAAAGAAATCTCCTTTTCTTTTGTTCTTGAGCTTTCCTAAGATGGAAGAACAAGATCCAAGTATAGGATCTCTCCTTAGGATTAATACCCAAAGCTATCTCTTAATTCAAATTAATATTATAAGTACTAGTATAATATTAATCTAGTAGAAAATTGAACCAAAAATATTTATAGAACACTTAAATATTTCGGTTTATAGAGACAAGAAGAGGAGGATTTTTTATTCTCTCTAGAAATTGTATTTTGGATGATAGGTTAGAATGAATAATAATGCACACACTTGAAGTAATGTGTTCATCTAAAATCTAAGGCAAAACCCTTGCCTTTCCCTTGGTAAAACCGGGTAGGAGGGAAGAGGAGGGAAGAAAACTCACCCAATGCATGCCCTTGTTTGCCTTCACAATGCAAACTAGGGTTGCATGCCTACTCTTGTTAGTAATCATTGTGTTTTCTAATTATAATATAAACACAATATGAAGCTAAATACTCCTCCAATTTTCGGCACTTTACTTAATATGGATTCCATATTATTTTTGTCAATTGTCAATATGTCACATGTCATATGTCACATAAATTTGTTATGTATTTTTAACATTTTAAAAATCAACGTATTATTAAAATACGTCACATACAAAAATCGACTTAGTAATTTCATAATTACTTGTACCAAAATATTTTACCATTTATAAATCACAACAGATTGTATTTATAAAAATTCATTCAATTTCAATTGTTTCTTTAAACAATAATTTCATTCGAGTAATGATACAATTCGATTACTCAGACCGTATCTCATTTAATCGCATTTTAATATGATACGTAAATTTTACTTCCAAAATTGTCCGTCAATTTTCAAGTAATTTAATTAACTCGTAATGTTATACGATTAATTAAATAATCAATTAAGAGTGTTGCCCTATAGGTATGACCTAGGGGGTCAACTGATCACCACCGTCACACGACAGTAATGTCAAACTCTAGTCAGCCAATCATTACCGATATATGTTGACCAGTTGACAGTAACAAAATTACTTCCCAATTGTATTCTATATGATGAGACTTAAACATGTGATCATCATGATCAACAGTCGTGATCGCATCATTGTCGGAGGACACATATTCCAACAATCTCCCACTTGTCCTCGACAAGTGTGCGTCACCAATTCTCTTGTCCTATTACAATCTCCCACTCAATGCAAGGTGTCTTTCAGGTCGTACTTGCAAGTGATCATATCGAGAGTGGTTTCCTCGATATGGAGAATAACTGATTGACCGAACTTATCTATCATAGATACTTTCCGAGCGTGGCCACGCATTTCCAGTTCATTACTCCTCGAGTGGCCCTGAGATATTGTTATAACCCTGACTAGGGGTGGACAATTCCTATCGCACTCATTCCCTTCGACTAGCCACAGCCATCATAACCCAAAATATGCCCATTTAACCCCATTTACGAAGGTCGTAGTAACACAAATCAAAGTTAATCTGAAACTGTGCCATCTTAGGCGAATAGTCTTTAGTCAAAAGAATCGACTCATTCGAATACTATAGTAGTTCTCGCCACGACCAGGCTATATAAATTTGCCAGAACTCTATAAGCGGTCATTAGGCCCGACAAAAAGTTCCTAACAGTCTGCCTATGTGATCGACTAGTCATCTCACATGACTCTATGGCACTTGAACTTGCCATCAATCGTATCACACTCTAGTCACTTCGAGACGTCACCTCATATAAGTAACTACGGGCAAGTACAATGTTAATCCATGTTCACTTTAACGGGGTTCAATTGTCTCTTCAACCCGTTTGGATATAACAATGTACAAGGTGAGTTGATGATAACTCAACGACAAATGTCGACATAACACTCGGGTAGTCAATATCATATTACAACCTTGTGATGTATATCGTAAGTGTAAACACTTATTGATTGCAATAGGAGTTTAACATCCCATGTGTCCATGTGTTCAAACTTCTTACACTTGCAATCTCCTTTACATTCATGTTCTCTCTCACAGCATGAATCTTACCAAGTACACATCAAGGTTCCCGACCTTGGTTTCGGTTCTTTAACTTGAAAGAACTTTCTTATCGACTATCACATAACGACTGAATTTGTGATGAATGATATAACTTGTACTGATCAAGTACCCCATCCACACACAATGCACTAGGTATATGTTTTGTAGAATCTTGTAACAATTGACAAGATTATTAGCTTAGTACTTCTCACAAGTCCTAGCTTAACTAGGAAAGATTATTTTTGAATAACTTCTTATTCGACCAAGCATCTTTCCAAAACTTCTTATTTCTTTTCCTAGGTTTGAAAGATTTGGGATTCTCATAAATCCTTACATGTGCTCGGACTTTCTATAATATGTGCAACCTCTTATCACATAATGGAGTATTAGTCAAACACCGAAATCGCTCATCGGATTCTACTTGAGAATTCATGACGTTTCTATTATGGCTCACCAATCAATCATCATGCTCTTATGCATATGATTCATAATTGACATGTACATGATTATTCTAATGGCGGAAACATTAGTTACTAATAATCATGAGATCAACCGTTCATAGGTTCAATGAACGACCATGACTGCTAATGGTAATTCCATTTTCATCTACATGAATAACCTTTGTGAATGTTGATACGATGTGTATCTCTTAATACTAATCCAACATCCCTTAATGTAATTGGATTCATCATTGTCCATTTTCATCCAGAATTGAAAACTCAAATGCTTCTCTATGAAAGAAGGTATTAGCTCGTCATTCTTTAATGAGTGATGAGTTGTAAACATTCAAAGGATGATAGCTCCCACTAAATTCCATGTCTTCACATGAGAATTTCCTAACTCCCACTCAATTCTACACATTTAGAAATTGACTTCTCAATCGAAATTTATCAAGAATTGAAATATAAATTGCATTGCCAAGTTATTAGGATAAAACCATATATGTTCCCATCATATCCTTTCAAAATACCTATTTTGAAGTGGTCTCATCTTAACCTTACGGAAAGAGATTTTAAATCTCCAACACACTCATGTCATAATGATGTGTAGCAATGTCATTATTCAAGTATAAACAATATCTAGAATACGTCCTTCGCAAATACCCTTTTGGAAGGAGGTTTAACCATTTCATAGTGAGGTTAAGCAATGACATTTGCGTGGTTAAAACTTTGGCCATTGAAGATATCGGTATATTAATTTTTGCAACTCGATCATAACTAGTATGTTACTATGATTCATTTAGGCTCTTAAGTAAATCTCAAGGTTAAAACTATTGGTCAAATATTTCATAAACTTAGTCAAAAACTTGTTGAGACTTTACATTAGTCATTTTCTTCCAAAACCTTCTTTTGGTCTCCTCGTGTAGTTATCTTGAGAATATACTCTTATGATTACTTCACTTGGTCTCTTTAGTCATATAGAGCTAACATGAGACTATAGATCTCATCTATTCGGCATACTATGCAAATAGTTATACCTTCATTCAAATCATTCTCTCTTGCGTAGATCTTTATTTACACAAGTACACAATTTTTATCTTGCCTTGTGTGTTGTGTCCTCATATTTCTCCCACTCTATCTTTAGAATAAATACACTATAGATTCAAAGATAGCATTTGAGACACAAATTAATGATGTTGAAGTATAAGGAGAACTATCTCATAGATAGACTAATAGTTCTTGATTTCATATGTGTACTTGGTGGTCGACATTCCTTTAAGAGAGTTCATAGACTCAAAATCGCTTTATAAATGATCATACACAAGCCTTAGGCATGTGGACATATAATGAAACCCGTCATTATATTTGTCTATTAGATCACTTTAAGTGAATAATCTTATGTTCCTAAGAGCAAGCATTTAAAGATGAAAATTTAGAACATAAAGGATAAATGATAAAACGGGTGACTTGGGTTGCAAACCAAGTCACCATCATCCAAAATACAAACCATTATCCAAAATACTTTTCCATGTTGAACACGGAAACTTAAAGTTCTAAAGATTCAAAACATAAATTAAAGTAAGACAATGAAAAGCAAAACTCCATAAAAGCTATCCATAGCTTCTCCATGGTTTTCATGCTTGCTTTTCCTTTCCTTTGTCTTTGCTTGGTGGAGGCCCTATTTACAATAAAAAGGGAGATACATTATCACAACTTTGCATCATAATACAATAGTTGAATTAGAAACATAAAAGAAGGATAGTCATTTACCTACTGGAGTGATCTTTCCAGCTTTGATATCATCAAGGTATTTGGAACAATTTCTTTTCCAATGTCCCATGCCATTACAATAATGGCATTTATCAAGAGGACCCTTCTTGACTTTTGAGGTGCTAGCTTCATTAGGCTTAGCTTTGGTGAATGTGGGAGCTTGCTTCTTGCCCTTTCTCCCATTCTTCTTGAACTTCCCCTTACTTTTAGTGCTTATGTTAAGCACATCCTTGGGAGGGTTCACATTTAACCCCATATCCCTCTCGGCTTGCACAAGTAACTTGTGCAACTCCTCAAGAGACACATCCTTGTCTTGCATGTTGAAATTCACCCGGAATTGCACATATGCCTTGACTTTGGACAAGGAGTGTAGAATCCTATCTACGATGAGTTCTTTGGGGATTTCAACCTTTTGAATTTTCAAGGTCTCGACAAGCTCCATGAGTTTGAGCACATGAGGGCTAACCTTTTGGCCCTCTTTGAAGTCGAGATCAAAGAATGCCGCGGCCGCCTCATATTGGACGATCCGCGGAGTTTGTGAAAACATGGTCACAAGTTTGGAGTAAATCTCATTAGCATTGCCCATTTTAAAGGCTCTCCTTTGGAGGTCCGCCTCCATCGCAAATATCAAGACATTTTTCATTGCGGCGGACTCCTTTTGGTAAGCCGCATATGCTTCCCTAGTGGCCGCGGTGGACCTAGTGGAGGGTTCGGGTGAAGAGGCCTCGGTAAGGTAACGAAGCTTGTCGTCACCTTCGGCGGCTAATTTGAGTTGGGCATCCCATTCGGAAAAATTTGACCCATTCTTTTCAAGTTTACATTGATCCATAAAGGATCGGAGCCAAGACGAACTAGCAAGAGGCGTGGCATTAGGGGTTGGTGTTGCCATTTGTTATGAGAAAAGAGAAGTGGTCTACAAAACAAAATAGAAGAAGTAAAACAAATGTCGTTTTAATAATAATACTCGTAAAAATGTATGATTTAAACAAGTTTTATGCATTTTTCTAGTGACCTCTACCCAACTAGATAAATGATTCCAAGACCCAAATTCATATCAACTTAGGCACGGGGTAGCCGATGCAACCTTTTTCAATATAACTCGATGGATTAACCTTTTAATCGATTCTACTTTTAGAACTCTTGGTCGATAAAATTACTCTAATGTTTATCTATAGCCCAAAACACATCAACAAGGGCACGGGGTAGCCGATGCAACCCTTATCAATAACTTTTGTTGAGTTCAATCCAAATTTCGAATAAATGTGTCCATTATCCAAACCCATATCAACTTAGGCACGGGGTAGCCGATGAAACCCTCATCATCATGAATTCGGTGGATAGACATTTATCACCCACTTCCCCTACGTAACAAGGTTTGTACCGGCCGAGTGCACTCCCTCACGAAATAGGTTTTCATGGTTTCTACTATTTGGTAAGGCTATGTCTCAATTGTTTGTTTTAGCGAGAGGTCATGTCAATTTATTATCTATCACGTTTTAAGTGAACTAAAGCGGTGAACTACGATAATTCTAATTGACACGGTCGATAAACTCGATAAAAGATGCATGTTTTAGTTATGGCGATTTAGCGATGCATGCGACATAAAATAAAATGCAAGCATAAAAATAAATAAACAAATCCTAGTATGGCCTTTCCTAGAATAGAAAAACTATTTAACTATTACAAATTCGGAAACCAACTCCATTGGTCCCTGGAACTTCGGTTGTGACACGCATCTCGAGGTAACACCGTCTTTATGTATCGCCATTGTTGAAGAAATCCGTCTTTGGGAACTCCGGAATGAATAAAATTACATAATAAATTATATAATTTCCTATTATACATTTGTAACTAAAATAAAATAAATCTATTAAATTACATAACGTTGATACGAGATCACAATAAAATTACAACCGAATCGATATTCCCATACATTTCGGGAAATACCAATTAAAATCTAAGGCCATACTAAGTAAAATTACATAATTCAAAATTACATAAATTAAAATTATGACAATCATAAAGAAAAATGCAGCATTATAATATGTATGAACATGCTCAATTTTATGCTAAATCGCCTTTAAATAGCCAATATCGTATATTACTCGGCTTTTACGGATTTGCGTGATTTCAACATTTTTATAATCACAAAAATACATAAACTCATATTTATGCATAAGTTAATTACCCTAACCTCTTAGGACTCAAAATTTAGTCTTCACTAATAATTTGACCATAATTAACCAATATTTTATAAAATTGTTCATAAATGGACCAAAAATTACAAAAATAAGCTATAAACTTCAAATAAATCACAAAATTTCAAATAAATTCAAAATTTGAAATTTAAACTTATGAACATTCTGGAAAAATACCATGACACTCATAATGTTCAAAATCTTAGGTTAAAAATTTCGAAATTTTTCCGGAAAGACAATGTTGCGGTTTATCGATTTTTAATAAAATAATCATAAAAACATGGGATAAATTATATTCATTAATTTTTCAATTTTAGATCTGAAAAATATAATAAAATGCAACATTAGACGTTTTTCCTAAGTCATAGATTATGTTTTATTAGTTATTACACTAATAATGTCACTATTTATGCTATTTTTCTTCAAAAATCCATAAATCATGCAAAAAGACTTCTTTATAGCCAATTATTTTACACACATCTTGTAAAATTTCATGTGACAATATGTTAATTTTCTATGACCAGATTGGAAATTTAACTCATATTAACCTATTTTTCACCTAAATCCGAATTTAATAATGAAAAATCTATTTTTCGACCATAACAAGTCCAAAAATTATGAAAATTTACAGGTTATCTCAAAATAATATATGTGACAACATATCCAAAAAGCAACCCAAAATTCGAAGTATAGCTAATTTTAGACCAAAAATGACATTTTTACTCATAAAATCATATTTAAATGTCATTATAGTATAATATGAACTATAAAAATCCGTAAAATTAACCAAAATATCCTAAAACATTTTAGGACCAGAAATATTAACATGCATGAATTAATTTCGTGATATATCATAATAACACAAATTTTACAAGTTTTATTTGTTATTCTTATAACTCGGAAAAACTTTTAACCGATTTGCATGCAAACAACCGTGGCTCTTGATACCAATTGAAGGAAAAGTAGATTCATATACATGTTAACATACTCATATATGTATTAATTAATTTGTCATAAAATTAAATACGGATTTTATGCATGCAAACAATATGAAAAATAGAGGAGAAATCATGTCCTTACATTGGTGATTTCGGATTTATTGGGCACAAAAGAAATCTCCTTTTCTTTTGTTCTTGAGCTTTCCTAAGATGGAAGAACAAGATCCAAGTATAGGATCTCTCCTTAGGATTAATACCCAAAGCTATCTCTTAATTCAAATTAATATTATAAGTACTAGTATAATATTAATCTAGTAGAAAATTGAACCAAAAATATTTATAGAACACTTAAATATTTCGGTTTATAGAGAGAAGAAGAGGATGATTTTTTATTCTCTCTAGAAATTGTATTTTGGATGATAGGTTAGAATGAATAATAATGCACACACTTGAAGTAATGTGTTCATCTAAAATCTAAGGCAAAACCCTTGCCTTTCCCTTGGTAAAACCGGGTAGGAGGGAAGAGGAGGGAAGAAAACTCACCCAATGCATGCCCTTGTTTGCCTTCACAATGCAAACTAGGGTTGCATGCCTACTCTTGTTAGTAATCATTGTGTTTTCTAATTATAATATAAACACAATATGTAGCTAAATACTCCTCCAATTTTCGGCACTTTACTTAATATGGATTCCATATTATTTTTGTCAATTGTCAATATGTCACATGTCATATGTCACATAAATTTGTTATGTATTTTTAACATTTTAAAAATCAACGTATTATTAAAATACGTCACGTACAAAAATCGACTTAGTAATTTCATAATTACTTGTACCAAAATATTTTAGCATTTATAAATCACAACAGATTGTATTTATAAAAATTCATTCAATTTCGATTGTTTCTTTAAACAATAATTTCATCCGAGTAATGAAACAATTCTATTACTCAGACCGTATCTCATTTAATCGCATTTTAATATGATACGTAAATTTTACTTCCAAAATTGTCCGTCAATTTTCAAGTAATTTAATTAACTCGTAACGTTATACGATTAATTAAATAATCAATTAAGAGTGTTGCCCTATAGGTATGACCTAGGGGGTCAACTGATCACCACCGTCACACGACAGTAATGTCAAACTCTAGTCAGCCAATCATTACCGATATATGTTGACCAGTTGACAGTAACAAAATTACTTCCCAATTGTATTCTATATGATGAGACTTAAACATGTGATCATCATGATCAACAGTCGTGATCGCATCATTGTCGGAGGACACATATTCCAACATGTACTTGGTGATTGACATTCCTTTAAGAGAGTTCATCAACTCAACATCACTTTATAATTGATCATACACAAGCCTTAAGCTTATGGACATATAATGAATCCCATCATTATAGTTGTCTATTAGATCACTTTAAGTGGATAATCATATGTTTCTATGAGCAAGTATATAAAGACGAATTTTTAGAACAAAGGAAAAAATACGATAAAACGGGTGACTTGGGTTGCAAACCAAGCCACCATAATCCAAAATACAACAATTGTTTAGAAAGGATCAAACATTTCCATGTCGAACACGGAAATCAAAATAGTTCTAAAAATCCGAAACATAAATTAAAATAAGACAATAAAAAGCCAAGCTTCATGGAAGCTACTCCTAGCTCCTTGATGATTTCTCAAGCTTGCTTTTCCTTTCCCTTGTCCTTGCTTGGTGGAGGCCCTATTTACAATAAAAGGGGATACATTATCACAACTTTGTATCACAATACCATAGTTGAATTAGAAACATAAAAGAAAGGATAGTCATTTACCTACTGGAGTGATCTTTCCAGCTTTGATGTCAACAAGATACTTGGAACAATTCCTCTTCCAATGTCCAACACCATTACAATAATGGCATTTGTCAAGAGGACCCTTCTTGGTCTTGGAAGTGCTAGCTTCAAAAGTCTTAGCCTTGGTGAAAGTGGGAGCTTGCTTCTTACCCTTCTTCCCATTCTTTTTGAACTTCCCCTGCTCTTGGTGCTTATGTTAAGCACATCCTTAGGTGGGTTAACATTTAACCCCATGTCTCTTTCGGCTTGCACAAGTAACTTGTGCAACTCTTCAAGAGACACGTCCTTGTCTTGCACGTTAAAATTCACCCGGAATTGAACATATGCTTTCACTTCGGATAAGGAGTGTACAATCCTGTCTACAATGAGTTCTTTGGGGATTTCAACCTTTTGAATCTTCAAAGTCTCGACTAGCTCCATCAATTTGAGCACGTGAGGGCTAACCTTTTGGCGCTCTATAAAGTCGAGATCAAAGAATGCCGCAGCCGCCTTATATTGGACGATCCGTGGAGTTTGTGAAAACATTGTCACAAGCTTGGAATAGATCTCATTAGCGGTGCCCATTTTAAAGGCTCTCCTTTGGAGATCCGCCTCCATCGTAAAAATCAACACATTTTTCATTGCGGCGGACTCCTTGTGGTAAGCCTCATATGCTTCCCTAGTGGCGGCACTTGATCTAGCATTAGGTTCGGGTGGAGAGGCCTCGGTAAGATAAAGAAGCTTGTCGTCACCTTGGGCGGCTAATTTGAGTTGGGCATCCCAATCGGAGAAATTTGACCCATTCTTTTCAAGTTTACAACGATCCATGAAGGATCGGAGCCATGAAGCATTAGTGAAAGGTGTGGCGTTGGTGTTTGGAGCGGCCATTTGTTATGAGAAATAAAAGTGGTTTACAAAACAAAATAGAAGGAATAAAACATTTGTCGTTTTTACAATAATAATACTTGTAAATTTAATATAAATAAGTTTTATTGCATTTATCTAGTGACCTCTACCCAACTTGATAAATGATTCCAAGACCCAAATTCATATCAACTTAGGGCACGGTGTGCCGAAATACCCTTTATTAACATAACTTGGTGGATTAACTTTTTAATCGATTCTACTTTTAGAACTCTTGGTCGATAAAATTACATTAATATTTATCTCTAGCCCGAAACACATCCGGAAATCGTCGTGAATACTTTCGTTGAGTTCAACCCAAATTTCGAATAAATGTGTCCATGATCCAAACTCATATCAACTTAGGGCACGGTGTACCGAAATACCCCTCATTAATATAACTTCGGTGGATAGACATTTATCACCCACTTCCACTACGTAACAAGGTTTGTACCCCGGTGTGGCCACGAAATAGGTTTTCATGGTTTCTACTCTTTGGTAAGGCTAAGTCTCAATTGTTTATTTTTAGCGAGTGGTCATGTCAATTTATTATCTATCACGTTTTAAGTGGACTAAAGCGGTGAACTACGATAATTGTAATTGACACGGTCGATAAACTCGATTAAAAAGATAATGCATGTTTTAGTTATGGCGATTTAGCGATGTATGCGACATATAAATAAAATGCAAAGCATAAATTAAATTCTAGTATGTCCTTCCTAAAATAGTAAATCTAATAAACTATTAAAAATTCGAAAACCAACTTCATTGGTCGCTTGAACTTCGGTTTTGGCACGCATCTCGAGGTAACACCGTCTTTAATGGATCGCCTTCTTGAGTGTCACCGTCTTCAATGATCTCCGGAATAAATAAATTACATAACAAATTACATAATTTCCTATTATACATTTGTAATTAAAATAAAATAAATATATTAAATTACAAAACGGTGATACGATATCACAATAAATTACAACCGAATCGATATTCCCATACATTTCGGGTAATACCAATTAAAAACTAAGGCCATACTAAGTAAAATTACATAATTCAAAAATTACATAAAATAAAATTATGACAATCATAAATAAAATGCGGCATTATAATATGTATGAACATGCCCAGTTTTATGCTAAATCGCCTTTAAGAAGCCAATATCGTATATTAATCGGTTTTTAAGGATTTGCGTGATTCAACCTTTTAAAATCACAAAAAATTACATAAAATCATTTTTATGCACAAGTTAATTACCCTAACTAACTTAGGACTCAAAATTAGTCTCCACTAACAAATTGACAATAATTAACTTATATTTCTTAAAATTGTTCATAAATGGACTCAAAATTACAAGAAAAAGCCATAAACTTCAAATAAATCACAAAAATTTCAAATAAATTCAAAATTTGAAATTTTAAACTCATGAACATTCTAGAAAAATAACATGACACTCATAATGTTCAAAAACTTAGGTCAAAATTTCGAAAATTATCGAGAAAAACAATGTTGCGGTTTATCGGATTTATCAAATATTAACCATAAAAATATTAGAAAAATTATATTTATTAACTTTTCACTTTTAGATCTGAAATAGGTGATAAAATGCAACATGTGACGTTTTTCCTTAGTCATGAAGTATGTTTTAGCAATTTTCACTAATTAAAGTCACTATTTATGTTATTTTTCACCAAAAATTCATAAATCATGCATAAAGACTTCATTATAGCCAATTATTTTACACACATCTTGTAAAATTTCATGTGACAACATACTAAATTTCTATGACCAGATTCGAAATATTACTCATATTAACCTATTTTTCATTTAAATTCGATTTTTATCATGAAAAATCCATATTGCGAGCATAAGAACTCATAAAATTATGAAACTTTACAGGTCATCTAAATATAATATATGTGAAAACATATCCAAAAACCACTGGAAAAATCGAAGATTAGCTAATTTTAGTCCAAAAATGAACAATAAAAATCCATAAATTAACCAAAATATCCTAAATACAGTTTAGGACCAGAAACTTTAACATGCATAATTGATTTCGTGATATATCATAATAAACACAAATTTATAAGTTTTATTTGTTAATCGTATAACTCGGAAAAACTATAACCGATTTGCATGCAAACAACCTAAGGCTCATGATACCGCTTGTTAGAAATCTATATCTCATTATACTCAACATGTTCATATATGTTACAATTAAATTTAGTCATAAAATTAATTAGATCTTATGCATGCAAACATAAGTAAATATAGAGAAGAAATCATCATTCTTACATTGGAAATTTCGGATTATTGGGCACAAATGAGTTCTCCTACTCGCTTGTTCTTGAGCTCTCCTAAAATGGATGAACAAAGATTCAAGAGTAGAATCTTTCCCAAGGAATTATACCCAAAGTAACCCCTTAAAAGATTAATATTATTAATACTAGAATAATATTAATCTAAATAAAATTGACCCAAAATATGGAATTTTGTCTCTTATTTTCGGTTAAGAGAAGGGAGAAGAGGAAGTAATTTTTTATCTCTCTAAAACTCTATATTTTAGATGATATTAGAATGAATAATACACTAACTAATGAAGTAGTATATTAGGTTAAATTATAGAGAAAACCCTTTGGTCTTTTCTACAAGGAAAACCGGGTAGGGGAGGGTAAAAGAAGCCAATGCATGAGCAAGGTGTTCTTCATAAGAGTAACTAGGTATGCATGGCTAGTAATTAGGTAAAATGATTATGTTTTCCACTTAATTAATCAACACAATATTTATCCTAATACACCCTCTATTTCGGTCCATTTAAGATAAAATGGATTCCATTTTATCTTTGTCAATTTGTCACATGTCACAAGTCATGTAAAATTGTTATGCATTTTTAACATATTAAAAATCAACGCATTAATAAAAATACGTCATGTACAAAATCGACTTAGTAATTCATAATTACTTGTACCAAAATAATTCACCAATTATAAATCACAACATCTTGTATTTATAATAAATTTTTCATTCAAATGCAATTGTTTCCTTAAACAATAATTTCATCTAAGTAATAAAACATTTCAATCACTTACACCGTATCTTATTTAATCAAACTATAATGAGATACGTAAATATTACTTCCAAAACCGTTCGTCAATTTTAAGTAACTTAATTAACCTGTATCGTCATACGATCAATTAAATAATCAATTAAGAGTGTTACCCTTTAGGTATGACCTAAGGGGATCAACTGATCACCACCGTCGCACGACAGTAATGTCAAACTCTAGTCAGCCAATCATTACCGATATGTGTGGACTAGTTGACTGTAAAACATTACATCCCACATGTATTCTTAAAATGAGACTTAAACATGTGATCATCATGATCGACAGTTATGATCGCATTATTGTCGGAGGACACATATTCTAACACAAAAGTCTTTAGTGCCCTCATTAAAATAGTTATGGAATACAGATCTCTTCTACCAAATAAGAGAAGGTCATCTGCAAAACATAGGTGGCTTAATTTCAAGCTTCTACACAATTGATGGAAGTTAAAGTCAGGCTTGTTGGTAATCACAGTAAGGATACGAGTCAAATATTTCATACATAAGGTAAAAAGCAGGGGATACATGGAATCCCCCTGCCTAATCCCTCTTCTCCCTTTAAAATAACTAAAGTGGGTTCCATTTAAAGCTAAAGTGAAATTAGGAGAGGTAACACACGCCATAATCCATTTAATCATCAGGCTAGGAAAATGCAAACTTTGTAACATTCCTTCAATAAAGCTCCACTCAATGGAATTATACGCTTTCCTTAAGTCTACTTTCATCATAGCCCTAGGAGAATAAATCTTCCTATTATAAAGCCTGACTAGATCCTGGCAAATGAGGACATTATCAATAATGTCCCTACCTCTGATGAAAGCACTTTGATTACTGCATACAATAGTACCCAAAACTTCATTAAATCTAGAACAAATAACCTTAGTGATGCATTTATATAGG
This sequence comes from Silene latifolia, assembly GCF_048544455.1. NCBI lineage: Eukaryota > Viridiplantae > Streptophyta > Magnoliopsida > Caryophyllales > Caryophyllaceae > Silene > Silene latifolia. The sequence goes on along the minus strand of NC_133534.1, from coordinate 139,646,414 downwards.
ACATTGCAGCAAGCAATTGGCCTAAAATCCCTCACAGTTTCATGAATGTCCTTCTTAGGAATAAGGGTAAGAATAGTGGAATTGATTTAATCCAGAAGAGAACCAGTGGTGAAAAAATCCTGCATAGCTTTAATCACATCCTCTCCCAAAATAGAGAAAGCATCTTTGAAAAATTGCCTGGTGTAGCCATCAGGGCCAGGGGCCTTATCTAGGGGAATAGAGAACAGGGCACCCCTAATCTCATCAGCTGTAACTGGCCTGATTAGAGAGTTAGCCTGCTCCTTAGTTACAACCTGACCACATTGAAGCACAACAGAGCACACAGGAATACAAGAGTGTCAATCCCAAGCAGACATTGATAGTAATCCAGGAAGGCCTGCTCAATATCACCAACATTGCTGCATAAGATACCATGAGCATTCTTTATCTGAAGCACTTTGTTGTGGATCCTTCTAGCCTTAATGGCACAATGAAAGAAATGAGTGTTGTCATCCCCATAATTCATCCATTGTAGTTTTGCGTTCTGAGCTAGAAAGCTCCTTCTAGCGTCCTCCAATTCCATATAAGCTTTAGCAGCTGCTCTTTCTTCCTCTTGTAAGGCTGTATTAAGAGGATCACTGTGGATCTTGGATTGAAGGTCATGTAGTAACTGGCAAGCCACATTAGCTGAAACTTCAATATTTCCATAATTTTGTTTGTTGAGCTTCTTGAGAGGCTGCTTCAACAACTTGAGTTTTTTAGCAACTTGAAACATAATATAACCACAGATTCTTTGAGACCACACACCTGCCACTACAGATAAGAACTCGTCACTTTTCCCCCATATATTGAAATAATGGAAGCTGGCTTTAGGTTTGATAACATCATGCCATAAGTCCAACCCACAAGGGCTATGGTCATACAACCCTTCAGGGAGGAAGGAGATACTGTCATCAGGACCATTTAACACCCAGAAGTCTTTTGCCAACACTCTATCTATACGACTATACACCCTAGCATGCCCCACTTACTTATTATTCCATGTGAAGAAGGCACCAGAGGCATAGAGATCAAGTAAGCCATAAGAATCCACACAGTCCTGGAAATCTTGGACTTCAGCAGAAGTAATAACAGACCTAATTCTCTCATCCATATGAAGCACATTGTTGAAATCTCCCATAACCAGCCAAGGCTCCCTTATTTGTTACCCTAGCTTAAGAAGAGAGGTCCAGAGTGTACTTCTATCATGAAGTTTATTAAAACCATAAACTAAAGACAACACCCAAGAGAACTTCTTAGGTAGAAAAGTCACCCTAACATGAACCACTTGAGCTTCCTTAGAGATTACATCAATACGAAAAAACTGGTCATCCCACAGCGACCAAATTCTTCCACCCTCTCTAACATCATTATTGTGAATAATTTTCCACTTATTACCAATCCCCTCTTTAACTTTATTGATAGCATGAGAATTAACTCTTGTGTCTAACAAACCATATAGACCAATATTATTAATATCCAGTAGACGTCTAATATCTCCCTGCTTATTAGGCCTATTTATTCCTCTAACATTAAAAAAAAGCTATGCTAGTCATTTTCAACAAATAAACTACTCCTTCTGATCCCATTCTCAGCCCCATTACTTCTCACAATGGTGATCCTCAATCTATCCATAAAAGTACTCCCCTCAGCTAATTTGTTAGCCACTCTAATCATTCTAGTGATGATTTTTGCAGGAGTCATGGTATTGAGAACTTTCCCATCAAATGACATTGGCGTCACAATTGCATTAGGGTCTATAACAGGCAATGGTTGGGGTTCAAGCTGAACAGGCTCCTGAACACTAGAATGCACTGGCTGTGTCTTCTGAGCAGGAGCTTGTTTAGGCTTCTGAGGTTTAGGTAGTACTGGTCTCCACTCCATCCTCTTCTTACCTTTCTCCATGATCTGTTCTTTTTTCTTCCTGCACACTCCTGCTGTATGACCCATACCCCTACATTCTGAACACTTTACAGGCTTCCACTCATAGGGTACAATCTGGCTATGTTAAGTGTCATTCTCATCCAAAAACTCAATTACATCACGGAATTCCTTATCCAAGGTTACTTCCACCATTACACGAGTGAATCCTAAGAAGGACTTAGCCCGAGTAGCAACATCAGTACGAATAGGCTTCCCAACCAAACTTGCTATTTTGTTCAAAGCTAAGCCCCAAAACATAAAGTCAAGTTCATAAAATGAATCCAAATTGGTATAACATCTATTGCAGATTTAACCAGCTTCACATCAGGCAGCCATTCTTTAACAACTAAGGGTTTGTTATCATAGAATGCAGGACCTGACTGAAGCATAATCTGTTTACTCGTTTCATTCTTAAATCAAACAACACAAATTCGATTTGCCAAGAGAGAAACATTATCCATTTCATGAAATTTCCATAATCGCCTCGCATACCCTCCTAAGACATAACCAGGCGGGTTAGCCCCAAGAACATAGAAGAAAACCGAAGTAGACCAATACTCTAGCTCTTGTTTTGTAATACCCCATATTTTGATAATAATTTATGAGAATAATTTATGTAATTTAATAATTAATTAAAGGCATTCCTAATAATAATTACAAGTAAGACGTTAATTAAATAATAAATTAAGTATCCAAGTCGGGAATTGAGCTTAGCTAATAGTTGAGCGTTGGGTCGTGTGCCATTGTTAATTGGACTGAAACTTATTAATTTAGTATGAGTGTGATCGGGATTTGTATCGGGAATTAATAATAATATAATATGAAAATAATAATATATGAAGGTAATAATAATCATATCAATAATAATAATAAAGTCATGGCAATAATAAAATAATAAAGATAATATGAGGAAATCCTACTTATGATAAGACTAGTATAATAATAATAATAATAATAATAATAATAATAATAATAATAATAATAATAATAATAATAATAATAATAATAATAATAATAATAATAATAATAATAATAATAATAATAATAATAATAATAATAATAATAATAATAATAATAATAATAATAATAATAATAATAATAATAATAATAATAATAAAAATAATAATAATAATGGCAATTCCTAAAATAATTAGAATATGGTAATTATAATAGTTTCCTAATTGACCTCACATACTCTCTAATCTTACACTATAAATACCATGTTAAATCTGAAGAATAATTCATAAATTAAAAGAAGGAGCTTGTGGAGACGTAAGAGCAATTAAACGATAAAAGGTAAAACCGTCTTAAACTTAATTTATTTCGTTTTAAAGCTTGTAGACGTAATAATATACATCCACCGTACATCACCTTAGGAGCCACCATAGGACTCGTGACTTGGACCTAGAGCAACCTTAGAATGCCGTGACTCTGACCTGACCTTCATTGACCGTCGTTGACAATGCTGGGGTGGTGTTTAGGGCGGTTAAAGGTGGCCGGAAAGGGGTGTTGCGGTTTTTTATCGTGGGGATTGGAATGGGTAATTGAACCCTTATTCGGCCAAGACTTGACCTGGGTAAGGTGGGGTTGTGACGAGGGAAAGTGGTCGGTTGTGGTGGTGGTGTTGGTATGGTGGCAGGTGGAGGTTGGTGTCGGTGGTGGCGGTAAACAGGGGAAAACAGGGGGTACTGTCGTGGCTGCATTAGGACGGTTACTGTGGTTGCGTTTCTGACCGTGAGTGAGGTTGGAGGGTACCATTGGAACCGCCATGGAGCAAGGATTGCAATGGTGGTGGCTGTTGGGTGTGAGAGTGGTTGTAGTGGTTGTAGTCGTGGGCTTTATACACGGTGGGGGTGGTGGTTTGGTTAGTGATGGCGAGTAAAGAGAGGAGTTAGGGCGTAAGTTTATGGGTTGCTGGCTCATGGTGTCGGGGCTGGGTGGTGGTCGTGGAGTGGCCTGTGGTGTCGTTGTGGGGGGTGTTTATGGGGTTGGTTGGACACTGTTTGGAACCGTGTATGGGAAGGGTGGTTTTGTGTGTTTTTGTGAACGGGTTTTAATTGATTAATTCGGGTGACTCGGGTTATAATTGAATCGGGTTTTAGTAATCAATCAAGTTTTCTTCTATTATTCTTTCCTTTCCATTTGTTCATCATAAGTTTGGTACAATTTCTTTACTCCTTGCTTAATCCTTGTTTATTGCTTTACTCTTCCATCATGTTTATGCTTGTTAAAATGATTGACACCATTGTTAACATGATTTTTATGGTATTTAGTGAGTAGTTCCTTAACTAGGGTTAATGAGGGATTAGGGGAGTTAATCATGGGGGTAGATATTTACTTAATAACTTCATATGAATGCTTGCTTGTTATAGTTTCAACTTATGTAGATGTTATGCTTGATGAAATGCTTGATTGACAACCTACCATGATTTTCTTATCCTTTCAACAAGACTTGTAAGATATAAACTAACTCAAGGCTTGTTAGACCATGCATATAATTGAATAGGGAGAATTAAGTCGTTGTAGGTGTTGTAAAGTCTTGACCGACTCGGCTCCGAGACCCAAAACTTTCGAGGAAGTGTAAGATATAAACTAACTCGATTCCACTACAACAATAAATTGCTTGCTTCTATGTAACTTATTTATGTGATCTCATCATGATTCCCCTATGAACCCATGACACCCTAGTGCCTTTAATCAATTGTTTACATCCCCATTTACCTTTCTTGCTTTGCTTTTGTTTACATTTCCTTTGTTAAGTTGTTTAGATTACATTCTCAACTCAACCCAAATTGTGACTTAAAGGCATAACTACTTGCATTTGATAGCTTAATCTAATACCCGTCCCTTGGGATCCGACCTCTACTTTCCGCCCTACTAAGAGTAGTTTGTTGAGACTATAAATATTATTTGAGAGAGTACAATGATACGTTCATCACACGTCAACCAAAAGACCGAGTAGGATAACCAACAACAGATATAAGGTGAAATAAATGAATATGCATGATATGCAAATGTCAATCCAGCTAAGCTCATCACCCGAAACACCCCTACATCTCGCCAATCCCTGGCTCGGGGAAAACAATGCAATCATCCCAACCAGCCTGGGGAAACCAATGCAAATGCCATGCCACAATAATAATTCGTCCCAGAACGAGTCTGAGGTTACCAATGCAAATGATATGATGATATGATTAAACCAGCAATGAACAATCCAACGATATATATAATCCACATCCGATAATTAATCCAACCAATCACACATGCTAAATAATAGATATAAACACAATAACCAATTAGTTGATTAGTTATCCTAACTAGTAAGCAAATACTCGTATAAAGCAATCCCAGCAAACTCAACTAGTAATACTTCTCAACAAATCCGTCACCTAGCAGTTACGAAAAATATAATTACTAACTACATAATTAAACCAATTATATTTATTAATTACACTAAATTCACATTAATTATATCATTACGTAATTTAATAGTGTAAAACTCGACTCAAGCCACGTAATCAACACATAAATCACACGGTCTTAACCCGTGTGAATAACCCACGCACAACCCATGACACACCCGGGTTTTAACACGCCTAAACCACCACCGGTAATGGTCACATCCCTCTGCCTCACCGTAGTCAGCCACCCCTAACCACGGTGAGTTCCATCTTCAACCAAGATCTCCGTCGAAGCCCCACCACAACTACTGCAACCTTGCCCTAGTACCCGACATCAACAACCACGAACACCAACAACAACAATGACCAAGCACAACCATACCAACGTAACCACACGCCACCGATGACCACCACCCTGGTCTCCCCTGACCCAGCATGGGTCCACGGGCTACGCCCCTTCCCCATCTAGGTCACTAATGCGTCCATGGTTCTAGATCTAAAAACCCATACTCGTTTAAGGCAAAACCCAACAACCAACAACCCACACTCGAGTCTCCAGCAACCACCTATGAAAGGTCCTACATTTAACTACCCTATCGCCACTACTAGGGTCGACTAGCCACCATAAATCCCCCTACCCATCTCTGGTCCCCACACAGTCACGACAAGGGTATAAAACCCGTATTCTCCTATGGTCAACAACAAAAACGACAAAACTAGCAGAAAGACGCCCTTCCCGCCGGTTAGAGGTGGTCCACGAGGGTCCGATCATGCCCTTGGTGGTCCACGACCAAGGTCACGGTTGCGTTAGGTCACACGGTGATCCATAAATCAAGTTATGCGAAATAATTAGAAGACGAGTTATATTATGAGACGGTTTATGAAAACTTACCTTGAGACGATAATTTAAAACATGTTCTTCCCTTTTCTCTATTCTAGGTCTCCCCATCTCTCTCTCTCTTATGTGAAATATTGTGGTTTATGTGTGAATCAAATCTATTATGTGGGGTATATGGGGTATTTAAATTAGAAGGTACGATAACTTGGAAAGTTGTTAGGAAGCCTAACAATTTTATAATATGTAAATTATTATTATTATTATTATTATTATTATTATTATTATTATTGTTATTATTGTTATTATTATTGTTATTATTATTATTATTATTATTATTATTATTATTATTATTATTATTATTATTATTATTATTATTATTATTATTATTATTATTATTATTATTATTATTAATTAATTAATTAATTAAATAATTATTGTATACTACATACTCGGTTTACACGAGCCCAATTCACGATCCCGACTCTTTCTCCCCTTTATTATTTATTATGTCTCACAACATATCCCACAATTAATAAATATCATTTATAAAAATACTCAAAATATAATTTATAAAACATATTTTAAAAGGACATTTAATATTTCCACCGTCTGACTAACCACCAACCAAACCTTAAAATGCGGGGTATTACAGTCTTCGCTCCTTAAAAAGAATTTCGTCCCTGAAGTTCACCCAAACTACCCAAAAATTGACACCATTCTTACCAAAGGAAATGCTATGAATTATCAACTAAAAATAAACCAATCATATTAAACACTCATAAGTAAAATATAGCAACTCAAAACTTTAGTAGTGTCACATTCTACCCTCATAAAAATAAAATTCGTCCCGAAATTTCCTAATAAATACTTTATTAAATACTATGAGTATTAAATGCCCATAGAGAATTAATCCACCAAATCCACCTAATAACTAGTTACTCCTTTCTCCATTCCTTTGCACCGTAGTAGCTGCTCCATTTGACTTCCCACCATTGCTCATGTCACCTCCATTGCCTAGGTTGTTGTGACTTTGATTAGAATAGTTGTTTATTGAAATTCCTCTGATTGCTCCAACTCCCTGACTTCTAATTGCTCCCATAACTAAATATAGGAGTAAGGTAAACTTCACTCTGATTTTCACTGCCATAAACACTTCCTGTGTCTTGAAATTACCCTACAAGTAGTATGCTTGTGACCTACCTTCCCATACCTGAAACAAGTCACACTACTCGTTCGAATAGGGCAAGCCCAACCCCCATTGCTTTGGTCATACCCCACCGACACAGTCCCACTTGAGAAATATCATTAAAATTAATCTGTATTCTGCTTCTTGCCGCCTTCTGCACTTTCATTTGCCGCCTCTGACTTCCTTTTCTCGCCCTTCCCCTTCTTCTCTTTCTTTTCCTTCTTCTCTTCTTTTAACATATCAGTAATCCTCTCTGCATGCCCAGCTCGCTGATAAACATCATCCGTGCTACTTAGCTAACCAGCTGCAAGCCTCTTTTTAATAGTTGTAGTTAACCCCTTCTCGAACCTTAATGCTAGTATGTCCTCCCCGATTGTGACAGCTTTCCACCGTCATCTCATCAGTCATCTTGAAAGAATCAAATTCAGCTCTCATCTTGCTTCTGATATATCCTGGTACAAACACAGCCCTCATAGTCTCCTTGAAACCCTTCCAAGTGATGAAATATTCATCACTCTCCTTCCAAGGTTCTCTCATGACTTATTCTTTACGGTTCCACCACAATCTTGCTTTGCCCTTAAAGTAGAAAGCAGCTTGATCTACTTGCATCTTCGCAGGATAACTCAACAGCTCAAAAATGTTGTCAATCTCTCTATGCCAATCTCCTAGTAATGATGGTTCACCTAACCCATCATATTACGTCGGATTATGCCTTGCAATATTAACACTCATATTTGCTGGATCCTAAGCTTACGCCTTAGCCATTAGTGCCGCAGTCAAGGCCTTATTCATGGATATTAAACAGTCGATCACCTCTTGGGATATGGTAGTGGGTACAGAATTCTTTGGAGGAGTGATTCTATAAGAAAATAAAATCAACATAAGCTTTCGCTTAGGAAATTTGGACGTAAGGTTTTTAAAACTAACGTTCCTACAAACAAAAACAATCAACATGTGGTTGACTGGACTGGCCAAAGACCAGCCAACCATGGTGACCAACAGCTACGGCCTCCATGGCCACCTAGCCCACGGCATTACCGTCCCGAAATTAACCCAAAATAACCATCTAGCCGAATTAAACAACAAACTAATTTGACGAAAACTCCCTTTTATTATCAACTATAACCAATATGTCACAAAATACGAGGTATTACATCATATCCCCTAAAAAACAGGGTTACATCCTCGTAATCTACTTTCTTAAATAAAAGGGCTAGTGCTAAATATAAATAGCTAAACATGGTTTCGGGGAAACACAATCCGCATATCTCTAGACATGAATTATTATCTACTTGCATACATTATATACATCCAACAATTCATAGTATCGAATGATTTAAACTAACATATTAACATGCCTTTCAATCAATATATAAATTCAATTCAAATCAGTATATCCTTAAGATGATTCATATACTAATCAGACTGTGAAAAATGCACACCACAACCATATATCACACGACCCTATCCTTACCTCAATCCGCATCTTGCAACAAGGTTAGAAATTTTTTAACTTAAAGCATCCATAGACCCATATTTAAATACAATTCTTTTCCTTTTCATTACCTATCTCTCGTTATCTGATACGTGCATTTTATATAGTCCTTTTTGGCCTCTTATTCACGTATTTCTATGTTATTCTCGTAAGTTTTGTATTGCAAAATGCCCCGAATAGGCTACTTTGGTTTCGTTTGCCTTAACTGCAGAAACAGACCCGAAAGTAGTGGAATCCTACCCTTTTCAGCCCTTTTAGCATGAATTTATAGAGATGGAAGGTTTTGAGCAGAAGTACTGTGCCCCGGGAAGCGTGAAGGAGTCTCGGAAGCTAACCAATGATGGAAACGAGCTGTTTCAGTAGCTGAGCACTTGATCGAAGGCTTTTCCTAGTCTTTCTGTTCGATCGAGTGAGTATGGTGGTCAAAGATGGTCGATCGAGTCCCTGCTGAGCTCGAGCGAAATGAAGCATTTGGAGTTTACTCGATCGAAGACTCTACTTGTTCGATCGAGAGGATTGGTTGAAGGTTTGCTCGATCGAGTAGATTAAATTGATTCGATCGAGTAAATTGCTATATTGCACGGGATTTATATTTCGTGATAGACTTAATTAATATTTTACTTATGTTAATCATATCTTCCCATATATAAGGAAGACGTCATTAGGTCAAAAAGACGGATCTTTAATTATCTATTAATCACCCTTTACCCTCTTAATTACTCTTTGAAGCAGACACTTTTCTTCTCCTTAGTACGTTGCTTTTTGCTCTCTTATTGCCGGGATTCGAACTTTGTAACCTTTCTTATTCCTTTAATTCTATTTAATCTTCTTTGCAATCTTAATCTCTTGCTCTTAATCCCTGTTTTAATTATTCTTATTATCAGTCTATGTTATTTCATCTTCACCAACTCTATATTATGTCTTTGATTAAATCATCCTTTATTGCTATTGTTTGTTTTGTAATCATGATCGAGTAGCTAATTCTATTTATGTTAGGATTAGGGGAGCTATGGTAGTGAATAAATGATGTTGTAAATAGAATAGATGGTATGGTTGTGAGAACTGTTTTATAACAATATAATTGTAATCGTTTAGTTGAGTGCACGCTTCTAAACCAGTTAATTCGGTTAAATTCAGACCTAGATATAGAGATTGGAATGAATATACATGTTATGAACAATAAGACTACACTAATGAGGGCGAGAGCTATATTAGTTGAATTTTAGGGTAGAAAGTGGACCGAGAGGACCTTTCCTTTAACCTTCTCACATTAGACCGTCTGAGCTATTTACGACTGAATTGACTAATTGCCATGGTGAACCGATATCCTAGCATTTCTTCTCTTTATTTGATCATAGTTTATCTCTCTTTATTCTTATTGCTCTTTCCCTCTTGCCTTAATCTCATTTAGTTGGTTAGAAAACAATTCAAACACCCCAGTTTTTATCGAGGCAGACTTAGATAGCAGGTAGATATAATAGCCTCCTTGTAGAGTACGATACCTGACTTACCTCTACTATATTTATTAGTTGAGCCGGTTGGTTTATTTTTGATAGGGTTGCGACAGCAGTGTCAAATTTTTGCGCCATTGCCGGGGAGACAATTAGCCAATTTATTTGCTTATTTTCGTACGTCTTCGTCTCAGGGAATTTTTAATTCCTTGAGACAGTTCTTACTTATTTCCTCTAGTTTTGTTTATGCCCAGGTCTAACAGGTCAGAATTAGTACCAGCTGATCCTGAACCGGAGCGGACTTTTCGCCATAGACAAAGCTTGTTGAGAAAGAATCATCAAATGGAAGCCTTGAGTACTTTTGACCCTGATCTTGAAAACTTTCTTTTTGCAGAAGACCAGTCTTTTGAAGAAGATACTTCTATTTCTGCAGCCGAATCTATGAAAATGCCCAATATCGCGAGCCATTTCGGGCCAACAACTGCTTCTATTCCTAAAGGTTTTAACCTTGCAACAGAAGATGGGAGCACATTCGACATTCGGCCATTTTATATCAATTTGGTCGAGAGAAATATGTACCATGGAGTAGCTGGTGAGGACCCGCGAAAGGACATGGAGGTTTTGCACAACTTACTGTTCTACCATTCCCGCTACTAAGTGAGTGACGCAGGATAAGATTAAGGAGGTTCTATTTCATTTTTCTTTGACCGATGGAGCCCGAGAGTGGCTTACTGATCTTGATAGGACTGCATCTGGGATTACCAACTGGGAGACCCTGGCCCTGGCTTTCTATAAAAGGTACTTTCCTCCGTAGAGAACTAATCAATTGAGAGGAAAGATTACAAGTTTCAAGCAAACTCCAGATGAGAACTTGTATGTGGTGTGGGGTCGGTTCAAGAAACTGGTGTGGTCCGTCCCTCATCATGGTTTCGATCAGTGGTTTTTGTGCAACCAATTCTACATTGGGTTGTATGATGACCACCGTGCTATTTTGGATGTTGCATCCAATGGTTGGTTCCAAAAGAATATTGATGATGACAATGGTTGGGGAATCATTGAGGAGATGGCCACCCACTGAGCTGAATATGGGAATCCTAGAGGGGGAATTAGAATAGTTTCTTCTGTTGATAGTGCACTTATGGCTCAGCTGGAAGCCATAAAAGCCAGGTTTGATAAACTTGAGTTGCAGGCTGCTGGAGATCAACAGACGGTTCACTTGTTGACTAGACAAGAAACCGTCTCATGTGAGAGATGCGGTGGTAATGACGGTCACACTACTGTGGATTGTCTAGCTGTGAACGAACAAGTTTTTGCCTTTCTACAATTCAGGCAAGGAGGCTCCTATTAAGACAATCAAGGTGGAGTCCATCCTAACTCGAGATGGACGAGTCATAATGTTTTAAATCCAACACCTCTACCGCAGCAACAACAAGCTTATGTACCACCTCACAAAGCTCAACAAGGCTTTCAAAAGCCTCCATCATTCCCGCCGCCACAACAAGGAGCTTCCTCTAGTGGCATAAGTGACATATCGGAGTTGAAGTCGATGATACAGTCATTGACTATTTAGTAGCAAAAGAGTGATCAAGCAAAGGATGCCGGTATTAAATCACTTGAATCACAAGTGGCTCAACTGGCCACTAATCAATCTTCAAGGCAACCGGATCATTTATCGTCACAACCCGATAAGAAACATCACGAGACGGTAAATATGATAAATCTTAGGAGCGGTCTGTCTTATGAGGGACCTAAAATGCCGACTGAAAGTGATAAATCAGACCCGGAAATTGAAGTAGCTGATCATGAACATTCATCCTTTGACGAAAATATACTGAATCTGAGGAAAGTCCTCGATCGACTGATCTCAGGTGGTCGATCGAGGGAAAATGCTGTGGAACTTACTCGATCGAATGGTGATGATGTTTGATCGAGCACTGTTGAAATGGGAACTCTTGATCGTGTGACTGAAAATCCTCGATCGAGTGAAAATGTTGAGAAAGTTACTCGATCGAAGGGAAATGAAGCTCGATCGAGTAAACCTAATGCTGATTACGAGAATTCTTTGGCAAAAAGAAATGAAGGACTAGCTATTCCCATCACTGTCCCATTCCCGAGGCGATTACAGAACAAGAAGACTTAGCAGCAGTTTGGTAAGTTCGCTGAAATTTTAAAAAGCCTTCACGTTAATGTACCTTTCGCAGAGTTGCTTACCCAGGTACCTTCCTACATGAAGTTTATGAAAGAAATATTAACACATACATATAAATTACCACGAAACGGTGGCCTTGACTGAAGTGGGCACTGCCCTAATTCAAAATAAGACTCCACCCGAATCGTCTGACCCGGGTAGTTTCTCGATACCTTGCCATATTGGGACCCATCTTATCGATAATGCCTTATGTGATTTAGGAGCTAGTGTGAGTGTCTTATCGTTGTCTCTCGCTAAGAGGCTTGGTTTGACCAAATTTCATTGTACTAACATGACTGTGCAGATGGCCGACCGTACTTTATCATGGTCCGTAGTTGTCTTAGAGGACATACCTGTAAGGATCGGGAAATTCTTCATTCCCATTGATTTTGTAGTCTTGGACATCCCCGAAGACTCTTACACTCCTATCATATTAGGACGATTATTTCTATTTACCGCTCGCGCAGTAATAGATGTAGGGGGAAGACTCTAACCTTTCAGGTAGGAGATGAGGAGCTGATTTTCTATCCGTCCAATGTTCGTAGGGCTCCTATGCAAGTCCAGCCCTACAATGCCTTGCCCTCTATAGACCCTCCCATGGAATCTCCAATGGGTAATGTTGAGTCATGTGCTGCGATTCTAACACCTCCGCCACAGATTGGGAGCAAAATGGAGGACCAGTCTGCCATTTCTATTATTGCAGGTACATGCAGATTGGACATTGGAGATCACGGTGTGGAAAGTACAATGAAATTTGAGCTCATGGTCAAAGAAGATGCCAAGGATACGAGCCATGAAAAAAGAAAGCAGGACAAAGGAAAGAAGAAGGTGAAAGCGTATGTGGACGCAAATTACTCTTCTTCAACCAGTTCAAGTTCATGGAAATCAAAGAGGACGGTCCGAGAACCTGAAGAGATCGACCTCGTCCATTCAGAAGCCCTCCTGTGGGCTATTGAAGTGTTTTGGAAGATGAAACGCTGAGCTATCCCGTTGTAAAAATAATTTGTAATTTCAAGTTTTCTTAGACTTTTTAAATTGCGTTTAGACATTAGATTAGATTAGTTAGTTTTAAATAGCATAAGACCGAATATAGACTGCGTATTGTGAATTTGGTATTTTCGGGAAGTGTTTTTTGTGTTTTTATGCTGGTTTGGGGAAGATAAGGTACCATTGGGATGCGTGCCAAAGGAACAGCCCTCGATCAAAACCTTCTTGTGTTCGATTGAACAGATTGCCCAGGTAAAGCCTTCGATCGAGTGAATAATAGTACTTGATCGAAATGTCCAATTTGAGGGGTCCTCGATCGATTTGTCTTGTACTCGATCGAGCAGAATCTAAGCGCCAAAGTACTGGATCGAACAACTTAATGTTCTCGATCGAGTAAAGTCCGAGGAAAAGGAAGGAGCATTCGATCGAGCAGCTCCAAAGGTCTCGATCGATTAAAATGGCAAGGAAAGCTATCGATCGAGTGGTTTTAAATCACTCGATCGAGTAACACTTGTTGATAATACACGAGGGAGTATCATTCTTCCCTTATTGTATTTCATTATTTCCTAATTCTTCTTCTTCCATTTGCGATAAACCCCTTAATCAACCTCAAATCACCTTTCTTCTTCCCCTTTTTACCAAATTAATTACCCAAAATCATTCCTTAACATCAATTAAATCAATCCCCTCTATTTGCCCCTTAAAATTTGGACTTGTTTGAAGTTAATTGAGGGATTAGGGTTTCGCGGAAATCAGGTTTTAATTCGTTCATTTCGCGTTTTTGGTTGGTTTTAATTGCTTCCTTTATTGGGTAATCATCACATGTAAGTTCTTTGCCCTAATCTTTATTGTTTAATTGCGTTTTTGTGCTTGAATTTTCGAATTAGGGTTTCGGGATTTCGAAATTTAGGGGTAAAATAGAGTGTCAATTGTTTGCCTTTTGATTATAGAACTTGTCTTATAATTGTTAGGGTGGATAGTAGTACAATTTCTGCTTCTACCAGTGCTACAGTTTCGTCCGTCTCTGAGACAGTGGTCTCTGCTGCCACCACCGTCACCACCACCACATTTACTGCTACCCCTGCTACTCTTACTGGCCCTACTGTTACTACTGCCATGCCTGTCCCTATCCCGGTGTCGACCCCTGCTGTGTCGACACCGGCTGTCACAGTCACTTCCACTGCCCTCGCTTTACAGAGACCACCCTCTGTCCGTACTCCCGGGATCGCCACTGCCGCTCTCGCTATTGCCGCTGCTTCAGGTTTACGGGGGGGTAAGGGTAGCGGGTTCTAGAGCTGCTGCACGTACCGCTACCAGGTTCACTGCCGACACTTCACTGAATCCTCTTCCTTAGTATCCACAGGTACGTTTCATTAACCCGCTTCATCGTACTCGATTTATGCGTTTGATGGACTTTGACGTCACTTCTACACGTTTTTGTGTCGACCTTCATTAGAAAAATTTGGGATTTTGGAACCCGTGGCTGAGTTATTAAACGGGACTGGGATGACGGGTTTGACCTCTATGAGGGAGCTAACGTATGAACAAGTGACCTTAGAATTTTTTAGCTCCTTCACCTTTTCACCCGCTGCTTACGCGACTGGCCCAAGGAGTACTTGTATTTATTTTAGACTGTTTAACTCAACCTTCACCTGGACCTTAGCTGAGTTTGGGAGGAGGTTGGGTTTGACTAGTGACGGTCCTCAGGATCCGACTAGGAAGCTCTTGGCTTTACTTTGCCCGACCATTGCACAAACTCCCTTTGACCAGCGACGTGTCGCTCACGTCCATCTTCCCCCAGCCCGTTACTACCTACGTCTCCTAGGAGAGACGATCTTTGGACGCTACGAGCCTAACAACGTTAACAACATTGAGCTGTCGATTTTAGCGGGTTACTTGAACATCAATTACGGTGACCCTTTCGTTCTTAACATTTCTTACTTGACAACTCAACATTTTAACGTTGTCGGGCAGAAGGCGAAAGGCCCGATTTCTTGTGGTGGGTTGGCGACCCACATTGCCCGTAGCCTTTTCTCAGACTTTCCCCGCGACCTTACACATGTAGATAGGGATAATGCTATAGATATTTAGGCCATGTTGGCCATGTTTTGTTTAGCAAAGGACCAACGGACATGGAAGATCTGTGGTTCCATGTCCGTGACCTTACCTTCACCCGACCTACCCCGTTTTGTACCTTTGACTACTGTTTTGGGTAGGTTGCCTCCACTTCCACCTTCTTACCTCCTTACTCATGCTTCTCCCGCTTCTAGGAAGCGGAAGAGGCCTCCCACTGCTGTTGGGGAGGCCGGTGAGAGGTCCACACCGACTCAGAAACAGGCTAGGCAGATACCCACGTCCACGTCCACGCCTACGCTTATCCCGACCCCTACACCTACACCCTCTGTCCCTCAGCCGATTTTGCCAGCTAATTTTGTTGCTCCTCCACCTTTTGAGGCGCCTGAGGTCATTGACCAAGGGCGTCGTTACGCTTTGCTTTTTGAGATGTGCAGTCGAGTGACTCGTATAGAGCGGGATCAGGCACTTGCCTTGTTGCCTCTATAAGAGTACCATATAAGGAGAGGGTGTCCTGTTCCTGGCGGCTGGCCACACCCTTCTTTCTACCGATACCCGGCGGAGGGGTACCCACAGCCGGAGAGCGAGGAGGACACAACTGAGAGGGAGGAGAAGTTCAATGCCGACCTTGCTGTAGGTCGCCAGAGGAGGAGAGGAGAGGAGGAGAGTGACCCCACCTACACGGTGGTTGACGAGGAGGAGGAGGTTGACGAGTAGCTGCTGGTCTACTTACGTCCCTAGTTTTGAGGCTGTTTTGGGGAAGTTCGTCTATTTTTCATCTCCTTTTATTTCATTTATTTCATTCATTTATTGGTTGTAATTTCCCCGTTCCCCCATTTATACTGCAGGTGTATGCTGGAGGACAACGCGGGCGTTGTCCGTTTTGGTTTAGGGAGGGTATTGCATCCTTTGATTCTGCATTTGCATTTGTTTTGCATTCACGTTTATTGCATTTCTGCTTGCATTGTATTTTAATTTCAAAAAATCATGAAAAATTCAAAAAAATTAAAATTTCAAAAATTTTAAAAAATGTTTCACGTTTATTTTTGCACTTAGGTCTACTCGGAACGGTAGATTTCGTGATGATATTGCACTATAATTTGTCATTTCACTTAAACCTTGCAACAAACCGTCATTTTATTAGCTTTGTCATGTGCATAATCTACGAGTTAATGTTAAGAATACAGCTGATCAAATAGACTTGACCTGATAAATTTGGCAAACTACTTATAATTTCTAAGATATTAAAGCCGTATAACTGGTGTCATTTATGACCAGTTCATGTAGGAATTGAGAATAGTATACTCCTTGCATAACATGTTCACTAATTTGCACGTGTATGAAATTCGATTTCTTTTTGCCTCCATACATTCGGGTTTGTGGTTGGTGTCACATGCAGGGAGGTGCTTACAATTTTCCTTTCTTTTATTTTTACCCATTTAACTCCACTATTAGCCAAATTAGCCTTTTTGACCCTTAACTAAAACCAAATTTAGCCTGCCCGTCAATCTAGTTTAGTATACGTTTTGCGGTATTTTGTCCATTGCTGCGAGTTTGGTTTGTTTTGTATGGGTTGGAGTGGTAGTTTATGGAAGTAGAAAAGAGGTTGGTTGAAACAAAAAAAATGAAAAAAAAAAAGGAAAAAAACATGAATACAGAAAGAAAAAACAAAGATAAAAAGACGTGAGCTGGAAAAATAGAAAAGAAACCGTGAAAAAGAAAGAGAAAAAAAATGTTGTTTGATGAGACCGTTTCACTCCTACGCTTTATATGTATCTTATGAGGAGTTTTTGTTTGGTTAGTGAGTTGTGTGCCAAATTAAAGGGCACTTGTGTTTAATTTCAAGATGGTTGAGAATCGGATCTTGATTAGTATGGTTTCGTTAGTTAGCTAGCTTGACTATTACCTCACAATCCCATAAATGTTTTGCCTTTTCTTTTCCTATCGCCTCACTTTACCATATCTTTTGTAAGCCCTCGGCTGTGGTAGACCTTGTATGGTTGGAATGTATGTTTGGTAGTTAGAATTGTCTATCATATTAGCTGCATGCATGTCTATGTGGGTCGTAGTTTAGGTGAGTGACTATTTCTCTTCTTCTCTTACATTTATTTAGTTACCCTTTGCTTCATGAGAGAAGAGTGACCCATGAGAGTCCAATTTTTAAAGGTCTTGCAAGGTCGATAGTTCAGCTTATTTATAAACATCATACAACTCGTTTTCACTTGACTGTTGTGGCTATAAGTGTCAGTTTCGTTTACATTAAACCGGTTTAAGTGGACAACTTATAGCTAGCTCCGAGTTTTCGTTTCCGTTCCATTAGTTGCATTTAGTTTACTCGAGGATGAGTAAAGGTTCGGTTTGGGGATATTTGATACGTGCATTTTATATAGTCCTTTTTGGCCTATTATGCACGTATTTCTATGTCATTCTCGTAAGTTTTGTAATGAAAAATGCCCCGAATAGGCTACTTTGGTTTGGTTTGCCTTAATTGCAGGAATGGACCCAAAAGTAGTGGAATTTTACCCTTTTCAGCCCTTTTAGCATATGCATTTATGGAGATGGAAGGTTTTGAGCAGAAGAACTGTGCCTTGGGAAGCGTGATGGAGTCTCGGAAGCTAACCAATGATGGAAACGAGCTGTTTCAGTAGCTGAGCACTCGATCAAAGGCTTTTCCTAGTCTTTCTGTTTGATCGAGTGAGTATGGTGGTCCAAGATCGTCGATCGAGTTCCTGCTGAGCTCGATCGAAATGAAGCATTTGAAGTTTACTCGATCGAAGACCCTACTTGTTCGATCGAGAGGATTGGTTGAAGTTTTGCTCGATCGAGTAGATTAAATTGATTCGATCGAGTAGATTGCTATATTACACGGGATTTATATTTCGTGATAAACTTAATTAATATCTTACTTATGTTAATAACATCTTCCCCTATATAAGGAAGACGTCATTAGGTAAAAAAGACGGATCTTTAATCATCTCTTAATCACCATTTACCCTCTTAATTACTCTTTGAAGCAAATACCTTTCTTCTCCTTAGTACGTTGCTTTTTGCTCTCTTATTGCCGGGATTCAAACTTTGTAACCTTTCTTATTCCTTTAATTCTATTTAATATTCTTTGTAATCTTAATCTCTTGTTCTTAATCCCTGTTTTAATTATTGTTATTATTATCTATGTTATTTCATCTTCACCATCTCTATATTATGTCTTTGATTAAATCATCCTTTATTGCTATTGTTTGTTTCGTAATCATGAGTAGCTAATTCTCTTTATGTTAGGATTAGGGGAGCCATGGTAGTGAATAAATGCTGTTGTAAATAGAATAAATGGTATTGTTGTGAGAACTGTTTTATAACAATATAATTGTAATCGTTTAGTTGAGTGCACGCTTCTAAACTTGTTAACTCGGTTAAATTCAGACCTAGATCGAGAGATTGGAATGAATAGACCTGTTACGAACAGTAAGACTACACTAATGAGGGCGAGAGCTAAGTTAGTTGTATTTTAGGGCAGAAAGTGGACCGAAAGGACCTTTCCTTTACCCTTCTCACATTAGACCGTCTGAGTTATTTATGACTGAATTGACTAATTGCCATGGTGAACCGATATCCTAGCATTTATTCTCTTTATTTGATCATATTTTATCTCTCTTTATTCTTATTGCTCTTTCCCTCTTGCCTTAATCTCATTTAGTTGGTTAGAAAATAATTCAAACACCCCAGTTGTTACCGAGATAGACATAGATAGCAGGTAGATATAATAGCCTCCCCGTGGAGTACGATACCCGACTTACCTCAACTATATTTATTAGTTGAGCCAGTTGGTTTATTTTTGATAGGGTTGCGACAGCCGTGTCATTATCCTTCCCCAAGGTGTCCAGTTCAAAACTGATAGGGCCAAGGTACGAATTAAGGCTAGCTTCTTAACTGCACTAAGAGGGGCCCCTAAAAGTTTCTACTCGGGTTCATTTTATTTAAACACATCCTAAGTTCATTGGGTTCATTTGTTTTAGGCCTTAGGATCGTCCGCTTTGATACCACTTTGTAACACCCCCATTTATTCAGGAGCCTTTAGCTAGGCCTCCCAAGTAAATAGTAGAGTTACCATCTCACTTTCCTAAGGCAGTGTATAAAAAAGTATAGCAATTCAAAGTACTTTAAATAAAATTAACCAATAAAGGTTTTATTACATTTACCAACTGACTAATTAAAACTATAACAATACTACTTACTACGCAGCGGAAATAAATAAGATTACATATTTAATAATTAAGTCAGACTAATGTGATCTAGACAACTGCTACGGTCCAAGTCTTCGAGTCCCAAAGCTCCTCACAAATAAGTCAAGTACATGATATTTAATCTGCTCCCTAATTAACCGGAAATATTAATTGGTTCACCACAGGACGCCATCAATTAAAGAAGGCATCATTTTATTTTGACACAACAAACACACGTCAACCAAAAGGTCGAGTAGGATAACCAACAACTGATATAAGGTGAAATAAATGAATATGCATGATATGTAAATGCCAATGCAGCTGAGCTCATCAATCGAAACACCCGTTCATCCCGCCAATCCCTGGCCCGGGGAAAACAATGCAATCATCCCAACCTAAGTTGAGGTATACTCATCCTAGAGACAACACCTGCAGAACCAGCCTCGGGAAACCAATATGCTAATGTCATGCCACAATAATAATTCATCCCAGAACGAGTCTCATGTAACCGATGCAAATAATATGATGATATGATTAAACCAACAAAGAACAATCCAACTATATATATAATCCACATCCGATAATTAATCCAGCCAATCACACATGCTAGATAATTGATAATTTATACCTAGTATAACATCATTTTTCAAAACTTATACCTAAGATAATTTTTTTTCTAAAACTTATACCTAAAATCTTTTTTTCTTTCAAACTTAATACCAAATCTCAAAAAAAGACAAAAATTGACCATTTTACCCTCAAAAATTCATCTATCCATTCTTTCTTCTTCACCTAACCCAGTTACCCCCACCTCTACCATAACTATCACCATGTAAACCCCCCCCCCCCCTTCTCCACCGATACCACCACCGGTGCCATCACCGGCACATCATGTCGGTGACCCATTATAGGCTTTACCAAAAATTCGTCGAACACACCCACATACGTCTCGATTAATTGTCGCGTACCTGATCTCAACAACAGCAACACAACCAACACTTTCCACTCTATTTTGTTCATAGATGAGCTACATATTAATTTTGCATTTTCAAGAAACTCCAAAAAGAGAGGAACATGGATAAAACATCCCCGCCCAAAACAAACAACAACAAAAATGAAGCACATTTTCAAGAAACTTCACATAAATCACGACCCCAATTGTGCTCATATGAACAAAACCCTAATTTTACCCTCCACAATTCACATCATCATCAACATTGACATCGACTCTACTCTAACTTCGATTGCGCAATCCCAGTCACAATCATATCAATTCAATCCATCGAATTCGAGTTATCCAACGATTACGGCGCGGACGATGGAGGAACACTGGCAGTAGCGGCGGAGGATGGAGGAATGGTGGCAACGACGATGGCATTAAGATGTTAGGGATGGTAATGGTAATGGTAGTGATGACGGCGGCGACGGTGTCATTGATGGCGCTGATTAAGGGGAAAGTGGTTTTGGTGATAGTGATGGTAATTATAATTGTAGTGAGGTGTATAAAGGTGGATGCAGTGGGGATGTGGGATGGTAAAGGGTTAAAGGGGTGGAGGGAGGGAGGGTGGGTTATTAAATAAGGGTAAAACAGTCAATTTATATCTTTTTTAAAATTTGATATTAAGTTTGAACAAAAATATGATTTAAGGTATAAGTTTTTTAAAAAAATTATCTTAGGTATAAGTTTTGAAAAATGGTGTTATATTAGGTATAAGTTATCAATTTACCCTAATACTTATTATATTATATACTATTATATGTTATTATTATTATTATTATTATTATTATTATTATTATTAAAATAATAAGATAAGCTAACCTAAACCTACTCCGTGATATACGTATAACATGTAGTATTATGATATAGAGTAAATTAAAAATTACTCCCTTTTAAAATCAAGTTTTTTAAAATTACTCCCTTATATAATTTTTTCCTAAAATTACTCCCTTAAAATGTACTTTTATCAAAAATTGCTTCAAAACACCAACTTAAGTTATTTATTCCGTCATTTTATGAACTTCTTTCGTTTGTGTCTTAGCCAATTTACGCTTTGAAACATATAACAATGGAAAATAAGTTCAAAAACAGACGTAATAAGTCACCTAAATTGAAGTTTTGAAGCAATTTTTGATAAAAATGCATATTAAGGGAGTAATTTTAGAAAAAAATTATATAAGGGAGTAATTTTAGAAAACAGGATTTTAAAAGGGAGTAATTTTTAATTTACTCTATGATATATGTACCCTCCCTCATTTACTTATTCAGCAAAAACACAAAAAAAATAAATAAAGAAGAATTAGGGTGCCCTAGACAAGTCTCCATCGCTAAGCCGTCTTCTTTGCCTTGTCTCAATGGATACGAAACACACGTCATATTCCCTTCTCTTACAACGATCACCATAGCCATATACCACTGTACTTCATTAAGTAACACACCCTTCTTTGACCTTGTACTTAGTTACGTTTAGCTTTTGTTTGGAATCGTTTCGATGTCGGTTTGACGTAGTCTCATAGGCGGTCGTTAAGGGTTGATGGGAGTTTCATTAGGGTCGTGTTTATGGCGTTTTTTAACCTTTTTGAGTCAATATGGAGTCTGGTCAGAGGCAGCAACAGTCCTTTGTTTTCGGCAGTTACGACAAGGTTTTAAAGCTCGTTTTTGAGTAGTTGGCATCGGGTTTGGGCAGACTTTAAGGTGGTTCGATGGGTTATCATTGGGTGGTAGTCTATTGCGTCTATGGGGTGTTTTATAGGGTGTTTAATTGTCGGAAAGTGTCCTGGACAGTAGCAGCGCAATGCCCTGTTTTGGGTCGGTTTTTGGTAACGTTTGACACCGTCGTTTAGGGACTTGTTTATTTGACTATAAGTCATCTAGTGTTGTTTTACTTTCTTAAATATCAAGTTTTATGTTAGGTTTAGAACAACCCTGTTTCGGGGTGCGTTTTGTGTCGCTTAACGTCATCATGGTGGTACTTTGGTGGTTTATTTGTAGTGCGGTTGGGGGCAATATAAGTCGTCAAGGTGCTGTTGTGCTAGTAGTAGTAGTGGTAGGGGTAGAGTTGGGCTTCATTTTGATTTTGTCGTGATAAATAAGTGAGAGCTCGGACACGATTAAAGTGTGCGTCATTATATGGGGTGGACTTTATTAAATTGTAATGGTAGTGAGGGGTTGAATCTTGTATTCTGATAAAAGTGCAAAT
Source organism: Silene latifolia (assembly GCF_048544455.1). Taxonomy (NCBI): domain Eukaryota; kingdom Viridiplantae; phylum Streptophyta; class Magnoliopsida; order Caryophyllales; family Caryophyllaceae; genus Silene; species Silene latifolia. The sequence continues at coordinate 139,623,440 of NC_133534.1, read as the reverse complement.
AGAAATTGTATTGTACCTGGTGTGAATTTTGTACGGAAGTTTGGTTCAGATACCAATAGTTTAACTAGTGCTTAGCTAAAGAAATAAGTAAGTTGATGTTAATAACAACTAAGTTTGTTTTCAGGGGAGCGAGGCAATAAATAAATAAATGAGTACTGGAGTTTAGGGAGACATTATTGGGTTTTTGTTAAAGGATTCTATCCGGGTTCGTTTTGCTAATCGATTTCATCCGTCTCAGATAGGGATTATCCTACTCAACTTATATTTACGTGATTGTTAAATGTTTATATGTGTAATTGGTCGTGATCCCTAGTGAGGGGTTTAGTTTTCAGTACTTGTCGCCAAGAGCACCTAGACCAAAACACAATTTATAATTTCACCAACAACTCTACAATTAGTAAAGAGGCAAGTAAATGTCGGATCCCAAGGGACGGGAATTGAGATGAGATTTCTATTGCAACTAGTGGTGTCTTAAGGGTGTCACAATTGGGTTTGAAGTAGAAGGTCACTAAACTAAATAGCAATAAAAAGTAAACAAGCAAGATGAATTAAAAGGGATGTAAACAATTGATAAAAAGCACTAGGGTGTCATGGGGTCATAGGGGATTCATGGGAATTGATCATACAAACATATTCTCAAGTTATAAGCAAGCAATTATTGTTGTGACGGATCGAGTTGGTTTATATCTTACAATCCTAGGAAAGTTTGGGTCCCGGAGCCGAATCGATTAGATTGTACAACACCTACAAGTCGACTTAATCTTTCCTACTCAACAATATGCATGGTCTAATGAGACTCGAGTTGGTTTATGTCTTACAAGTCTCATTGAAAAGATAGGTGATGGGTAAAAAATGCAAGTATTCATAGGCTCACATTTCATCAAACATAACATGTGCATAAGTTAAGATCACAACAAGCAAACAAATAAATTATGAAAACATATTAAATTAAGCATGAATCATTCCCCATGTTGGTTTCCCCAAATTACCCATTAACCCTAGCTAAGGAAACTACTCACTCATTATCATGTTGAACATGCTAGCAAGGTTGTCAATCATACCAACAAAGTGAAACATGATGAATAAATGAAAGTAATTAGCAATAAATAAAAAGGGATTAAGAGAATTATACCTACTAATGATTCCAATAATAAAGCAAAGAATAAAAGAAGTACTTGATGCTTGATTGGAAGGTTGTCAATCTCCCAATAATAACCCAAATAATATTCAATTACCCAAAATAAAGGATGAACAAGAGAGAGATTAAGGAAATAAAACTTGTATTAAAGCTTGATTAATTGTTGATTACAAGAGTAAAGAGAGATTTGATTGATATTAACTACACTAAAGATTGCTAAGAAGAACATGCTCTTCTAATTAGACTAATGGGGTATTTATAATGGGGATTAGGTACATGAATTAGGGTTAACTAAGGGTTTAAATGACGATTAAGTCCCTTGTTGAGGAAACGCCGGTCTTTTTGGGTAGACTCCGGTCTCTAGGGAGACTACGGTCTCTAGAAAAAGATGTGCATCCTTCCTTAAAGCTTGAAGAAGACGAAATGGGTCTGCCTGGGAATCCGGGCGTCTTTAGCACGGGACGGGCGGATTTGGTGATTTCTGCTCGGGCGTCTTCGGAGTGAAGACGGGCGTCTTCTGGAGCTTTTGCCCGGGCGTCCAGAGGGTGAAGATGCACGGGTTGTGGGTGGTGGACGGGCGTCTTTAGGGGAAGACGCACGGATTGTTAGGCAGTCTTGTTTCTTCTTCTTTTCTTCCTTTTTCTTCATAAAATCATTGGGGATTTCCTCAGGGATGCAAGGATCTTTTCTCATCATTGCCCATCTACTATAGTATGTACAAAGGCCTTCTAATCTTGTCTCTCCTTGATGCTTGGTCATTGAATTCAATCAATTTAGTCTCATTTTGCCATGAAAATGCAAGGTTTGCACTCCTTTCCTACCAAGGGATCAAAACCTCAAAGAATATGCAAAACAAAGAACTAAAGACAAAAAATGACCCAAATATGCACTAAAAAGCATGGGAACAAAGCTAATTCGGGGACTAAATATGCTCTAATTATGGCCACATCAAACATCCCCAAACCGAACCTTTGCTCGTCCCGAGTAAAGAGGTGACAAAGACTAGGACCATTATTTAAACTAACCTAATAACATAGCCGATATGAGACAATTAGCGGGTCTCACTCCGCCCCTTCAACTCACAACAAGACAACCATGAGGTAGGATGCCTTCTTGCAAGGCAAGGTGGGTCGTGCCAAAATGGCGACACATCCAAACATTAAGCACACAAAATCAAGAAATGGATGCATCTACAAAAGAATAGCCACTTTCCTCATCTAAGTGGCGGAAATTATCTACAAGGGAAGCAATTCAAGGGTACACACTCCTTCATAGATGCAATTTCTTTAAACTACTAAGCCTAGAAGGATACCAATAAATCACCTCCAAGTTGTGTCAAGCTAGGGTACCTTTGTCCTCAATCGTTAAATGCTTTTGTCAAGAGTAGACTCCCTATGGTGTTAGAAACACTGGAGGATCGCGGAATTCCCCCTCTTGTCTAGACAAGAAGAAGGGTCGTCCCCTCTCTACCATGCACAAAAATGGATACGATGGATAAAGGGATCAATAGAATTTGAGTTTCACTTTGGGAGTTTGATTTGTTGTTTTTCCCCCCAATTTCTTGTGGCATATAACATTTGAGAACACTTTCTTTTGCCATTTCTTTGATATTTGGCAATTCAACACTTGACAACTTTCAACTTTTCTTTTGCATTTCTTTTTGAACATTTTCAAAGTCACCCCATATGTAGTGAGGGTGGCTTATATTTGAAGCTTTAGGAGTCTATTTTTGCTCCTCTTTTCATTTGATGCATTTTTGCAAACTTTCTTTCACTTTTCATTTCATTGAACTCTAATTGATTTCTTTTTGTGCCCATTCCCTTTGATGAAAAAAATGTGGTAGAACATGGATGATGGATGCATGGTTTCAAGGGTCACCTTGGAATAAATGGTAGCCAAGGACTTATCACACCACAAGGTACTCTTGACTAGGCCTTAATCCATGGGTCAAAGGATACTAGCATGACACATCCTAGGGTGTTTTACAAGTATTCTAACAAGCAAAGTGTTAAGAAGAAAAAGCATCTACTAGGGCCTATATACACTTGTCAAGCTTCCCAAGTAGACGGTTTCACGAAATTTTTCTAACATGCAAACTACATGCCATGATGCAACTAACATATATACATCCTAATGCATATGATTCTACCAACTAATATGCCATATAAACTAAATGCAAGTCCTAGGTTCACATTGTTATACCGCATCAATCAAAATAAAGCCACATATTCATTAACATAAAGAGGAAAAAGGAGATTGGAAAGATCATACCATGCGGTCTTCAATATCCTCATGTCTCGGATGTTGCGTAGTCGATCAATGTGAACAAGGATAAACACAATACAACAATATATACATGACTACACTACAAAGGAAATGAACTTGTTTTTGGATTTTCAATTTTTCAAATTTTTATCGTTTTTCGAAATTTTTCAATTTTTTTTATTTTTGAATAGAAGTTAAGTTAGAATTCCCCATCCCCACACTAATATGGGCATTGTCCTCAATGGCCAAAATGATGGGAAAATATGCAAACATGATGCATGATTTTCTACACTAAATGCAAGCTACACTAATCTACACTACATGATGCATGGGTTTTTCTTTATGACGGAGAGCGTAATTTAGATTACCTCCCGTTGCGTATGCATGTACTTCCCCAAACCGAGATAGACATTATTTATAATGTCCTAAAGTTGGGGGTAGTTCATGCACAAAATAGGCAATGCATGAAACTAATTTGTCATTTTGGATTTTCAAAAGTGTGAAAAATTAAATAAGAACACCTCAATGGGGCCGAGGTGTTAGTCCTCTATGGTGCTAGGACTCTCCAACCATGATCAAGATAATGATGTACAATTTAACAAGACATAAACTTCTTTCATGAAAATTTGAAAAATAGAGAGAAGAGATGAGGAAACTTCACTTAAGCTTGAGATGGGTGCCTCACGCCCGCTCCATCTAGCTATGAAGAGATCCTTTAGAGATCGTCGTCATCTCCCTCTAGATCACTATCCCATACTTCTTTTGATGCATCACTTGTGTTCGGGTCCATGAACTCGTCCTCTTCACTTTCAAGCTCCACCGTGTCCCCTCCGTAAGAATTGTTGCTCCCTTCCTCTTGTCGCCCGCTTGCCCCTTCATTTGCCCTCTCCGAATTGGGGAAGAGTAAATCCATTTGTGCCCAAGAGGGAAATGCTCCCTCTTCACTAATCTTTCCCCTTTGAACCATATCGTGGTATTGAGGATAGAGTGCATAGTAATTGTCCACGGTAGCTTCGTATTGTCGGAAGTGCAAATATTGTAGAATTCCCGTTACAAAGTCATCACGGGGAAGGATAAAGGGGTTGGGATAGTTGTACGGTTGATAAGGAAATGGGTAGGGAGGCACTTTGATCTTCTCATCTTGATGTTGTTGCTCTTGTTGTTGTTGTTGGGGACTTGGAGGTGGTGGTTCTTGCCTTGCTTGGGTTGGGTTTGGAGGGATGAGGTAGGATGGGATTGGTGATAAAGGTCCTCTTCTTGGAGAGATTCGTGGTAGTCCGGTCATTGGTAGGTAGATTGGATCACTTCCTTTCGTTATCCACTTGATCCTCTTATCAACCCCCTCAAGGGTTATCCAATGATGATGAATAAGAAGAAGATCTTCATTTATCCTTGTGTTTCCCGAAAGAGGAGCATACTCATTATTCTCATTAAATCTTGGATTGAAATGCTTTGCAATTTTCGTAATGAGCCCTCCATTAACAATGTGTCTCATCCCATCATCATCACCATTCCTAAACTTTGCCCATTTTTCGAGTAGCACAAGAGGCGCATTGAAGCGGTACCCACCCCTTCCTTGGATATTGAGATAGGATTCCATGAACACAAGGTCAAGTTCGTTCACTATTTCCGGATCTCGGCGAGCAAGTAGAGTGCCGGAAAGGAACCAATAAGTAAGTCTGAAGATAGGATTTTGGATGTGGAAAGCTAGACACTCCTTAATGTACATGAAATCCCGGCCGGTCATGGCCCTCCATAAGGCTGCAACACTATATCTCTTTGGTTTTGATGTCTGGGTAGGCGAGACATCGAGACCAAGCACATTGGCAAATTCCACTAGAGTTATCATTCTTGAAACACTTTCCAACCTAAATTCTATACATATTGTTCTATTCAAGGTTGTAATCTTCAAGAAGCTCAAAAATTCAAGCACAAGGGATCGGTAAGTTTGTTCATACATGTGGAAAAGGGTAGAGAGACCAAACAACTCAAAAAGAGCTTCCATTTGGTGATAAATACCAAGTTTCCTCAAAGAATCATGACATAAAAACTTAGTAGGAAGAATGTTCTTACGAAGAAGCCGGTGGAAAACGAGTCTTTGCACATCATTGACAAATTCAACATTTGAGAAATCATCAAGTCTTGTAAGATGTACAATTTCTTCATGCTCCCTTCTTAATGTGTTGACATGGGAGGTGGAAGAGCTTCCTCTTACCCTTGGTCTTCTCCTATCCCTAAAAGAAGATCCCCTTGGTGCCATTCTTAGATTATTGAGCTGGAATTTTTGATTTGTTAAAGTAAAAAGATGCTCCTTGTGGATTGAATGCTGCCTTTGAAACCCTAGAAATTTGGGGCTTTTTGATTTTGTGGGGTAAAAGAGTGATTGGGATATGCTTTGGAGTCATAAGGAGGTGGGTATTTATAATACAAGTGGAAGGAGGGGTGATGTGTCACTAATTGTGTGGTGGGGTGTAATAAAATTAGGAAAATCGGGGTTGATTTACCGCAGGAAGACGAGCGGATTCGAGCAGAAGACGCTCGGATTCCAGCTTTTCGGGACGAGCAGTTTTGAGGGAAGACGCCCGGATTCTGTCACAGTTAACTTTCCAAAAATATGACGCCGCCAAGACGGGCGTCTCGAGCCCAGGACGCTCGGATTTGATGAAGACGAGACGGGCGTCTTTTCTCAAAGCTGGGCGGATTCTGAGACATTAACCTTTCTAGTTTTTCACAGGCAAAAAGACGGGCGTGTTTCTGCAAAGACGGGCGGATTACTCAGGACGAGCGTCTTCTATGCTGAGACGCTCGGATTCTTCGACAGTCCCAAAATCTTCAATTTCACAGCCTAAGAGGACGGACGGATTCTGCCAAAGTTGCCCGGATTCCAGCAGGACGAGCGGATTCTTAGAAAGATGCTCGGGTTCCTTTGATTTTCTTTCCTTTGATAAATGCTTCCCCACACTTGAAGATTGGTCCCTTCCTTCATTCAAAATTCGTTAGTGACCCACCCTCACTTACTCTCATGGAAAGAATTTATGTTTATAATGTAATAAAATCATAAATACATGTTAGAGAGTTAGTATATTTACAAGTGGTGGTTTAGGGAGGACTCCACCAAACTCTCCCTTTGATGATTCTTTCAAGGATGAGGAGGCCCGAGGTAGGTGACCTCGACCTCTCCAATAAACGCTCCCTCATAGTATGGCTTCAATCTTTGACCATTGACCTTGAATTTGGTTCCATCTTCCGCCTTGATTTCAAAATCTCCACATTTTCCAACCTCGGTGATCACGTAAGGACCCATCCATCTAGAGTTCAACTTTCCCGGAAAAAGTCGGTAGCGGGAATTGAATAGAAGGACTTTGTCCCCTTTGTGCAAGGCTTTTTGTCTAATCCTCTTGTCATGGAGCAATTTCGTCCTTTCCTTGTAAATCTTGGCGTTCTCATAGGATTGTAGTCGGAATTCCTCAAACTCTTGAATTTGAATCATCCTCTTTTGACCACTCAATTTGAGATCAAGGTTTAGTGCTCGGATTGCCCAAAAAGCTTTGTACTCCAATTCTATTGGCAAATGGCATGCTTTTCCATAGACGAGTTTGTAAGGGGAGGCTCCTATGGGAGTCTTATAGGCCGTCCTATAAGCCCAAAGAGCATCATCAAGCTTTGTGCTCCAATCTTTTCGGGTCTTGTTCACAACTTTCTCAAGGATTTGCTTGATCTATCTATTCGAAACTTCAACTTGACCGCTTGTTTGAGGATGATATCCCAAGCCGGTTCTATGTTGAACACCATATTTGGTCAAAAGAGATACAAGTTTCTTTTCATGAAAATGCGTTCCTCCATCAATTATGATTGCTCTAGGAACTCCAAATCTTTGGAAGATTATTTTCTTGAAGAGCTTGGTGACCGTTTTTGCATCATCATTTGGAGTGGCAATTGCCTCCACCCACTTTGAGACGTAGTCTATGACCACAAGGATGTACTTAATCCCATTGGATGTCACAAATGGACCTTGGTAGTCGATCCCCCAAACATCGAAGATCTCCACCTCTAGAATGCCCCTTTGTGGCATTTCGTTCCTCCACGAGATATTACCCGTTCTTTCAAGCATCACAATGAATGATGAATTCTCTTGTGTCTTGAAACATTGTAGGCCAATAGAAGCCCGATTGAAGAATTTTTGCAATGGTTCTTCTTGTTCCATGGTGCCCACCGTAGGGTGATGAGTGACACCCTTTCAAGATTCCTTGGACTTCCCATTGAGGGATGCAACTCCGGTAGAGCCCATCACTACACTCTTTGTAGAGGTTTGGGTCATCCCAAAAGTACCTCTTTACTTCGAATAGGAACCTCTTTCTTTGGTTGTAGTTCAAATTTAGAGGGAGTACTCTTCCAACAATGTAGTTGGCATAATCGGCAAACCATGGGGTGATGTGCCTTTCAAGTTGTGTTTGAATGGCCATCAAAATATCGTCGGGAAATGAGTCATTGATCGGGGTTTCTCCTTGTTCATCATGAAACCGGATCCTTGACAAGTGATCCGCCACTACATTTTCGGCTCCTTTCTTGTCTCTTATTTGCAAGTCAAATTCTTGAAGAAGCAAAATCCATCTCAACAACCTTGGTTTTGCCTCTTTTTTTATTAAGAGATGTCGGAGAGCACGGTGATCCGAAAAGACAATCACCTTGGATCCATGTAAGTAGGAACGGAATTTGTCCAAAGCATAGACAATGGCAAGAAGCTCTTTCTCGGTGGTATCATAGTTCACTTGGAAGAGATCAAGAGTCTTGCTTATATAGTAGATGGCATGAAGAGCTCTTCCTACCCGTTGGCCAAGAACCGCTCCAACGGCGTAGTTACTAGCATCACACATAATCTCGAATGGTAGTTCCCAATTTGGAGGTTGAATGATCGGTGCCGAGATTAGTGCTTCCTTGATTCTATTAAAGGCTTCAACACACTCATCAGTGAAATGGAATTGGGCATCCTTAAGCAAGAGTTGAGTAAGGGGTTTCGCTATTTTTGAAAAATCTTTTATGAAACGGCGATAGAAACCCGCGTGCCCGAGAAAACTTCTCACCCCTTTAACATTCACGGGAGGTGGGAGTTTCTCTATCACCTCAACTTTAGCTTGACCTCGATGCCCTTTTCCGAGATTAAATGACCCAAAACAATTCCTTCATTGACCATGAAGTGACACTTTTCCCAATTTAAAACAAGACTAACATCTTCACATTTTTGCAATACAAGAGAAATATTATGTAAACATGAGTCAAAGTCCTTTCCATAAACACTAAAATCATCCATAAAAACTTCCATTATGGTCTCTAGGTAGTCGGAGAAGACACTCATCATGCATCTTTGGAAAGTGGCGGGGGCATTACATAAACCAAAAGGCATCCTCCTATATGCAAAAGTACCATAAGGACATGTGAAGGTGGTCTTATGTTGGTCATCCGGGTGTATAGGGATTTGGAAGAATCCCGAATACCCGTCAAGGTAACAAAAGAATTTGTTGGAGGCTAACCTCTCAAGCATTTGGTCAATGAATGGTAGAGGGAAATGATCCTTTCTTGTTGCGGAATTCAATTTTTGATAGTCAATGCACATACGCCAACCGATGATCTTCCTTGTGGGTATTAGCTCATTATTTTTGTTTGTCACTACCGTGGTACCTCCTTTCTTAGGTACCACTTGAACGGGGCTAACCCACAAAGAATCCGATATGGGGTATATGATTCCCGCATCAAGTAATTTCATAACCTCTCCCTTGACAACTTCTTGCATGTGGGGGTTTAATCTTCTTTAAGGTTGAATGGTAGGTCTATGGTCCTCCTCTAGATGAATTCTATGCATGCAAAAGTTGGGACTTATCCCCTTAAGGTCATCTAGACTATAACCTATAGCCTTCTCATGTTGTTTCAACAGATCAAGCAATTTTCCCAATTGGTTCTCATCAAGTCTATCATTAACAATCACGGGTTTGGTCTTTGATTCATCAAGGTAAGCATATTTCAAATTTGGGGGAAGGGGTTTTAAAGTAGGAGTTTGTACCTCACTTTCCTCTTTTGGAGTTTCATTGAGAATTTGCTCCATCTCCATTAGGCATTCTCATAGCATATTCAACTTGTTCTTCATTCTCATCAATCTCATCACATTCGAATTCCATGACGGATTCCTCTTGCTCTTGAGCTTGTAAGATGTCTTCTAGTATGGATTGCTCATCTTCTATAGGTTGACATGCTTCCACAAGGATGTTATGCACTAATTCGGATTGTGCATGAGTAAGTTCTTTGTTAGCTAAAGCGGCCTCAAAAAGATCTACCTCCAATTCCCAATACATATTTTTAGCCTCACTTTCTTCCAAGGCTTCTAATGCTTGCATGGGATCTTTGAAGAAAGGTATACTTAAGTGGTCCTCTACAAAACAATCTATAAGGTCCATCTTGCAAAATATCAAACAACTTGAAAACAATTAGAACAAACCTTGAGGAGTTTTACTTCCCCAAGGCAAAGAAAGACACAACTAATAACAATGTAAGAAAATCTAAATCAAGTTAACACCGTCCCCGACAACGGCGCCATTTTTTGGCCGTGATCCCTAGTGAGGGGTTTTGCTTTAAGTACTTGTCGTCAAGAGCACCTAGACCAAAACACAATTTATAACTTCACCAACAACTCTACAATTAGTAAAGAGGCAAGTAAAGGTCGGATCCCAAGGGACGGGAATTGAGATGAGATTTCTATTGCAACTAGTGGTGTCTTAAGGGTGTCACAATTGGGGTTTGAAGTAGAAGATCACTAAACTAAATAGCAATAAAAAAGTAAACAAGCAAGATGAATTAAAAGGGATGTAAACAATTGATAAAAAGCATTAGGGTGTCATGGGGTCATAGGGGATTCATGGGAATTGATCATACAAACATATTCTCAAGTTATAAGCAAGCAATTATTGTTGTGATGGATCGAGTTGGTTTATATCTTACATTCCTAGGAAAGTTTGGGTCCCGGAGCCGAATCGATTAGATTGTACAACACCTACAAGTCGACTTAATCTTTCCTACTCAACAATATGCATGGTCTAATGAGACTCGAGTTGGTTTATGTCTTACAAGTCTCATTGAAAAGATAGGTGGTGGGTAAAAAATGCAAGGATTCATAGGCTCACATTTCATCAAACATAACATGTGTATAATGACACGGCTATCGTGTCCCCTGTCAAAGATAAAACCTAACGGTCTCAACTAAAATGTAGTAGAGGCAGTCGAGTATCGAATCCACAGGGAGGTGGTGCAATTATCAGTTGCCTAATTCTAATCTTAAGGTAACAAATGGGGGTTGTTTGAATTGGTTGCTAAACTACGAGATTTAAAAGAAGAGAAATAAAGCAAAGAGCAGTAAAAGCAGGGAAATAAGATTAAACTATCAAAAGAGAAGGGACATGTCGGGAATTCGGTTCACTACGGTAGTCTAGTGACTCAGCTGTAAATGATTCAGACGAATTATATGCGAGACGGATGTTGAAAGGTCCTTTCGATCCACTTTCTATCCTAAATTGCCACTAACTTAACTTTCATTCTCATTAGGGTAGTCTACTGTTCATAGTTGGCCTATTTAGTCCAATCTTTCGATCTAGGATTAATTTTAGCCAGATTAAAGGATGACATAGAAGCGTGCACTCAACTAAGTCGAATAAATACAATTAAATTGCTATGGTGACAGGGTCTCAGAATTAATTCATCTAATTCATTCACTACGTCGTCACATTTCTACCGCAGATCCCCTAATCCCAACATGAAAGGGATTTAACTACTCATATCGCTAATTAAACTAAGAGCAATTAAATTCCCAGCAATAAACATTATGAAATAAACAATAAATTGCATAAAAGAGAAATTAGGGCAGAAGAAATAATGAGACAAACAAAGAATTAAAGCAAACAAAAGGTTAATTATTATTAAAGGAAGAGAAGGAATTACAATAAATGCGAATCCAGCATAGAGAACAATCGAATCCGAGCAATAATAATCCCAAAGCAAGGTTACAGTAAAGAAGAATGAAGTATGCAGTAAAAGTTTTATGTAAACTGACTAAGATAAAAGCTAGATAGTCCTAATGACCTAGTAAAGCGTGCTTAAATAGCAAAGTAAATAAGTTTAGCGAAATAAACATTCACACGGGTTGATTAAAGCCCATAACCATCAAAACCACTCGATCGAGTGGATTAAAACAACTCGATCGACCAAATCCTCAACCAAAACTACTCGATCGACCAGAGAGTTACTCGATCGAGTAGATGGTCTTTCTGCAAGTTAAGGATCGAGTACAAAGTGCTCGATCGACCACTCTGGGATGTAGAAACCACTCGATCGACTGGTAAAACAGCTCGATCGAGTACTTTAACTTCATTTCAGCTCAAGTCCTCGCCTAAATGCCTCGTAATGCGTGCCACGACGCTTCCAAATGCAGTATCTCACTCTGGAACAATCCCGTCTCCTCTAAATGCATGCAAAAAGGACGAAAAAGGGTACGATTCCACTACTTTCGCGTTCATTTCTACAAAATGGACAAAACGAACCAAAGTAGCCAATTCGGGGCAAAATACCATAAAAACAGTATAGAAATGCATAGAAATACGTGCTGAAATAGGCTAAAAAGACTATATATTAGGCACGTATCAAACCTCTCTAAACCAAACCTTTACTCGTCCTCGAGTAAACTCAAAACTAAACTAATGGAACGGAAACGATAACTCAGAGCTAGCTTAACTTGTCTACTTGAACCAATTTAATGCAACAAAAACTAACAGTTAAAGCTAAGCAGTCAATACGCAAACGAATTATAAGCTGTTCAGAAATATAGCCAACCTATCGACCTTGAAAGACCAACAAAATCGAACTCTCTCGTGGTCACTCTTCTCTCGTGAAGCAAAGGGTGAATGTTATATGTAAAAGAGAGAAGAAGAGACAGTCACTCACCTAACTGCAACCTACACAGCATGCATGCACCAAAAATGAAAGACAATTCAAGTACTAATGCACACACTCCAACCAATAATGTCCGTCACAGCCGAGGGCTTACAAATAATATGGGAATAGTGAGGTTCAGGTGAGAAAAGGCAAAACATGTTATGGAAATGTGGAGGTAAAAGCGTCAAGCTAGTTCCTGACAGGACCATAGTAAACCATCCGAATCCCAATTGACTGAAAAACTAAGTACAAGTGCCCTTCATTTGGCACACAACTCACTAAACTCAAACACAATCTCCTCAAAAAATATGGGATAGAACGGAGGAGTCAGACGGTCACAAACTTCCCTTTTTTAAACACCGTCTGAATAAACCAACTGAAACAAGTCAACTTTTTTTTTCAAACCTTTCTTTCTTTTTCTTCTTCTGTTCACGTTTCAGCTTTTTTCATTTTTTTTTTCTTTCACGTCTTTCTTTTTTTTTTCTTTTTCCAATACTTTTTTTTCTTTCTTTTCCTCCTTCCTCAATTTTTACACCAACTCCAAAACAAGAAATACGGACCAAACTGCAATGGAAAAAAATACCACAAAAGAACATACTAACTAGCTTGACTAGGCAGGCTTAGTTTGGGATGTAGCTGATGGGTCAAAAAGGCAAATTTGGTTAATGTGGAGCTAAATGGGTGAAAAATATAAGGAAAGGGAAATTTGCAAGCACCTCCCTGCATGTGACACCAACCACAAACCCGAATATGTGCCGTTGACGAGAAATTGAATGTCATAAATGTGCAAAATAGACGAACATGCTATGCAAGGAGTACTACTCAAAATTCCTAATGAACTGGTCATGAATGTCACCAGTTGTAAGGCTCTAAAACTCAGAATTTTTCAAGTAGTTTGCCAATTTATCAGGTCAAGTCTAAACAGTCAGCTATATTTGAACAGAAACTCGTAGACTATGCGTATGACAAAGCTAATAACTATCAATAAAAGTGCAAGGCTCAAGCAAAATGACAAGTTATAGTGCATTATCATCATGGAAATCTACCGTTCCGACTCAACCTATATGCAAAAATAAACGTGAAATTGTTTTTATTTTTGAAAATTTTGAAATTTGTTTGAATTTTTGATTTCTAAATGAAATAAACAACAATGCAAAGCTGAAAAATAAACGTGAATGCAAAACAAATGCAAATGCAGACTCAAAAGGATGCAATACCCTCCCCAAACCAAAACGGACAACGCCCTCGTTGTCCTCCAGCATACACCAGCAGATATATATATATAGGGGAATGGGAATATACAATCAACAAAATAAAAACAATGAAAAATAAAGGAGACAAAATAAATGAGTAAGAGATACATACAAAATATGAACTTCCCCAAACCAGCCAGAAAATTGGGGAAGTGAGTAGACCAGTAGCTACTCGTCGTCACTGCTGTCACGAACAACCTCCGCCCTGTACTCCGGATCTCTCTCCTCCTCTCTCCTCCTCCGCTCCTCAGCACGAGCTCTCTCCACTGCCACCTCTGGGTCCTCGTCCTCCTCCTCCTCGGACACTGGATACCCCTCAGGTGGGTACCGGAAGAACGAAGGGTGTGGCCAACCCTCCGGGATCGGTCTGTGTCGCCGCAAGTGGTACTCGTACAGAGGGTGTAAGGCAAGAGCCATGTCCCTCTCCATACGAGCCTGACGCGCTGCAACCTCAAGCAACAAATCAGAATCGCGCCCCCTTGGTCCAGGACCGCGGGCGCCACAAAAGGAGGAGATGGTACGAAAGTAGCCGGTAAGACCGGCTCAGTCTGTGTCTGGTCAGTGGGAGGTGGAGTAGGAGTGGTAGTAGTAGTGGGAGTAGGGGTCGGATCAGGAGTAGCCGTGGAAGGCTGGGTACTCCCTGAAGGTGTGGACCCCTCTCTAGTCTCAAGTCGTCGCTTCTTGGCGGCGGGTGCATCAGGCGGTGGATGTGGTCGGAGTGGAAGGTGGAGGTCAGGCAGTGGTGGCAGACGGTGGCCCTTTGTAACAGTGGGCAAGGGCTCTAGACGAGGGAGACTGTCACAAGGTAAGTCAACAGACAAGGAGCCGTCAATCTTCCAAGTCCGGTGGTCTAGGGTCAGCCAATGCTGAGAGAGCATGGCATCCAGACTCAGTAACCTCTCTCCCGTGAGGTACTGCAAGTCACGTGGCCAGGTGGGGTAAAGGGAACGGGCAAGAATGGTGGCTATGCCACCGCAGGCAATGGTTCCCGTCTCCTTCAGTCCCTAGCCATGGAGGTACTGGGCGGTCAAGTAGGCAATGTTGAGGGTGAAGGGACCCTCGCAGTCGACGTTCAGGTAACCGCCCAAGATGGAGAGCTCGTTGTTGGTAATGTTGTTCGGCTCCTTTCGGCCGAAAATAGTGCTCCCCATCAGTCTAAGGAAACAACGAACGGGTGGAAGGTGGACCTGATGGAGCTTTCGCTCCTAAAAGGTGGTCTGGGCCAGACACCGCCAAAGATGACGGTAGACCTTCCTCGGGGCAGCAGTCAAGCCCGTAGAGGAAAGGTCAAGTAACCTACCAAACTCCCCTAGTGTCATCGGAAAAGTCCAGTTAAACAACCGGAAGGACACTGAAGAACTGTCGGGGTCAACCTCGTGTGCCCCGGGGGAGAAGGTAAAAGAGCTGAGAAACTCGAGGCTCAGCTCTAAAAAGGTGCGGCCTCTCATAGTGATGAGCCCAGGCATCCCCGTGGCCCGCAGTAAGTCACAAACCGACTCGTAAATGCCGAGTCTATCTAGTACCGATTTATCCAAAAATCGGGAAGGTACATGTACACACTTTAGCAGGTTATAAAATTTCGTACGGTGTAAAGCGTTGACGAACAATACCTGCGGGTAGTTTGGGTGAGGGTCGAGGGAAGTGTCCCCTCGGACCGTAACAGTGCCGGAAGTAGAAGTAGAAGCAGAAGCAGCAGCAGCAGCTGTAGAAGTGCTAGGAGCGGAAGTAGAGGTAACAGGAGCTGGCTTAGCTCGAGACTGTCTACGACCCCGGCCTCTGGACCTCAAAGCAGAAGCTCGTGAAGCGACGGTGTGAGGAACCAGGGCAGCTCAAGGCTGCGGCGATCGTCTTTGGCGAGTCCGCCACAGGTGTAAAAGCAGTGGCTGGTGTAAAAGTAGGGGCTGCTATGGCCACCACTGAAGAGAAACTAGCAGCAGTGCTAGCTGTGGTGGTGACCGTAGAAGAAGTGGCAGCCTGAACTGAGCTGGCAGTTGAGCTAGCTGGAGTAAAAACCGTTCCTGCAGCTGAAACTAGAAACACTGGGGCTGCAGTGGTGACTAACGCGGAGGCAGTGGCAACAGCAGGAGCCACTGTCTCACTCAAAGACGAACTAGAGGTGGAGCTGGTAGAAGGTAAAGTACTAGACTCCATCCTGTGAACATCGGGCAGAGGACACGATAAGATAACAGCTGCTAATAGTGGCTATAACAGCACGAAAAAAACAGCATATGACAGCATGTAAATCCCCTACCAGTCGAAATTTCGACTTAACAGCATATAAATCCCAACAATCCTCAAAAATTTCGAATTACAGTAGGCAAACAGCGATAGGGAACGGGGATAGCAGTTGACAACAGCAGCAAGTGACAATAACTGAGGTCAATTAAATCATGGTAGCATAAAAACCCGTCTGACAGTCGAAAATTTCGACTAAAACAGCCCTAATCGCAAATTGGTCCAGGTTAAGCATGTCTAAGCATCGACAGAGGTCTGATATCAGTCAACAATCAGCAGCAATTTCGCAACAACGATGCTAACTAGACAAATTACAGCAGCAAAAACCAAAGTGTCAGTCGAAGATTTCGACTATCCTGAACTAAATCACAAAAATCATGTAAAATTCGAAAAAAACCATGCAATAAACAGCGACGGATTGGGATTGATCATCAAGCAAGATACATAAGGGCATACAATGACAAATTAAGTCGAAAAATTCGACTAAACAAGAATTTCGAACCCTAATTTCAATTTCACCTCATAAAATTCGAAATAATCGAAATTATAATGCAAAGAGGTTATAGAAATCACTTACTTGATGGCAAAGAACCTACAATAAGCAATTAATCTTCAAAGAACAAGAACAATAGGCGATTTTTTCGATCTCAAAACCGCAAACCCTAACCCTTCTTTAAAACCGTGTAAATCAACACAAATTAAGGGGAAAATAAGGGGCTTTTGAAGGTTAATTAGCAAGCAAAGGATTGTAGGTGGCGGATTTGGAGATTGGGCAAGAAAATATGGGGATTTGGGGTAGCTTTTGATCGCAATTACGGGTGTTAGACGAAATAAAGGGATAAAATGAAATTAGAATAAAAAGAAAGAGTTTAAGGTAAAAACTCCCTGCGTCCTATTCATTTTCACTCGATCGAGTGGTTTAAAACTACTCGATCGAGGACTTTGATGGTCCAGCTGCTTGGTCGAGTAGATTTTTACTCGATCGACCAGTTCCCCTATTTGTTTTACTCGATCGACTTAAAAAAGTGCTCGATCGACCAATTTTCACTCGATCGAGTACAAAAAGTACTCGATCGAGGACTTTTCTCGCGTAAGCTCTTGAATTTCGTCTTTTCTTCCTCGGAATGCGTAAAACTTCCCCAAACCTGCGTAAAAACACATGCAAAAATTTCCCAAAATACCAAATACGCATAAGAACAGTCTATAGTCTTACGTCTTCGCTAAAAACCGTCTAAAACTAATTGTCCTAATAAAAGCAATAAAACAAATTCAACGGAAATTCAAAAATTATCTATTACAAAGTGTTACACGGGGCATTTCCCCGCTCAATTCCCAATGCAATTCAGTAGCCCCTTGGTGGGCTCCTGACTGGAGGACGTCATCTCAGCAACGTTGACTGTCCTCTTCAACTTCCATGAGCATGAATTATCATTTGAAACGGTAGGAGGGGAGTAGTTCGCATCCACATAAGCACGAACCTTCCTCGTCCTTGCTCCTTTATCACCAGCTGTAGCGTCATCATCTCCCATCTGATCGACTTTAATTGCACCATTTCCTTTGACAACTTCTTCATTGCTTTCATCTGTACCTGCAGCAAGGAAAACAGAGGAACTTTCCTCCTTTTTGCTCTCAGTCTGAGGCGGAGGGGTAACAATAGCAGCACAATTCTCCAAATTTTCGTCTGGAGTGTCAGTAATAGGATCAATAGAAGAGAGGGCATTGCAAGGCTGGGCTTGCATGGGAGCTCTCCGGAACTTAGACTGATGAAAAATCAGCTCCTCGTCCCCTACCTGAAAAGTCAAAGTCTTCCCCTCGACGTCTATAACTGCACGGGCAGTAGACAAAAATGGTCTCCCTAAAATAATAGGGGTGTGTGCATCTTCGGGGATGTCTAAGACAACAAAATCAACGGGAATAAAGAACTTCCCGATCTGGACAGGTACATCTTCTACTACACCAAATGGCCGTGATAAACTACGGTCGGCCATCTGGACAGTCATGTTGGTGCAACTCAGCTTTGTCAAACCAAATCTCTTAGTTAGAGACAATGGTAAGACACTCACGCTAGCGCCTAGATCGCATAACGCGTTATCAATCAAATGGATACCGATATGACAAGGGATCGAAAAACTAACCGGATCTGACTGCTTAGGAGGTAGCTTATTTTGAAATAGGGCTGACCCCACTTCAGTCAAAGCTACGGTCTCACTGTCACTAATAGTCTTCTTACGCGATAAAATTTCTTTCATAAACTTTAAATAAGAGGGTACCTTTGCCAGCAATTCAGTGAACGACACAGTGACTTCCAAGCTTTTCAGAAGTTCGACAAATTTGCCGAATTGTTGATTAGCTTTAGTATTCTGCAGCCGCCTCGGGAAGGGAACCGTGATGGGTATCTCGAGTCCCTTGTTTATCGCTTTCAATGTATCTTCCGGTGCAAGTTCTGTATCCTTTGGACGCTTCTTACCTCTCGAACGAGGTCTTTCCGGTGATTCCTCGCTTAATCGAGCACTAGCAGGCTCTCGAACAAGCTTTCCGTCATCAAAACTACTCGATCGACCAAATTCCTCATTCGATCGAGCAGTTTCCTCATCAATATCAGTCGATCGAGTGAAATTTTCACTCGATCGAGCAACTCCATTTTCTGCTTCACTCGATCGAGTAGAAAAACTACTCGATCGACCAGTCTGTTCTTCCTGTTCACTCGATCGAGTGGAAAAACCATTCGATCGAGCACTTTCGTCTCCAGTTCTGCTCGATTGACCACCTGTAATCAGTCAATCGAGCACTTGCTTTGCCGTGAGCTTATTTTCTTTGACAGAACACGGTTCACCATCAGTTTTAGCCTTCCTCGGGTCTGATTTCAACACTTCCGGTCCCTCATAAGAAAGACCGCTTCTCAAATTTATCAGATTTACCGTCTCATGTGGATTCTTCTCATTTTGAGTCGGTAAATACCCTGCTTTCTCGAGGATTGATTCGCGGCTAGTTGGGCAACTTGAGTTTCAAGTGCCTTAATGGACGTTTCCTTTTGTTGATCACTCAGCTGAAACTGCTTTGTAATGGATTGCAACATAGACTTTTTCTCACTTATTTCACTCACCCCACCGGAAGATGATGCACCTTGATTAGAAGGAGTGAAAGAAGGAGGCTTCCGAAAGCCTTGTTGATTCTTGTGTGGAGGGACATATGGCTGCTGCTGGTGCGGAGGAGGAGTAGGATTGAGCACATTTTGACTACTCCACCTCAAATTGGGGTGGACGTTCGGCTCATAATAGGTGTTTGTCTGCCTGTAATGTTGAATAGCAGCACAAGACTCATAAGAATGTGGACAATTATCTGAAACATGTCCCTCTCCTCCACATCTCTTACAGACGAAAGGACCGTCTGAAACAGCATTCACATGGTAGATTCCTTCTTTCGAGGGTCCTCCCAACTCATACTTATCGAATCTCGCCGTGAGAGCCTCTAATGCAGCTACAGAAGGAGATTCAGCACTCCTCCTTTTATTCCCTCTGGAATTTCCATACTCAGCTTTATGGGTGGCTAAGTCTGTGGGAAATAAGTCTGTTACTTCCCTTAAACTAGAAAGATTATAACGATTTAATGCAGATGATCAATGGTCATAAAATAAAATACATAAACAAAAGTAAAGGATTCAGAAATAACCTTTGGTCCTAGCAAATATGGCCTAAGAATAATATCAAAATTGATATTCGCCTATTAGTTGCACCCAAGACGATCTGGGATATGCCCTTTGATTATGCTAGAAATCAATCTAAAATTTTATGTAAAATTTTATTGTCTTTGTGTTCTTGTGATGAGAGAAAGAGAGGCTAGGTCAGAAAAAGCATTAGGTCAGAAATAATTCCCTACCTTTCTTTTTATATAGACCGAAATCCGAAATCAATTAGGAAAGAAATAACCTCCTAATTTTTGGCCAAACAGACCGAAAATAAGGAGTGCATTTTCCTTATTTTGGTCTTTCCAAAAATATATAAAGTGTGTTAAATTGTCATCTAGTGAGGATCGAACCCATGACCTCTTGGCTTGTGTACCCTCACTATTACCACTATGACACATTCAACTTGTTGATATTAAATACAACTGATTATATTTAACTACGAATTAACAGATTAATTCGTCCAAACTAACCTTATATATATTTAATTAAATATAACTTATTATATTTAATTTAAGAATTTACAGTTAATTCGTCTCAACTTAATATTATTTAATTTTCATTAAATAATTATCTCATCAACACATTGACTAACTTTTTAGTCATTTTGGGCATCAATGTAATTATATTTCTATAACCACATTTCTCAAATACGTCCTATAGGTGTGACCTTTAGGGACCAGTTGATCACCGCCATCTGTATGATAATAACGTCAAACTTTCTAGCAAGCCAACCGTTATTAGGTAAACGTTAATCAACTGATTAAATATACGAAGTATACCCTTGTGAACCTGTAAGAGATTTACAAATGTTATCACACTAATTTGTGGAGGACACCAGCTCCAACAAACTCCCACTTGTCCTCACAAGTGTATGTGCGATAACCGATTCCCATATCCTTTAAAATTTCTCCCACTCAATGTAAAACAATTTGCAAATCCGAATTCACAAAGGTAGTATTTTACAAGCGATCAGTATCAAGAGTGGTTTTCCCGACTAGAGAGTAACTTAACTGATAAACGAATAAACATTCGAGCATGGCCATGCATTTCAGTTACAACTCCTCGAGTGGCCCTGAGAAATAACTATACCTGATAAGGGATGGATATTTTCCTCAACTCAAATCTTGCAGATGTAAGCACAGTATGAAATGACCCAGAAAAAATCTACTTAGCCCCAGTTACGGTAGACTGTGAGAAAGAAACCAAAGTCACCCAAAAACTGCCTTAATCTCAAGAGACAGTTGATAGTCAAAAGAATCGACTCTAGATACACAATAGATGTCCTATCCACGACCTGGCACTGAATGTTATAAAACATTTAGGACTCCATTACGTTGTCACAAATAAAAAAATTGTCCTACGAGGTATCGTCATAATCTCGTATCTGTGATCGATTAGTCAACCGTTTAAATTATGGCTCGTTGAACTCACCATCAATCGACTGCACAATATAATAGCCGGAGTTATCACCTCACATTGGCAATTACGGACCTAAACAAATATAATGTAATTCAGTTCACTTTGTGGCGTTCAATGTTGTCAGTACAATCCACATGAAAAACAAGATATTATATATAATACGATGAAGTTGTAAATAATATATGAAAAAGATAATGTATCAAATCCATAATCAAGTACTACAACTTAGGAACATGTTTAATTCCCATGGAATTAACATGCCCTACATGCTTATCATAATTCAACGGTTTGGTGAGAGGATCTGCGATGTTATCATCCGTCGCAATCTTGTCAATCACTATCTCTTCTTGCTCCACGTAATCACGGATCAGGTGAGCCTTCCGAAGTACATGTCTAGATTTGTTGCTAGACTTTGGCTCCTTAGGCTGGAAGATGGCACCTCTATTGTCACAAAAGATGGTGATCGGGTCATTCGAACTAGGAACTACCGAAAGCCCTTGTAAGAATTGACGCATCCATGTCGCTTCCTTTGCTGCCTCCGAAGCGGCATAGTACTCGGATTCAGTAGTAGAATCTGCTACAACACTCTGTTTGGAACTCTTCTAGCTGACCGCAGCACCATTAAGAGTGAAGACGAACCCGGATTGAGATTTTGAATCATCTCGATCCGTTTGGAAGCTAGCATCTGCAGAGGTCGGTTGCGCATAGCTTAGTATCGCCTCCATAAGTCAGTACCCAATCCTTAGTCCTCCGTAGGTACTTGAGGATATTTTTGACTGCTATCCAGTGTGTCTCACCTGGAGTCTTTTGGTACCGACTCGTCATACTCAATGCATATGCCACGTCTGGACGTGTGCATATCATGGCATACATGAGCGATCCTATTGCAGAAGCATAAGGAACACGACTCATGCGCTCAATACCTTCAGGTGTCGTGGGTGACTGAGACTTGCTCAACTGCATCCCAGTCGTCATAGGAAGGTTCCCCTTCTTGGAGTTGGTCATGCTGAACCTCTCAAGAACCTTATCTAGATAAGACTCCTGACTAAGTGATAACATCCGTCGTGATCTATCTCGGTAGATACGGATTCCCAAAATACGCTGTGCCTCACCCAGATCTTTCATCTGGAAGTGGTTCTTCAACCATTCTTCAACCAATCAAGAGTATGTCATCGACATACAATATCAAGAATACAATCTTGCTCCCACTTGACTTGATATATAAGCATGGTTCTTCGACCGATCGAATAAAGCCATACTCTTTTATCACTTGGTCGAAACGATGATTCCAACTCCGAGAAGCTTGCTTAATTCCATAAATGGAACTCTTAAGCTTGCATACTTTCTTAGGATGCTTAGGATCTATGAAACCTTCGGGTTGCACCATGTATAACTTTTCCTCCAAATAACTGTTTAAGAAGGCGGTTTTCACATCCATTTGCCAAATCTCATAATCATGAAATGCGGCCATCGCTAAGATTATCCGAATGGAACGTAACATGACTACAAGTGCAAAAATCTCATCATAATGTAATCCTTGCACTTGAGTGAAACCTTTTGCCACAAGTCATGCCTTATAGATATCTGGTTGCGCGTCTACAGACCGCTTTATTTTGTAAAGCCATTTGCACTGTAGAGGTTTTACCTTATTAGGTAAATCAACTAGATCCCATACGTTATTCTCATACATGGAGTCCATCTCGGATTGCATGGATTCGAGCCATAGCTTTGAGTCGGAACAGGCCATAGCACCTTTATAGGTTACGGGTTCATTACTTTCTAGAAGTAAAACGTCATTTTCCTCGACCATACCAATGTATCTGTCCGGAGGATGAGAGTCTCTACCCGACCTCCTAGGTTCCTCAGGAATATTAACCATATCATCAGTTAGAGGTACAGCTTCCTCCATCTGTTCCTCGGTCGTTGGTTCTGGAATCTCCGACAGCTCGAAGGTTCTATTACTCGTCTTGTTCTCGAGAAATTCTTTCTCTAAGAACGTCGCACTAGCCGCAACAAAAACTCGATGTTCGGTAGGCGAATAGAAGTAATGACCAAATGTTCCTTTTGGATAACCTATAAAGTATGTCTTGACCGATCGAGGGCCGAACTTATCCTCGTGTCTCCACTTGACATAAGCCTCGCAGCCCCAAACCCGAATAAAGGACAAGTTAGGTACCGTTCCCTTCCACATTTCATATGGAGTCTTGTCGACAGCTTTAGACGGACTTCGGTTAAGTATAAGAGCGGCTGACAAAAGAGCATAACCCCATAATGATTCAGGCACTACTGTGTGACTCATCATGGATCGAACCATATCAAGTAAGGTTCGATTTCTCCGTTCGGACACACCATTTAATTGAGTAGTTCCAGGTGGAGTTAACTGTAGAGCGATTCCACAGTCTTTCAGGTGTTTATCAAACTCATTTGAAAGATATTCGCCACCCCGATCTGAACGGAGTGCTTTAATCTTTCTACCCAGTTGGTTTTGTACCCTATTCTGGTATTCCTTGAATTTCTCAAAGGACTCACTTTTATGCTTCATTAAGTAGACATATCCGTATCTACTCAAATCGTCCGTGAAAGTGATAAAATATCTATAGCCATCTCTAGCGGTAATTGACATAAGTCCACATACGTCCGTTTGTATGAGTCCTAATAGGTCACTAGCGCGCATTCCAACACCTTTGAAGGAAATTCGAGTCATCTTGCCAATGAGACATGATTCACACGTGTCATATGTAGAAAATCCGAATGTGGGAATAGTCCCATTATCGACGAGTTTCTTCACGCGTTTCTCATTTATGTGTCCCATTCGACAATGCCATAGATAGGTTTGATCTTTGTCACCAACCTTTAATTTCTTATTATTCATGTCTAATACTTCCGTGGTTTGATCTAAGATATAAATTCCATTTATGGAAACTGCTTTGCCATAAATCATTTCATTAAAAGAGAAAATACAACTATTATCCTTTAAAATGTAAAACCGTCTTTAGCAAGTACGGAAACAGAAATAATATTCTTAGATAAACTGGGTACATAGTAACAGTTATTTAAAGATAACTCAAAACCACTAGGGAGTTGGATTACATATGTTCCCTTCGAGGCAGCAGCAACTCGTGCTCCATTCCCGACTCGCAGGTCCACATCACCTTTTTCGAGAGGTATGATGTTCTTTAGGCCCTGCAAATGATTACACAGATGAGAACCACAACCAGTATCTAGTACCCAAGTTCCGAAACTTGCATGGTTAATCTCAATCATATGAATATAAGATGACATACCAACAGGAACGACGCGGCCTGCCTTGATGTCCTTACGGTAGACGGGACAGTTCCTTCTCCAATGTCCAGTCTTGTGACAATGGTGGCACTCTATGTCACCGCCCTTGCTCTTTGTCTTGCCCTGTGAGCCACTAGTCTCACCAGGCGCACTCTTACCGTTTCTTGGCTTCTTAAACTTTGGCTTACCTACAGCTAGGTCGCCATGAGCCTTGCCCTTACCTTTACCTTTGTTGTAAATCGTGAGAACATCCTGCTTCACGCTCCCACTCAATTTCATATCCTTCTCGGTCTATACGAGAAGGGAGTGTAGCTCATGAGGACTCCTTTTCAAGTCATTCATATAGTAGTTCGCCCTGAAAAGGGCAAAACCATCGTGAAGAGAATGAAGCATTCGGTCAATGACAATGATCTCACTGATTTTACAATTCAGTGCCTCCAGTTTCTCGACATTCTCAATCATGTGAAGAATGTGTGGGCTAACCGGTTGGCCCTTCTGGAGTTTCGCATCAAAGAAGCGACAGGTATGCTCATATGTAACGATTCTCGGTGCCTTTGAGAACTCGTTAGTGAGCGTGGTGAAAATCTTGTTTACACCTTGGGCAATGAAGCGTCTCTGCAAATTGGTTTCCATTGCAAAGATGAGTACATTCTTTATCGCACCCGCTTCCATAACGAAATCACTATAAGCGAGTGACTCATTGACTCCTGCATTTGGGCCTGGGTTGACCGGTATTGGCTTAGTTAAATACCTGAGCTTACCGTCAGCAGTGGCAGCATTCCATAGTGCCGCCTCCCAGTCCGCAAAATTGGACCCATCATTCTTCAGTCGAGTGGACACTGATTCATTTGGTCCATAAACATTTTTAGCCAGGACGAACGATCTAGTGTGGCACTAGGCATTGGGATTGCGTTATTTCCAGCCATTTGTTGTAACAGTATTATTGATAATAAATGTGTTCTACACTGCGAAAGAAGAATAAAATAATAAGCATGTGCATCGTTTTTATTTTAAGTCTAATGAACTAATGTCATAACGCGAAGACTCAAAAACATTTATACAATTGACCTCCCTCAAGAATTCTATAAATGACCCCAAGACTCAATTATCTGTAAATTGATAAGCTAACCTTTTAGCTAATTCTACCGTTAGAATTCTTGGTCGATAAATTTCTGTAAATTCTATCTATAGTCCATCATAATCACGAGAAACTCTTCGGACTATGATGTTGAGGTAAACTAAGTCAACACAACTACTTACCCAACGTAGAAGGGGTCATATTAGGCCTACCGACGAAGAAGGGATTCATAGATGTTTGCCCTTATAAAGACTAATCTCAATTTCCGTTTTAGAGGAAGATCCCATCAACTTTATTTAAATTCATTTTAAGTGAACTATAATCTAGCATGCGAGAATGATTAAACTAAAGTGATGGCTTAAAGTCTGTGACATCTTCATGTCCATGAAAACTAACATACAACCTATATGAGTCAATTTTCATGCATTTTAGTAGTAGGTGGTTTGGTTTTAGGCGGAATATGATGCATAAACTAACATGTGAATGAAAAGCAATAAGAATGAAAAGACGTAAAAACAGTAAAAGTCCTAGTGTGGCCTATCCTATCAAAATGAACAATAAATACAAGTTTGGAATCCATCCTTGGACCCGAGAAGCTTGTCTTGATGTTCCATCTTGATCTATGTAGCGGGAGTGAGCTTGAATCTTTATCTTTAGTCTTCTTTGAAATTACAATAATTAAAATTACATAATTGACCTATTAATTACATTCTAATTTCAAAACCCAAAACTAAAATAAAGGAGATTCGAGATCTCATAATTACATAAAAATCATGTTTCCTTCATTACGAAAACATGATTGACTAAGGCCACACTAAGTATTACAAATTACAACCGATTGCAAAAATTAAATACGTAAATAAAATTCATTCATTCGATTCATTCAACAAAAATAAAAGCATCAACTAAAATAAATTAAACATACATAATACAATACATTAATTATGTTGATTAATTTATCCAAACCACCTATTTAAATTAAATTAGGTGATAATTCCGCAATTTAATCACATTAATTCATACTCAATCCATATTAAACTTGTAATATGAATTCTATCCGTCAAAATTTTAAACTGCTTTAAAATAACTCGGTATCATTAAATTGTGAACCGATTCACAATAACAAATTGGCCAAAAAAAAAAAAAATCAAAATCCAATGCTTTAAATATGTCTCGGCCAAAAAAAAAAACAATTTTATTTTATTTTATTTTATTTTTTTTAAAGTCACGGCTGAAATAAAAAAAAAACAACCCCTTTCCTATTTTAATTTGGTAAATAGGAAAAAAAACAAGGAAAAACTTTCCATAAAATTTTTTCTACATCTTTTTCGGCAAAAGGCAATGAAAAAAAACTTTCCTAATTTTTTTTTTCTTTTCTTTTTCTCGGTTTACCAAAACCAAAAAAAAAAATTAACAAATTTTTTTTTCGTAAACCCTAAAAACGCCCTTCCTTTTTTTTTTCTCTTTTGCGGCACTTATGCCCTAATTCAAAGATATGATGAAAAAGTTTAAGTTGCTATTAGGACATGATTTAGCAAATACATTAACAAACATGATTAATCGTATATGCTAAAACTATATAGCAAAAACGAATTCTTATATCAATGACATGATGATACTATATGTAATTTAACTTAATCTGCATTAAATCAAAATCTACCAAATTCTTCATATGATAATTTTAACCGATTAAAACAATGATATGATCTATAGAAATTGGTTATATATCATCAAACAAAAGAAAAAAAAAGGCACAATAAAAAATTTCGAATCACAAAAAGAAACCCCAATTTTTTTGAAAATCAGGTTATGTTTACATACAATTTTTATGAAAATCATCAAGATTAAAATCGTAGCCTAGTGCTCTGATACCACTTGTGGGAAATAAGTCTGTATACTTCCCTTAAACTAGAAAGATTATAACGATTTAATGCAGATGATCAATGGTCATAAAATAAAATACATAAACAAAAGTAAAGGATTCAGAAATAACCTTTGGTCCTAGCAAATATGGCCTAAGAATAATATCAAAATTGATATTCGCCTATTAGTTGCACCCAAGACGATCTGGGATATGCCCTTTGATTATGCTAGAAATCAATCTAAAATTTTCTGTAAAATTTTATTGTCTTTGTGTTCTTGTGATGAGAGAAAGAGAGGCTAGGTCAGAAAAAGCATTAGGTCAGAAATAATTCCCTACCTTTCTTTTTATATAGACCGAAATCCGAAATCAATTAGGAAAGAAATAACCTCCTAATTTTCGGCCAAACAGACCGAAAATAAGGAGTGTATTTTCCTTATTTTGGTCTTTCCAAAAATATATAAAGTGTGTTAAATTGTCATCTAGTGAGGATCGAACCCATGACCTCTTGGCTTGTGTACCCTCACTATTACCACTATGACACATTCAACTTGTTGATATTAAATACAACTGATTATATTTAACTACGAATTAACAGATTAATTCGTCCAAACTAACCTTATATATATTTAATTAAATATAACTTATTATATTTAATTTACGAATTTACAGTTAATTCGTCTCAACTTAATATTATTTAATTTTCATTAAATAATTATCTCATCAACACATTGACTAACTTTTTAGTCATTTTGGGCATCAATGTAATTATATTTCTATAACCACATTTCTCAAATACGTCCTATAGGTGTGACCTTTAGGGACCAGTTGATCACCGCCATCTGTATGATAATAACGTCAAACTTTCTAGCAAGCCAACCGTTATTAGGTAAACGTTAATCAACTGATTAAATATACGAAGTATACCCTTGTGAACCTGTGAGAGATTTACAAATGTTATCACACTAATTTGTGGAGGACACCAGCTCCAACAAAGTCATCAATGATCTTCCACCCCTTAGTCTCTCCCATATTCTCAGCAAATCGGCCACTAGCTGCAGCAGCCAAGATAGCCCTCTGATCGTCATACAGCCCGTTATAGAACTGATTGCATAAACTCCACTTTTCGAAACCATGGTGCGGAATGGTTCGCACCAACTTCTTGAAACGGACCCATGCCTCATGAAAGTTCTCATCGGGGCCCTGTTTAAAGCTCGTGATCTGAGCTCTAATGGCATTAGTCTTCGAGGCAGAGAAGTACATCTTGTAAAATGCTAAAGCCAGCGAATTCCAGTCAGTTATCCCATGAGCAGCTCGGTCCAGATCCCTATACCACTCCCTTGCAGCATCGCGGAGTGAGAAAATAAACATGGTTTCTTTTATCGATCCGGGGGTCACGCCGGTGGTGGGGGTATGGAACAGCAGTAATCAATAAAAGTCTCCATATGCTTGGCTGCATCTTCATTTGCAGCTCCCCCGAATTGGTTTCTCTCAACCAAATTGATATAGTACGGCTTCGGCTCGAATTTTCTTGCCTCCCCAGGTAATGTAAATCCCTTATAGAGATTCGCAGCTGTCGGCTTAGAGTGACTGGCAATAGTTGCTTCTTCGGCCATTTCTAGAAAGTCCGGAGAAGTGACAGTCTCAGCTGATGAATTAGAAATAGGAGATGAAGGTGGATCCTCCTCAAACAGAGCGTTCTCGTAATAATTAGACAGAGTACTCAGCTTTTCCTCTGTCGGCAATATCCTAGATGATCGCCTCAACTCACACAAAGTCTTCTCAATCTCAGGATTGATCGGTAGTAGTTCACCACCCTGTGACCTGCGCATAAGAAGAAACTACAAATAGAATATAAGAATAGTTTAAGGAACGGATGCCCCTTAAACTAAAAGAAAGACTAAAAATAAAACAACTAATAATTTAAACAATTGCCTCCCCGGCAACGGCGACAAAATTTGACACGGCTATCGTGTACCCTGTCAAAGATAAAACCTAACGGTCTCAGCTAAAATGTAGTAGAGGCAGTCGAGTATCGAATCCACAGGGAGGCGGTGCAATTATCAGTTGCCTAATTCTAATCTTAAGGTAACAAATGGGGGTTGTTTGAATTGGTTGCTAAACTACGAGATTTAAAAGAAGAGAAATAAAGTAAAGAGCAGTAAAAGCAGGGAAATAAGATTAAACTATCAAGAGAGAAGGGACATGTCGGGAATTCGGTTCACTACGGTAGTCTAGTGACTCAGCTGTAAATGATTCAGACGAATTATATGCGAGACGGATGTTGAAAGGTCCTTTCGATCCACTTTCTATCCTAAATTACCACTAACTTAACTTTCATTCTCATTAGGGTAGTCTACTGTTCATAGCAGGCCTATTTAGTCCAATCTTTCGATCTAGGATTAATTTTAGCCAGATTAAAGGATGACATAGAAGCGTGCACTCAACTATGTCGAATAAATACAATTAAATTGCTATGGTGACAGGGTCTCACAATTAATTCATCTAATTCATTCACTACATCGTCACATTTCTACCGCAGATCCCCTAATCCCAACATGAAAGGGGTTTAGCTACTCATATCGCTAATTAAACTAATAGCAATTAAATTCCCAGCAATAAACATTATAAAATAAACAATAAATTGCATAAAAGAGAAATTAGGGCAGAAGAAATAATGAGACAAACAAAGAATTAAAGCAAACAAAAGGTTAATTATTATTAAAGGAAGAGAAGGAATTACAATCAATGCGAATCCGGCGTAGAGAACAATCGAATCCGAGCAATAATAATCCCAAAGCAAGGTTAGAGTAAAGAAGAATGAAGTACGCAGTAAAAGTTTTATGTAAACTGACTAAGATAGAAGCTAGATAGTCCTAATGACCTAGTAAAGCGTGCTTAAATAGCAAAGTAAATAAGTTTAGCGAAATAAACATTCACACGGGCTGATTAAAGCCCATAACCATCAAAACCACTCGATCGAGGGGATTAAAACCACTCGATCGACCAAATCCTCAGCCAAAACTACTCGATCGACCAGAAAGTTACTCGATCGAGTAGATGGTCTTCCTGCAAGTTAAGGATCGAGTACAAAGTGCTCGATCGACCACTCTGGGACGTAGAAACCACTCGATCGACTGGTAAAACAGCTCGATCGAGTACTTTGACTTCATTTCAGCTCAAGTCCTCGCCTAAATGCCTCGTAATGCGTGCCACGACGCTTCCAAATGCAGTATCTCACTCTGGAACAATCCCGTCTCCTCTAAATGCATGCAAAAAGGACGAAAAAGGGTACGATTCCACTACTTTCGCGTTCATTTCTACAAAATGGACAAAACGAACCAAAGTAGCCAATTCGGGGCAAAATACCATAAAAACAGTATAGAAATGCATAGAAATACGTGCTGAAATAGGCTAAAAAGACTATATATTAGGCACGTATCACATAAGTTGAGATCACAACAAGCAAGCAAATAAATTATGAAAACATATTAAATTAAGCATGAATTATTCCCCATGTCGGTTTCCCCTAATTAACCATTAACCCTAGCTAAGGAAACTACTCACTCATTATCATGTTGAACATGCTAGCAAGGTTGTCAATCATACCAACAAAGTGAAACATGATGAATAAATGAAAGGAATTAGCAATAATTAAAAAGGGATTAAGAGAATTATACCTACTAATGATTCCAATAATAAAGCAAAGAATAAAAGAAGTACTTGATGCTTGATTGGAAGGTTGTCAATCTCCCAATAATAACCCAAATAATCTTCAATTACCCAAAATAAAGGATGAACAAGAGAGAGATTAAGGAAATAAAACTTGTATTAAAGCTTGATTAATTGTTGATTACAAGATTAAAGAGAGATTTGATTGATATTAACTACACTAAAGATTGCTAAGAAGAACATGCTCTTCTAATTAGACTAGTGGGGTATTTATAATGGGGATTAGGTACATGAATTAGGGTTAACTAAGGGCTTAAATGATGATTAAGTCCCTTGTTGAGGAAACGCCGGTCTTTTTGGGAAGACTCCGGTCTCTAGGGAGACTCCGGTCTCTAGAAAAAGATGTGCATCCTTCCTTGAAGCTTGAAGAAGACGAAATGGGTCTGCCTGGGAATCCGGGCGTCTTTAGCACGGTACGAGCGGATTTGGTGATTTCTGCCCGGGCGTCTTGGGAGTGAAGACGAGCGTCTTCTGGAGCTTTTGCCCGGGCGTCCAGAGGGTGAAGACGCACTGGTTGTGGGTGGTGGACGGGCGTCTTCAGGGGAAGACACACGGATTGTTAGGCAGTCTTGTTTCTTCTTCTTTTCTTCCTTTTTCTTCATAAAATCCTTGGAAATTTCCTCGGGGATGCAAGGATCTTTTCTCATCATTGCCCATCTACTATAGTATGTACAAAGGCCTTCTAATCTTGTCTCTCCTTGATGCTTGGTCATTGAATTCAATCAATTTAGTCTCATTTTGCCATGAAAATGCAAGGTTTGCACTCCTTTCCTACCAAGGGATCAAAACCTCAAAGAATATGCAAAACAAAGAACTAAAGACAATAAATGACCCAAATATGCACTAAAAAGCATGGGAACAAGGCTAATTTGGGGACTAAATATGCTCTAATTATGGTCACATCAGTAATACTACGGTTTTATGAGCTGTTGGGTACTCCATCGAGTAAGGCTTACTCTGTTGAGTAAGTGTGTTTTGCTTTTTGGACAGTGTTATGTCTGTCGGGTACTCGATCGAGTAGGGGGAAACTCGATCGAGTAGGGGCCACTCGATCGGGTACCTCACTTACTCGATCAAGTGCGTCGAGATTTATGGGTTTTTGGCCGGGTTTTGATAGCAATGTGAGAATGATATAAAATGTACTTTTCGTCAGTTACTTTTACTTTTTACTTTATTTTAAGTTTCACAAAGAGAAAACAAAAGTTACGTAGCTTTCCTATCTCACATTGCTATAAAATCCAGGGGCTTGAATCATGAGATTCCAGAGTTTTTTACATCGTTGAGACCGTCGTATTGTGGGTAAGATCCTTGTATAGTTTTTATGTTGTTTCGTTAATTTTGATTAAACCCTGGTTGGGAAATTTGGCGGGTTTTGGGAGTATTATTGGTATTAGATTGTGATTGTATGATTATATGTTGATAGGAGGTGATTTCGTAGAGGAGCGTTTCTGATCTGCTGTTGTGTCGATTTTGGTGATTACATTCCAGGTAGGATTTCCAACTCAATTATTGTATACAAAATTATGAGGTGGTTGTTGGTTGTTAATTGTTGGTTAAGGCATTTGAGTGGAGTCACTTGTAGGAGTGCCTTCACGCCCTTGATTCGTCCCTTGTGAAACCCACCACAAGAGGGGATGTGCACATTAAGGAACATGGGTTTGCGCTCGGCAAAGATGAGCCGGGCTTAGGTGGGAACAGCTACGGTCCCCCACTGGCGGTGTGGATTACTTGTTGCGGTCGTAATCTGGCAGGGCTAGACCTTCAGGCTAGCCAGGTGATTGTTGATGTGACGGTGTTGGAGAATTGTGTTTTGTATTTCGCTGTTGTATATCTTTTATTGTGTATGCAGTAACTGACCCCGTTTAATTGTTTTAATAACTGTGGTGATCCATTCGGGGATGGTGAGCAGTTATTGAGCAGGTATGATTTGGATGCGCGAAGGATAGCTGGGCATGAGTCACCACGAGTCATCTAGGAGTCTTCCGCTTTTGTGTCGAACATTTATTTACTTTAACTGGTTTGGTTTTTGGAGCAGTTGTATCGCACTCTTTACAGTTTTGGGTTTTGATGTATTTACTTAAAACTATTTATTTAAATTATGTTCTTTGATGGTCTATTTGATATACATTGCCTCGGGTAACCGAGATGGTAGCACTGTCATGCATTAGGTGGTCTTGGTATGGCACCTTGGTGTATGGGGGTGTTACATAGTGGTATCAGAGCGACGATTTTGGAACCTGTAACAAATGAATTTAATGAACCTGGAGAGTCAAATTAAAATTAACCCGGGTAGGAGTTTTTAGGAGCTAATGTAAAGACTTGGGAGACGTCTTAAAGTCGCGAGCTCGCCCTACAACTTTGAACCGGTAACTATGGGGTGTCATGGGATCGCTATGTGTTTACTAATGTTCATATGAATATGTTGGATGCATGATGTGTGGTTGAATGGAGGATGTGGTGGAAAAGGTGAAGATAGTTGTATATGATAATATGATTGTGGTTAAGCATGATGCGTCATGAAATGATTTATAATGTGACTATAATAGTAACATATGAATAGGGGATGTTGTGTTGTATGCTATGTTTTGGTTTAGACGAAAAGTTATAAATTTAAAGGTATGCGGGTAGTTAGAAATGTCAGCATGACTCGATCGAGTGGGGGTAACTCGATCAAGTAGGGTGGACTCGATCGAGTGGGCTGAGCTCGATCAAGTGGATATATGACAACGTTGGGCATTAGCCGCTGTTTTGTGCAACTTGATCGAGTAAGAGGAGTACTCGATCGAGTGGGGGCTACTCAATCGAGTACGTATGTGACTCGATCGAGTGTGTTTTTACGTCAGTTCTGGTCAGGTTTTGGAGTTGGGGAACTCGATCGAGTAAGTGGGCAACTACGATCGAGTGGGTGTGGTAGGCTTTGAGCCGTAGGCTATGTGCTTACGTTTATCTCTCCTCTTATAGGTTAAAGATATGCCACCAAAGAGGTCTGCTATGTATGCTAGGGCACAAGAGATGAGGGTTGATGAGATTCCCAAGATGCTTGAGCATCAAGATGAGCTTACCGAAGCTCTTAAGAGGTTTGGGAAACACAAAGATGCCGGGGTAGACTTTGCCAAGATGAGCACTACGATATCCCGCTTCAACCCAAAAGAATATATGGGTACTGGTGCGCCAATTTTGTTCAACAATTGGCATAGAGAGATAGAGAATATATTGGGAGTGGTTCATTGTCCCGAAGATTTTAAGGTGCAATAAGATGCGTTCTACCTGAGAGATGCAGCGGGGGAGTGGTGGGATAAGGTGTGAGTGAGTGCCCTAGACCTTTAATTGAAGCAGGGTAAGTCTGCTATTCCATGGGTTGAGTTCAAGAGAGCGATGAGAAGGGAGTTCGTTCCAGAGCATGTTCGCAGTAAGTTGAGGGAGGAGTTCAATTCTTTCAAGATGACCTCAGATATAATGGTGGCGGAGTATTACCACAAGTTTAATGAGAAATCGAGATATGCTAAGGATATGGGGCAGAGTTAGGGGAACTTAGCACTTCGGTTTAAGAAGGGGTTGACCTATCAGATCATAGAGAAGCTACCGGTTGGGGTCCTTACTGATGTTAAGGAAGTGTATGTGAGGGCAGGACGAGCTGAGCGGTTGGTTGAGATGGCCAAAGAGAACAAAGAGAGGGGCACGGAAAAGGGAAAGGCTGAGAGTGAGGGTGGTGGTCAGTCCAGTTAAAAGAGGGGTAATCACAACCAGACCAGGGCTTATTCATCGGGATCGGGTTTCAGTGGTGGAGCTTCTTTTGGGCGTGGACGTGGTGGTAGCAGCAGTTGGAGTATCTCGTGTTTCAACTGTGGTGGCATGGGCCACAAGTGGGATGCGTGTACTATTGCCGAGGGGAGAGGTTTTCGGAGGCCATCGCAGGGGAGCTTTTCGCAGGGTCCGACACAGAGCTATGCTAGCAACCGACCAGCTGGGTCGTGGAATAATCAAGGAGGGCAAGTTAATAACAACGGTGGATTCAACCGCAATGGCAGTGATTCTTATCAGAAACCGGCGGCTAACAACAATCAGGGGTCAGCTGCCAAGCCATCTACTTTAGCTAGTACGGTACAAGGGGGTGGACAAAACACCAGTGGCAAGCTGTTTATGATGGATGAGAAAGCTGCTGAGGATGATGCACACGTGATCACCGGTACCTTTCTTGTTAATGATGTTTCTACCTTTGTTTTGTTTGATTCGGGGGCGTCACACTCTTTTGTATCGTCGGGTCATGCTAAGTTTATGGTTTTGAGAGAGTTTGAGTCTGTAAAAATAAAGTTTTTATACCGTCGGGTGAGTCAGTGTCTTGTGGGGGGTTATATAAGGGTGTATCTATGATAGTTGGGCAGGTTGATCTTCCAGTGGATTTGTTTGAATTTCCTATGAATGGTTTTGAGATGATAGTTGGGATGGATTGGTTGGGTAAGTACAAGGCTAGAATAAACTATCACCAAAAGAAATTTTCTTTGAGAGGTCCTAAGGGAGATAGTGTGTCTTATCGTGGGTTTGTTGTCAAACCCAAGGTCAAAGTGATTGCATCGGTGACCTTGAAGTCTTACCTGAGGAAGGGGTGTCCTTTGATTCTATGCCATGTAAAAGATCATAGTATGGTTGAGCCGATAACATATGAGATACCAGTGGTGGAAGAGTTTCCAGATGTTTTTCCAGAGGAGATACCGGGTTTACCACCAAAGAGAGATATAGATTTCAGTGTGGAGTTGAAACCAAGGACGGGACCGATCTCTAAGGCCCTGTACCGCATGGGTCCTAAGGAGTTAGGGGAGCTAAAGAAACTGTTGGATGATTTGATAGAGAAGGGATACATTAGACCTAGTGTATCGCCGTGGGGAGCACCGATTTTGTTTGTAAAAAAGAAAGATGGGAGCTTGAGGTTGTGTATCGACTATAGGGAGTTGAACAGTGTTACAGTGAAGAACAAGTATCCTTTGCCAAGGATAGATGATCTGTTTGGCCAGCAAAGTGGGGTCAGAGTATTTTCAAAGATTGATCTGAGATAAGGGTACCATCAGGTGAGGATTCGGGATGAAGACATACCAAAGACAGCTTTTCGTTCGAGGTATGGTCACTATGAGTATGTGGTAATGCCGTTTGGGTTATCTAATGCACCGGCAGTGTTTATGGATTTGATGAACCGGGTCTTCAGTCAGTTCTTGGATCAGTTCGTGGGGGTGTTTATAGATGACATCTTATTCTATTCCAAGACTAAAGAGGAGCACGAGGAGCATTTGAGGTTGGTGTTGCAGACTCTACGCGACAACCAGCTGTATGCAAAGTTGTCTAAGTGTGAGTTCT
The DNA here is from genome assembly GCF_048544455.1 of Silene latifolia. Taxonomy (NCBI): domain Eukaryota; kingdom Viridiplantae; phylum Streptophyta; class Magnoliopsida; order Caryophyllales; family Caryophyllaceae; genus Silene; species Silene latifolia. Next base: position 139,587,176 of record NC_133534.1, on the reverse strand, counting down.
GGCTAGAGAAGGTGGCTTTTCTGGGTCATGTGATTTCTAAGGAGGGTGTATCTGTGGATCCTAGCAAGATAGAGGCGGTGTCTAAGTGGAAAGCACCAAAGAATGTGGCCGAGATCAGGAGTTTCTTGGGTTTGGCAGGGTACTATCATCGGTTCGTGAAAGACTTTTTGAAGATTGCTAGGCCTATGACCGCGTTGATGAGGAAGGAGAATAGGTTTCGATGGGATGAAAGTTGTGAGACGGCGAACAAACATTAAAGGAGCGTTTGAACACAGCTCCGGTCCTAGCATTGCGTGAGGGGAATGTGTGGACGCAGGCCCACGGAGGCGAAAAGCGAGCAAGCTTTTCTTGTGCATTTGTGGAGTCGCCACCAATTTATGTGGAAATTTCGAAACCGTTCGAATACTTCGTGCCATGTCAAGACACAAAGTAGTGACATGAACACCAAGAATTCGTTACCCTTAGCATTCTATGTCTAGAATGACTCTCGTGGATGCCAATGAACACAGTTGTTCACAGAGATATGGAGTAAGGGGGTGATGGTACGTATTAGGAAGCTCTTTTGATCGAACACCTAATCCCGCCCGCCTCGATAGCGGCCTCTACTAATGATTAGGGAAATTGTCTATACTCGATATGTTGTCGATTAGATGCATGCAATGCAACATTCATTAGATTAATCCTAGCATGTGAGAATTAAACTAAGTCGATAAACACGTAATTTGACATGCAATTGAGTCGTAGAAGGAATTTAGATTGATTACATGTGAGAGCATACAAGCAATACGATAACAGAAATACAATAAAAATACAATAAAGAAAAATTCCAATAATTACATTGGATTTATTGATTTATGTCGAAAATACATTTAAAACGGATAATTTTTGAAAAGAAAGAACAAATAAATAAACAAACAGAAATTAGGTGATAATACGATTAATAGTTTATTAAATACGTAATCAATAAACTAGGTCAAGGCAGAAACATGAATTCAGGGACAGAAATCAACCGGGAACAGACGCAGCAGAGCTGCGTCCTTTGGAAGAGGCGCAGCAGTTGCTGCGTCTGTTCCTGGGTTGAGTTCTGGCTGTGAAGCCGGAACTGCATCTCGTTAATATTCGTAGGTAAACTTAATGCTTGATTATGAATAATTGACTCAGATAGAAGTGATTAACAAATTATTTACATGTGATTGAGTCATAAAAATGATAAAACACGGATAAAATTAATTAGAACGAATATATACAAGATTAATTAGGCCAATAATGGATTAAAATGAACTAAGACAATTTAATTAGGTTAAACAGGTTATTAATGACGAACTAATGATGGTGACGATAAACAACAGATGCAAATATGTCAATAGTGAATTCCAGAGACTTAATATGGATGAATCGAATCTCTAAAACCCGAATTGATTTTAATGACGAAAACCCGCAAATATGAATTATGAGGGATTTAAGTCGGGATTTTGAAAAATGATAAATTATTAATGAATTGCAGGTTAAAATTATCACATGAGAATTATTGTGTTGAAAGAAACATGAACAATTGAAGACGAAACAAAACAATAAGACGAACAAAAGACGAAGGAAGAAGAAAGGAAGCAGGAACTGCGTCAGACTCAGGAAGAGGCGCAACAGGTGCTGCGTCCCTTCGAAGAGGCGCAACAGTTGCTGCGTCCTTTCTCGACGTTTGTCTCCTATTAATCCGAAAAAAGGGTTTGAAATAAGGTTTTACAAATCGGTTTTAAGCGTATATTCGACGTAAATCTTACAATAATGATTACAAAAATAATGAACAATAATTAAAAGAAGGATTTACACCCTCAGACTTTCATGTTTGACGAAACGAGATAAACTAAGTAAACGTTTAGTGATGCTCGACTCGAATGTACGACGAAAGTGCCCTCTTAGAGGAAAACGAATAAGATTGATTAAGTTGATTGATGTGGAGTTGGTCAAATTAGTCGGTCATGCAAAACGAGGCTGGTACTCAGAAGGATCCGAGCTTACGTGGTCAAAAGTTCAAGCAGGTAGACGCTAAAAAGTAAGAACGTGGTCTAGAATGCCAAGGCAGAAGAGAAGGGCGGACACTCGCGTGAGAAATATGTGAGACCGAAGGTCTCTATTTATACTAATCACACGACAAAAGTTAGAGTTTTCGGAGAAACTTTGGAAGTGAATCTTGAAAAGATACGAAAAATATGCAGAAAAGGACTGAGGAAGAGGCGCAACAAGCACCGCGTCTCTTGGAAGAGGCGCAGCACCTGCTGCGTCTTTTCCTCAGTGGTTTCCTCCTGCGGAAGAATGATTTCCGTGTTTCTATTATGGAATAGCGGATTAATCTTATTTCCTTAATATTTTATATGATAATTTCGGGATATATTTTACCAAAGATTAAAGGATTGGAAAAAATATGGAATAGAAATATCCGGAACATTCCAGAACATTCTGACTCTCGCATTTTAAAAGGTTATTAGAAAATGAAGACGGTTTTTGACCCGGACTCCAAATGTACTCTAATTACTGCCAAAACGACCGTACCGGCGCGTATATGACGACTATGAGGTAGACACAAGTGTTTGAGCGATCACTTGACGATAAACTTACAAACTGTCACAAATCGTTCCGTGTACCAAACATGCGGCCCAATCATCACCGGGTGGTTTGCGGGAGGTGCAGAAATGAGGTATCTACAGAGCCCCCACTTTGATTGAGGCTTGGACAAGGCAAAAGTCAAAATATAACCATCAGGTCAATCGAAGATTACAACCTGACGACTATGGCGACGCGAGGCGGCTCAAGGGGTCTCAACCAAGGACTTGTCGTCGGGAACATTTTAGAGTCTGTCGACTATCGGGGAGGGTTGTTTAAAGTCCATTAGACTACGTAAGGAGGCTAGCCAACCATAAGAAGAGACCATACCTGAGATTCCTTGAAACTCCAAGGGGAAATAAAACGCGATATTAGAAGAGGCAGCAGGACGTAGGCAGGAACTGCTAGGAGAAATCTGCTTGGGTCGGCTTTCAAACAAACTTCGGAATAGCTTGGGGTCGATGTTGCTCTCCAAGTGTTGAGAGGGACAAATGTGTGTCCGTATACTCTCGTCGGGGACATAATCGGGAACTGATCTCCATGTCTCGAGAGGGACGATTGGCTGTCCGTGTACTCTCGCTGGGGAACATAATCGGGAACTTATCTCCATGTCTCGAGAGGGACGATTGGCTGTCCGTGTACTCTCGCTGGGGGAACAGAATAAAGGTGTGTCGAAACACCTGTCAGAAAATATCCGCTCGTTGTGGCAAGCAAAGTCTTGGTAATAGATATATATTACGATAGTTTGCAGTCGGCTTGGAAATGCGGGTCTGGGCGAAGAAGAAATTTCAAGTGGACCAAATATACAATGTGTGGTACCAAGGAAGAGGCGCACCAAAGATGGGCCCACAAATAACGAACTTATAACGAATCTTTAAAAAATAATTTGGAGGGAAGCTGAGGAAGAGGCGCAGCAAGAGCTACGTCTCTTGGAAGAGGCCCAACACCTGCTGCATCTTTTCCTGAGTGCGGTTTTCCTGAGTAAAAACTCGATGAAACACGGGATTCATTTCATAATTTCGAAACATAAAATCTCAATTACTCTCTAAAATTCCAACAATTTCTCGTCAAAATTTGATCAAAAGCTTGCATTTGCCATGACTAATCGAGGTATGTGTATTAATTTTGCATTAATCTTCCGTATTTGATCAAATTAGATCGATAAAACAGGGGTTTTCAACCCTAAAAAGTCACCCTAAAAAGTCGAAAATTTGGGGCTTTCCCCCAAATGATTTTGCCTTGTAAAATTGACCTTTCAAATGGATAATTGGTAGTATAAGGATCATAACCATGTATTTGTTTCGAATTTTCGTTGAGCTTTGGGCATTTGAGTGAAATTGAGACGGTCTCACAGCTAAACTGTATATTGCTTCAAAAATAGCATTAGGATTGCCCATTTGCAATGAAACTTGGTATTTGGAATCCTCATATGATGGGTAAACTTCCTACCATATCGGGATTTTAATTTGTGACAGCTTTTTTTAGGAAACTTTTCTAGGGCATAATCGCCGTTATAACGAAATGCTGTCGAAATTTCGACTCGAACCCATGACTAGGCTTAAACTTAGGCCTGACATGACCCAAATTACCCCATTAGCGGACGGGTTTGTGAGAAAATTGGCCAAAGATGGCGAGAAAAGAGCGATTTCGGAGCTTCGAAAACTCGAAGTCCCCTAATTAAGGCTTGTCGTCACTTGACGCGGCCTAAAGTTGCTTTAATTTTGCAGGTGATGAGGCTTCTATGTCAGGGAGAGCTCCCATGGACGTGGACACGGCTCTTGACCCTTCTCGTACGCTTGAGGATGCGTTTGAGCAGGCTTTCACTGCTGCAGTGGCAGCTGCTGAGGACGAGGTCGTCGAGGAGGAGGTTGTTGAGGAGGAGGAGGCCCCGAGGCGGGCCAACGTCGGACGAGGTGGTCACCAGCTGAGGGGAGCCCCAGAGTGGGCTGAGAGCTGGGACAGCAGACACCTCATCTGGGCTGCGGAGGGTCACCTGTCCTACAGGACGGTGAAGAGCTTGGTAACTTGAACTCATCACTCTTTCATTCATCTTCTTTCATTTCTATTTGCTATTCCTTTTCCCTTTCATTCGAACTAAAGATAGCTCTTGCTTCGAATCAAAATAGGAGGCCGGGAACATCAAGTCATTCTTGGGTTACACGGTGATGATGGGGGCCTACGAGAGACTGTTAGCAGAGGAACGGGCCATCATCGAGCGAGGAGCGTTAGGTGCCTTGGTACAGGCTTGGAGAGACATCATGAGGAGGAAGATTCGGGCTAACCTTAGCCTGGTTCGAGCCTTCCTGAATCGGTTTTGGGACACGACCTCTACCTTTCACATGCCTTTCGGTGAGGTTGGGGTCACGTTGGAGGACTACGGCATGATTTCTGGCTTGCCGTGCGGGACTAAGGCGGTGGTGTGGCCGGAGACAGCCATGAGGGTAGACTCGGCTGAGGCTAGGAGCTTGATCGGCTGGAACTTGATGCCGAAGGCTGCTGCGATTCCCGGGTTGGTGCCTAGTTCCTATGTTCGGGATTACTTTGCTGGGAATAGACCGACAATAGTGGTGATCGATGGGAGGGAGACGGCTCCTCCTCCTTGCACTGCAGAGCAGAGAGTCCGTTTGTGGCTCTGGTGGTTCTTGTCTTCGATCTACCTCGGAGACAAGGGTGAGAGGCTGTTGACGAAGCTTATTCCCTTCCTTTATAACCTGAGTGGCCTAGGCCATTGGGACTGGGTCACTGCTGGCTTTGCGGTCCTCATTCGCTATATGAGGGCCATGGTTCGTCCGGAGTTGATAGAGAAGGGGACTTCTCCTGCCACTGTTGGTCCTGGACTGTTGCTGGAGGTATGAACCTCCATTTCTTTTCATGAAAGATCATTTCTTTATCGAATCATAAAAGATCTTTATTGACTATCTTGTTTTACAAGCGTGGGTGTACTCCTATTTTCCGAGTCTCGCGCACAAGAAGACGGAGCCAGGGGAGAGAGCTTATCCCGTTGTGAAGGATTGGGTGATGTGTCGCACGAAGAGCCAGCATTCCTTCCACGACGCTTGTCGACGGGACGTGAACGCTCTACAGCTGGACGGCGTGAGTATCTTCGAGCCACTTTTCTTTGTTCACTTTTTCATTGCTCATTTTCGGAACCCGATCATATGAATAACCTCTTGTTTGCTTTTCATAGTGGGTGCCCAGGCCTTGGGCGGACTACGCTGGCGCTCCTCCTTTTGTGGCTGAGGTCCTTCGACCTAAGAGCTCGAACCAGTTGCTTTCGAGGACGTCGATGGGTCATGTGTGGTACTTGGGCAAGCGCTTGGCTCGTCAGTGCTCCCGAGATGTCTTGACGGTTCCCATCGATCCTCCTCGGATGATGTTCAGGGAGCCTTCCGATGCTGAGAAGGAGGCTGACTTAGCTGGCGTCGGTGGCGATGCCCTCCTTCTTCCTGGTGAGGAGTACTCGGCGTTCCTCTACGGGAGATTGGCGTACTGGCCAGTTGTGGTAAGTGCTTTATTCCTTTTCGATTGACATGAAAACATGATGAATGATCATCAATTATTGAAAACCATTTGAATTTTGCAGGAGGTTGAGATGGCGGGCATCGAGCCCCCAGCGTACCCCGAGACCCTCGAGTAAACTGATGCGACGGGGATGATGACGATCCCCGTGCTTCGCGATTTTGACGCGGCGGTGAGAGATGCTGGTCTAGACGAGTGGCAGCATCTGATTCAGAGGGTATGCTCCCCAATTTAATCAGCTTTTGTATAAGAATACACTTGTTTAAACTTATCAACTTATTGAGGATCCTTGAAATGTAGGCTGCGCCATCCCGTTTCGTGGCTTTGTGGAGGGTAGCCAACCGGCTACGGGCTACTGCCATCGAGGTACTTGCTGGTGGTCGAGGACGTCAGGTATGAACCTTCCGTTCACTTCATTTTTTTATTTTCTAACTTTCCTTATGTTTGAAATGATTGACATGAGCCAATTCTTGTCGTTTGCAGAGGGAGCGTGACTTGGAGCGAGAGCTTGCCCAGTCCCAGGAGGAGACAGCTCACCTGCTGAGGGAGCTAGATGTCCGCGATGCCGAGATCGCTGCTCTCGAGGCGAGAGTTACCGAGTTGAGCGGTGAGCAGCTGTAGTTTGTTGCTTTTTGTCGTTTTTGTTGTTGGCTGTACTTCACATACTTTTGTACGTTTTGGAACCTTCATTTTGCATTTTATACACTTTGTTTCGGGCTCGAGCCCCCAGTTTGGTGTACATATTTCCTTTTGGTTGTATATATGATGGTATGAGTGTCTTTGCTATTGGGTTGCTATGTTTGTACCTGCAGGTTAGCTTTTGAACAGGTTTGGTAAATGACGGTTTATGCCGTCATACTGCCGAAATGAAATTGCACATAAAACACATATTTGTACACATGGCCTAAATTAGCGCAAGACAAACACTCGAAAATTAAAAAAGTTTACTGAAAATGACCGGACGGTAGGGAGGGTTACCCCCTAAAAAGAAAAGAAAAAAAAATGGAAACGTATAAGTTTGAAATGTGAAATGGAATGGGAGTGAAATAATTTCCCCAAAAAAAGAAAATTTTAATAAAAGAAATGTGTAAGTTTGAAAATGAATATCTAAATTTGGTGAAATGATTCCCCAAAAAAGAAAATTAAAAAGAAATGTATAAGTGTGCTGAAATGACGAAAATGCCGATATTGCGTCGAAATGCGTGCCCGTGGAATTTTGGAAACGCGCAACATGGTAATTTGACGGATTTACCAAAATAATAACCCGTATGAATAGGAAATTATTCTTGGAGGAATTAGGAAATATCCAACGCGGAAAATCATAGAAAGAAGGCTTAGGAAGAGGCGCAACAGGAGCCGCGTCCCTTTGAAGAGGCGCGACAGGTGCTGCGCCTGTTCTCCAGTGTGTCTGTCCTGACAGATTTTAGGAAACAACTTTTAGTATAAATATAGACGTCGATGGAGGTTTTATTCACATAATTCTTCCGTCTCTCTCTCTCGTCTTATTACATAAAAGCTCTCTAATTAAGCATACATCATGAATACTCTTGAAATCGGTCTGAAAGAGTGGACAAATGAGTTCTCTATTGTGGAGAAACACGATATGGGCGCCTATAATTTTGGATAGATCTTGAGTTTGAAGCTAGTCAAGGTATTCAAACCGTTCCTAGATGCTTGTCTGGATTATTGGGACCCGAATTATCACGTATTTGCCTTTCCTGGAGGCGATATTTGCCCATTTCCCGAAGAAATTGCTGCGATCGGTGGTTGGGACCCGGAGCATTTGCCTGCTATACCCTCTACTTCCCAAGGGTATAAGAATAAGTTCAGAGATTTGCTTGGGTTGACAAGAGCTGAGGTTGACCATCTTGTGACCTCTAAAGGAGTGTGAATGTTGGACTTCATCGATCGATTCATAAACAGGGCAGATCCTACCATTTCCTATGTTGCAAGGCGAAGGGCATTCGAATTTTACCTACTGCATGTATATGTCCTTCAAGGGCATGTTGATGTGGATTTCAGAGTTGACCCTCGTTACTTGAGCTTAATCGAGCAAATGGAGCTGCGTAGGAGCCCAGCTTGCCTGTGTTTAGGAGAGATCCTGTTGGGGTTAGATAACAGGAAAGCCAACCGCGACCTTCCTTATTTGGTAAGTCCCATCATATTGCAGGTAACAGAACGATTTTTTTTAATACCTGCGTTTTGGTAGGTCTGGCGTATGGAGCGTCTTCGATTGATCGAGCCCCCAGTTAATGTTACTGCTTATCATGCTCGCTCAATTGCAATGAGGACTAGACTTTACATGGTGGACTTCACTCGAGTCTGCAACTATTGGGAGAACAAACTGAAGAGTGATGATGGTCCACTGATTAGATGGATTGTACCATGGTGGCATCTCAAATCTGTCACTGGAGTATCGTCCTTGGATCCTACCCGATCAGTGCTCATTCTTGGCTTGGAGTTTATGATATGCATCTTCCCATAGAGGTTGATGAGGCAGGTTGGATTGAAGCAGACGATCTCGAAGCTTGATACCGTCCCGCAGACCGCTATGGCCCTTACCACTGAGAGCCGAAGAGAATGGGCCATCAAATGGGCTCAAAGAAACGTGTGGTTCTTGAATTCTTTTGTTAGTGCTCTATGGGTGTCAGATTCCTACTTGCAGTGGAGGAAAGCTACTACTCCGGAGGACGCGAGAGATTGAGGAAGCACGAGCCTGTTGACTACAAGGTTCGTGATGTAGAAAAGGAGAAAGAGAAGCATCTAACTGAGTGAGAGGAAGAAGCCGGATTTCGAGTTATTCATCCTTCAAAGAAAACGAAGACTTTTCCTGCCGTGGAAAAGGTGGTTGACAAGAATGGCAAGGCAAGACCACAAGAGAGACCGTTGGTGCTTAGGTCTGAAGTGGCGCAAGAGCGTCCAGCTCGAGGTCGAGACAAGAAATATGATAAAAATGACAAAGGCAAAGGGAAAATGGAAGAATAGCCCGAGTCTTTATTATTATTATTATTATTATTATTATTATTATTATTATTATTATTATTATTATTATTATTATTATTATTATTATTATTATTATTATTATTATTATTATTATTATTATTATTATTATTATTATTATTATTATTATTATTATTATTATTATTATTATTATTATTATTATTATTATTATTATTATTATTATTATTATTATTATTATTATTATTATTATTATTATTATTATTATTATTATTATTATTATTATTATTATTATTATTATTATTATTATTATTATTATTATTATTATTATTATTATTATTATTATTATTATTATTATTATTATTATTATTATTATTATTATTATTATTATTATTATTATTATTATTATTATTATTATTATTATTATTGTTTGTAATAAGAAGGTGGGGTTTTTAGAATCCTAGCCTATATTTTTTTAGCTTTATTTCTATTATGTAGCGTATTATTATTTCTATTATTATTCTTGTCGAACTCCAAATGCATATGCAAATGTCCTTCTATTTACATTTAAAATAATGGGTTGTATCCCGTGAAGGATTGCCTACGTATTCATTTTAAAAAATAAAATCAAACCCTTGCGCGTAGTTCAAGTAAATGTAAAAGCATAATTGTTCTAAGCAAGAGCTCGTAGTGAACTAGAAAATAAGCATGAGCTTTTTACTTACTCCTAAAGTGCAATTCAATTTATTTGATGATATGAGGATGACAAATTGTCAAAATGCAAGAGCAAGGTGACATTTAGCTTTATTTACCTTGGCCAGGGGCCGTTTATATTCCGTGCCACAGGAGCGACACGTGAGGTTACGCGAGGCGCGTTTTGTTCCTATTCTAGGCATAGTAACTTTTCAATTGGTCGAGGTTTGTCGGGTTGGCAAATTTATTCCCATTTAAGTCTGTGATCCTAACCGCACCCCCTGGAATTATGGACTTGACTGGAAATGGTCCGGCCCAGTTGGGTTTAAACTTTCCTCGTGGATCGACAGGTAAAAGAGCTCTAATTGATTTGAGGACCAAGTCTCCTTCTTTGATATTCCTTGGCTTAACCCTTTTGTTGAAGGCTCATTTGATACGTGCCTGATAGGTTTGCACATTATGCAATGCGCACAATCTTCGTTCATCCAGGAGGATGAGTTCTTCATGACTGTCCCTCTTCCAATCGGCTTCCGGGATTTGACTTTCGAGTAAAATACGCAAGGATGGTATTTCGAGCTCGACTGGTTTCACGACTTCTATGCCGTAGGTCAAATAGAAAGGGGTGGCCCCAGTGGGCGTCCTAACAGATGTGCGATATCCCCATAAGGCAAATGGTATCTTGCTTGGCCAATCTCGATAGTTGTCAATCATTTTCTTGAGGATTGTGACAACGTTCTTGTTTGCCGCCTCTACCGCGCCATTAGTTTGTGGTCTGTATGGCGAGTAGTGGTGATGCTTGATTTTGTACTTGGCTAATAATTGCTAACTCTCAGCCTGGAAATGTGACCCATTGTCACTAATGATCTCATGTGGGCAACCCTATCGACAGATGATGTTTGTTTGTATGAAATTTGCCACGTTCTTGGCTGTTAGACTAGTGTAGGAAGCCGCTTTAACCCATTTGGTGAAATAATCGATTGCCACTGGAATGAAACAGTGACCTCCTGTTCTGGTTAGGGTGATCTTTCCGATGATGTCGATTCCCCAAGCAGAAAATGGCCAAGGAGATGTCATGGTGTAGAGTAATGAAGGAGGGACATGTTGCACATTCCCGAAAATTTGGCAGTTATGACAATGTCTGATATATTTGATGCAATCGGATTCCATTGTGGTCCAATAGTATCCTAAACGCGTGATTTTCTTTTGCCATCATTGGTCCACTGATGTGAGGGCCACATTCTCCATCATGGACTTCTTCCATCACTTTCCGTGCCTGTGAATGATCAAGGCAACGTAAGATTACACCAAGAGGCGTTCTTTTGTATAACTCTCCTTGTATAAGGACGTATTGGGAAGCTAGTAGGCGTATAGCATGTTGTCCCCTCTTGTCCATATCTGGTGGATAGGTGCCGTTGAGTTTGAAGTTCAGGATTGCTTGGAACCAAGGTTCCTCTGTAATTTCTTCTTCTTCTGGGATTTGGTGCACGTAAGCCAGTTCTGACCGTCGTTCGATGCATAAAGGCATTTCTATCATATTATCCGGCATGTTAATCAAAGATGCATGTTTTGCAAGAGCATCTGCAAATTGATTTTCTTCTCGAGGTAGATGTAAGTATGTTACTTGATCGAAGAATTGGGCTACTTGGTCTATTCTGGCTTGATAAGGTGTTAGGCTTTCACTTTGAATTTTCCAAGATCATGTAATTTGGTTGATGATCAAAGATGAATCTCCATGTACGCGAAGATTCTTGATGCCTAAACCTACTGCTGATTATAATCCGATGAGACAAGCTTCATATTCTGCCGCGTTATTTGTCACCTCGAAGTCGAGTTTGACAGATATTGGTGTATGCTCGCCTTCAGGAGAAATGTGCAACACTCTTATTCCAAATCCTCTCAAGTTCGATGCCCCATCAAAATAAAGGTCCCAGGAGTCTACATCGGTTTGGAGTATATCCTCATCCGGAAATTACCAGGTGTCTATTGTTTGTGCATCATTGATGGGATTTTCTGCGAAGAAATCGGCAACGGCGCGCCCTTTTATAACTTTCAGAGGTACATACTTGAGATCGAATTCTGAGAGCATCAAGGTCCATCTTGCTAGGCCTCCATTGTGAACAGGTTTCTCGAAGAGGTATTTGACAGGATCCATTTTGGAGTATACTTTGACGGAGTAGCTAAGTATGTAATGGCGTAGCTTCTTCGTTGCCCACACAAGAGCAAGGCATGTCTTCTCGAGTGGTGTGTATTTGCACTCGTACTCCAAGAACTTCTTACTAATGTAGTAGATAGCTCTTTCTTCTCCTCCTACGGTTTGGGCTAGCATGGCGCCCATAGCTGTTTCAGTTACCGTGAGATATAAACCAAGAGGTTGATCTCGTTGAGGTGCCATAAGCACTGGTGGCTTGGCTAGTATATCCTTAATTCGGTCGAATGCCTTCTGACATTCATCATCCCACATGGTGTGATCTGTTTTCTTTAGCTTTTTGAAGATAGGTTCACAGATCATGGTGAGTTTTGATATGAACCGACTTATGTATTGCACCTTACCTAAAAATCCTCTAACTTCTTTCTCTGTTTGAGGTTGCGGCATTTCGATTAGAGCTTTGATCTTGGAAGGGTCTATTTTAGTTCCTCGTTGGCTAACAACGTATCCCAGGAGTTTACCAGATGTTACCCCGAATGCACATTTCTGAGGGTTGAGTCTCATGTTGTACTTTCGTAGCCTTCAGAAGAATTTGCGAAGGTTTGCAATGTGCCACTCTCTATCCTTGGACTTGACAATCATGTCATATACGTATACCTCAACTTCTTTATGCATCATGTCATATAAGAGCGTAGTTGCGGTGCGTTGATATGTAGCTCCGACATTGATTAACCCAAATGGCATAATCGTGTAGCAATAAGTGGCCCATTGAGTGACGAAGGCGGTCTTATGCATATCTTCTATGGCCATCTTGATCTGGTTATATCCTACGTATCCATCCATGAAGGACAATAGCGCGTGATCTGCTGTGTTATCCACCAATATGTTGATATGTGGTAGAGGAAAGTCATCCTTGGGACATGCTTTGTTTAGGTCTCTAAAATCAACACAAACCCGGATTCTCCCATCCTTTTTGGGTACGGGTACTATGTTAGCTACCCAGTCTAAGTACTCGGAAACTTTGATGAACCCGGCTTTGAATTGTTTATCGACTTCTTCTTTGATCTTAAGATCCCATTCTGTCCTCATTCGTCGAAGCTTCTGTTTTACGGGTTTGAAACCTGGTTTAATCGAGATTCTATATTCTGCAATGTCCCTGTCGATCCCTGGCATGTCTTTGTAGGACAAAGCAAAAACTTCTTTGAACTCGTGTAGGAGGTCTATGAAACTGGCCCTCTCGGTGGGGCTCAAGGTTGTCCCTATCCTAAGTTCTTGGGGTTCTAGTTCGGTTCCTACGTTGATGGGTTCAATATCTTCTATTATTGGCCCCTCTTCCCCCTCTTGTAGTATTTCTTTGGCTATGTAGGGAGGTATTTCGATTGAGTCTGGGCCTGGGTCATCCTCATTATCATCGTAAATAGAATTGCATTCAGAATAACCCAAAGAGTAAGCAGAACCTGATTTATTCATATTAAAATTTGAGAAAAGTTGAAACAAAGAAGCCATCTATTCTGTAGTCAGTGGCGGTAAAGGGACAACTGTTGGTACATTTCCCGAACTACTGTTACTATTTGATGCTAAGCTAGGAGAAACAAGGGGAGTGGGAGTGACGACAGGAGGAGACTCTCTAGGGACTTCTAGACTCCGACTCTGACTCCGACTCTGACTCTGACTCGAACTCATCGTCTTCTGGTTCTCCTTTGAATATCTCTCCTTCTCCAGTGGTGAGCTTGAAGAGTCTTCCTTGGTTGTTCATCCACTTGATCGATTTTCTCCATCCTTTCTGCTGATTTGAGTTGGTGATCAATGCGGTAGGGTTGAAATGATCGTCTTGAAGTATCATGGTAATGATCTCATCCTGTGCGACTCTAACAAATCGATCTTCCCCAAACAGTAGGCTAACAACTTGTTCGTCTAAGCAAGGTGCTTGACGAGTTTTGACGGTAGGAACCGTTTCTGGAGGAATGAAGTAGCAATCGTGAACGATCTCGATTCCGTCTAACTTCCTTTCGATATAGTGCCAAGGTTCGGGAGATCCATGAAAGAGTTCTTGACTTCCTTCCTTAGCGAAGTATCCATTTAGGGTAGGGAGATAGGTTTGCATTTGGATTACCACGTTCTTACGGTTTTGAATTTGGGCGAGCATCTCGAGAGCTTCCTCTTTAGTGGGTTTGTACCCTAATCCAAGTGGTATCTTTTGTGAGTTTCCTTCTTTGTAGGGTGCAAAGGTGTTCCTTCGGGTAGGATTCAAAGGCATTCCCGGGAAGTATCCCTGGGATTTGAGTATGTGGTTGACCACCAAATTAGAGTAGGGATTGAAGTATAAAGGTGCCAACTCGCTCTCTATGACGCTTATGCTTTGAAAGCCCCCAAGTTCATGTACTTGATCCGCGAGTACTTGGTTACTTGATCTCTTTTCTATTACTGCCTTGATGGGTGATGAAGTGATTGTCACCACTTTACCATCTAGTGGGATCTTGATCTTCTGGTGGAGGGTGGATGTCATCACTTTGGAAGCGTGAATCCAAGGTCTTCCCAGAAGTATGTTGAAGGATGCTTCAATGTCTACTATTTGGAACTGACTTTTCGTTCGATCGGCCCTGTGGCTATGGTTACGTTAACAAGTCCTACCACTTTTCATCGTGTACCATCATATGCGCGAACACCTTGGTTGGTAGGGGTGAAATCCGACTCTTTCATGCCCAGTTTGTATGCCGTTTTCAAAGGTATAACGTTAACTGCTGAGCCATCATCTACCAAAGTCATTGGCACATTCTTCTTCAAGCAAATGACAGCGATAAAAAGAGCCAAGTTGTGATTAGCGCCAAAAGGTGGTAAATCTTTATCCGAGAAAGTAACAGGGTTACTTAGCTTAGCTGATTCTTGGAAAACCAAGTTGACTACGTCATCGGGTGTAGAATTATGTGCCACAGTTAGTTTGGCCAAGGCTTGCAGTAAAGCTTGGCGATGTGGGAATGAGCTTGCAACTAGTTGTCAGACTGAAAGAGCAGCCTTTGTCTTCTGCAGTTGCTTTAGCAAATGGTCAGTAGAGGTATCTTTGTTATCATTTGGTGTGACAACGTTGGTTGGACCATTCGCTATGGGACCATTTTGAGAAGCGTTTTGGTATGGACGCCCTGAACGAGTAAGGTGGTCTACATCTTGATCCTCACTATTTTGGACTATTTCCCCACTGACTTTGACTAGGTAGTGTTCAGTGAGATACTCATCTTCATCATCGTCGGCCCACACTCCATTGATAGTAGCAAGTTCTCTCATCCTCATGATCTCGGCCTCGAATTGGATAATTTGGCCGACTAGTTCATTAACCACGGCTACTACTTCTTGCATTGTAGCATTTGGAGAGAAACTTAGTGGCGCACGTTCTTTGGGTGTTGCACGTGGATCACGTAGGGTTTCCACTACACTTTCTAATTCTGAGACTTGCCTATTCACACTCTTTGCCCATGCTATAAAGTCGGTGATGGTAGGGGAAATGGTAGAGTAGTTCCATTCTTCTTCTATTGCATGGATCTCATCTTCGACTGGAGAAATGAGGTGTGAACAATCTAAGGTAGATTCTTCACTTGTAATCATCAGAACTCCAAGAGGATTCTGAGTATTGTTAGGCTTGCCTCCAGGCGGTATTGGCAGGCGACCGTCTTCAATCATGTCTTGAAGCACATTCTTTAGCTTGTAACATTTTTCTGTATCGTGTCCCTTACCTCTATGATATTCGCAATACGAATTATCATCCCAGAACTTGGATTTGTTTTCTGGTTCGGGTGTAGGGCCTATGGGTTGAAGCTTACCCTGTTTCATCAGTCTCTTTAGAGCATTAGAGTATGTGTCCCCAATATTAGTGAATTTTCTTGGTGGGGTACTCTTCTTAGATGGCTCGAGAAGGCTAACTTCATCAGTCTTGCTAGTAGAGCCGTAAGAACGACTTGTTGAGCCTTGATATCCACGACCTACCGTTTTGGACAAGAGCCCTTTACGGATGTCATCCTCGATCCTTGTTCCTAGTACAGTTAAGTCTTTGAAGGTCTTAATGTTTTGGTACCTCAAATGACTCGCATAGATGGGCTTTAAATTGTACACGAATTTCTCCACGAGGGTAGCTTCATTTGGACGTTCAACAAGTTGGGTACTAGTCTTCCTCCACCTACTTAGGAAGTCGGTGAAACCTTCTTTGTCATTTTGAGTAGGAACCTCTAAAGTGCGCATGTTGACTTGGATTTCGGCATTATCCGCATATTGCTTAGCGAACTCAATTGCAGCGTCGTCCCAGATAGCAATCTTCTTGTGCTCTAGAGAATAGAACCATTGTTTCGGGATAGTGTCAAGAGATGAAGGAAAGATCCTTAAGAACATCTCGGGTTTAATGCCTTTGACAGACATGTAATCCTTGAAAGCACGGATATGGTTCAAAGGGTTTTCATGCCCCTTGAATTTAGGGATATCCGTCATGTTGAAGTTGGTTGGCAATTTGGAGCTCACGGCCTCATATTTGCGATTATTTTCCCTATAGATATCATCCCCTTTTAGATACATCAATTGTTCCTCCAAATATTGGAGTCGTTTCTCAGCTGCAGTTATACCTACGGGAGGGTTAACCTCGTGTGCTCCCATGGGAGGATTTTCATTCCCGAAGTCATTCACAAATTCATCAGACACTTCACTTTCTCGAGGAGGCAAACTTGTTTCCACAGTATATTCGGCCTTCGATTGTGTCGAGGCGATCATACACTTGGTCTTGAGTGACTTGGAGACGAGCTAGCGCGGCTAGGATTTGATCATTACCATTCAGGGGTTGGTTGTGGCTCACGTCGCTTGTGTCAGGCATCATGGAAACTGAACAATAGATCGACAACGAATCAAAACACGATCGACCGTTATGGCACACTTACTTGGAAAAAATGTTTTGACTTGTAGAGTGGGAGTGTGCCACTCGTGTTAAGTGAATTTTTGAAGAAATGACACAGTTTGAAAATATTGGTCCTAGTCAACTGTAGTGTAGTTGTAGGAGTGGACTCGAAGTGAGGTTTTGAAATGGGCTTTGAGGCCCGAATTTTGACTCGACAATTGGACAGAGTTTTGACTGGTTTTGCGCTAATATTGGGTTATGTTCGAAATTAGTACATTTTGAAAGAAATTTTGACTTTTACAAAAATCGTCATGGTTTTGTTTATAAATGGTGATCACATATGGTACAAGCATTTATACAGGCATTATAACGGGATGCTGAGTGCATTTAAAAGGGTTTTGGCTTAAAGGGTGCGTTGCCATACCGAACAATCAAACCCGGGGTCTGTGGAGAGGCTCGTACCAAACAAGAGTAAGGAAGTCCTTGATACAAACAAGAGTAAGTACTATGGTATGGATAATGTCAATCGCTATCCATCCTTAGGCCCAAATAAGAATTTGGAACGTCTAGACGGGACGATTAGTCGAATGGGTTGGGTTGGGCCTATGAAGGCCGAATAAAACGGTCTAGGAAGACCGAGTTATGAAAACCGACAACTGTCTTGTACAAACTATTCCCTAAACTTGTTCAAGTTTCACCCTTGGCTACACGTAAGTGTAATAATCCCCAACGGAGTCGCCAAACTGTGGAAGCGGGCCCACGGGGGCGAAAAGCGAGCAAGCTTTTCTTGTGCATTTGTGGAGTCGCCACCAATTTATTGTGGAAAATTGGAAACCGTTCGAATACTTCGTGCCATGTCAAGACGCAAAGTAGTGACATGAACACCAAGAACTCGTTAGCCTTAGCATTCTATGTTTAAAATGACTCTCGTGGATGCCAATGAACACGGATGTTCACAGAGATCTGGAGTAAGGGGTGAGGGTACGTATTAGGAAGCTCTTTTGATCGAACACCTAATCCCGCCCTCTACTAATGATTAGGGAAATTGTCTATACTCGATATGTTGTCGATTATATGCATGCAATGCAACATTCATTAGATTAATCCTAGCATGTGAGAATTAAACTAAATCGTTAAACACGTAATTTAACATGCAATTGAGACGAAGTAGGAATTTAGATTGATTACATGTGAGAGCATACAAGCAATACGATAAAAGAAATACAATAAAAGTACAATAAAGAAAATTACAATAATTACATTGGATTTATTAATTTATGTCGAAAATACATTTAAAACGGATAATTTTAGAAAAGAAATAATAAATAAATAAACAAACAGAAATTAGGTGATAATACGATTAATAGTTAATTAAATACGTAACTAATAAACTAGGTCAAGGCAGAAACGGGAATTCAGGGACAAAAATCAACCGGGAAGAGGCGCAGCAGTTGCTGCGTCTGTTCCTGGGTTGAGTTCTGGTTGTGAAGCCGGAACTGCATCTCGTTAATATTCGTAGGTAAATTTAATGCTTGATTATGAATAATTGACTCGAATGGAAGTGATTAACAGATTATTTACATGTGATTGAGTCATAAAAACGATAAAACACGGATAAAATTAATTAGAACGAATATATACAAGATTAATTAGGCCAATAATGGATTAAAACGAACTAAGACAAATTAATTAGGTTAAACAGGTTATTAATGGCGAACTAATGATGGTGACGATAAACAACAGATGCAAATATGTCAATGGTGAATTCCAGAGACTCAATATGGATGAATCGAATCTCTAAAACCCGAATTGATTTTAATGACGAAAACCCGCAAATATGAATTATGAGGGATTTAAGTCGGGATTTTGAAAAATGATAAATTATTAATGAATTGCAGGTTAAAATTATCATATGAGAATTATTGTGTTGAAAGAAACATGAACAATTGAAGACGAAACAAAACAATTAGACGAACAAAAGACGAAAGAAGAAGAAAGGAAGCAGGAACTGCGGCAGCCTCAGGAAGAGGCGCAGCAGTTGCTGCGTCCTTTCTCGACGTTTGTGTCCTATTAATCCGAAAAAGGGTTTGAAATAAGGTTTTACAAATCGGTTTTAAGCGTATTTTCGACGTAAATCTTACAATAATGATTACAAAAATAAAGAACAATAATTGAAAGAAGGATTTACACCCTCAGACTTACATATTTGACGAAACGAGATGAACTAAGTTAACGTTTAGTGATGCTCGACTCGAATGTACGACGAAAGTGCCCTCTTAGAGGAAAACGAATAAGATTGATTAAGTTGATTGATGTGGAGTTGGTCAAATTAGTCGGTCATGCAAAACGAGGCTGGTACTCAGAAGGATCTTAGCTTACGTGGTCGAAAGTTCAAGAACGTAGACGCCAAAAAGTAAGAACGTGGTCTAGAATTCAAAGGGATAAGAGAAGGGCGGACACTCGCGTGAGAAATATGTGAGACCGAAGGTCTCTATTTATACTAATCACATGACAGAAGTTAGGGTTTTCGGAGAAACCTTGGAAGTGAATCTCGAAAAGATACGAAAAATACGCAGAAAAGGACTGAGGAAGAGGCGCAGCAAGCACTGCGTCTCTTGGAAGAGGTGAGGTGCATCACCTGCTGCGTCTTTTCCTCAGTGGTCTCCTCCTGCGGAAGAAAGATTTTCGTGTTTCTATTATGGAATAGCTGATTAATCTTATTTCCTTAATTTTTTATATGATAATTTCGGGATATATTTTACCAAAGATTAAAGGATTGGAAAAAATATGGAATAGAAATATCCGGAACATTCCAGAACATTCTGACTCGGCATTTTAAACGGTTATTAGAAAATGAAGACGATTTTTGACCCGGACTCCAAATGTACCCTAATTACTGCCAAAATGACCGTATCGGGGCGTAGATGACGACTATGAGGTAGACACAAGTGTTTGAGCGATCACTTGACGATAAACTTACGAACTGTCACAAATCATTTCGTGTACCAAACATGCGGCCCAATCATCACCGGGTAGTTTGCGGGAGGTGCAGAAATGAGGTATCTACAGAGTGAGAACTTTGAGGTGTATACAGATGCTTCGAAGAAAGGGTTGGGTTGTGTGTTGATGCAGAACGAGAAGTCATTACCTTTGCTTCTAGGCAACTTAAGCCTTACGACGAGAACTATCTGACGCATGATCTAGAGTTGGGTGAAATTATGTTTGCTCTCAAGATTTGGAGGCACTATTTTTATGAAGCGACCTTTAAGGTGTCTTCCGATCACAAGAGTTTAAAGTACATCTTTTCTCTCAAGGAGCTGAACATGAGACAGAGAACGTTGATGGAGCTTATCGGGGATTATGACATAGATATCATATACCATAAAGGGAAGACAAACGTGGTAGGTGATGTGTTGAGCAGGAAGAGTATGCATTCTCTATGCACAACTATGTCTTTGATGAGGTTGAGAGATGAGGTAGGTAAGATGGGGATATATGTGATTCAAAAAGTGGTTGCTAGGTGAGACTTGACAGTGGAGCCGGATCTTTATGATGACATTCGCAGGAAGCAGGCTCTTGATTCTAAGATTCATGAGTGGAGGGCTTCAGTAGAGAAAGGGACAGTGTCTCGGTTCTCTATTCATTCTGATGGGAGTGTTCGGTTTGATGGGAGATGGTGTGTGCCTAAGGATAACGAGTTGAAATAGGTAATCATGACAGAGGCTCATTGCACACCGTATTCAGTGCATCCGGGTGGCGACAAGATTTATAGAGATCTGAAAAAGACTTTCTGGTGGCCTGGGATGAAGAGGGAGAAAGTTGAGTTTGTGGCCAGGTGTTTGACAGGTCAGAGAGTTAAGGGGGAGCAGCAACGACCACAAGGTAAGATTAAGTCTCTTAAGGTACCTTAGTGGAAATGGGAGTCTATCTCCATGGATTTCATAGTGGGTTTACCGAGGAGCCAACAAGGTAATAACATGATATGGGTGATCGTTGACCGTTTGACTAAGTCAACTCACTTTATTCCAATGAAAGATACATGGAATAAGGTGCAGTTTGCAAATGGCTATAGGAAGCATGTGGTGAGGTTACATGGGGTGCCAAAAGACATTGTGTCAGATCGGGATGCGAGATTCATTTCTCGGTTTTAGCAAGAGTTGCAGGAGTTGATGGGAACTACCTTGAAGATGAGTATTGTGTTTCATCCTAAAACAGATGGACAGACAGAGAAAAATACAAAGACTTTGGAAGATATGTTGAGAGCTTGGGTGATGGAGTTTGGTGTTATTGGGAAGATAAGTTGGATTTGATCGAGTTTTCTTACAACAACAGCTACAATACGAGTATTAGGATGGCTCCGTTTGAGGCTTTGTATGGGAGGAGGTGTAGGAATCCGATTTGCTCGGATGATCGTGCTGAGGCAATGGTTTTAGGACCACAGATGGTACAGGAGATGGTAGAACAAGTGAAGGTGATTCGGCAAAAGATGAAAGCGGCCCAGGATCGACAAAAGAGCTATGAGGACTTACATCGTCGGGACATCGAGTTTTAGGTTGGGGATAAGGTTCTTTTGAAAGTGTCACCTATGCGTGGGGTTATGCGGTTTGGTAAGAAAGGGAAGTTAACCAAAAAGTTCATTGGTCCGTATGAGATTTTGGATCGTGTGGGAGAGGTTGCTTATCGGTTAGTTTTACCAACAGCTTTGGATCGTGTACATAATGTGTTCCATGTGTCTCGGTTACGGAAGTATGTGAGTGACCCTTCCCATGTGTTAGAGGTGGAGAACATCTATTTGGATGAATCTTTGTCTTACCTTGAAGTACCAAAAGAGATTCTAGATCGCAAGGTTCGCAAAACTAGATCTGGAGAAACGGTGTTGCTAAACGTTTTATGGTACGATCATAATGTTGAGGAAGCAACTTGGGAGGCGGTAAAGGTTATGAAAGAGCGGTATCCGTCTCTTTTTTATTAGATATGTGTGGTTACGGGGACCTAACCATGTTTCTTTTAGGGGGGGTAGGAGATGATCGCATAAGGTTTTGATATTGGTTTATGTTGGTTTTGAGGCTGTATGGGTTGTGTTTGGGTTTTGTTTTTGAGTTTTCGTTACGTTGCTCTGTCGTGGTTGAGTTAGTATGTTTGTTTTTTAGTATGGGTTTGAACTTCGGGGACGAAGATCATTTTTAAGAAGGGAAGACTGTAATACTACGGTTTTATGAGCTGTTGGGTACTCCATCGAGTAAGGCTTACTCTATCGAGAAAGTGTGTTTTGCTTTTTGGACAGTGTTATGTCTGTCGGGTACTCGATCGAGTAGGGGCCACTCGATCGAGTACCTCACTTACTCGATCGAGTGCGTCGGGATTTACGGGTTTTTGGCCGGGTTTTCATAGCAACGTGAGAATGATATAAAAAGTACTTTTCGTTAGTTACTTTTACTTTTTACTTTATTCTAAGTTTCACAAAGAGAAAACAAAAGTTACGTAGCTTTGCTCTCTCACATTGTTATCAAATCCAAGGGCTTAAGTCGTCGGATTCCAGAGTTCTTTACAACGTTGAGACCGTCGTAGTATGGGTAAGATCCTAGTACAGTTTTTATGTTGTTTCGTTAATTTTGGTTAAATACTAATTGGGTAATTTGTGGGTTTTGGGGAGTATTATTGGTATTAGATTGTGATTGTATGGTTATATGTGTAGATACCCAGTATCTGTCGAGTTTCCAACAAACACCCGATGATTATCGGACTACAACATGCTTAGGAATAGCAGCGTTTAATCGATAGTTTGGTATAACTATACGTCGGAAAACTTAAAACCATTTCGAAAATAAAATATTTCAAAACTTTTCAAAAGTACCTGGAGTGTTTAATGCACGACGACGGGGTCGCAATGACACTAACTGGAGTCAAAACCAACACCGGACCAAAAAACGACATAAAAATTCAAATCCCGACTCCAACAACGAGTTAAACCGAGTCAAATACAAAAAAAAACTTCTTAAAACTTCCATGTTAAGTATTCCCGGAATGTTTGATGGTCAAGTACAAATCATGTCAGCCAGAACATGGGATAGAAGAAATCACGATTTCAATTGTGTGATAGTGACAAGACAGCTCGAAGACCCGCGAAATGGCTCGCGCCTCTTCGAGTAGCCCATACCGCCACGACGCTCAAAATGCACACAACCACCCATTTCTCTATAAATACCCACCTTCACACACCATAATCCTCACGCGAGTATCCGCCCCCTCATCTCTCCCTTAAAATTCTAGACTCGACTTCTTAAGTCACAAACCGACACGTGTATTCAACCTACCGATCGAAAATACAAGCGTTACACATTGCTTGGTACCGTCGTCGTGCATTAAATCAGTTGACCGACCACTTCGACCAACTACACCATCACTAAACTAAACAAAA
Organism: Silene latifolia; assembly: GCF_048544455.1. Classification (NCBI taxonomy): domain Eukaryota; kingdom Viridiplantae; phylum Streptophyta; class Magnoliopsida; order Caryophyllales; family Caryophyllaceae; genus Silene; species Silene latifolia. Next base: position 139,563,977 of record NC_133534.1, on the reverse strand, counting down.
CACTCTTTTACATTGCTAAAATGGTTTTTAACCGAGTTTTCCGACCAAACAAGTTGATACACTTTCGTCGATTTCTCGTCTCAAGCCTAGCATGTAAGTATGGGGTGGTAAAAATCCTCTTCTTTCATGTATTTCATCTGTTTTATGACTATAACACGCTAAAACATGCATAACATGATTAAAATTTAGGTTAGATGAGCCAAAACCGGATTTTGGCCGGAGACAGGGGCTGCTTGCATAGCAGGAGGGCTCGCGCCTCAATCCCCTCTCAGGCCGTAATCCAGCCGTGTTTGATCTCGTCTTTCCTTTTTATTTCATTTCTTATTTGTAATCGGTTTTTACCATTTCAAATATTACAAATCATTTTCATGATAAACTTTTAACAATAAAACATTTTCACTCTTGGTTCCTCATACCATGACGGTTTAAATCCGTGTTTCGGTGATAATACTTGGTTAATCACATTTTAAAAGGTATTTTAAAATCTTTTATTTCATTTCATTACTGTTCAAAACAAACATATTAGTCACAAAAACAAAGTCATCCTTGGTTCCACATACCATGTCGGCTTTTACCCGAGTACGATGATAAACATTGGCTAATTACAAACAAATGAACTTAAAATAATTAGTTCGTAATCATTTCTCAAAGCTATTCAATGCAAGCTTGAAAAACCGAACCCGACATCGAATATCATCAATACAATGGTGATTATTCAAGTCCAGTTTCTCATATTAACACAAAAGCGGTCTAAACGACCTTTTTAAACCAAGACGGGTTCAAACACTCTCTTTTCAAACCATTTTACAAACATTTTAACAGTCAGAAGACGTCCATTGGACAGTCAGTTGACTCGCGCCTAAACAGGCCAACTGTTTTCCAGTTTTCAAACCAGGACATGTCTGCATCCATCGCCTGATGGCTAGCGCCCCAATAGGCTACCTGATGCAGACCCTGCTTCCTTTCCAGCACTTGTCTAGGACGATACTAACTTCGATTAACCCGAATACAGGACGGATCAGATGACAAATCTGCCTCTTTTATATCGTATTTTCAAAATGCCTTTCTAAGACAAATGGATCACGTTATGCGCCATGAACCTAACTCGGTAAATGGATGTTTAATTTTCGTCTTGTATGCAAATTAACATTAAATCCAATTTGACATCAATTATTTTGATTTTTGGATAAACAACCGACATAGAAAGCTCACATGTTAGGTTTAAACTTGTGGATGCGCATTCATGCATTTACCCGTTTTATCAACTTTTGCATTTAACCAACCAAGATCGATCAGTAGAGGCCGCTACCGCGGGCGGGATTAGGTGTCCGATTAAAGGGCTTCCCAATACATACCTTCACCTCTTACTTAGAAACTTTGGATAGTGGACGACCTTATCCAGGGCGTACGAGAGTCATTATAGAGATAGGATGCTAAAGAGGGACGACTCCTTAGCTTTATTAACTATGTGAAACACCGCTTTTTGCCTTGGTTCACCTAGGTATAAAGTGGATTCGAACGGGTTTCAAGCATCCCAAAAATGCTTGGTGGCGACTCTGAACATCTCTTGCATCGTTTCGAAACCCTTGCCAAGACGAAACCGAACGATCTAAACCGATCCGGTCGAAAACATTTTTACGCCACCGAGCGTGGCTTTCAAGACTGCTATGCGTCCACAGATTGGATTGGCGTGTAGGTGGCATGTCCACAGATTGGGTCTCCACTGGGGAAAACTAGGTCATTTGTGCCTTTGTGATCCCTATATGGTGAGACTCGAACGAGGTCTTGGTTGAAATGCATTAATTGATATTACGGTCATAAGTCGAGTTCCTTGTCCGGGCCCACAACCAAACCCTTTTAGACCAATTGGCTCGTCTCGTCGGCGTGAGTTTTCTCATCCCCGCGTTTCGAATCCCGATTGAATCAAGCATACCATTGACGTTACATATTTCTGTTTCATCAAAGAGCTTTCATTTCCTTCGAGCACGAGGCTAGGGCACCGTACTTACACATTTTGTTTAGATTGGTATCCCTCTCGAAAATCGGGGTTTGATTGCTTGGTGTGTAGCCCACCTTTTTAAGCCAAAACCCGTGTCAGCATTATGCATAATATAATGAAACTGCGAGTGCTTATGTGTTATGTGATCTTAAGTCCTTCCGTGTCATTCTAAACTTTCAAAAAACACATTTTTGCGCCGTTATGCCGTTTCAAACCTCGGTCTTTCGTCGACTGTTGCATTTCAAAAAACATGCCTTTTAGGTCGTCGTAATGACGATTTTCAAACCCGGTTTTCTACAACCATTTCAAAAAACACGCCTTTTTAGGATGTCGTAATGACGATTTTCAAACCCTGTTTTCTACAAAAATTTAAAAAAAACACGCCTTTTTAGGCCGCCGTAATGACAATTTTCAAACCCGGGTTTCTACAACCATTTCAAAAGCAAGCCTTCTTAGGCCGTCGTAGTGACGATTTTCAAACTTGGTTGTGAAAACCATCTCAAAAACACTTTTTATGCCGTTATAATAGCCGCGTCAAGACACAGATTTTAACCTGTCTCGCGCCCACACGATGGCTCATTCAAAACCGCGACGACCATACACCGTCCCCGAGACCTTTTCAAACCTTTCAAAACTCGATCTTCAAAACATAAAATTTTGGATTTCAAAAACCGTCTTTGGGAACAACACATTGCTTTCAGAGCCGTCGCAACTCAAACTCAAGCCGTCTTTTGAAAATAAACATAAGACAACTTTTCAACTGATCGACTTTCGAAGATTCCTATTCTTCGGGAGCCGCCCATAAAGCGACAAACGAATCTTTTTGAAAATCTCTATTTTCGAAAATTTCAGTCCACCATTCCAATTCCGCCTCGTGTCTATCAAGTCGAAAAAAGCGTACTTATAGGTCTTTACTTATGAGTCGTCTCACCTCGAGACTCATTCAACGGCGTCACGCCATTACGTTGAACGCGAGTCAAAATCCGGTCAACACCGTCACATTATAAATCGAGTCAGCACCGAGGCATTACACACGGTTACCCTCGTCTTGTCGAGTCTAAAATGTCTTTTTGTCTTTTATGTTGTATGCGTTTAGTCGTTAAACCATATCGGATTGGGACGTAACATGAGCCATTTTACTACCTCAGAGCCATGGCCCCGTCTTCAGCTTCGTCCAACAACAACGTTGACAAAAGAGATCTCACGATTACTCAACTGGCCAGCCTGCTCACCTCTCTTAAGGTTACCCTGGACCGTGTCGAGACCCGTATGGACACCCTGTAAAACAAGGAAACCGGAAAACACAACACTCCGCCTTTGATTGAAACCGAGAAAAGGCTCAAGCTCTTGGAAGAGAAACTCCTAACCCATGGTAACAACATCCACCTTGAGAACAATCGAAGATTCGAGCCCGTTGGGGATCAACTACCCGACATCTTTACCTTGACTAATGTACCCAAGTTTAAGGGAGTGGAGGACCCGCTCAATCACATTCGGGCCTTTAAGGATTACATGTCTATTAAGGGGGTCAAACAGGAACTCTTCACCTGAATCTTTCCATCATCCCTGGAACCAATTCCACGCCAATGGTACTATTCCCTCGACCCCAAGAACCTTACTAATTGGGATGAAGTCGCCGTTGAAATTGCCAAACAATATGCCGACAACGTCGAAATCCAAGCCAACACCCGCACTCTTAAGGTCCTGACTCAGAATAATAAGGAAGGGTTCACAAAATTCCTAACCCGTTGGAGGAGGGTAAGCACTCAATTGGTCAGTAAGCCGTGTGAATCAACTCTGGTGGAGAAATTTGTCAAGAACCTCCGCCCAGTTTATGCCAACCTGCTGAGATAACAAAACATCAAAACGTTCCAGGACCTACAAATCCTCAGGACCCGCATTAAAGACGATCTCTGCAAGGGTGTCCTAGCCAAAACCAATGGTAGAGACTATCAAGGATCTACATCAACTGGATCTCACCCATATCGTTTAACGAAAAAAATCGATGAGGTCAACCTCCTCGAGCCAACCACAAAGAAAACTGAACGTCCTCAAAGGGTATTCAAAAACTTGGGAACAACCTATGCTAGTGCCCTAAAAAGACTCATGGACCAAGGGAAACTAAAGCCAATTGGGCCCACTCCTGACCCATCTGAGGCCAAGAAAACCCATTTCTGGAATCCCAATGCCTACTGCCAATACTACAAGGGTAAAAGTCATGGCACGGAGGCCTGCTTTAAACTGAAGCACGCCATCCAAGATATGATCGAGAAAGGAGAACTGTTGGAATATGTGTCCTCCGACAATAATGAGATCACGACTGTTGATCATGATGATCACATGTTTAAGTCTCATTAAAATGAATACAATTGGGAAGTAATATTGTTACTGTCAACTGGTCAACATATATCGGTAATGATTGGTCGACTAGAGTTTGACATTATCGTCGTGTGTGACGGTGGTGATCAGTTGACCCCCTAGGTCATACCTAAAGGGCAATACTCTTAATTGATTATTTAATTAATCGTATAATGTTACGAGTTAATTAAATTACTAGAAAATTGACGGACGATTTTGGAAGTAAAATTTACGTATCATATTGAAATGTGATTTAATAAGATACGGTCTGAGTAATTGAATTGTATCATTACTCGGATGAAATAATTGTTTAATGTAACAATTAAATTGAATGAATTGTTATAAATACAATCAGTTGTGATTTATAAATTGGTAAAATATTTTGGCACAAGTAATTATGATATTACTAAGTCGATTTTGTATGTGACGTATTTTTATTAATACGTTGATTTTTAATATGTTAAAAATACATAACAAATATATGTGACATGTGACATGTAACATATTGACAATTGACAAAATTAATATGGAATCCATATTAGCTAAAGGTGCCGAAAATAGGAGGGGCTTTTAAGCTAATTAATTGTTTAATTAGTAGCTAAACACAATGATTGTTTTGCTTTAGTAGCCATGCAAGCCTATGGTGCATTGTGAAGACAAACCATTTCATGCATTGGCTCACCCAAAAGCCCCCCCCCTACCACCCGGTTTTTGATGTGAAAAACCATCATTGGTTTTTCATTTTTATTTTACCTATTACTCTAAAATGTGTTAGAAATTAATTCATTCCACTCATCATCCAAAAACATAGTTTTAGAGAGAATTAAAATCCTCCCTTTTATCTCTCTAAAAACCGAAATAGTATAAGAGTTTATAAATATTTTGGTTCCATTTTTCTACCTTGATTAATATTATAACTAGTATTTGTAATATTAATTTAATTAAGAGGTGCCTTGGGTATAATACATAGGGAGAGATCTTACACTTAGATCTTTGTTCTTCCATTGGAAAAGCTCAAGAACAAGAAGAGAAAGGTGATCTCTCTTGTGCCCTAATAGCCGAAATTTACCATGTAAGGACATGATTTCTCCTCTATTTATTTTATTGTTTGCATGCATAAGATCCGTAATTAATTTTATGACAAATTATTTAGACATATAAGAGTATGTTATAATGTACATGAATCTACATTTCCTTCAATCGGTATCAGAGCGCCACGGTTGTTTGCATGCAAATTGGTTAAAAGTTTTTCCGAGTTATATGAATAACAAATAAAACTTGTAAAATTTGTGTTATTATGATATATCACGAAATAAATACATGCATGTTAATATTTCTGGTCCTAAAGTGTTTTAGGATATTTTGGTTAATTTTTCGGATTTTTATTGTTCATAATTTACAATAATGACATTTAAATGTGATTTTATGAGTAAAAATGTCATTTTTGGTCGAAAATTAGCTATACTTCGAATTTTAAGTTGGTTTTTGGATATGTTGTTACATATATTATTTTGAGATAACCTGTAAATTTTCATAATTGTTGCACTTGTTATGCTCGAAAAATGAATTTTTTCATCATTAAATTCGGATTTAAGGGATAAATAGGTTAATATGAGTTAAATTTTGAATCTGGTCATAGAAAATTAATATGTTGTCACATGCAATTTTACAAGATGTGTGTAAAATAATTGGCTATAAAGAAGTCTTTTAGCATGATTTATGAATTTTTGAAGAAAAATTAGCATAAATAGACATTATTAGTGAAAATTAATAAAAACATAATCTATGACTTAGGAAAAACGTCTAATGTTGCATTTTATTGTATTTTTCAGATCTAAAATTGAAAAGTTAATGAAAATAATTTTTCCATGTTTTTTATGATTATTTTATTAAATATCGATAAACCGCAACATTGTTTTTCCGGAAAATTTTCGAAATTTTTCACCTAAGATTTTGAACATTATGAGTGTCATGGAATTTTTCCAGAATGTTCATGAATTTAAATTTCAAATTTTGAATTTATTTGAAATTTTTGGATTTATTTGAAGTTTAATAGCTTATTTTTGTATTTTTAGTCCTTTTATGAACAATTTTGTAAATAAAAGTTAATTATGGTCAAATTACTAGTGGAGACTATATTTTGAGTCCTAAGAGGTTAGGGTAATTAACTTATGCATAAATATGAGTTTATGCATTTTTGTGATTATAAAATGTTGAAATCACGCAAATCCGTAAAAACCGAGTAACATACGATATTGGCTAATTAAAAGGCGATTTAGCATAAAAATTGAGCATGTTCATACATATTATAATGCTGCATTTTTCTTTATGATTGTCATAATTTTAATTTATGTAATTTTGAATTATGTAATTTTACTTAGTATGGCCTTAGTTTTTAATTGGTATTTCCCGAAATGTATGGGAATATCGATTCGGTTGTAATTTTTATTGTGATCTCGTATCACCGTTTTGTAATTTAATAGATTTATTTTATTTTAGTTACAAATGTATAATAGGAAATTTTGTAATTTATTATGTAATTTTATTCATTCCGGAGTTCCTAAAGACGGATTTCTTCAAGAATGGCGATACATAAAGACGGTGTTACCTCGAGATGCGTGCCACAACCGAAGTTCAAGGGACCAATGGAGTTGGTTTCCGAATATGTAATAGATTAATAGTTTTTCTATTTTAGGAAAGGCCATACTAGGATTTTTATCTTTATGCTTGCATTTTATTTTATGTCACATGCATCGCTAAATCGCCATAACTAAACATGCATTGTCTTTTATCGAGTTTACCGACCGTGTCAATTAGAATTATCGTAGTTCACCGCTTTAGTTCACTTAAAACGTGATAGATAATAAATTGACATGACCTCTCGCTAAAACTATCAATTGAGACATAGCCTTACCAAAGAGTAGAAACCATGAAAACCTATTTCGTGAGGGAGTGCACTCGGCCACACCGGGGTACAAACCTTGTTACGTAGGGGAAGTGGGTGATGAATGTTAATCCACCGAATTCATGTTGATAAGGGTTTCATCGGCCACACCGTGCCCAAGTTGATGTGGGTTTGGATCATGGACACATTTATTCGAAATTTGGATTGAACTCAACAAAAGTTTTTCGATAAGGGTTTCATCGGCCACACCGTCCCCTTGTTGAATGTGTTTTGGGCTATAGATAAATGTTAATGTAATATTATCGACCAAGAGTTCTAGAAGTAGAATCGATTAAAGCGTTAATCCACCGAGTTATATTGATAAGGGTTTCATCGGCCACACCGTGCCCAAGTTAATATGAATTTGGGTCTTGGAATCATTTATCTAGTTGGGTAGAGGTCACTAGAAAAATGCATAAAACTTGTTTAATTTCTACATTTTACGAGTATTATTTAAACGACAATTGTTTTACTCCTTATGTTTTGTTTTGTAGACCACTTCTTATTCATAACAATGGCAACACCAACTCCTAATGCTACACCACTCGCTACTTCATCATGGCTCCGATCCTTTATGGATCGATGTAAACTTGAAAAGAATGGGTCAAATTTCTCCGAGTGGGATGCCCAACTCAAATTAGCCGCCGAAGGTGACGACAAGCTTCGTTACCTTACCGAGGCCTCTCCACCCGAACCCTCCACTAGGTCCACCGCGGCCACTAGGGAAGCCTATGAGGCTTACCAAAAGGAGTCCGCCGCAATGAAAAATGTATTAATATTTGCGATGGAGGCGGAACTCCAAAGGAGAGCCTTCAAAATGGGCAATGCTAATGAGATTTACTCCAAACTTGTGACCATGTTTTCACAAACTCCGCGGATCGTCCAATATGAGGCGGCCGCGGCATTCTTTGATCTCGACTTCAAAGAGGGCCAAAAGGTTAGCCCTCATGTGCTCAAACTCATGGAGCTTGTCGAGACCTTGAAAATTCAAAAGGTTGAAATCCCCAAAGAACTCATCGTAGATAGGATTCTACACTCCTTGTCTAAAGTTAAGGCATATGTGCAATTCCGGGTGAATTTCAACATGCAAGACAAGGACGTATCATTTGAGGAGTTGCACAAGTTACTTGTGCAAGCCGAGAGGGACATGGGGTTAAATGTGAACCCTCCCATGGATGTGCTTAACATAAGCACAAAGAGTAAGGGGAAGTTCAAGAAGAATGGGAGAAAGGGCAAGAAGCAAGCTCCCACATTCACCAAAGCTAAGTCTTGTGAAGCTAGCACCTCCAAAGTCAAGAAGGGTCCTCTTGACAAATGCCATTATTGTAATGGCATGGGACATTGGAAGAGGAATTGTTCCAAATACCTTGGTGATATCAAAGCTGGAAAGATCACTCCAAAGAGGTAAATGACTAACCTTCTTTTATGTTTCTAAATTCAACTATGGTATTATGATGCAAAGTTGTGATAATGTATCTCCCTTTTTATTGTAAATAGGGCCTCCACCAAGCAAAGACAAAGGAAAAGAAAAACAAGCATGAGAAACCATGGAGAAGCTAAGGATAGCTTTTATGGAGCTTTGTTTTTCATTGTCTTATTTTAAGTTATGTTTTGAATTTTTAGAACTTTAAGTTTCCGTGTTCGACATGGAAAGGTATTTTGGATAATGGTTTGTATTTTGGATGATAGTGACTTGGTTTGCAACCCAAGTCACCCGTTTTATCATTCATCCTTTATGTTCTAAAATTTCATCTTTAAATGCTTGCGTTTTGAAACATAAGATTATTCACTAAAAGTGATCTAATAGACAATTATAATGACGGGTTTCATTATATGTCCACATGCTTAAGGCTTGTGTATGATCATTTATAAAGTGACTTTGAGTCTATGAACTCTCTTAAAGGTATGTCAACCACCAAGTACACATATGAAATCAATAACGATTAGTCAACCTATGAGGTAGTCCTCCTTATACTTCAACATCATTAATTTGTGTCTCATATGCTATCTTTGAATGCTTAGTGTATTCATTCTAAAGATAGAGTGGGAGAAAAAATGAGGACACAACACATAAGGCAAAATTAAAATTATGTACTTGTGTAAATGAAGATCTACGCAAGAGAAAATGATTTGAATGAAGGTATATCTATTTGCATAGTATGCCAAATAGATGAGATCTATGGTCTCAAGTTAGTTCTAATGACTTAAGAGACCAAGTGAAGTGTAGTAATCATAAGAATATAAAGGATAACTACACGAGGAGACCAAAAGAAGTTTTGGATGAAAATGACTAATGTAAAGTCTTAACAAGTTTTGACTAAGTTCTATATGATAAATTTTGACCAAATAGTTTCAATCATGAGTTTTACTTAAGAGCCTAAATGAATCATAGTAACATACTAGTTATGATCAAGTTGCAAAGATTGATATTCCGATATCTTCAATAGCCAACGTTTTAATCACGCAAATATCATTGTTTAACCTCGCTATGAAATGGTTAAACCTCCTTCCGAAAGGGTATTCCGAAGGACCTATTCTAAATATTATTTGTATTTGAATAATGACATTGCTACACATCATTATGACATGAGTGTGTTAGAGATTTAAAATCTCTTTCCGTAAGGTTGAGATGAGACCACTTCAAAATAGGCATTTTGAAAGGATATGATGGGAACATATATGGTTTTATCCTAGTAACTTGGCAAAGCGATTTATATTTATATTCTTGACAAATTTCGATTGAGAAGTCAATTTCGAAATATGTAGAATTGAGTGGGAGTTAGGAAATTCTCATGTGAAGATATGGGATTTAGTGGGAGCTATCATCCTTGAATGTATAAAAACTCATTACTCATTAAAGAATGACGAGCTAATACCTTCTTTCATAAAGAAGCTTTCGAGTTTTCAATTCTGGATGAAAATGGACAATGATGAATCCAATTACATCATGGGATGTTGGATTAGTATTAAGAGATACACATCACATCAACATACGCGTAGGTTATTTGTATGAATGAAAATGGGATTACCATTAGCAGTCATGGTAGTTCATTGAACCTAAGAACGGTTGATCTCATGATTATTAGTAACTAATGTTTCCGCAATTAGAATAATCATGTACATGTCCAATTATAAATCATATGCATAAGAGCATGATGATAGACTTGGTGAGCCAAAATAGAAACGTCATGAATTCTCAAGTAGAATCTGATGAGCGATTTCAGTGTTTGACGGAATGTTCTATTGTGTGTCAAGAGGTTGCACATATTGTAGAAAATCCGAACACATATGAGGATTTATGAGAATCCCAAATCTTTCAAGCCCATAAAAGAGAAATGAGAAGTTTTGGAAAGATGCATGGTTAAGTAAGAGGTTATTCAAAACAATCTTTCCTAATAAAGCTAGGACTTGTGAGAAGTACTAAGCTCATAATCTTGTCAATTGTTACAAGATTCTACAAAACATATACCTAGTGCATTGTGTGTGGATGGAATACTTGATCGGTACAAGTTATATTATTCATCGCAAATTCGTTCGTTATGAGATGAGCGATGAGAAAGTTCTTTCAAGTTAAAGAACCAAAACCAAGGTCAAGAACCTTAATGTGTACTTGGTAAGATTCATGCTATGAGAACATGAATGTGAAGGAAATTGCAAGTGCAAGAAGTTTGAACACATGGACACATGGGATGTTAAACTTCTATTGCAATCAATAAGTGTTTACACTTATGATAAACATCACAAGGTTGTAATATGATATTGACTACCCGAGTGTGATGTCGACATTTGTCGTTTGAGTTATTATTAACTCACTTGGTACATTGTTATATCCAAACGGGTTGTGGAGACAATTGAACCCCGTTAAAGTGAACATGGATTAACATTGTTTTTGCCCATAGTTACTTATATGAGGTGACGTCTCGAAGTGACTAGAGTGTGATGCGATTGATGGCAAGTTCAAGTGCCATAGAGTCATGTGTGATGACTAGTCGATCACATAGGCAGACTGTTAGGAACATTTTGTCGGGCCTAATGACCGCTTATAGAGTTCTGGCAAATTTATATAGCCTGGTCGTGGCGAGAGCTACTATAGTATTCAAATGAGTCGATTCTTTTGACTAAAGACTATTCGCCTAAGATGGCACAGTTTCAGATTAACTTTGATTTGTGTTACTACGACCTTCGTAAATGGGGTCAAATGGGCATATTTTGGGTTATGATGGCTGTGGCTAGTCGAAGGGAATGAGTGCGATAGGAATTGTCCACCCCTTGTCAGGGTTATAACAATATCTCAGGGCCACTCGAGGAGTAATGAACTGGAAATGCGTGGCCACGCTCGGATGGCATCCAGAGTGGATAAATCCGGTCAATCGTTATTCTCCGGATCGAGGAAACCACTCTCGATATGATCACTTGCAAGTACGACCGAAAGACACCTTGCATTGAGTGGGAGATAGTAATAGGACAAGAGAATTGGTGACGCACACTTGTCGAGGACAAGTGGGAGATTGTTGGAATATGTGTCCTCCGACAATAATGCGATCACGACTGTTGATCATGATGATCACATGTTTAAGTCTCATTAAAATGAATACAATTGGGAAGTAATATTGTTCTTCTCTTGGTCACATATATATCGGTAATGATTGGTGACTAGAGTTTGACATTACTGTCGTGTGACGGTGGTGATCGAGTTGACCCCTAGGTCATACCTAAAGGGCAATACTCTTAATTGATTATTTAATTAATCGTATAATGTTACGAGTTAATTAAATTACTAGAAAATTGACGGACGATTTTGGAAGTAAAATTTACGTATTATATTGAAATGTGATTTAATAAGATACGGTCTGAGTAATTGAATTGTATCATTACTCGGATGAAATAATTGTTTAATGTAACAATTAAATTGAATGAATTGTTATAAATACAATCAGTTGTGATTTATAAATTGGTAAAATATTTTGGCACAAGTAATTATGATATTACTAAGTCGATTTTGTATGTGACGTATTTTTATTAATACGTTGATTTTTAATATGTTAAAAATACATAACAAATATATGTGACATGTGACATGTAACATATTGACAATTGACAAAATTAATATGGAATCCATATTAGCTAAAGGTGCCGAAAATAGGAGGGGCTTTTAAGCTAATTAATTGTTTAATTAGTAGCTAAACACAATGATTGTTTTGTTTTAGTAGCCATGCAAGCCTATGGTGCATTGTGAAGACAAACCATTTCATGCATTGGCTCACCCAAAAGCCCCCCCTACCACCCGGTTTTTGATGTGAAAAACCATCATTGGTTTTTCATTTTTATTTTACCTATTACTCTAAAATGTGTTAGAAATTAATTCATTCCACTCATCATCCAAAAACATAGTTTTAGAGAGAATTAAAATCCTCCCTTTTATCTCTCTAAAAACCGAAATAGTATAAGAGTTTATAAATATTTTGGTTCCATTTTTCTACCTTGATTAATATTATAACTAGTATTTGTAATATTAATTTAATTAAGAGGTGCCTTGGGTATAATACATAGGGAGAGATCTTACACTTAGATCTTTGTTCTTCCATTGGAAAAGCTCAAGAACAAGAAGAGAAAGGTGATCTCTCTTGTGCCCTAATAGCCGAAATTTACCATGTAAGGACATGATTTCTCCTCTATTTATTTTATTGTTTGCATGCATAAGATCCGTAATTAATTTTATGACAAATTATTTAGACATATAAGAGTATGTTATAATGTACATGAATCTACATTTCCTTCAAGAACTACCTTTAGCTCCACCTACAAAACCAAACAGCAAAACAAACCCCTTGGGGATCCATGCCGTCTCTAATGACGAGCCAACCATGGATTACTCACACCTCATCCTACCTATTGAGGATGAGGTGAATGCCTTGGATAAGGACACCCCAAACGGGATGTTCGTATTCAGCGCTGCAACTATGCTCACCATGTTCCAACAGGTTGAAGAAGCCATAACCAGTCTCTCAAAAAAGATTACCCGACTTGACGACGCCTACCACCGGTTGATTTTCAACCCACCAACACAATTACCGCGCCCGAGGGAGGGTCCTTTAAGCACCCAAAACTACCCTCACTAGAAAGGATTGCTCCCGTGACCGTTCTGGCTTGCACCCTAGAATAACCAACCCCACAATAATCAACCCCGCAAAAACTACCCCCAAGAACTTCCCCTACAAAAATTATCCGCCTAGGAATGCCCCTCCAAGGTACCGTCGCGTCCCCAACATCAACGCTATCCGGAGAGATGACACGGAAGATATATACATGGTTCCGGAAAAGGGCAAACAAGCAAAAGAGATCGGTCATCTTACCCGGTCCGGATGCCCCTACCAAAATCCGAACAATACAACAGTCGTTCCAACAACGAATGACCAAGTTGTCCCAGACGTGGACACTCCACCAAAGGTTCCCAAAAACTCTATCCTTCAACAACTGCAGAAAGCAAAGGCTGAAATTTCAATTTGGCAACTTATTACTACATCCTTCGAACATCGGCAGGCTTTGCTACAAGCCATGGGAAAGTTAACGGTTCCCTCTACCTCCTCTTCTGAAGAAGTGGTAGCACACATGACAAGGGATGTCCCCGACCTGAGCAACCCGGTCATCTTCTATGACGAAGATATCCCTCCATTCGGAGCCAACCATAACCTGGCCCTGTACATCGCCGTACAATGCCTCAAGAGGAATGTGCCTATGGTTCTAGTGGATGACGGATCTGCGGTCAATGTCATTCCCCTCAAGACGGCTCAAAAACCTGGTATTAAAGAAGCTGATTTGGTCCCAACTAACCAGGGAGTACGGGCCTATGATGTCACTCGTCGTAAGGTTGCGGGGCTTATCACCTTGACCATTGCAATTGGACCATTGGAAAGACAAGCCAGTTTTCAGGTGATCGACATTGACGCCTCTTTTAACATGCTCCTGGGACGCCCATAGATTCACGCCGTCAAGGCCGTCTTCTCAACCCTTCATCAGAAAATCAGGGTCCCTTTCAACCGGAAGACAATCACAATTCCCGCTTCCCCGATCATGGCTATCGTGAAGAAGGGAATAGCCTCTCAGGTCATTGAGGAGGACGACAGCGAAATGTGGGGATTCCAAGCTTTGAATGCCCTAACCGACGACTCAGCACCTTTTGATTGTGACCCGTTCTCCAACCTCACAGTCAACCGCATTCTGATGCGCCAGGGTTATTTCCCGGGCTTACCCTGGACCGTGTTGAGACCCGTATGTACACCCTGTAAAACAAGGAAACCGGAGAACACAACACTCCGCCTTTGATTGAAACCGAGAAAAGGCTCAAGCTCTTGGAAGAGCAACTCATAACCCATGGTAACAACATCCACCTTGAGAACAATCGAAGATTCGAGCCCGTTGGGGATCAACTACCCGACAACTTTACCTTGACTGATGTACCCAAGTTTAAGGGACTGGAGGACCCGCTCAATCACATTCGGGCCTTTAAGGATTACATGTCTATTAAGCGGGTCAAATAGGAACTCTTCACCTGAATCTTTCCATCATCCCTGGAACCAATTCCCCGCCAATGGTACTATTCCCTCGACCCCAAGAACCTTACTACTTGGGATGACGTCGCAGTTGAAATTGCCAAACAATATGCTGAGAACGTCGAAATCTAAGACAATACCCGCACTCTTAAGGTCCTTACTCAGAATGATAAGGAAGGGTTCACGAAATTCCTAACCCGTTGGAGAAGGGTAAGCACTCAATTGGGCAGTAAGCGTGTGAAACAACTCTGGTGGAGAAATTTATCAACAACCTCCACCCAGTTTATGCCAACCTGCTGAGATATCAAAACATCAAAACGTTCCAGGACCTACAAATCCTCAGGACCCGAATTGAATATGATCTCTACAAGGGTGTCCTAGCCAAAACCACTGGTAGAGACTATCAGGGATCTACATCAACTGGATCTCGCCCATATCGTCTAACGAACAAAATCGATGAGGTCAACCTCCTCGAGCCAACCACAAAGAAAACTGAACGTCCTCAAAGGATATTCAAAAACTTGGGAATAACCTATGCTTGTGCCCTTAAAAGACTCATGGAGCAAGGAAAACTACAGCCAGTTGGGCCCACTCGTGACCCATCTGAGGCCAAGAAAACCCGTTTCTGGAATCTCAATGCCTACTGCCAATACCACCAGGGTAAAGGTCATGGCACGGAGGTCTGCTTTAAACTGAAGCACGCCATCCAAGATATGATCGAGAAAGGGGAACTACCTTTACCTCCACCTACAAAACCAAACAGCAAAACAAACCCTTTGGGGATCCATGCCGTCTCTAATGACGAGCCAACCATGGATTGCTCACACCTCATCCTACCTATTGAGGACGAGGTGAATGCCTTGGATAAGGACACCCCATACGGGATGTTCATATTCAGCGCCGCAACTATGCTCACCATGTTCCAACAGGTTGAAAAAGCCATAACCAGTCTCTAAAAAAGGATTACCCGACTCGAGGATGCCTACCACCGGTTGATTTTAAACCCACCAACACAATTACCGCACCCGAGGGAGGATCCTCCAAGCACCCAAAACTACCCTCACCAGAAAGGATTTCTTCTGTGACCGTTCTGGCTTACACCTTAGAATAACCAACCCCACAATAATAAACCCCGCAAAAACTACCCGCCGAGGAATGCCCCTCCAAGGTACCCTCGCGTCCCCAACCTCAATGCTATCCGGAGAGATGACACGGAAGATGTCTACATGGTTCCGGGAAAGGGCAAACAAGCAAAAGAGATCGGTCATCTTACCCGGTCCGGATGCCCCTACCAAAATCCGAACAATACAACAGTCGATCAAACAACGAATGACCAAGTTGTCCCAGACGTGGACACTCCACCCAAGGTTCCCGAAAACTCTATCCTTAAACAACTGCAAAAAGCAAAGGCTGAAATTTCAATTTGGCAACTTATTGCTACATCCTTCGAACATCGGCAGGCTTTGCTACAAGCCTTGGGAAAGTTAACGGTTCCCTCTGCCACCTCTTCTGAAGAAGTGGTAGCACACATGATAAGGGATGTCCCCGACCTGAGCAACCAGGTCATCTTCTATGACGAAGATATCCCTCCATTCGGAGCCGACCATAACCTGGCCCTGTACATCACCGTACAATGCCTCGAGAGGAATGTGCATATGGTTCTAGTGGATGATAGATCTGCGGTAAATGTCATTCCCCTTAAGACGGCTCACAAACTGGGTATCAAAGAAGTTGATTTGGTCCCAACTAACCAGGGAGTACGCGCCTATGATGGCACTCGTCGTAAGGTTGCGGGGCTTATCACCTTGACCATTTTAATTGGACCTTTGGAAAGAAAAGCCAGTTTTCAGGCGATCGACATTGACGCCTCTTTCAACATGCTCCTGGGACACCCCTGGATTCACGCCGTCAAGGCCGTCATCTCAACCCTTCATCAGAAAATCAGGGTCCCTTTCAGCGGGAAGACAACCACAATTCCCGCTTCCCCGATCAAAGCTATCATGAAGAAGGGAATAGCCTCTCAGGTCATTGAGGAGGACGACAACGAAATGTGGGGATTCCAAGCTGTGAATGCCCTAACCGACGACTCAGCACCTTTTGATTGTGACCCATTCTCCAACCTCACAGTCAACCGCATTCTGATGCGCCAGGGTTATTTACATGGCTTACCCTGGACCGTGTCGAGACCCGTATAGACACCCTGTAAAACAAGGAAACCGGAGAACACAACACTCCGCCTTTGATTGAAACCGAGAAAAGGCTCAAGCTCTTGGAATAGCAACTCCTAACCCATGAAAACAACATCCACCTGGAGAACAATCGAAGATTCGAGCCCGTTGGGGATCAACTACCCGACAACTTTACCTTGACTGATGTACCCAAGTTTAAGGGAGTGGAGGACCCGCTATATCACATTCGGGCCTTTAAGGATTACATGTCTATTAAGGGGGTCAAATAGGAACTCTTCACCTGAATCTTTCCATCATCCCTGGAACCAATTCCCTGCCAATGGTACTATTCCCTCGACCCTAAGAACCTTACTACTTGGGATGAAGTCGCCGTTGAAATTGCCAAACAATATGCCGACAACGTCGAAATCCAATCCAACACCTGCACTCTTAAGGTCCTGACTCAGAATGATAAGAAAGGGTTCACGAAATTCCTAACCCATTGGAGGAGGGTAACCACTCAACTGGTCAGTAAGCCGTATGAATCAACTCTGGTGGAGAAATTTGTCAACAACCTCCACCCAGTTTATGCCAACCTACTGAGATATAAAAACATCAAAACGTTCCAGAACATACAAATCCTCGGGACCCGCATTGAAGACGATCTCTGCAAGGGTGTCCTAGCCAAAACCATGGGTAGAGACTATCAGGGATCTGCATCAACTGGATCTCGCCCATATGGTCTAACGAACAAAATCGATGAGGTCAACCTCCTCGAGCCAACCACAAAGAAAACTGAACGTCCTCAAAGGGTATTCAAAAACTTGGGAACAACCTATGCTAGTGCCCTAAAAAGACTCATGGACCAAGGGAAACTACAACACATTAGGCCCACTCCTGACCCATCGAAGCCAAGAAAACTCGTTTTGGAATCCCAATGCCTAATGCCAATACCACCAGGTTAAAGGTCATGGCGCAGAGGCCTCGCTTTAAACTGAAGCACGCCATCCAAGATATGATCGAGAAAGGGAACTGCCTTTACCTCCACCTACAAAACCAAACAAAAAACAAACCCCTTGAGGATCCATGCCGTCTCTAATGACGAGCCAACCATGAATTGCTCACACCTCATCCTACCTATTGAGGACGAGGTGAATGCCTTGGATAAGGACACCCCAGACGGGATGTTCGTATTCAGCACCGCAACTATACTCACCATGTTCCAACAGGTTGAAGAAGCCATAACCAGTCTCTCAAAAAGGATTACCCGACTTGAGGACGCCTACCACCGGTTGATTTTCAACCCACCAACACAATTACCGCGCCCGAGGGAGGGTCCTCCAAGCACCCAAAACTACCCTCACCAGAAAGGATTGCTCCCGTGACCATTCTGGCTTGCACCCTAGAATAACCAACCCCACAATAATCAACCCCGCAAAACCTACCCCCAAGAACTTCCCCTACAAAAACTATCCGCCGAGGAATGCCCCTCCAAGGTACCCTCGCGACCCCAACATGAACGTTATCCGGAGAGATGACACAGAAGATGTCTACATGGTTCCGGGGAAGGGCAAACAAGCAAAAGAGATCGGTCATCTTACCCGGTCCGGATGCCCCTACCAAAATCCGAACAATACAACTGTCGTTCCAACAACGAATGACCAAGTTGTCCCAGACGTGGACACTCCACCCAAGGTTCCCGAAAACTCCATCCTTAAACAACTGCAAAAAGTAAAGGCTGAAATTTCAATTTGGCAACTTATTGCTACATCCTTCGAACATCGGCAGGCTTTGTTACAAGCCTTGGGAAAGTTAACGGTTCCCTCTACCTCCTCTTCTGAAGAAGTGGTAGCACACATGACAAGGGATGTCCCCGACCTGAGCAACCCGATCATCTTCTATGACGAAGATATCCCTCCATTCGGAGCCAACCATAACCTGGCCCTGTACATCACCGTACAATGCCTCAAGAGCAATGTGCCTATGGTTCTAGTGGATGACGGATCTGCGGTCAATGTCATTCCCCTCAAGACGGCTCAAAAACTGGGTATTAAAGAAGCTGATTTGGTCCCAACTAACAAGGGAGTACGCGCCTATGATGGCACTCGTCGTAAGGTTGCGGGGCTTATCACCTTGACCATTGCAATTGGACCTTTGGAAAGACAAGCCAGTTTTCAGGTGATCGACATTGACGCCACTTTCAACATGCTCCTGGTACGCCCCTGGATTCACGCCGTCAAGGCCGTCATCTCAACCCTTCATCAGAAAATCAGGGTCCCTTTCAACGGGAAGACAACCACAATTCCCGCTTCCCCGATCAAAGCTATCATGAAGAAGGGAATAGCCACTCAGGTCATTGAGGAGGACGACAACGAAATGTGGGGATTCCAAGCTGTGAATGCCCTAACCGACGACTCAGCACCTTTTGATTGTGACCCATTCTCCAACCTCACAGTCAACCGCATTCTGATGCGCCAGGGTTATTTCCATGGCTTACCCTGGACCGTGTCGAGACCCGTATAGACACCCTGTAAAACAAGGAAACCGGAGAACACAACACTCCGCCTTTGATTGAAACCGAGAAAAGGCTCAAGCTCTTGGAATAGCAACTCCTAACCCATGAAAACAACATCCACCTGGAGAACAATCGAAGATTCGAGCCCGTTGGGGATCAACTACCCGACAACTTTACCTTGACTGATGTACCCAAGTTTAAGGGAGTGGAGGACCCGCTATATCACATTCGGGCCTTTAAGGATTACATGTCTATTAAGGGGGTCAAATAGGAACTCTTCACCTGAATCTTTCCATCATCCCTGGAACCAATTCCATGCCAATGGTACTATTCCCTCGACCCTAAGAACCTTACTACTTGGGATGAAGTCGCCGTTGAAATTGCCAAACAATATGCCGACAACGTCGAAATCCAAGCCAACACCCGCACTCTTAAGGTCCTGACTCAGAATGATAAGGAAGGGTTCACGAAATTCCTAACCCATTGGAGGAGGGTAACCACTCAACTGGTCAGTAAGCCGTATGAATCAACTCTGGTGGAGAAATTTGTCAACAACCTCCACCCAGTTTATGCCAACCTACTGAGATATCAAAACATCAAAACGTTCCAGAACATACAAATCCTCGGGACCCGCATTGAAGACGATCTCTGCAAGGGTGTCCTAGCCAAAACCATGGGTAGAGACTATCAGGGATCTGCATCAACTGGATCTCGCCCATATGGTCTAACGAACAAAATCGATGAGGTCAACCTCCTCGAGCCAACCACAAAGAAAACTGAACGTCCTCAAAGGGTATTCAAAAACTTGGGAACAACCTATGCTAGTGCCCTAAAAAGACTCATGGACCAAGGGAAACTACAACACATTAGGCCCACTCCTGACCCATCTGAAGCCAAGAAAACTCGTTTTTGGAATCCCAATGCCTAATGCCAATACCACCAGGTTAAAGGTCATGGCGCAGAGGCCTGCTTTAAACTGAAGCACGCCATCCAAGATATGATCGAGAAAGGGGGACTGCCTTTACCTCCACCTACAAAACCAAACAGCAAAACAAACCCCTTGAGGATCCATGCCGTCTCTAATGACGAGCCAACCATGAATTGCTCACACCTCATCCTACCTATTGAGGACGAGGTGAATGCCTTGGATAAGGACACCCCAGACGGGATGTTCGTATTCAGCACCGCAACTATACTCACCATGTTCCAACAGGTTGAAGAAGCCATAACCAGTCTCTCAAAAAGGATTACCCGACTTGAGGACGCCTACCACCGGTTGATTTTCAACCCACCAACACAATTACCGCGCCTGAGGGAGGGTCCGCCAAGCACCCAAAACTACCCTCACCAGAAAGGATTGCTCCCGTGACCATTCTGGCTTGCACCCTAGAATAACCAACCCCACAATAATCAACCCCGCAAAACCTACCCCCAAGAACTTCCCCTACAAAAACTATCCGCCGAGGAATGCCCCTCCAAGGTACCCTCGCGACCCCAACATGAACGCTATCCAGAGAGATGACATGGAAAATGTCTACATGGTTCCGGGAAAGGGCAAACAAGCAAAAGAGATCGGTCATCTTACCCGGTCCGGATGCCCCTACCAAAATCCGAACAATACAACAGTCGTTCCAACAACGAATGACCAAGTTGTCCCAGACGTGGACACTCCACCCAAGGTTCCCGAAAACTCTATCCTTAAACAACTGCAAAAAGTAAAGGCTGAAATTTCAATTTGGCAACTTATTGCTACATCCTTCGAACATCGGCAGGCTTTGTTACAAGCCTTGGGAAAGTTAACGGTTCCCTCTACCTCCTCTTCTGAAGAAGTGGTAGCACACATGACAAGGGATGTCCCCGACCTGAGCAACCCGATCATCTTCTATGACGAAGATATCCCTCCATTCGGAGCCAACCATAACCTGGCCCTGTACATCACCGTACAATGCCTCAAGAGCAATGTGCCTATGGTTCTAGTGGATGACGGATCTGCGGTCAATGTAATTCCCCTCAAGACGGCTCAAAAAATGGGTATTAAAGAAGCTGATATGGTCCCAACTAACAAGGGAGTACGCGCCTATGATGGCACTCGTCGTAAGGTTGTGGGGCTTATCACCTTGACCATTGCAATTGGACCTTTGGAAAGACAAGCCAGTTTTCAGGTGATCGACATTGACGCCACTTTCAACGTGCTCCTGGTACGCCCCTGGATTCACGCCGTCAAGGCCGTCATCTCAACCCTTCATCAGGAAATCAGGGTCCCTTTCAACGGGAACAAAATCACAATTCCCGCTTCCCCGATCAAGGCTATCATGAAGAAAGGAATAGCCTCTCAGGTCATTGAGGAGGACGACAGCGAAATGTGGAGATTCCAAGCTGTGAATGCCCTAACCGACGACTCAGCACCTTTTGATTGTGACCCGTTCTCCAACCTCACAGTCAACCGCATTCTGATGCCCCAGGGTTATTTCCCGGGCTTACCCTGGACCGTGTCGAGACCCGTATGGACACCCTGTAAAACAAGGAAACCGGAGACCACAACACTCTGCCTTTGATTGAAACCGAGAAAAGGCTCAAGCTCTTGGAAGAGCAACTACTAACCCATGGTAACAACATCCACCTTGAGAACAATCGAAGATTCGAGCCCGTTGGGGATCAACTACCCGACAACTTTACCTTGACTAATGTACCCAAGTTTAAGGGAGTGGAGGACCCGCTCAATCACATTCGGGCCTTTAAGGATTACATGTCTATTAAGGGGGTCAAACAGGAACTCTTCACCTGAATCTTTCCATCATCCCTGGAACCAATTCCCCACCAATGGTATCATTCCCTCGACCCCAAAAACCTTACTACTTGGGATGAAGTCGCCGTTGAAATTGCCAAACAATATGCTGACAACGTCGAAATCCTAGCTAACACTCGCACTCTTAAGGTCCTGACTCAGAATGATTAGGAAGGGTTCACGAAATTCCTAACCTGTTGGAGGAGGGTAAGCACTCAATTGGTCAGTAAGCCGTGTGAATCAACTCTGGTGGAGAAATTTGTCAACAACCTCCGCCCAGTTTATGCCAACTTGCTGAGATATCAAAACATCAAAACGTTCCAGGACCTACAAATCCTCGGGACTCGCATTGAAGACGATCTCTGCAAGGGTGTCCTAGCAAAAACCACTGGTAGAGACTATCAGGGATCTATATCAACTGGATCTCGCCCATATGGTCTAACGAAAAAAATCGATGAGGTCAACCTCCTCGAGCCAACCACAAAGAAAACTGAACGTCCTTAAAGAGTATTCAAAAACTTGGGAACAACCAATGCTAGTGCCCTAAAAAGACTCATGAACCAAGGAAAACTACAACCAATTAGGCTCACTCCTGACCCATCTGAGGCTAAGAAAACCCGTTTTTGGAATCCCAATGCCTACTGCCAATACATCCAGGTTAAAGGTCATGGCACGGAGGCCTGCTTTAAACTGAAGCACGCCATCCAAGATATGATCGAGAAAGGGGAACTACCTTTGCCTCCACCTACAAAACCAAACAGCAAAACAAACCCCTTGGGGATCCATGCCGTCTCTAATGACGAGCCAAACATGGATTGCTCACACCTCATCCAACCTATTGAGTACGAGGTGAATGCCTTGGATAAGGACACCCAGACTGGATGTTGGTATTCAGCACCCCAACTATGCTCACCATGTTCCAACAGGTTGAAGAAGCCATAACCAGTCTGTCAAAAAGGATTACCCGACTTGAGGACGCCTACCACCGGTTGATTTTCAACCCACCAACACAATTACCGCGCCCGAGGGAGGGTCCTCCAAGCACCCAAAACTACCCTCACCAGAAAGGATTGCTCCCGTGACCGTTCTGGCTTGCACCCTAGAATAACCAACCCCACAATGATCAACCCCGCAAAAACTAACCCCAAGAACAGCCCCTACAAAAAATATCCGCCGAGGAATGCCCCTCCAAGGTACCCTCGCGACCCCAACATGAACGCTATCCAGAGAGATGACATGGAAAATGTCTACATGGTTCCGGGAAAGGGCAAACAAGCAAAAGAGATCGGTCATGTTACCCGGTCCGGATGCCCCTACCAAAATCCGAACAATACAACTGTCGTTCCAAAAACGAATGACCAAGTTATCCAAGACATGGACACTCCACCCAAGGTTCCCAAAAACTATATCCTTCAACAACTGCAAAAAGTAAAGGCTGAAATTTCAATTTGGCAACTTATTGCTACATCCTTCGAACATCGGCAGGCTTTGTTACAAGCCTTGGGAAAGTTAACGGTTCCCTCTACCTCCTCTTCTAAAGAAGTGGTAGCACACATGACAAGGGATGTCCCCGACCTGAGCAACACGGTCATCTTCTATGACGAAGATATCCCTCCATTCGGAGCCAACCATAAGCTGACCCTGTACATCACCGTACAATGCCTCAAGAGGAATGTGCCTATGGTTCTAGTGGATGACGGATCTGCGGTCAATGTCATTCCCCTCAAGACGGCTCAAAAACTGGGTATTAAAGAAGCTGATTTGGTCCCAACTAACCAGGGAGTACGCGCCTATGATGTCACTCGTCGTAAGGTTGCGGGGCTTATCACCTTGACCACTGCAATTCGACCTTTGGAAAGACAAGCCAATTTTAAGGTGATCGACATTGACGCCTCTTTCAACATTCTCTTGGGACGCACTTGGATTCACGCCGTCAAGGCCGTCATTGTAACACCCCCATACTCCAAGTGCCTTACCAGGACCACTCAGGTATGAAGACATTACCATCTCCGTTACCCGAGGCAATGATAATCAAACAACAATAACGAAACAACGTTTATTATAAATAGTTTAATGAATAGTTACAATCCATGAAACCAACTAAAAGTGCGATACATTATTCTCAAACGACTGTCTAACTGAAAAGTAAATAAACTAAAGGCTACAGCGGAAGACTCCTATCATCATGTCGTGGCATCCCAGCTATCCCAAGACTCATCTCAATACCGCTCAATATCTGCTCACCATCCCCGAATGGATCACCGCAGGTTTACAAAACAACACCGGGGTTAGTACTAATCACACAATCAATATAGATAACAGTAACAAGATAATCAAACAGCTGAACTGTCACACACACACACACACCACCAACTCCCATCATCTCAATCCTGACTGTCCACTGGACCAGCCCTGCCAGTGGGGGACCGCAGCCGTTCCCACCTAAGCCCCGCTCATCATACCGAGCGATAACCCTGTCCCATTAATGTGCACATCCCCTTCCGTGGCGGGTTCCACGAAGGGCGAAACTAGGGCGTGAAGCCACTCCCGCAAGTGACCCCACTCAGCCGAGAACGCATCTCGAGAACCATCAACAGCAATCACAACCACAAACACAATACAATCATCACATCAAACAACCAAATACAACACATCACCAATATCCCATTATGGGACTAATACTGAGTAGGAAATCCTACCTGGAAAGCACAACAGTACAGACGGTATCAACAGCTGTCTCAAAAAGCCTCTTCTACGAAGCCTCCTCCTATCATATAACACGTAAAGGCTACACATCACATACTACCCATAAAAACCCCCAATCTCTAAATTAGGGTTTAACCAAACTCAACAAAACATTATAAAAATTATATTAAAAGCTTACCCTCGACGCAAGGAACTCAACGACACGAATTACGACAAGAACTGACCGTCTGAACTCCGGGAATTGCTAAGGATGCGATTAGGAAGATGAACTGGTTGCCTTCTCTCTTAAACAGGGTTTTAGGTTTTGTAAAAGTGATTTAAAACAATGACGACTATGTTTAAATACCCTAATCGCATAATTAACAAAACCCGAGAAAACTTCCCGTAAAACCGGACACTCGATCGAGTACCCAAGGTACTCGATCGAGTACCCCCTTACTCGATAGAGTACCCCAGCTACTCGATCGAGTACCCCAGCTACTCGATCGAGTACCCAACAGGTTAGAAACTATTTTATTTCGCAACTTACCCTTACTCGACAGAGTAAGGGCTACTCGATAGAGTACCCCAAGACTTATAAATACGGAGTATTACAGTCTTCCCTCCTTAAAAGGAACTTCGTCCTCGAAGTTCAAACCACTACCAAACAAAGGTACTCCCACAACATTCCCGACTCAAAAGCCAAACAAAATTTTAACATAACATAAAACATGATACTAACCCAACTCATCCCGACAAACATACCGACACAACATATAAAAGGGGTATAAAACTCGTAAAAACTGTTCGCGATTATCTCCTACCCCCCTAAAAGAAACAAGGTTACGTCCTCGTAACCATACACACCTGATCAAAAAGGAAAGGGTAACGCTCTTTCATGATATCCTCTGCCTCCCATGTAGCTTCCTCAGTCTCGTGGTTAGACCAAAGGATCTTAAGCAAAACTGTCTCACCACTCCTAGTCTTCCTAACCTTTCCGTCTAGAATCTGTTTAGGCACCTCCAGATATGATAAAGACTCATCTAGCTCTAAGCTCTCTGCCTCTAACATATGTGACGGGTCACTCACATACTTCCGCAGCTGCGATACATGAAACACATTATGCACTCTCTCTAAAGCAGCTGGTAAAGCCAAACGGTAAGCAACTTCCCCAACTCGCTCTAAGATCTCATAAGGTCCTATAAACTTCTGACTTAGCTTGCCTTTCTTCCCAAATCTCATAACTCCACGCATCGGAGACACTTTCAAAAGAACTTTGTCCCCCACTTGAAACTCTATGTCTCTGCGATGTAGATCTGCATAACTCTTTTGTCGATCCTGGGCTGCTCTCATCCGTTCCCTGATCATCTTAATCTGTTCCACCATCTCATGCACCATTTCTGGTCCTAAAACCACTGCCTCAGCACTATCGTCCCAACAGATTGGACTCCTACATCTCCTCCCATACAAAGCCTCAAACGGTGCCATACCAATACTGGTGTGATAGCTGTTGTTGTAAGAAAACTCTATCAAGTTCAACCCTCGCTCCCGGCCTACCACCAAAATCCATCACACAAGCTCGCAACATATCCTCAAGAGTCTTGATTGTTCTCTCGATCGCCCGTCGTCGCAGGATGAAATGCTGTACTCATCTTCAAAGTTGTCCCCAACGATTCCTGCAACTCCTTCCAAAACCTCGATATAAACCTCGCATCTCTGTCAGACACTATGTCCTTGGGGACTCCATGTAACTTAAGCACGTTCTTTCGATAGGCCATAGCCAGTTGTGCCTTAGTCCATGTATCTTTCATTGGAACAAAGTGAGCTGACTTGGTCAGACGATCCACTATCACCCAAATCATGTTGTTACCTTGTTGACTCTTAGGCAAACCCACAATGAAATCCATGGAAATGGATTCCCACTTCCACTCAGGCACCTCTAAAGACTGAATCTTACCTTGTGGTCTTCTCTGTTCCCCTTTAACTCTCTGGCATGTCAAACAACGGGACACAAACTCAGCTGTCTCTTTCTTCATCCCAGGCCACCAAAATGTTTTCTTCAAATCCTTGTATAGCTTATCTCCACCTGGATGAACTGAATATGGTGTGCAATGCGCCTCTGTCATGATCGTCTTTTTCAACTCCTCATCGTTAGGAACACACCACCTACCATCAAACCTCAAACTACCATCTGCATGAATAGAAAACCGGGACACTGTCCCTTTCTCTACTCCAGCTCTCCACTCAACTATCTTAGGATCCAAAGGCTGTTTATCCCGAATATCATCATAGAACTCAAGCTGTACTGTCATATCACCCATGGCATCTCCTTTCTGCATCATATGTATCACAAAGCTCGCTACCTCATCCCTCAGCCTCATCAAAGATAGAGCTGTACACAAGGAATGTACACTCTTCCTACTCAAAGCATCAGCAACAACATTGGCCTTCCCTTCATGGTAGATGATTTCCATGTCGTAATCGCCAATCAACTCCATCCACCTCCTCTGTCTCATGTTCAACTCCTTCTGCGTGAAGATGTACTTAAGACTCTTGTGATCAGAAAATACCTTAAAGATTGCTCCATAAAGGTAATGTCTCCAAATCTTGAGAGCAAACACCACTGCACCCAACTCCAGATCATGAGTAGGGTAGTTCTCCTCATAAGGCTTCAATTGCCTAGAAGCATAGGCAATCACTTTACCATTCTGCATCAACACACATCCCAGCCCATTCTTCGAGGCATCTGTATAAACCTCAAAATTCTCGCTCCCTTCAGTAATGCGAGGACGGGAGCGTGGTCAAACGCTCCTTTAATGTTTGGAACGCCGTCTCACAACTCTCATCCCAACGAAACCTGTTCTCTTTCCTCATCAACGCTGTCATCGGTCTAGCTATCTTGGAGAAATCTTTCACGAACCGTCTGTAGTATCCAGCTAAACCCAAGAAACTCCTAACCTCGGCAACATTCTTCGGTGCTTCCCACTTTGTCACCGCCTTAATCTTCGCCGGATCCACTGACTACCCCATCTTTAGAGATCACATGCCCCTTAAAAGCAACTTTCTCTAACCGTAACTCACACTTAGACAAATTTTAGCATACAACTCATGATCCTCAAAGTCTCGCAACACGATCCTCGATGCTCCTCATGCTCCTCCTTAGTCTTAGAGTAGACTAAGATATCATCGATAAACACCACTACAAATTGGTCCAAGAACTGTCTGAAGATTCTATTCATCAAATCCATAAACACGGCCGGTGCATTAGACAAACCAAACGGCATCACCACATACTCATAATGGCCATACCTTGACGTGAAAGCTGTCTTTGGTATGTCCACCTCTCTAATCTTCACCTGATGGTACCACGACCTCAAATCAATCTTAGAAAAGACTGTTGCACCGCTCAACTGATCAAACAGGTCATCTATCCTTGGCAAAGGATACTTGTTCTTTATTGTCACACGGTTTAGCTCCCTGTAATCTATGCATAGCCTCAAACTCCCATCTTTCTTCTTCACGAAAAGAACTGGTGCTCCCCAAGGCGATACACTTGGTCTAATGTATCCCTTCTCTATCAAATCATCCAACTGCTTTCTAAGCTCCTCCATCTCCTTAGGACCCATACGGTACGGTGCCTTAGAGATCGGCCCCGTCCCTGGCTTCAACTCAACGGTGAAGTCTATCTCCCTCTTCGGTGGCAACCCCGGAATCTCCTCTGGAAAAACATCTGCAAACTCTCCCACCACTGGTATCTCATCAACTGTCGGAATCTCTATCCGGTCATCTCTCACATGGCATAGGATCAAAGGACATCCCTTCCTCAGATAAGACTTCAAGGTAACAGCTGCAATCAACTTAACTTTGGGTTTGACTAGAAACCCCCGGTAAGACACACTAACACCCTTTGGACCTCTTAAGGACACTTTCTTTTGATGACAGTCTATCTTAGCTTTATACTTTCCTAACCAATCCATCCCAACTATCATCTCAAAACCGTTAAAAGGAAACTCTAGCAAGTCTACAGGGAAATCGACTTGCCCAACTATCAAAGATACATCTCTAAACAACCTCCCACACGATACAGGCTCACCCGAAGGTATGAAAACTTTCTCACTAACAGATTCATATACTCTCAAACCCAACTGTTTTACATTACTCGAAGACACAAACGACTGAGAAGCCCCCGAATCAAACGAAACAAAGGTAGGAACACCATTAACAAGAAATGTACCGGTGATAACATGCGCATCTTCCTCAGCTGCTTTCTTCTCCATCATTAATAACTTGCCACTGGTCTTCTGCCCACCTCCCTGGACATTACTGGCTGATGCGGTCGGCTTAGCACCCGACCCTTGATTGTTGTTGTTGTTCGTCGGTGTTTTCTGATAGGAATTACCGCAGTTGCGGTTGCCTCCACTGTAACTCGACTTCCCGGTTTGACCATGATCCGGCCGGGTCGTTGCTCGCGAAGCTCGTGCGAGTCTCGAAAAGATCCCGACACACTCGTGCACTCATGTCTCTTGTGGCCTACACCACCACAACCAAAGCAGGTCACTCCTCAACTATTACTCACACTCCCACGGCCACGCCCAAAGGAAGCCCCAAAGATCGAACCCCGACCGTAAGAAAACCCCTTAGACCGATTGTGGTTGCCTTTCTTGTAATTAGATTGGCCACCACCCTCGCTCTCGGACTTCCTCTTCTCACCACCAGACCTCTCCTGAGCCATCTCCACCAGCCTCTCCGCTCTCCCGGCCCCTCTCATAAGCTTCCTTAACATCGTAAGGATCCCCACGGGTAACTTATCCATAATCGTGGTAGTCAACCCTCTTTCAAACCTCAATGCCAGGTTCTCCTCGCTCAAACCCATATCCTCAAAGATACCTGGACTTCTCATTGAACTCGTCGTAGTACTCGGCCACCGACATCTCGTGGTCATCTTAAACTTATCAAACTCTTCCCTCAACTTACTCCTTACATGCTCCGCACGAAATCCTTCCTCACAAACCCTACGAAACTCCTCCCAAGGTATAGCGGGTAAGCCTTGGTTGGTGTATATCTCCTTAGCACTCACCTTCACTGAATCCCACCACTTGCCCGCCGCCTCCCTCGGATAGAACGCAACCTGTTCCACTCTCATCTCATCGGGACAATGAACCAAGTCTAAGATGTTCTCCATCTCTCTCAGCCAACTATCAAGCAAATTAGGCTCCCCAACTCCCTTGTACTCTTTCGGGTTAAACCTCGCAATATAGAGGCTGATTTTAGAATGATCCTCCTTCTCCTTACCCTTATCCTTATCCTCATTCACTCTCTTGGGGTCTCAAGTAAGAGCATCCTGGTGCTCTAACATCTTAACGATGTCATCCACGGTCATAAGCTCGGCTCTCTCGCATACAAAGCGTTCTCTTGGGCGGCATCTTGAAGCTATATAAGAAAGGGTAAACATAAACACACGTACTAAACCTCAAAACACGAAAACACGATGCCCAAAACCCACTCGATCGAGTTCCCAAACACACTCGATCGAGTAACGGGCTACTCGATCGAGTGCCCCACGTACTCGATCGAGTACCCAAACTCCGTAACCAAACGGACCTTCGATCTCTTTCCTACTCGATCGAGTATCTAGGCTACTCGATCGAGTGACCCCCTACTCGATCGAGTACCCCTAGTTACTCGATCGAGTGCCCCAAAACTCGATTCTGGACTCAAAATCGCCAATAACCCACCCGATCGAGTCAGTCCCACTCGATCGAGTAACCCTAATTCGTAAGAGCTACCCGCATATTACGTCATATGCTAACATGCTAACTTTATAAATCACATATTATATCATAACAATCATGCTATTAATTGCCACGTTGTAAAACATTCAACATGCTATCATTTCATCAACAGTTTCTATATATCATCACTTTTCTTTCACCTCCTCAACTTCCAATTCGAACATCCAACAATCAACACATTCCATCACATTTGTAAACAAGTTAACCAAACACACATACAACTCGACAAACACTTCCCCCATGTGACCGGTTCAAAGGTATAGGGCGACCCCTGCGACTTTAGGACGTCTCCCAAGCCTTTGCACTAGCTCCTACAACTTTTACCCCGGGTTCATTTTAATTGACTCCCTATGTTCATTAAGTTCATTGGTTACAGGTTTCAGGATCGTCGCTCTGATACCATTTTGTAACACCCCCATACTCCAAGTGCCTTACCAGGACCACTCAGGTATGAAGACATTACCATCTCGGTTACCCGAGGCAATGATAATCAAACAACAATAACGAAACAACGTTTATTATAAATAGTTTAACGAATAGTTACAATCCATGAAACCAACTAAAAGTGCGATACATTATTCTCAAACGACTGTCTAACTGAAAAGTAAATAAACTAAAGGCTACAGCGGAAGACTCCTATCATCATGTCGTGGCATCCGGCCTATCCAAAGACTCATCTCAATACCTGCTCAATATCTGCTCACCATCCCCGAATGGATCACCGCAGGTTTACAAAACAACACCGGGGTCAGTACTAATCACACAATCAATATAGATAACAGTAACAAGATAATCAAACAGCTGAACTGTCACACACACACACACACACCACCAACTCCCATCATCTCAATCCTGACTGTCCACTGGATCAGCCCTGCCAGTGGGGGACCGCAGCCGTTCCCACCTAAGCCCCGCTCATCATACCGAGCGATAACCCTGTCCCATTAATTTGCACATCCCCTTCCGTGGCGGGTTCCACGAAGGGCGAAACTAGGGCGTGAAGCCACTCCCGCAAGTGACCCCACTCAGCCGAGAACGCATCTCGAGAACCATCAACAGCAATCACAACCACAAACACAATACAATCATCGCATCAAACAACCAAATACAACACATCACCAATATCCCATTATGGGACTAATACTGAGTAGAAAATCCTACATGGAAAGCACAACAGTACAGACGGTATCAACAGCTGTCTCAAAAAGCCTCTTCTACGAAGCCTCCTCCTATCATATAACACGTAAAGGCTACACATCACATACTACCCATAAAAACCCCCAATCTCTAAATTAGGGTTTAACCAAACTCAACAAAACATTATAAAAATTATATTAAAAGCTTACCCTCGACGCAAGGAACTCAACGACACGAATTACGACAAGAACTGACCGTCTGAACTCCGGGAATTGCTAAGGATGCGATTAGGAAGATAAACTGGTTGCCTTCTCTCTTAAACAGGGTTTTAGGTTTTGTAAAAGTGATTTAATAGAATGACGACTATGTTTAAATACCCTAATCGCATAATTAACAAAACCCGAGAAAACTCCCCGTAAAACCGGACACTCGATCGAGTACCCAAGGTACTCGATCGAGTACCCCTTACTCGATCGAGTACCCCATCTACTCGATCGAGTACCCAACAGGTCAGAAACTATTTTATTTCGCAACTTACCCTTACTCGACAGAGTAAGGGCTACTCGATAGAGTACCCCAAGACTTATAAATACGGAGTATTACAGTCATCTCAACCCTTAATCAGAAAATCAGGGCCCCTTTCAACGGGAACAAAATCACAATTCCCGCTTCCCCGATCAAGGCTATCATGAAGAAGGGAATAGCCTCTCAGGTCATTGAGGAGGACGACAGCGAAATGTGGGGATTCCAAGCTGTGAATGCCCTAACCGACGACTCAGCACCTTTTGATTGTGACCCGTTCTCCAACCTCACAGTCAACCGTATTCTGATGCGCCAGGGTTATTTCCTGGGCTTATTTTGGACCGTGTCGAGACCCATATGGACACCCTTTAAAACAAGGAAACCAGAGAAGACAACACTCCGCCTTTGATTGAAACCGAGAAAAGGCTCAAGCTCTTGGAAGAGCAACTCCTAACCCATGGTAACAACATCCACCTTGAGAACAATCGAAGATTCGAGCCCGTTGGGGATCAACTACCCGACAACTTTACCTTGACTGATGTACCCAAGTTTAAGGGAGTAGAGGACCCGCTCAATCACATTCGGGCCTTTAAGGATTACATGTCTATTAAGGGGGTCAAATAGGAACTCTTCACCTGAATCTTTCCATCATCCCTGGAACCAATTCCCCGCCAATGGTACTATTCCCTCGACCCCAAGAACCTTACTACATGGGATGAAGTCGTCGTTGAAATTGCCAAACAATATGCTGACAACGTCGAAATCCAAGCCAACTCCCGCACTCTTAAAGTCCTGACTCAGAATGATAAGGAAGGGTTCACAAAATTCCTAACTCGGTGGAAGAGGGTAAGCACTCAATTTTTCAGTAAGCCGTGTGAATCAACTCTGGTTGAGAAATTTGTCAACAACCTCAGCCCAGTTTATGCCAACCTGCTGAGATATCAAAATATCAAAATGTTCCCGGACCTACAAATCCTCGGGACCCGCATTGAAGACGATCTCTGCAAGGGTGTCCTAGCCAAAACCACTGGTAGAGACTATCAGGGATCTACATCAACTGGATCTCGCCCATATGGTCTAACGAACAAAATCGATGAGGTCAACCTCCTCGAGCCAACCACAAAGAAAACTGAACGTCATCAAAGGGTATTCAAAAACTTGGGAACAACCTATGCCTGTGCCCTAAAAAGACTCATGGACCAAGGGAAACTACAGTCAGTTGGGCCCACTCCTAACCCATCTGAGGCCAAGAAAACCCATTTCTGGAATCCCAATGCCTACTGCCAAGACCACCAGGGTAAAGGTCATGGCACAGAGGCCTGCTTTAAACTTAAGCACGCCATCCAAGAAATGATCAAGAAAGGGGAACTACCTTTACCTCCACCTACAAAACCAAACAGCAAAACAAACCCCTTGGGGATCCATGTCGACTCTAATGACGAGCCAACCATGGATTGCTCACACCTCATCCTACCTATTGAGGACGAGGTGAATGCCTTGGATAAGGACACGCCAAACGGGATGTTCGTATTCAGCGTCGTAACTATGCTCACCATGTTCCAACAGGTTGAAGAAGCCATAACCAGTCACTGAAAAAGGATTACCCAACTTGAGGACGCCTACCACCGGTTGATTTTCAACCCACCAACACAATTACCGCGCCCGACGGATGGTCCTCCAAGCACCTAAAACTACCCTCACCAGAAAGGATTGCTCCCGTGACCATTCTGGCTTGCACCCTTGAATAACCAACCCCACAATAATCAATCCCGCAAAAACTACCCCCCAAGAACTTCCCCTACAAAATCTATCCGCCGAAGAATGCCCCTCCAAGGTACCCTCGCGACCCCAACATCAACGCTATCCGGAGAGATGGCACGGAAGATGTCTACATGGTTCCGGGAAAGGGCAAACAAGCAAAAGAGATCGGTCATCTTACCCGGTCCGGATGCCCCTACCAAAATACGAACAATACAACAGTCATTCCAACAACGAATGACCAAGTTGTCCCAGACGTGGACACTCCACCCAAGGTTCCCGAAAACTCTATCCTTAAACAACTGCAAAAAGCAATGGCTGAAATTTCAATTTGGCAACTTATTGCTACATCCTTCGAACATCGGCAGGCTTTGCTACAAGCCTTGGGAAAGTTAACGGTTCCCTCTACCTCTTCTTCAGAAGAAGTGGTAGCACACATGACAAAGGATGTCCCCGACCTGAGCAACCCGGTCATCTTCTATGACGAAGATATCCCTCCATTCGGAGCCAACCATAACCTGGCCCTGTACATCACCGTACAATGCCTCAAGAGGAATGTGCCTGTGGTTCTAGTGGATGACGGATCTACGGTCAATGTCATTCCCATCAAGACAGCTCACACACTAGGAATCAAACAAGCTGATTTGGTCCCAACTAACCAGAGAGTACGCGCGTATGATGGCACTCGTCGTAAGGTTGCGGGGCTTATCACCTTGACCATTGCAATCGGACCTTTGGAAAGACAAGCCAGTTTTCAGGTGATCGACATTGACGCCTCTTTCAACAAGCTCCTGGGACGCCCCTTGATTCACTCCGTCAAGGCCGTCATCTAAACGCTTCATTAGAAAATCAGGGTCCCTTTCAACTGGAAGACAATCACAATTCCTGCTTCCCCGATCAAGGCTATCATGAAGAAGGGAATAGCCTCTCAGGTCATTGAGGAGGACGACAGCGAAATGTGGTGATTTCAAGCTGTGAATGCCCTAACCGACGACTCAGCACCTTTTGATTGTGACCCGTTCTCCAACCTCACAGTCAACCGCATTCTGATGCGCCAGGGTTATTTCCCGGGCTTACCCTGGACCGTGTCGAGACCCGTACGGACACCTTGTAAAACAAGGAAACCGGAGAACACAACACTCCGCCTTTGATTGAAACCGAGAAAAGGCTCAAGCTCTTGGAAGAGCAACTCCTAACCCACGGTAACAACATCCACCTTGAGAACAATCGAAGACTCGAGCCCGTTGGGGATCAACTACCCGACAACTTTACCTTGACTGATGTACCCAAGTTTAAGGGAGTGGAGGACCCACTCAATCACATTCAGGTCTTTAAGGATTACATGTCTATTAAGGGGGTCAAACAGGAACTCTTCACCTGAATCTTTCCATCATCCCTGGAACCAATTCCCCGCCAATGGTACTATTCCCTCGACCCCAAGAACCTTACTACTTGGGATGAAGTCGCCGTTGAAATTGCCAAACAATATGCTGACAACGTCGAAATCCAAGCCAACATCCGCACTCTTAAGGTCCTGACTCAGAATGATAAGGAAGGGTTCACGAAATTCCTAACCCGTTGGAGGAGGGTAAGCACTCAATTGGTCAGTAAGTCGTGTGAATCAACTCTGGTGGAGAAATTTGTAAACAACCTCCGCCCAGTTTATGGCAACCTGCTGAGATATAAAAACATCAAAACGTTCCAGGACCTACAAATCCTCGGGACCCGCATTGAAGAAGATCTCTGCAAGGGTGTCCTAGACAAAACCATTGGTAGAGACTATCAGGGATCTACATCAACTGGATCTCGCCCATATGGTCTAACGAACAAAATCGATGAGGTCAACCTCCTCGAGCCAACCACAAAGAAAACTGAACGTCCTCAAAGGGTATTCAAAAACTTGTGAACAACCTATGCTAGTGCCCTAAAAAGACTCATGGACCAAGGGAAACTACAACCAATTGGGCCCACTCCTGACCCATCTGAGGCTAAGAAAACTCGTTTCTGGAATCCCAATGCCTACGGGCAATACCACATGGGTAAAGATCATGGCACGGAGGCATGCTTTAAACTGAAGCACGCCATCCAAGATATGATCGAGAAAGGGGAACTACCTTTACCTCCACCTACAAAACCAAACAGCAAAACAAACCCCTTGGGGATCTATGTCGTGTCTAATGACGAGCCAACCATGGATTGCTCACACCTCATCCTACTTATTGAGGACGAGGTGAATGCCTTGGATAAGGACACCTCAGACGGGATGTTCGTATTCAGCACCGCAACTATGCTCACCATGTTCCAACAGGTTGAAGAAGCCATAACTAGTTTCTCAAAAAGGATTACCCGACTTGAGGACGCCTACCACCGGTTGATTTTCAACCCACCGACACAATTAACGCGCCCGAGGAAGGGTCCTCCAAGCACCTAAAACTACCCTCACCAGAAAGGATTGCTCCCGTGACCGTTCTGGCTTGCACCCTAGAATAACCAACCCCACAATAATCACCCCCGCAAAAACTACCCCCCAGGAACTTCCCCTACAAAAACTATCCGACAAGGAATGCCCCTCCAAGGTACCCTCGCGACCCCAACATCAATGATATCCGGAGAGATGACACGGAAGATGTCTACGTGGTTCCGGGAAAGGGCAAACAAGCAAAAGAGATCGGTCGTCTTACCCGGTCTGGATGCCCCTAGCAAAATTCGAACAATACAACAGTCGTTCCAACAACGAATGACCAAGTTGTCCCAGACGTGGACACTCCACTCAAGGTTCCAGAAAACTCTATCCTTAAAAAACTGCAAAAAGCAAAGGCTGAATTTTCAATTTGGCAACTTATTGCTACATCCTTCGAACATCGGCATGCTTTGCTACAAGCCTTGGGAAAGTTAACGGTTCCCTCTACCTCTTCTTCTAAAGAAGTGGTAGCACACATGACAAGGGATGTCCCCGACCTGAGCAACCCGGTCATCTTTTATGATGAAGATATCCCTCCATTCGGATCCAACCATAACCTGGCCCTGTATATCACCGTGAAATGCCTCAAGAGGAATGTGCCTATGGTTCTAGTGGCTGATTGATCTACGGTCAATGTCATTCCCCTCAAGATGGCTCACAAACTGGGTATCAAAGAAGCTGATTTGGTCCCAACTAACCAGGGAGTACGCGCCTATGATGGCACTCGTCGTAAGGTTGTGGGGCTTATCACCTTGACCATTGCAATCGGACCTTTGGAAAGACAAGCCAGTTTTCAGGTGATCGTCATTGACGCCTCTTTCAACAAGCTCCTGGGACGCCCCTGGATTCACGCCGTCAAGGCCGTCATCTAAACCCTTCATCAGAAAATCAGGGTCCCTTTCAACGGGAAGACAATCACAATTCCCGCTTCCCCGATCAAGGCTATCATGAAGAAGGAATAGCCTCTCAGGTCATTGAGGAGGACGACAGCGAAATGTGGGGATTCCAAGCTGTGAATGCCCTAACCGACGACTCAGCACCTTTTGATTGTGACCCGTTCTCCAACCTCACAGTCAACCGCATTCTGATGCGCCAGGGTTATTTCCCGGGCTTACCCTGGACCGTGTTGAGACCCGTACGGACACCTTGTAAAACAAGGAAACCGGAGAACACAACACTCCACCTTTGATTGAAACCGAGAAAAGGCTCAAGCTCTTGGAAGAGCAACTCCTAACCCACGGTAACAACATCCACCTTGAGAACAATCGAAGATTCGAGCCCGTTGGGGATCAACTACCCGACAACTTTACCTTGACTGATGTACCCAAGTTTAAGGGAGTGGAGGACCCGCTCAATCTCATTCGGGCCTTTAAGGATTACATGTCAATTAAGGAGGTCAAACAGGAACTCTTCACCTGAATCTTTCCATCATCCCTGGAACCAATTCCCCGCCAATGGTACTATTCCCACGACCCCAAGAACCTTACTACTTGGGATGAAGTCGCCGTTGAAATTGCCAAACAATATGCCGACAACGTCAATCCAAGCCAACACCCGCACTCTTATGGTCCTGACTCAGAATGATAAGGAAGGGTTCACGAAATTCCGAACCCGTTGGAGGAGGGTAAGCTCTCAATTGGTCAGTAAGCCGTGTGAATCAACTCTGGTGGAGAAATTCGTCAACAACCTCCGCCAAGTTTATGCCAACCTGCTGAGATATCAAAACATCAAAACGTTCCAGGACCTACAAATCCTCGGGACCCGCATTGAAGACGATCTCTGCAAGGGTGGCCTAGCCAAAACCACTGGTAGAGACTATTAGGGATCTACATCAACTGGATCTCGCCCATATGGTTTAACGAACAAAATCGATGAGGTCAACCTCCTTGAGCCAACCACAAAGAAAACTGAACGTCCTCAAAGGGTATTCAAAAACTTGGGAACAACCTATGCTAGTGCCCTAAAAAGAGTCATGGACCAAGGGAAACTACAGCCAATTGGGCCCACTCCTGACCCATCTGAGGCCAAGAAAACCCGTTTCTGGAATCCCAATGCCTACTGCCAATACCACCAGGGTAAAGGTCATGGCACGGAGGCCTGCTTTAAACTGAAGCACGTCATCCAAGATATGATCGAGAAAGTGGAACTACCTTTACCTCCACCTACAAAACCAAACAGCAAAACAAACCCCTTGGGGATCCATGCCGTCTAAAATGACGAGCCAACCATGGATTGCTCACACCTCATCCTACCTATTGAGGACGAGGTGAATGCCTTGGATAAGGACACCCCAGACGGGATGTTCGTATTCAGCGCCGCAACTATGCTCACCATGATCCAACAAGTTGAAGAAGCCATAACCAGTCTCTCAAAAAGGATTACCCGACTTGAGGACGCTTACCACCGGTTGATTTTCAACCCACCAACACAATTACCGCGCCCGAGGGAGGGTCCTCCAAGCACCCAAAACTACCCTCACTAGAAAGGATTGCTCCCGTGACCGTTCTGGCTTGCACCCTAGAATAACCAACCCCACAATAATCAACCCCGCAAAAACTACCCCCCAAGAACTTCCCCTACAAAAACTATCCACCGAGGAATGCCCCTCCAAGGTACCCTCGCGACCCCAGCATCAACGTTATCCGGAGAGATGACACGGAAGATGTCTACATGGTTCCGGGAAAGGGCAAACAAGCAAAAGAGATCGGTCATCTTACCCGGTCCGGATGCCCCTACCAAAATCCGAACAATACAACAGTCGTTCCAACAACGAATGACCAAGTTGTCCCAGACGTGGACACTCCACCCAAGGTTCCCGAAAACTCCATCCTTAAACAACCGCAAAAAGCAAAGGCTGAAATTTCAATTTGGCAACTTATTGCTACATCCTTCGAACATCGGCAGGCTTTGCTACAAGCCTTGGGAAAGTTAACGGTTCCCTCTACCTCCTCTTCTGAAGAAGTGGTAGCACACATGAGAAGGGATGTCCCCGACCTGAGCAACCCGGTCATCCTCTATGACGAAGATATCCCTCCATTCGGAGCCAACCATAAACTGGCCCTGTACATCACCGTACAATGCCTCAAGAGGAATGTGCCTATGGTTCTAGTGGATGACGGATCTGCGGTCAATGTCATTCCCCTCAAGACGGCTCAAAAACTGGGTATTAAAGAAGCTGATTTGGTCCCAACTAACCAGGGAGTACGCGACTATGATGGCACTCGTCGTAAGGTTGCGAGGCTTATCACCTTGACCATTGCAATTGGACCTTTGGAAAGACAAGCCAGTTTTCAGGTGATCGACATTGACGCCTCTTTCAACATGTTCCTGGGACGCCCCTCGATTCACGCCGTCAAGGCCGTCATCTCAACCCTTTATCAGAAAATCAGGGTCCCTTTCAACGGGAAGACAATCACATTTCCCGCTTCCCCGATCAAGGCTATCATGAAGAAGGGAACAGCCTCTCAGGTCATTGAGGAGGACGACAGCGAAATGTGGGGATTCCAAGCTGTGAATGCCCTAACCGACGACTCAGCACCTTTTGATTGTGACCCGTTCTCCAACCTCACAGTCAATCGCATTCTGATGCGCCAGGGTTATTTCCCGGGCTTACCTCTCAACCCGCTGAAGAGCACCTTGCCTCCTATGAAACATGCCAAGGTCCCTAACATTCCCTTCGAGCTAGGCTATGAGCCTACCGATGAAGACCTGAGGGAGAATCCGAGCTCTAAATAGATACTTCGTCCCCGAGGGAGAATCCGAGCTCTACAACGGCTTTCCCGAGCCAATCTATGACTACGTAGCTAAGGTCAAACACCCGGGAGTATAAGTCTTCCAAGACTGCTACTTTATCCCCGACTACATCAAAGCTGCGTCGACCAATTCCGAGTCGACCCCATGCCTGGACGAACAAGCCGTCAGTCTCCTCTTCAACAAAGACAACATCAATCACGTCGGCTATGAGGACATCATCAACATCGCTTAAAGGATAACTAGTTCGATCCCACCGCCTTAATCTCTGATACTGACCCAGAGAAAACTAAACAAGGCTGGAGAAGGCCCTATGTTCAAAGAGGGAAGTGAAGAAGAGTCTGAGTCAGAGTCTGAGTCAGAGTCTGTCTTAGCTCCTAGCACTCCTGATGTCCCGGTCAAGGTCCCCTTTCCACTGTTTTATCACAAACTTCTAGCTGCTTCAGAGGCCGAGTCAACTAAAGTTATCCCCACTCATATGGAAGGTAGCGACCTGGACCTTGTTCCAGGGGCCTCCTCCTCTGCTGTGTCACCTCTGACTGCCCATGAGATATCTGTCCTATCCGAGCTTTTCGATCAAGTCAACTTAATGAACGCTAAGTTTGTTTATGACTTGTCTCAATTTAACTGCAATGCAATTCCGAACGAACATGAGGAATTTGACTTGAGTGACTACCCACCTCACCTAGCCAAAGAACTTCACAAACGAGAAGATAGGACCCTCATCATTGAGGAGACCGAACCTATTAACGTAGGGACCGACAACACACATAAGGAGTTTAGGATAGAGACCACCCTTGACCCCTCGGAAAGACAGGAGTTCATCAACCTTCTACACGAATACAAGGACGTATTCGCTTGGTCCTACAAAGACATGCCTCAGATCGACAGGGAGATTGCAGAACACAGGATACCCATCAAACACGGAGTTAAGCCCGTGAAACAAAAATTGCGTCGTATGCGCCCTGAATGGGCCTTGAAAATCAAGGAAGAGGTAGACAAACAGTTCAAAGCCGGATTTATCAAAGTGTCCGAATACTCCGACTAGGTGGCCAACATTGTCCCTGTACCCAAGAAAGACGGGATAATTCGGGTTTGCGTCGACTTCAGGGACCTAAACAAAGCAAGTCCAAAAGAGGACTTCCCTCTGCCACATATTGACATCCTGGTGGACAATACCGCCGAGCACGCGCTATTGTCATTCATGGACGGGTATGCTGGGTACAACCAGATCAAAATGGCCGAGGAAGACATGCACAAGACTGCATTCACTACACAGTGGGGTACATACTGCTACACTGTCATGCCCTTCATTCTAATCGCCGGAGCGACCTACTAAAGAACCGCCACCACACTCCTACATGACATGATGCACAAGGAGGTGGAGGTATATGTCGATGACATGATCGTCAAATCAAAAGAGCGGGATGGCCACATCAGCGCCCTTCGGAAATTCTTCGCTCGTATTCGGAAATACAACATGAGACTAAATCCTCAGA
Organism: Silene latifolia; assembly: GCF_048544455.1. Taxonomy (NCBI): domain Eukaryota; kingdom Viridiplantae; phylum Streptophyta; class Magnoliopsida; order Caryophyllales; family Caryophyllaceae; genus Silene; species Silene latifolia. Next base: position 139,522,054 of record NC_133534.1, on the reverse strand, counting down.
GATGTGCATTTGGGGTCACCTCCGGAAAACTCCTGGGACACGTCGTCAGCAAAAGAGGCATCGAGATTGACCCTACCAAAATCAAAGTTGTTCAACAAATGCCCCGGCCTAGGAACGAGAAGGAGATTCGAGGATTTCTCGTTCAAGTCCAATACATCATCCGCTTCATAGCCAAGCTCACTATGATTTGTGAACCAATCTTCAAGAAGCTTTGCGCCTCCGATCACACCGATTGGGATGATGACTGTCAAAAGGCCTTCGACGGGATAAAGGAAATCTTATCCAAACCTCTTGTCCTCATGCCACCTCAACAAGGAATTCCCTTTTCCCAATACGTGACTGTCACCGACACAGCCATGGGAGCAATGCTAGCATAAATAGTTAACGACGAAGAACGAGCCATCTACTACATTAGTAAAAAGTTCATCGAATACGAGACAAGGTATACCCAACTGGAAAGGACATGCCTTACCTGGTCTGTTAAACAGAGAAGCTGCGACAATACATGCTCAGCTACACGGTTCATATCTACTCAAAGATGGACCCGGTCAAATACATCTTCAAAAAACACGTACTAAACAGAAGGTTGTCTAGATGGACACTCATGCTATCTGAATTTGACCTCAAATTTGTACCCCTCAAGGTTATTAAGGGAAGGGCAGTTGCCGATTTCCTAGCAGAAAACCCCTTCAACGAGGATCTAATGACCGACATATGGTCACTTCCTGACGAAGACATCCTTTGTGCCGACACCGATGCATGGGTCCTATACTTCGACGGTGTATCAAAACTGAGAGGCTTAGGGGTAGGAATCCTCCTAATATCATCACAAGGGGAACATGTTCTGATCTCAGTCAAACTGGACTTCGTCGTCACCAACAATGCCGCCGAATACGAAGCATGCCTCATCGGCCTACAAGCAGCCATAACACTTGGCATCAAGAAGTTGAGGGTCCATGGCGATTCCTCACTCATCATCAATCAGGTGCCCGGATCATGTGTAACACTACGGATTTTCTTTGGTGACTACTCGACCGAGTAGAGCCTACTCGGCCGAGTAGTGCTGTTGTTGTGAGTTGTTTTGATTCTGCCGATGAATACTCGGCCGAGTATAGTGAATACTCGACCGAGTAGAGGATACTCGGTCGAGTATAACTTTACTCGACCGAGAATTCGGTCTGGCGAGTATTATTTTGACGGTTTGATTAGGGAGTGTTTAAGATTATTTTATATCCCGCGTCAGTTTTCAAAACATCATTTCTACGTTAACCCTAATCTCTCCCTAATCACTCCCTAATCATTCCATAGCCTTGTTGTTTGTGAAATCTTCGGAGTCCTTGCGTATAATTCCTCATCCTACTGTTGGTAAGTTCTAATTATATGTTATTCGTATTCGTTGGGGTTACTGTACATTTACGGAATTGGGAATATGGGGGTTGTACAATGTGTAATTGTGTGATATGATTATGGTATAGGAGAAGACTTCGTAGAGGAGCCTTTCTGATTGTTGAGTTCATTCCACTGTTGATTGCTAAGGTAGGGTTTCCCTACTCAGTTTAATGTTCTTTGTAAGACATGTTTGTTGTAATTATTGTTATCTGTTGATCATCGGAGTATGGAGATTGTTGTGACGATGTTGGTGTGAGGGGATTGAGATGGCTGTGATGTCATGTGATTGTGATTGTGGTGGAGTCACTTGCGGGAGTGGCTTCACACCCTAGTTCGCCCTCCGTGGAACCCGCCACGGGAGGGGATGTGCACATTAAGGGACATGGATTGTTGTCGCTCGTTGAGGAGCTGGACTAGGTGGGATCGGCTACGGTCACCCACTGGCGGCGAGGATTACCTGTTGCGATGGGATGATTGGATGATTGGGAAGTGGTGATGATCAATTGATTTCTCCGTTTGGTTGTCTTAATATTTGAGTAATACTGACGCTGTTGTTGTTTTGGAATCTGCGGTGATCCATTCGGGGATGGTGAGCAGGCTTGACAGGTATTGCTAGTGTGAGCTTGGGGACTGTCTTGGGAGAATTGCCATCACGAGTCATAGCATCACCGTCTGAGTCTTAGTTGGATTTCTTTTATTGTCAGACTTTGAAGTTGTATTTTGTTAAAACAGTATTTGAGTTTGGATGTTGTAAACTTTATACTTTACAGTACTTTAATAAATGTGCTTAGTTCAGACGCTTTTGATATGTACTAACCTCGGGCAACCGAGATGGTAACACACTTTCATGGTAGGGTGGTCCTGGTAAGGCACCTTGGTATGAGGGGGTGTTACAAAGTGGTCTCAAAGCCGAAGATTCCGACACCTAAACAAATGAATTTAATGAACCTAAGAAGTCTAAATAAAATGACCCGGGGAGAGTTGTTTGGAGCTACCGCAAAGACTCGGGAGACGTCCCGGAGTCGCAAATTGGCCCTCACAAACTCGAGCCGGTAACATGGGAAGTGTGATGAGAGATAGGTTTTGTATACACATGTATGTGAAGATGCATGTTGGTAATAGTTGATAGTTGAAAGTGTATGTGTTGAAAGTTGTAAATGTGGTGATGGGAGAAATGGAGGATGTGACGGGTGTGTGAATGTTTGTCATGTTGGATTTAGCGTATGCATGAGTTGTATGCTTATATGATTATAACGTGGCATTATAGTTCTTGATATTTGAATCGTATACTGATGTGATTTTAACGTGGCATTAAAGTCCTTGATGTTATGTGTTCGTTGCGGGAATAGTGAGCATGATAGAGAACTTTATAATGTATACCCGTCTATTCTGTGACTCGGCCGAGCAGGGCAGGTACTCGACCGAGTAGGGAGCACTCGGCCGAGTAACCAAGCACTCGGCCGAGTATTGATTGGCAGTGAGTAGCATTAGCTACTGTATGTGATAACTCGACCGAGTAAGAAAGTTTACTCGACCGAGTAGGGTCTACTCGGCCGAGTGTTGGTTTACTCGACCGAGTGTTGTTTTTTGAGTTTCTGATGTTCGCTTCTGGAGTCGAATACTCGACCGAGTATCTAAGATACTCGACCGAGTAGTCGTTACTCGACCGAGTATGGTTGTATACTCGGCCGAGTGTTCTTTTGGCGGAAGATTATTACGTTTTGAGTCGTAGACTTTCGTGCTTACGTTTCCGTCTTTCTTGTCAGCTCAGTATGCCGCCCAAAATAACTCCCGCGCAGATCCAAGCTTCAGAGATGACTCTTGATGAGGTTTCTCGCATGATTGAGCAACAAGAGGCTCTCCTTGAAGCTCTCAAAAATGTGGGAAAGGGGAACGAGAAGTCGATGGATGCAACTCAGCTCAGCATCATCATTGCTCGCTTCAACCCTCCCACATATGACGGGGTAGGTGTGAAGGAAATGTAGATTCATATACATACTAACATACTCATATATGTCAAAATTAATTTGTCATAAAATTAAATGTGGATTTTATGCATGCAAACAATATAATAAAAGAGAAGAAATCATATCCTTACATTGAAATTTCGGTTCAAATGGGCACAAAAGAAATCTCCTTTTCTTTTGTTCTTGAGCTTTCCAAATGGAAGAACAAGGATTCAAGTGTAGAATCCCTCCCAAAAGCATATACCCAAGGAATACATCTTAATAAACCAATACTATTTAGATCTAGTAATAATAATGGTTTTACAATAAAATTGATACAATATAAATTGTATTTTCACTCTTGAAATTTCGGTCAAGAGGTGGTGTTTTTGTGAGATTTTATTTCTCTAGAATTATCATAAATTGTAGAGAGTTTTCAAGGATTTTCTTACACTAGGAAAAATAAGATGGGAGGAATGAATGATGTAAAAGAGAAGAGCTTTCCTCTCTTTCTTGTTGGTGGCCGAAAAAGGGGCATTGGGTAGTATGCCAAATGCCTTTTGTTTTTGCTCTTCACAAGAGACTAGGCATGCAAGCCTACTACCTAGTGTCATGGTTGTGTTTTTATTTAAAAATAAATAACACTATATTTACTAAACACACACCCATATTTCGGTTTTAAGTATAAAATGGAGAATCCATTTTATTTTGTCATTTGTCAAATTTGTCACATGTAACATGTTACATGACATGTTACGATGCAATGTATTTTTATCATATTAAAAATCAACATACTCAAAAAATATGTCATTTACAAAATCGACTAGTAATTCGTAATTACTTGTACCAAAATATTTCACCAATTTATAAATCGTATTTATAATAATTCATTCAAATTTAATTGTTTCTTTAAACAATAATTTCATCCGAGTAATGATACAATTCGATTACTCAGACCGTATCTCATTTAATTACATTTCAATTTGATACGTAAATTATACTCACAAAATCATCTGTCAATTTTAAGCAATTTAATTAACTCGAATCGGTATACGATTAATTAAATAATTAATTAAGAGTATTTCCCTATAGGTATGACCTAAGGGGATCAACTGATCACCACCGTCGCACGACAGTAATGTCAAACTCTAGTCAGCCAATCATTACCGATATGTGTGGACCAGTTGACTTGTAAAATATTACATCCCACATGTATTCTTAAAATGAGATTTAATAATGATATTTAAATCATGTGATCGCACTATTGTTAAGGACACATTTCCCAACAATCTCCCACTTGTCCTCGACAAGTGTGCGTCACCAATTCTCTTGTCCTATTACTATCTCCCACTCAATGCAAGGTGTCTTTCAGGTCGTACTTGCAAGTGATCATATCGAGAGTGGTTTCCTCGATCTGGAGAATAACTGATTGACCGGATTTATCTATCATAGATACATTCCGAGCGTGGCCACGCATTTCCAGTTCATTACTCCTCGAGTGGCCCTGAGATATTATTATAACCCTGACAAGGGGGTGGACAATTCCTATCGCACTTATTCCCTTCGACTAGCCACAGCCATCATAACCCAAAATATGCCCATTTGACCCCACTTACGAAGGTCGTAGTAACACAAATCAAAGTTAATCTGAAACTGTGCCATCTTAGGTGAATAGTCTTTAGTCAAAAGAATCGACTCATTTGAATACTATAGTAGCTCTCGCCACGACCAGGCTATATAAATTGCCAGAACTCTATAAGCGGTCATAAGGCCCGACAAAATGTTCCTAACAGTCTGCCTATGTGATCAACTAGTCATCTCACATGACTCTATGGCACTTGAACTTGCCATCAATCGCATCACACTCTAGTTACTTCGAGACGTCACCTCATACAAGTAACTATGGGCAAATACAATGTTAATCCGTGTTCACTTTAACGGGGTTCAATTGTCTCCACAACCCGTTTGGATGTAACAAAGTATAATAAAAGATTTTTAAAATAAAACTCGAACGACAAATGCGATTATCACACATGAATAGTCAATGCCTGATTACTATTTCATATTCTATAATCTAATTTGATCTTGTACGTGGTTGTTCATTTCAATTCAATTGAAATGACATGACTCATCATGTTTAGCCTTTGAGAAGGCTTTGGTTAGTAGGTTTTATCAACTTCTTGTACCTTACTCAACCTTACTACATACTCGTTTTCCTTTGTAATGTATACATTTGCATCACAAAACTTTCTGAGTACGTGTCGAGATCCAATCAAGACATAGATCCTCTAGCCTACGAATAGCTCCCACTGTTTTCACAGTGTGTGGGACTCATCCTCTTGCACATCTCATGATTGCAAGTGTACTCAATTTCCGTTATAAATATCTCTTATTGTTCTTTATTGTCTAGAACGATTCTAGAAAATCTACTTCTTAATTAACATAGCCACAATGGTATCTTAACCATCCTAATGTGTTTTGATTATGGTTTTGTCGGAAACCATGCGCAACCTCAATTGTCAATTGTCACTTGTGTAACACCCTTACACAAAATTGCATCATAAACACTTTGCTTTACTTCCTTAATGCTTCTGCAAACACTTAAGGGTAATCTTTATATACTAGGTAAAGATTACTTAAATTCGATTTTGAAAACAGTTCATCATACTCAAAGTATATGAAGTGTTATACATCATTACTTATTTAATTGATCCGGCAACGGAAGCAAATGGAATCAATCAAATATGTTCAATTTAATTGAACTAGTCATGAATCTTATCAACATAAGACTTCTTCTTGATGACGCTGATATCATGTGGATTTATCTTCATAAATCCGGATATTCAAGATGTATTATAATACTCCAAAAGTCTTAAATCATTCTCAATGATCAATATGTCATCCACATATCGGACTAATTAAAACTTCTGTAACTCCCACTAAAATCCATGTATAAACACAACTTCTCGACTTATCGAGAAACGTTTTATAACATGATCAAATCATTGATTCCAACTTATTGATGTCCTACTTAAGATTCTCTCTTAAGTTTCACACAATCTTAGGATTGCAAGAATCTACAAAACTCAAGACATGTATTGAATACATTCCTTCTTTTGAAGAAGCGGGTTTTAGATTCACTTGCTACGTATTTCATAATAATGAAACACAATCCCTAAGAAGATCCAAATAGACTTAAGCATTTCAACTGGTGCAAAACCCTTTGCAACCAATCAAACCTTGAAATTTCTCTTTATTAGTGCAAAAACCCTTTGTCACTAATCAAGCCCTTTTGTTTCGGATTTTCATGGCTCTAAGCCTTGTATTGAGTTGTGACTTAAACATTCTTATGTAAGTCATATGTTCATTACTTTCTAGAAGCAATCAACTTGAATCAAACAATTTCTTTTGTAAGTTATAAGCTCTTTACTTTCTTCAAAGTAGCATGAATTCATCATTTTTAACAAGTGACGAATTTTAACCTCCTAGGTTTTGAAGAAACAACGTCTTACACAAAACGTCTCATGTAGCCAAGAAAGACCAGTTTCTTGCTACATAACATTATTTGTGGCTCTTTGAATAATTTCTCCCACTCTGTCTTCTAGAAATAAACTTGTATTTTAGAAAGACAGCTTCATGAGCCGCAAACCCGTCGTACTCGTGATAATTGAAAGGGAAAAAATGAGCATTTGTTTCTTGTGACAACTTACAAGCATGGTACCCATACCATTTCATATCTCATATGTTTTGATTTAGTGGAAAAATAATTTAGACAAAAATGATAAAATCCCCAAAAGGATTCAAGTGACTCAAAGTAACTTGATCGAAGTTCAAACCATATTGAATAGCGTTTGAATTCTTATCCAATCACACATTATTCCATGATGCGTGCTAAGAGAGATTAACTTGTGATACTATATCACATTTCCTTTGGCTTATATCAAAGTCTTCACTTTGATAATCCCATCACGACTAAATCGTGATTCCTTGAACTTTTGAACTTCTTCAAAGATTTCTCTATTTACCTTATTAAGTGAACACACTAGTGTCAACTTAAATCGTTGGTAAAAGAAAATGATCAACCTATTTTGGATCAATGATTTACAACCTCAATCTCCTTTTCAACCAAAAGGCACGAGACATCTTGCTTTGAATACAAGATACGCATATACCATTAACGATCTAATGGTTTCAAGAGTACTTGATAACTCTTTGCGTTCATCATTCCAAAATTTAAGTTTTAATCTTGGGTTACCAATTTGAATCTTACATCATCTACATGATATATCATTCTAGTTTATTTTAGAATATAATCACCTTGATAATGGGCTAGCCATACATCAAATCGTGGTGTATAGGGTCACAAAAGTGAAAACCCTTTTTGTATCTTAACAAGTTTATATTCTTATTTAGAGTTTATGCACTTAATAGTCACAATTAAGTACAACTTTAAATCCAAAAACTAGATTGAGTACACAATTACTCTATCTCTCGACATTATTGTTGCTAGTCGTCATATTCTAATCATCCTATGTATGAAGTACAATGATGAAAACCTCCACTGGTTTCTAATATTGACGAAGTGGTACTAGCAAAATTTATGTTTAATCAAATAAAAATTTAAAGAAGAAGGTCCCATTAGATGTCCCACAACTAACTTGTTGATTCTTCAATAATTTGGGGTAGTTTCCTTTCTTGTGTCCAACATTTAAGACAATGGAAACTTTATTGGTCGGGATTGATAGGTTTAGTATCGTCATTCCTCAATTACTTTACTTTCAACATTACCTTGTATTAATTCCATTATTATCTTTACTTCTTGAACCTCGTCCTCATCTTAACGGTTTAAGAGAATGCTCCCACTTATTTCAATGAGTCTTTGCTTTGAGAAGCAAAATTGAATTCATGAAGATTACTCTTCATTTGTTCGTTTTAGTCTTAAAACTTTCGTTGAAGTGGTTGCGTTATTTTGGTCAATTATGAATTCCAACAAATCTAATTACCAAAACAATTTATCATTTCAAGGTACTTAATTCAATTAAGTATATGAAACATAACAATCCATTGTAAGTAGATGTGTTAGTCAAGAATCAAAAAACAATTTGATAATGAATAACTTTTATCTATACTCTTTACAAGAGATCCTTGGCAATGGTTCACTTGAGGTTTTAGAAGCAAATTCATATTTGTCTTTAGTTACGATGTTTTAATGGAGATTTGAATCAAAAACGAAATGATATCGTATATGAATTGTGGTAAAGAAATAGAACAATATAATAACGGAATAGTGAAAACAAAACATTTATCGTTATATTAATACTTGTAAATAACAAGTAAAGCATTTACATAGTGACCTCTACCCAACTATGATAAATGATTGTAAGACCCAAATTCATATCAACTTAGGCACGGGGTAGCCGATGAAACCCTCATCAATATAACTCGGTGGATTAACCTTTTAATCGATTCTACTTTTAGAACTCTTGGTCGATAAAATTACTCTAATGTTTATCTATAGCCCAAAACACATCAACAAGGGCACGGGGTAGCCGATGAAACCCTTATCAATTACTTTTGTTGAGTTCAATCCAAATTTCGAATAAATGTGTCCATTGTCCAAACTCAAATTAACTTAGGCACGGGGTAGCCGATGAAACCCTCATCAACATGAATTCGGTGGATTAGACATTTATCACCCACTTCCCCTACGTAACAAGGTTTGTACCCCGGGGTAGCCGAGTGCACTCCCTCGCGAAATAGGTTTTCATGGTTTCTACTATTTGGTAAGGCTATGTCTCAATTGTTTGTTTTAGCGAGAGGTCATGTCAATTTATTATCTATCACGTTTTAAGTGAACTAAAGCGGTGAACTACGATAATTCGAATTGACACGGTCGATAAACTCGATAAAATAAGGATGCATGTTAAGTTATGGCGATTTAGCGATGCATGTGACATAAAATAAAATGCAAGCATAAAATAAATAAATCCTAGTATGGCCTTTCCTAGAATAGAAAAACTATTTAACTATTACATATTCGGAAACCAACTCCATTGGTCCCTTGAACTTCGGTTGTGGCACGCATCTCGAGGTAACACCGTCTTTATGTATCGCCATTCTTGAAGAAATCCGTCTTTGGGAACTCCGGAATGAATAAAATTACATAATAAATTACATAATTTCCTATTATACATTTGTAACTAAAATAAAATAAATCTATTAAATTACAAAACGGTGATACGAGATCACAATAAAATTACAACCGAATCGATATTCCCATACATTTCGGGAAATACCAATTAAAATCTAAGGCCATACTAAGTAAAATTACATAATCAAAATTACATAAATTAAAATTATGACAATCATAAAGAAAATGCAGCATTATAATATGTATGAACATGCTCAATTTATGCTAAATCGCCTTTAATTAGCCAATATCGTATATTACTCGGTTTTTACGGATTTGCGTGATTTCAACATTTTATAATCACAAAAATACATAAACTCATATTTATGCATAAGTTAATTACCCTAACCTCTTAGGACTCAAAATTTAGTCTTCACTAATAATTTGACCATAATTAACCCATATTTTATAAAATTGTTCATAAATGGACCAAAATTACAAAAATAAGCTATTAAACTTCAAATAAATCACAAAATTTCAAATAAATTCAAAATTTGAAATTTAAACTCATGAACATTCTGGAAAATTTCCATGACACTCATAATGTTCAAAAACCTTAGGTTAAAAATTTCGAAAATTTACCGGAAAAACAATGTTGCGGTTTATCGATTTTTAATAAAATAATCATAAAAACATGGAAAAAATTATTTTCATTAACTTTTCAATTTTAGATCTGAAAAAGATAATAAAATGCAACATTAGACGTTTTTCCTAAGTCATAGATTATGTTTTATTAATTTTCCACTAATAATGTCACTATTTATGCTATTTTTCTTCAAAAATCCATAAATCATGCAAAAAGACTTCTTTATAGCTAATTATTTTACACACATCTTGTAAAATTGCATGTGACAACATATTAATTTTCTATGACCAGATTCGAAATTTAACTCATATTATCCTATTTTTCACTTAAATCCGAATTTAATAATGAAAAATTCATTTTTCGAGCATAACAAGTCCAAAAATTATGAAAATTTACAGGTTATCTCAAAATAATATATGTAACAATATATCCAAAAACCAACTTAAAATTCGAAGTATAGCTAATTTTAGACCAAAAATGACATTTTTACTCATAAAATCATATTTAAATGCCATTATTGTAAAATATGAACAATAAAATCCGTTAAATTAATCAAAATATCCTAAAACATTTTAGGACCAGAAATATTAACATGCATGGATTAATTTTGTGATATATCATAATAACACAAATTTTATAAGTTTTATTTGTTATTCTTATAACTCGGAAAAACTTTTAACCGATTTGCATGCAAACAACCGTGGCTCTTGATACCGATTGAAGGAAATGTAGATTCATATACATACTAACATACTCTTATATGTCAAAATTAATTTGTCATAAAATTAAATGTGGATTTTATGCATGCAAACAATATAATAAAAGAGAAGAAATCATATCCTTACATTGAAATTTCGGTTCAAATGGGCACAAAAGAAATCTCCTTTTCTTTTGTTCTTGAGCTTTCCAAATGGAAGAACAAGGATTCAAGTGTAGAATCCCTCCCAAAAGCATATACCCAAGGAATACATCTTAATAAACCAATACTATTTAGATCTAGTAATAATAATGGTTTTACAATAAAATTGATACAATATAAATTGTATTTTCACTCTTGAAATTTCGGTCAAGAGGTAGTGTTTTTGTGAGATTTTATTTCTCTAGAATTATCATAAATTGTAGAGAGTTTTCAAGGATTTTCTTACACTAGGAAAAATAAGATGGGAGGAATGAATGATGTAAAAGAGAAGAGCTTTCCTCTCTTTCTTGTTGGTGGCCGAAAAAGGGGCATTGGGTAGTATGCCAAATGCCTTTTGTTTTTGCTCTTCACAAGAGACTAGGCATGCAAGCCTACTACCTAGTGTCATGATTGTGTTTTTATTTAAAAATAAATAACACAATATTTACTAAACACACACCCATATTTCGGTTTTAAGTATAAAATGGAGAATCCATTTTATTTTGTCATTTGTCAAATTTGTCACATGTAACATGTTACATGACATGTTACGATGCAATGTATTTTTATCATATTAAAAATCAACATACTCATAAAATATGTCATTTACAAAATCGACTAGTAATTCGTAATTACTTGTACCAAAATATTTCACCAATTTATAAATCGTATTTATAATAATTCATTCAAATTTAATTGTTTCTTTAAACAATAATTTCATCCGAGTAATGATACAATTCGATTACTCAGACCGTATCTCATTTAATTACATTTCAATTTGATACGTAAATTATACTCACAAAATCATCCGTCAATTTTAAGCAATTTAATTAACTCGTATCGGTATACGATTAATTAAATAATCAATTAAGAGTATTTCCCTATAGGTATGACCTAAGGGGATCAACTGATCACCACCGTCGCACGACAGTAATGTCAAACTCTAGTCAGCCAATCATTACCGATATGTGTGGACCAGTTGACTTGTAAAATATTACATCCCACATGTATTCTTAAAATGAGATTTAATAATGATATTTAAATCATGTGATCGCACTATTGTTGAGGATACATTTCCCAACAAGGTGAACCAAAGCTACTCGAGAAGTGGCACCGTGAGATTGAAGCTCTCATGGAAATGGTTAAGTTCCCCGAGGACATGATTGTTGAGCAGGTAGTGTACTACCTAAGAGGTGAGGCTGCAGTTTGGTGGCAAAATGTCAAGGAAGATGCTAGAGCTTTTTACCAGGCGGAAGGAGCTATTCCTTGGTCTGGGTTGAAGAGTGCTATGAGAGAGCAGTTTGTGCCGGAGCATATCCAACACAAGATGAGATCCGACTTTAATTCCTTCACCATGACTGAGGAGATGACGGTCACTGACAACTATCATCGGTTTTTGGAGCTATCTCGTTATGTTGAAGATATGCAGCTAGGACAGAGAGGTTTGGCTCTCCGTTTTGAGAGGGGTTTATCTGCTAAGATAGTGAGTCGTATGGTGGGGTTGCTACGACCTCAAGGAAGTGTACCGAGAGCGGGTCAAGCTAAGAGAATGGTAGATCTCTCAAGAGAGATCGATGAGAGGACTGCTGTTGAAAAGAGGAAGGCTGATGGTGGAAACAACAGTCAGTCGGCCAACAAGAAAGGGAACTTTAGCCATGCTAAGGCTTTTTCTGGGGAAGCTGGTTTCTCGGGAGGATCTCGTGGCTGGGGCAAGAATGGAGGTCGGAGTGTGAGTGACAACTCTAACCTTACATGCTTCAACTGTGGTGGGATAGGCCACAAAAGACGGGAATGCACGAGCTACAAGCCCGACACTGGTTCAGGAGCTCGGTCAGGGAATTTTTCTCAGGGGCCGACTCAGAGTTTTGCTAGTAACCGACCGGGAGGTTCATGGGGCAACAGAGGTGGACAGGGCAACCAGGGCGGTTACAACCGCGGTGGTGGTGGATCTTATCAGCGCCAGAACAACAGCACTACTCAGGATTCGGCAGCCAAGCCAAGTACCTCCAATCCTTCAGTTCAGGGTGGAGGACATAAAAACAGTGGAAAGCTCTTCATGATGGACAAGCAGGAAGCACAGGATGATGCTCATGTAGTTACCGGTACCTTTCTTGTTCATAATGTACCGTCCTTTGTTTTGTTTGATTCCGGGGCTACACATTCTTTTGTGTCTAAGAGTCATGATGTGTCTATGGGTTTGGGGAAGTTTGAGGTTGTAAAAGATGATGTATTCATACCTTCAGGGGAGTCTGTGTCGTGTCTCAAGCTGTATAAGGGAGTATCCATGATAGTTGGAGGGGTAGATTTACCAGTAGACCTGTTAGAGTTTCCTATGGGTGGGTTCGAGGTGATTGTCGGGATGGATTGGCTGGGTAAGTATGACGCCAGGATAGATTGTCGGCAAAAGAGGGTGTCCTTAAAGGGTCCCAAGGGTGTTAGGGTGTCCTATAGAGGGTTTGTGGTAAAGCCTAAGGGTAGGTTCATAGCTGTGATGACTTTAAAGTCATGTTTAAGGAAGAAGTGTCCCTTGATTCTTTGTCATGTGAGAGATCACCGAGTAGAGCCACCGACAGCTTCTGAGATATCTGTGGTGAGAGAGTTCGAAGATGTTTTTCCTGAGGAGATACCGAGTTTGCCTCCCAAGAGGGATGTTGATTTCAGCGTGGAGCTTAAGCCGGGAACGGGTCCTATATCTAAAGCACCTTACCGTATGGCACCTAAAGAGTTAGCAGAGTTGAAAAAGCATATACATGAGTTGGTAGGCAAGGGTTACATCAGGCCTAGTGTGTCACCGTGGGGAGCTCCAGTTCTTTTTGTAAAGAAGAAAGATGGGAGTATGAGACTGTGCATTGATTACAGAGAGCTCAATCGGGTCACTGTGAAGAACAAGTATCCGTTGCCGAGGATTGATGACTTGTTTGATCAGCTAAGTGGAGCAGGTGTGTTTTCCAAGATTGATCTGAGGTCGGGGTATCACCAGCTGAGGATAGCAGATGAGGATATTCCTAAAACAGCGTTCCGATCTCGATATGGTCATTACGAGTACGTGGTGATCCCTTTTGGGTTGACCAATGCGCCAGCAGCTTTTATGGATTTGATGAATCGGATCTTTACACCGTTTTTGGATAGGTTTGTGGTTGTTTTCATCGACGATATCTTAGTTTATTCTAAGACTAAGGAAGAGCATAAGGAGCACTTGAGGATAGTCCTACAGTCCTTGAGAGAAAATCAGCTTTATGCCAAGCTATCCAAGTGCGAGTTCTGGTTAGAGACAGTGGCTTTTCTGGGCCATGTAATATCTAAGAAGGGGGTATCTGTGGATCCTAGTAAGATTGAGGTCGTTACCAAGTGGGAATCGCCAAAGAATGTTGCTGAGATTCGGAGTTTCTTAGGCCTTGCCGGCTACTACAGGAGATTTGTGAAAGATTTCTCTACCATACCGCGGCCTATGACATCCTTGATGAGGAAGGAAGTCAGATTTGTTTGGGATGAGAGTTGTGATACGGCGTTTCAGACCTTAAAGGAACGCTTGACCACAGCTCCTATCCTAGCCTTGCCAGAGGGTTGTGAGAACTTTGAGGTATATACCGACGCTTCAAAGAATGGTCTTGGTTATGTTTTGATGCAGGGAGGGAAAGTCATAGCCTATTCTTCGAGGCAGCTGAAGCAATATGAGGAGAACTACCCTACTCATGATCTGGAGCTGGGTGCAGTTGTGTTCGCTCTTAAGATTTGGAGACACTACCTTTATGGAGCAACTTTGAAGGTGTTCTCTGATCATAAGAGTCTAAAGTATATCTACATTCAGAAGGAGCTTAACATGCGACAGAGACGGTGGATGGAGCTGATTGGAGATTATGATATGGAGATCATCTATCACGAGGTTAAGGCTAATGTTGTTGCAGATGCACTGAGTAGGAAGAGCGTTCATTCGCTAAGTACAGATATGTCCTTACTGAAGTTGAGGGATGAGATGTCTAGTTTGGGGAACTTTATGATTCGAGAGGGGGATACCATCGGGTATTTGACGATCGAGCCAGAGTTGTATGAGAACATCAAAAGTAAGCAAGAGCTTGATCCTAAAATTCAGGAGTGGAAGTCAAAGGTAGAGAGTGGAACGGCTTCCATGTTTTCTATCCATCCAGATGGGAGTGTTCGTTTTGATGGGAGATGGTGTGTTCCTGAGGATGCAGAGTTGCGGAGAGTGATCTTGGCGGAGGCTCATTGCACTCCCTATTCAGTTCACCCGGGTGGTGACAAGCTTTATAGAGACCTTAAGAAGACTTTTTGGTGGCCAAACATAAAGAGAGATGTAGCTGAGTTTGTGGCCAGATGTTTGACCTGTCAAAAGGTCAAGGGTGAACAAACGAGACCACAAGGTAAGATTCAGTCTTTGAAAGTACCCGAGTGGAAGTGGGAGTCGATCTCCATGGACTTCATTGTGGGGTTACCTAGGTCACAACAAGGTAACAACATGATTTGGGTGATTGTTGATCGGTTAACCAAGTCAGCCCATTTCGTTCCCATGAAAGATACTTGGTCTAAGATGTAGCTGGCATTGGGTTACAGGAGGCATGTGGTTCGGTTACATGGTATACCTAAAGATATCATTTCTGATCGTGATGCGAGGTTCATATCCATGTTTTGGCAGGAGCTGCAAGGGTTGATGGGTACAACTTTAAAGATGAGTACCGCCTTTCATCCGGCAACCGATGGTCAGACAGAACGGACCATCAAGACCTTAGAGGACATGCTGAGGGCATGTGTTATGGACTTTGGGGGTAGTTGGGAAGACAGGCTTGATCTGATCGAGTTTTCATACAATAACAGTTATCATACAAGCATTGGGATGGCACATTTTAAAGCTTTGTATGGCCGGAAATGCCGAAGTCCAGTTTGTTGGGATGATAGTTCCGAGACGGTGGTTTTAGGGCCACAGCTGGTTCAAGATATGGTTGAGCAAATCCAGTTAATTCGGCAAAAGATGAAAGCAGCTCAAGATCGTCAGAAGAGCTACGCCGACTTACACCGCAAGGACATTGAGTTTACGGTAGGTGACAAGGTTCTTTTAAAAGTGTCACCTATGCGAGGTGTTATGAGGTTTGGGAAAAAGGGTAAGCTAAGCCAGAAGTTTATAGGTCCTTCTGAGATTTTGGACCATGTTGGCGAGGTGGTCTACAGGTTAGCGTTACCACCAGCTTTGGATAGGGTGCACAATGTTTTTCATGTATCTCAACTTCGGAAGTATGTGAGCGATCCGTCGCATATCCTTGAAATGGAGAACATCGAGCTTGATGAATCCTTGTCCTACGCCGAGATTCCTAAGGAGATTCTTGATCGCAAGGTTCGTAAGACCCGGAATGGTGAGACGGTCTTACTCAAGGTCCTTTGGTCTAATCATAATGTGGAGGAAGCCACATGGGAACCCGAGTAAGCTATGCGAGAACGTTTTCCTAACCTTTTTTATCAGGTATGTTTGGTTACGGGGACGTAACCGTTGTCTTTTTAGGGGGGTAGGAGATGGTCGCGGTCTTGTTTTGTTTTGTTTGTTGTTTTGCTTTGAGTCGAGGTAATGAGTTTTGTGGTGACTTGTATAGTTCCTTGGTGTTGTTATATGTGGTTAGTATAGTCTTGTGGCGTAGTGTTGAGCTTTGTTTTATAGTAGAGTGTGAACTTCGGGACGAAGTTCTTTTTAAGGGGGGAAGATTGTAACACTACGGATTTTCTTTGGTGACTACTCGATCGAGTAGAGCCTACTCGGCCGAGTAGTGCTGTTGTTGTGAGTTGTTTTGATTCTGCCGATGAATACTCGGCCGAGTATAGTGAATACTCGACCGAGTAGAGGATACTCGGTCGAGTATAACTTTACTCGACCGAGTATTCGGTCTGGCGAGTATTATTTTGACGGTTTGATTAGGGAGTGTTTAAGATTATTTTATATCCCGCGTCAATTTTCAAAACATCATTTCAACTTCATCATTTCTACGTTAACCCTAATCTCTCCCTAATCACTCCCTAATCATTCCATAGCCTTGTTGTTTGTGAAATCTTCGGAGTCCTTGCGTATAATTCCTCATCCTACTATTGGTAAGTTCTAATTATATGTTATTCGTATTCGTTGGGGTTACTGTACATTTACGAAATTGGAATATGGGGGTTGTACAATGTGTAATTGTGTGATATGATTATGGTATAGGAGAAGACTTCGTAGAGGAGCCTTTCTGATCGTTCGAGTTCATTCCACTGTTGATTGCTAAGGTAGGGTTTCCCTACTCAGTTTTCTGTTCTTTGTAAGACATGTTTGTTGTGATTATTGTTATCTGTTGATCATCGGAGTATGGAGATTGTTGTGACGATGTTGGTGCGAGGGGATTGAGATGGCTGTGATGTCATGTGATTGTGATTGTGGTGGAGTCACTTGCGGGAGTGGCTTCACACCCTAGTTCGCCCTCCGTGGAACCCGCCACGGGAGGGGATGTGCACATTAAGGGACAGGGATTGTTGTCGCTCGTTGAGGAGCTGGACTAGGTGGGATCGGCTGCGGTCACCCACTGGCGGCGAGGATTACCTGTTGCGATGGGTAATCTGGCAGGGCTACACACTTCGGTGTGTAGTCGGTTACTGTGAGAGATTGGATGATTGGGAAGTAATGATGATCAATTGATTTCTCCGTTTGGTTGTCTTAATATTTGAGTAATACTGACCCCATTGTTGTTTGTGGAATCTGCGGTGATCCATTCGGGGATGGTGAGCAGGCTTGACAGGTATTGCTAGTGTGAGCTTGGGGACTGTCTTGGGAGAATTGCCATCACGAGTCATAGCATCACCGTCTGAGTCTTAGTTGGATTTCTTTTATTGTCAAACTTTGAAGTTGTATTTTGTTAAAACAGTATTTGAGTTTGGATGTTGTAAACTTTATACTTTACAGTACTTTAATAAATGTGTTCAGTTCAGACGCTTTTGATATGTACTAACCTCGGGCAACCGAGATGGTAACACACTTTCATGGTAGGGTGGTCCTGGTAAGGCACCTTGGTATGAGGGGGTGTTACATCATGGAAAATCCGAAGCGACATCTTAGCACCCTACCGAGCTAAAATTAATCAAGATGCCGATATCTTCGACCAAGTCGACTACTTTCACTTGCCACGAGAGGAAAATCAATTTGATGATGCCCTAGCAAAACTTGCCGCGCTCGCCTACATACCTAACAACATGACATCGATGCCCCTATATGTCGAGAGAAAGAGCGAGCCAGCTCACATCTGCGCCATCAAAAATGACGAGGAGAACCATGTCAAACCTTGGTACCAAGCCATCCTAAACTACAAAACCAAAAACGAATTCCCTCCTAACTCTAATACAAGAGGGCAAAGAGCCATCCGTTTACTTGCATCACAATTCATGACAAACCAAGAACAACTATACAAAAGAACACCCCAAGAGATCCTTCTCCTTTGCATCGATCATCACAAACCAAAAAAGTCATGGAAGTGGTCCACGATGGAGAATGCGGCCCTCACATGAGCGCAGTGATGGTAGCCCAAAAAATCATGTGGTTAGGCTACTACTGGACCACCGTGGCAGCCGATTGCAGAAACTACGTCAAACATTCCCACAATTGCCAAATATTCGCCAACATACAACACATACCACCATCCCTTCTGTACACCATGACATCACCCTCGCCTTTCTCGACCAGGGGCATCGACATCATCGAGAAAGTCAACCCGATAGGCACCAAAGGGCATTGCTTCGTCCTCGTCGCCATCGACTACTTCACCAAATGGGTGGAAGCACAGTCCTATGCAGTCTTGACCGTTAAACAAATGGCCAAGTTCATCCAGGACAACATCATCTGCAGATATGGGGTACCCCATGAAATCATCAGCGACCAAGGCTCCTACTTCCGGGCGGAAACACAAGCCTTGCGGGACAAATACAAAATCAAGTGGCATCGATCATCCCCAAACCAACAGAGCGGTAGAGGCAGCAAACAAAACTCTTGTCACCATTATCAAGAAGATGAAAGATAATTACCGCGATTGGCCGAGCAAACTCCCATTCGCACTCTGGGGATACCGAACCTCCATTCGAACGCCAACAGGAGCCACATCCTTCTGCCTAGCATACGGCATGGAGGCAGTTCAACCAGTAGAGTTGGAGGTCCCATCACTATGCATCCTACTGGAGAGTCAAGTTCCTGAGGCGGAATGGACTCGTCAAAGGTTCGAACAACTCACGCTTCTAGACGAAGAGCGACTCAACGCCTTACACAACGTCCAACTATACCAACGACGTATACAACGGGCATTCATCAAAAAGGTCAAACCCAGGAACATCAAAGAAGGCGACTTGGTCCTCAAGTCGGTTCGAGCACCGCTGCCGGTCGATCCGAGGGGGAAAGTCAAACCCAATTGGGCCGGGCCATACCTTGTCAAGAAAATACTTTCGGGGGGCGCAGTGAGACTGAGTGACCTAAACGGGGAGCATTTCACAAACCCGACCAACCTAGACCAACTCAAGAAATACTACCCTTGAAACCTAGAAACCAACAAACCTCTCCCTAGTTTCACAACTATTGACCATAATATCCCTTTCAAGTCAAGTTCCTCAACACGTTCTGATTCGAAATTGCATATTTTACCGAGTCTAAGTTACGGCACCATGCCATGTGTCAAATGACCTTTGATCTGTCAAAGGCAACATCCATTTGCACTCAAACAAAAAACCTGAACTACAATCATGGTTTGATTTCACCCTTTCGGGTGGATACGTAGGCAGTCCTTTCTTACACAAGAAGGATACAACCACAAAACCCAAATAAAATTTACAAAACCTTTTGAACTACGATCATGGTTCGATTTCACCTCTTTCGGTGGATATGTATGCAGTCCTTTCTTATACAAGAAGGATACAACCATCCCCACACACAAAAAAAACACCACCCATACCAACTTCAAAACAAAAAGAAACATTTCCTTTTCCACAAAACCAAATAAGAAGCGTTTCTCCCTTCCCACAAAATCCCTTTCACAATTGCAATGTTTAGGATAATTCAAACAGAATTACCTCTACAAGATAGATAGAAGAAACAAGTGTTCACAACTCTTTTAACACAAGCAATCCTCTTATTTAATTAATAATGAGAAGGATTACAAACTTGACAACAAATAAAGCTAATCAAGTCTACAACTTGTCAAAGGTAGAATGTCGACTAAGACACCTCACATAGTAAAACTAGCACAAAATACATAATACATAGCTATTACAACATAATAAAAATACACAAACACTAATACAACATAATAGTAAAACGGGTAATGGAGGTCTTCATTCTTCCATTCTACCCTTGCCTTTTCCCTCGGGGTACATCTTCCTCTTGTTCTTCTTGTTGGCCCGCCTAGCATGGATTTCCTCTTCGGAACGAATCCTCAACGGATCTACAATGGCGACGGCCTCCGGCTATTGCAACACCCCATACATGGCCCAAGCCGAGCCCAGACATGGCCTACTACCTCTTTGGGACCCGAGCTTCTCCTCTTTGGTGGCATCACTACATCCGGCCTAGCTCCATCGACAAAATCATCAAAGAAGGCACGGTTGGCCTTGCCAACCTCTCTATACTTCAAGTCGACGACCTCGTCCTTACGAGACTTAGACCTTTCCTCCAAGGTTTGAGCTCTTGACCACTTGACATAAGCGGGAGTCATCTATGACGTGGCAACGGGGTTATGTACCTCCCAAGTCGGCCGAGTGGCCCACCACCTTTCGAAGACCTCCACAAGCTCGGAGTTTCGGAAAACACTCTCTTGGATGAGAGTATCTTGAGCGGGCACCTTTTGATGACGCCCCATTTGCCTCATAAGCCTTTCGGGATAAATGAAGGAAGCAACCATCAAACCCACCACCATCAAAGAACAAGAATTAGCGGCCGAAGTGGGCAACCCTGTGAAGGACCTCAAGTGCCACCACAGCACCACCTAACAGATATGAGGACCACCCTCCTCCACTAATCTCGAGGTCCAATAGGCCTCGGTGGATGCAAAACTATCCGAGTATAACTTCTTCCTCGTAGTAAGGTGACGGAAGGAGTACGAAGAAGAATCGGCCGGAGGCTCTACATAGCTTAGCCTCTCTAAGAGCCACACTTGGAGGATCCTTGGAGATCCAAACGAGGGAGCTTCTCTACAAGAGCCCTTCTTATCCAATGCTTGAATGATCTCGCCAAGCACCAACCATGATGGATCCCAACCGTGCTCCATTTGCTCAACTATGTGCACAAGAGTCATGCTACCATACCATCTTGACCCCTCCTTCTTCAAGGCATCGACAAGGAGGTGCGCATGCACTAGGCAAAAGGCAAGAGCCCTTCTCCTAGCCACCTCCAAGACATTAACATCCAACCGATTTGAGTAAATGTTGATAAGAGCCAATATATCCACACCATGGGTAGCAAGGAGAGAGTTCACTTGGCTCGTTGACAAGCCCAACATTGAACGGAACTTCTCTTTGTAACACAATCGAGTCGGAGGAAGCACCAGAGTACAACCCGACCATCCACCAATGGTGCCCACTTCTTCGGCAAGAGGATAAATTTCACCTTTCGGGAAAACGAAAATATGATGTTTGGAATCCCAAAACCGAGACTATGCTTCAAGGAACAAGGATTGCACCTTGACTTGACGAAGCACCAACAATTGACCAACTCCCATTACAACGATTTGATACTTCTCGGGAGGCGACAAATCCCGACACCAATGTCGCAACCTGTTTCCGAAAGCATCCATGAATTATTTTGTGGAAGAAGAAGAAGAAATGTTTTTGTAGATATGTTTTTCGTGTTTTGGATGATGAAACAATGAAGCACAAACGTCCCTATTTATACAAAAAAAATCAACGCTTTTTTTCCAAAAAAAAGGAGAAGCTCACTTCCATCGCCTATGGCCTCGCGCCTTTTTGGGTTGGTCCTCAAGATCCGCACCTTGATTTGTTCCTATCAAGTTGTGTTTCATCCTGACACCTAGATTCTCTCGCTTGAAGGCCCGCGCCTCTTCGGGCTTGTCCATGAATTTTTGTGTTTTCTCACACTCACATTTCCTTGTTTCGCGTTTTACGAAATCCGACACGGTTTCCATGACGCAGCTTTAAACATACGGGTTTTTCTGTTCTTTTTTTAGGGGGGATGGGCTAGTCGCCCCGATCCGCGATGGATCGTTTCCATCTCAGTCGAAAATTTCAAAATTTTATTCGCTTTTTCATCTTCCACAAAAAGCGAAATCAAATACACTCGCAAAATCTCTTTTAAAATTCATCCGTGACGGTTTGAGTTTTATTTTTTCGAGTTACAAATCAAGTTTTGGCAAAATTCGATGCAATTTAATTCAAACACGAGTTAATTGCTCAAAATTTTAAATCCATTTCATTTGAAAAATCCAAAAGTGACGACTGGTCGCGGAATTTTCAAAATTTCTTTTCGATTTCAATTTTAACTTCGAGTCATCGTGGTTATTTTTGTTTTTATCAAATGCTTCTGCGTCTTTACGTATGTGCATACGTGCTACCTGTTGCCTGTTTTCTACACTAACAATGCAAGAACAAATGTAAAGCAAAGGGGAATCAGCCGCTGACTGTGCTTCTCCGAAACACAACACAAAAAGCCAAACAAAATAAACTACAAACCAAAAACACATATATACAAACCGCCTCACGCAAAATGTACACAAACAAAAGTCCAAAACATGGGCAAACAGCTACAACTACTCGGCACCTCCGAACGGACCAGTCTCGGTCTCACGAGGAGTCGCGGGCAAAGCAGACACCACCTCCTGCTCGGGCCCCCTCTCAGGAGAACTCTCCAACGTCTCTTACTCCATCGTGACGTGGAGCTCTTCCGCCGTAGGCAACTGAGCCCTAAGAGAGGCAATCTCCGCATCTCGGCTCCGCAACCCGTCTTCGCGACGTCTCAGCTCCTGGTCCTGACTGATGATCCCCAGCTCCTGTGCCTGGATCATCGACCTCGTTGCGTCCAACTCAGCCCGGATCCGCAGTACCCAGCAGAATAAAATACAGGTCTTTAAGATCTAAAACGTGAAATGCAACACAAAAACACACAAAATAACCAACAAAAAGCACGTGTGCAAGCTGAGACTCCCTCGTAGCCAGATCACCGACAAGTGCTCTCCACCGGTTAACCATCCGCCACAAAGCCTGATGACTAACGGTCGACACCTACAACCAGAAAAGCCCTTCAACAAAACAAAAACGCAAGCCAAGATACAAACAAGAAGGGGAGTTCAAACCATAAACTCACCCTCAAAACTGTCAACCTCTACTCCATGCCAGTGTCGGCCACCTCAGCAGCCGTAGGATATGGCAGACGCAGCTGTAGCTCCTCACCACCCGGCCTCTGGAAAGTGGTCTGTGTCGGGAAAGCTGGGGGATGGGTCCTCATGAGCGCTTCAACACCCTACAACAGGAAGCCGCGTCAAAGGTAACAAACCCTTCCACCAAAACGCAAAAAGAGGTAAGGAAACGAAGAACAGAGGAAAACACACCTCAAACAGGTACCAAGCAAGCCTCGACAAGCGGAAGGTATCATAGTCGGCCTCCCGTAACAACAGCTCCTTACCCCCACGACCGTGGAGGTGCTCCTCAACCTCATCAGGTGTCCACTCCTAGAACAACACACTAGGCGGATCGACCGGCACCACAAAGGTCTCACTAAAACACTGACGAGCTAAACGCTCGTCCAGGTACCAAACCGGCTCAATCGCCATCTCGAGGTATAAGCGTTGGCAACTGCTAGGTCGCAGACGCTCCCTGACAGCAGCCGGTACGTTTATGTAGTGCTCCCAAGGCCACCCAACAAAATGCACTCAAGGCAAAGCTAATCAACTAACTGGGGGCTTTCTAAGCTACCTAGTCATCTTATCTCTATGTTTTTCTACAAAACAAAATAGATAAGAAGCAACGACTTACATTACCAACCCTGACGGCGTTCACTCGACGCCTGCAGTCCTCGTAAGTCGCCTTGGTTGACTTCTTCCGAGCCACCATCCAACTCCTCACACCAGGGTAAACCGAAGGCACGTCACCCGTCATCTTCGGGCGCAGGCGGAAAAAGTAAGCAAACAGCCAACCCAGTAACAAAACACAACAATCACAAATCAGCCATTTTTTCAAATTTGCCAAAACACAAAAAATAAATGAGAAAATCAACCAAAATAAAAATAAAAAAACCACAAAAATACTCGTACCTCCAAGATGAGGCCGGGACCAACCAAAGCGGGAGAACTCCCATCCCCCATCACGTCCGGACGAACCGCAGCATGCAAGTAACAGGTAAAACTCACCAAGGCCACGTCACCCAGTCGTACTGACAAAAGGCGTCCAGGTCAGTAAGCAAAGGAAGTACCTTGGTCGACAAGCGCTCGCCCTTGTAACCAAAGTACGTGGTACCCAGGAAGTACCACAACCACAATCGTGCCTTCTGCGCCTCAGCCTACGGACTCGCTAACGTCGCCGGTACAAAGCCAGCTAATTGAACCTATTTTGCATACTAATAAAGCATTTCATGACCATTTTATCCGTCAATTCCTTCCTAATTTGCTTTCCTATTGCATTGTATATGTCTTGTAGGAAAGAAGATAATGAGGCGGAATTCCCGTCTCTTGTGCATATTCGGAAGCTTGTTGATGATCTTGGATGGAATAGAATGAAGAGGAGGCAAGAATGATGACCAATAATGTAGGAATAAAGAGTATATAGAAGGATCATAGGCTTAAAAGCAAGGATGACGAGAAGGAAGCCAGTACAAGAAGAAATTGCTTGAAACCAAACCAAGAGTTGCTCCTTTGTCTCTTAAAGTATGCTAGATGAAACGGCGTCGAAAAATTAAGTGGTCTAGGCTTTTGACTCACTCCAATAGGAGTCCGGATGAGGAAATGACATCCGTTTTACGATCCGAGCTCAAATAGACAAGCTGTCCCAGGATCCGCGCATCCCGAGCTCAATCCGTGCATGCTAAGCTGCTTTGCCATTTCAGAAGGTACTGCCCAAGGATCCGCGCATCCCGAGCTCAGGATGAGCATCCCAGACCTAGGATCCGCACATTTCCCTCAGGACTTGCAATTCTCTATTCAACACTTAGCATTGTTATTTACTAATCTACCCTTGCTTAACCTAATGATGTACCACTATATATACTCCATTTGTAATAAACAAAAGACCGAGTTCCCTTAGATTAGATTAAGCTTCTTTAGATTAGATTAAACCTTCATTAGAAGTAGATTAGAATAGATTAATCTCAATCATTCCACAAAATTAAACATTAATCTTTCCTTAATCATTGTTAAAGTTTATTATTGGGTAATTGAAGATTATTGGGTTTATTATTGGAGAATTGACAACTCTTCATCAATCAATCAAGTTTTCTTCTATTATTCTTCCCTTTTCATTTGTTCATCTTAAGTTTGGTACAATTTCTTTACTCTTTACTCTTTATTGCTTATTTCTTCACTCTTTTATCATGTTTATACTTGTTGTGATGATTGACACCATTGATGACATGGATTCCATTATAATAAGTGAGTTGTTACTTAACTAGGATTAGTGGGGGATTAGGGGAGTTAATCATGGGATAGATTTATGCTTAATGAGTTCATATGAATGCTTGCTTATTGTTCTTCAACTTATGCACATATCATGTTTGATGAAATGCTAGACTATGAAACCTTGCATTTTTTACCCATCTCTTATCTATTCAACAAGGCTTATAAGATATAAACCAACTCAAACCTTGTTAGACCTTGCATAGAGTTGAATAGGGATAACCCAAGTCGAATTGTAAGTGTTGTAAACTCTTAATCGACTCGGCTCCGAGACGTAAGTTTCCCTAGGATTTGGTTTATCATGTATGTAGTTTAATAGGAAGAATTAAGTCAACTTCTAGGTGTTGTACAGTCACAAATGACTCGGCCCCAGGACCCAAGTCTTCTTAGGAATTATAAGACATGAACTAACTCAATTCCAACAATAATAAATTGCTTGCATCTATATAACTCATTTATGCTATCTTACCATGCTTCCCCTATGATCCCATGACATCCTAGTATCCTTTATTATTTGTTTACATCTTTATTTGCTTTATTGCTCGTTTTATGATGTGACCATAATTGGCGCATATTTAGCCCCCGAATTAGCCTTGTTTCCAAGCTTTTTAGTGCTTATTTGGGTCATTTCTTATCTTTAGTTCTTTGTTTTGCATATTCTTTGAGATTTTGATCCCTTGGTAGGAAAGGAGTAAGAATCTTGCATTTTCATGGCAAAACAAGACTAAATTGATCGAATCCAATGACCAAGCATCAAGAAGAGACAAGATTAGAAGGCCTTTGTACATATCATAGTAGAAGAGCAATGTTGAGGAAAGATCCTTGAGTCCCCAAGGAAATCCCCAAGGAATTTATGAAGAAAAGGGAAGAAAAGAAGGAGTTACCACGCTAACTGACAATCCGAGCGGATTGCCAGCAATCCGCCCGTCCAGCACAATCCGAGCGTCCCTTGCCAGAATCCGCTCGGATTCACCCTCAGCAATCCGCCCGGATTCGCCAGAATCCGCTCGGATTCCATCGCCCAAATCCGGCCGTCCCGACCTTAATCCGCCCGGATTCCTTCACAGCACGGTTTGCCTTCTTCAAGCTACGAAAAGAGAAGCCCTTCTATCAGAAAATACCGGGTCCTCCTTGCTCAACTTAAAAAGTGTAATTACTAGTTTAGCCCTTAGTTAACCCTAATGCATCCTCCCTAATTTTCACTATAAATACCCCATTAGGCTAATTAGAGGAGCATGTTCTTCTTATCAATAATTAGTGTAGTTAATATCAATCAAATCTCTCTTTAATATTGTAATCAAGTATTAATCAAGTTTTAATCCAAGTTTTAGTTCTTTAATCTCTCTCTTGTTCATCCTTTATTTTGGGTAATTGAAGATTATTTGGGTTATTATTGGGAGATTGACAACCTCTCAATCTAGCATTCAAGTACTTCTATTATTCTTGCTTTATTATTGGAATCATTAGTAGGTATAATCTCTTAATCCCTTTTTAATTATTGTTAATTACTTTCATTTATTCATCATGTTTCATATTGTTGGTATGATTGACAACCTTGCTAGCATGATCAACATGATAATGAGTGAGTAGTCTCTTAGCTAGGGTTAATGGGTGATTAGGGAAACCAACATGGGGAATGATTCATGCTTAAATTAATATGCTTTCATGTTTTATTTGCTTGCTTGTTTTGATCTCAACTCATGCACATGTTATATTTGATGAAATGCTAAGCCTATGAATCCTTGCATTTACTATCATCTCCTATCTTTTCAATGAGACTTGTAAGACATAACCCAACTCGAGTCTCATTAGACCATGCATGTTGTTGAGTAGGGAAGATTAAGTCGACTTGTAGGTGTTGTACAATCTAATCGATTCGGCTCCGGGACCCAAACTTTCCTAGGATTGTAAGATATAACCCAACTCAATCCATCACAACAATAATTGCTTGCTTATAATTTGAGAACATGTTTGTATGATCATATCCCATGATTCCCCTATGATCCCATGACACCCTAGTGCCTTTAATCAATTGTTTACACCCCTTTAATTTATCTTGCTTGTTTATTTTCATTGTTATTCTAGTTTAGTAACCTTCTACATCAACCCAATTTGTGACACCCCTTAGACGCCACTAGTTACAATAGAAATCTTATTTCAACTCCCGTCCCTTGGGATCCGACCTTTACTTGCCTCTTTACTAATTGTAGAGTTGCTTGTTAAGCTATAAATTGTGTTTTGATTCGACCGTGACCAACGACCACATCTATTTATTTGTGAATACAAAACGGACCGATCAAAAATGGCGCCGTTGCCGGGGACGGTGTTTGTTTGATTTAGATTTCTTCTTTTTGTTATTAGTTGTGTCTTTCTTCACCTTGAGGAAGTAACACTCCTCAAGGTTTGTTCTAAGCATCTTTCGAGTTGTTTGATATTTTGCGAGATGGATTTCATAGACTGTTTTGTAGAGGACCACTTGAGTATCCCTTACTTCAAGGATCCCATGCAAGCACTAGAAGCCTTAGAAGCAAGTGAGGCTAAGAGCATGTATTGGGAGTTGGAGGTGGATCTCTTCGAGGCCGCTCTAGCTAACAAGGAACTTACTCATGCACAATCCGAATTGGTGCATAATATTCTAGTAGAAGCATGTCAACCCATAGAGGATGAGCAATCCATCCTAGAGGATATTCTACAAGCTCAAGAGCAAGAGGAACCCATCATGGGATTTGAATATGATGAGGTTGATGAAAGTGAAGTTGAATATGCTATGAGAATGGAATGTTTAATGGAGATGGAGCAAATTCTCAATGAAACTCCAAAAGAAGAAAGTAAGGTACAAACTCCTACCTTGAAACCCCTTCCCCCGAATTTGAAATATGTTTACCTTGATGAATCAAAGACCAAACCCGTGATTGTTAATGATAGACTTGATGATGACCAATTGGGAAAATTGATTAATGTGTTGAAACAACATGAGAAGGCTATAGGTTATAGTCTAGATGACCTTAAGGGGATAAGTCCCGACTTTTGCATGCATAGGATTCATCTAGAGGAAGACCATAGACCTACCATTCAACCCCAAAGAAGATTGAACCCCCACATGCAAGAAGTAGTCAAAGGAGAAGTCATGAAATTACTTGATGCGGGAATCATATATCCCATTTCGGACTCCTTGTGGGTTAGCCCCGTCCAAGTGGTACCCAAGAAAGGAGGTACCACGGTAGTGACGAATGAAAAGAATGAACTAATACCCACAAGGACGATCACCGGATGGCGCATGTGCATTGACTACCGAAAATTAAACTCCGCAACAAGAAAAGACCATTTCCCCTTGCCTTTTATTGACCAAATGCTCGAAAGACTAGCCTCCAACAAGTTCTTTTGTTACCTTGACGGGTATTCGGGATTTTTCCAAATCCCTATACACCCGGATGACCAACATAAGACTACCTTCACATGCCCTTATGGCACTTTTGCTTATAGGAGGATGCCTTTTGGTTTATGCAATGCCCCCGCCACTTTCCAAAGATGCATGATGAGTGTCTTCTCCGATTATCTAGAGACCATAATGGAAGTATTTATGGATGATTTTAGTGTTTATGGGAAGGACTTTGACTCATGTTTGCATAATCTTTCTCTTGTGTTACAAAAGTGTGAGGATGTTAGTCTAGTTTTAAATTGGGAAAAGTGTCATTTCATGGTTAATGAAGGAATTGTTTTGGGTCATTTGATTTCGGAAAAGGGCATCGAGGTCGATAAAGCTAAAGTTGAGGTGATAGAGAAACTCCCACCTCCCGTGAATGTTAGAGGGGTGAGAAGTTTTCTCGGTCACGCGGGTTTTTATCGTCGTTTCATAAAAGATTTTTCGAAAATAGCAAAACCCCTCACTCAACTTTTGCTTAAAGATGCCCAATTCCAATTTACTGACGAGTGTGTTGAAGCTTTTAATAGAATCAAAGAAGCATTAATCTCGGCACCAATCATCCAACCCCCAAATTGGGAGTTACCCTTCGAGATTATGTGTGATGCTAGCAACTACGCCGTTGGAGCGGTTCTTGGCCAACGGGTAGGGAGAGCTCTTCATGCCATCTATTACATAAGCAAAACCCTCGACCCTTCTCAAGTGAATTATGACACAACCGAAAAGGAGCTTCTTGCCATTGTATATGCCTTGGATAAATTCCGTTCCTACTTGCTTGGATCCAAGGTGATTGTATTTTCGGATCACCGCGCTCTTCGACATCTCTTGATAAAAAAGGAGGCAAAACCAAGATTGTTGAGATGGATTTTGCTTCTTCAAGAATTTGACTTGGAAATAAGAGACAAGAAAGGAGCCGAGAATGTAGTAGCGGATCACTTGTCAAGAATCCGGTTTCATGATGAAAATGGAGAAACCCCGATCAATGACTCATTTCCCGACGATATTTTGATGGCTATTCAAACACAACTTGAAAGGCACATCACCCCATGGTTTGCCGATTATGCCAATTATATTGTTGGAAAAGTACTCCCTCCAAACTTGAATCACAACCAAAGGAAGAGATTCCTATTCGAAGTGAAGAGGTACTTTTGGGATGACCCAAACCTCTACAAGGAGTGTAGTGATGGGCTCTACCGGAGATGCATCCCTCAATGGGAAATCCAAGGAATCTTGGAAGGATGCCATTCATCACCCTACGGTGGGCACCATGGAGCAAGGAGAACCGTTGCAAAAATTCTCCAATCGGGCTTCTATTGGCCTACAATGTTTCAAGATACAAGAGAATTCATCATTCATTGCGATGCTTGTCAAAGAACGGGAAATATATCTTGGAGGAACGAAATGCCACAAAGAGGCATCCTAGAGGTAGAAATCTTCGATGTTTGGGGAATTGACTACCAAGGGCCCTTTGTGACATCCAATGGGAATAAGTACATCCTTGTGGCCGTCGATTATGTCTCAAAGTGGGTGGAGGCAATTGCCACCCCAAATGATGATGCGAAAACGATCACCAAACTTTTCAAGAAGATAATTTTCCCAAGATTTGGAGTTCCTAGAGCAATCATTAGTGATGGAGGAACACATTTCCATGAGAAAAAGCTTGCATCCCTTTTGACCAAATATGGTGTTCAACATCGAACCGGCTTGGGATATCATCCTCAAACAAGCGGTCAAGTGGAAATTTCAAATAGAGAGATCAAGCAAATCCTTGAAAAAGTTGTGAACAAGACTCGGAAAGATTGGAGCACAAAGCTTGATGATGCTCTTTGGGCTTATAGGACGGCCTACAAGACTCCCATAGGAGCCTCCCCCTATAAGCTTGTATATGGAAAAGCATGTCATTTACCAATTGAATTGGAGTACAAAGCTTATTGGGCAATCCGAGCACTCAATCTTGATCTCAAATTGAGCGGTCAAAGGAGAATGATTCAAATCCAAGAGTTGGAAGAATTCCGACTACAATCATATGAGAATGCAAAGATTTACAAAGAAAGAACAAAATTACTTCATGACAAAAGAATTCGACAAAAGGCCTTGCACAAGGGAGACAAAGTCCTTCTATTTAATTCCCGCTACCGACTCTTTCCGGGAAAGTTGAACTCTAGATGGATGGGTCCCTATGTGATAACCGAAGTTGGAAAATATGGAGATTTCGAACTCAAGGCGGACGATGGAAGCAAATTCAAGGTAAATGGTCAAAGGTTGAAGCCCTACTACGAAGGAGCATTTGTTGGAGAGGTTGAGGCTACCTACCTCGGGCCTCCTTCCCCTTGAAAGAACCATCTAAGGGAGAGTTTGGTGGAGTCCTCCCTAAACCACCACTTGTAAATATACTAACCCTCTAACTTGTATTTATTTATTGCATTCGTTTTAATAAGTAGCATAGACTCTTTTCATGAGCATAAGTGAGGGAGGGTCACTAATGAGTTTTTCAATGAAGGAAGGGATAAATGCCCAAGTGTGGCGATGCATCTAAAAAAAGGAGAAGAAGTCAAAACTCGCAGCCATAATCCGTGCGGATTCTAGAGAATCCGGCCGTCTTGTCAGAATCCGGGCGTATAGTGTAGAAACCGTACGTCCAGCTACGCTGAGAAATTGAAGATTTCTGGACTGAGGTCGAATCCGAGCGTCCTGTGAAGAATCCGTACGTCTTGAAGAATCCGGCCGGATCTGGAGAAAGACGCCCGTCTTTTCACCTATGCATTTCAAGGAAAAATCTCTGTACTGGAATCCGCCCGTCTTCTCAAAAAGACGCCCGTCCGACCCTGATAGAATCCGAGCGTCTTATGCTCGGGACGCCCGTCTTATGGCGTCAAAATTTTGGGATTTTCCTCTGTGGCAAAATCCGAGCGGATTGTGAAGAATCCGCCCGTCCCGTAAAGCAAGAATCCGAGCGTCTTCACCTCGAATCCGCTCGTCTTCTCATAGCGTTTTGACCCGACTTCTTCCTAATTAAAATACCCCCCCACCACACATACTTTGACACATCACTATTCCTTCCACTTACCCTATAAAACCCACCTCCTTATGATTCCCATACATATCCAAATCACTCTCTTCACCCCTAAAAATTAAAAATCCCCAATTTTCTAGGGTTTTCAATTCTCAATCAACAAGGAACATCCTTAGCAATCTTCAAATCAAAAGAACCCAACAAAAGAAGCAAGAATGGCACCAAGGAGATCCTCCTTTAGAAGTGCAAGAAGAACAAGGATGATGGGAAGTTCCTCTACCTTACATCTCAACACCATTAGAAGGGAACATGTGGAGATTGTAGATCTCACAAGGCTCGATGATTTCTCGAATGTAGAATTCCTTGATGATGTGCAGCGATTGGTCTTCCATCGACTCTTAAGTAAGAATATTCTTCCCACTAAATTTCTTTGTCATGCTACCTTAAGAAAGCTTGGGATTTTTCATCAAGTAGAAGCACTCTTTGAGGTTTTTGGTCTTTCAACTCTCTTTCGCATGTATGAACCAACCTATCGGTCCCTTGTGCTAGAATTATTAAGCTTTTTGAAGATTACAACCGTAAACAAAGTGATATGCATAGAGTTTAGGTTAGAAAACGTCTCTAGGATGATGACCCTTGTCGAGTTTGCAAATGTGTTCGGACTTGATGTCTCGCCTACCCGAACATCAAAGCCCAAAAAGTATAATGTTGCACCATTGTGGAGGGCCATGACGGGCCGGGATTTCATTCTTACCAAGGAGTGTCTTGCTTTTCACATCCAAAACCCGATCTTGAGGCTTACATGTCGTTTCCTTTCGGGTACTCTCTTCGCTCGCCGAGATCCGGCCATTGTAAACCAAATGGACCTTGTGTTCATGGAGTCATACCTCAACATTCAAGGGAGAGATGGGTATCAATTCAATGCACCTCTAGTTATGCTAGAGAAATGGGCAAAGTTTCAAAATGGGAATGATGATGGAATGAAGCACATAGTGAATGGTGGACTCATAACTAGACTTGCAAAGCACTTTAACCCAAGGTTCAATGAGAACAATGAGTACACTCCACTTACGGGGAGCGCGAGAATTAATGAAGACCTCCTTGTCGTCCAACACCATTGGATAACCCTTGAGGGGGTCGATAAGAGGATAAAGTGGTTGACAAAAGGGAGCGATCCTATCTATCTCCCAATAACCGATCTTCCACGGGTCTCCCCAAGAAGAGGAAGCTTGTCCCCAATGCCCTCCTACCTCATCCCAAGTCAAACAAAGCAAACTCCACCTCCACAAAATCCACCACCACAACAACAAGACCAACAAACTCCAAATGAGAAGATAAAAGTGCCTCCTTACCCCTTTCCCTACCAACCATATAACCATCCAAATCCCTTCATCCTCCCCCGTGACGACTTTGTCACGGGAATTTTGCAAGATTTACACTACCGTCAATATGAGACCTCCGTGGACACCTATTATGCTCTTTACCCCCAATACTATGAGATGGCTCAAAAAGGACGGATTAGTGAGGAAGGAGCTTTCCCCTCATGGGCTCAAATGGAATTGCTCTTTCCCAACTCGGAGAAGGCCAATGAAGGGGCGAACGGTCACAAAGGGGAGGAGAGTGGCGATTCTTGTGGAGGTGATACGGTGAAGCTTGAGAGTGAAGATGAATTCATGGATCCAAGTTTAAGTGATGCTTCAAGGGATATTTGGGATAGCGATATAGAGGGAGATGATGCGGATGCCTAGGAGACAACTTCATCACTAGGTGGAGCAAGCATGAGCGCCCACCTAAGTTCAAGTGAAGTTCTCTCATCTCTCCTCTTTATCTTTATTTTTTTTTTCATGAAAAGAAGTTTGTGTCTTGTCTCTTTGCATTTAATTTTGATCATTGTTGGTTTAGTCCTAGCAACATCAAAGGACTCACACCTCGGTACAATTGAGGTGTTCTTATTCTATTGTTCCCATTTGTAAAAATCCAAAATGACAAACTAGTTTCATGCATAGCATAGTGTATGCATAAACTATACCCATCCTTGGACATTAGCAATAGTGTCTCACTCGGTTTGGGGAAGTTAATGCATACGCAACGGGAGGTAATCTAAATTATCCTCTCCGTCATAACAAAAAAACCATGCATCATGTAGTATAGCTTAGTATAGAATTGCATTTAGTATAGAAATCATGCATCATCTTTGCATAATTTCCATCATTTTGGCCATTGAGGACAATGACCATATTAGTGTGGGGATGGGAATTCTAACATTTAACTATTATTTCAAAAATCATAAAAATTCAAAAATTTGAAAAACCCAAAAACAAGTTCATTTCCTTTGTATATATTGTTTTGTATATATTGTGTTTGTTTTATCCTTGTTCACATTGATTGACTATGCCACATCCGAGACATGAGGATATTGAAGACTGCATGGTATGATCTTTCCAATCTCCTTTTTCCTCTTTATGTTAATGACTATGTGGCTTTATTTTGATTGATGCGGTAAAACAATGTGAACTTAGGACTTGCATTTAGTTTATATGGCATATTAGTTGGTAGAGTCATTTGCATTAGGATGTATATATGTTAGTTGCATCATGGCATGTAGTTTGCATGTTAGAAAAATTTTGCGAAACCATCTACTTGGGAAGCTTGACAAGTGTATATAGGCCCTAGTAGATGATTTTTCTTCTTAAGACTTTGCTTGTTAGAATACTTGTAAAACACCCTAGGATGTGTCATGCTAGTATCCTTTGACCCATGGTTTAAGGCCTAGTCAAGAGTACCTTGTGGTGTGATAACTCCTTGGCTACCGTTTATTCCAAGGTGACCCTTGAAACCATGCATCCATCCATCCATCATCCATGTTCTACCACATTTTTGTCATCAAAGGGAATGGGCACAAAAAGAAATCAATTTGAGTTCAATAAAATGAAAAGTGAAAGAAAGTTTGCAAAAATGCATCAAATGAAAAGAGGAGCAAAAATAGAACTCCTAAGCTTCAAAAATAAGCCACCCTCACTACATATGGGGTGACTTTGAAAATGTTCAAAAAGAAATGCAAAGAAAAGTTGAAAGTTGTCAAGTGTTGAAATGCCAAAAATCAAAAAGAAATGGCAAAAAGAAAGTGTTCTCAAATGTTATATACCACAAGAAATTGGGGGGAAAAACAAAAAAAAAAACAAAAGCAAACTCCCAAAATGAAACTCAAATATCTATCGATCCCTTTACCCATCATATCCATTTTTGTGCATGGTAGAGAGGGGACGACCCTTCTTCTTGTCTAGGCAAGAGGGGGAATTCCGCTATCCTCCAGTGTTTCTAACACCATAGGGAGTCTACTCTTGACAAAAGCATTTAACGATTGAGGACAAAGGTACCCTAGCTTGACACATTTTGGAGGTGATTTATTGGTATCCTTCTAGGCTTAGTAGTTTGAACAAATTGCATCTATGAAGGATTGTGTACCCTTGAATTGCTTCCCTTGTAGATAATTTCCGCCACTTAGATGAGGAAAGTGGCTATTCTTTTGTAGATGCATCCATTATGTGTTTTTGTGTGCTTTAATGTTTGGATGTGTCGCCATTTTGGCAAGACCCACCTTGCCTTGCAAGAAGGCATCCTACCTCATGGTTGTCTTGTTGTGAGTTGAAGGGGCGGAGTGAGACCCGCTAATTGTCTCATGTCGGCTATATTATTAGGATAGGTTAGTATTGGTCCTAGTCTTTGTCACCTCTTTACTCGGGACGAGCAAAGGTTCGGTTTGGGGATATTTGATGTGACCATAATTGGCGCATATTTAGCCCCCGAATTAGCCTTGTTTCCATGCTTTTTAGTGCTTATTTGGGTCATTTCTTATCTTTAGTTCTTTGTTTTGCATATTCTTTGAGATTTTGATCCCATGGTAGGAAAGGAGTAAGAATCTTGCATTTTCATGGCAAAACAAGACTAAATTGATCGAATCCAATGACCAAGCATCGAGAAGAGACAAGATTAGAAGGCCTTTGTACATATCATAGTAGAAGAGCAATGTTGAGGAAAGATCCTTGAGTCCCCAAGGAAATCCCCAAGGAATTTATGAAGAAAAGGGAAGAAAAGAAGGAGTTACCACGCTGACTGACAATCCGAGCGGATTGCCAGCAATCCGCCCGTCCAGCACAATCCGAGCGTCCCTTGCCAGAATCCGCTCGGATTCACCCTCAGCAATCCGCCCGGATTCGCCAGAATCCGCTCGGATTCCATCGCCAAATCCGGCCGTCCCGACCTTAATCCGCCCGGATTCCTTCACAAAGACGGTTTGCCTTCTTCAAGCTACGAAAAGAGAAGCCCTTCTCTCAGAAAATACCGGGTCCTCCTTGCTCAACTTAAAAAGTGTAATTACTAGTTTAGCCCTTAGTTAACCCTAATGCATCCTCCCTAATTTTCACTATAAATACCCCATTAGGCTAATTAGAGGAGCATGTTCTTCTTATCAATAATTAGTGTAGTTAATATCAATCAAATCTCTCTTTAATATTGTAATCAAGTATTAATCAAGTTTTAATCCAAGTTTTAGTTCTTTAATCTCTCTCTTGTTCATCCTTTATTTTGGGTAATTGAAGATTATTTGGGTTATTATTGGGAGATTGACAACCTCTCAATCTAGCATTCAAGTACTTCTATTATTCTTGCTTTATTATTGGAATCATTAGTAGGTATAATCTCTTAATCCCTTTTTAATTATTGTTAATTACTTTCATTTATTCATCATGTTTCATATTGTTGGTATGATTGACAACCTTGCTAGCATGATCAACATGATAATGAGTGAGTAGTCTCTTAGCTAGGGTTAATGGGTGATTAGGGGAAACCAACATGGGGAATGATTCATGCTTAAATTAATATGCTTTCATGTTTTATTTGCTTGCTTGTTTTGATCTCAACTCATGCACATGTTATATTTGATGAAATGCTAAGCCTATGAATCCTTGCATTTACTATCATCTCCTATCTTTTCAATGAGACTTGTAAGACATAACCCAACTCGAGTCTCATTAGACCATGCATGTTGTTGAGTAGGGAAGATTAAGTCGACTTGTAGGTGTTGTACAATCTAATCGATTCGGCTCCGGGACCCAAACCTTCCTAGGATTGTAAGATATAACCCAACTCAATCCATCACAACAATAATTGCTTGCTTATAATTTGAGAACATGTTTGTATGATCATATCCCATGATTCCCCTATGATCCCATGACACCCTAGTGCCTTTAATCAATTGTTTACACCCCTTTAATTTATCTTGCTTGTTTATTTTCATTGTTATTCTAGTTTAGTAACCTTCTACATCAACCCAATTTGTGACACCCCTTAGACGCCACTAGTTACAATAGAAATCTCATTTCAACTCCCGTCCCTTGGGATCCGACCTTTACTTGCCTCTTTACTAATTGTAGAGTTGCTTGTTAAGCTATAAATTGTGTTTTCATTCGACCGTGACCAACGACCACATCTATTTATTTGTGAATACAAAACGGACCGATCATTTTACTTCCGTTGCTTTTATTAGTTTAGAATCATCAAACCCAAATGAATTGTGACACTAGCATAAATTGAGATAGATAGACTTAGAACCCAGAGCACACCATCCCATGGATCGACCTCGACTTAACCACTAACTAGTTGTTTGTTGAGATTATAAATGTGTTTGATTGGGTGTCTGACGACTCGCACCATCAAAATGGCGCCGTTGCCAGGGACGGTGTTGTGCATTTGAATTATTCTTTTGTCTAGTTTTAGTTCTTCTTCTTCTTCTTCTTCTTGAGTTTTATTGTACTTGTTCTATTTCATATGATCAACATGTCTAGTTTCACTTTTTGGCAATTTTAAAATGAGTCATTTGATAAATATATTGCAAGATTTGAAGATTATATGACTCATGCTTGGCATCATGGTTTTACTCTTTCAAATTATAAAGCATGTTGTGTTGTTTATAATTGCATGAACCTTGAAACCCGCAACTTGGCATTTCACTTGAGTGGTGGTAGGATATGTGAGATGAGTTGTGAGGAATTTTGGGAATTTGTTGAGTTCATGACCACCCATTGTCTTAAGCAAACTATACATGGCATATTTGAGAGTGCCAAGGAAGGTATGCAACCGATAAAGACCACATTTCAAAAATTCATTAAGGAAAACTATGATGAAAATGAGATTTGTGAGAATGAGACACCTTCCTATAACCTTGAGCCAACCTACTATGTTCACAAATTTGCCCCTCCTTGGGAAGATGGTGTGATAGATGAAGAGAGTGACGATGAGGAGGAATACATTCTTCATTGTGAAACCAATGCTTGGATACCGTTATCCTACTCTTCTTGTATAACAATGAACCCAACTTCCACGGAATTTGATGTTAATGGCCAAAGTGAGAGTGAGATGGATGTGAGCTTGAGTGAAAACTCACCCTTTGAGGATGGCATATTAGAGGGAGACAATTGTGTTGAACTTGGTGAGCCTTGTTTTGACAACCCTTTTGATAATGGTCCTTGTTGGGATGAGGAATATGAGGACATTTGGGAACCCCAAATAGACACCATTAAAGTCACCTTGGATGAGAGTAAGAGTACTTGCCTTGAATGTGGTGATTTTGGCTAATTGGAGGACAAGTTGAATGAAGTGCTAAGCAACTACCTACTTCATGTCCCTTCCATCCATTACATCTCTTATAACTTTTGTCATAGTATTCTTCACATGCTTGTTCGGTCAATTACTTGGTCACTATTCAATGTCATAATCTTGTGTTGTTATCTATGCCTTTTCATATCACACTCCCAAGAATTTGACCTACTTCTACATGCTTTGAGTGCTAGTGATAATTTTCTATGAAATTGTTTATTGACAATCCTTGATGGAGTTCCTCAATAACCATTAATTTGTATATATATGCATTTAGTGTAGATGTGCATTCGTTTAATAAATCGCATGAGAGATGAAAGGGAGGGATCTCATATTTTTAATTAAGCTTTTTGGAGGATATTGGTGAAAATGAGAAGGTAGCAAATGTAAAGAAATGAAGAAAATGGAGATTTTGGGCTTGTGCACATCTTTTCTATCATCAAAAAGTCCGTGAAACATCTCTTTGCACTCCAATCTCACCTACCATCTTCATCTCCTATCATGATTTTAAGAACCCTTTCTTTCCTTATCTCTCAAGTATACTTGCATTTATGTAGTTACCTCATGATTAAACCCCTTTCTTCCTACATTAGCAATAATGTTTAAAATCGGTTTGGGGAGGTTAAAATATGAAGCGACATACATATATCATATAGTTTAGGCTTGCATTTGTATTATATTGCATTTAAATTAGTTAGTTCATATAATATAGTTTGCATTGTAATATATCTTATATGATTCATGTAGTTAGTTGCATAAAGACTAGAATTCATACATAGTCACTAATGACCAAACCTATTCCTTTCTACACTAGCAATAGTGCTTAAATCGGTTTGGGGAGGTTTGATCATAAGTGATCATAGTTTAATAGGAAACATGCATCATCTAGTGTAGTTTAGATTGCATTCATTTGTTATATATGTCATATAGAATTACATTTAGTTAGAGCATGCTTTCATTCATAAAATATCATTGCATTTGTACTTCATTTCCATAAAATCAGAAATCCAAAAACATGTATTTTGTGACACCCCTCGATGAGGCATCAAAAGAACTATTAAATCTAAGCGGAAAATACGGGATTTTTAAAACACTTAGAGTTTAAAGTGTGAAATCCACCGTAAGTGATCAAATGAAAATGAAAGGTAAGATGAATAAGTTTTACAATTAAAAACAAGTGCGTTGGGGAAAATATATCCCACGAATAAGCACAAGTCTAAAGATAGGTGAGTCTAAGAAAACGATAACTAAGGTCCAAGGGTCAACGTTCTTGCTAGCTCACACGTCTTCCCCATAATCTGCATCACAAACCTGTCATTCATGTAAACATGAACGCCACAGTCAGTGGGGAGTAACTCAGGGTTCTCCCAGCCACAATATGTCAAAATACACGTAAGCAAGAACTTACTTAAACATATTGATCATACATCATACTTGAATAATAATGAACAAGGGGATATAAACGATAATCATAAGTGTAAATTGATAAAAAGTACCAATATAAGGACCCTTTTTAATGAATGGTACCAACATAAAAATTAATTTGTAAATAGTACCAGAATATTTACTCCGATCTATTAATAGTACCAACACACACTTTCCGGCCAAAAATGACATTCACCACCAATACACCCTCTTCTCCAACCAACAACCACCACCCCGCCTCTTCTCCAGCCGACATCATTTTCAAATTTCAAATTACGAAAAAGAGGAAGAGGAAGAAAAAGGTAGAAAGAGAGAGAAGTAAAGGCGGTGTGTGGTCGTCGGCGGTGGGGTCGGGGGTGAGTAATAGGGGAGAAAGGAAATGACGGAGGAGTAAGAGATGGGGAGAAAAGGCGGCAGATGGAGGTTGTGTCTAGTCGAGTGTGGCGTCGTCGGGGTGATGGCAGCGAGGGCGGGGAAGTACGACTTTCCGGCGAGGGTGG
This sequence comes from Silene latifolia, assembly GCF_048544455.1. Taxonomy (NCBI): domain Eukaryota; kingdom Viridiplantae; phylum Streptophyta; class Magnoliopsida; order Caryophyllales; family Caryophyllaceae; genus Silene; species Silene latifolia. The sequence goes on along the minus strand of NC_133534.1, from coordinate 139,481,420 downwards.
TGTTTGGCGTGTTAGATAAGGGGTGGTGTATTAAGGTGGTTTGGTTAGGCTAGGTTAGGCTAGGTTAGTGTTTAGGAAATAGGGGAGGGGTAGAATAGGTATAAAAAAGCAAATATTGGCGGGAATTTTCAAATCCACCTAAAAAGAGCGACTTTCCAGCGACATGGTACTATTAGTAGATCGGAGTAAATATTCTGGTACTGTTTACAAATTAATTTTTATGTTGGTACCATTCATTAAAAAGGGTCCTTATATTGGTACTTTTTATCAATTTACACTAATCATAATGAGATAGGCATAGTGCGTTCATAATGAGTTAGGCATGGTACATTATATTAAACATGCATTCAAGGTAATCAAACATGGATATGAGATTAGGCATCGAATCATTTGAAGAAGGTAAATATCAGATCAATTAAATAGAAAATACATGGATGGAAACCAATAGCCACTTCTTTGAAAACCTCTTAACAACCATAGCACGGGACGTGGCTACTAATGTCACATTCATACTTATGGCTTGCCTCTCACCATAAGAACGGATGGGAACATCAATCCCGGCGATCATATCGCAACTAGGGGCTTGCATCTTACCACTAGTATCCGATAGGACCAAGACTCTCACAAACAATCATAGAAGACGTGCAGTCTCGTATATATGAACACGCCAATGACCGCAACAAGCAAGACATTTACAAAGGATTGACTCAAAACAAGACAAACCCCTAGACTCCAACCTCCTGGTAGGACGGCGATCATAATACGGTCCTAGTCTAAATCTGGCCAGACTCTCGGGATGGACGTCACCCGATTCGACATGCGGTGACCTATCCGCATCCAAGACTCGATACATGGCACACAGTCTGCTACCAAAGGTCGAGTAACCCCAAATCGGAACAATGGTACTTAGCCGTACCCCAAGGTCCGAAGAGGCGAAAGGAAGATAGCCCAACTCGGAAACAATGGCACCTAATCGTGACCCAAGGTCCGAGGGCAAAATAAATAAGGAATGTCGAGTAGTCACACAATGTAAAATGTCACACTCGGGTCACAAAAAGAATGATCATGTGAATATAAACACGATAGAATGTCATATGACACGGGGTCACTACTACGAGTAAAAATGATTATATAAACATAACGTAAACAATTCATGTGAAGCATGCATAAGTACGAGAGTATAACAAATATCAAGTACTCCCATGATAAAAGAGTCTCAACACACCATACACAAGTGTTAGAACCAAGGTTAAGATGCATACCCAACAAGAAACTCAAAACCCAATCTATAACAACAAGTTTAGTACTCGACTACAACAAGGGTCAACTTCAAACGGTCATAACTTGAGTTCTATACATTATAAAGAGGTGAAACCAGTTGGAGGTGATAGCTTTTCCTCTTACGGTTCTAATGGTAGGTCATAAGCCTCAAACAGACAAGTAACGAAGAAGTTATGGTCATTTTACGAAAACTGGTCCAGGCTGTGTGCGAAGCCTGCGCCGAGGTGCGCAGCCTGCGCAAATTCACTGATTTCCACGACACAACAAATTCATCTTCATCCCCAAATCATTTTTTTATCATGCCATTACCATCCCAATTGCACCATATATTACCCAAGTAACTTTATACAAGTATTAAGGGTGAAATCAAAGCATAAAAGAGGGATTAAAACACAAGGTTCGATTCAAATTCAAACAATTCCAAACTAACAACTTCATGACATAATTAAGCACAATTATTAAGCATGAATAAGACAGATTCTTTACTAATTCATCCATGTATACAAAAGACTAGAAACTTCTTCAAACCACCAAGAGAGATTTCACACAAAACTCAATCAACAACAAACAAGTAAAAACATGTAAAGAATCTAACTTTAACACACATGTGAACAAACTATAACATATATGAACACCCAAATTGACATAATGTCGAGTAACCCATCACCGTTACCGTTTTGCACTTAAATCCACAATAGACTCGTCTACCTTTCAAGAATCCACTTCCGGGTCAACTAAACCTTCTCCTCAACATAAGAAAACACAAATTAAGGCTAAGAATCGAAACTAGCAAAAGGTACCGTGTATAAATGGCTCGACAGCCCTATGAATGGATGAAAGTCGGTTCCTTTCTTACCTAGAAAGATGGAGGGCGATGAGAGGAAGAGATAGACGCGAAAAACACTTGATTCGGACAAGAATTGAGCAAGTTATGGTGTTTTGAAGATTTGTAAGAGGAAAGTGTAAAAATGGTGTTTATTGTTGAGGATGAATGCTGAAAAATTGAGGAGGGAGGTGTAGTTAGGGTTTCCCTCAATATTTTTATGAGGAGGAAGGAGTAGTTGGTGAGTCCATTGGTCATACTAGGCCCAACAAGCAAAATTGAGTCGATATACACTAGAATTTACGTCTCGAGCCCACTACAACTCGAGACGGAAAATATTATTACTATTATCATTATTATCTGACCAAAATATTTATTTTGTATAACTTAAGTTTTAAAAATATAATATTTATAAAAATCATGTTTAGCAATGGAATTAATTAAATTAAATAATTTAAAATATAAATGAGACAATAGAACGGTTAATTAAATTATAATTGCCAAAATGGAAAATTCGCGGGTCTTACAATCACCCCATCTTTTAAAAAGTTTTGTCCTCGAAACTTGAAAATAGAAATGAAAAGTCATATAAAAATAAATCCGGAGTTTTGAAATCGGTAACCAAAACATTAAAAGGTTACTTATCGTAAGAATCGAAATCCCTTCAAAAGTTTCAAATAAAATTTTCCGACAGAACCAGATTCTCATCAAAGGAACGGAAGTGCTCTCGTCGCGCATTCAAGAACATCACATTCCAAATCGAAGATAAGGTCAAAAGCAAATCATTTGTATAAATCGAAAATCAAAATACTTTCAAAAACATTAATGAAGAGTTTTGAAAATTATAAGTCTCATTCATGGAACGAAATTGCTCTTGTCGTGCACACAAGAACGCTAACTTTCCAAGTCAAAGACAAATTTAAAACAGAAATCATTCGCCGACAAGAGTAGAACAAGTTATTAAACGTCTCTAATAACGAATTCTAACATCCGATCAACGTCAAAATCGAAAGAAAAGGGTAATTCGCTCAAATTTTCTTTTGCCAAAGCCAAATTCGAGATAAAGGTTCCACTTTTAAACTCAAAAGGGAGTCAAATTTCCGAAAATATAATATTAAACTCTGACAAAGAAATCACAAATAGATCAAAGTCAGTTAGAAATTGAGCAAAATTAAAAGTAACTCGGGTTTAGCAATTAAAAATCAGTAAAAGAAGTTATACTCATATAACAAAAGGCGAACTAAATCAAATTTCCATTTTCAAACCATTAAAATAGGTAGGGTTTGTCAAAGTAACATAAACTTTTAACAATGGATCAAAATTGGTAGCTTGAAATGTTTAGAAATTGTGCGAAGTGAAGAGAACTTAGACATCATGAAAACAAGGTACGCTAAGAAGGTTCAAACTTAACCAACAAAAGAGCTATGATGAACTTCCTAGGAGAAGAGTTGAAATCGAATCTACAAGGATATCAAAGATTGAATTTCATAGGTTAACATTAAATTTTAAAAGAGGAGCAAGCAGAAATGAGGAAGAGAGGTATGAACGGTAACACTTATGGTCAAAGAGGACGGGAAAAAGACAACAAGGAAACGTCGGTATTCAAATCCCACACAACAACATCAACCTAAGCGGTTCCGAAAACTTCCTAACCACAAAACTCATAACCACATAACTCCCAAGGATTTCCTCAAAATACTTACACACTTTACTCCTATGTTATCCCGTGGGTCAAGTCACTCCACCGCAATAGTGATTCCAGAATTCTCAAATATAAATCATCTACAAACGATTTCCACGAAACAAGATCAAAACTATTAAAAGAGTTACACTCATAACCAACTATCGACCACTAGGAGTTCTCACTATGGTAAAATCCTTAATCAAAGATCATAGTCCCAAGTTCTTTATACTTTCTAACACTCCAAACAAAATCTTATTCACACTCGAATGCATAAGCATAGATGATCACATTCCCCAAATTATAAAGATCATTAACCAAAAAGGTAAATAGGTATCTCACACAACTTTTCCTACTCAACTTAAGTTAAGTTCCACAAATCCAACTTCGACGAAAACATGGCTCACAAAGAATCCTCAAAGAGCATCTCACTCACTCTACAACGTAGCCAACCACGCCATCACTCCACTAAGGAAACAAAGAGTAATAACCAGGTCAGAAAATGATAGGAAATTTCAAAGGGATACATGAACATGACGAGATGTGAGATTAAAGGAGTCGATTAATAAAGATAACTAGTTAACACCAGTAGGAGATATTAGAATTAAAGAGGTATTCAAGGCAAGGAAATGACAAGTAAACTTTTATACTTAAGAAATAAATCTAATCAAGGTATGAACGAAGGGAAGGAAGATGATTAAAGGTACGAAGGGGGATTTCAAGGTTTAATCCATACGCTTCCTAAAACTTAAGGTTCTCTCCACAAGGTCACTCCTATTAAGGTATTGTACCTCCATAACAAAACAACCAAATCCCAAAACGAGGGTGAAGGCAATTCATCTCATTCCTCATATGCAAGTCTCTCTTAAAGGATTACACTTCTATGACTGATCAAAGTAAAATAAACGCTCACTTAAGGGTTGATAAATTGGTTAGACTCCTCGTTCACCTATCCTATCACATATTAGGATTTCCCTTAAGTAAATCTACCACTCATATATAACATCTCTTTATCTCAAGTACTCGATACAACCTCAATGTTTTAAAAACCAAAGAATGAATTAACAAAGACTTCTTAACAAAATTCTCAAGGGACAACTAATATCAAATCACATCACCAATCTATACGGGATCATTAACATCTAAAAATGGGTTTTCTTTCAAGCTCATATCATAAACTTATCCCAGCTTTACTCCTAAAGTAACAAAGTTTAACCTACCAAACCTTTCAAACTCCAAAAGTAGACAACAAAGCGAAGTTCTATAACCTTAGTAACATATGCAACTCACACTTTACAACACTAAGAATTCCACTAATCAACCACACTCACTTCATGTCAAGAAACTAAGCATAAGAAACATCCCGGTATGTCCTACCAGATTAGCTAAGTCTTTCTAACATCACAACCTCTCAAAGCTAGGGTTATAGGTCAACCACAAACAGACTTCACAAGGTCAAATTTCCAACCAAGGTTAACATTCCACAAAAGAGAGAGAACTATTAAAAGGCGTTAAGGGAGAATAGCAAGGAACAAAGCACAAGTTAGAAGGGTACAAGAGTAATTCCCAAGGAAAAAGAAAAGAGAGTTTAGAAGGAGAAGTAAACATTAAGAAGTAAAGAATAAGGCAAGGTACACAAAGAATAGGAAGTATCTTCGAGGAAGTAGAAGCATTCTTCAAAGGTTGAACAAATCTTCAATTCCCGGCAATAGGTACCAAATCTTGATCTTCACATAGGTAAGCTCACAGTTATCGATCCAAGGGCACAACAATTATTAAATGACAATCAACAAACATGTTAGAACCTAACAAAGAGCAAACACACTACAGGCTACCACCTTAGGTCCTTAAGTCTACCCATGTCTCATCTATTATTCAAGGTCAAGTTCAACTTAAATTCGGGGTACACGTGTGTGCGTCAAGAGAAACATATTCTCTGATACCAACTGTGACACCCCTCGATGAGGCATCAAAAGAACTATTAAATCTAAGCGGAAAATACGGAATTTTTAAAACACTTAGAGTTTAAAGTGTGAAATCCACCGTAAGTGATCAAATGAAAATGAAAAGTAAGATGAATAAGTTTTACAATTAAAAACAAGTGCGTTAGGGAAAAGATATCCCACGAATAAGCACAAGTCTAAAGATAGGTGAGTCTAAGAAAACGATAACTAAGGTCCAAGGGTCAACGTTCTCGCTAGCTCACACGTCTTCCCCATAATCTGCATCACAAACCTGTCATTCATGTAAACATGAACGCATACGGTCGGTGGGGAGTAACTCGGGGTTCTCCCACCACAATATGTCAAAATACACGTAAGCAAGAACTTATTTAAACATATTGATCATACATCATACTTGAATAATAATGAACAAGGGGATATAAACGATAATCATAATGAGATAGACATAGTGCGTTCATAATGAGTTAGGCATGGTACATTATATTAAACATGCATTCAAGGTAACCAAACATGGATATGAGATTAGGCATCGAATCATATGAAGAAGGTAAATGTAACACCCCCATACTCCGAGTGCCTTACCAGGACCACTCAGGTATGGAGACATCACCATCTCGGTTGCCCGAGGTATGATAATCAAACAACAGCGATAAAGAAACAACATTATTATTAATCGTTTAATGAATGAATACAATCCTTGAAACCCAAACTGATAGTACGATACATTATTCCAAACTGTCTACTCAAACTGAAATGTAAATAAAACTAAACTACAGCGGAAGACTCTATCGTCAAGTCGTGGCCATCCCAGCTATCCCGTATCATCTCTATACCTGCTCAATATCTGCTCACCATCCCCGAATGGATCACCGCAGGTTTTCAAAACAACACCGGGTCAAGACTAATCACACAATCAAAACAGATAACAATAATAAGACAAACAGACACCGAACCGCCACACACACACACACATCCAACCAACCGTCTCAATCATCGATCGTCCACCTGGACCTACCCGCCGATGGGGGACGCAGCCGTTCCCACCTAAGCCCCGCTCATCGTACGAGCGATAACCCTGTCCATTAATGTGCACATCCCCTTTCGTGGCGGGTTCCACTAAGGGCGAAACTAGGGCGTGAGATCACTCCCGCAAGTGACCCCACTCAGCCGAGAACGCATCTCGAGAACCATCAACAACACAACCACAATCACAAACACAATTACAATCAACAAATCAATTAACTAACTACAAAGACATCACCAATATCCCATTATGGGACTAATACTGAGTAGGAAATCCTACCTGGAAAGCACACAAGCAGACGGTATCTACAGCTGTCTCAAAACGCCTCCTCTATGAACTCTCCTCCTAACATAAACATACGAATACTACTATTCAATCACTTATTCACAAAAACCCCCAATTACTAAAATTAGGGTTTCACTAATCTTATCAAAACGTTATAAAAATTATGCTAGAAGCTTACCCTCGACGCAAGGAATCCAACGACACAAACTACGATGCAATCCGACCGTCCGAACTCCGGAATTGTTAAGGACGCGATTAGGAAGATGATCGATCGCTTTCTCTCTTAAACAGGTTTTAGGTTTTGGTAAAAGTGATTTAGAATAAAAACGAATTGATTTAAATACCCTAATCGCGTAATTAACAAAACCCGAGAAAAACCCCGATAAACCTGGGACACTCGATCGAGTACCCAAGGTACTCGATCGAGTACCCCCTACTCGATCGAGTGCCCCTGACTACTCGATCGAGTACCCATCAGTCGAAATCGTTTTATTCTCTGCGACACACCCTTACTCGACAGAGTAAGGGCTACTCGATAGAGTACCCCCAAGACCATAAATACGGAGTATTACTTGCGGTCTTCCCTCCTTAAAAAGGAACTTCGTCCCCGAAGTTCAAACCACTACCAAACAAAGGTACTCCCATAAGCTTCCCGACTCGAAGGTCAAAATAAACACAACGTAAAACATGCTACCCAACCCAACTTATCCCGACAACATATCGACACAACATATACAAGGGGTGTAAACACTCTTAAAAACTCTCGCGATCATCTCCTACCCCCCTAAAAGAAACAAGGTTACGTCCCCGTAACCATACATACCTGATCAAAAAGGAAAGGGTAACGCTCTTTCATGATATCCTCCGCCTCCCATGTAGCTTCCTCAGTCTCATGGTTAGACCAAAGGATCTTAAGCAACACTGTCTCACCACTCCTGGTCTTTCTAACTTTTCGGTCTAGGATCTGCTTAGGCATCTCAAGATACGATAAAGATTCATCCAGCTCTAAGCTCTCTGCTTCCAACACATGTGACGGGTCACTCACATACTTCCGCAGCTGCGATACATGAAACACATTATGTACTCTCTCCAAAGCAGCCGGTAACGCCAAACGATAAGCCACTTCTCCAACTCGCTCTAAGATCTCATAAGGCCCTATAAACTTCTGGCTTAGCTTGCCTTTCTTCCCAAATCTCATAACTCCGCGCATAGGAGACACTTTCAGAAGAACTTTGTCCCCAACTTGAAACTCTATGTCTCGTCGATGTAGATCCGCATAACTCTTCGTCGATCCCGAGTTTGCTCTCATCCGTTCCCGATCATCTTAATCTGTTCCACCATCTCATGTACCATCTCTGGTCCTAAAACCATTGCCAAAGACTGTCGTCCCAACAGATTGGACTTCTACATCTCCTCCCATACAAAGCCTCAAACGGTGCCATACCAATACTAGTGTGATAACTGTTATTGTAAGAGAACTCTATCAAGTCCAATCTCTCGCTCCCGCCTACCACCGAAATCCATCACACACGCTCTCAACATATCCTCCAAGGTCTTGATTGTTCTCTCGGTCGCCTTATCGTCGCAGGATGAAATCGTACTCATCTTCAAAGTCGTTCCCAACGATTCCCGCAACTCCTTCCAAAACCTTGATATAAACCTCGCATCTCTGTCGGACACTATGTCCTTAGGGACTCCATGTAACTTAAGCACGTTCTTTCGATAGGCCATAGCCAATTGTGCCTTAGTCCATGTATCTTTCATTGGAACAAAGTGAGCCGACTTGGTCAAGCGATCCACTATCACCCAAATCATATTGTTACCTTGTTGACTCTTAGGTAAACCCACAATGAAATCCATGGAAATGGATTCCCACTTCCACTCGGGCACCTCCAAGGACTGAACCTTACCTTGTGGTCTTCTCTGTTCCCCTTTAACTCTCTGGCATGTCAAACAACGGACACAAACTCATTTGTCTCTTTCTTCATCCAGGCCACCAAAACGTTTTCTTCAAATCCTTGTATAGCTTGTCTCCACCGGATGAATCGAATACGGTGTGCAATGCGCTTCTGTCATGATTGTCCTTTTCAACTCCTCGTCATTAGGCACACACCACCTACCATCAAACCTCAAACTACCATCTGTATGGATGGAAAACCGGGACACCGTCCCTTTCTCTACTCGACTCTCCACTCCACTATCTTAGGATCCAAAGCCTCGCTTACCTCGAATATCATCATAGAACTCCATATGTCTTGTCATATCCCCCATAGCCTCTCCTTTTTCGCAACATGTGAATCCCAAAGCTCGCTACCTCATCCCTCGGTCTCATCAAAGATAGAGCTGTACACAAAGAATGTACACTCTTCCTACTCAAAGCATCGGCTACAACGTTGGCCTTTCCTTCATGGTAGATGATATCCATGTCGTAATCACCAATCAACTCCATCCACCTCCTCTGTCTCATGTTCAACTCCTTCTGCGTGAAGATGTACTTGAGACTCTTGTGATCAGAAAATACCTTAAAGATTGCTCCATAAAGGTAATGTCTCCAAATCTTGAGAGCAAACACCACTGCACCCAACTCCAGGTCATGAGTAGGGTAATTCTCCTCGTAAGGCTTCAACTGCCTAGAAGCATAGGCGATCACTTTACCATTCTGCATCAACACACATCCCAACCCATTCTTCGAGGCATCTCGTATAAACCTCGAAATTCTCGCTTCCTTCAGTAATGCTAGGACAGAGCGTGGTCAAACGCTCCTTTAATGTTTGGAACGCCTTCTCACAACTCTCATCCCAACGAAACCTGTTCTCTTTCCTCATCAACGCCGTCATCGGTCTAGCTATCTTGGAGAAATCTTTCACGAACCGCCTGTAGTATCCAGCTAAACCCAAGAAACTCCTAACCTCAGCAACATTCTTGGCGCTTCCCACTTTGTCACCGCCTCAATCTTCGCTTAGGATCCACTGACTACCCCATCTTTAGAGATTACATGCCCCTTAAAAGCAACTTTCTCCAACCAAAACTCACACTTGGACAACTTAGCATACAACTCATGATCTCTCAACGTCTGCAACACGATCCTCGGATGCTCCTCATGCTCCTCCTTAGTCTTTGAGTAGACTAAGATATCATCGATAAACACCACCACGAATCGGTCCAAGTCTTGTCTAAAGATCCTATTCATCAAATCCATAAACACCGCCGGCGCATTGGACAACCCAAACGGCATCACCACATACTCATAGTGGCCATACCTCGACGTGAAGGCTGTCTTCGGTATGTCCACATCTCTAATCTTCACCTGATGGTACCCTGACCTCAAATCGATCTTAGAAAAGACCGTTGCACCACTCAACTGATCAAACAGGTCATCTATCCTTGGCAAAGGATACTTGTTCTTTATCGTCACACGGTTCAGCTCCCGGTAATCTATGCATAACCTCAAAGTTCCATCCTTCTTCTTCACGAAAAGAACTGGTGCTCCCCACGGCGATACACTTGGTCTAATGTATCCCTTCTCTATCAACTCATCCAATCGCTTCCTAAGCTCCTCCATCTCCTTAGGACCCATGCGGTACGGTGCCTTAGAGATTGGCCCCGTCCCCGGTTTCAACTCAACGGTGAAATCTATCTCCCTCTGCGGTGGTAACCCGGAATCTCCTCCGGAAAGACATCCGCATACTCTCCCACCACCGGTATCTCCTCAATTCCGGGCTCTCTATCCGATCATCTCTCACATGGCACAGAATCGAGGACATCCTTCCTCGAATACGACTTCAAAGCATTGCAATCAACTTAACTTTGGGTTTGACTAGAAACCCACGGTAAGACACACTAACTCCCTTAGGACCTCGTAGGGATACTCTCTTTTGATGACAGTCTATCTTAGCTTTATACTTTCCTAACCAATCCATCCCAACTATCATCTCAAAACCGTTAAAAGGAAACTCTAGCAAGTCTACAGGGAAGTCGACTTGCCCAACTATCAAAGATACATCTCTAAACAACCTCCCACACGTTACAGACTCACCTGAAGGTATGAAAACTTGCTCCCTAACAGACTCATATACTCTCAAACCCAACTGCTTTACATGACTCGAAGACACAAACGACTGAGAAGCCCCCGAATCAAACAAAACAAACGTAGGAACGCCATTAACAAGAAATGTACCGGTGATAACGTGCTCATCCTCCTCACCGCTTTCGGTCCTTCATGAACGACTTGCCACTTGACTTCCGCCCACCTCCCCGGACAAGATCTTGGCTGATGCGGTCGGTTTAGCACCCGACCCTTGATTGTTGTTGTTGTTCATCGGTGTCTTCTGATAAGAATTACCGCCGTTGCGGTTGCCTCCACTCGGTAGCTCGACCTCCACGGTTTGGCCATGATCCCGCCGGTCGTTGCTCGCGAAGCTCTGCGCAGGTCTCTGGAAAGATCCCGGTGCACTTGTGCACTCATGTCTCTTGTGGCCTACGCCACCACAACCGAAGCAGGTCACTCCCCAGCTGTTGCTCACACTTCCACGACCTCTCCCAAAGGATGCTCCAGCACTAAACCCGGACCCAGAAGAAAATCCCTTAGATTGATTGTGGTTGCCTTTCTTGAAATTAGATTGGCCACCACCCTCGCTCTCGAATTCCTCTTCTCTCCACCTAACCTCTCCTTAGCCATCTCCACTAATCTCTCAGCTCTCCCAGCCCTCTCGTACGCTTCCTTCACATCAGTAAGGACTCCCACGGGTAACTTATCCATGATTGTCGTGGTTAGCCCTCTCTCAAACCTCAGAGCAAGATTCTCCTCACTCAAACCCATGTCCTCGGCATATCGGATTTCTCATTGAACTGTCAGTAGTACTCACCACAGACATTTCAAACCGTCATCTTAAACTTGTCGAACTCCTCCCTCAACTTACTCCTCACATGCTCTGGCACGAACTCCTTCCTCACGACCCCTACGAAACTCCTCCCAAGGTATAGCGGGTAACCCCTGGTTGGTATATATCTCCTTGGCACTCACTTTCACCGAGTCCCACCACTTGCCCGGCCTCCCTCGAGATAAAATGCAGCCTGATCCACCCTCATCTCATCGGACGGCGAACTAAATCTAGTATGTTCTCCATCTCCTCACCAACTATCAAGGTGGTTAGGCTCCTCAACCCCTTGTACTCCTTCGGGTTAAACCTCGCGATATAGAGGCCGACTTTAGCATGGTCAACCTCCTTCTCCTTGCTCTTATCCTTGTCTTCATTCACTCTCTTCAGGGTCTCCGTAAGGGCGTCTTGATGTTCCAACATCTTAACGATGTCATCCGTAGTCATAAGCTCAGCTCTCGCGTACAAGGCATTTCTCTTGGGCGGCATCTTGAAGCTATAGAAGAAAGGGATAAACATAAACTCGCGTACTAAACCTCAAAACACGAACACGCGTTGCCCAGAACCCACTCGATCGAGTATCTAAACCCACTCGATCGAGTAAAGGGCTACTCGATCGAGTGCCACCATGTACTCGATCGAGTACCCAAACCCGAACTAAACAGACCTTTCGATCTCTAACCCACTCGATCGAGTATCTAGGCTACTCGATCGAGTGATTCTACCGATCGAGTACCCCTAGTTACTCGATCGAGTGCCCCAAAACTCGATTCTGGACTCAAAATCGCCAAAAACCTACCCGATCGAGTTAGTCTCACTCGATCAAGTACCCCCAACACGTAAGAGATACCCGCATATTATTCGTATACTAATATGCCAACTTTATAAAATCACATGATAACAGAGTAAATACGCTACGCATCTACGCTACTATCGATAAGATCAATTCATCATGTTATTAAAGCCACATTATAAACATCCAACATGTTATCATCTCATTAACATGTTCCACATATAATTATTTCCTTTCACATGCTCAACTTCCTATTTCAACACCAAACAATCAACACATTCATCACTTTGTTGCACAAGTTACTAAGCACACACATGACTCAAACACATTTTCCCCCACGTGACCGGTTCAAAGTTGTAGGGCGACCCCTTGCGACTTTAGGACGTCTCCCAAGCCTTTGCACTAGCTCCTAGAACTTTTACCCCGGGTTCATTTTAATTGACTCTCTACGTTCATTAAGTTCATTGGTTACAGGTTTCAGGATCGTCGCTCTGATACCATTTGTAACACCCCCATACTCCGAGTGCCTTACCAGGACCACTCAGGTATGGAGACATCACCATCTCGGTTGCCCGAGGTATGATAATCAAACAACAGCGATAAAGAAACAACATTATTATTAATCGTTTAATGAATGAATACAATCCTTGAAACCCAAACTGATAGTACGATACATTATTCCAAACTGTCTACTCAAACTGAAATGTAAATAAAACTAAACTACAGCGGAAGACTCTATCGTCAAGTCGTGGCCATCCCAGCTATCCCGTATCATCTCTATACCTGCTCAATATCTGCTCACCATCCCCGAATGGATCACCGCAGGTTTTCAAAACAACACCGGGGTCAGTACTAATCACACAATCAAAACAGATAACAATAATAAGACAAAAACAGAAATTAACCGCCACACACACACACACATCCAACCAACCGTCTCAATCATCGATCGTCCACCTTTGGACCACCACGCAGTGGGGGACCGCATGCCGTTCCCACCTAAGCCCCGCTCATCGTACGAGCGATAACCCCGTCCATTAATGTGCACATCCCCTTTCGTGGCGGGTTCCACTAAGGGCGAAACTAGGGCGTGAGATCACTCCCGCAAGTGACCCCACTCAGCCGAGAACGCATCTCGAGAACCATCAACAACACAACCACAATCACAAACACAATTACAATCAACAAATCAATTAACTAACTACAAAGACATCACCAATATCCCATTATGGGACTAATACCGAGTAGGAAATCCTACTGGAAAGCACACAAGGCACGGTATCTACAAATTGTCTCAAAACGCCTCCTCTATGAACTCTCCTCCTAACATAAACATACGAATACTACTATTCAATCACTTATTCACAAAAACCCCCAATTACTAAAATTAGGGTTTCACTAATCTTATCAAAACGTTATAAAAATTATGCTAGAAGCTTACCCTCGACGCAAGGAATCCAACGACACAAACTACGATGCAATCCGACCGTCGAACTCCGGAATTGTTAAGGACGCGATTAGGAAGATGATGATCGCTTTCTCTCTTAAAAGGTTTTAGGTTTTGGTAAAAGTGATTTAGAATAAAAACGAATTGATTTAAATACCCTAATCGCGTAATTAACAAAACCCGAGAAAAACCCCGATAAAATGGGACACTCGATCGAGTACCCAAGGTACTCGATCGAGTACCCCCCTACTCGATCGAGTGCCCCAGCTACTCGATCGAGTACCCATCAGGTCAGAAACTGTTTTATTCTGCGACACACCCTTACTCGACAGAGTAAGGGCTACTCGATAGAGTACCCCCAAGACCATAAATACGGAGTATTACAGTAAATATCGGATCAATTAAATAGAAAATACATGGATGGAAACCAATAGCCACTTCTTTGAAAACCTCTTAACAACCATAGCACGGGACGTGGCTACTAATGTCACATTCATACTTATGGCTTGCATCTCACCATAAGAACGGATGGGAACATCAATCCCGGCGATCATATCGCAACTAGGGGCTTGCATCTCACCACTAGTATCCGATAGGACCAAGACTCTCACAAACAATCATAGAAGACGTGCACTCTCGTATATAAGAACACGCCAATGACCGCAACAAGCAAGACATTTACAAAGGATTGACTCAAAACAAGACAAACCCCTAGACTCCAACCTCCTGGTAGGACGACGATCATAATACGGTCCTAGTCTAAATCTGGCCAGACTCTCGGGATAGACGTCACCCGATTCGACATGCGGTGACCTATCCGCATCCAAGACTCGATACATGGCACACAGTCCGCTACCAAAGGTCGAGTAACCCCAAATAGGAACAATGGTACTTAGCCGTACCCCAAGGTCCGAAGAGGCGGAAGGAAGATAGCCCAACTCGGAAACAATGGCACCTAATCGTGACCCAAGGTCCGAGGGCAAAATAAATAAGGAATGTCGAGTAGTCACACAATGTAAAATGTCACACTCGGGTCACAAAAAGAACGATCATGTGAATATAAACACGATAGAATGTCATATGACACGGGGTCACTACTACGAGTAAAAATGATTCTATAAACATAACGTAAACAATTCATGTGAAGCATGCATAAGTACGAGAGTATAACAAATATCAAGTACTCCCTTGATAAAAGAGTCTCAACACACCATACACAAGTGTTAGAACCAAGGTTAAGATGCATACCCAACAAGAAACTCAAAACCCAATCTATAACAACAAGTTTAGTACTCGACTACAACAAGGGTCAACTTCAAACGGTCATAACTTGAGTTCTATACATTATAAAGAGGCGAAATCAGTTGGAGGTGATAGCTTATCCTCTTACGGTTCTAACGGTAGGTCATAAGCCTCAAACAGACAAGTAACGAAGAAGTTATGGCCATTTTACGAAAACTGGTTTAGGCTGTGTGCGCAGCCTGCGCCGAGGTGCGCAGCCTGCGCAAATTCACTGACTTGCACGACACAACAAATTCATCTTCATCCCCAAATCATTTTTTTATCATGCCATTACCATCCCAATTGCACCATATATTACCCAAGTAACTTTATACAAATATTAAGGGTGAAATCAAAGCATAAAAGAGGGATTAAAACACAAGGTTCGATTCAAATTCAAACAATTCCAAACTAACAACTTCATGACATAATTAAGCACAATTATTAACCATGAATAAGACGGATTCTTTACTAATTCATCCATGTATACAAAAAACTAGAAACTTCTTCAAACCACCAAGAGAGATTCCACACAAAACTCAATCAACAACAAACAAGTAAAAACATGTAAAGAATCTAACTTTAACACACATGTGAACAAACTATAACATATATGAACACCCAAATTGACATAATGTCGAGTAACCCATCACCGTTACCTTTTTGCACTTAAATCCACAATAGACTCGTCTACCTTTCAAGAATCCACTTCCGGGTCAACTAAACCATCTCCGAAACATAAGAAAACACAAATTAAGGCTAAGAATCGAAACTAGCAAAGGGTACCGTGTATAAATGGATCGACAACCCTATGAATGGATGAAAGTCGGTTCCTTTCTTACCTAGAAAGATGGAGGGCGATGAGAGGGAGAGATAGACGTGAAAAACACTTGATTCGGACAAGAATTGAGCAAGTTATGGTGTTTTGAAGATTTGTAAGAGGAAAGTGTAAAAATGGTGTTTGTTGTTGAGGATGAATGAAAAATTGAGGAGGGAGGTGTAGTTAGGGTTTCCCTCAATATTTTTATGAGGAGGAATGAGTAGTTGGTGAGTCCATTGGTCATACTAGGCCCAACAAGCAAAATTGAGTCGATATACACTAGAATTTACGTCTCGAGCCCACTACAACTCCAGACGGAAAATATTATTATTATTATTATTATCATTACTATTCGACCAAAATATTTATTTTGTATAACTTAAGTTTTAAAAATAAAATATTTATAAAAATCATGTTTAGCAATGGAATTAATTAAATTAAATAATTTAAAATATAAATGAGACAATAAAACGGTTAATTAAATTATAATTGCCAAAATGGAAAATTCGCGGGTGTTACATATTTCTTTTTCATTCCTACTCCTACATGTACATTGAGGATAATTTCCAAAATAAAGTGGGGGATGGGAATTTATATTCCAAAATACATAAAAATTGAAAAATTTCGAAAAAAAACTCAAAAATATGTTCTTTAATTTCATAAAAACAAAATCCACAAAAATTGAAAAATTGAAAAAACCAATAACATGTTGTTTAATTTAGTAGTGTAGAATTGTATATACTTGTATTTTTGTTCTCTTCTAACATTGATACAACACTACATTTGAGGCATTGTCAAGGGAAAATGAAGACCGCTTGGTATGATCGCTCTAATCTCTATTTCCCTTCCATTTCTTTTAGTTATTCATATGAGGAGGACGAGCTTACATGTCAATGAGGATGTGGTATATTTTGTTGTTGCGGTTTGTGTATCTATGTGTTGTTAGGAGTTACATCTAGATTATATGGCATAATAGTGATAGAAGCATATGCAATATAGTTGTATATATGTTAGTTGCATCATGGCATGTAGTTGCATGGTTAGAAAATTTGTGAAAATGCCTATTTAGGAAACTTGACAAGTGTATATAAGGCCCTTGTAGATAATTTTTCTCCTTGAAACTTTATTTGCTAGAATACCCTCAAGACACCCTAGGATGTGTCATACTAGTATCTTTTGACCCATGGACTAAGGCCTAGTCAAGAGTACCTTGTGAAATGATAACTACTTGGCTACTGTTTATTCCAAGGTGACCTTTGAAGTCATGCAACCGTTCTTTCACTTCTATCATCATATTTTGTCAACAAAAAGGGAATGGGCACAAAAACATCAAATTTAGTTCATGTACCAAAATGAAAGTCAAAAAGGTTTGCAAAAAAATTGCATCAATGAAAAGAGGAGCAAAAATAGACTCATGCTTTAATAAAAGTACCCTTGCTACAAAATGGGGTTACTTTGAAAAATGTTCAAAAATGTAAATATTAAAATTTTTGCCAAGTATCAAAATGCCAAACATAAAAAATGGCAAAGAAATGTCCTCAAAAAGTCAAATGCCACAAGAAATTGGGGGGAAAAACAAATAAAAAAGCAAACTACAAATGTGAAACTCAAAACATCTTGATCCCTTTTATCCATTGATCTTATTTGTTGCATGGTGGAGAGGGGACGACCCTTCTTTTTGTCTAGGCAAGAGGGGGAATTCCGCGATCCTACAGTGTTTCTAATACCATAAGGAGACTACTCTTGACAAAAGCATTTAGCGATTGTGGACAAAGGTACCCTAGTTTGACACAACTTGGAGGTGATTTGTTGGTATCCTTTTAGACTTAGTAGCTTGGAGAAACAATATCTATGATGGAGTGTGTACCCTTGAATTGCTTCCCCCTTAGATGATTTCCGCCACTTAGATGAGAAAAGTGGCTATTCTTTTGTAGATGCATCCATTACTTGTTTTGTGTGCTTATTGCTTGGACGTATCGCCATTTTGGCAAGCCCCACCTTGCCTTTCAAGAAGGCATCTTACCTCATATATGTCTTGTTGTGAGTTGAAGGGCGGAGTGAGATCCGCTAATTGTCTCACATCGGTTATATTATTAGGATTGTTTAAATAAAGGTCTAGTTCTAGTCACCTCTTTACTCGGGACGAGTAAAGGTTCAGTTTCGGGATGTTTGATATGACTCTTAATTGCGCACATTTAGTCCCCTAATTAACCCCTTTTACATACTAATATAGCATTTCATGACCATTTTATCCGTCAATTCCTTCCTATTTTGCTTTCCTATTGCATTGTATTTGTCTTGTAGGAAAGAAGATAATGAGGCGGAATTCCCGTCTCTTGTGCATATCCGGAAGCTTGTTGACGATCTTGGATGGACTAGTATGAAGGGGAGCCAAGAATGATGACCAAGGATGTAGGAATAAAGAGTATATAGAAGGATCATAGGCTTAAAAGCAAGGATGACAAGAAGGAAGCCATTACAAGAAGAAATTGCTCGGAACTAAACCAAGAGTTGCTCCTTTTGCTCTTAAAGTATGCTAGATGAAACGGCGTCAAAAACTCAAGTGGTCTATGCTTTTGAATCACTCCAATAGGAGTCCGGATGAGAAAATGACGTCCGTTTTATGATCTGAGCTCAAATAGACAAGCTGTCCTAGGATCCGCGCATCCCGAGCTCAATCCGCGCATCCCAAGCTGCTTTGCCATTTCAGAAGGTACTGCCCAAGGATCCGCGCATCCCGAGCTCAGGATGAGCATCCCAGACCTAGGATCCGCGCATTTCCCTCTGGACTTGCAATTCTCTATTCAGCACTTAGCATTGTTATTTACTAATCTATCCTTGCTTAACCTAATGATTTACCACTATATATACTCCATTTGTAATAAACAAAAGATCAAGTTCCCTTAGATTAGATTAAGCTTCTTTAGATTAGATTAAACCTTCATTAGGAGTAGATTAGAATAGATTAATCTCAATCATTCCACAAAATTACACATTAATCTTTCCTTAATCATTGTTCAAGTTTATTATTAGGTAATTGAAGATTATTGGGTTTATTATTGGAGAATTGACAACTCTTCATCAATCAATCAAGTTTTATTCTATTATTCTTTCCTTTCCATTTTTTCATCTTAAGTTTGGTACAATTCCTTTACTCTTTACTCTTTATTGCTCATTTCTTCACTCTTTTATCATGTTTATACTTGTTGTGATGATTGACACCGGTGATGACATGTTTTCCATGATAATAAGTGAGTAGTTACTTAACTAGGATTAGTGGGGATTAGGGGAGTTAATAATGGGATAGATTTATGCTTAATGAGTTCATATGAATGCTTGCTTATTGTTCTTCAACTTATGCACATATCATGTTTGATGAAATGCTAGACTATGAAACCTTGCATTTTTTACCCATCTCGTATCTATTCAACAAGGCTAGTAAGATTTAAACCAACACAAGCCTTGTTAGACCTTGCATAGAGTTGAATAGGGATAACCCAAGTCGACTTGTAGATGTTGTAAAGTCTTAATCGACTCGGCTCCGAGACGTAAGTTTCCCTAGGATTTGGTTTATCATGTATGTAGTTTAATAGGAAGAATTAAGTCGACTTGTAGGTGTTGGTTTATTATTTATTTACATCTTTATTTGCTTTATTGCTTGTTTTACTTCCGTTGCTCTTATTAGTTTAGAATCATCAAACCCAAATCAATTGTGACACTAGCATAAATTGAGATAGATAGACTTAGAACCCAAAGCACACCGTCCCGTGGATCGACCTCGACTTAACCACTAACTAGTTGTTTGTTGAGATTATAAATGTGTTTAATTGGGCGTGTGATGACCACGTTTACCATCACCAGCCACTCTCCCCCTAAAGTGATCCCTCACATAAGAGTTCGCTATCAGGAAAGAAGTGATGTGCGCGATCAAACCCGTGACCACGGCGGAAGACACTCTCTCCGGCATCTCCGGGAACTCAACAGGCGTCCTACCACAGGGAAGGCCCGATATCATGGCAAAGTCCACCAAGGTGACACCGACCTCCCCAAACTCCATGTGGAACGACGACGGCGTGACCCAGTAACGGTCCAACATGGCGCGAATCAAACACAGGTTCGACCTAATCGAAGCCCTGTGAATCTCGCGCCAGGCAGCCACCAACGGCCGTAACCCATGTAAGTCGAGAAGCCTGAGAAAGTCCTCATGGTAGAAATCTCCTGAAATTGGGAAACAAACTGCATCAGAACACCTATTCCGGTCTAAAAAAAGAAAAACAACAAAATCTCAATAGAGCACCAAACTCACTAAGCCCTCGTGTGCATGGTAAGAGATGTGAGTGTCTAGCTACAACAACAACTGGCTACCGTCAAAACCCTCGGCCCAAGCAGGCGTCGCGCGCAGGTTCAACCCCCGTGGGGCTGTAACCCGTCTAGCCTCCCAGTTCTCGACAAAGACGGCATCCGCCTCCGTCTCTACTCTCTGTCTCTTCCCCCCGCGAGACTCCACGGGAGGAGGAGGAGGCCTCTAATAAGGCCTCTAGAGCCTCAGCAACGGACCCAGTGGGCCCAGAACACTCACCTGCAATCAGAACAAAAAAAATTTCAACCAAAATTTTGGCATTACGACGGCACAAAATGGACAAAATCCAAAAAAAAAAAAAATCAAACCACCTGCAAATGCAAAAAAACAAACAGCAAGGGCAAACCCATCCAACAAAAACACTTCACAGAAATCGCACAAAAAAAAAAACGACTCGCCCTTCTTTCCAAGCAAAAGACGAGTCAAAACAACGATAAAAATTACAAAAATTACCCAACACCTCGAGGCCCACACAAGGCCCGCAAAATAGATAATAAAAATTCCCGACACAACTGGGTATTTTTTTCACAGCTCAAAAAAGGCAATTTTTCGCCAATTCGGGCACAGACAGGTCAAAAACTCAAAATATAACCACGATAAAACAACGTGATTTAATCACATCTCAAAGTGACCTAAACTTCCGTTAAGGTCCATTTCAAGACAACCCGGTTCAATTTGAGCCCAGACAGACGCTTATTTCATCATTATAAGACCGTCTCACAAAGGCAAGAATTCAAATTTTGCCCACAACGTCCAACAAAGTTCCACTATAACAAAGACGGTCTTCCTCAACTACAATGCAACCTAGTGTGGCACACAACTTAAGCAAACAAACATGGCATTGTAAAATAAGACGATTTTCCGTCTCATTCACGTTTTTCGAGCCTAGGGAGCAGGAACGGGGACCAAAATGCAAACTAAAAAAACCCTTATACTCCTAAATAGGTTTCTAACCTAATGCAATCATCTATTTCACTCAAAAGTCAGCCAAACCAAAACGCCCAAATCGATTTTTCGAAGGGTTAGGGTTTCGCCCAAATTCAATCAACAAAAGACAAATAAATTCAAATGGATTCAAGAGGATTTACATACCTTGGGATGACATAAAGACAATAACACAAATGAAAGCGAGAAAACAAGATCGAAAATGGCGATTTTTTGTGATTATCGTTTGTTTGAAGGAGGAAGACGAAGTGAAATGAGAGCAACCTGCTCTCGCGTCTTTTTAAAGAAAAAAAGGGGGGCCCCTTTCCCTCGCAGGAAGGCTCGCGCCTCAATAAGGTGTTCCCTGCTTTGTTCAGCGGAATTTTGGGCTTTAGCCTAATTCGCACACCACTTCACAAATTTTCAATGACGGAATTAAAAACCGTCATTTTTCGAATACAAAAACAAAATAGTGAAATTCAAATTCTCTATTTTCACAAATTTTCAACGATGGAATTAAAAACCATCATTTTTCAAATACAAAAACAAAATAGTGAAATTCTAATTCGATATTTTCACAACTTTCCAACGACGGAATTAAAAATCGCCATTTTTCAAATCACAAAAAAATGAAGTAGTGAAAATTCAAATTCGCTATTTCCATAAATTTCAAAATTCAAAACAACGTCATTAAAAACCGCCACACCGTCGAACAAGATGGTGAAATTCAAATTCACTAATCATCACAAATTACAAATCACAAGAAGACGGGACGAAAACCGTTATCTCCCTAAACAAACATTGGATGGCGGAATTCACGTACGCTATTTCGACAAATTTAAACAAACGACAATAAAAGTCGTTACTTCTCTTCAAAATTCAAAACCACCGCCGACCACGGGAGCCAAGCTCACAAACCTATCCCCTTCCGGCACCACAAACAACCAATATAAACACCGAAATTCCTCAGCAGGATATCGGAGGCCTCCCCACGGAGCCCGCTAAACTCAAACGACTTCTCGAAATAGGCCCGTCCAACACGGCTGTTTCCCACAGTCAATCACATTCAACATGGCTAGCGAGCCTCACAACGCACATTCAACATCACTGGCGAGCCTCACAACGCACATTCAACATGGCTGGCGAGCCTCACAATGCACATTCAACATGGCTGGCGAGCCTCACAACGCACATTCAACATGGCTGGCGAGCCTCACAACGCACATTCAACATGGCTGGCGAGCCTCACAACGCACATTCAATATGGCTGGCGAGTCTCACAACGCACATCCAACATGGCTGGAGAGCCTCACAACGCACATCCAACATGGCTGGCGAGCCTCACAACGTAACCTCGACGCGGTTGGCGAGCCCCATCATATCCGCAACACGGCTGGCGAGCCATTGCACGCAAACAAGAAACAACCCAAGGACGTATCCCAAAGATGACTCGGGTATGACTCCTTCTTATGGCTGGCGAGCCTTTGTACTGTAATACCCCGTAATTTGATAAGTATTTATAGGAATAATTTATGTGATTCAATAATTAATTTAATAGCATGTATATTAATAATTGCAAATAAGACGAGTCGGGAAGACGTGTCGGGCCGAGTATAATAATAATAATAATAATAATAATAATAATAATAATAATAATAATAATAATAATAATAATAATAATAATAATAATAATAATAATAATAATAATAATAATAATAATAATAATAATAATAATAATAATAATAATAATAATAATAATAATAATAATAATAATAATAATAATAATAATAATAATAATAATAATAATAATAATAATAATAATAATAATAATAATAATAATAATAATAATAATAATAATAATAATAATAATAATAATAATAATAATAATAATAATAATAATAATGGTACCCTTGAATTTTGCAATTTTTCACATGCTACCCAATATTATAAGTTTGTGTACATCGTGCCGTTCATGTTTGATTTTAATGCACAACATGCCCTTTTTTGTCGCTATTAAAAATTTCAATTTAGCAAAACACCTACATAAGAACTCAGAATTGGTCAATTTTTTGTTCTAAACTGATTATCTTGTCGTAATCTACGATTTGAGAAAAAAAACATTATCGGCTGATATTTTCTAGGGTTTTTTTTCCCTGAAAATGTCAAATCGACCATAATTTCGATGTTAAATTTTCTAAGGACCATTTTTTGTATCATCAAATTATAGCTCTCAAAGAATTAATCAATTTTTTTAAAAAAAATTGGCCAATTCCGATTTCTAGTACACGATTTATGCTCAACTAAAGATTTTAAGAACGGTAAAAAGGGCACAACGTACTTGAAAATTAAACCTCAAGACTATCATATGCGCAAACTTAAAAAGTTGGATACCACGTGCAAAATGACAAATTTTAGGGGTACCACGTGAATTTTTAAATAATAATAATAATAATAATAATAATAATAATAATAATAATAATAATAATAATAATAATAATAATAATAATAATAATAATAATAATAATAATAATAATAATAATAATAATTATAATAATTATAATAATTATAATAATTATAATAATAATTATAATAATTATAATAATTATAATTATAATTATAATTATAATTATAATTATAATTATAATAATAATAATAATAATAATAATAATAATTATTATTATTATTATTATAATAATAATAATAATAATAATAATAATAATAATAATAATAATAATAATAATAATAATAATAATAATAATAATAATAATAATAATAATAATAATAATAATAATAATAATAATAATAATAATAATAATAATAATAATAATAATAATAATAATAATAATAATAATAATAATAATAATAATAATAATAATAATAATAATAATAATATTATATAACATAGTTTCCTAATAACTTGCTATGTGACCTATCTTATCACTATAAATAGATGGTATGACCTAATTAGAGACCTTATTTACTCATAAAATTCATAGAAGAGAGAGAAGAGATCTGAAAAGAAAAGAGAAGGAAGAACTAGCTAGGAAATCGTCAGAAGGTAACTTTCTATCGTCTCTTAATATACTCACCTTAAGACGATTATAACTCGTTAGTTACACCGCCGTTGATTGACCCGAGACCATGACCTTGACCGTGGGACACAATAGTTTGAGCGGACCCACCGTTGACCACTTATGACTGGCTGGAAGCGGGTGTTTGAAGTGGTTGTTGTTGGGTGGTTGATATACACAAGTTACACGTTTTATATAGTTTATGAACCCATACTTGGATGAGACATACCTAGACCTGGGTTGGGTGCTTACATAAGGGTGAGTCGACTATCGTGGGTGGTCAAGGGTGGTGGTTGGTGCGGTTGTTGCCGGAGTTGTCACATATTTTATTGATTGTTTGTGTTTGTCATGAACCCGTGTATTAGTACCCTTGTGACCTCGCTAGACCGTGACCCAAGGAGGCGTAGCTGCTTGTGGGACCACTGTGGGTCAGGGGAGACCACGGTGGTGGCCACTAGTGGTGTGGGGTGGTTGTGTTTTGTTGAATGTCGTGAGTTACCTTGTTGTTTATGCCGTGGGTGTGTGTCATGGTAGGGGAAGTTGCAGGTGGTGGTCTGTGGTGGCGGTGGTGGTCGTAAATAGTGGTTAAAACCGTGTCTTTTGTATACGTTGCGTCGGGATCGAACGTTGTTGGTGTTAGCTGCTAGGGCACGCTTTGGCAGCCATGTGAGGTGGTTGTTGCTGTTGGTAGGGCCGTGTCTGGGTTGTGGGAAGAGGAGGCTCACAGTGGGGACTAGTGGTGGATTGGGTGGTTGTCGGGTATGAGAGAATTTATGGGGTTTTAGGGGTAGTGTCGTGTGAATGAGTATAGGTTGTGGGGTTTTTGGGTGCGTTAATATGGGTTTTTAAGGGTTGTTTTATTTTACACGTAACCTTTAATCATTATCATATTGTGGTGTTGTTAGACGGGTTTTTGGAGACGGGTTTATTGGGTGTGGACTTGGGTTCGTAAATTTGACTCGGGTTTATAATAATTGATAATAGTAAGCTATGAACAAATATGATAATTAATAATGAATTATAAGTAAATTATAAATAATTAATATTGAATAATTATTATAATTGTTAAGTGACGGTTTTATTGAAGAGTGCTACTAGTTGATTAGCTCGGATTGCGTAATTGGTAATTGGATATGGCTTGCCTGGTAGGATAATCTACTCAACTATATCTGTTTCCGTGTTTAATACGTGAATGTTATTGGAAGGATGATTGGTTTATGACCGCTTATTTAATTAAGTTAATTGAGTGATTAATAGTGTTAGTTGTTGGAGTTGTGCATATTTTATACGATTATATTGTGGAATGGTTTATGAGAATTGGACGGCCCCAGGCATAGTCTGTGGTGGATAATGTGGGTGGTGATTGGACTGCCCCAGGCATAGTCTCTGGTGGATAAACATGTGTGATTAATTGGAACGCCCCAGGCTTAGTCTCTAGTGGATAACGTGGATAGTTGATGTCGAGATGTGACATGTGGACAGTTGAAATTGGAATATGGCATATTGACGGTTGTGAAATTATTATTGATTATTTATTTATTATGAAGTATTTTATCCTACTCAACCTCGTGGTTGACAGTGTATTCGTGAACACCTGTGCTGAACCATAATGGGGAGCAGATTTTACAGGTACCAAAGATTAGCTGACTTGGGAGCATTGGGACGTGAGCTCGACTGGGACCATAGTTGTTGTCTAGATCACTTACTTGACTTATACAACTTTATTTATGTAATTTCCGCTGCGTAGTAAATTTTAATGTTAAGGTTTCAATTTAATTAGTTGGGAATGTAATTAAACCGTTACTTCAGCTATAGTTATTAAAGTACTTTGGTTTGTTTTAATTTGTATCATTTACCTCGGGCAACCGAGATCGTAACAGTCCTATTTATTGGGAATGTCTTGCTAGAGGCTCCTAAATAAATGGGGATGTTACAAAGTGGTATCATAGCAAAACGATCCTCATGCCTAAACCAATGAACAATAATGAATATAGGATGTGTCTAAATAAAATGAACCTCGGGTAGAAACTGTTAGGTGCCCCTCTTAGTGCGGTTAAGAAGCTAGCCTTAATTCGTACTCTTTGGCCCTCTCAGTTTTGAACCGGGTACTCTGAGAGAAATTTGAGTGCGTGGGGTAGTTAGAAGGAGGAATTTTGGGATTTAAGGGAGGTTGATGAATGCTTGAATATAGAATTACTAATCTTGTTACAGGGCGCATTACGGTAAGTATTTTATATGAAAGATGGCTTGGCCATATGATATTTGTGATGGAGTTTGATATTGTTTATTGGATGAAGTGAGAATTGGATGAGATGTTGAATTGTTTGATCATGAGCATGAAGTATTTGTGAAATTGATGTTGTGTGATATGTTGTTAGTAGTATCATGTCTAGTGCTATACGGTTATGTGATCCCTGAACCATGATAATTATTATTGTTTAGCAATGGAGGTATGTAGAGTGAGATGTCAAGTTATGATAGTTTAGCATGGGTAGATTGCTTATGAGGGCATATGACTTAGTCGGGAGTGTACTAGTGCTGGAAACTGGAATTCTTTGAATTTTAGCTCTGTTTGTTTTGGCTGCCATTTATCGCCTGTAAATTATATATGAACGAAATTTTTATAAGTGATAGCCTCGTGAGTTAGCTTTCCAATGCCGTTGGTCTCATGTTTAAAGGTTTTACAGTTTGAGAGAAATAAATATTTTAGTGGACAGTGGTCAGAATGTTCCTGTGCAGTCTTGTTTTCGACCTATGCTTTTATAAATTTTCCACTGAAAACGTACCTATAATTTTTGCATAATTCCAACTCCACTGTTTAAAAGACTCGCATATGTTTTCAAATTGATAAGCCACATTAATTCTTGATGTGTCGTTAATTAATGGTAATTTTTGCAAATTGACCCAAGTTTCTGACAAATTGCAATTAAGTTTCTGTTTTGACCAATTGAGTTGTAAAAATTTTTTTGTAACAACCCGGATTTTTAATGACTTAATTAAGGGATAAAAGCGGAATAAAACTGAATCATTGCTATAAAAATGAATCCAGATCGTCATGGATCACTTATACCTGACTAAATAATTTAGTCGAGAGATTTAATTACAACTTAAACCAACATTTAAAGCTCCTCTCATAACCCAGAATGCCCTTTAAGGGTGTCTCCATTTAACTCGTTCTTGGTACCTGGAAAACATTAAAACAAAAGTCGCTGAGCGACAGTAACCTAACCATTCTCCTATCATCGCCTTAATCATTCAAAAGCAGGCATGCGAATGGAAATGGAATGCATAAATAAGAATCACGTAAAGCATATATCACATAAGTTCTCTTATCACAACATTCTGGATATTCAAATGATACAACAGTATTACTCAAAGATATTAAGAAACCATTTTAGTAATACAACAACACTTAACAAAGTTAAGCACATGTGAGCACAACAAGTCCCAATCATCAAACATGTGACATTATTACCTTGATCTTTCTTTATCGTGCAGTAACATAATTCACCATATAACAATTTCATCGATAAGTCTAACATGTATCATGTGAGTAAAAACTGTAGTCATTTCTTTAAAAAAAACCTTTGTTTTCTTAACAAATAAGCACGGGACGTGACTACTAATGTCACACGCATACTCACGGCTTGCATCTCACCTTAAGTACGAATGTGAACATCAATCCCGCCAATCATACCGATTCTAGGAGGTTTACATCTCACCCCTAGTGCTCAGTAGGACCGGACAACTAAGTTGACTTGGTTTAACAACCAGAACCGTGGGGAAGAACAGACTGCTAATGGATGGTCTCAGAGGTCCCATTTAAGTGACATGTCCTATACACTTCGAGGCACCAAGACAATCGCAACCGTCAAGGTCTGCACACGATCGCAACCGTGAAATAAAAATTGCCAAGATATCTAAAAGGTAGTAAAGCTGATCAAGCTCCTGTCAAAATATATGCGCATATACCCACTCCACAACTTCTTGGAACACGCAGCTCCTCAGTGGCAGCTGGTCGACTACTATCCTAACGACAATCCCTCCACACGCAACTTCGGGATGTGCTGTCCATACTTGTATAGCATAAGCTCTCTAAGCATTCTTCCGTCACGTCTATCCCTAAACCTTACCAAGGTAGCGCCCAACATGTAACACGAAAGACTCACAAGTGTCTCATAGAGACGATGATACGTTGATATGCGGACCATCCCGACATACCGACAAAACAACGGCACTTGGCTCAGAGGTCCCATTCAAGGGGCATACCCAAGTAAACCGGGGAAAGATTCCATGGCTCAGAGGTCCCATTTAAGAGGCATAGCCAGGTTACCGTTTACTGATATTCTGGTCTCAACGGTCCCATTCAAGGGACATGTCCCAGAGTGCTAGAAACTTTTGAATAAGAAACGTAAACATACATAAATTGATCTTGATTTATCTTTTCTGAAATCTTTAGGATTTGGCAAATCTTATTTGGAATTTATTATTTCTAAATTCGTTATTTGAGGAAGGTATTTAGATTTTTACTATAGTAAGCTTAAGTTTAAGCTTCGTTTTTAAAGAGCTTATTCAATCTTCTTTTTAATAAAATTTTGTTATTTAATAAACATTTTATGTAAATCATTTGAAAATATTATCAAATCATTTTAAATATTTTTACCAACTATAGGTGTAAAACTTTTATAGAAGATATGAATTAAGACACTTATTTATTAAGTAACTTTCCTTGTAATTGGAGAAACGTTTAAATCACGTAAACCAACTTGGTTTTGAAAACGTTATCGAATGTTTTTAATTTTTCAAACATTTAAAAGAGTTGTTATTAAACTTTAATATTTAATAAAATTTAAACTTATCAATTCTAGCCTTAACTGTATTTAAAGAGGAAAGGTATAATTCTTTTAGGCTAGTAGTTAAGAGCGAAAATGTTTGTACTCATATAAAAGTTAACATCTCAATAGACTGCATACTTACTAACTAAAGTGAGTGCAAAAATCATAATGTAATCATATCGGAACATGCATCACACGACAGTAAATAAATATAGCCAAATAAGATATTACTCAATTATATTTCCTAATCATGTTTCTAGGTGAGAAAATAGCACAACGATTAAGATATTACTCAATTATATTTCCTAATCATGTTTCTAGGTGAGAAAATAGGACAACGATAAATCACTTGTTATCATGAAATTTTAACATACAAATCCAACTAACTGAGTAATTAACTAGCGCATATGTATATTTCATGACATTGTTAATAATTTAGCGGTCTAGTATTTCTACTCAATATTTAATTGTCAACAAGTTACATAACTCATATTTAAACATATTCATTCACATTAGCATATCGAGTTTTGTAAAATTGAGGAGGGATAGAAGAAGGTCGGGTTACCGAAGTTAGTGAAATAAAAGGATGTGTTTATTAATCCGATTTATTAAATAATAATCGTTATTAATAAAGTCACAAGTCCGTCTTGAATCCGTCATTAAAGCAAGAAAAGTCCAAGTCCGAATCCCGTCAAGCAAACCTTGCATAACGAAAGTTTAAGTTAGTAAATCGGGTCAGGCCCGAATCTTTATTAATTGCGTAAACATAAACGGAGTTCAACGTTTCCCCCAAATTGATTTGGGTTTTACGCAGACCAAACTCACCCCTCACACTACCAGCGTGAAGCGGAGAGGACGGCGACAGAACATCAGGCAAGGTGGCAGCGGTGGCACTGCAGCACGGTTGAAGAACAGAACAGGGTGAGGCAGATCCGAGGACGGAAACAAAAGAAAGATCGAAAAAGAGAAGGAGGGCGAGGAGAAGGAGGCTCACGATGGTGGTGCTGTTCTGATGACAACAGGAGTTGTCCTGATGGCAGCTGATAAAGGCGCGCAAGATGACAGTGAAGGAGGTCACCGGCCCTAGCGCATAAAACCGAGAAGGAACAAGAGGCACACAACCGAGTGGGTGATGGTCAGAGCTCGGGTGACCCGGATTTGGTGTTCCGGTGATGATGGATGGTGAGGTGACGCGCGAGCAAGAGAGGTATGATTAACAACTCTGATGGTGGCAGAGACGGAGATGACTGGTGATGGGTGTCCGTCGATGATGATGGTTGCTGACCACGGGGTGACAGAGGTGATAGGATATAGATTCCGTTTCCGAAATAGAGGAAAACAGAGGAGCAAAACAAAGTAAGGGCTGTGGTTTGATAGTCGAGGTGGTCAGGTTGGTTGAAAGTTTATGTGTTGGCCATGGCTTCCGTTTTGAAACAGAGACGGAGAGCAGGGGTAGGAGTACGGAGGAGAGGTGCCCACAGCGGTAGTGAAGGCGAGTTGGTGTCGGGTCGATATTGACTCGGATTTGGCCGAGTGCATTGCAAAAGTTGAATGGGTGATTTGATGATGTTCATTACCAAAACGAAGATAAATTGATGATAGTTATAAGGTAGATGATGACGGTAATGAAATGGTGAAGGAGATGGTAAAAGTGAAATGGTAAGGACAAGATATAAGCAAGGGGAAGAGATACATGTGAAGTTATACAGGAGACATGTGAAACTATAGAAGGCATGTGAATGTGTACAGTGGGAATGACAAAACTACATGCATGGAAAAACAAGAGAAGCAAGGTTGACATAGCCAAATGTTTGATACACTACAAAGTGAGTAATGTAAAAGTTTGGAGTGATGTGAAGAAACATTATCAAATAGGGCAACGATCGTCATCGTATTTTTATTCAAGACAAGCTTTTGATTATAATTAAAATAAACGAAATCATTTATAAAAATTTAAATTGAGAACAAATATAATTGGGAAATTATAAAAGTAGTTTTTATTGTAATTAAATCAAATTAATTTGTAGCAGTTTAACACGGGTGTTACATTATGTAAATCTTTTAGATCAAAGGTAAAATTAACAAAATTGTTTGTACGATGTATGAATAATTTAAATTAAAATGGAAATGTGACGAAAACAATTTTAAAATATGTGTGGAAAATTATAAAAGCAGATCTATATATAATTAAGTCAATTAATTAGTAGTGGTTTAACACGGGGTGTTACAGTTTTAAAATCGAATTTCTAAGCTTTGGACCTCATTCTTTCCCTCGTGTTTAGTTAACTCTCTTTATTTTCTAAAAAGTATAAAAACTCAAGATTAAGTTGAACGGTTATTTATTCGTGATTTTTGGGAATTACAGCATGATTTATAACATTTTGTAAATGCAAGTTTTACGGTAAAAGTTTAAATAAAATTGTTTTGACATTGTGTGGACCTTGTATAAATAATAATAATAATAATAATAATAATAATAATAATAATAATAATAATAATAATAATAATAATAATAATAATAATAATAATAATAATAATAATAATAATAATAATAATAATAATAATAATAATAATAATAATAATAATAATAATAATAATAATAATAATAATAATAATAATAACAATAGTAATAACAATAGTAATAACAATAGTAATAACAATAGTAACAAAAGTAACAAAAGTAACAATAGTAACAATAATAGTAGTAATAATAGTAATAATAGTAATAATAATAATAATAACAATAATAACAATAATAATAACAATAATAACAATAATAATAATAATAATAACAACAACAACAATAATAATAATAATAATAATAATAATAATAATAATAATAATAATAATAATAATAATAATAATAATAATAATAATAATAATAATAATAATAATAATAATAATAATAACAATAATAATAATAATAATAACAATAATAACAATAATAATAATAATAATAATAATAATAATAATAATAATAATAATAATAATAATAATAATAATAATAATAATAATAATAATAATAATAATAATAATAATAATAATAATAATAATAATAATAATAATAATAATGGTACCCTTGAATTTTGCAATTTTTCACATGGTACCCAATATTATAAGTTTGTGTACATCGTGTCGTTCATGTTTGATTTTCATGCACAACATGCCCTTTTTTGTCGCTATTAAAATTTCAATTTAACAAAACACCTGCATAAGAACTCAGAATTGGTCAATTTTTTGTTCTAAACTGATTATCTTGTCGTAATCTACGATTTGAGAAAAAAAACATTATCGGCTGATATTTTCTAGGGTTTTTTTTCCCTGAAAACCTCAAATCGACCATAATTTCGATGTTAAATTTTCTAAGGACCATTTTTTGTATCATCAAATTATAGCTCTCAAAGAATTAATCAATTTTTTTAAAAAAATTGGCCAATTCCGATTTCTAGTACACGATTTATGCTCAATTGAAGATTTTAAGAACGGTAAAAAGGGCACAACGTACTTGAAAATTAAACCTCAAGACTATCATATGCACAAACTTAAAAAGTTGGATACCACGTGCAAAATGACAAATTTTAGGGGTACCACGTGAATTTTCCGTAATAATAATAATAATAATAATAATAATAATAATAATAATAATAATAATAATAATAATAATAATAATAATAATAATAATAATAATAATAATAATAATAATAATAATAATAATAATAATAATAATAATAATAATAATAATAATAATAATAATAATAATAATAATAATAATAATAATAATAATAATAATAATAATAATAATAATAATAATAATAATAATAATAATAATAATAATAATAATAATAATAATAATAATAATAATAATAATAATAATAATAATAATAATAATAATAATAATAATAATAATAATAATAATAATAATAATAATAATAATAAAAATAATGGAAAAACAGATTCTCTGAAATTCCCCGCCATTTTTACCCTTTCAAATTTCTTCAGCTCTCTCCATGGCTCGAGGCCGAGGTCGTCCACCAAAAGGAAGACCACCAATGGCTTCTCCATCTCTTTCCGCGGCTCACGGTACATCTTTTGTCCCCAATTCTTCCACTTTGGATTCTTTTAGTGAAGATTTGATTTCTCCACCTCGTCAACCTGTGATCTTGAATGATTATCTTGTTGGTGCTGTTCGATCAACTCCCAAGCATAATTCTCCTGTAACATCCATTGTTTCTTCCTTGAATCTGGACAATTCTATGTCCAATTGTGAAAACCCTACCGCCATTGTTGTCCCTGTTTCTGAACCTGTTTTGGTCTCTCCGGTTACTGAAACTGCTTCTGATGAAACGCCTAGTACGATTGTCTCTCAAATCCCTGTGTTGGAGACTCCTTCTGTTACACAGGTGGCCTCTTCAGTTGCTCAGGAGGTTCCATCTGCTGCTCATGAGGTTCCTACTGTAGTAATACCAGACTCAGAAGGGCCAACTAAGGCTAACCCCACTTGGTCTGACATTGCTAAGCCAAAGAATCCTGTTAGAATGAGCTTATTCATGCATCATGAGAGTAAACATGCTTCTGAAATTGATGTTGGTCTTGAGGACATTGCTGATGAATTGAAGTTCTGGCAATTTACCTTAATTGCTCACTTGATTGGTTCTAGGCCTACCCTAACTCAGGTTTCTGATTTTGTGTCTAAGCATTGGGCATCTATAGCTTCACCAGTGGTTCAATACTATAAGAAAGGATGGTTTAGTTTCAGATTGTCCTCTGAGGTTGAAATGAATACAGTCCTTCAGAAGGGTCCCTGGAAAATTGGCTCATCTTCATTAATCCTGAAGCATTGGTCTCCCTCCTTCTCCTTTGAAATGGAAAGGCTTTCCTGGGTTCCTGTCTGGGTCCTCTTTCATGATCTAGATCCCTATCTTTGGTGTAATACTGTGTTGAGCAAGATGGCTAGTAAAATAGGAAAACCCTTGTTTGCTGATGTCCCTACCACTTGTAAAGCTAAGCTTTCTTTTGCCCGGGTCTTGATTGAGGTTGATATTTCTTCATCTCTACCAGTGGAAATTTCTCTAAACACACCATTTGGTCCTTCCAACCAGAGGATCGAATATGAATGGCTTCCTTTCTATTGCTCTGATTGTGGCAAGATGGGGCACAAATCAAGTTCCTGTAAACTTCACAAATAGAAATCTAGTGCTAAGCCTTCCACTTCTGGTTTGCTAGGTGGTACCTCGGGTTCAAAGAAGCAAGTGCCTGCTCCCCAGAACCAGGTCCAATCTGACCCCTTGGTTACAAGGACTGGCCCTTCTTCTCTGAATACTGTAATGCACTGAGGAAGCAACCAGAAGGAGAGTATGAATAGCCCTCAAATAGCCTTGAAGAGAGGGTGTTCATCTCCAGCTACTATGGATATTCCTATGGCCAACACTTTTGCTTCTCTTGCTCCTATGGAGGAGGATGAGCCCCTCCCTATTCTCCCTTCTGAAGATGACCTTGTTCTATATGTTCAGGAGTCCACCACTGTGCAGGATCCTAACACCCCTTTACCTTGTTTGCTAGGTGGTACCTCAGATTCACAGAAGTTGCATTATGATTCACAGTGTCTGGTGCAGAGCTCAGAATGCTTGCTGCTAGGCTCTTCTCACCAGGCCTCTGAATCTGAATTTTCTTCTTTGAATGCTGAAATGCACTCAGAATGCAACAAGATGGACGAAGTAGATCAGCCTTAAATAGCCATGAAGAGAGGGGATCTAACTGAGTCTGCTCCTATGGACAATCTTACTAGTTCTTTTATGCAAGGGCATAGATCTGATACTCACTGTTTGGTGGAGGATACCTCTGGTGGCACCCATATGGTTCTCAACTTGGCTGCTACTCCCATAGCTACTGACATTCTGCCCTCCCACACTTTGTTGGTTGGGCAAATAGGGGATGCTCATCCTTTTGATACTGGTGGACAATGAAAGTCTCTTCTTGGAATAATAAAGGGTGTAATGACCCTCTAAAGTTGCAGGAAATCAAAGACTTCTTTTGGGTTAATAAGCTGGATATTTTGGGTGTTGTGGAAACCAAAATAAAGAAGAAGAACTATGGTAGGGTTATTAACTCTTACTTTAGTAATTTGGGATCTTGTTGCAATCTTGATACCCATTCTAATGGTAGAATCTTGTTGCTTTGGATGCTTCTACTGTTGTTGTTACTCCCATTCAAGTTCACTCACAATTTATACATTGTGAGGTCTTTCACAATGCTACTTGCCAGCACTTTCACATCACTTTTGTTTATGCTAGCAATGATGCCAGAAAAAGAGATGGCCTCTGGGTTCATTTATCTAGTATAAAGCATGTGGTTCATAAATGGTTAATTTTGGGTGATTTCAATGTTATTAGGGATGTCACTGGGAAGATTGGTGGTACTCTCCCTAACTTAGCTGATATTATGGACTTTAACTCTTGTCTATATCACTGTGAAGTGGAGGATCTTACTAGCACATGATGTGTTTTTACTTGGAATAACAAGCAGCATACTGATTCTAGAGTCTGGACTACGCTTGATAGAGCTATGGCTAATGTTCAGTGGCTCACTCAATACCCTGCTTCTTCTGCTAATTTTATTGAACCTGGTGTGCCTGACCCCTTTCCTGTGGTGGTTACTATCTTTGAGGAGCAATGCAGAAGGCCTAGATTTAGTTTTTTAAACCGTTGGCTTGATCACCCTGATTATGATAGCATTGTTCAGGAAGCTTTGAATGGTCCAGTTTATGGTTCTTCCACTTACAAGCTGTTTGCTAAGCTGAAAAATGTTAGGAAAAGTCTCAGACTTATGCATAAGGAGAATTTTAATAACATCTCTCTTAAGGTTCAGGGATTGAAGCAAGAGCTTAAGGACTATCAACTGGATTTGCGAGATGATATTCTTTCTCCTGAACTTATTTCCAAGGAAAAAGAGCTCTTGTCTCTTTACTACAAATTCAAGCATATTGAGAAAAGCATATCTCAACAACAAGCTAAGGTTCATAATATCATTCATGATGACTGCTCTTCAAAATTCTTTTATTCTAAAAGTCAAGAACGAAAGCAACAACAAATTATTGGTCAGATCAAAGATAGGCATGGCACTGATAGAATTGGCTTGGACAATGTTGCTGCTGGCTTTGTGGACTACTATCAAAGTCTTCTTGGTGACAGTTCTCCTATCTCCCCCTTGGATAAAGAATTCATTCAGCTGAGTCATATTGTTTCTAGTGAAGCTGCTGCTACTTTGATTCTTCCTATCACTAATGAAGAAATTAAACTGCTCTTTTTACTATTGGTTCTAATAAAAGTCCAGGACCTGATGGATTTTCCTCTGCCTTCTTTACCTCTTCTTGGGGAGACTTTTTGTAAAGCTGTACATTCCTTCTTCTTTACTGGTAGGATGAGTAAGCAGGCCAATTCTACCTTGCTTACTCTTATTCCTAAAAAGAAGGTAAGCTCCAGTGTCATGGATTTTTGTCCAATCTCTTGTTGTACTACCTTTTACAAGACTATCTCCAAAATTATCTCTACCAGACTCAGCACTGTGCTCCCTCAGTTAGTAGGACCTGAGCAGGCAGCTTTTGTGAAAGGGAGAAGCATTCATGGAAATATTATGTTGTCTCAATCTTTAGTTAAAGGATATGGCAGTAAATATCTTACTCCTAGGTGCTTGATTAAAGTGGATATTAGGAAAGCCTTTGACTCTCTTCAGTGGTCCTTTATTGAGAATATGCTGACTGTTCTGAATTTTCCCCAGCAATTCATTTGCTGGATTATGGGATGCCTTACTAACTCCTGCACTACTACAGATACAGGCTATAACAACGGTTAAAAACCGTTGTTATATAAAAAAGCGGACGTTGTTAAAGCGTCCGTTGTAAAAGGTTTTAACAACGGTTGGTTTTCTTAAGGAACCCGTTGTTAAAACTATTAACAACGGTTTTAAGTATAAAAACCCGTTGTGGAAAGTGTGACTCAATTTTGGGGGGAAAGTTATAACAACGGTTGTAATATACAAAACCGTTGTTATAACTAAAGACAACGGTTTTTTAATAAATAACCGTTGTTGTTTGTTCTTAAAAAATAAAAAAAAATTAAATTAAATATTACTAGATGCATGCATAATTACGGCCCGTTATAATTCCGATGCATGCATTATTACTGCCATCACTGTGCATATGAACGGACAATATGGAATGAGAAGGGTTAGTAATAAGATTTGAAGCAGCATTGAGAGATATGATGATGATTATGGCACAACTTCCTAACATATATATTAATTAAAAAACAACTCAACCCACACATTGCTTAGTATAAATACATGCATTATCTCAACTAACATTCCATTATCTCACTATATACATCTCCAAACCCTAACTGCTAAAACAAACTCCAAATAAATTAACCCTACTTAATCTTTCAAAACAAACTCCAAACTCCAACAAAATGAATGATATCATCCTTAAGACTCTTACTATGATCGAGAACAACAATAGTTTCATCCGCCGGTTGCTCCACATCGAGGAAAGTTTCAGGAGCTACCTTGCGGATGCTCGATCCATTCTGAAGGACGCCAAAGAAGATGGCTTGACGGGAGCAAAGTTGAGCGATTGCGGCTATATGACGATATAGCAATCTGGCGAACGGAACCTCCAAATAGACAAGGAGGAGAGGATGGATATCATAGAGGAGAATAAGACCCTCTATGAAAATATAAGAATTGCATTTTTATTAATGTAATTTTTTTTTTATTTATGTATTTATTATATATATATATATATATATATATATATATATATATATATATATATATATATATATATATATATATATATATATATATATATATATATATATATATATATATATATATATATATATATATATTAATTATGTTTATCATGCATTCCTCTCTATCATCTTGCTTCATCTTTGTTTTAGTTTATTTAATTTGTTTTACTAGCTAATTAAGCGAATAATACTTAAAGAAATAACATATTGGTCGATAAAAACTAACACATACACATGCAAATGAAATAATTAGAAAAAGAAAATAATGACGATGAAAGACGATGAAACCAACAAAGGACGGCGAGATTTACACGATAATTAGACGATGAAATCAACAAAGTGACGGCGAGAAGATAAAGAGACGATGAGAAAGAGAGAAAGAGATGATGAGAAAGAGAGAAAGAAACGATGAGAAAGTGTGTTTTGTGTTTGTGTTTGTGTTTGTGTTTATCTGCTGGGTTTGTGTTTGTGTATTAAGGTTTGTGTTTTGTGGCTGTAGCAGACTTGTGTTTGTCTGGTTTATAGTATGGAAGGTATTGACAATGGTTATTAAAGAACAACCGTTGTCAAATAAGTTTTAACAACGGTTGTAAATCAACAACCGTTGTCAAATAAGTTTTAACAACGGGTTCCAAAAGCAACCGTTGTTATTACTTTTCACTAACTTTGCGTCAATTTTGCGCCAAATTATTAACAACGGTTGTGCATGTGTAACCCGTTGTTAAAACTTATAACAACGGTTTTTATAACCATACCCGTTGTAATTCATTTTAGTAAAATTCGCGCCATACATTCTACAACGTCTATTGTGATTTTCGTGAATAATCGTTGTTAAAGGGGAGTTGTAGTTGCCTGGATTTGTAGTAGTGTTGGTTCTCTATTAAGCTCAATGGCTCTGTCCATGGTTTTTTCCAAGGTAAAAGTGGAGTCAGACAGGGTGACCCACTATCCCCTTATATTTTTGTCTTAAGCATGGAGATCTTATCCAGGTACCTGAGATGCCTCAAATCCCAACCTCAAGTTTCTTTGCATCCAAAATGTTCCAAAATGGGGCTCACTCACCTCATCTTTGCTGATGATCTCATGGTCTTTATTAGGAGGGATGTGCCCTCCGTACAGGCAGTTTCTCAAGCTCTCAATAACTTTTCCTGCTGGTCAGGGCTTCATGCTAATGTAGATAAAACTGAAATTTATTTTGGTGGAGTTCATTCTAGCATCAAGTCTCAAATCCTGCTCACCTCTAGTTTCTCTGAAGGATCTTTCCCCTTCAGGTACCTTGGGTTGCCCTTGAACACAGCTCGTACCACTGTGGATATGTATGGCATTCTTATAACAAAATCCAGGCTTCCATTCAACACTGGTCTTCTAAATTACTTTCTTATGCTGGAAGGCTTCAGCTCCTTAACACTATTGTCTTTGGCCTTGAAAATTTCTGGTGTGCCAGTGTTTTGCTCCCCAAAAGTGTGATTAAAACTATAAACAAATTATGCAAGGATTTCTTCTGGAATATCCAAGCCACTGACAAAAAGATGGTAGCTAAGAGCTGGTCCAGTATCTGTTCTCCATCTAATGAAGGTGGGTTTGGAGTAAAGGAGCTACTCTCCTAGAATAAAGCTTTAATCTCCAAATGGTTGTGGTTGCTGGATAAGACTCCTCAGAGGCTTTGGAGTGTCTGGCATACTGCTTATCATCTTTCTCATTGTTCTATTTGGGATGCTACTATTCAGGACAAGTTCAGTGAAAGCTTCAGGAGCATCCTCAGTGTTAAAAATGATCTGCTGTCTGCTACAGGCTCCCCTTTAGATGCAAAGGCTTTACTTAATAGCTGGTGTTCTGGTGGTAAGTTCAGAGTTGCTGCAGCTTATAACTGGTTTAGGCCTTGCAGTCCTACTGTCCCTTGGTCTAAGGGTCTTTTTCATAAGGTGGTGGTGCCCAGGTATAGCATTATCTCCTCTCTGGCTTGTCAACAGAAACTTGCCACTGTGGATAACTTAATCATTAAGGGCTTCATCACCTCCAATAGATGTATCCTCTGCAAGCAGGCTAGTGAAACTCATGACCATCTGTTCTTTGCTTGCCCTTTCTCTCAACAGTTTTGGCAGGAGCTACTGACCTGGACTCACCTTACTAATAGGAGTAATAACTATAGAAGGGAGTTGGACTGGTGCCTGCACAAACATTCTAGACGGCATTGGAAGCACCTCTGGGTTCTCAGCTGTTTTACCTGTGCCATTTATACCATCTGGAAAGAACGTAATTGCAGCGTTTTTAGTACTCAAGAGCACACGGTGTAGCAGCTGCTTTATCAGGCTAAACTAACAATTTCTGTGTCCTTGATTTCTAGGTCCTCTACTAGATGCTCTTCTCGTTTTCTAAATGCTTTGTATTCTTATTACCCTTTCTTTTTAGGCTATAGGGGCTATTCTTTTGTAAGATTTTATCCTTTTCTTTTTTACCCATCTTGTGGATGAATAAAAGGATTATAACTTCTTGCAAAAAAAATAAAAAAATAAAAAAATAAAAAATAAAAAATAAATAATAATAATAATAATAATAATAATAATAATAATAATAATGGAAAAGAAGCCATGAAGAGAGAGACCGCCTTCTCTCTACGATTACGCGATTTGTGATCAAACCCTAGATTTCTTGATTTTTCTTCACTTTTGATCTAAATCTCTTCTTTTTTTCCTTTATTTTTTTTTTGTTTCATTCACGGCTAGACCCCGTGGTAGAGCTCGTGGGCGTCCGGTGCTGCATCAAGCAGCGGTGGATGCTCCTAATGAGGATTCAGGTGATGTTCGTACTCCTTTTGTACACTACAACAAATTATCACTTGCGCCACGAATTATGCCACGGGAATTTATAATTCGTGGCTAAATTCTGCTTAGCCACGGGAAAAATTTATTCATTATTTTGGAAAAAAATTTATGTCACGGGATAACTTTTAACGTGACAAAAAGTCACTCGCGCCACGAAATAGGCTACGCACGTGGCAAACAATCATTTTAGTCACGAACTATGTCACACCCGTGACGAAATTTTAATTAACCACGAATTGTTCCGTGGCAAAAATAAATTTTAGCCACGAACTAACAAACTCCCAAGGCGATTATCTTTTCCGACTTAAATTAAGATATATTTCATTTTAAGGCAAACTTAAAATCTAAAAGAAATTTAATCAAATATAAATAATACTCCCTCCTAGTCGGTGTTTTCTTCTCCTTTGATGTGGGCACAAGATTTTAGGAGAATGATTAAAGAATGAATAAAGGAAGATGGTGGGCTTTGTGAATTGGATAATTAGGAATTAAATAAGGATTTGTGAGTAAGGCGGGGTTTGGTGATAGGAGAGAGGGATGAATAAAATAAGAGTAAAAGTTAGGTGGGGTTTGGTGATAGGAGAGAGGGATGAATAAAATAAGAGTAAAAGTTAGGTGGCGTTTGGTGATAGGAGAGAGGGATGAATAAAATAAGAGTTAAAGTTTCCAAAATATGAAAGAAGAAGAAAACCTGAATAATCCGCTTAAGGAAATAGGGAAGAAAATAGTGAATAGGATGGAGTATGAAAATGCATTTAAATATAAAATTTTGCAAACACTTTGATTAATTTAATTAATATTTTTTTATAGTTTTATTTACTTTAATAAGAAATTTTAAAATTTTATAAACTTATATGCAAGCAACGAAAAGTTTATCATCTAAA
Organism: Silene latifolia; assembly: GCF_048544455.1. Classification (NCBI taxonomy): domain Eukaryota; kingdom Viridiplantae; phylum Streptophyta; class Magnoliopsida; order Caryophyllales; family Caryophyllaceae; genus Silene; species Silene latifolia. The sequence goes on along the minus strand of NC_133534.1, from coordinate 139,439,441 downwards.
TTTTTTTGTTCTTTTAGAAATCACAATTACGTTTTGCAGGTTTTTCAAAACATTTCTAATTTAAGAAATTTGTTTTAATATATAATTCTGTTTATTAGAGTCGTGAATTTCTTTTACTTTTTTAATTAAAACATTATAATCTTGAATAACAATCTTAAATGATCGTATCATATTTAAAGACATAGCATATAAAATTAAATAAATAAGTTATTTAGCATCTATCTTTGATAAATGTAAAATTAACATATTGTCAAATTGGTTCATTCAAAATTTGATTTACATCTTTATTTGTAAGATATTTATAGAATAATTTGAATTTGATATAAAATTTAACTTGGTGAGGAAAAAAGTTTGGGAAAAAAATTTTTAGGAGTGAAAAAAAAAACGACAATTAGATTTCAAAATTGACTAAATAAAATAAGTGCGCTGAGAAATGAAAGAAAAAAATGATCTCCCACAAATCAATTAAAAAAAACATATCGGAAAAATTATCAATATAAAAAATTCAAGGGTTAATTGATAAACATTACCAATATAAGGACCCTTTTTCATAATCAGTACCAACATAATCAATAATTAATAATCAATACCAAAATATTAAATTTTTTCTACGATCGGTACTAAGCCGGCTGAAAATCTAATCTCAACCTACTTGAAAAAATCCAAAAAGCCATCATTCAAGTATAAATCTCCACTTCCAAAATCTTTCTCTTAGATGATAACACCTTTAAAGTAGGAAAAAAATTAGAGTAAGAAGGCGAATTGGTACCTACCGTAGAAAAAAGTTAATATTTTGGTAGTGATTACTAATTATTGATTATGTTGGTATTGATTATGAAAAAGATGACTAAAGTTGGTAGTTTTTATCAATTTACCCAAAATTCAATATGGAGAAATTTTTTCCACTGAAAATGAGCACATCAGAGGGAAAATATAGAAATTATAATAATTTAAACTCACATGTGCAAATAATGTGAAAAATTTGAGAAAAAAACGATAAATCATAACAAAGAGAAATCAGTTTAAGAAAATAACCGATTCTGTTGTACCACAATATTTTTCGTGTTTTTTGAGTAAACAGTGACTACTTTTTGGTTAATAGTGACCCATTTGTGGGGGGAAAAAAGACCTTAAGTTATAAAAAGTGGTCAATATTTTACCAAAAAATGGATAATTTTTCATATCGTATGTACGACGGTCATACAATTGCATTTGCGTAAAAAAAATACGAAAAAATGAGTACAAGAGAAATGAAAATAAGAATGTCGATAAACTAATTAAATAAAAAAATGATAGGAAAACACGATTAAGTTTACTTTTTAGAGAAAATGGTTTTGCTAACTTGGGCAAAAAAATGACGTCAAAACCATTAGTAGGGAGGGTAAGATCGAAAATTTGATTGTTTTGGCCAAAATAATGTTTTTCCCGCAAAAATTCGTAAATCATGTAACATTTTTGTAATTAAATACTACAAAAGGTAAATTTTGAAAGGAAAAAAATAAACTTAAAAGGATTCCAAGTACTAATTATATCAACAAAGTTAAGTTTCAGTTTCGGTAGCACATCAAAAGAATTCTATAGTTAAGCGTGCTCAGGTGACAATAGTGTTGGGATGAGTGACGTCCTGGGAAGCCTCTTTGATGCGCACGAATGCATGACCGGTGAAACCAAAGAACGTTCAAATGAATCGAGTTAACTAGCGAAAACAGTACTGAGATTGTCACTATTCCATATATGATAAAATATCGATCGTGAAAAAAAATTATTTAACATTTTATTTATTTAATTTTCATATATATTTTTTGCCACGGGAATTATTTTTTCGCCACGGGAAATTTTTTGGCCACGGGAATTATTTGTCACGAGAGAATCCGTGGCCAAAGATTTAATAATAGCCACTTTCTTGTTTTTCTCCTGGTATCTCTTTGCCACGGCCACTTGCGTCACGGAAGGTATTCCCGTAGCCAAATAATTTAGCCACGAAAATTTAACACTTGCGCCTCGAATTTAGCCGTGGCCCAAGTGCTCATTTCTAGTAGTGGTAGTTAATGGTTTAATTGGTTATGCTGCTCGTAGTCAGGGTCGTCCTACGGCTTACAATTCGGTTATTAGTTCCCTTCGTGCTTCTGGTGATGCTCTGATGGAGGAAATTGAACCAACGTTTGAAGCCCCTCCTATTGAAAAGCCTTCTTTGGAACTTAGTTTAGGGACGGGGATCAATTTGGCTGCGTCTGAGGCCCCTACTGTTGTACCTGCTACTGCAACTGTAGAGAAGCCAGACTGGAATAAGGTTGTTAAGCCCAAAGTTGGAATGAGTCTGCACTATTGGGAACATAGTGCAGCTTCTACTGAAATTGATGTTTCTGAGGATGATGTTGAATGTGAGTTGAGGTTTTGGCAATATACTTTAATGGGGACTGTTCTGGGTGCCCGACCTACTGCAGATCAAATGCAAGCTTATGTCGCCAAAAGTTGGAACCATGTCTCTCTGCCTGCTGTCCAATACTTCAGACGTGGGTGGTTCTCCTTTAGATTCACCAGTGCTGAGGATATGGATGAGGTTTTGAAGGGTGGACCTTGGTCATTAGGGAGTAATTCTTTGGTTTTGAAGAAGTGGACTCCAAACTTCTCCCTTGAAATGGACAAATTTTCTGTTGTTTCTATTTGGGTCCTTTTTCCTGACCTTGACCCTGTTCTCTGGTCTGACATTGTTTTAAGAAAACTTTCTAGTAAGATTGGGAAGCCCCTTTATGCTGACATGACTATTTATTGCAAAGCCCGCCTTTCCTTTGCTAGAGTGTTAGTGGAAGCAGACTTGGCTACTGAACTTCCTGAGCAAGTTTTGATTAATACTCCTTATCATGGACAGATGTGCAGAATATTGTGTATTAATGGAAGCCTTTTTACTGTCAATGCTGCAAAAAACATGGACATACTGAAAATTTCTATAAACAGAACAAGGATAGGGTGGCTGTTCAGGCTGTTTGGAGGAAGAAAGCCCCTGTTTAGGCTCCAGCAGCTACAACCTACCAAAGCTCCCCCTGCTAGTCGTACTAGCTCTACAGGCTCTAAGGCTGGCTCTTCTAAGGCCAAGAGGAAACAGACTAAGGTGGTGGATACGACTGTAGGATCCCAGGATAGTGGTGACCTTGCTTCTGATATAGAGGTTGCCTTGCAAAACACCTATTCTGTTCTTGCTACTGAAGAAGCTGCTCAGGATTTTGTGATTGAGACTAGTCTGTCCTTAGTGGAAGTTGTTGAGCCTATGCCCCCTGATAAAACATGAAGATAGCTGTCTGGAATATCAGAGGGCTTAATGATAGCATTAAGCGGTTGGAAGTTGTTAGGTTTCTTTCTCTTAATAAACCTGATCTCCTTGGCTTGGTGGAGACCCATGTCAAGCAAAATAAAGAGATTTCAATAATGTCTCAGTTTCATCACTATGGTATTCTTAGCAATAAGACTCAGGGTAGGATCTGGCTTTTTTATAACCCTTCCACTGTGGCTCTAAGTAATTTTGTCCTCCATGAACAACTGCTACACTGTGATGTCTTGTTTAGGGAAACCAATCAGACTATAGCTGCTACTTTTGTTTATGGACAGAATGCTCCTAGAGATAGGGTGGGACTGTGGGAAGAATTGGTTGCTCTTTCTCGCACTCTTACTCAAGCTTGGATTGTCTTGGGAGATTTTAATGTGGTTATAAGATTAAGTGACAGAGTTTTCCCTAACCCTCCTTCCAACCATGATATAATGGAATTCAACTCTTGTTTGGCTCAGTGCTACTTGGATGACATGCATAGCATGGGGTCTGAGTTTACTTGGTCCAATAAACAGGATGTTACTACTAGAACCTGGCTAGATTGGATAGGGTTTTGGTCAATCCTGATTGGCTTGCTTTATTTCCTACCTCTTTTGCTACAAGCCTGCCCCCTAGAATATCTGATCACTATCCTCTTTTGGTCTTTGTGGCTCCTCCTAGACATATTGAAAGGAAATTCAGCTTCCTTAATGTTTGGCAGGGTCACTCTGACAATGAAGGCTTAGTTGCTACTGCTTCGCACACCCCTAGTTGTGGATCCCCAATGGCTCAATTGTTTCACAAGCTCAAACTTGTAAAATATTCTCTTCATATTTTGCATAAGAACCACTTTGCAAATATCTCTGCTAGAGTTCTGGCTGTTAAGAAGGAATTGGATGCTTGTCGAATGCTTTGCTGGTAGACTTGTTTTTTGCTTCCTTAATTGAGCAGGAACGAATTCTGACTGCAAAATATGCAGCTCTCAGTAAATTGGAAGTTGACTTGCTGTTTCAAAGGGCTAAGGTGCATAATATCAGGAAAGGGGATTGCTCCTCTAGCTTCCTTTTCTCTAAAATTGCTCTTAGGCAGCATCATAGTTCTATGGTCTGATTCAAGATAAGGATGGGGTTATGAGATATGGGATTGATGCTGTTAATACTGCTTTTGTGGAGTACTATACCAGTCTGCTTGGTGTGACTACTGAGGTTGTGCCAATTAGCGAGTCTCTTTTTGCTTCTGGCCCTAGGATTTCAGATGATGTTGGGGCTCAACCTACTCTGCCTATTACTAGGACTGAGATTAAGCAGGCCCTCTTTAGCATCCCTTCTAATCAAAGCCCTGGGCATGATGGCTTCTCTTCAGGGTTTTTTAAGCATTCCTGGGCTACTGTTGGTGATTCTTTCTGTCTTGCAGTTGAGGAGTATTTCAAGACTGGGAAGATGAAGAGAAGGGTGAATGTTACTCTCCTTACTCCCATTCCTAAGAAGGAGGTTCCTCTTACTGTCCAAGACTTCAGACTTATTGCTTGCTACTCAGTAATTTACAAGACTATTAGTAAGATAATTGCTAATAGACTTCAGAAGGTCTTGCCTATCTTGGTTGGTAATGAGCAAGCTGCTTTCATTAAAGGTTGTAATATTTTTGAAAATATTATGATGTCTCATAATTTAATCAAAGGCTATAATCAAGGGCTTATTTCTCCTCGATGCTTAATTAAAGTGGATATCAAAAAAGCTTCTAATTCACTTCAGTGGGGCTTCATCAAGTAGATGTTGTATTGACTGGGGTTCCCTTCAAATTTTGTTCAATGGACCATGGGTTGCATTGCTTCAAGTTGGTTTTCATTGAAGAGTAATAGCAATATTTGTGAATTTTTTCCTGGTAAGTCTGGGGTCAGGCAGGGTGATCCAATCTCTCCCTATATTTTGTGTTAAGCATGGAAATCCTCTCTAGACAGCTTAGAAGTCTTCATCCCCTTCCCTATGTTTCCTCTCATCCTAAGTGTGCTCAGTTCAGGTTAAACCATCTGATCTTTGCTGATGATCTCATGGTATTCATGAGGGGGGATGTCCCTTCTGTGGTTACTGTTGTAGAGAGTTTAGGTCAGTTTGCAAGCATTTCTGGTCTGCATGCTAATCCTTCCAAGACTAGCATATATTTTGGAGGGGTAACTGATGATATTAAACAACAAATTGAGGCTGCCACTGGGTATTCTGAGGCTAAATTTCCATTTAGGTACTTGGGGGTCACTCTGAACCTAGGTAGGCTTACCCCTGATATGTTTAGAGGCATGATGGATAAGATTCAGGCTGCCATTCACCATTAGACTGGTAACCTTCTTTCCTATGCTGGTAAGCTTCAACTCATAAACTCAATTTTATTTTGGCTTGAGAATTTTTGGTGCTCTGCTTCACTCTTGCCAAAGGTTGTCATTAAAATGGTAAATAAGCTTTGTAAGGATTATTTTTGGGGCATTCCTCTGGACAAACGCAAGATGATATTTCAGAGTTGGTCTTCAATGTGCTTACCCTGGCAAGAAGGGGGGTTTAACATTAAAGAGTTGTTGAGTTGGAATAAAGCATTACTCTGCAAATGGGTTTGGCTTCTAACTCAAAACAGAGAAGAAATCTGGGACCAATAGACTAAGTCCTAAAATATGGTTCACTCCTCTATCAGGACAGCTCAGAGTAAACCACATCATGCTGAGAGTTGGAGATCTATCCTCAAAGTGAGGGACTGTCTGCTGGAACTATCAGGTGGGCAGAGTGGTGCTGAGGCAGCCTTGCTCTCTTGTGTGGTGAAGGGACAGTTTATTGTGGGGAAGGCATATGACATTTTTAGGAGGAAACGAGGTAAGCTAGGGTGGACTAAACTTTTGTCTCATCCAGCAATCCTACCGAAGCACAAAGTTTGTATTATTCAGGCTACTCTTAAGGTGCTCTCTACTATTGATAGTTTTTGCACCCGTGCCTATCCTATGGTGAACCGTTGTTGCTTGTGTGAGGGAGCCATGGAATCTCATCATCACTTTTTCTTCAGATGTTCTTAGTCTGGGCAGGTTCGAAGATTAATGCTGCAATGGCTTGGCTTGTCTGGTACTTGCTCAGATATTGACTTGAAGAACTGGTTGTATCTTTTGCTTAACCTGGGTTTACCTACTTGGAAACGAGTCATGGTTGTTAGTTGTTTTGCTGGCTTGGTTTTCTCAATTTGGGAGGAAAGAATCAATCGAATTTTCCGGGGAAAAAGAAGGGCCCTGAGGTTGTTGCTAAACACTTGCAGTGGGTTTTAAAAATGCGCCTATCCGTTAGTCCTATTATTCAGTTACACTCTTGGTTTGTAAACAAGTAGAGTAGTACTTTGCTTTCCTAGCGTGTTCTCTGTGGTGTTTTGTTTTTTGTAAGGGCTCTCTCATTTATTTTTTTTCCCTACATGGATGAATATAGATGAGTACACTTTTCTTGCAAAAAAAAAAAAAAAAAAAATAATAATAATAATAATAATAATAATAATAATAATACTAATACTAATACTAATACTAATACTAATACTAATTACTAATAATAATAATAATAATAATAATAATAATAATAATAATAATAATAATAATAATAATAATAATAATAATAATAATAATAATAATAATAATAATAATAATAATAATAATAATAATAATAATAATAATAATAATAATAATAATAATAATAATAATAATAATAATAATAATAATAATAATAATAATACAAATAATAATACAAATAATAATTGTATTTCCTAAATAGTAATAATAATAATAATATTATTATTATATAATATAGTTTCCTAATAACTTTCTATGTGACCTACCTTATCATTATAAATAGATGGTATGACCTAATTAGAGACCTTATTAACTCATAAAATTCATAGAAGAGAGAGAAGAGATCTGAAAAGAAAAGAGAAGGAAGAACTAGCTAGGAAATCGTCACAAGGTAACTTTCTGTCGTCTCTTAATATACTCACCTTAAGACGATTATAACTAGTTAATTAAACCACCGTTGACTGACCCGAGACCATGACCTTGACCGTGGGACACCATATTTTGACCGGACCCACCGTTGACCACTTATGACCGGCTGGAAGCGGGTGTTTGAAGCGGTTGTTGTTGGGTGGTTGATATACACAAGTTACACGTTTTATATAGTTTATGAACCCATACTTGGATGAGACAGACCTAGACCTGGGTTGGGTGATTACATGGGGGTGAGTCGACCATCGTGGGTGGTCAAGGGTGGTGGTTGGTGCGGTTGTTGCCGGAGTTATCACATGTTTTGTTGGTTGTTCGTGTTTTTCATGAACTCGTGTATTAGCACCCTTGTGACCTCGCTAGACCGTGACCCAGGGAGGCGTAGTTTCTTGTGGGACCACCGTGGGTCAGGGGAGACCACGGTGGTGGCCACTAGTGGTGTGGGGTGGTTGTGGTTTGTTGAATGTCGTGAGTTACCTTGTTGTTTATGTCGTGGATGAGGTGTTAGGGCCCGATTGGGGATGGCTGCGACTAGTTATGTCATGTTGGTGGGTGTCCTAGCAGGGGAAGTTGCAGGTGGTGGTCTGTGGTGGCGGTGGTGGTGGTAAATAGTGGTTAAAACCTTGTCTTTTGTATACGTTGCGTCGGGATTGAACGTTGTTGGTGTTAGCTGCTAGGGCACGCTTTGGCAGCCATGTGGGGTGGTTGTTGCTGGTGGTAGAGCCGTGTTTAGGTTGTGGGAGGAGGAGGCTCACGGTGGGGACTGGTGGTGGATTGGGTGGTTGTCGGGTATGAGAGAATTTATGGGGTTTTGGGGGTAGTGTCGTGTGAATGAGTATAGGGTGTGGGGTTTTTGGGTGCGTTAATATAGATTTTTAAGGGTTGTTTTATTTTACACGTAACCTTTAATCATTATCATATTGTTGTGTTGTTAGACGGGTTTTTGGAGACGGGTTTATTGGGATGTGAACTTGGGTTCGTAAATTTGACTCGGGTTCATAATAATTGATAATAGTAAGCTATGAACAAATATGATAATTAATAATGAATTATAAGTAAAGTATAAATAACTAATATTGAATAACTATTATAATTGTTAGGTGACGGTTTTATTGAAGAGTGCTACTAGTTGATTAGCTCGGATTGCGTAATTGGTAATTGGATATGGCTTGCCAGGTAGAATAATCTACTCAACTATATCTGTTTCCATGTTTAATACGTTAATGTTATTGGTAGGATGATTGGTTTATGACCGCTTATTTAATTAAGTTAATTGAGTGATTAATATTTTTAGTTGTTGGAGTTGTGCATATTTTATACAATTATATTGTGGAATGGTTTATGAGAATTAGACGGCCCCAGCCATAGTCTGTGGTGGATAATGTGATTGGTGATTGGACTGCCCCAGGCTTAGTCTCTAGTGGATAACGTGTGTGATTAATTGGAAGGCCCCAGGCTTAGTCTCTGGTGGATAACGCGTGTGATTAATTGGAAGGCCCTAGGCTTAGTCTCTTGTGGATAACGTGGACAGTTGATGTTGAGATGTGACATGTGGACAGTTGAAATTGGAATGTGGCATATTGACGGTTGTGAAATTATTATTGATTATTTATTTATTATGAAGTATTTTATCCTACTCAACCTCGTGGTTGACAATGTATTCGTGAACACCTGTGATGAACCATAATGGGGAGCAGATTTAACAGGTACTAAAGATTAGCTGACTTGGGAGCATTGGGACGTGAGCTCGACTTTGACCATAGTTGCTGTCTAGATCGCTTACTTGACTTATATAACTTTATTTATGTAATTACCGCTGCGTAGTAAATTGTAATGTTAAGGTTTCAATTTAATCAGTTGGGAATGTAATTAAACCGTTACTTCAGCTAAAGTTATTAAAGTAATTTGGTTTGTTTTAATTTGTATCATTTACCTCGGGCAACTGAGATGGTAACAATCCTATTTATTGGGAATGTCTTGCTAAAGGCTCCTAAATAAATGGGGGTGTTACAAAGCGTAGTCTAACGGAGTTTAAATGGCCCACACAGACAGTCGACGGAATCTAAATTGTTCCCGACGACAGGTCCTTGACTCATATCCCCGAGTCGCCTTGGCGTCGCCCTTCCCGACGGCAAGTCCTTGGCCTGAACCCTTTCGAGCCGCTTCGGACTCCAGGTTTTAATCTTCGATTGACCTGGGGGTTATACTTTGACTTTCGCCTTGTCCAAGCCTCAGTCAAAGTGGGGGTTCTGTAGATACCCAGTATCTGTCGAGTCTCCAACAAACACCCGATGATTATCGGAATACAACATGCTTAGGAATTGAAGCATTTAATCGACAGTTTGGTATAACTATGCATCGGAAAACTCAAAACGATTTCGAAAACAAAAATTTTCAAAACTTTCCAAAAGTAACTGTAGTGTTTAATGCACGATGATAGGGTCGCAATGACACTAACTAGAGTCAAAACCGACACCGGACCAAAAATCGACTCAAAAATTCAAATCCCGACTCCAACAACGACTCAAACCCAGTCAAACACAAAAAACAAACTTCTCAAAACTTACATGTTATGTATTCCCGGAATGCTTGATGGTCAAGTAAAAATCATGTCATCCAAAACATAGGATAGAACAAATCATGATTTCAATTGCGTGATAGTGACAAGACAGCTCGAAGACCCGTGAAATGGCTCGCGCCTCTTCGAGTAGCCCATGCGGCCACGTCGCTCAAAACGCACACAACCACCCATTTCTCTATAAATACCAACCTTCACACACCATAATCCTCACGCGAGTGTGCGCCCCCTCATCTCTCCCTTAAAATTCTAGACTCGACTTCTTAAGTCACAAACCGACACGTGTTTTCGACCTAACGATCGAAAATACAAGCCTTACACATTGTTTGGTACCGTCATCGTGCATTAAATCACTTGACCGACCACTTCGACCAACTACACCATCACTAAACTAAACAAAACACTCTTTTACATTGCTAAAACGGTTTTTAACCGAGTTTTCCGACCAAACAGGTTGATACACTTTCGTCGATTTCTCGTCTCAAGCCTAGCATGTAAGTATGAGGGTGTAAAAATCCTCTTCTTTCATGTCTTTCATCTGTTTTATGACTATAACATGCTAAAACATGCATAACATGATTCAAATTTAGGTTAGATGAGCTAAAACCGGATTTTGGCCGGAGACAGGGGTTGCTTGCATAGCAGGAGGGCTTGCGCCTCAATCCCCTCTCAGGCCTTAATCCAGCCGTGTTTGATCTTAACTTTCCTTTTTATTTCATTTCTTATTTGTAATCTGTTTTTACCATTTCAAATATTACAAATCATTTTCATGATAAACTTAACCATAAAGCATTTTCACCCTTGGTTCCTCATACCATGACGGTTTAAATCCGTGGTTCGGTGATAATACTTGGTTAATCACATTTTAAAAGGTATTTTAAAACGTTTTATTTCATTTCTTTACATTTCAAAACAAACATATTAGTCACAAATACAAAGTCATCCTTGGTTCCACATACCATGTTGGTTTTAACCCGAGTACGATGATAAACATTGGCTAATTACAAACAAATAAACTTAAGACAATTAGTTCGTAATCATTTTTCAAAGCTATTCATGTCAAGCTTGCAAAACCGAACCCGGCATCGAATATTATCAATACAATGGTGATTATTCAAGTCCCATTCCTCATATTATCACAAAAGCGGTCTAAACGACCTTTTCAAACCAAGACGGGTTCAAACACCCTCTTTTCAAACCATTTTACAAACATTTTAACAATCAAAAGACGTCCCTTGGACAGTCAGCTGACTCGCGCCGAAACAGGCCAATTGTTTTCTAGTTTTCAAACCAGGTCAGGTTTTCTTCCATCGCCTGACGGCTCGCGCCTCAATATGCTACCGGATGCAGACCCTGCTTCCTTTCCAGCACTTGTCTAGGACGATCCCGACTTCGGTTAACCCGAATACAGGACGGATGAGATGACAAATCTGCCTCTTTTATATCTTATTTGCAAAACGCCTTTCTAAGACAAATTGATCACGTTATGCGCCATGAACCTAACTCGATAAATGGATGTTTAATTTCCGTCTTGCATGCAAATAAACATTAAATCCAGGTTGACATCAATTAATTATTATTCGGATAAACAACTAATATAGAAAACTCACATTTTAGGTTCAAACTTGTGGATGTGCATTCATGCATTTACCCGTTTTATCAACTTTTGCATTTAACCAACCAAAATCGATCAGTAGAGGCCGCTGCCGCGGGAGAGATTGGGTGTCCGATTAAAGGGCTTCCCAATACGTACCTTCACCTCTTACTCAGAAACTTTGGATAGTGGACGACCTTATCCAGGGCGTACAAGGGTCATTCTAGAGATAGGATGCTAAAGAGGGAGGACTCCTTATCTTTAGTACCTAAGTCAAACACCGCTTTTTGCCTTGGTTGACCTAGGTATAAAGTGAATTTGAACGGGTTCCAAGCATCCCACAAATGCTTGGTGGCGACTCTGAACATCTCTTGCATCATTTTGAGACCCTTGCAAAGACGAAACCGACAGATCTAAAACGATCCAGTCTAAAGCATTTTTATGCCACCGAGCGTGGCTTTCAAGACCGCTATGCGTCCACAGATTGGCTTGGCGTGTAGGTGGCATGTCCACAATATGTAATAAATTTTATTTGACCCTAATAGGCCCCTTCTAGACTTAGGCCCTTGTCATTTGTCAACCCAAACACCCAATAGGGCCGGCCCTGCCCGCTTCCTCGGGGATGCAGCAATCGTGGGAGTTTGGCGTGTCTGTTCAGCTCCCATGCCTATTTCCTATATAATTACTGCTGCAACTTGTCATTTGGCATGCTTTTTATTCTGTTTTCCGTCTTTAGTCTTCCTTAGGCTTTATAAAATACTCTATTAACATTTCCAATAATTCCATTATGCATTTAGCTCATTTGTTTACATTTTCAATTCGGGTTTTTATCAAGCATTTCCGTTCTTCCTTTTCTAGTTTCATTTGGTAATTTTCCCTTTTCTCCTCTTTACTTTGTTATTTCTTTCTCTTTATTTTCTTATTGTTATTTTGCACATGTTATTCTTGTGTTGGGTAGCTTACATATTATTATGTTTGAGTAGTTAATTAATCTAGGGTGAACGGAATTAGCATGTATAATTAGCGTTTTTTATTGTTTGAATTAGGTTTGTAGCGTCATTGTGATTATCTAATTTCTTTGCTTGATTTAATTGTTAAACTATGCTTTGTGGCCACAGTCATTTGTTTACACTCGTTAATCTTCTATCTAAGATCGAGAGATGGGAAAGGAATAAGAGTAAGCAAGAATAGTAAAGCGAAATAGTAATAGCGAGAGCCTCTAGGACTCGTTTTATAGTCGGTAATAAACCGAGAGGCATGTGCCATTGACTTAGACAATTACCGATATCACCATACCTGTATTTAACAATATTAATATGCTAGTTTACATGTGAAACCCGTATCCCTAGATTTTCCTTCTTATTCTTATTTATTATTTTCTCAATTGCTTTATTTTACAAATCCACCTACCAACCAAACTCGTTAATCGCCCTTGATAAAATTCGCGCCATAACAACTTGTTTAGCAACTCTCGTCTTATTTTGTTCGACCCCGACTACACTAGCTTAGGTTAGACCTTTTGGGTAATTTATATTTGATTTGGGTACACGACTAACCCTGTCAGCAACCCACGAATTCTACGGGCCACAAAACTAGATATGTATAAAACCACAATTATGTTAACTATTAACAAAATCATAACCTTAAAAACAAACCACTTATTCAACGTTCCGAAGACTTAATGTGAACACCCCCCCGCGATGTTATACAATAAAGTAAAAATAAATATTGCACCGAAAAATGCGAGATTTTAAAAACTTTAATGATAAAAATCGCGGAGTCACTAAATCATACACCAAAATTTGAGTTTAAGAAATCTTTTGATACAAAATACCAATTAAATGAATTCAAGGGATCCCGATCCCTTTATAATACACAAATTATATATTAACTACTAAAATAAATTACGGCGAATAAGGTTCAATCGTTGTAAGTACAAGGCTCGCTAGCTCACTCGTCGAAACCCCCAATTATGCACCAACCTACAACCTGTTCACTCATTAAAAATGAATGCCATAATTAGTGAGGAGTAACTCAAGGTTCTCTCAGCCATATTACATCAAAAATCAACTAAGCAAAAATATTTCAAACATGATACAACATAGTCGAGCAACTTAACCATCATGATATGAGAGTAACCTTCAGTATATGTGAAGTCAACCATTTACAATATCATATGAGAAGTTTATATGAGAATATCCAACCAAAACATCACTAATGATATAACAACCCTAAGCCAATACAAACTTTATGTGACATAGATGAACAAGAGGCCAACAATATAATACATGTGAGTTAAAACCGTAGTTATTTTCTTTAAAAGCATTTATAAGTTAACATACAATGAACGAGACGTGACTACTGATGTCACATGCATACCTATTGCTTGCATCTCACCATATGTACGAACGGGAACATCAATCCCACCGATCATATTGATATTAGGTGGCTTTCATCTCACCCTCTAGTGCTCAATAGGACCAATGAATCACACAATAAATAGTATATGCAAAGCATCGACTAAGCAAGACTTGTACCCAAACTCTTGGGATAAACATTTCCAAAGTCAACATGTGGTAAACATTTCGCATCCTCTAAACCCAATCCTCCTGGTAGGATGATGATAATAATACGGTCTTAGTCTAAACATGGATCCAGCCTTTCAGGATGAACATTTCCCGATTCAAGATTCGATAAACGTCTTGTATCCAAGTCTCGATGCAATAGAACGAAGCCGAGTACCCTGAATCCGACAGAAGGCCAACGGAAGGGGCGGAAAGAGAATGAGGATACCAAATCCGGAAAAATGGCCAACTGAAGTGGTGTAAAGAGAATGAGCATACCAAATGTATTAGAACGACCATCGGAAATTGCGCAAACAATGTCAAGCTAACATGCTATGCACCATGACACTACCATATGTAAACAACACATAGAATTCACTAATGTAACTTAGGAATAAAGTCCACCCATATGTAAAAGCATGCAATGCATGGGAGTTTCACCCAATACAACCAAACATGATTTCAATGACCATTTAAAGCAAACACGGTATAAAAGGGTGAAACATCCAAAACCGTCATTAAACATGTAAATGGGACGTAAAAAATGTGTTTTAGTGTAACACCCTTATTTATTTAGGAGCCTTTAGCAAGACATTCCCAAATAAATAAGACTGTTACCATCTCGGTTTCCCGAGGTAGTGAATAACAAAGTACAAAAAACCAAAGTACTTTAGATAAAATTTAGCGATGACATGTTTATTACAATTTAACCAAACTAAAAACTCAATATAAAATTAATTACAACTCGTAGCGGAATTAAATAAAGTGATTAATAAAATATATGATCTAGACTTCTAGGTAGACTGGCCGAGTCCTCACGGATCCCCATAAGCTCCCAAGTCAGCTAATTCAAGTACCTGTCAAGTCTGCTCCCCAATTACGGTTCATCACAGGTGTTCACGAATACATTGTCGACCACGAGGTTGAGTAGGATAAAATAAATTATAATAACCAGTAAATAATAATCTCACAACTGTCAATATGCTATATTCCTATTTCAACTGTCCACGTTATCCACCAGAGACTAAGCCTGGGGCTTCCAATCATTCACTCATATGATCCACCAGAGACTAAGCCTGGGGCAGTCCAATAACTCAACCACATTATCCACTAGAGACATGGTCTGCAGAACCAGCTTGGGGCCGCCTAATATCCACATAATCCAAATCTCAACATGCAATATATATTATAATCATACTCATGCCAATTCACAATAATAACTCAGTATTAGTAATCCATCTCATAACGATATGCCAAATCTCAACAAAAGAATTATCAACAATTATCATATCTCATGCTCAAGCCAATTCAAACAGACTTAGCTAAATGAGTAGATTATCCTACCTCAGCAGCAAAATTCAATAAAGCAGACCAAGAAAATAATCATAGGTACTCCACTTCAAAACCGTCACCTAAAAGAAATATTATAATTTAATTATTACTTATTCAATTCATTATATTATTTTAATCAATTATAATTTAATTATATTAATTATTTCCCGTGTAGATTATTACGTAAAAACCCGTCTTAAATAATTAATAAATCAAACCCAATACCCAATACCCAATACCCAATACCCAATACCCAATACCCAATACCCATGAAATCACGTGAAAACAACCCAACATACACACCCCAT
This sequence comes from Silene latifolia, assembly GCF_048544455.1. Lineage (NCBI taxonomy): Eukaryota > Viridiplantae > Streptophyta > Magnoliopsida > Caryophyllales > Caryophyllaceae > Silene > Silene latifolia. The sequence goes on along the minus strand of NC_133534.1, from coordinate 139,423,758 downwards.
AATACACGGCAAAATCGTGTTTGACACCCTTCCTCTAGCTCGCACTACGGTGCATCCCAACAACCAACAACCACCAGCCAACCGTCCCCTACAACCCTCAACTAACACGCCCTAACACTCCCCTCAAACCCGGCACAAACCAAACACAAACACATATACTCACCACCCTTACCACCACCGTGACAGCCTATGGCCACCACCGCGGTCTCCCTTGACCCACGGTGGTCCCACCACCTTCCACAACCACACACGACAGCCCACGGCCAAACAAAATGACATATGAGCCGTATTATAACACAAACACCATACAAACACCAACAACCGACAACCACCGTACCAACCACCACCTGCAACCGTCTCGACACCACCACTAGGACCCGCCATAGACGACATAACCAACCGCCTTGGTCTCATAACCATTCGTCAAATACACAACCCATAAATTCCGTCTTAAGGCTCACGACAAACACCCTTTTAGACGCCAATTCCGCCACCCACGGTGGTCAACGACGGTCACGGTTGGTCCTACTAGAATCACGACGGTCAAGGGTAGCTACTAAGGTCAACGTCGCTGTTGATGGTGGTCTATACAGTGCATAACCCATTAATTGATTGAATAAGAGGATATAAACATAAATTATGACGGTCTTACCTTTACTTTGATGAATTCCCTTATTTTTCTGCCTTAGATCCTTCTCCCTTGCCTTAGATCAATTATTTGTGTTTTTATGTTGTATATGATTATGGGTAGGTAGATAGGCTGTTTATATAGATGTAGGAAGGAAAGAGGGAGGAAGTTTCCCTATTCCAATTCCCTTATTAATATTTTTCCTTTTCTTTTTATTACTTATTATTAGTAAGTAGTATACAATTATAATTCCGTCTCATAGACACATATCACACATACCACACGTGTGCCCTACACGGTTCCATCAATTCCCGTCTCAACATTATTTAATTATTTTATTTCCGTCTTACAACTTAATTATTCAATTAATTAAATTATTATAAATTATTAAAACACATTTTAATATAATTCTACCGTCTTAAATTCATGGTATTACAGTCTTCCCTCCTTAAAAAGAACTTCATCCCGAAGTTCACCCATGAATGCTACAAAAGCCTCTATAAACATCCATTCAATTGAGTACCATTCCAACTTATCAACTTATCAAAATGCTACGAAAGCCTCTATAAACATCCATTCAATTAACCAATTATTATTATCCAGATATATCAACTTATCAAAATGCATCACAAAATAAAGTCAACACGGAAATGTATTCTCAAAATAAACTCAAAACATGAGGTGTCACATTCTACTCCCCTAGAAATAAACTTCGTCCCGAAGTTTCGGAACTACTACTACTTTATTAAAACTACTAACAACTTAAATACTTATATAAATGATAAGACTCTAATCTTCTCAATAAATACTAGTTACTCGTCTCCTCATTCCCTTGTACTGTACTAGCTGTTCCAAATGTCTTCCCACCATTACTCTGATCACCTCCATTGCCTTGCCTATTGTTGTAGCTCCTCTGGGTACTCCATTTCCTCGCATTTCTATTGCTCCCTACACTCCGTACTGGAGTATGGTAGTTCCTTTGGTTTTCATTCCCATAACTTCCATTTCCACTGCTACCCCCTTGCTTGCCCAAATTTACTCCACAATCTATGATATTATGTCCCAACTTACCACACCTAAAACAACTACCAACAAAATCTCTACTAGCCACCGACCGACCATCACCTCCACGGCTCACTCCTCCCATCGGTGCACTATTAACAAAGTAAGAGCGATAGTGGTTAGAATTTTGCTTCTTACTCCCAATAGTCTCACTAGGAGACTCCACCTTTCTCTTTTCACTCTTTTCCTTCTTCTCCTCCTTTTCCCTCCTCTCTTCCCTTAACATATCTGCAATCTTCCCTACGTGCCCAACTCGCTGATAAACATCATCCATGGTACTTGGCTTACCATCTGCAAGCCTCTTCTTAATAGTGGTTGCTAACCCCTTCTAAAACCTTAATGCTAGTATCTCCTCACTGAAGTTCAAATCAGACACATATTCTGCCAATTTCATAAACCTATTGTGATAGCTCTCCAACGTCATCTCATCAGTCATCTTAAAAGAATCAAATTCAGCTCTCATCTTACTCCTAATATGTTCAGCTACAAACACAGCCCTCATATTCTCCTTGAAACCATTTCAAGTAATAAAAGATTCATCACTCTCCCTCCAAGCTTCCCTTATGACCTCCTTACTATGATTCCACCACAAACCCGATTTTCCCCTCAAATAGTAAGCAGCATGATCTACTTGCAACTCCGCAGGACAATCCTGCAATTCAAAAAGATTGTCAAACTCCCTATGCCAATCCCCAAGTAAAGATGGTTCACCTAATTCGTTATAATTCGTCGGGTTGTGCCTTGCGATATTAGCACTCATCTTTGCTGGATCCTGAACTTACGATATTACCCTTTAGCCTTTAATGCTGCAGTTAGAGCCTCATTCATAGATATCAAATGGTCGACCTCCTCTTGGGACATGGTAGAGGGTGTAGGTGTAGATCTCTTTGGAGGCATGGTTCTGAAAAGTAAAACAAGACAACATAAGTTTATACCCGATGAAAGATGGCCTAACATTTTAAAACATTCTATACCTACAATCAAAACAAGGTGTAGTCAACTGTATCCTATCTTAGCCTTCCTTTGGTTCCCCTATCGTCACTCCTACATCTCAACTATCATAGTTTAAGAAGTGATAAAGCATTTATATTGAACTTTTGGTAAAACTCGTGTTTTCAGAAATCAAAATCAAGCTGTAACTTTCAAAAATTACCATTAAATAACCGTTACATTACTCTTTGAGATTTTATACTTTCCAGAAAATATAAGGAGTATCCAAAACATGAGAAAAAGAATCGAATTCAAATCTTTGACAACCATTTTATAAAGATTTTTACAATCCAGTTGGTCCAAACATAAACCGATCAACAACTTGTCAAAAACTTGGGACAACTTGTAAAAATAACTATTAAATGTCAAAATACTATCTTACAACGTGGCTTATTAATTTGAAAACATATATGAGTCTTTTAAACCGTGGAGTTGGAATTAGGAAAAAATCATACGTACATATTAAATGAGAAATTTTACAAAATTGTATTTCAAAAATAACTGTACAGGACATTCTGACCACTGTCCACTAAAATATTTATTTCTCCAAAACCGTAAAACTTTTAAACATGAGACCAACAACACTGGAAAGCTACTTACTGGGTTATCACTCATAAGAATTTCGACCTTAGACGATAAACAGAGATCAAACGGCAACTAGATCAAATAGGGGTACAAATCTGACGGAATAAGGTTCAGCTCTAGGTTCCTTTTTACTAGGTCATAAACCCTCATTAACACCCTCCTATACTTGTATCAACACAACTTGGTCATCAAACTTCCCACACGATTAAAATCTATTCTAAAGTATTCCTATCACAAGTTTAATCATTTCATAATATTGTAAATAACATGGTTTCGGGATTCACATAACCGCATATCACTAGACATGATACTACTATCACACAACGTCCAACCACATAATCAATATTAATTTACAATTACTTTTATGCTCATGATCAAAACAATTCATCATTCATTCCTTGTCAAATCATCATTTCATCCAATAATCAATATTAATTTCCATCTTATGGCCAAGCCAAAGCAAACAAGGGTAAAAATCTGAGAATTTAATCAAGCTTACATTCTTCACCATAACGTAATAACACATCGACTTAATATTATGCTCTAGCAATTATTTAAGCAGCTATTATCACATTCCACTCTCCTTAAAATTAAGGTTATGTCCACGTAACCTCGGTCATTAACGAAGACAAAATTCATCTTAAAGCAAAACAATATTCATTTTAAATTACCCCACTCGTCAATATCTCTCAAGGTAACCGGTTCAAAACTGAAACGGCCGGGGTTCGGAGTAATGGTACCTTCTCATCCTAAGCCAAAAGGGCTCCTAACAGCTTCTAACCGGGTTCATTTTATTAGAAACATCCTAAATTCATTATTAAATTCATTTATTAGGCCTGAGGATCGTTTTGCTCTGATACCACTTTGTAACCCCCCCCCCTTATTTAGGAGCCTTTAGCAAGACAATCTCAAATAAATAGGAATGTTACCATCTCGGTTTCCCGATGTAGTGAATAACAAAGTACAACAAACCAAAGTAGTTTAGATAAAATTTAGCGATTACATGTTTATTACAATTTAACCAAACTAAAAACTCAATATAAAATTAATTACAACTCGTAGCGAAACTAAATAAAGTGATTAATGAACTGTATGATCTAGACTTCTAGGTAGACTGACCGAGTCCTCACGCATCCCCATAAGCTCCCAAGTCAGCTAATTCAAGTACTTGTCAAGTCAGCTCCCCAATTACGGTTCATCACAGGTGTTCACGAATACATTGTCAACCACGAGGTTGAGTAGGATAAAACACATCATAATAGCCAATCAATAATAATCTCACAACTGTCAATATGCCATATTCAAATTTCAACTGTCCACGTTATCCACCAAAGACTAAGCATAGGGCTTTCCAATCATTCAATAACATGATCCACCAGAGACTAAGCCTGGGGCAGTCCAATAACTCAACCACATTATCCACCAGAGACATGGTCTGCAGAACCAGCCTGCTGTCATCCAATATCCGCATAATCCAAATTTCAACATGCAATATATATTATAAGCATACTCAACCAATTCACAATAATAACTCATTATTAGTAATCCATCTCATAACGATATGCCAGATCTCAACAACAGAATTATCAACAATTATCATATCTCATGCTCAAGCCAATTCAAACAGACTTAGCTAAATGAGTAGATTATCCTATCTCAACAGCAAAATCTAATAAAGCAGTCCAAGAAAATAATCATAAGTACTCCACTGCAAAACCGTCACCTAAAAGAAATATTATAATTTAATTATTACTTATTCAATTCATTATATTATTTTAATCAATTATAATTTAATTATATTAATTATTTCCCGTGTAGATTATTACTTAAAAACCCGTCTTAAATAATTAATAAATCAAACCCAATACCCAATACCCATGAAATCACGTGAAAACAACCCAACATACACACCCCATAATACACGGCAAAACCGTGTTTGACACCCTTCCTTTACCCGTCTTTTCACGACACCACTAACCACCAACGACACCACCCAAGCCTGTATCCTCTAGCTCGCACTACGGCGTATCCCGACAACCAACAACCACCAGCCAACCGTTCCCTACAACCCTCAACTAACACGCCCTAACACTCCCCTCAAACCTAACACAAACCTAACACAAACACATATACTCACAACCCTTACCACCACCGTGATAGCCCGTGGCCACCACCGTGGTCTTCCTTGACCTGCGGTGGTCCCACCACCTCCCACAACCACACACAACAAACACAAACACCATACAAACACCAACAACCGACAACCACCGTACCAACTATCACCTGCAACCGCCTCGAAACCACCACTAAGACCGCCCATAGCCGACATAACCAACCACCTAGCTCCCACAACCATTCGTCAAATACGCAACCCATAAATTCCGTCTTAAGGCTCACAACAAACACCCCATTAGACGCCAATTCCACCACTCACGGTGGTCAACGACGGTCACCGTTGATCCTATTAGAATCACGATGGTCAGGGTAGCTACTAAGGTCAACATTGATGTTCATGGTGGCTATATGGTACATAAACTATTAATTGATTGAATAAGACGATATAAACATAAATTATGACGGTCTTACCTTGAGGCGATAATACTTTGATGAATTCCCTTATTTTTCTGCCTTAGATCCTTCTCCCTTGCCTTAGATCAGTTATTTGTGTTTTAATGTTGTATATGATTATGGGTAGGTAGATAGGCTATTTATATAGATGTAGGAAGGAAAGAGGGAGGAAGTTTCCCTATTCCAATTCCTTATTAGTATTTTTCCTTTTCTTTTTATTACTTATTATTAGTAATTAGTATACAATTATAATTCTGTCTCATACACACATACTCCACATACCACACGTGTGCCCTACACGGTTCCATCAATTCCCGTCTCAACATTATTTAATTATTTTATTTCCGTCTTACAACTTAATTATTCAATTAATTAAATTATTATGAATTATTAAAACACATTTTAATATAATTCTACTGTCTTAAATACGGAGTATTACATTTAGAGATAAACAAGTATTAATATACTATACATAAGTATTAGAACCAAGATTAAGAAGCATAGTTAACAAGAAACATATATCCCAATCCAAAACCACATGTTTAGAACTCGACTACAACAAGGGTCAACTTTAAATGCTCATAACCTGAGTTGTAGAGGAAGAGAGGTTTGAGACAAGGAGACCCATTGTCTCCCCTCCTCTTCACCATTTGCATTGAATACCTCAGTAGGATTTTGGGGGTGGTTCAGAGGCACAGGTAGTTCAGGCACCATCCTCTTTGCAAACACATTGGAGTGACCCACCTTTGTTTTGCAGACGATCTGATCATGTTCTGTAAGGGGGATAGGAAGAGTATTGAGCTACTACTGAATGCTTTTGGCTATTTCTCTAAGGCTTCAGGTCTGCAAATGAACAAGGAGAAATCTAATTTTTACTGTAATGGTATGACTGAGCAGCTGATTACAGAGATTGAATCTGAGACTGGAATGAAACCTGATAAGGTTCCTTTTAAGTATTTGGGGATCAATGTTTCTCCTAAAAGACTATCAGTCTTGGAATGTCATTGTTTGGTAGAGAAAGTTGTTGAGAGAATAAGGGGATTAGAGGCTAGAAAGTTGGCTTACTCTGGCAGACTGGTTCTTGTGCAATCTGTGCTTAGTTCCCTGCATTCATATTGGGCACGGATTTTTATAATTCCCAAAACTGTTATTGCCAAGATTGAAGCAGTGTGCAGATGATTTCTTTGGCATGGTACTGAACAACATGAAGGTCCTGCTCTGGTGGCCTGGGATGCTATATTTCGTCCATTCAACCAAGGAGGGCTTGGGATAAAGAAACTGTCTGATTGGAACAATGCAGCACTGGGGAAATACGTTTGGTGGATTGAAAAGAAAGCAGACCATTTGTGGGTCAAATGGGTGCATTCCATTTATATCAAAACATGCACCTGAAAGGAGTATGAACCATCAATCAATAGTAGTTGGGCTTGGCGCAAAATTTGTCAAGTGAAGACTATTTTTCATCAACTCTTTTATGGTAATGTGGGACAACTGAAAGGGCAGTATACCATTAAGCAAGAATACAATTTCCTTCGACCTGATATTGAGAAAGTCAGGTGGGCAGCATTGGTGACAATTCGTTTGATGTTGCCCAGACATAGGTTCTGTGTGTGGCTCATAGCTCAGGAGAGACTACTCACACAAGATAGGCTCAAGAAGATGCAGATCATTCCTGATAACCTCTGTTTCCTGTGTGGACTGGTTGAGGAGGACCATGAGCACCTCTTTTTCAGGTGTGAGTACAGTAGAAAATGCAGGGATTTGGTTCACAGGTGGTGTCCTTTTCAGCTGCCTGCAGAGCATTGTTGTGACTGGTGGATTAAATGGAGATCACGATGTTTGGCGAGGAAAAAAGTGCTTGCAGTTGTGTTGGCAGCCTTGATGAATAATATATGGTGGTGCAGGAAAAAAAGCAGGGTGGATATGATTCTCCTTAGACCTGAAAGCTTAGTCAGACAGATTCACAAAGAAGTTCGGCTAAGGTTGAATAGTATTAGAATTGGTAGTAAGAATAGTACAGCATTGCATTGGATTGACATAATATGTAAGAATTAGGATAAGCATAGTGCTTATCTTACAAAATTGTTGTAATGGGCTTAGTTAATTATTTAATGAGAAGCTTACCTTTCACAAAAAAAAAAAAAAAACCTGAGTTGTAGACATGATATTGAGGTAAAACAAATTAGAATTGATAGCTTGTCCTCTTACAGTTCTAGGGGTAGGTCACAAGTCCAAAACAAGTAATAAACGAGGGAGATATGATTGTTTTAGTAAAATGCGACAGTGCAGGAAAAGTTTTACCCGACCCGGTGAAATTTCTCACCCCTTGGCGAGAAGACTCAAAAACGTATTTTACCCAACCGGTTAAAACTTTACCTGAGCAGGTACAATTTCATCCCTCGACGTCACACGGGTCACACACATAGATCTTCATCTTTTCCATTAGTCAATAAAGGTGAACCTCATGCAAACTCAACAATGCTCAACACCAAGCAATAATGGAGACATGAACAACCTCTAAACACATCATAAGGCATCATCAATTTCACAACAAACCCACTTTACTCAACATTCCACCACTAATATAGTTGAATACAAAATCATGAATCTCATATATCACCCAATTCCCATAAACAATGGTTAAAAGATAAGTATAAACATGGATTCGAAACGAAATTTCACAAGTAAAGTGATAATTATTACCAACATCCATCATTAACATGCAAATGTAGTAACTTACTAGCTAAAGAGTAAAACTTAACATACAATTTCACATAAAAGATGTAATATCGAGTAACTTATCACCATTACCTTTTCGTACTTCAAATCTTTAATCCGCCAAGTCGGCCCAAATTACTCCTTGTCCCAAATCATCAAAGTCCATCCTTTTATAAACATTGACACCATTAGAAAAAGAGGAGAAAAACATGGAAAGGTGGGTTTTAGAAAGAGTTACAAGAACCTTACTTTTCTTACCTAGGAATAAAGAAGAAGGAGAGAGGATTCTAAAACATCAATCGGATCTAACTATGGTTAAGGATTGGAGGTTTTATGTGAGTTTTACTAGAAAGGTCTAAGATGGGTTTTAATTGAGTATATCTCATCTTTTCTAAGGAAGAAGATGAAGAGATGTTACTGAAAAATTGGAAGAGGAACCCTAAAAATTTCATCCCTCGACGTCACACGGGTCACACACATAGATCTTCATCTTTTCCATTAGTCAATAAAGGTGAACCTCATGCAAACTCAACAATGCTCAACACCAAGCAATAATGGAGACATGAACAACCTCTAAACACATCATAAGGCATCATCAATTTCACAACAAACCCACTTTACTCAACATTCCACCACTAATATGGTTGAATACAAAATCATGAATCTCATATATCACCCAATTCCCATAAACAATGGTTAAAAGATAAGTATAAACATGGATTCGAAACGAAATTTCACAAGTAAAGTGATAATTATTACCAACATCCATCATTAACATGTAAATGTAGTAACTTACTAGCTAAAGAGTAAAACTTAACATACAATTTCACATAAAAGATGTAATATCGAGTAACTTATCACCATTACCTTTTCGTACTTCAAATCTTTAATCCGCCAAGTCGGCCCAAATTACTCCTTGTCCCAAATCATCAAAGTCCATCCTTTTGTAAACATTGACACCATTAGAAAAGGAGGAGAAAAACATGGAAAGGTGGGTTTTAGAAAGAGTTACAAGAACCTTACTTTTCTTACCTAGGAATAAAGAAGAAGGAGAGAGGATTCTAAAACATCAATCGGATCTAACTATGGTTAAGGATTGGAGGTTTTATGTGAGTTTTACTAGAAAGGTCTAAGATGGGTTTTAATTGAGTATATCTCATCTTTTCTAAGGAAGAAGATGAAGAGATGTTACTGAAAAATTGGAAGAGGAACCCTAAAAGAGGGATTTGGTATTATTAAAGATGGTACAAAGGCTTGTTTAGGCCCAATTACAAAGGCATGTGGTTTGTGACTGATGTGGCTCGTATTTACGCACATTTAGTCCCTTAACTAGCTTCGTTCCTATGCTTCCTAGCATGTATTAGGGTCGTTTCTATCTTAAGCTTACTACTTTGCATATTCTATGAGGTTTTGTGCCCTTGGTAAGGAAGGAACGCTAGCCTTGCGTGTATGGAGAAAAACTGAGCTAAATTGATCGCATCTAACGACCAATCATCAAAGAGGAAACCGATACTAAAGGCCTAAGTAGATAGAAAAAATAAATGGGCAATGATAAAAGACCCCCACGACTCCTCAATGATCCCCACAGATCATAAGGCAGCCAAATAAAGAAGAAGTAAATCTGCAAGGAGAGACGGGCATCCCAAGCTCGGCCCGAGCATCCCAAAGGGTGGGACGGGCGTCCCAAGGCTTAGCCTGAGCGTCCCTAGAGCAAGACGGGCGTTTTTCCTTACAGCATGAACGTCCAAAAGGTGCCGGTCGGGCGTCTCCATGAAGGACTTGAAAGGCATTAATCTTCACTTTAGGGACTTAATCGTCATTTAGGCCCTTAGTTAACCTAATACTTATACTTATTATATATACACTCTTGTAATAGAAGATTGGCATCAAGTCTTTAGAGTATATTAGAGATCAATTAGATTAATTATATCTTAACCCTTCCTTAATTATTGTTGACGAATTCTTAGATCTTGTTGGGTAATTTGAAGATTATTTGGGTTTAATGAATAATTGACAACTCTTCATTCATCAATCAAGTTCTCTTCTATTATCCTTTCCTTTCAATTTGTTCATCATAGGTTTGGTACAATTATCTTACTCTTTACTTAATCCTTGTTTTACTCTTTAATCATGTTTAGACTTGTTAAGATGATTGACACCATTGTTAGCAAGTTCACCATGATGATGAGTGAGTAATTCTTTAACTAGGATTAATGGGGGATTAGGGGAGTTAATTACAAGGTAGAACTTTACTTAATAAATTCATATGATTGCTTACTTGTTATAGTTTCAACTAATGCACATATTACGCTTGATGAAATGCTTGATTGACAACCTAGCATGAATCTTTTATCCATTCAACAAGACTTGTAAGACATAAACTAACTCAAGGCTTGTTAGACCATGCATATAGTTGAATAGGGAGAATTAAGTCGACTTGTAGGAGTTGTAAAGTCTCTACCGGCTCGGCTTCGAGACCCAAAACTTCCTATGAATTGTAAGATATAAACTAACTCGATTCCACTACAACAATAATATGCTTGCATCTATGAAACTTGTTTATGTGTTCTCACTATGATTCCCTTATGAACCAATGACACCCTAGTGCCTTAATCAATTGTTTAAAAACCCTATTTACTTGCTTTGGTTTTATTTGTTTAAATTTCCTTTGTTAAGTAGTTTAGATTGAAAACCTTAAACTCAACCCAAATTGTGACACCCTAAGACATAGCTCTCTACAACCGATAAATCAATACAATACTGGTCTCTTGGAATCCGACCTTTACTTACCGCTCTACTAAGAGTAGTTTGTTGAGATTATAAATAGTGTTTTGATTCGTAAGCTTAGACGACAAAGTTTAAACCAAATCAGTGACTCGGTTTTGCACTCAAAAGGCCCATACTTCTACTTTTAAGAGGGTTTCCAGATTGAAATAAAACCAAATTGATTTTCGAAAACCAAAGTACGATTTTGAAAGTATAAGCCAAATAAATAATATACCAAATATAATTGAGTATTATTAAATTAGCGATTTAATAAATATGGCCCCCTTTTACTAAAAGAATAAGAGCCTTTAAATTTTTCCCACCTAGGTGAAATGTCTATAATTGGTCCTCATTTCTCACATTATATCATATTAATTCTATACTATAATTAGGAGATACTACTACTAATTTTTAATTTGTAAACACACATTAATGGATGTTTTAATTTTGTTATACATGTGGGATTACATTAATAGTACGGATGATATGAGACAAAATATTCTGCACAATTTTTTTCATAATTCTATGTTTCCGTCTTTTGATACAAAGGTACTACAAGTTGACTATGTCCATTTGAAAATTCTCTAATTTTGTTGTATAATTAACTTATTACATAAAGGCATTCTTTTGGTAAATGTAATCGTATTGTAATAGTATTATTAATAATAAAGTAATTTATATAAATAGGTTCAATTAAAACGTCAATCTTATTTGGTATGAAAACTATGAAATTATCTTATCTTATAACGTTTAAGCGTGTTACGAAGCTATAATATTTAACGTCTTTATATATTATTATCTAAAAAACCGCGTATTTGCACAAGATCTACACTAGTTACCCATTAAGAATCGCGGGTGTTACACTTAGCTTCAATGGTCAAATCCGTAACTCGCCAATCTCAGAAACAATATAATTATCTTATTAATAGAAAATATTAAATATGAATCTAAAATAATAATTACTAGTAGTTCATCCCAAATAAACACATAAAAATCTAAAATTGGTCACGGTTAACAAGTAATTTACAATCTCGAAAAATAATAACAATATTAGGGGCGGTAGAATCGTGTTAGTTTATATATAGTAAAAAAACAAACTCGAATAAGGCAGAGGCATATAGATGCAGTTCAGAGCGAGAACCCGAAATTAATTGAGAAAAAAATGGAAAATGGTGATTATCATTTAATCTTTAGCATTCTCACTTAAAAGTCTTGCATACGACTAAATACCGACTTAATTTAAAATGTTTCAAATTTATTTTTCTATGTTTAATTTAAGATCATTGATAATCAATGTTAATCGATCTTATTTCTAAATTTAATTAAAAGTTATTTCTTCTATTTATTTATAATTCCCATTCTAAATCTCTAACAATCAATGTTAGGCGGGTGGCGTTAGAGCTGACAAACAATGACACGACACAAACCTGACACGAAATTAACAGGTTTGGGTTGAAGCTTAATGACCCATTTATGTAAGTGGGTCGACACGAACACGAGACGATATTTATTTGGGTTGGGTTTGGGTTGAGCGCTCTAAACACGAACCCGACACGAATGACTTGTTTACTAAATTAATCCTAATTTTTCTTGATCCTCCATCACATAAATACACTTAAATTTTCCAAATATGGACTTGACACGAAAACATGACATGAACCCAACATGAAATTAACGGGTTAGGGTTGAGGCTTGATGATCCATTTATGTAAGTGAGTCAACTGATAGGTGTCATTAGACTATCAAAATAATATTTGTACTCAACAAATAACTTTAGCAAGTAGTAAGTAATGTCGAACCCAAAGGACGATAGCTTTGTATTATGCAAGTTATGGAGTGTTTAAAGTAGCAACAATGGGTGTCACAATTAATTGGTAAGGTAAGAGATCAACTAACAACTACTAGCAAATAAACGTAAATAAACGAAAATAAAGCAAGTATGTAAATAGGAGTATAAACAATTGATTAAGGACATTGGGGTGTCATGGGATCATAGGGGTAATCACGTAATAGATCCAACGGAATGCGTTTGGTTATTTGGTCAAAGTCATCATAGAATAGGGCCGTAATTTTCGGTCTTACAACCCATAGATCGAGTTGGGTTAGCTTCTGAGTTTTGGCGTACACCCGATCTCGTTACTAGTCTTAGTGCATGGTCTAACAATCCTCGAGTTGGTTTATATCTTAAAAGGTTTGTTGAAGAGGTAAAGAATCATGTAAGGTCGTCAATCATGCATTTCATAAAACATAACATGTGCACTAAAGCTAGGCTTACAAAAACACAATTTAATCAACCAAATATACTCATTGAAAGATTAATCTACCCGTTAATCATTCCCTAATCCCCCATTTACTCTAGCTAGATGAATACTCACTTATTATCATAAAGGTCATGCAATTAATGGTGTCAAACATCAAAGCAAGAGGAAACATGATGAACGAAGTAAAGTAATTAACAAGGATTTAACAAGTAAAGAAGTAAAAGAATAAAAGAGTAAAGAAATGTACCAACTTTAAGGAGATGAACAATAATAATGAAGGAAATAAAGAAGAAACCCTTTTGATTAATGAAGAATTGTCACCTTCTTCAAATATAACCCAAGAATTCTTCAACAATAAGACTAGATCTAAGCTTGAATGTGGAAAGATTAAAGAACAATTAAGGAAAGATTAAATTAATTGAATGTGATTAAGGTAGTTGATTCCTAATTAGCTGATGGGTCGTGTCGTTGTACGCCCTCAAACAATATTTATAGTCTCCACAAACTACCCTTAATAGAGTGGTAAGTAAAAGTCGGATCCCGAGGGACGGGTATTGGATTAAGCTATCAAATGCAAGTAATTATGCCTTAGGGTGTCACAATTTAGTTTGGATTGAGAGAGATATTTACACTACTAGGCAAGGTAAACAGAAACAAATGAAAAGCAAAGCAAGTAAAGTAAATGGGAATGTAAACAATTGGTAAAAGCCACTAGGGTGTCATGGGTTCATAAGGGAATCATGGTGAGATCACATAAACAAGTTTCATAGATGCAAGCAAATTATTGTTGTAGTGGAATTGAGTTAGTTTATATCTTTAAATTCTTAGAAAGGTTTGGGTCTCGGAGCCGAGTCGGTCAAGACTTTACAACACCTACAAGTCGACGTAATTTCTTCCTATTCAACTATATGCATGGTCTAACAAGCCTTAAGTTGGTTTATGTCTTACAAGTCTTGTTGAATGGATAAGAGATTCATGCTAGGTTGTCAATCAAGCATTTCATTAAGCATAACATGTGCATAAGTTGAAACTACAATAAGAAAGAAATCATATGAGCTTATTAAGTTAAGATCTACCCAATGATTAACTCCCCTAATCCCCCATTAACCCAAGTTAGAAGACTACTCACTCATGATCATGGAAAGCATGCTAACAAGGGTGTCAATCACATTAAAAAGTCTAAAGATGATGGATGAGTAAAACAACAAACAATAATTAAGCAAAGAGTAAAGAGATTGTACCAAACTTATGATGAACAAAGGGGGAGGAAAGAATAATAGAAGAGAATTTGATTGATGAATGAAGAGTTGTCAATTCTTCAATAAATCCCAAAAAAATTTCCAATTACCCAACTAGATCTAAGAATTCTTCAACAATAATTAAGGAAGGGTTAATATGTAATTAAGCTAGTAGATTTCTAATCTACTCTAATGACTTGATTAAGAATTGATGTCTAATCCCCTAATACAATCGGGTATTTATACTAAGTGCAAGTATTAGGTTAACTAAGGGCTTAAATGACAATTAAGTCCCTAAGATGAAGATTAATGCCTTAGATGTCTTCCAAGAAGACGCTCGACCTGTCCTTGTTGGACGCCCATGCTGTAATGAAATTCGCTCGTCCTACTTGTAGGTCGCTCGGGCAGAGACTTGGGACGCCCGTCTTGTTTTTCAGGATGCTCGGGCTGAGCTTGGGATGCCCGTCTCTCCTTACAGATTACCTTTTTCTTCACTTGGCGGCTTCATGATCCATGGGGATCATTGAGGAGCCTTCGGGGGTCCTTCATCATTGCCCATTTATTTGTTCTATCTACTTAGGCCTTCAGTATCGGTTTCCTCTTTGATGTTTGGTCGTTAGATGCGATCAATTTAGCTCCGTTTTTGCTCCATACACGCAAGGCTTGCGCTCCTTCCCTACCAAAGGCACATAACCTCATAGAATATGCAAAGTAGGAAGCATAAGATAGAAACGACCCTAATACATACAAGAAAGCATAGGAACGAGGCTAGTTCGGGGACTAAATGTGTGTAAATACGAGTCACATCAAATATCCCCAAATCGAACCTTTGCTCGTCCCGAGTAAAGATGTGACTAAAACTATGACTTTTATTAATAGTACTAGCCGATGTGAGACAATTAGCGGGTCTCACTCCGCCCCTTCAACTCACAACAAGACACTTATGAGGTATGATGCCTTCTTGCAAGGCAAGGTGGGGCTTGCCAAAATGGCGATGCATCCTAACATCTAAGCACATAAAAAGAAGTAAGGGATGCATCTCCAAAAGGAATAGACACTCTCCACATCTAAGTGGCGGAAATTACCTACAAGGGAAGCAATTCAAGGGCACACACTCCATCATAGATATTGGTTCTCCTAGTTACTAAGTCCAAGAGGATACAAACAAGTCACTCCAAGTTTTGTTAAACTAGGTTACCTTTATCCGCAGTTGCTAAATGCTTTTGTCAAGAGCCAAGTCCCTATGGTGTTAGAAAACACTGTAGGATCGCGGAATTCCCCCTCTTGCGTAGATAAGAAGAAGGGTCGTCCCCTCTCCACCATGCAACAAAGAAGGATCATCAAAGGATAAAAGGGATTCCAAGTATATGAGTTTCATGATGGTAGTTTGCTTTTGGGTTTATTCCCCCCCCCCCCCCCCCCCCCCCCCCCCCCAATTTTGAACATTCGACAATCAAGAACATTGTGCCATTTTTTGATGTTTGGCATTTTAAACCTTTTGCATTCTCTTTGAACATTTTTCAAAGTAACCCCATTTGTAGCAAGGGTACTTCTATTAAAGCATAGGATTCTATTTTTTTGCTCCTCATTTCATTTGATGTAATTGCAAACATTTGACATTTGATAACTTGAACTTAATTTGACATTTTTATGCCCATTCCCTTTTTTGTTGACAAAATATGATGATAGAAGCGTAAGGAAGGTCGCATGGCATCAAGGGTCACCTTGGAATAAACGGCAGCCAAGGAGTTATCACACCACAAGGCACTCTTGACTAGGCCTTAGTCCATGCATCAAAGGATACTAGTATGACACCTCCTAGGGTGTCTTGAGGGTATTCTAGTAAACAAAGTCTCAAGGAGAAAACTTATCTACAAGGGCCTTATATACACTTGTCAAGCTTCCCAAATAGGCATTTTCACAAAAAATTTCTAATATGCAACTACATGCCATGATGCAAATATCATATATACAACTCTAATGCATATGCTTCTATGAACTAATATGCCATGTAAACTAAATGCAAACTCTTGAAGAAATCCGTCTTTAGGAACTCCGGAATGAATAAAATTACATAATAAATTACATAATTTCCTATTATACATTTGTAACTAAAATAAAATAAATCTATTAAATTACAAAACGGTGATACGAGATCACAATAAAATTACAACCGAATCGATATTCCCATACATTTCGGGAAATATCAATTAAAATCTAAGGCCATACTAAGTAAAATTACATAATTCGAAATTACATAAATTAAAATTATGACAATCATAAAGAAAAATGCAGCATTATAATATGTATGAACATGCTCAATTTTATGCTAAATCGCCTTTTAATTAGCCAATATCGTATATTACTCGGTTTTTACGGATTTGCGTGATTTCAACATTTTATAATCACAAAAATGCATAAACTCATATTTATGCATAAGTTAATTACCCTAACCTCTTAGGACTCAAAATTTAGTCTTCACTAATAATTTGACCATAATTAACTTTTATTTACATAATTGTTCATAAAAGGACCAAAAATTACAAAATAAGCTATTAAACTTCAAATAAATCCAAAAATTCCAAATAAATTCAAAATTTGAAATTTAAATTCATGAACATTCTGGAAAAATCCATGACACTCATAATGTTCAAAAACTTTAGGTTAAAAATTTCGAAATTTTTCCGGAAAAACAATGTTGCGGTTTATCGATTTTTAATTAAAATAATCATAAAAATATGGAAAAATCATTTTCATTAACTTTTCAATTTTAGATCTGAAAAATATAATAAAATGCAACATTAGGCGTTTTTCCTAAGTCATAGATTATGTTTTATTAATTTTTCACTAATAATGTCACTATTTATGCTATTTTTCTTCAAAAATTCATAAATCATGCTAAAAGACTTCTTTATAGCCAATTATGTTACACACATCTTGTAAAATTGCATGTGACAACATATTAATTTTCTATGACCAGATTCGAAATTTAACTCATATTAACCTATTTTTCTCTTAAATCCGAATTTAATAATGAAAAATTCATTTTTCGAGCATAACAAGTCCAAAAATTATGAAAATTTACAGGTTATCTCAAAATCATATATGTAACAACATATCCAAAAACAAAGTGAAAATTCGAAGTATAGCTATTTTTAGACCAAAAATGACATTTTTACTCATAAAATCACATTTAAATGCCATTATTGTAAATTATGAACAATAAAAATCCGAAAAATTAACCAAAATATCCTAAAACACTTTAGGACCAGAAATATTAACATGCATGTAATAATTTCGTGATATATCATAATAACACAAATTTTTACAAGTTTTATTTGTTATTCATATAACTCGGAAAAACTTTTAACCAATTTGCATGCAAACAACCGTGGCTCTTGATACCGATTGAAGGAAATGTAGATTCATATACATAAAACATACTCATATATGTTAAAACTAATTTGTCATAAAATTAAAACGGATCTTATGCATGCAAACAATAATATAAATAGAGGAGAAATCATGTCCTTACATAGTAGATTTCGGCTATTAGGGCACAAGATAGATCACCTTTCTCTTCTTGTTCTTGAGCTTTTCCAATGGAAGAATAAAGATCTAACTGTAATATCTCTCCCTATGTTTTATACCCAAGGCTTAACACTTAATCTAATTAATATTATTTGATCTAGTATAATATTAATTTAGGAGAAAATTGAACCAAAAACTTTATAAAACTCTTATGTGTTTTCGGTTTTCAAGAGAGAAGAAGAGAGGATTTTCTTCTCACTAGAACTTGTATATTGGATGAGTAAATTAGAATGAAAATAATACACTAGCTTTTGTATATTATTAGGTAAAATTATAGAGAAAAACAATGATCATTTTTCTTCCCCAAAACCGTGTAAGAGGAGCTTTATGGGTGAGCCAATGCATGGAGAAATTGTTCTTCACAAGGAACAATAGGCTTGCATGGCTAGGTTGCTTTTTAATCATTGTGTTTATCCACTAATTACAAACAACTTATAATTAGCTTAAACCCCTTCTAATTTTCGGCCCATTCTATAATATGGATTCCATATTATTTTTGTCAATTGTCTATATGTTACATGTTACATGTCACATATATTTGTTATGTATTTTTAACATATTAAAAATCAACGTATTAAAAAAATACGTCACATACAATAATTGACTTAGTAATTTCATAATTACTTGTGCCAAAATATTTTACCATTTATAAATTTCAACTGATTGTATTTATAACAATTCATTCAATTTAATTGTTACATTAAACAATTATTTCATCCGAGTAATTATACAATTTAATTACTCAGACCGTATCTCATTTAATCACATTTCAATTTGATACGTAAATTTTACTTCCAAAATCGTCCGTCAATTTTCAAGTAATTTAATTAACTCGCAACGTTATACGATTAATTAAATAATCAATTAAGAGTAATGCCCTTTAGGTATGACCTAGGGGGTCAACTGATCACCACCGTCACACGACAGTAATGTTAAACTCTAGTAAGCCAATCATTACCGATATATGTTGACCAGTTGACAGTAACAATATTACTTCCCAATTGTATTCTTTAAAATGAGATTTAATAATGATATTTAAATCATGTGATCGCACTATTGTTGAGGACACATTTCCCAACAATCTCCCACTTGTCCTCGACAAGTGTGCGTCACCAATTCTCTTGTCCTATTACTATCTCCCACTCAATGCAAGGTGTCTTTCAGGTCGTACTTGCAAGTGATCATATCGAGAGTGGTTTCCTCGATCTGGAGAATAACTGATTGACCGGATTTATCCACTCTGGATACCTTCCGAGCGTGGCCACGCATTTCCAGTTGATTACTCCTCGAGTGGCCCTGAGATATTGTTATAACCCTGACTAGGGGTGGACAATTCCTATCGCACTCATTCCCTTCGACTAGCCACAGCCATCATAAGCCAAAATATGCCCATTTGACCCCATTTACGAAGGTCGTAGTAACACAAATCAAAGTTAATCTAAAACTGTGCCATCTTAGGCGAATAGTCTCTAGTCAAAAGAATCGACTCATTAGAACACTATAGTAGCTCTCGCCACGACCAGGCTATATAAATTTGCCAGAACTCTATAAGCGGTCATTAGGCCCGACAAAATGTTCCTAACAGTCTGCCTATGTGATCGACTAGTCATCTCACATGACTCTATGGCACTTGAACTTCCCATCAATCGCCTCACACTCTAGTCACTTCGAGACGTCACCCCATACAAGTGACTATGGGCAAATACTATGTTAATCCGTGTTCACTTCAACGGGGTTCAATTGTCTCCACAACCCGTTTGGATGTAACAAAGTATAAATTAAAGATAAAAGACAAATGCGATTATGAACATGAATAAAAACAACACTTTTATTTCATTTCAAAATCTAACAAAAATTTAGCACACGTTTAAGTCCCATGGACGCAACATGTCCATCATGCTTAGCCTGCGATAAAGGCTTGGTGAGCGGATCGGCTATGTTGTCATCCGTCCCAACCTTACAAATCGCAATTTCCTTTCTTTCAATGAAATCTCTTATTACATGATACTTTCTAAGTACATGTCTAGATCTATTACTAGACTTTGGCTCCTTAGCTTGGAAGATCGTCCCACTATTATCACAATAGAGAGTGATGGGATCATCGGCGGTAGGTACTACTTTTAGACCTTCCGTGAATTGCTTGATCCACATAGCTTCCTTGGCAGCTTCGATCTTTGCTATGTACTCAGCCTCCGTTGTCGAATCCATGATTCTGACTTCCTTAAAGCTTCTCCACTTACGGCACCACCACCATTGAGCATGAAAACAAAACCAGCTTGTGATTTCATGTCATCTCTATCTGTTTGAAAACTTGAGTCCGTGTATCCTGTAACACGCAACTCAGTGTCTCCTCCAAACACAAGGATAGAGTCCTTAGTTCTTCTCAAGTACTTAAGGATGTTCTTGACAGCAATCCAGTGACTCTCACCTGGATTTCCTTGATATCTGATCGTCATACTCAAGGCATACGAGATATCAGGACGTGTGCATATCATGGCATACATGATTGATCCAACAGCGGAAGCGTAAGGGATCAACTTCATGCGTTCAACATCATGGGGTTCGGAGGGACATTGAGTCTGGCTCAATATCGTTCCGGTTACCATAGGTACCAAACCCCTTTTGGATTTGTCCATGCTGAATCGTCGAAGAATCTTATCAACATAAGATTCTTGACTTAGTGCCAATATCCTCTTGGGTCTATCTCTATAGATCCGGATACCTAATATGCGTTGTGCCTCTCCTAAATCCTTCATTTGGAAGTGGTTACCTAACCACTTCTTAACAGAAGACAACATTGGAATATCATTTCCAATGAGTAGTATGTCATCGACATACAAAATTAGGAACACAACATTGCTCCCACTGAATTTCATGTATAAACATGGTTCCTCAACATTTCGAGTGAAACCATTTTCTTTTATAACATGATTGAATCGATGATTCCAACTTCTAGATGCTTGCTTAAGACCATAAATGGATCTCTTAAGCTTGCACACTTTGTTAGGATTTTTAGAATCAACAAAACCTTCGGGTTGTATCATGTACACCTCCTCTTCTAAATGCCCATTTAGAAAAGCGGTTTTGACATCCATTTGCCAAATTTCATAATCATGAAATGCGGCGATCGCTAACAAAATCCGTATTGATCTTAGCATGGCTACGTGGGCGAATGTCTCATCATAATGGAGACCTTGGACTTGGGTAAATCCTTTTGCCACTAGCCTAGCTTTGTAGACATCGTCATGTCCTTCTATGCCATTTTTGACTTTGAATATCCATTTGCATTGAAGGGGTCTTGCCCCTTTAGGCAAATCTACCAAGTCCCAAACTTGGTTTTCAAGCATAGAATCCATTTCGGACTTCATGGCTTCAAGCCATAAGTTGGAATTAGGACTAGAGATTGCGGCCTTGTAGGTGGCGGGCTCGTCACTTTCCATAAGCAACACATCGAGTGTTCCATCTTCCTCGATAAGTCCCACATATCGATCGGGATGGCGAATTACTCGGCCCGTCCTTCTTAGTGGAGGAGGTACTACCGCGTTAGACGACGAAGGAACATCTTCTTGCGTCTCTACCTCGGTTTGTGGCTCTTGAACTTCATCAAGTTCAAAATTTCTCCCACTCTGTCTCTTAGAAATAAATTGACTTTCTAAGAAGACAGCCTCACTAGACACAAACACTTTGTTTTCTTGAGGTTTGTAGAAGTAGTATCCTCGACAATGCGAGGGGTAACCTACAAAGGTGTATTTTTCGGATCTTGGGGCAAGCTTATTGTCGGCTTTAGTCTTGACGTAAGCATCACATCCCCAAATTCTCATATAGGATATATTAAGAACTTTTCCCGTCCACATCTCATATGGAGTTTTTTCGGTGGATTTAGTGGGACTATTGTTCAAAGACCTAATTGCGGTTTGAAGCGCAAATCCCCAAAACGAGTTCGGTAACTCGGTTTGGCTCATCATGGATCGAACCATATCAAGTAGGGTTCGATTCCTCCTTTCGGCAACACCATTGAGTTGTGGTGTTCCGGGTGGAGAAAGTTGTGATATAATACCACAACCTTTCAAGTGTGAATCAAATTCAAGGCTTAGGTATTCACCACCACGATCGGAACGTAGTGCTTTTACCTTTTTGTTCAATTGGTTCTCTACTTTGTTTTGAAATTCCTTGAATTTCTCAAACGCTTCACTTTTATGTTTCATTAAATAGACATGCCCATGTCTACTTAAGTCATCGGTGAAGGTTATAAAGTAGTCATAATTACCACGAGCGGTGATACTTATTGGTCCACATACATCGGTGTGTATGAGTCCCAATAGCTCACTAGCTCGTGTCCCTTTACCACTAAAAGGATTACGAGTCATTTTGCCAAGTAGGCAATATTCGCATGTACCAAATGATTGATAATCAAATGGTGTAATCACATTAGTAGAAATTAATCTTTTGATGCGATTCTCGTTTATGTGACCTAATCGACAATGCCAAATGAACGCTTCACTTGGGTCACTTGTTTTGAGTTTCTTTGATTGAATGTTATAAATATCATTTGTCGGATTTGAGGTCTCTAAAATGTAAATGCCATTTATGGAAGAAGCTTGGCCAATAACCAAATCATTCCTAGAAATAGAGCAACGATTGTTCTTAATGACAAAACAAAAACCGTCCATGTCTAGCATGGCGATTGAAATAATGTTTTTAGAGAGCGTAGGAACATAAAAACAATTATGCAAATACAACTCAAAACCGTTTGGCAAAGCTAGAACATAAGTTCCTTTGGATTCGGCCGCTACCCGAGCTCCATTTCCAAGTCGAAGATCCACATCTCCCTTGCTAAGCTTCTCCACATCTCTTAAACCCTGTAAATGATTACAAAGGTGAGAACCACAACCGGTATCTAGTACCCATGTCGTAGTGGAAGTATAATTTATATCAATAACATAAATTTCTTTAGGAATTGTACCTTTTGGAGTAATGAGTCCCTCCCTTATATTTCGCAAATACATAGGGCAATTCCTTAGCCAATGTCCCATGCCATAGCAATAATGGCACTCATCATTAACTTGCTTGAAGTTCTTGATTTTCTTTCCCTTCTTCTTGAACCTCTTGCCCTTTGAAGCAAGAACTTGATTGCTAGAGCTCCCACTAACTTTGGCATCTTTATCTTCCAGAGACAAAGACCCTATAGATTGTGTGAGGTAGTCTTCCTGAGACGGACTCACACGAGGTCTAGTAGTAGTGGGTGGTTTAGAAGTGGTGATGAAATTAAGGTTTCCATCCGAACCTATCCCGAAATGAAGTTCTCTAGTTGTATCGAAATTATTGTTGGAGCATACGTCGTCAAGAACATGGTGATATGACTCAATAGTAATTGGTGCGGTAGCATTTGATGGATTCATTGCACTACAAATATGGAGGAAAGGAAATATCAACATTTGTCTTTTTAAATCATACTTGCAAATTTAACAAGATATGAACATTTATATAGTGACCTCTACCCAACTATAATAAATGATTCCAAGACCCAAATTCATATCGACTTAGGCACGGTATGGCCGATGAAACCCTTATCAATATAACTCGGTGGATTAACGTTTTAATCGATTCTACTTTTAGAACTCTTGGTCGATAAAATTACTCTAATATTTATCTATAGCCCGGAACACATGCAACTACGGTCGCGAATACTTCCGTTGAGCTCAATCCAAATTTCGAATAAATGTGTCCATTATCCAAATCCACATCAACTTGGGCACGGTATGGCCGATGAAACTCTCATTAACATGAACTCGGTGGATTAACACTCATCACCCACTTCCCCTACGTAACAAGGTTTGTACCCCGGTAGGGCCGAGTGCACTCCCTCGCGAAATAGGTTTTCATGGTTTCTACTATTTGGTAAGGCTATGTCTCAATTGTTTGTTTTTGCGAGAGGTCATGTCAATTTATTATCTATCACGTTATAAGTGAACTAAAGCGGTGAACTATGATAATTCGAATTGACACGGTCGATAAACTCGATAAAATGACAATGCATGTTTAGTTATGGCGATTTAGCGATGCATGTGACATAAAATAAAATGCAAGCATAAAGATAAATAAATCCTAGTATGGCCTTTCCTAAAATAGAAAAACTATTAATCTATTACAAATTCGGAAACCAACTCCATTGGTCCCTTGAACTTCGGTTGTGGCACGCATCTCGAGGTAACACCGTCTTTATGTATCGCCAATCTTGAAGAAATCCGTCTTTAGGAACTCCGGAATGAATAAAATTACATAATAAATTACATAATTTCCTATTATACATTTGTAACTAAAATAAAATAAATCTATTAAATTACAAAACGGTGATACGAGATCACAATAAAATTACAACCGAATCGATATTCCCATACATTTCGGGAAATATCAATTAAAATCTAAGGCCATACTAAGTAAAATTACATAATTCGAAATTACATAAATTAAAATTATGACAATCATAAAGAAAAATGCAGCATTATAATATGTATGAACATGCTCAATTTTATGCTAAATCGCCTTTTAATTAGCCAATATCGTATATTACTCGGTTTTTACGGATTTGCGTGATTTCAACATTTTATAATCACAAAAATGCATAAACTCATATTTATGCATAAGTTAATTACCCTAACCTCTTAGGACTCAAAATTTAGTCTTCACTAATAATTTGACCATAATTAACTTTTATTTACATAATTGTTCATAAAAGGACCAAAAATTACAAAATAAGCTATTAAACTTCAAATAAATCCAAAAATTCCAAATAAATTTGAAATTTGAAATTTAAATTCATGAACATTCTGGAAAAATCCATGACACTCATAATGTTCAAAAACTTTAGGTTAAAAATTTCGAAATTTTTCCGGAAAAACAATGTTGCGGTTTATCGATTTTTAATTAAAATAATCATAAAAATATGGAAAACTCATTTTCATTAACTTTTCAATTTTAGATCTGAAAAATATAATAAAATGCAACATTAGACGTTTTTCCTAAGTCATAGATTATGTTTTATTAATTTTTCACTAATAATGTCACTATTTATGCTATTTTTCTTCAAAAATTCATAAATCATGCTAAAAGACTTCTTTATAGCCAATTATTTTACACACATCTTGTAAAAGTTCATGTGACAACATATTAATTTTCTATGACCAGATTCGAAATTTAACTCATATTAACCTATTTTTCTCTTAAATCCGAATTTAATAATGAAAAATTCATTTTTCGAGCATAACAAGTCCAAAAATTATGAAAATTTACAGGTTATCTCAAAATCATATATGTAACAACATATCCAAAAACAAAGTGAAAATTCGAAGTATAGCTATTTTTAGACCAAAAATGACATTTTTACTCATAAAATCACATTTAAATGCCATTATTGTAAATTATGAACAATAAAAATCCGAAAAATTAACCAAAATATCCTAAAACACTTTAGGACCAGAAATATTAACATGCATGTAATAATTTCGTGATATATCATAATAACACAAATTTTTACAAGTTTTATTTGTTATTCATATAACTCGGAAAAACTTTTAACCAATTTGCATGCAAACAACCGTGGCTCTTGATACCGATTGAAGGAAATGTAGATTCATATACATAAAACATACTCATATATGTTAAAACTAATTTGTCATAAAATTAAAACGGATCTTATGCATGCAAACAATAATATAAATAGAGGAGAAATCATGTCCTTACATAGTAGATTTCGGCTATTAGGGCACAAGATAGATCACCTTTCTCTTCTTGTTCTTGAGCTTTTCCAATGGAAGAATAAAGATCTAAGTGTAAGATCTCTCCCTATGTTTTATACCCAAGGCTTAACACTTAATCTAATTAATATTATTTGATCTAGTATAATATTAATTTAGGAGAAAATTGAACCAAAAACTTTATAAAACTCTTATGTGTTTTCGGTTTTCAAGAGAGAAGAAGAGAGGATTTTCTTCTCACTAGAACTTGTATATTGGATGAGTAAATTAGAATGAAAATAATACACTAGCTTTTGTATATTATTAGGTAAAATTATAGAGAAAAACAATGATCATTTTTCTTCCCCAAAACCGTGTAAGAGGAGCTTTATGGGTGAGCCAATGCATGGAGAAATTGTTCTTCACAAGGAACAATAGGCTTGCATGGCTAGGTTGCTTTTTAATCATTGTGTTTATCCACTAATTACAAACAACTTATAATTAGCTTAAACCCCTTCTAATTTTCGGCCCATTCTATAATATGGATTCCATATTATTTTTGTCAATTGTCTATATGTTACATGTTACATGTCACATATATTTGTTATGTATTTTTAACATATTAAAAATCAACGTATTAATAAAATACGTCACATACAATAATTGACTTAGTAATTTCATAATTACTTGTGCCAAAATATTTTACCATTTATAAATTTCAACTGATTGTATTTATAACAATTCATTCAATTTAATTGTTACATTAAACAATTATTTCATCCGAGTAATTATACAATTTAATTACTCAGACCGTATCTCATTTAATCACATTTCAATTTGATACGTAAATTTTACTTCCAAAATCGTCCGTCAATTTTCAAGTAATTTAATTAACTCGCAACGTTATACGATTAATTAAATAATCAATTAAGAGTATTCCCTTTAGGTATGACCTAGGGGGTCAACTGATCACCACCGTCACACGACAGTAATGTTAAACTCTAGTCAGCCAATCATTACCGATATATGTTGACCAGTTGACAGTAACAATATTACTTCCCAATTGTATTCTTTAAAATGAGATTTAATAATGATATTTAAATCATGTGATCGCACTATTGTTGAGGACACATTTCCCAACACACACTAGTATGGACATTGTCCTCAATGGACAGTACGATAGGGAACTACGCAAATGCATGAAATTATATGATATGCATGAATGCTACACTAAATGCATACTATATGGAATATATTACAAATAATGCAAGTTAAACTAGTCTAAGTGATGCATGCTTTCTATTGTTCGGAGAGCTAATTTAGATTAACTCGGGATGCTTGTGAATAAACTTCCCTAAACCGGTTAAATTCATGGGGGAAGTTTGGCCACAAGGCCATGCATGCGATGCAATGGAAATTATCGTTTTGGATTTTTCTAGTGGGAAAAAAAATTGTCATCACCTCGATGTTGCTCAGGTGTAAAAAGTCCTTTGGTGGTGCTAGGACACTTCAGTAGGCAAAAACCCAAAACAACAATAACTATTCAAACCAAATTATAATACAAATCAAATTTTGACAAAGAGATGAGGAAAAAAAAGCTCACATAAGCCATGGTGGGTACTTCTTACCCGCTCAACCATGCAAAAGAACTCTTCACTTATCCTCATCATCTCCTCCAAGCTCATTGCTCCAATTCACTCTAGACTCATCACTTTCATAGAAGTCCATGAACTCATCCCCGCCGCTATTGACCTCCACAGTGTCATTGTCACTCTCCCTTTCATCACCATTGCCACTTGCTCCACCATTCCCATGGGCAAAATTTGGAAAGAGTATATCGACTTGAGCCTAAGAGGGAAGCATTCCTTCTTCACTAATGCGTCCTTGGCCGGCCATTTGATCAAAATTAGGATATAGAGCATAGTAGGCATCCACCCTATCATCATATTGTTGGCGATGCATAGCTTGAACTAGACCCGTGGCAAAGTCATCCCTTGGAAGAATGAACGGGTTAGGGTGGTTGTAGGGTTAGTAAGGAAGGGGAATGAAGAATAGTGATCTTCTCCCCTTCATTCTTGTTCGCATGCTCTTGTTGTTGTTGAGTAGGGGGTGGGGCTTGGTTCTCTTGTCTTGTGTTTTCGGGCACTAGGTAGGAAGGTAGTCGGGAGTGAGGCTCTATTCTCGGTGAAATTCTTGTCAAACCTTCCATTGGAAGGGTTAAGGAGGCGCTTCCCTTTGTCAACCATTTGATCTTCCTTTCATATCCCTCATAGGCTATCCAATGATGTTGTTGGAAAAGAAGCCTTTCATTAAGCCTAGTGTTGTCCGAAAGATGCACATACTAGTTATCATTGTTGAAGTTTGGGTTAAACTACTTTGCAATTCTTGTTATTAAGCCTCCATTCACAATATGCTTCATCCCATTGTCACAACCGTTTCGCGAATGTGCCCATCTTTCAAGTAGTACCAAAGGAGCATTGAAATGGTAGCCACTTTAACCTTGGATTTGCAAGTATTATTCCATAAAGGTAAGATCAAGCTCATTAACAATGGCCAGGTCACGTCGAGCAAGTAGGGTGCTCGTGATAAAGCGGTAAGTGAATCGAATGATGGGGTTTTGAATGTAGGAGGCCGAACAATCCTTAATCTTTGACATATTATGGCCAATTAGGGCTCTCCAAAGCGGTTCTACACTATTGTTTCTAGGCTTGGATGTTCGAGAGGTTGATACATCTAAGCCCAAAATATCCACAAACTCAACTAATGTCATCATTCGTGTGAATTTTCCAACCGGAATTCTATGCATATGGTATTGTTAAGGGTGGAGAGCTTTAAGAAGCTTAGGAATTCAAGCACAAGTGATCTATATGTAAGCTCATGCATATGAAACATGGTAGATAGTCCAAACAAGTCGAACAATGCTTCGGTTTGATGATAAATCCCTAGCTTTCTTAATGTATCGTGACAAAAAAATTTAGTTGGGAGGATGTTCTTACTCAAAAGTCGGTGGAAGACAACTCTTTGTGCATCATTAACAAATTCGATGTGGAGGAATCGATCAAGTCTTGAAAGATCAATAATCTCTTCATTTTCCCTCCTTCTTGTGTTGAGATGTGATGTTGAAGAACTTCCAATTATCCTTGCTCTTCTTTGTTCCTTGGTCATGAACCTTCTTGGTGTTTTAATTTTGATTTGGGTTAAGCACTTTGTGATTGTGTGAGAGTAAAATCAAACCTTCTAAATTAGATCTCTTTGCTTTATGGAAAACCCTAGATTAGGTGAACTCAAGTTTAGAGAGGTTGATTTGTTTGTTTGGAGATGACATGAGGTAATTTTGTGTATTTGTGAGGGAGATTTGGGTTTACTAGGTGAGAGAAGTTGATGTGGCTTGATATGTGTGGTGGAAATTAGGAAAAGAAGGAAACGTTGTAGCCAATAGCATAGCGGCACGAGAGGGAGACGCGTGGTTCATTGGGGGAGCTGGGCGTTTCTCGCTTCAGAAAAATTTTGTATACGCAGAGGGGGACGCGCGACCTGAATTCGGCCCTCCCATCTTGAACACTGGGATGCCCGACCTAGGTCATGGGACGCTTGAATTTTGTATCAGGATAAAAATTCTTCTTGACAAGCAGATAGGGACGTGCGTCCCTAGGGATGGTATGCCCGTCCTGAGCATTCGGGACGCCCATCCTGATGTTAGGACGCCCGATTTTCGTTCCAGCATAAAAAGTTTCAATCTCTCTTGGCTGTGACTCCCACGAGTCGAGGCCAACTCGTGGGGATCCTCCTTTTAGCTCATCTATAGTTTCTTCTTCCTTCATTGGGTGGCATAGGCTCTCTCTTCGCCTAGGCAGAAGCTTCCCCACACTTGAATCTCAAATCCTTCACACATCAAACTTGATTAGTGACCCTCCCTCACTTACTCTCATAACAAAAATTGTACTTAAAACAAGGAATTAAAATACAATGTAATAACAATAAATCATTCTTATTCACGAAAAAAAAAAATGAATCCTAGAGAGAGAGAAGCAACCGTCAACTCTAGGGCACGTTTTACAGATCAAGATGACAAAGAAATCTGCTAATTCATCCTCGAATTCTTATCATACTAATACCAAATCATCTGTCTCTAATTCTATTCAATCAGAAAAGTCAAGAATCTTGGGTAAACTAGATGTGGAAGAAGGCCAAAAAATGAAAAGTATCCATGAGGTAACTGGTATCCCAATGATAGACTTCAATGATGGTGTAGTAGAAGACTGTGATGAAGAGTCTAGCCCAGAAGATGAAAGCAATCAAGATGATACTTGGTACCAAATCCATGGCAGGAAAATAATTCAGATCATGGATGATGAGCCTGAACTGTTGCAACTGACTGATGATGATGTATAATTTGAACTTGATTATTGGCAGCAAGCAGTGGTGGGATTTGTTGTTGGGGCCAACCCTCCTTGGCAGATCTTGGATGGCTTCCTGAAAAGAATATGGAATAAGTATGTCATTGATAAAATCTCATTCCTTCCAAATGGGGTCTTTCTGGCCAGGTTTCAAACTGAAGAAATGAAACAATCTGTGCTTGGGAGTGGGTACTTCTTATTTGATAATAAGCCTCTAATTTTAAAACCTTGGCAGCCAGATCTAGATCTTACCAAGGAGAATATTAAAGCAGTACCAGCATGGATCAGAATGCAGAAATTACCACTCAAATTTTGGGGTAAAATTTTACCTAAACTAGCAAATCTGGTAGGCCATTACGTTAAAAGTGATACATCTACTGAATTGAAAACCAGACTAGGTTTTGCTAGAGTCATGGTTGAACTAAAAATAGGCCAAACTTTCCCTAAAAGCATAAAATTCTTAGATGAAAAGAAGCAATAAGTGTCTATTGATATTGAATATGAGTGGAAACCTAGTTTGTGCACTAAATGCATGCAGCTTGGACATGAGAAGGACCAATGGAGGAAAGGTAAGCAAGTATCAAAGCCTTCCATACCTCAGAAGGTGTGGCGCCCAGTCAAGAAACCTGCTGCTCCTATTGCTCAGTCTGCTCCTATTGTGTCTAGTGTCACAATAATAGAGAATGCAGTAGGCATGAATCCTGCTGCTCAGCCTGCTCCTAATGGGTCTCCTGTCACAATAAATACAGAGACTGAAGGGGATACAATAAAGACTCCTAATACTAGGATCCCTATAAGTACCAGTGGGACTCTCTCCCCTGTCAAGCAACCCAGATAAGAGAGTGATCAGGTTAACAGGAAGATATCAACTACCCCTCATTGCATGGGAGATTTGAAGGAAAATTGCTCTCCTAAAATAGGCATTGGTGTTAATGGTAATGATCCCCCCCAATATAAATTAATGAATTTTGGGTTTTGGAATGTGAGGGGGATGAATAAGGAGGTGAAGCAAAGGTTTATGAATAATTTTCTTCATGCTAATAATATTGGACTGTTTCGCTTGCTAGAAACCAAAGTTAAGTCCAAAATATTCCATAGTATTGTTAATAATATTTTTTCTGATTGGAGTGTCTCCACTAATAATGCTCATCATAAAGGAGGGAGAGTATGGGTGATATGGAAGCCTCATATGTTTGATATATAGTTTTTACAATATAATGCCCAATTTATTCATTTACATGTGACTAATAAGCTTACCCATATGCAATTTTATTACACTGTCATCTATGCTTTCAATGGGATTGGGGAGAGGGAAGTTCTTTGGTTGAATCTCAAAAATATAGCAAAGCAATGTAATACTCCTTGGGCCATAGGAGGTGATTTTAATTGTGTTTTACAAGCAAATGAGAGGCTGGGAAGAAATGTTTCAGAGGCTGAGTCTGAACCATTCTATGACTGTCTTCATGACTGTGGGCTTATGGATATTCCTGCTATAGGAGCTTATTACACTTGGAACAACAAGCAACCACCAGAAACTAGGGTGTATAGCAGACTGGATAAACTTCTAGTTAATCAAGATTGGCTGGATGTTTTCCCTGAGTTTTTGGCTAATTTTTTACTTGAAGGGCATTTTGATCACTCACCCTGCCTGGTGAGTAAAGGAGCCAGGATAGGGAATCATAATAGACCTTTTAAGTATTTTAATATGTGGGGTGCAGCCACTGGTTTTAAGGAGTGTGTGTCTAAGGTTTGGCAACAATGGGTATATGGCACCAAAATGTATAGAGTGGTCAGAAAGTTGAAATTGCTAAAGCCTCAGCTTAAAAAAAAGTTAAATAAAGACCAGTTCTATGATATTGAGAACAGTGCAGATATAGCCCAAATTAATCTGAAGCATCTTCTGGAGAAGCTTATAGACAATCCAGGTGATAAGGATCTTACGCTTAAAGAATATGAAGCTCATTAGAGATTTAACTCCCTATTTACTGCAAAAATGGATTTTCTTAAGCAAAAGGCAAAAGCACACTAGTTAAAGGATGGTGACTCTAATACAACCTATTTCCATGGTGTAATTAAATCTAGAAGAAACAAGAATTTCTTATGCCAGATTAATGATCAGTGGAATAAAATTCATAGGGATCAAGAAGGGATCCAAAATGCTTTTTTGGGCTACTATCAAATGCTACTGGGATCTAGTGCTGCTACCATCAAGGTCAATAAAGCTATGGTAAGGCAAGGGAGGGTTTGCTCAGATGCTCGCAGGAATATATTGCTGGCCCCTGTCACTAAAGAGGAGGTAAAAGATGTTCTTCTTCATATACCTAATGACAAGGCTCCTAGGCCTGATGGCTACTCAAGCAAATTTTTTAAAGACAGCTGGGATATAGTGGGGGAAGAGGTTAATGATGCTATCATGGACTTTTTTGACTCAAGCTCTCTACTCAAGCAGATTAATGCTACTATGGTTACTCTTATCCCAAAAACTGCTAGACCCACTAGTGTCCTCCAATACAGACCAATTGCATGTTGTAATGTCATTTATAAATGCATCTCCAAACTTCTATGCAACAGACTGGCCAGCATCTTACCTGATCTGATTGCTCAAAATCAGGGAGGGTTCATACAAGGGAGGAGCATTATGGAGAATATTCTCATTTGTCAAGACATCATTAGGCTCTATGAAAGAAAGGCAGTCTCACCTAGATGTCTCTTCAAAATGGACTTGCAGAAGGCATATGATACTATTGAATGGAAATTCCTAGATCAAATGCTCAGTGCTCTTAAGTTCCCAGCTCAGTTTAAAGGGTGGATAATGCAATGTGTGACAACTACTACCTACTCCCTTAATCTTAATGGCAATGTTTTTGGTTTTTTCAAAGGAAAAAGAGGTTTCAGACAAGGAGATCCTCTATCTCCCTTGCTCTTTACAGTGTGTATGGTATACCTCTCAAGACTACTCACATATTCAACTGCTAATAATGATTTCAAATATCAACCTATGCGCAAACAAATGAAGCTCACTCACCTAATGTTTGCATATGACCTCCTCCTATTCTGCAAAGAAGATGCCTGCTCAATTATGACTATTCTCAGGACCTTTGCAACCTTTTCCAAAATATCAGGCCTAAATATGAGTAAAGGCAAATCAAATGCATATTTCAATGGGGTCAAGGATAGATTGAAACAGGAAATTCTTTTGATTTCAGGTATAGTGGAAGGTTCTCTGCCTTTTAAATACCTTGGAGTTCCAATCAAAACCACAAGGCTGACTGCTAAGGATTGCAAACCTCTAATTGATAAAATTGTTCAGAGAATAAGGAATTTGGGGGCCAGGAAACTTTCTTATGAAGGGAGATTGACTTTGATTCAATCAGTCCTAATGACTCTACACAATTACTGGGCTAGTATTTTTATACTACCTACTGGAGTGATCACTAGAACTGAGGTAATTTGTAAACATTTCCTTTGGGATGGAGGGGTTGACTACCTGAGATCTCCTCTTGTCTCTTGGGAGAAGATCTGCAAACCTAAGAAGGAAGGGGGTCTTGGTCTGAAAAGTGCCACTCATTGGAACAAAGCTGCAGTTGGGAAGCTAGTTTGGTGGATGGCCTCAAAATCAGACCACCTATGGGTCAAATGGGTCAACAATGTATATATAAAAGGGATGCAGTGGCTAGATTACTCTCCAACCAGCAACTCCAGTTGGTCCTACAGAAAAATCTGCCAAATTAAAGCTTTGTTTCAAGAGTCCTACCAGCAGAATATGTGGACATCGGATAAAGGGCACGAATACACTATAGCCAAAGGTTATGATATGCTCAGGAACGAAGGGGAAAGGATACAGTGGCAGGGACTGGTATGGGACAAGTTTACTATTCCTAAGCATGGGTTCTTAACATGGATTTATTTTCATAAAGGTTTAAACACCAATGAAAAATTGCACAAATTGGGGATTAGTGATGTCGATACCTGTCGTATATGCGGAACTGGATCTGAGAGTTTTACTCATTTGTTCTTTGATTGTGAGTATAGCTCCAGGGTCATCTCCCTCCTTGGATCTCGTATTGGGGAGATTTTTCCTGACCATGGCACAATTGAATGGCGAAAGAAGTTGACTGGTTCCGGAACGAGGAAGGGGATAATCAATGCACTCTATATTGCTTGTACTTACTATATCTGGAGACAACGCAACTTCTGTAAGCATGAATTGACACTCCTCAATCCCAACAAACTGGTAACTTTGCTCATTAAAGAGGTAACCCAAAGAATCATGAGTGTGCCAAACCAAATGGGGTCACGGGATAGAGATTTGCTTGATCAGATGCGCAATTGTTATTGATGATGATCTGGAAAGAGATGAAGGAATTTGGCGGTGATTTTGGAGAAGATAGCAAGTGAAAACAATGAAGATGCAGTATCTGATTATGTTCATTTGGTTTTGTTGTCGTTTGAGTTTAGTCGGGCTAGATTGAATTAGGCCTTCTTTGTTTTTGAGTTTTGTTTTTCTTCGGGTCGAGTATCTTGGGTTTGGTCTCTTGGACCACTAGGCTACTTGATGTATGGTGACCTTTTTTTTCATTAATATACTTACATTTTAACGAAAAAAAATGCAATGTAATAAAGTTAAGTGCAAGTAAGTAAGTTAGTATATATACAAGTGGTGGTTTAGGGAGGACTCCACCAAACTCTCCTCCATTTTAATGCTTGATCATGGTGGGAGAGGCTCAAGGCGGATAGCCTCAACATCGCCTATGAAAGCTCCTTCATAATAAGGCTCGATACGTTGACCATTGACTTTGAACCGATTCCCATCTTCCGACATTAACTCAAAGTCTCCATACTTTCCCACATTTGTGATCACAAAGGGACCCGTCCATCGTGAATTCAACTTTTCCGGGAAGAGCCGATATCGAGAGTTGAATAGAAGAAATTTGTCTTCCTTGTGCAAGGCCTTTTGGTTGATTTTCTTGTCATGATGCAATTTGGTGCGTTCTTTGTAGATCTTTGCATTCTCATATGAATGAAGCCAAAACTCCTCTAATTCTTCAATTTGCAAAATTCTCTTCTCTCCACTTAGCTTGAGATCAAGATTGAGAGCTTTGATTGCCCAAAAGGCTATGTATTCCAATTCAAGTGGCAAGTGACAAGCCTTTCCATAGACTAGCTTGTAAGGTGAAGCTCCTTTGGGAGTCTTATAGGCCGTCCTATAAACCCAAAGAGTGTCATCAAGCTTCATGCTCCAATCCTTACGAGTCTTGTTAACAACCTTCTCAAGAATTTGCTTGATCAATCTATTGGAAACTTCACCTTGACCGCTTGTTTGAGGATGGTATCCCAAGCCGGTTCTATGTTGAACACCATACTTTGTCAAGAGAGATGCAATCTTCTTCTCATGGAAATGCGTTCCACCATCACTAATAATCACTCTAGGAACTCCAAACCTTGGGAAGATCAATTTCTTTAAGAGCTTGGTCACCGTCTTTGCATCGTCGGTTGGAGTAGCAATTGCTTCTACCCACTTTCACACGTAATCAACGGAAACTAAAATGTACTTGTTGCCTTGGGACGATACAAAAGGACCATGATAATCAATTCCCCAAACATCAAAGATTTCAACCTCTAAAATGCCTCGTTGTGGCATCTCATTCCTCCAAGATATGTTCCCGCTTCTTTGGCAATGATCACAATGAATGATAAACTCCCTAGCATCTTCAAACATGATGGGCCAATAGAAGCCCGATTGTAGGACTTTGACAACCGTCCTTCTAGCTCCACGGTGTCCTCCATATGGGGATGAGTGGAAATCTTCCAAAACTACTTAAACTTCCCATTGTGGCACACATTTGAGGTAAATACCATCACTACATGCTTTGTAAAGATTGGTATCATCCTAAAAGTACCTCTTAACTTCAAATAAAAATCTCTTTCATTGATTGTATTTAATGTAGTTCGCAAAATCGACAAACCATGGTGTTGTGTGTTGTTCGAGTCGTGTGTGGATGGCTATTAGAACATCATCAGGAAAGGAATCATTGATTGGTGTATCTTCTTCATTGTTGTCAAACAGAATTCTTGGCAAGTTATCCACAACTACGTTCTCGGCTTCTTTCTTGTCTCTTATCTCTAAGTCAAATTCTTGTAGCAATAATATCCACCTCAACAAGCGTGGCTTTGATTCTTTCTTCACCAAAAGATGTCTAAGAGCACGGTTGTCCGAGAACACTATCACTTTTGATCCAAGTAGGTAGGAGTGGAGCTTGTCCAAAGCATACACTATAGCAAGAAGTTCCTTTTCCATGGTATCATAGTTGACTTGTGTGGCATCAAGGGTCGTGCTTATATAGTATATTGCATGTAAAGCTTTCCCAACCCTTTGACTAAGAACTGCGCCAACAGCATAGTTGCTTGCATCACACATTATCTCGAAAGGTAACTCCCAATTTGGCGGTTGAATGATTGGAGCCGAAATTAGAGCTTATTTGATCC
Organism: Silene latifolia; assembly: GCF_048544455.1. Lineage (NCBI taxonomy): Eukaryota > Viridiplantae > Streptophyta > Magnoliopsida > Caryophyllales > Caryophyllaceae > Silene > Silene latifolia. The sequence goes on along the minus strand of NC_133534.1, from coordinate 139,386,735 downwards.
TATCAAAAGCCTCAACACACTCGTGAGTAAATTGGAATAGGGCATCCTTAAGCAAAAGTTGAGTAAGGGGTTTTGTAATTTTGGAAAAATCTTTTATGAATCGTCGGTAAAACCCCGCATGACCGAGAAAACTCCGCACCCCTTTGACATTCACGGGTGGCGGTTATTTCTCTATCACCTTAACTTTAGCTTTATCAACCTCGATGCCCTTTTCCGAAATCAAATGACCAAAGACAATACCTTCATTGACCATGAAATGGCACTTTTACCAATTCAAAACAAGGCTAACATCTTCACATTTTTGCAAGACAGGAGATAAATTATACAAACATGACTCAAAGTCTTTCCCATAAACACTAAAATCATCCATAAAAACTTCCATTATGGTTTCTAAGTAATCGGAAAAGACACTCATCATGCAACGTTGAAATGTGGGAGGAGCAATACATAGCCCAAAGGGCATTCTCCTATATGCAAATGTTCCGTATGGGCATGTGAAGGTGGTCTTGTGTTGGTCATCCAGGTGTATCGGGATTTGGAAGAATCCCGAATACCCATCAAGGTAGCAAAAGAATTTGTTAGAGGCAAGCCTCTCAAGCTTTTGATCAATGAATGGTAGAGGGAAATGATCCTTTCTTGTTGCGAAATTTAACTTACGATAATCAATACACATTCGTCAACCGGTGATCTTTCTTGTGGGTATTAGCTCGTTCATGTTATTTTTCGCCACCGTGGTACCTCCTTTCTTGGGTACCACTTGAACGGGGCTAACCCAAAAAGAATCACATATAGGGTAGATGATTTCCGCATCAAGCAATTTCATAACCTCCGCTTTTACAATTTCTTGCATATGAGGATTTAGTCTCCTTTTCCTTAAATGGTGGGTCTATGGTCTTCCTCTAGATGAATCCTATGCATGAAAAAGTCGAGGCTTATACCCTTAAGGTCATCTAGACAATAGCCTATAGCCTTTTCATGTTCTCTTAACACATCAAGCAAACTTTCCAATTGACTATCATCAAGTTTTTCATTGACAATCACGGGTTTGGTTTTAGACTCATCAAGGTAAGCATACTTTAAATTAGGGGGAAGGGGTTTTAAAGATGGAGTTTGTACCTCAACCTCAACCTTTGATGGTTCATTGGGAATAATTTCCACCTCCATTACACTTTCCTCCTCAATCACACTTTCCACCCTCATTGCTTATTCCACCTTGATGGGTTGTGATGATTCTTTGAGGATGCTATCTATCCTCATGGATTGCTCATAGGTGAGCTATTTTTTGTCTAGAGCGGCCTCAAGGAGATCTACTTCCAATGCCCAATGTTTACCGTTGGCCTCACTTACTTCCAAGGCCTCCAATGCATATTGATGAGAGTAAAACTCGCATGGTCCTCTACACAACAATCTATAAGGTCCATCTTGCAAGGTAAACTAAGAGAAAAAGGTGAGAAGTACGTTGAGGAAATGTTTTTCCTTAAGGCAAAGAAAGACACAACTAAAAACAAAGATTAATAACAATTCAATTGAACACCGTCCCTGACAACGGCGCCATTTTGATGGGTCGTGTCGTTGTACGCCCTCAAACAATATTTATACTCTCCACAAACTACCCTTAGTAGAGCGGTAAGTAAAGGTTGGATCCTAAGGGACGGGTATTGGATTAAGCTATCAAATGCAAATTGTTATGCCTTAGGGTGTCATAATTTAGTTTGGATTGATATGGTTATCTAAACTACTAGGCCAGGTAAACAAAAAAAATGAAAAGCAAAGCAAGTAAAGTAAATGGAAATGTAAACAATTGGTGAAAGGCACTAGGGTGTCATGGGTTCATAAGGGAATCATGGTGAGATCACATAAACAAGTTTCATAGATGCAAGGAAATTATTGTTGTAGTGGAATCGAGTTAGTTTATATCTTAAAATTCCTAGGAAGGTTTGGGTCTCGGAGCCGAGTCGGTCAAGACATTACAACACCTACAAGTCGACTTAATTTCTTCCTATTCAACTATATGCATGGTCAAACAAGCCTTCAGTTGGTTTATGTCTTACAAGTCTTGTTGAATGGATAAGAGATTCTTGCTCGGTTGTCAATCAAGCATTTCATGAAGCATAGCATGTGCATAAGTTAAAACTACAACAAGCAAGCAATCATATGAGCTTATTAAGTTAGGATCTACCCCATGATTTAACTCCCCTAATCCCCATTAACCCTAGTTAGAAGACTACTCACTCATGATCATATAAAGCATTCTAACAAGGGTGTCAATCACATTAACAAGTCTAAACATGATGGATGAGTAAAACAATAAATAATAATTAAGCAAAGAGTAAAGAGATTGTACCAAACTTATGATGAACAAAGGGGAAGGAAAGAATAATAGAAGAGAACTTGATTGATGAATGAAGAGTTGTCAATTCTTCAATAAATACCAAATAATCTTCCAATTACCCAACTAGTTCTCAGAATTCTTCAACAATAATTAAGGAAGGGTTAATATGTAATTAAGCTAGTTGATTTCTAATCTACTCTAATGACTTGATTAAGAATTGATGTCTAATCCCCTAGTACAATGGGGTATTTATACTAAGTACAAGTACAAAGTTAACTAAGGGCTTAAATGACGATTAAGTCCCTAAGATGAAGATTAATGCCTTGCAAGTCTTCTAAGGAGACGCTCGACCTGTCCCTGTTGGACGCCCATGCTGTAATGAAATTCATGCGTCTTGCTTGTAGGACGGTTGGGCAGAGACTTGGGACGCCCGTCTTATTCTTTAGGACGCTCGGGCTGAGCTTGGGACGCCTGTCTCTCCTTGCTGATTTCATTTTTCTTCACTTGGCTGCTTCATGATCCGTGGGGATCATTGAGGAGCCTTGGGGGTCCTTCATCGTTGCCCATTTATTTGTTCTATCTACTTAGGCCTTTAGTGTCGGTTTCCTCTTTGATGCTTGGTCGTTAGATGCGATCAATTTAGTCCCATTTTTCCTCCATACATACAAGGCTAGCGCTCCTTCCCTACCAAGGGCACAAAACCTCATAGAATATGCGAAGTAGGAAACATAAGATAGAAACGACCCTAATACATACAAGAAATCATAGGAACGAGGCTAGTTCGGGGACTAAATGTGTGCAAATACGAGTCACATCATTAGCCCTCTAATGACATATATCATCCCTAATGGGGAATGAGAGGTATTTATAATAATACAAGAATTAGAGGCTAATTAGATATTTATGAAGCTTGGAAGGCAAGGTAGGCGTCTGAAGGAGCCGCCCGGATTGGCTGAGGAGCCACCCGGATCCTCCCTTATACTGCTAATCCCTGCCATGGAATCCGCCCGGGTCCTCTATGAACCCGCCTGGATTGGGCTGTTTTGGCCTTGTTCTTCTTCTACTGCACCAGGATCCATGGGGATCCTTCTAGGTAGGGGGAACTTGGTCTAATTTGCCTTTAAGAATTGATACGAGACTTTGGTTTCCATCTCCTCTTTATGCTTGGTCACTAGTGTAGATACCTAGTATTTGTAGAGTCCCCAACAAAAACCCGATGATTATCGGACTACAACATGTTTCGCAAATCGCTACGTTTGATCGACGGTTTGTATAACTGCATGTCGGAAAGCTCGAAAAAGGGTTTGGAAAATGAAAAACATTTCAAAAATACCTGAAGTGTTTTATTGACAATGACGGGGTCACAATGACACTAATTAGAGTCAAACCCGACAAGGGACCAAAAACCGACTCAAAATTCAAATCCCGACTCAACACAAAATCAAAGCCGAGAGCAAACACAAAACACCCACCCTAAATAAAACCCAAACACAAGTTTACACGAATAAGCATGGACAATCAACCACAAAATACATCCTAATAAAACCTAAGATAGAACAAAACAAAAATTCCAAATTTGCAAAAAGGACAGGACAGCCCTTGTATCGCCTAGATGCTCACGCCTGATTGGGTTGCCAGCATGGCCACGTCATCCAAAATGCACAACACCACACATTCCTGTAGATACCCAGTATCTGCCAAGACTCCAACAAACACCTGATGATTATCGGACTATAACATGTTTTGGAATCGTGGCGTTTGATCGACAGTTTATGTACAACTTTACGTCGGAAAACTTAAAATGATTTCGAAAATAAAATATCTCAAAAAATTTCAAAAATACCTGGAGTGTTTAATGCACGACGACGGGGTCGCAATGACACTAACTAAAGTCAAAACCGACACCAGACCAAAAACCGACTCAAAAATTCAAATCCCGACTCCAACAACGAGTCAAATCGAGTCAACCACAAAAAAAAAACATTTCAAACCTTCTACCTTAAGTTTTCCCGGATTCATGTTTGGTCAAGTACAAAACATATGACTGCAAAACCTAGGATAGAATAAATCATGATTGCGTTTGTTGTGAAAGTGACAAGACAACTCGAAGAACCGCGACGTGGCTCGCGCCTCTTTGAGCAGCCCAAGTGGCCACGTCGCTCAAAACTCACACAATCACTCATTCTCCTATAAATACCCCTCAAATGCCCCCCATTTAAGACTTACGCGAGTGTCCGCCCCTTCTTTTCTCCCTTAAAATTCTCGACTCGACTTCTTAAGTCACAATCCGATGCGTATTTACGACCTACCGATCGTAAATACAAGCCTTACACATTGTTTTGTACCGTCATAGTGCATTAAATCACTTGACCGACCATTTCAACCACTACACCATCACTAATATTAAAACACTATTTTACTTGTCAAAACGGTTTTAAACCGAGTTTTTTCCGACCAAACGAGTTGTTGCACTTACGTCGGTCACTCGCCATAACCAAACATGTAAGTATAAGGGTGTAAAAATCCTCTTTTGTTATGTTTCCATTTGTTTCATGACTATAACATGCTAAAACATGCATAACATGAACCAAAATACGAGATAAACGAGCCAAAATCGAGTTTAGGTCTGAGACAGAAGCCCCTTAGGTTGCAGGCTTAACCGCGCCTAAATGGGGTATCCAGGCCAGAACTCAACCGTGTTTGTCTCGTCTTTCCCCTTTAATTCATTCTCATATTTGTAATCGGTCTTTACTATTTCTAATATTTTCGAATCTATTTCATGTTATTTGTTTTAACCATAAAGCATTTTTCACCCTTGTTTCCTCATACCATGACGGTTAAATCCGTGTTTCGGTGATAATATTTGGTTAATGACATTTAAAAGGTATTTTAAAACCTTTTATTTCATTTCATTACATTTTGGGAGGTATTTTAAAGCCTTTCATCATTTCTTTACATTTTCAAAATCAACATATTAGTCACCAACACAAAGTCATCCTTGGTTCTGCATACCATGCCGGATTTTAACCCGGGTACGATGATGAGTATCGACTAATTATATCCAAATGAACTTAAGATAATTAGTTCATAATCATTTTCAAAACTATTCATGTCAAGTTTGTCAAATCGAACCCGACACCGAATATTATCAAAATAATGATGATTATTCGAGTCTAGTTCTTCAAATCAACAAATACGGTCTAAACGACCCTTTCAAACCGAATCGGGTTCAAATACACATCTTTTAACACGTTTTATAACGTTTTCTAATAAGTCAAAACACGGCACATAAACCGTGGGCTGACCCGTGCCTAAACAGGCCCTCCATTTCTCATTTTCAAAACCAGGAAGAGACCCCTTATACCGCCGGCTGGCTCGCGCCTCATGTAGCCGTCTGGTACAGGACCTGTTCCCTTTTCCAGCATGAGTCTAAGACGATCCTGACTCCGGTTAATTCGGATATAGGATGGATCAGATGACTATTTGTTTATTCAAAACTACATTTGCAAAACGCCTTACTAAGACAAATGGATCATGTTATGCACCATAAACCTAATACGGTAAGTGGATGCTTAATTTCCGTCTCGCATGCAAATCAATCATTAATCCAACTCGACATCTTATACTTGATACTTGGATCAAATCAACCGACTTAGAAAGCTCTCACATGTTAGGTTTAAATTATTGGATGCGCATTCATGCATTTAAACCGTTTTATCAACTTTTGCATTCAACCAACCAAGATTGATCAGTAGAGGCCGCTAACGCGGGCGGGATTGGGTGTCTGATTAAAGGGCTTCCCAATACGTACCTTCACCTCTTACTCAGAAACTTTGGATAGTGTACGACCTTATCCAGGGCGTACGAGAGTCATTCTAGAGATAGGATGCTAAAGAGGGACGATTTCCTTATCTTTAGTACCTATGTCAAACGCTGCTTTGTGCTTCGATTTGACCGAGGTATAAAGTGGAATTCGAACGGGTTCCAAGCATCCCACAAATTCTTGGTGGTGACTCCGAACATCTCTAATCATTTCGAGACCCTTACCGAGACAAAACCGACCGATCTAAAACGATCTGGTCGAAAGCATTTTTACGCCGCCGAGCGTGGCTTTCAAAAGACCGCTGCATGTCCACAGATTGGCTTGGCGTGCAGGTGGCCCATGACTATGGACCGGTAGGTGGACCCCTAAATCCACAGACCGAGACGTGGCCCATGTCCATAGATTGGCGACTCCGCTAGGGAAAACTAGGACACTTACGTCTTTGTGATCCCTAGATGGTGAGACTCGAACGAGGTCTTGGTTGGAATGCATTAATTGATATTACGGTCACGGTCGGGTTCCTTGTCCGGACCCATAACCTAACCCTTTTCGACCAATTGGCTCGTCTCGTCGGCATGAGTTTTCTCATCCCCGCGTTTCTCATCCCGATTGAGTCAAGCATACCATTGACGTTACACATTTCTGTTTCGTCAAAGAGCTTTCATCATTTTCGAGCACGAGGCTAGGGCACCCTCCTTACACATTTTGTTTGGATTGGTATCCCTCTCGCAAATCGGGGTTTGATTGCTTGGTGTGTAACCCACCCTTTTAAGCCAAAACCCGTGTCAGCATAATGCATAATATAATGAACTGTGAGTGCTTATGTGCTACTTGATCATAAGTCCTTCCGTGTCATTTTCAAAACTTTCAAAATCACCCTTTTACGCCGTTATAATGGCCGTCTCAAACCTCGGTCTTTTGCCGACCGTTGCACGCCTTTCTATGCCGTCGTAATGACGATTTTCAAACCCGGTTTTTATAACCATTTCAGTACGCCTTTCTAGGCCGTCGTAATGACGATTTTCAAACCCGGTTTTAATAACCATTTCAACACGCCTTTCTAGGCCGTCGTAATGACGATTTTCAATTCCGGTTTTCTACAACCATTTCAACATACCTTTCTAGGCCGTCGTAATGACGATTTTCGAACCCGGTTTTTACAACCATTTCAACACGCCTTTTAGGCCGTCGTAATGACGATTTTCAAACCCGGTTTTTTATAACCATTTCAAATCACCTTTTTACGCCGTTATAATTGCCATGTCTAGACACGGATTTTAACCCGTTTCGCGCCGACAATGGCTCTTTCAAAACCCGAGAAAAGCACACACCCTTTTCTCGAGACATTTTCGGGATCCCGAGGACCATACACCGTCCCCGAGACCTCTTCAAACATTTCAAACCCGATTTTCAAAACATACAATTTTGAATTTCAAAAATCGTCTTGGGAAACAATGCACTGTTTTTCGAGCCGATTCAAACTCAAAACCGTCTTTTGCAAATAAACTTAAGACAACCCTTTCAACTGATCGACTTGCGGAGATCTCTATCTTCGGAAGCCGTCCATTAAAGCGACAAATGAATCTTTTTGAAAATTTCTATTTTCGAAAACTTCAGTCCACCATTCCAATTCCGCCTCGTGTCTATCGAGTCAAAGCAAACGTACTTATGGGTCTTCACTTATGAGTCGTCTCACCACGAGACCCGTCAAATGGCGTCGCGCCGTTATGTTGGACTCGTGTCAAAGGTTCGGTCAAACACCGTCACGTCATAAATCGAGTCAGCACCGAGGAGCCACGCACACACGGTCACCCTCGTCTTGTTGAATCTGATCTTTGTCCCGTCTTTTGTGTTGTCTGCGTTCAGTTTTGGAACCGTGTCGGATTGAGTTGTAATGTGAGCCATTTTTCTGCCTCAGAGCCATGGCCCCATCTTCAACTTCGTTTGTCAACCACAACAACAATGATAACAACAGAGATGTCACGACTGATCAGCTAGCCAGCCTTCTCACCACTCTTAAGGTCACCCTGGATCGCGTCGAGACCCGTATCGATGCCCTGGAGAACAAGGAAACTGGAGAACATAATACTCCACCTCTGACTGAAACTGAGAAAAGGCTAAAACTCTTGGAAGAACAACTCCTAGCCCGGGGCAACAATATCCATCTTGAGAACAACCGAAGGTTTGAACCTGTTGGGGATCAATTACCTGACAACTTTACCCTAATTGATGTGCCTATGTTCAAAGGAGTGGAGAACCCGCTCAATCATATTCGTGCTTTCAAAGACTACATGGCCATTAAAGGGGTCAAACAGGAACTTTTTACCTGGATATTCCCATCCTCCTTGGAACCGATCCCTCGTCAATGGTACTACTCCCTTGATCCGAAAAACCGTACTACTTGGGATGAGGTCGCAGTTGAATTTGCCAAACAATATGCTCACAATGTTTAAATCCAAGCCAATACCCGTACTCTCGAAGTTCTAACCCAGAACGATAAGGAAGGGTTCACCGAGTTCTTAACCCGTTGGAGGAGAGTGAGTACTCAATTGGTCAGCAAGCCGAGTGAATCAACTTTGGTGGAAAAGTGATGTGAACATTATTTGCGCACATTTAGTCCTCTAATTGAACCTATTTTGCATACTTTTATAACATTTCATGACCATTTTATCCGTCAAATGCTTTCTATTTTGCTTTCCTAGTGCATTCTATATGTTTTACAGGAAAGGAGATAATAAGGCGGAAATTCCCGTCTTTCGTTCATATTTGGAAGCTTGTTGACGATATTTGATGAACTAAGTATGAAGAGGAGTCAAGAATGATGACCAAGGAAGTAGAAATAAAGAGTATATAGAGGCATCTTAGGCTAAAAAGCAAGGATGACGAGAAGGAAGGCATTGCATGAAGAAATTGCTCGAAAAACGAACCAAGGGTTACTCCATTGGCTCTGAAAGTATGCTAGATGAAACGGCGTCGAAAAATCAAGTGATCTAGGCTTTTGAATCACTCCAATAGGAGTCCGGATGAGGAAATGACGTCCGTTTTACAATCCGAGTTCAAGTACGGCATGATACAGTTCAACCCGCTCGGGACAAATTCAACCCGCTCGGGTTGAGGCCAGGACGCTCATATTTCGCTCGGGACGAGCATATTGTTGGACAGAAAGTCTTCCCTTGCTACGTGAACCATGATCCGCGCATATTTTTCAAAGACCGGCGAAAAGGAGACCGGAGTCTCTCTTGAGACCGGCAATTCCCTACCTAACAATTAGCATTGTTAAATTACTATTTTACCCTTGCTTAACCTAATGATGCTCTATTATATATACCCCATTTGTAATAATCAAACCATGAAGTTTTTCATTAGGTTAATTCAATCCTTCTTTATATTAGATTAGGAGTAGATTAGAATAGATTACTCGTTAATCTTTCCACAAATTACACATTAATCTTTTCTTAATCAATGTTTAAGTTTATTACTAAGTAATTCAAGTTTATTATTGGGTAATTAGAAGATCATTTGGGTTTATTGGGAGATTGACAACCTTCCATCAATCATCAAGTTCTTCTATTATTCTTTGCATTATTATTTTGAAATCTCCATAGGTATAATTCTCTTAATCCCCTTTTTAATTATTGTTAATCTTTCTTACTTGTTCATCATGTTTGGCCTTGTTAATATGATTGACAACCTTGTTAGCATGTCAAACTTGATATTGAGTGAGTAGTCTCTTAGCTAGGATTAATGGGTAATTAGGAAAACCAACATGGGGATTGATTCATGCTTAATCTAATATGTTCACATGATTAATTTGCTTGCTTGTTGTGATTTCAACTTATGCACATGTTATGTTTGATGAAATGCTAAGCCTATGAATCCTTGCATTTACAACCATCTCTTATCTTTTCAATGAGACTTGTAAAACATAAACCAACTCGAGTCTCATTAGACCATGCATATAGTTGGATAGGGAGGATTAAGTCGACTTGTAGGTGTTGTACAATCTAATCGATTCGGCGCCGGGACCCAAACCTTCCTACGATTGTAAGATATAAACCAACTCGATCCATCACGACAATAATTGCTTGCTTATAATTGAGAACATGTTTGTATGATCAACTCCCATGATTTCCTTATGAACCCATGATATCCTAGCACTTTTTGTCATTTGTTTACATCTTTCCTTTTGTTGCTTGTTTATTGCTTTTATTAAATTAAAATCATCAACCCATTATAATTGTGACAACCCCAAGCACAACCATAATTAGATTGAATAGTTTGAGTAACCACCGTCCCATGGATCGACCTCGACTTATCACTAACTAGTTGTTTGTTGAGTATTATAAATGTGTTTGATTGGATGTGACCCGACGACATCACTCTACATCAAAATGGCGCCGTTGCCGGGGACGGTGTTGTTTATTTGAATTGTTCTTTTGTCTAGTTTTAGTTGTGCTTCTTCTTGAGGAATCTTGGTTTCTTGGGAATTTTATTTCTTGTACTTGTTCTACTTCATATGTTTAACATGCCTACATTCACTTTTTGGCAATATGAAAATGAATCATTTGATAAATATGTTGCAAGATTTGAAGATTATATGACTCATGCTTGGCATCATGGTTTTACTCTTTCAAATTTTGAAGCATGTTGTGTTGTTTATAATGGCATGAACCTTGAGTCCCGCAACTTGGCATTTCACTTGAGTGGTGGTAGAATTTGTGAGATGAGTTGTGAGGAATTTTGGGAATTTGTTGAGTTCATGACCATTCATTGTCTCAAGCAAACTATACATGACATATTTGAAAGTGCTAAGGAAGGTATAGAAGCGATAAAAACCACATTTCAAAAATTCATTGAGGAAAATTATGATGAAAATGAGATTTGTGAGGATGAGACACCTTCCTATAACCTTGAGTCTAACCACTATGTCCACAAATTTACCCCACCTTGGGAAGATGGAGTGCTAGATGAAGAGAGTGATGATGAGGAGGAGTACATTCTTGATTGTGAAACTAATACTTGGATGCCGTCATCCTACTCTTATTGTGTTCCAATGAAATCAACCTCCATGGAATTTGATGTTAATGGGCAATGACAGAATGATATGGATATGAGCTTGAGTGAAAACTCACCCTTTGAGGATGACATATTTGAGGGATACAATTGTGTTGAACTTGGTGAGCCTTGTTACGACAACCCCTTTGATAATGGACCTTGTTGGGATGAGAAATATGATGAGGACATTTGGGAACCCCAAATAGACACCCTTAAAATCACCTTGGATTATAATGAAAGTACTTGCATTGAATGTGGTGATTTTGACTATTTGGAGGATGAGTTGAGTGAATTGCCAAACAACTACCCATTTCATGTTCTTTTCATCCATCATTTCTCTTATGATTTTTGTCATAATATTCTTGACATGCTTGTTCGGTCTCTTACTTGGGCATTATTTCATTGCATAATTTTGTGTTGTTATCCCTGCCTATTTATTTCCCACTCCCAAGAATTTGACCGACTTCTACGCGCTTTGAGTGCTAGTGATAATCTTCCATAAAAATTGTTTATGGATAATCTTTGGTTTGATGGAGTTCCTTAATAACCATTAATTAATTTGTATATATGCATTTAGTGTAGTTTTGCATTTATTTAATTGCATGGGAGATGAAAGGGAGGGATCTCATATTTTAATTGAGTTTTTGAAGGAAATTAATGAAAATGAGAAGATGAAAAATGTTAAGAAATGAAGAAAATGGAAAATTTGGGCTTATGAGTAAGTGTGTTATCAAGAGAAAGGTGTTGGGCCAAAATTTCAAAAAAGATGCGCATCCCGAGACAAATCCGAGCGGATTGAAGGACAAGAAAAGAAAGAAAAGTTCCTGACAAAGAATCCGAGCAGATTTTAAGAAAGACGCTCGTCTTTACTGTCAACCCGAGCGGGTTGAATTTGTCTTGAGCGGGTTCTCAGTCAACCCGAGCGGGTCATATCTGTTCGGAGCGGGTCCACCCTCTGAATGCTGAATTTTCCCAGAATCACGAGCAGAATAATACTATCCCACCCGTGTTCAGCCTATAACCCGTGAATGCCTTGTTTTTCAGCCATAAAATTCACTCTACACTCACCTACCATCTTCATCTTCTACCTTCTACCTTCAAGCTCAACCTCAACTCACAAAACTCACCCAAATAACCATAAAATCCAACCAAATCACCATCAAATTATTCTAAAAATCATTCCAATCCATTTCTACATAATAAAAACCAACTTTCCAACCTTCTATTTGCTCAAAATCACCCATTTTCATCATTTCAAAAATTGGAGCTCCAAAAATCCGTGAGGAACAATTGATTTTCGGGTTTGATTTTTGCCTTCTAGCTTCACTACATTGCTTTTAGTGTTCTAGTAAGGCATTTTCAAGGTTGTTTGGCTCGTATTTGTGAAGATTTGTGGCATTCTTGAGTAGTGATACTTGGTGGATTTCAAGACTACAACAATGAATTTTTGGGGCAAGAGTAAGGCTACTACTTCTAAGGGATCAAAAAGAAGGAAAGGAAGCAATTCTAATGCTCCACCGGGGTTCCAAATGCAAGAACAGGAGCTATTACCGGAGATTGAGCAACTTGATGATTTCCCGGAGGTAGTATTCATCAAAAATGAGCATAGGAGGCGATTTTTGAAACTACTTGGTAAGGAGTTCGAACCCACTTGTTTCATTTGTCGTCAAACTTTGGATAAACTTGGTATTAAAGGACGAACCGAGTCCTTATTTAGAGAAATGGGTCTTGAGACTTTATTTAATATGCATGAGGAAACATATCTTAGCCTCACCTTGGAATTCTTGTCTAGTCTCAAAGTATTTGAAGGAGAGACATATGGGGTGTCTTTGGAATTTAGGTTGTGTAATGAGACACATCAATTACATTTGGGTACCTTTGGTGAAATTTTTGGACTTGTGATTCCCGAGACCGACCTTGAAATGCCCGTGGGGTTCACGGAGTCACATTTGTGGAGAGCAATCACCGGGTTGGAATTAGAGGGTTTTAAGAGGTGTCATCCCTTTTGCATTCATCGCCCGGTTATTAGGATGTGGCATCAATTTATAGCGGGGACTATTCATGGTAGAAGTGACACGGGATGTGTGAGTCAACTTGACATGACTTTTCTTGAGTCATATTTGAATGTCCAAGGTTTGCCAAAGTACAATTTTAATCCGGCTCTTGAATTACTTGTCCGACTTCGAAATCTATCAAGGGGTGCGACAAAATCAAAGGGAATTGTGATGGGTGGTCTTGTGACTAGGATGGCCGATGTTTTATGTCCGGGGTTTAATGATGATGGGAGGTATGTGGCTCTACCCGGAGATACTTTACTTGATGAGAAAGTTATCTTTAGGCATCACAAATGGTGCAAATATAATGATTTGGGAGGTATTGATTGGTACACCAAGGGAAGCACTACATTCACCCTTCCTTGTTGGGACCTTCCTCCTATCACACCTAGGTCGAGTTACCTTACACCTATGCCGAGCTACCTCCTCCCCATTGAGAGGATTGGGGTTCCACCACCTAGGAGACGTGAGGAGGCACCTCCTACTCCTTCCTATGCACCACCACCGTCCCAAGGTCCGAGCCTTGGATTTCAACCATTCCTTCATGGTGTTCGGCCCTCTTATGCGGAGATACCTCCATACCCCCATGTCTACCGACCCTTTTCACCTCCTCCCCCTCGCCCGTGTAGCCCGCCTTCGGCAATGGATATATTGATGGGTATGATAAGCAACATGGATGTTAGGATGCACCGAGGGCAGAAAGACAACTATTTGGCCCTTTATCCTCAATATTATCATATGGCACAACAAGGGTTTATTGATCCTAATGGTCCTAGGCCTTCTTGAGTGCAACCTCACCTTGTGTTCCCAAACCAAGGTATGAATGAAGATGACCAAAGAGGAGGAGAGGAAGAAGAAGAAGAAAGTGAAGATGATGATAGCCTTAATGATAGAGGCTTTGATTGAGATCGTGATTGTAAGACCCCTCTTTCCCTATTTCTCATGTATAGTTTGCATTGTAATATATCTCACATTATTAGATTAGTTTGCATTGTATTTATCTCACATGATTCATATAGTTAGTTGCATATAGACTAGAATTCATGCATAATCACTAATGACCAAACCTATTTCTTTCTACACTAGAAATAGTGTTTAAATCGGTTTGGGGAGGTTTGATCATAGGTGACCATAGTAGACTAGAAAACATGCATCACATAGTATAGCTTAGATTGCATTCATTTGTTATATATGTCATATAGAATTGCATTTAGTTAGAGCATACATTCATTCATATCATATCATTGCATTTGTACTTCAATTTCCATAAAATCAAAATTTCAAAAACATGTTTTCCTTTTTATTCCTACTCCTACATGTACATTGAGGACAATTTTCAAAATAAAGTGGGGGATGGGAATTTATATTCCAAAAATGCATAAAAATTGAAAAATTTCGAAAAATCACAAAAATATGTCTTTTAATTTCATAAAAACAAAATCCATAAAAAATTGAAAATTTCAAAAACCAAAAACATGTTCTTTTAATTTAGTAGTGTAGAATTGTATATACTTGTGCTTTTGTTCTCTTCTCACATAGATACAACACTATATTTGAGGCATTAGCAAGGGAAAATGAAGACCGCTTGGTATGATCGCTCTAATCTCTATTTCCCTTCCATTTCTTTTTCATTATTCATATGAGGAAGATGGGGTTACATGTCAAGGAGGATGTGGTGTATTTTGTTGTTGCGGTTTTTGTATCTATGTGTTGTTAAGAGTTGCATTTAGTTTATAGGACATACTAGTAGGTAGAGTCATATGCATTAGGATGTATAAATGTTAATTGCATCATGGCATGTAGTTTGCATGTTAGAAAATTTTTTGTGAAACCGTCTACTTGGGAAGCTTGACAAGTGTATATAGGCCCTAGTAGATGCTTTTTCTTCTTAAGACTTTGCTTATTAGAATACTTGTAAAACACCCTAGGATGTGTCATAATAGTATCCTTTGACCCATGGATTAAGGCCTAGTCAAGAGTACCTTATGGTGTGATAAGTCCTTGGCTACCGTTTATTCCAAGGTGACCCTTGAAACCATGCAACCATCATTCATCCATGTTCTGCCACATTTTGTCATCAAAGGGAATGGGCACAAAAAGAAATTGTTCAAAAGTTTGAGTTCAAGAAAAGAAATGAAAAGTGAAAGAAAGTTTGCAAATTGCATCAAATAAAAAGAGGAGCAAAAATAGACTCCTAAAGCTTCAAATATAAGCACGCTCCGTACAAATGGGGTGACTTTGAAAATTTTCAAAAGAAATGCAAAGAAAAGTTGAAAGTCGTCAAGTATTGAAATGCCAAAAATTAAAAGAAATGGCAAAAGAAAGTGTTCTCAAATGTTATATGCCACAAGAAATTGGGTGGAAAAACAACAACAAAAGCAAACTCCCAAAATGAAACTCAAATTCTATCGATCCCTTTATCCATCGTATCCATTTTTGTGCATGGTAGAGAGGGGATGACCCTTCTTCTTGTCTAGGCAAGAGGGGGAATTTCGCGATCCTCCAGTGTTTCTAACACCATAGGGAGTCTACTCTTGACAAAAGCATTTAACGATTGAGGACAAAGGTACCCTAGCTTGACACAACTTGGAGGTGATTTATTGGTATCCTTCTAGGCTTAGTAGTTTGAAGAAATTGCATCTATGAAGGAGTGTGTACCCTTGAATTGCTTCCCTTGTAGATAATTTCCGTCACTTAGATGAGGAAAGTGGCTATTCTTTTGTAGATGCATCCATTACTTGATTTTGTGTGCTTTATTGAATGGATGTGTCGCCATTTTGGCAAGACCCACCTTACCTTGCAAGAAGGCATCCTACCTCATGGTTGTCTTGTTGTGAGTTGAAGGGGCGGAGTGAGACCCGTTAATTGTCTCATATCGGTTATATAGTAGGATAGTTTAAATAAAGGTCTAGTTTTTGTCACCTCTTTACTCGGGACGAGTAAAGGTTCGGTTTGGGGATATTTGATATGAATATTATTTTCGCACATTTAGTCCCCTAATTGAACCTATTTTGCATACTTTTATAACATTTCATGACCATTTTATCCGTCAAATGCTTTCTATTTTGCTTTCCTAGTGCATTCTATATGTTTTATAGGAAAGGAGATAATAAGGTGGAAATTCCCGTCTTTCGTGCATATTTGGAAGCTTGTTGACGATATTTGATGGACTAAGTATGAAGAGGAGTCAAGAATGATGACCAAGGAAGTAGAAATAAAGAGTATATAGAGGCATCTTAGGCTAAAAAGCAAGGATGACGAGAAGGAAGGCATTGCATAAAGAAATTGCTCGAAAACCGAACCAAGGGTTGCTCCTTTGGCTCTGAAAGTATGCTAAATGAAACGGCGTCGAAAAATCAAGTGATCTAGGCTTTTGAATCACTCCAATAGGAGTCCGGATGAGGAAATGACGTCCGTTTTACAATCCGAGTTCAAGTACGGCATGATACAGCTCAACCCGCTCGGGACAAATTCAACCCGCTCGGGCTGAGGCCCAGGACGCTCATATTTCGCTCGGGACGAGCATATTGTTGGACAGAAAGTCTTCCCTTGCTACGTGAACCATGATCCGCGCATATTTTTCAAAGACCGGCGAAAAGGAGACCGGAGTCTCTCTTGAGACCGGCGATTCCCTAACCTAACAATTAGCATTGTTAAATTACTATTTTACCCTTGCTTAACCTAATGATACTCTATTATATATACCCTTTTGTAATAATCAAACCATGAAGTTTTTCATTAGGTTAATTCAATCCTTCTTTAGATTAGATTAGGAGTAGATTAGAATAGATTACTCTTTAATCTTTCCACAAATTACACATTAATCTTTCCTTAATCATTGTTCAAGTTTATTATTAAGTAATTCAAGTTTATTATTGGGTAATTAGAAGATCATTTGGGTTTATTGGGAGATTGACAACCTTCCATCAATCATCAAGTTCTTCTATTATTCTTTGCATTATTATTTTGAAATCTCCATAGGTATAATTCTCTTAATCCCCTTTTTAATTATTGTTAATCTTTCTTACTTGTTCATCATGTTTGGCCTTGTTAATATGATTGACAACCTTGTTAGCATGTCAAACTTGATATTGAGTGAGTAGTCTCTTAGCTAGGATTAATGGATAATTAGGAAACCCAACATGGGGATTGATTCATGCATAATCTAATATGTTCACATGATTAATTTGCTTGCTTGTTGTGATTTTCAACTTATGCACATGTTATGTTTGATGAAATGCTAAGCCTATGAATCCTTGCATTTACAACCATCTCTTATCTTTTCAATAAGACTTGTAAGACATAAACCAACTCGAGTCTCATTAGACCATGCATATAGTTGGATAGGGAGGATTAAGTCGACTTGTAGGTGTTGTACAATCTAATCGATTCGGCTCCGAGACCCAAACCTTCCTAGGATTGTAAGATATAAACCAACTCGATCCATCACAACAATAATTGCTTGCTTATAATTGAGAACATGTTTGTATGATCAACTCCCATGATTTCCTTATGAACCCATGATATCCTAGCACTTTTAGTCATTTGTTTACATCTTTCCTTTTGTTGCTTGTTTATTGCTTTTATTAGATTAGAATCATCAACCCATTATAATTGTGACAACCCCAAGCACAACCATAATTAGATTGAATAGTTTGAGTAACCACCGTCCCATGGATCGACCTCGACTTACCATTAACTAGTTGTTTGTTGAGTATTATAAATGTGTTTGATTGGATGTGACCCGACGACATCACCCCCATCAAAAAGTTCGTTAACAATCTCCGCCCAGTGTATGCCAACTTACTAGGGTATCAAAATATTAAGACCTTCCAAGACCTACAAATTCTGGGGACACGTATTGAAGATGACCTCCGGAAGGGCGTCTTGGCCAAGACTACTGGCAGAGGCTACCAGGGATCCACATCAACCGGATCTCGCCCTTACGGCCAAACGAACAAAATTGATGAAGTCAACCTCGTGGAACCATCTGCTAAGAGAGCCGAGCGCCCCTAAAGAGTGTTCACTAATATTGGGTCAACTTATGCAAGCTCTCTGAAGAGGCTCATGGACCAGGGGAAGTTACAACCGATCGGACCCACCCCGGATCCGGCCGATGCTAAGAAATCCCGCTTCTGGAACCCCAATGCCTATTGTCAGTACCACCAAGGGAAAGGGCATGATACCGATGTTAGATTCATTAATCTCATTATATAACATATTCATATATGTGACATTTTAATTTAGTCATAAAATTAAAACTAGATCTTATGCATGCAAACAAAAATAGACAAGAGAAGAAATCGTCTTTCTTACTATGGAATTTCGGATTAAAGGGCATAAGTAAGATCTCCTTCTTACTTGTTCTTGAGCTTTCCTTAAAGTGGATGAACAAAGGATCCGAAATAGAATCCCTCCCAAATGTGAATACCCAAAGAAATCCCTTAATAACTAATATTATTTGTACTAGAAATAACACTAATCTTACTAAAATTTGACCCAAAATATTTATTTTGGTCTCTTGCAATTTCGGTCAAGAGGAAGGAATTTTTTGGAGATTTTATCTCTCTAATTTTTCATAAGATGTAGAGAGTGGTATATTTCTAAAACACTAGAAATATTATATGAGGTAATGAATAATTAAAGAGAAAACATTAGTCTTTCTCTAGTGGGAATACCGGTTGCGGTATGGGTCATAGGGGAGCCAATGCATGAAAAAATTGCTCTTCTCAAAAGCTAGGTATGCATGGCTACTAGCTAGATTTAATTATTGTGTTTTTCAGTTAAGATAAAACACAATATAAATCTTATACTCCCTCCCTTATTTCGGTACACCTAAAATAAAATGGGTAGTCCATTTTATTTTGTCACTTGTTAATTTTGTCACATGTAACATATTACTTGACATGTCACATTGTAATATATTTTAAACATATTAAACATCAACATACTCATAAAATATGTTATTTACAAAATCGACTAGTAATTCGTAATTACTTGTACCAAAACGGTTTATCAAATTATAAATTACAACGTCTTGTTTTTATAATAAATTATTCATTCAATTTCGATTTCAATTGTTTCGTAAACAATAATTTTATCCAAGTAATAAAACAATTCGATTACTTAGACCGTATCTAATATAATCGAATTATAATAAGACACGTTAATCTCACTCACAAATCATCCGTCAATTTTAAGCAATTTAATTAACTCGTATCGGCATACGATTAATTAAATAATCAATTAAGGGTATTTCCCTATAGGTATGACCTAAGGGGATCAACTAATCACCACCGTCGCACATCAGTAATGTCAAACTCTAGTCAGCCAATCATTACCGATATGTGTGGACCAGTTGACTGTAAAATTTTACATCCCACATGTATTCTTAAAATGAGATTTAAACATGTGATCATTATGATCTACAGTTGTGATCGCATTATTGTCGGAGGACACATATTCCAACAATCTCCCACTTATCCTCGACAAGTGTGCGTCACCAATTCTCTTGTCCTATTACTATCTCCCACTCAATGCAAGGTGTCTTTCGGGTCGTACTTGCAAGTGATCATATCGAGAGTGGTTTCCTCGATCTGGAGAATAACTGATTGACCGGAATTATCTATCATAGATACCTTCCGAGCGTGGCCACGCATTTCCAGTTCATTACTCCTCGAGTGGCCCTGAGATATTGTTATAACCCTGACAAGGGGTGGACAATTCCTATTGCACTTATTCCCTTCGACTAGCCACAACCATCATAACCCAAAATATGCCCATTTGACCCCATTTACGAAGGTCGTAGTAACATAAATCAAAGTTAATCAAATCGTGCCACCTTAGGCGAACAGTCTTTAGTCAAAAGAATCGACTCATTAGAATACTATAGTAGCTCTCGCCACGACCAGGCTATATAAATTTGCGAGAACTCTATAAGCGGTCATTAGCCCGACAAAGTGTTCTAACGACTTGATGCCTATGTGATCGACTAGTCATTCTCATATGACTTTATGGCACTTGAACTTGCCATCAATCGCATCACACTCTAGTCACTTCGAGACGTCACCTCATACAAATGACTATGGGCGATTACTATGTCAATTTAGTTCACTTTAATGGGGTTCAATCTTGTCTCCAAAACCCATTTGAATATGACAAAGTAATGGAAAAATAAAAGACAAATGTGATTATGCATATGATCAAATAAAACAACTCTTTTATTTATATCAAAATCTAACATAAAACGGGCATGCGTTTGAGTCCCATGGACGCAACATGTCCATCATGCTTAGCCTGCGATAAAGGCTTGGTGAGCGGATCAGCTATGTTATCATCCGTCCCAACCTTACATATCGCAATTTCCTTTCTTTCAATGAAATCTCTAATTACATGATATTTTCTAAGTACATGTCTAGATCTATTACTAGACTTTGGCTCTTTAGCTTGGAAGATCGTCCCACTATTATCACAATAGACACTGATGGGATCATTGGCGGTGGGTACTACTCTTAGACCTTCCGTGAATTGCCTAATCCATACAGCTTCCTTGGCAGCTTCTGATGCTGCAATCTACTCAGCCTCCGTTGTTGAATCCGCAGTCACAGCTTCCTTGAAGCTTCTCCGGCTAACGGCACCACCATTGAGCATGAAAACGAAACCAGCTTGTGATTTCATATCATCTCTATCCATTTGAAAACTTGAGTCCGTGTAACCATTAACACGGAGCTCGGTGTCTCCTCCAAACACTAAGATAGAATCCTTAGTTCTTCTCAAGTACTTAAGGATGATCTTGACGTCTATCCAGTGACTCTCACCTGGATTTCCTTGATATCGACTCGTCATGCTCAAGGCATACGAGACATCAGGACGTTTGCATATCAGGGCTTACATGATTGATCCAACAGCGGAAGCATAAGGGATCAACTTCATGCGTTCAACATCATGGGGTTCGGAGGGTGATTGAGACTTGCTCAATATCGTCCCAGTTACCATAGGTACCAATCCCCTTTCGATTTGTCCATCTTTGAACGTCGAAGAATCTTATCAACATAAGATTCTTGACTTAGTGCCAATATCCTCTTGGATCTATCTCTATGGATCCGGATACCTAATATGCGTTGTGCCTCTCCTAAATCCTTCATTTGTAAATGGTTACCTAACCACTTCTTAACAGAAGACAACATTGGAATGTCATTTCCAATGAGTAGTATGTCATCGGCATACAAGATTAGGACCACAACATTGCTCCCACTAAATTTCATGTATAAACATGGTTCCTCAACACTTCGAGTGAAACCATTCTCTTTTATCACATGATCGAATCGATGATTCCAACTTCTAGATGCTTGCTAAAGACCATAAATGGATCTCTTATGTTTGCACACTTTGTTAGGATTTTTAGGATCGACAAAACCTTCGGGTTGTATCATGTACACCTCCTCTTCTAAATACCCATTTAGAAAAGCGGTTTTGACATCCATTTGCCATATTTCATAATCATGAAATACGGCAATCGCTAACAAAATCCGTATGGATCTTAGCATGGCTACGGGGGCGAAGGTTTCGTCAAAATGAAGACCTTGGACTTGGGTAAATCCTTTTGCCACTAGCCTAGTTTTGTAGACATCATCATGTCCTTCTATGTCATTCTTGACCTTGAAAATCCATTTGCATTGAAGACGTCTTGCCCCTTTAGGCAAATCCACCAAGTTCCAAACTTGGTTTTCATGCATAGAATCCATTTCGGACTTCATGGCTTCAAGCCATAAAGAGGAATTTGGACTAGAGATTGCGGCCTTGTAGGTGGCAGGCTCGTCACTTTCTAAAAGCAACACATCGAGTGTTCCCTCTTCTTTGATAAGTCCCACATATCGATCGGGATGGCGAATAACTCGGCTCGTTCTTCTAAGTGGAGGAGGAACAACCGCGTTAGATGATGAAGCAACATCTTCTTGCGTCTCTACTTCGGTTTGTGGCTCTTGAACTTCATCAAGTTTAAAATTTCTCCCACTCTGTCTCTTAGAAATAAATCTCTTTCTAAGAAGACAGCCTCACAAGACACAAACACTTTGTTTTCTTGAGGTTTATAGAAGTAGTAACCTCGGGTGTTAGAATAGCCTACAAAGGTGCATTTTTCAGATCGTGGGGCTAGTTTATTGTCATTTTTAGTCTTGACATAAGCATTACATCCCCAAATTTTCATGTAGGATAGATTAGGAACTCTTCCTTTCCATATCTCAAATGGAGTTTTCTCGGTGGCTTTGGTGGGACAATTGTTCAAAGATCTTATTGCGGTTTGAATCGCAAAACCCCAAAACGAGTTCGGTAACTCGGTTTGACTCATCATGGATCGAACCATATCAAATAGGGTTCGACTCCTCCTTTCGGCAACACCATTGAGTTGTGGTGTTCCGGGTGGAGAAAGTTGTGATATAATACCACAACCTTTCAAGTGTGAATCAAATTCAAGGCTAAGATATTCTCCACCACGATCGGATCGTAGTGCTTTTATCTTTTTGTTCAATTGGTTCTCTACTTCATTTTGAAATTCCTTGAATTTCTCAAAAGCTTCACTCTTATGTTTCATTAAATAGATATACCCATATCTACTCAAGTCATCGGTGAAGGTTATGAAGTAGTCATAATTTCCTCGAGCGGTGATACTCATTGGTCCACACACATCGGTATGTATGGGTCCCAATAGTTCACTTGCTCGAGTTCCTTTACCGCTAAAAGGATTACGAGTCATTTTGCCAAGAAGGCAATATTCGCATGTTCCATATGATTGATAATCAAATGGTGTAATCACATTAGTCGAAATTAATCTTTTGATGCAATTCTCGTTTATGTGACCTAATCGACAATGCCAAATGAACGATTCATCTGAATCACTTGATTTGAGTTTCTTTGATTGAATGTTGTAAATGTCATTAGTCGGATTCGAGGTTTCTAAAATGTAAATGCCATTAATGGAAGGAGCTTGGCCTATAACCAAGTCGTTCCTTGAAATAGTACAACAATTGTTTTTAATGACAAAACAAAAACCGTCCATGTCCAACATAG
Source organism: Silene latifolia (assembly GCF_048544455.1). Lineage (NCBI taxonomy): Eukaryota > Viridiplantae > Streptophyta > Magnoliopsida > Caryophyllales > Caryophyllaceae > Silene > Silene latifolia. The sequence goes on along the minus strand of NC_133534.1, from coordinate 139,363,406 downwards.
CGATTGAAATAATGTTTTTAGAAAGTGTAGGCACATAAAAACAATTATGTAAATACAACTCAAATCCATTAGGCAAAGCTAATACATAAGTTCCCTTGGATTCGGCCGCTACTCGAGCTCCATTTCCAAGGCGTAGATCCACATCTCCTTTGCTAAGCCTCTTCACGTCTCTTAACCCCTGTAAATGATTACAAAGGTGAGAACCACAACCGGTATCCAGTACCCATGTCGTAGTGGAAGTATAATTTACATCAATAACATAAATTTCCATAGGAATTTTACCTTTTGGAACGATGATTCCTTCCCTTATATTTCGCAAACATACGGGATAATTCCTAAGCCAATGTCCCTTGCCATAGCAATAATGCATTCATCTTCAACTTGCTTGAAGTTTTTCCCTTTCTTTCCCTTCTTCTTGAACCTTTTGCCCTTGGAAGCAAGAACTTGATTGCTTGAGCTCCCACTAGTTTTGGCATCTTTCTCTTCCAAAGACAAAGATCCTATAGATTTTATGAGGCGGTCTTCCTGAGACCGGCTCACAAGAGATCTTGTAGTAGTAGGAGGTTTAGAAGAAGTGATGAAGTTTATGTTTCCATCCGAACCTATCCCAAAGGAAAGTTCTCTAGTAGTGTCGAAATCATTGTTGAAGCAAACGTCGTCAAAAACATTGTGGCAAGACTCAATAGTTATCGGTGTAGTAGCGTTTGATGGATTCATTGTAATGAACTACAAGTATGGAGGAAAAGGAAATATTAACATTTGTCATTTTTAATCATACTTGTAAATAATTTTAACAAGATATGAGCATTTATATAGTGACCTCTACCCAGCTATTATAAATGATTCCAAGACCCAAATTCATATTAACTTAGGCATCGGTAAAGCCGAATACAACCCTTATCAATATAACTCGGTGGATTAACTCTTTAATCGATTCTACTTTTAGAACTCTTGGTCGATAAAATTACATTAATATTTATCTTTAGCCCGAAACACATCTGGAAACCGTCGAGAATACTTTCGTTGAGTTCAACCCAAATTTCGAATAAATGTGTCCATGATCCAAATTTACATCAACTTGGGCATCGGTAAAGCCGAATACAACCCTCATCTTTATAAATTCGGTGGGTAGACATTTATCACCCACTTCCCCTACGTAGCAAGGTTTGTACCCCGGTAAAGCCGAGTGCACTCCCTCACGAAATAGGTTTTCATGGTTTCTAATTTTTGGTAAGGCTAAGTCTCAATTGTTTCTTTTTGCGAGAGGTCATTTCAATTTATTATCTATCACGTTTTAAGTGGACTAAAGCGGTGAACTACGATAATTGTAATTGACACGGTCGATATACTCGATTAATATGCATGTTTAGTTATGGCGATTTAGCGATGCATGCAACATATAAATAAAATGCAAAGCATAAAAAAAATCCTAGTATGACCTTCCTAAAATAGTAAATCTAATAAACTATTACAAATTCGGAAACCAACTCCTTTGGTCCCTTGAACTTCGGTCTTGGCACGCATTTTAAGGAAACACTTCTTTGATGGATGGCCTTCTCGAGTGGCACCGTCTTCAAGGAACTCCGGAATAAATAAATTACATAATAAATTACATAATTTCTTATTATACATTTGTAATTAAAATAAAATAAATCTATTAAATTACAAAACGGTGATACGAGATCACAATAAATTACAACCGAATCGATATTCCCATACATTTTGGGTAATACCAATTTAAAAATTAAGGCCATACTAAGTAAAATTACATAATTCAAAAATTACATAAAAATAAAATATGACAATCATAAATAAAATGCAGCATTATAATATGTATGAACATGCCCAATTTTATGCAAAATCGCCTTTAAGGAGCCAATATCGTATATTAATCGGTTTTTACGGATTTGCGTGATTTAACCTTTTAAAAATCACAATAATTACATAAATTCATATTTATGTACAAGTTAATTACCCTAACCAACTTAGGACTCAAAAATTAGTCTCCACTAACATTTTGACAATAATTAACCTAGATTTCTTAATATTGTTCATAAATGGACCTAAAATACAAAATTATGCCATAAACTTCAAATTAAATCATAAAAATTTCAAATAATTTCAAAATTTGAAATTTAAACTCATGAACATTCTGGAAAAATACCATGACACTCATAGTATTCAAAATTTAGGTTAAAAATTTCGAAAATTTATCGAGAAAAACAATGTTGCGGTTTATCGGATTTATCAATTTTGACCCTAAAAATATAAGAAAAATTATATTCATCAACTTTTCACTTTTAGATCTGAAATATATGATAACATGCAACATGTGACGTTTTTCCTTAGTCATGAAGTATGTTTTAGCATTTTTACTAATTAAAGTCACTATTTATGTGATTTTTCATCAAAAATTCATAAATCATGCATAAAGACTTCATTATAGCCAAATATTTTACACACATCTTGTAAAATTTCATCTGACAACATACTAAATTTCCATGACCAGATTCGAAATATAACTCATATTAACCTATTTTCCCATTTAAATACGATTTGAACATGAAAAATCCATATTTCGAGCAAAACAACTCATTTTATTATGAAAATGTACAGGCCATCAGTAAATAAATTATGTGAAAATATATCCAAAAACCACTGAAAAAATCGAAGTTTAGCTATTTTTAGACCAAAAAATGACATTTTTATCATAAAAATCACATTTTAATGCCATTATTATATAAAATGAACAATAAAATCCATAAAAAACCAAAATATCCAAAATACATTTTAGGACCAGAAACTTTAACATGCAAATAAATTTCGTGATATTTCATAATAAACACAAATTTATAAGTTTTGTTTGTTAATCTTATAACTCGGAAAAACAATAACCGATTTGCATGCAAACAACCTAAGGCACATGATACCGCTTGTTAGAATCATTAATCTCATTATATAACATATTCATATATGTGACATTTTAATTTAGTCATAAAATTAAAACTAGATCTTATGCATGCAAACAAAAATAGACAAGAGAAGAAATCGTCTTTCTTACTATGGAATTTCGGATAAAAGGGCATAAGTAAGATCTCCTTCTTACTTGTTCTTGAGCTTTCCTTAAAGTGGATGAACAAAGGATCCGAAATAGAATCCCTCCCAAATGTGAATACCCAAAGAAATCCCTTAATAACTAATATTATTTGTACTAGAAATAACACTAATCTTACTAAAATTTGACCCAAAATATTTATTTTGGTCTCTTGCAATTTCGGTCAAGAGGAAGGAATTTTTTGGAGATTTTATCTCTCTAATTTTTCATAAGATGTAGAGAGTGGTATATTTCTAACACACTAGAAATATTATATGAGGTAATGAATAATTAAAGAGAAAACATTTGTCTTTCTCTAGTAGGAATACCGGTTGGGGTATGAGTCATGGAGGAGCCAATGCATGAAAAAGTTGCTCTTCTCAAAAGCTAGGTATGCATGGCTACTAGCTAGATTTAATTATTGTGTTTTCCACTTAAGATAAAACACAATATAAATCTTATAATCCTTCCCTTATTTCGGTACACCTAAAATAAAATGGGTAGTCCATTTTATTTTGTCACTTGTTAATTTTGTCACATGTAACATATTACTTGACATGTCACAATGTAATGTATTTTTAACATATTAAAAATCAACATACTCATAAAATATGTTATTTACAAAATCGACTAGTAATTCGTAATTACTTGTACCAAAACGGTTTATCAAATTATAAATTACAACGTCTTGTATTTATAATAAATTATTCATTCAATTTCGATTTCAATTGTTTCGTAAACAATAATTTTATCCAAGTAATAAAAAAATTCGATTACTTAGACCGTATCTAATATAATCGAATTACAATAAGACACGTTAATCTCACTCACAAATCATCCGTCAATTTTAAGCAATTTAATTAACTCGTATCGGTATACGATTAATTAAATAATCAATTAACGGTATTTCCCTATAGATATGACCTAAGGGGATCAACTGATCACCACCATCGCACGACAGTAATGTCAAACTCTAGTCATTCAATCATTACCGATATGTGTGGACCAGTTGACTGTAAAATATTACATCCCACATGTATTCTTAAAATGAGATTTAAACATGTGATCATCATGATCAACAGTTGTGATCGCATTATTGTCCGAGGACACATATTCCAACAACCGAAACCTGCTTCAAACTCAAACACATCATCCAAGACATGATTGAGAAAGGGGATTTGCCTCTAACCCCGCCAACTAAGCCGAACAACAAAAATAACCCTTTAGGAATCCACGCCATCTCCGACGATGAGCCGACTCTGGACTGCTCTCACCTCATCCTGCCAGTTGATGACGAGGTGAATGCTTTGGAGAAAGATCCCTCAAACGGAGTATTTGTGTTCAGTGCTGCCACTATGCTCACTATGTTTCAACAGGTTGAGGAAGACATAGCTAGTCTCTCCGAAAGGATCACCCGACTTGACAATGCCTACCGTCGACTTATCTTCAATCCTCCACCACCGCGCCCAAGGGAGAATTCCCCAAGCGTTCAAAACTACCCGCACCAGGATGGATTGCTCCCACGACCATTCTGGCATGCACCTCACGAAAATCACCCTCACAATAACTACCCTCACAATAACTACCCTCATAAAAATCACCCTCACAAAAATCACCCCGACAAAAATATTCCTCACAAAAATTACCCACCGAAGAATACCCCTCCAAGGTGCCTTCGAGATCCGGAAATTAATGGCATCTGGAGAGATGATGTTGAAGATGTCTATATCATCCCAGGGAAAGAGAAACGGGTGAAAGAAATCGGACACCTTACCCGATCCGGACGCCCCTATCAGAACCCGAACAATCCAACGGTCGTTCCAACTACGAATGACCAAGTCGTCCCAGAGGTAGACACTCAAACAAGGGCTCCTGAGAATTCGATCCTCAAGCAGCTTCAGAAGGCAAAAGCCGAGATCTCAATCTGGCAGCTGATTGCAACATCCTTTGAACATCGGCTGGCTTTGCTACAGGTCTTGGGAAAGCTAACCGTGCCCTCCACCTCATCCCTAGAAGAAATAGTGGCACATATGACGAGGGACGCCCCTGATCTGAAAAACCCAGTCGTTTTCTCTGACGAGGATATCCCTTCGTTCGGAGCCAATCATAACCTGGCCCTGTATATCACCGTACAATGTCTCAAGAAGAATGTGCCCATGGTACTTGTAGATGACGGATCCGCGGTGAATGTCATCCTTCTCAAGACTGCTCACAAGCTGGGTATTAAGGAAGATGATTTGGTCCCAACAAACCAAGGAGTACGCGCCTATGACGGCACTCGTCGCAAGGTTGCAGGGCTTATCACTTTGACTGTCGCAACCGGACCACTGGAAAGGCAAACCAGTTTTCAGGTGGTCGACATCGACGCCTCTTTCAATATGCTCTTGAGACGTCCCTGTATTCACGCCGTCAAGGCAGTTACCTTGACTCTCCACCAGAAAATCAGGGTCCCCTTCAACGGGAAAACAATCTAAATTCCTGCCTCCTCGATCAAAGTTGTCATGAGAGATGGAATAGCCTCCCAAGCCATTGAGGAGGATGACAATGAAATGTGGGGTTTCCAAGCCGTGAATGCCATAAATGATGAATCAACACCCTTTGATTGTGACCCGTTTGCTAACCTCACCGTCAACCGTATCATGATGCGTCAGGGTTACTTCCCGGGCTTACCCCTCGATCCACTGAAAGATACCTTGCCTCCCTTCAAACAGGCTAAGGTCCCCAACATCCCCTTTGGACTAGGATATGAACCTACCGATGACGATATCCAGGAGATGAACCTCCTAGTCCGAAAACGCAAGAAGCACGAAGTTATCCTCCGTCTCTATCATCTGACTCTCAACGGATACTTTGTCCCCGAGGGAGAGTCCGAGCTCTACCATGGCTTTCAGGAGCCAATCTATGACTCTGTGGCCAGGGCTAGGTACCCGGGAGTGGAAGTCTTCCAGGACTGCTACTTCATCCCCGACAACATCGAAGCTGCATCAACTGAGTCTATGCCGTCACCATGCCTCGACGGACAAGCTGTCACACTCCTCTTTGGGGAATATAACATTAAGCACCTCGACTATGAGGACATCATCAACATCGCCCTGAAGGACAACCAATTTGATCCCACCGCCTTGATCTCCGACACTGACCCGGAGAAAGCTACCCGAGGTTGGAGGAAGACCGTCAAATGGACCGATCGCCAAGGCTGCATTCTCAAGATCACAACTGGAGAAGGCCCTATGTTCAAGGAGAGAAGTGAAGAAGAATCTAAGTCTGAGTCTGAGTTGGAATCAGAGTCTGTCATAGCTCCTAACAATTCTAATGTCCCAGTCAAGGTCCCCTTCCTACTGTTTTATCACAAAGTCGTGGCTGATTCAGAGGCTGAGTCTACTAGGGTCACCCCCACTCCCATGAAAGGTGACAACCTGGAGCCTGTTCCAGGGGCCACCTCCTCTGCTGTGTCGCCTCTGACTGACCACGAAATGTCTGTCCTTTCCGAGCTTTTCGCCCGTTTCAACTTAATGAACGCTAAGTTTGCTTATGACTCGTCTCAATTTAACTGCAATACAATTCTGAATGACTATAAGGAATTTGACTTGAGTGACTACCCACCTCACCTAGCCAAAGAACTTGACAAACGGGAAACCAGAACCCCAATCATTGAGGAGACTGAACCTATTAACGTAGGAACCGATAACACACCTCAAGAACTTAGGATAGGGACAACCCTGGACCCCTCGAAAAGACAACAGTTCATTGACCTCCTCCACGAATACAAGGACGTATTCGCCTGGTCCTACAAAGATATGCCTGGGATTGACAGGGAGATTGCAGAGCACCGGATACCCATTAAACCCAGAGCTAAACCCGTGAAACAGAAGCTTCGCCGGATGCATCCTGAATGGGCCCTAAAAATAAAGGAAGAAGTGGATAAACAGTTCAAGACCGGTTTTATCAAAGTGTCTGAATACTCTGATTGGGTGGCCAATATTGTGCCCGTACCAAAGAAAGACGGAAGAATTCGGGTTTGCGTCGACTTCAGGGATCTGAACAAGGCGAGTCCAAAGGACGACTTCCCTTTGCCACATGTTGACATTCTAGTAGACAACACCGCTGAACAGGCTCTCCTATCATTCATGGATGGGTATGCTGGGTACAACCTGTGGACATAGCCACCTACACGCCAAGCCAATCTGTGGACGTATAACGGTCTTTTGAAAGCCACGCTCGGCGGCGTAAAAATGCTTTCGACCGGATCATTTTAGATCGGTCAGTTTCGTCTCGGTAAGGGTCTCAATACGATTAGAGATGTTTGGAGTCGCCACCAAACATTTGTGCGATGCCTGGAACCCGTTCGAAATCCACTTTATACCTCGGTCAAATCAAAGCACAAAGCAGCGTTTGACATAGGTACTTAAGATAATGAAATCGTCCCTCTTTAGCATCCTATCTCTAGAATGACTCTCGTACGCCCTGGATAAGGTCGTCCACTATCCAAAGTTTCTGAGTAAGAGGTGAAGGTACGTATTGGGAAGCCCTTTAATCAGACACCCAATCCCGCCCGCGGTAGCGGCGTCTACTGATCGATCTTGGTTGGTTGAATGCAAAAGTTGATAAAACGGTTTAAATGCATGAATGCGCATCCAATAATTTAAACCTAACATGTGAGAGCTTTCTAAGTCGGTTGATTTAATCCAAGTATCAAGTATAAGATGTCGAGTTGGATTAATGATTGATTTGCATGCAAGACGAAAATTAAACATCCATTTACCGTATTAGGTTTAGGGTGCATAACGTGATCCATTTGTCTTAGTAAAGCGTTTTACAAATACGATTTCGAATAGTCATCTGATCCGTCCTATGTCCGGGCTAACCGGAGTCGGGATCGTCCTAGACTAATGCTGGAAGGGAACAGACCCTGTACCAGACGGCTATATGAGGCGTGAGCCAGCCGACGAAGTAAGGGGCCTCTCCCTGGTTTTGAAAATGAGAAATAGAGGGCCTGTTTAGGCGCGGGTTAGCCCACGGTTTATGTGCCGTGTTCTGACTTTTTAGAAAACGTTATAAAACGTGTTGAAAATGGGTATTTGAACCCGGTTTGATTTGAAGGGCTCGTTTATTCCATGTTTTGGTTCATGTTATGCACGTTTTAGCATGATATAGTCATGAAACAAATGAAACATACTAAAAGAGGATTTTTACACCCTCATACTTAAATGTTTGGTTATGGCGAGTGACCGACGTAAGTGTAACAACTTGTTTGATCGGAAAAAACTCGGTTTAAAACCGTTTTGATAAGTAAAAAGAGTGTTTTAATATTAGTGATGGTGTAGTGGTCGAAATGGTCGATCAAGTGATTTAATACACGATGACGGTACCAAACAATGTGTAAGGCTTGTATTTACGATTCGTAGGTCATAAATACGCGTCAGATTGTGACTTAAGAAGTCGAGTCGAGAATTTTAAGGGAGAAAAGAGGGGGCGGACACTCGCGTAAGTCTCAAAGGCATTTGAGGGGTATTTATAGGAGAATGAGTGGTTGTGTGAGTTTTGAGCGACGTGGCCACTTGTGCTGCTCAAAGAGGCGCGAGCCACATCGCGGTTCTTCGAGTTGTCTTGTCACTTTCACAACAAACGCAATCATGATTTGTTCTATCCTAGATTTTGTAGTCACATGTTTGGTATTTGACCAACATGAATCCGGGAAAACTTAAGGTAGTAGATTTGAAATGTTTTGTTTTTGGTGGTTTACTCGGTTTGACTCGTTGTTGGAGTCGGGATTTGAATTTTTGAGTCGGTTTTTGGTCCGGTGTCGGTTTTGACTCTAGTTAGTGTCATTGCGACCCCGTCGTCGTGCATCAAACACTCCGGGTATTTTTGAAATGTTTTGAGATATTTTATTTTCGAAATCGTTTTATGTTTTTCGACGTTAAGTTGTACACAAACTGTCGATCAAACGCCGCGATTCCAAAACATGTTGTAGTCCAATAATCATCGGGTGTTTTTTGGAGTCTCAGGAGATACTGGGTATCTACAGAGCCCCCACTTTGACTGAGGCTTGGACAAGGTGAAAGTCAAAGTAGAGCCCCCAGGTCAATCGAAGATTACAACCTGGAGACCCAAGCGACGTCGAGGCGGCTCGAAAGGATTCGGGCCAAGGAACTGCCGTCAGGATGGGCGACGCCAAGGCGACTCGAGAGTACGAGCCAAGGACCTGTCGTCGGGAACAGTTTAGAGTCTGTCGACTATCCATGCGGGTCGTTTAAACTCCATTAGACTACGTACGAAGGCTCGCCAGCCATAGGAAGGAGTCATACCTGAGGCATCTTCGGATATGTTCTTGAACGTCTGCGGACAACGGCTCGCCAGCGGCGGTAAGGAAATGTACCCGAGGCATCTTCGGGATGTGTCCTTGATATGTTTGCGGACAAAGGCTAGCCAGCTGTGGTAAGGAAATGTACCCGAGGTATCTTCGGGATATGTCCTTGAGTATCTGCGGACAAAGGCTCGCCAGCCATGACGGTCGGTTAACGGACCGGGAGCATAGCCGCGTCAAATGGGCTTGTTTTGAAACTAGCGAACTCATGATGCCGCTGTAGAAATAGTGAATTCGAATTTTCACTATCACTGTTTTTGACATGAGCGGGTTCCGTGAGGAAGCCCCTGCTGGTATAGTGAATTTGGAATCTTCATCGTTCGTCGCTCTTTTTTGAATTTGTAGTGGCGGTTTCAATCGCCGTTGAATTCGAATTTTGAAGGAAATAGCAAATTTTAAATTTTGCTATTACGTTTGAAGTGACGGTTTATGTGCCGCCGTTGACATTTGATGGAAATAGTGAATTTGGAATCTTCACTATTAATTGAAGTGACGGTTTTAATTGCCGTCGTTTGAAATTTGATGGAAATAGTGAATTTGGAATCTTCACTATTAATTGAAGTGACGGTTTTAATTGCCGCCGTTTGATTTGATGGAAATAGTGAATTTGGAATCTTCACTATTAATTGAAGTGACGGTTTTAATTGCCGCCGTTTGAAATTTGATGGAAATAGTGAATTTGGAATCTTCACTATTAATTGAAGTGACGGTTTTAATTGCCGTCGTTTGAAATTTGATGGAAATAGTGAATTTGGAATCTTCACTATTAATTGAAGTAACGGTTTTAATTGCCGTCGTTTGAAATTCGAGGAAATAGCGGATTTTGGACTCTTGCTATTATTTTTGAAATTTTCGAAGGAAAATAGTGAATTTTGATTTCACCATTATTTTTGAAATTGGCGGTTTTGATCGCCGTTTGTTTGAAAATTTCGAAAATAGCGAATTTAAATTTTAACTATTTGTTTTTGTCTTTGAGAAAATAACGATCTTTAATATCGTCAATGAAAATTCGAAGTTTAATATGGGAAATTGGGCCAAAGCCCAAATTTTGGTGCAAAAGCAAAGGGGACGCCTGATTGAGGCGCGAGCCCTCTTGCGAATTAAAGGGGCTTCCCTTTTTTTCTGTAAATGACGCGAGTTCAGGCTGCATCCCATTCATCATTTCGCCTTCTTCACATTTCGACAAAAACAAGCTAAGATCGCCATTGTTGAACCTTCTAGCTCGCTCCCATTCGTACCATTGACATCAATGTCATCTCAAGGTATGTATTTCCTCTTGAATCCATTAAAATTTGTTGATCTTTTAGCTTAATTGAATTAGGGCGGAATTTTACCTTAGAAAATCGAATTGGGCGTTTTTGATTGAGCCCATTTGGAGTGAAATTGATGATTGCATTAGGTTAGAAACCTGTTTAGGAGTATAGGGGTGCTTTTAGTTTGCATTTTGGTCCCCGTTCCCGCTCCCTATGCTCGAAGAACGTGAGTGAGGTGAGAAACCGTCTCATTTTGCAATGCCAAGTTTATTTGCTTGGATAGTTGGTCCCACTAGGTTGCATTGTAGTCAGGAAAACCTGTGTTTGCCATTTGTGGACCTTTGTTGGGTATTGTGGGCAAAATTAGATTTTTGGCTTTTGTGACGGTCTTATGTCTAACAAAGTAAGCGTCTGTTTGGACTTCAATTGAGTCAGTTGGCCTTGTAATGTACCTCATTGGTGGTGTAGGTCGCTTTGAGGCGTGATAAAATCACGTTTGCCTTTTTGCGGTCGTTTTTGAATTTTTGACCGGTTTGGGCTCAAATTAGCGTATAAATTGCCTTTTTAAATCGTAGAAAAATACCCCATTGTGTCGGGAATGTATTTTGGTTTGTTGGCGGACCCTGTAGGGGTCTCGGAGTGCCGTTGTTTTTTTTTGGTTGTTTGGACTCGTCTTTTGCTTGAAAAGATGGGCGAGTCGTTTTTTGTGCTTTTTTGAATGGTTTTGTTTGGTTGGATTTTGGGCGGGATTGCCCTTGTTTTGCTTTGCAGGTTGTTGTTTTTTGTTTGTTGTTTTTTTTAGATTTGTCCATTTCATGCCGTCGTAATACCGAAATTTCGGCTGACGTTTTTTTTGTTTGTTCTTTTGATCGCAGGGTATCATTTGGGACCTATGGGGTCCGTTGTTGAGGTTTTGGAGGAGGAAGACGATCCTGGAGGGGGAGAGATGACTGCTTTTTGTTACAGGCTTGGTTGTGTTTCTGCTTGGCGGCCTTTGCCCGGCCAATGATCGGGTATCGATCGTTGGTCATTGCCTGCGGAGGTCCGGATGTCCGATGAGTGGGGTTCAGTACGAGTGTGTTATCCCATGTTGTTGCTCTCGATCGCAGTTGAATTCAGCTGAGTGGGGTTCAACATTGGGGTAGCATGCTAAGTTGCGGTCCTCGGTTGTCGTGTCGTCCAAAATCTGCAAGGAATCATTTTTCTTTTTGTCGTGGAGCAGGAACGAGGTATTACCGTCATGGTAACCACCTCTGCTTCCGTTGTTGCTCCTCTATCTCTTGTGTTTCTCCCTTTCTTTTCTGTTTGAGAGGATAGAGAGTGCTTAGTTCGGTAGGTGACGGATAGCCCCCAGTTCGTTGTCTTAGGCCAGTGTCTGTATGATAGATAGTTGTTTTAGGCCAGTGTCTGTATGCTAGATAGTTGTTTTAGGCCAGTGTCTGTATGATAGATAGTTGTTTTAGGCCAGTGTCTGTATGATAGATGTCTGTACTGGACCCTGTTTGTACGGTCAGTTGTCCGTATCAAACGTGTGTCGATGTATTTTGCGTGAGGCGGTTTGTATATGTGTGTTTTTGGATTGTGGTTTATTTTGTGATTTTTGGCTTTTTTGTGTTGTGTTTCGGAGGAGCATTGTCGGCCGTTGATTCTCCTTTTGCTTTACGCCGGTCCTGCATCGTTAGTGTAGAAAATAGGCGACAGATAGCACATATGCATAAACGTAAACACGTAAAAGCATTTGAACAAAATTTAACCAAGATGACTCGAAGTTAAAAATTGAAATTTGAAATGAATTTTGAAAATTCCGCGACGAATCGTCATGTTCGGAACTCAAAAGGAATTGATTTGAAAATTTGAGCAATTAACTCGTCTTGTGAATTAAATTGCATCGAATTTATTGAAATTGATTTGCGACTCGAAAAATTCAAACTCAAACTGTCAGGATGAATTTTAGAAATAGATTTTTACGAGTATATTTGACTTTTGATTTTTTGAGGTCAAGACTCGAATTTGTGAGTGCTTGAATTTTGAGGGAAATTGACGTCGTGTTATCAATTATCGATTTTTATTTTTGATGGAAAATTGCGAAAAAGCGAAAAAATTTCGGAATTTCGACTGACATGGAAACTATGCGTCGCGGATCGGGGCGACTAGCCCTTCCCCCCTTAAAAAAAGAAAGAAAAATCCGTATGTTTAAAGCTGCGTCATGGAAACCGTGTCGGATTTCGTAAAACGCAATAACAAGGAAATGTGAGTGTGAGGAAACACAAAAATGCCCTGAATCATCCCGAAGAGGCGCGAGCTTCCTGGCGGGAGGTTTGAGGTGTCAGGAAAAAACACAAGTTGAAAGAGACAGGTCAACAGCGGGAATCCAGGGGAAAGCCTAAAGAGGCGCGAGCCTCCTGGCTATGGATGCCGGCTCTCCCCTTTTTCTGAAAAAATGCGCTGGTCATTTTTGTATAAATAGTGATGTTTGCGCTTCATTATTTCATCATCCGAAACACAAAACATCTCTACAAAACTTCTTCTTCTTCTTCCACAAAAATATTTCATGGATGCTTTTGAGAATGCATTGCGACAATGCTGCCGGGATTTGTCGCCTCCCGAAAAGTATCAACTCATTTGTATGGGAGTTGGTCAATTGTTGGTGCTCCGTCAAGTCAAGGTGCAACCTTAATTTCTTGAAGCATGTTGTCGGTTTTGGGATTCGAAACACCATGTTTTCGTTTTCCCGAAGGGTGAGATTTGTCCTCTTGCCGAAGAAGTTGGAGCCATTGGTGGGTGGCCGGGTTGTGTTCCGGTGCTTCCTCCGACTCGGTTGTGCTACAAGGAGAAATTTCGTTCCATGTTGGGTTTGTCGACAAGTCAAGTCAACTTTCTTCTTGCTCCACATGGTGTGGATATGTTGTCTCTCATCAACATCTTTTCAAACCGATTAGATGTCAATGTCTCGGAAGTGGCTAGGAGAAGGGCTCTTGCCTTTTGCCTTGTCCATGTGTACCTTTTTGTTGATGTTTTGAAGAAGGAGGGGCCAAAATGCTATGGTAGCATGACCCTTATTCATGTGGTTGAGCAAATGGAGCATGGTAGAGATCCATCGTGGTTGGTGCTTGGCGAGATCATCCAAGCTTTGGACAAGGAAGGCTCTTGTGGAGAAGTTCCCTCATTTGGGTCCTCAAGGATCCTTCAAGTGTGGCTATTAGAGAGGCTAAGGTATATAGAGCCTCCAGTTAATCCTTCTTCTTATTCCTTCCATCACCTTACCATGAGGAAGAAATTATACCCGAATAGTTTTGCTTCCACCGAGGCTTATTGGGCCGCAAGATTGGCGGAGGAGGGTGGTCCTCACATCCGTTGGGTTGTGCCATGGTGGCACTTGAGGTCCTTCACGGGATTGCCCGCTTCGGGTGCTAGTCCTCGTTCTTTGATGGTGGTGGGTTTGAAGGTTGTTTCCTTCATTTATCCCGAGAGGCTCATGAGGAAAATGGGGTGTCAACAAAAGGTGCCCGCTCAAGATACCCTTGTTCAAGAGAAAGTCTTCCGGAAATCTGAGCTTGTGGAGATCTTCGAAAGGTGGTGGGCCACTCGGCCGCTTTGGGAGGTGCCAAACCCGGTTGCTACGACATGGGTGACTCCCGCTTATGTCAAGTGGTCACGAGCTCCGTCCTTGGGAGAGAGGTCCAAATTCCGTAAGGGCGAGGTCGTCGACTTTAAGTATCGAGAGGTTGGCAAGGCCAACCGTGCCTTCTTCGAGGAGTATGTTGATGGAGCTAGCCCCGATGTGATGAGGCCACCGAAGAGGAGGAGTTCCGGCCCCAAGAATATGGTGGGCCGTTCATTGGCTCTTTTTGGGTCGAACATGGGGTCTTGTGCTAGACCGGAGGCCGTCGCCGTCTTAGATCCGTTGAGGATCCGTTCCGAGGAGGAAGTCCATGCTAGGCGGGCCAACAAGAAGAACAAGGGGAAGATGTACACCGAGGGAAATGGCAAGGGTAAAATGGAAGAGTGAAGACCTCCATTACCCACTTTATTATTTTGTTGTAGTAGTGTTGTGAGTTTTTATTATGTTGTACTAGCTAGTTATTGTATGTTTTGTGCTAGTTTTATTATGTGAGGTGTTTTAGTTGGCACCTTAGCTTTGACAAGTTCTAGACTCGCGAGCTTTATTTGTTGTTGAAATTGTAATCCCTCCCATTATTAATTAAATAAGAGGATTGCCCGTGTCGAAAATCGTGAACGCTTGTTTCTTCCATCCATTTGGTAAAGGCAATTCAATTTGAATCGTCCTAAACATTTGCACTTGGGAAAGTGGTATTTTGTGGAAAGGGAGAAAGGCTACTTTTCGTATTTTGTGGGAAACGGAATGGTTTTCCCTTTCTCTTTTTTGATGGGGATGTTTTTTGTATGTGGGGGTTTTCGTTGTATGGGGATGGTTGTTTTTGATTGTGGGGATGGTTGTATCCTTCTTGTGTAAGAAAGGACTGCCTACGTATTCACCTGAATAGGTGAAATCAAACCATGATCGTAGTTCGAAATGTTTTGTAAATTTTGATTGGGTTTTGTGGTTGTATCCATCAGGCATAAGAGGGACTGCCTACGTATTCACCTGAAGAGGTGAAATCAAACCATGCTCGTAGTTCAGGGGGGTTTTGTTTTAGTGCAAATGGATGTTGCCTTTGACAGATCAAAGGACATTTGAAACGGGCAGGGTGCCGCAGCTTAGACTCGATAAAACATGCAATTTCAAATCACAACACGTTGAGGAACTTGACTTGAAAAGGGTTGAGGTGGTTGCTAGTTGTAAAAACTAGGCTTGCGTCGTCGGTTGCTGTGGTTCAAGGGTAGTATTTCTTGAGTTGGTCTAGGTTGGTCGGGTTTGTAAAATCCTCCCCATCTAGGTCACTCAGTCTCACTGCGCCCCCCGAAAGTATTTTCTTTACCAGATATGGCCCGACCCAGTTGGGTTTGAATTTCCCCCTCGGATCGACGGGTAATGGTGATCGAACTGACTTGAGGACCAAGTCGCCCTCCTGGATATTCCTGGGTTTAACCTTCTTGTTGAATGCTCGTTGCATAAGTCGTTGGTATAGCTGGACGTTGTGTAAGGCGTTGAGTCGCCGTTCGTCTAGAAGAGTGAGTTGCTCGTACCTTTGACGGGTCCATTCCGCCTCAGGGACTTGACTCTCCAATAGGATGCGTAGAGAAGGGACCTCTAACTCTACCGGTTGAACCGCCTCCATGCCGTATGCTAGGTAGAAGGGCGTGGCGCCTGTCGGTGTTCGAATGGAGGTTCGGTATCCCCAAAGGGCGAATGGGAGTTTGCTCGGCCAATCGTGGTAGTTGTCTTGCATTTTCTTGATAATGGTGACAAGAGTTTTGTTCGCTGCCTCCATCGCTCCGTTAGTTTGGGGACGGTAGGGGGATGATCTATGTCGCTTGATCTTGTATTTGTCCAGTAAAGCTTGAGTTTCCGCCCGGAAGTGAGAGCCTTGATCGCTGATGATTTAATGGGGTACCCCGTATCGGCAGATGATGTTGTTTTGAATGAACTTGGCCAATTGTTTGGTAGTCAAGACTGCATATGACTGTGCTTCTACCCATTTGGTGAAGTAGCCAATGGCGACGAGGACGAAGCAATGCCCCTTGGTGCCTACCAGGTTGACTTTCCCGATGATGTCGATGCCCCAGGTTGAGAAAGGCCAGGGTGACGTCATGGTGTATAGAAGGGATGGTGGTATGTGTTGTATGTTGGCGAAGATTTGGCAAGTGTGGCAATGTTTGGCGTGGTTACGGCAATCAGCTTCCATGGTGGTCCAGTAGTAACCTAGCCGCGTGATTTTCCGTGTAAGCATCATTGCGCTCATGTGAGGGCCACATTCTCCGTCGTGAACCTCTCCCATGACTTTTTTGGCTTTGTGATGGTCGATGCAAAGGAGGAGAATTCCTTGGGGTGTTCTTTTGTATAGTTGATTTTGGTTTATCACGAATTGTGATGCAAGTAAACGGATGGCTCTTTGTCCTCTTTGATCAGAGTTGGGAGGGAATTCGTTTTTGGTTTTGTAATTGTGGATGGCTTTGTACCAAGGTTCATCATGGCTTTCCTCGTCGTCGATAATGGCACAAATGTGAGCTGGCTCGCTCCTTCTCTCGACACATAGGGGCATTGATGTCATGTCGTCACGTATGTTGACGAGTGCGGCAATTTTTGCCAGGGCATCAACAAATTGGTTTTCCTCTCGGGGCAAGTGGAAGTAGTCAATTTGGTCGAAGAACTCGGCCTCTTGATTGATCTTTGCTCGGAAAGGAGCTAAGCTATCAGATCGGATTTTCCATGATCCGGACACTTGGTTGATGATGAGCGAGGAGTCGCCGTGGACCCTTAGTCTCTTGATGACAAGTGTGATGGCTGCTTGTAGGCCGATGAGGCATACTTCATATTCAACGGCATTGTTGGTGACGGCAAAGTCTAGCTTGACCGAGATCGGAACATGTTCTCCCTATGGTGATATTAGAAGGATTCCTACCCCGAAGCCTCTCAGATTAGATGCACCGTCGAAGTATAGGTCCCATGCGTCGGAATCAGCACAAAGGATGTCTTCGTCAGGAAGTGACCACGTGTCGGTTGCTGGATCCTCGTTGACGGGATTTTCCGCTAGGAAATCGACAACTGCCCTTCCCTTGATAACCTTGAGGGGCACAAACTTGAGATCAAATTCGGACAGCATGAGTGTCCACCTAGACAACCTTCCTTTTAGTACGGGTTTTTCGAAGATGTATTTAACCGGGTCCATCTTGGAGTAGATGTGGACCGTGTAGCTGAGCATGTAATGCCGCAGCTTCTTTGTTGACTGTACTAAGGCAAGGCATGTCTTCTCCAATTGGGTGTACCTCTTCTCGTACTCAATGAACTTTTTGGTGATGTAGTAGATGGCTCGTTCTTCGCCGCCGACTGTCTGTGCTAGCATTGCTCCCATGGCTGTGTTTGTAACAGTCAGGTATAAGGATAAAGAAATCCCTGGTTGAGGTGGCATGAGTACAGGAGGTTTGGATAGGATTACCTTTATCCTGTCGAAGGCCTTTTGACAGTCATCGTCCCAATCGGTGTGATCGGAGGCGCGGAGCTTCTTGAATATTGGTTCACAAATCATAGTGAGCTTGGCAATGAAGCGGCTGATGTATTGAGCCTGACCGAGAAATCCCCGAATCTCCTTCTCGTTTCTAGGCCGAGGCATTTGTTGAAGGGCTTTGATTTTGGTTGGGTCAATCTCAATGCCTCTTTTGTTGACGACATCTCCCAACAGTTTTCCAGAGGTGACCCCGAATGCACACTTCTGAGGATTTAGTCTCATGTTATATTTCCGCAGACGAGCGAAGAATTTCCGAAGGGCGTTGATGTGGCCGTCCCGTTCTCTGGATTTGACAATCATATCGTCGACATACACCTCTACCTCCTTGTGCATCATATCATGTAGGAGAGTGGTAGCGGTTCTTTGGTAGGTCGCTCCGGCATTGATGAGGCCGAAGGGCATGACCGTGTAGCAATATGTACCCCACTGCGTAGTGAATGATGTCTTGTGGATGTCTTCCTCCGCCATTTTAATCTGGTTGTACCCGGCATACCCGTACATGAAGGATAGGAGAGCATGTTCGGCTGTATTGTCCACCAGAATGTCAACATGTGGCAAAGGAAAGTCGTCCTTTGGACTCGCCTTGTTCAGATCCCTGAAGTCGACGCAAACCCGAATTCTTCCGTCTTTCTTTGGTACGGGCACAATGTTGGCCACACAGTCAGAGTATTTAGATACTTTGATGAAACCAGCCTTGAACTGTTTATCCACTTCTTCCTTGATTTTTAGGGCCCATTCAGGACGCATCCGGCGTAGCTTCTGTTTCACAGGTTTAGCTCCGGGTTTAATGGCTATCCGGTGCTCTCTAATTTCTCTGTCAATCCCAGGCATATCTCTGTAAGACCAGGCGAACACGTCCTTGTATTCGTGGAGGAGGTCGACGAACTGTTGTCTTTCCGAGGAGTCCAGGGTTGTCCCTATCCTATGTTCTTGAGGTGTGTTATCGGTTCCTACGTTAATAGGTTCGGTCTCCTCAATGATGGGGGTCCTTGTTTCCCGTTTGTCAAGTTCTTTGGCTAGGTGAGGTGGGTAGTCACTCAAGTCAAATTCCTTATAGTCATTCAGAATTGCATTGCAGTTAAATTAAGACGAGTCATAAGCAAACTTAGCATTTATTAAGTTGACACGAGCGAAAAGCTCGGAGTCAGTCAAAGGCGACACAGCAGAGGAGGCGGCCCCTGGAACAGGCTCCAGGTTGTCACCTTTCATGGGAGTGGGGGTGACCCTAGTAGACTCAGCCTCTAAATCGGCCACGACCTTGTGATAAAACAGTGGAAAGGGGACCTTGATTGGGACATCGGGAGTGTTAGGAGCTACGACAGACTGTGACTCCGACTCAGACTCCGACTCAGATTATTCTTCACTTCCCTCCTTGAACATAGGGCCTTATCCTGTTGTGATTTTGAGAATGCGGTCTTGGCGATCGGTCCACTTGACGGTCTTCCTCCAGCCTTGGGTAGCTTTCTCCGGGTCAGCGTCGGAGATCAAGGTGGTGGGATCAAATTGGTTGTCCTTTAGGGCGATGTTGATGATGTCCTCATAGTCGAGGTGCTTGATGTTATCTTCCCCAAAGAGGAGTGTGACAGCTTGTCCGTCGAGGCATGGTGACGGCTTAGACTCGGTTGATGCAGCTTCGGTGTTGTCGGGGATAAAGTAGCAGTCCTGGAAGACTTCCACACCCGGGCACCTAGCCCTGGCCACAGAGTTATAGATTGGCTCCGGAAAGCCATGGTAGAGCTCGAACGCTCCCTCGGGGACAAAGTATCCATTGAGGGTCAGATGATAGGGATGGAGGATAACTTCGTGCTTCTTGCGCTTTCGAACTAGGAGGTTCATCTCCTGGATATCCTCATCAGTAGGTTCATATCCCAGTCCAAAGGGGATGTTGGGGACCTTAGCCTGTTTCAAGGGAGGCAAGGTATCTTTCAGTGGATTGAGCGGCAAACCCGGGAAGTAACACTGACGCATCATGATACGGTTGACTGTGAGGTTGGCAAACGGGTCACAATCAGAGGGTGTTGATACCTCAGTTATGTCATTCACAGCTTGGAATCCCCACATTTCATTATCATCCTCCTCAATGGCTTGGGAGGCTATTCCCTTTCTCATGACAGCTTTGATCGGGGAAGCAGGAATTGTGATTGTTTTCCCGTTGAAGGGGACCCTGATTTTCTGGGGGAGAGTCGAGGTAACTGCCTTGACGGCGTGAATCCAGGGACGTCCCAAGAGCATATTGAAAGAGGCATCGATGTCGACCACCTGAAAACTGGTTTGTCTTTCCAGTGGTCCAGTTGCGACAGTCAAAGTGATAAGCCCGACGACCTTGCGACGAGTGCCGTCGTAGGCGCGTACTCCTAGGTTTGTCGGGACCAAATCAGCTTCCTTAATACCCAGCTTGTGAGCAGTCTTGAGAGGAATGATATTCACCGCGGATCCATCATACACGAGGACCATGGGTACATTTTTCTTGAGCCATATTACGGTGATATACAGGGCCAGGTTATGATTGGCTCCGAACGGAGGGATATCCTCGTCAGAGAAAACGGATGGGTTGTTCAGATCAGGGGCGTCCCTCGTCATATGTGCCACTATTTCTTCTGGGGAAGAGGTGGAGGGCACGGTTAATTTTCCCAAGGCCTGTAGTAAAGCCTGTCGATGTTCAAAGGACGTTGCGATCAGTTGCCAGATCGAGATCTCGGCTTTTGCCTTCTGAAGTTGTTTGAGGATCAAATTTTCAGGAGCCCTTGGTTGAGTGTTTACCTCCGGAACGACTTGGTCATTCGTTGTTGGAACGACCGTTGGATTGTTTGGATTCTGATAGGGGCGTCCGGACCGGGTAAGGTGACCGATTTCTTTCGCCCGTTTCTCTTTCTTTGTTACAAGGTAGACATCTTCAACGTCGTCTCTCCAGATGCCGTTGATTTCAGGATCTCCAAGGCACCTTGGAGGGGTATTCTTTGGTGCATAATTTTTGTGAGGAATATTTTTGTGGGGGTGATTTTTATGAGGGTGATTTTTATGAGGGTAGTTATTGTGAGGGTGATTTTCGTGAGGTGCATGCCAGAACGGTCGCGGGAGAAATCCGTCCTGGTGTGGGTAGTTTTGAACGCTTGGGGAATTCTCCCTTGGGCGCGGTGGTGGAGGATTGAAGATAAGTCGACGGTAGGCATCGTCAAGTCGGGTGATTCTCTCGGAGAGACTGGCTATGGCTTCCTCGACCTGCTGGAACATGGTGAGCATAGTGGCAGCACTGAACACAAACACTCCGTCTGAGGGATCTTTCTCCAAAGCATTCACCTCGTCATCAACTGGCAGGATGAGGTGTGAGCAGTCTAGAGTTGGCTCATCGTCGGAGATATCATGGATTCCCAAAGGGTTCGTTTTGTTGTTTGGCTTAGTCGGTGGGAGTAAAGGCAAATCTGCTTTCTCAATCATGTCTTGGATGATGTGCTTGAGTTTGAAGCAGGTTTCGGTATCATGCCCTTTCCCTTGATGGTACTGACAGTAGGCATTGGGCTTCCAGAAGCGGGACTTCGTAGTGTCGGTCGGATCTGGGGTGGGTCCGATCGGTTGTAATTTCCCCTTGTCCATGAGCCTCTTCAGAGCACTTGCATAAGTTGACCCTATGTTGGTGAACACTCTCTGGGGGCGCTCAGTTCTCTTAGCAGATGGTTCAACGAGGTTAACCTCATCAATCTTGTTCGTTTGGCCGTAAGGGCAGGATCCGGTTGAGGTGGATCCTTGATAGCCTCTTCCAGTAGTCTTGTCCAGGACACCCTTCCGGAGGTCATCTTTAATACGTGTCCCCAGAATTTGCAGATCTTGGAAGGTCTTAATATTCTGATACCTTAGCAAGTTGGCATACACTGGGCGGAGATTGTTGACAAACTTTTCCACCAAAGTTGATTCACTCGGCTTACTGACCAGTTGAGTACTCACCCTCCTCCAACGGGTTAAGAACTCGGTGAACCTTTCCTTATCGTTCTGGGTTAGAACCTCAAGAGTACGGGTATTGGCTTGGATTTCAACATTGTCGGCATCATTGTTGTTAAAATCGCGATCCGGATCGTAGGATCGTACGATCCTACGATGCAAAAAGTGGAAAATGATTCAAATCGTCGTAGGATCGTTTTGGTGGTAGGATCGGTATAGGATCGGTCAGGATCGGGTAGGATCGGGTAGGATCGGATAGGATCGTACAGGATCGTGTAGGATCGATGGTAGGATCGTTCAGGATCTTAAAATGCTTATTTGTGCAACAAATTTGTGAGTTGGTTGTTCTTCTATACTTACAGCTCTAAATTAAAGGTATAGGTAATATATTGATATGATTATTAAGACATTTATGTCATTAAATAAACTTTTTAACCTTATACATCACAAATTATACCAAATAGTTTACATAAACTTGTTTATCCAAGCTATTTGTAGGATCTTACGATCCTACGTTTCGATCCTGCGATCCGATCCTATCACCCCTCTTCGATCCAAAGTAGGATCTCGATCCTGACAACATTGGTCGGCATATTGTTTGGCGAACTCAACTGCGACCTCGTCCCAAGTGGTAAGGTTTTTCGGATCAAGGGAGTAATACCATTGACGAGGGATCGGTTCCAAAGAGGATGGGAAGATCCGGGAAAAAAGCTCATGTCTGACCCCTTTAATGGCCATGTAGTCTTTGAAGGCACGGATATGATTGAGCGGGTCCTTCACTCCTTTGAACTTAAGCACATCAGTTAGGGTGAAGTTGTCAGGTAATTGATCCCAAACAGGTTCGAACCTTCGGTTGTTCTCAAGATGGATATTGTTGCCCCGGGCTAGGAGCTGTTCTTCCAAGAGTTTTAGCCTCTTCTCAGTTTCAGTCAGAGGTAGAGTTTTATGTTCTTTAGCTTCCTTGTTCTCCAGGGCATCGATACGGATCTCGATGCGATCCAGGGTGACCTTAAGAGCGGTAAGTAGGCTGGCTAGCTGATCAGTCGTGACATCTCTGTTGTTATCATTGTTGTTGTCGTTGACAGACGAAGTTGAAGACGGGGCCATGGCTCTAAGGCTAAAGAACGGCTAACATTACAACTCAATCCGACACGGTTCCAAGACTGAACGCAGACAACACAAAGGACGAGACAAGGATCAGACTCAACAAGACGAGGGTGACCGTGTGTGGCTCCTCGGTGCTGACTCGATTTATGACTTGACGGTGTTCGACCGAACCTTTGACACGGGTCCAACATAACGGCGCGACGCCATTGGACTGGTCTCGTGGTGAGACGACTCATAAGTAAAGACCCATAAGAACGTTTGCTTTGACTCGATAGACACGAGGCGGAATTCGAATGGTGGACTGAAGTTGTCGAAAATAGAAATTTTCAAAAAGATTCATTCGTCGTTTTATGGATGGCTTCCGAAGATAGAGATCTCCGCAAGTCGATCAGTTGAAAGGGGTTGTCTTAAGTTTATTTGCAAAGACAGTTTAAGTTTGAGTCGGCTCAGAAAACAGTGCATTGTTTCCCAAGACGGTTTTGAAATTCAAAATTGTAAGTTTTGAAAATCGGGTTTGAAATGTTTGATGAGGTCTCGGGGACGGTGTATGGTCCTCGGGATCCCGAAAGTGTCTTGAGAAAAGGGTGTGTGCTTTTCTCGGGTTTTGAAAGGGCCATTGTCGGCACGAAACGGGTTAAAATCCGTGTCTAGACGCGGCGATTATAACGGCGTAAAAAGGTGACTTGAAATGGTTATAAAAACCGAGTTTGAAAATCGTCATTACGAGGGCCTAGAAAGGTGTGTTGAAATGGTTATAAAAACCGAGTTTGAAAATCGACATTACGACGGCCTAGAAAGGCATGTTGAAATGGTTATTGACACCGAGTTTAAAAATTGTCATTACCACGGCCTAGAAAGGTGCGCAACGGTCGGCGAAAGACCGAGGTTTGAAACGGCCATTATAACGGCGCAAAAAGGTGATTTTGAAAGTTTTGAAAATGACACGGAAGGACTTATGATCAAGTAGCACATAAGCACTCACAGTTCATTATATTATGCATTATGCTAACACGGGTTTTGGCTTAAAAGGGTGGGTTACACACCAAGCAATCAAAGCCCGATTTGCGAGAGGGATACCAATCCAAACAAAATGTGTAAGGAGGGTGCCCTAGCCTCATGCTCGGAAGTGATGAAAGCTCTTTGACGAAACAGAAATGTGTAACGTCAAAGGTATGCTTGACTCAATCGGGATTCGAAACGCGTGGATGAGAAAAACTCACGCCGACGAGACGAGCCAATTGGTCGAAACGGGTTAGGTTGTGGGCCCGGACAAGGAACCCGACCGTGACCGTAATATAAATTAATGCATTCCAACCAAGACCTCGTTCGAGTCTCACCATCTAGGGATCACAAAGACGTAAGTGTCCTAGTTATCCCCAGCGAGTCGCCAATCTGTGGACATAGCCACCTACACGCCAAGCCAATCTGTGGACGTATAGCGGTCTTTTGAAAGCCACGCTCGGCGGCGTAAAAATGCTTTCGACCGGTTCGTTTTAGATCGGTCGGTTTCGTCTCGGTAAGGGTCTCGAAATGATTAGAGATGTTCGGAGTCGCCACCAAGCATTTGTGGGATGCCTGGAACCCGTTCGAAATCCACTTTATACCTCGGTCAAATCGAAGCACAAAGCAGCGTTTGACATTGGTACTAAAGATAAGGAAATCGTCCTTCTTTAGCATCCTATCTCTTGAATGACTCTCGTACGCCCTGGATAAGGTC
This sequence comes from Silene latifolia, assembly GCF_048544455.1. Taxonomy (NCBI): domain Eukaryota; kingdom Viridiplantae; phylum Streptophyta; class Magnoliopsida; order Caryophyllales; family Caryophyllaceae; genus Silene; species Silene latifolia. Next base: position 139,338,808 of record NC_133534.1, on the reverse strand, counting down.
GTCCACTATCCAAAGTTTCTGAGTAAGAGGTGAAGGTATGTATTGGGATGCCCTTTAATCAGACACCCAATCCCGCCCGCGGTAGCGGCCTCTACTGATCGATCTTGGTTGGTTGAATGCAAAAGTTGATAAAATAGTTTAAATGCATGAATGCGCATCCAATAATTTAAACCTAACATGTGAGAGCTTTCTAAGTCGGTTGATTTAATCCAAGTATCAAGTATAAGATGTCGAGTTTGATTAATGATTGATTTGCATGCAAGACGGAAATTAAACATCCATTTACCGTATTAGGTTTAGGGTGCATAATGTGATCCATTTGTCTTAGTAAAGCATTTTGCAAATACGATTTCGAATAGTCATCTGATCCATCCAATGTCCGGGCTAACCGGAGTCGGGATCGTCCTAGACTAATTCTGGAAGGGAACAGACCCTGTACCAGATGGCTATATGAGGCGCGAGCCAGCCGGCGGTGTAAGGGGCCTCTCCCTGGTTTTGAAAATGAGAAATGGAGGGCCTGTTTAGGCGCGGGTTAGCCCACGGTTTATGTGCCGTGTTCTGACTTTTTAGAAAACGTTATAAAACGTGTTGAAAATGGCTATTTGAACCCGGTTTGATTTGAAGGGGTCGTTTAGACCGCATTTGTTGATTTGAAGAACTAGACTCGAATAATCATCATTATTTTGATAATATTCGGTGTCGGGTTCGATTTGACAAACTTGACATGAATAGTTTGAAAATAATTATGGACTAATTGTTTTAAGTCCATTTGAATGTAATTAGTCGATACTCATCATCGTACCCGGGTTAAAATCCGTTATGGTATGTAGAACCAAGGATGACTTCGTGTTGGTGACTAATATGTTTATTTTGGAAATGTAAAGAAATGAAATAAAAGGTTTCAAAATACCTTTTAAATGTTATTAACCAAATATTATCACCGGAACACGGATTTAACCGTCATGGTATGAGGAACCAAGGGTGAAATGTGTTTTATGGTTAAAACAAATAACATGAAATAAAACGGGTTCGAAAATATTTGAAATGGTGAAAACCGATTGCAAATATGAAAATGGATTAAAGGGAAATGACGAGAACAAATACGGTTGATCTCTGGCCTAGGTACCTCATTTAGGCGCGGGGTAGCCGGTGAACCAAAGGGCTTCTATCCCAGGCCAAAAATCAGTTTTGGCTCGTTTATTCCATATTTTGGTTCATGTTATGCACGTTTTAGCATGTTATAGTCATGAAACAAATGAAACATAATAAAAGAGGATTTTTACACCCTCATACTTACATGTTTGGTTATGGCGAGTGACCGACGTAAGTGTAACACCCAACGGACTTGAGGACCACCCTCCTCCGCCTATCTTGCGGCCCAATAAGCCTCGGTGGAAGCAAAACTATCCGGGTACAACTTCTTTCTCATGGTAAGGTGACGGAAGGAATAAGAGGAAGGATTAACCGGAGGCTCTACATACCTTAGCCACACTTGGAGGATCCTTGGGGATCCAAAAGAGGGAGCTTCTCCACAAGAGCCCTCCTTGTCCAAGGCTTGGATCATCTCTCAAGCACCAACCATGATGGATCTCTACCATGCTCCATTTGCTCAATCACATGAATAAGGGTCATGCTACCATAGCATTTTGGCCCCTCCTTCTTCAAGACATCAACAAAGAGGTACACATGGACAAGACAAAAGGCAAGAGCCCTTCTCCTAGCCACCTCCGAGACATTAGCATCTAATCGGTTTGAAAAGATGTTGATAAGAGCCAACATATCCACACCATGAGGTGCAAGAAGGAAGTCGATTTGGCTTGTTGACAAGCCCAACATGGAACGGAATTTCTCCTTGTAGCACACCCGAGTCGGGGGAAGCACCGGAACACAACCCGGCCACCCACCAATGGCTCCAACTTCTTCGGCAAGAGGACAAAGTTCACCCTTCGGGAAAACGAAAACATGGTGTTTCGAATCCCAAAACCGAGAACATGCTTTAAGAAATGAAGGTTGCACCTTGACTTGACGAAGCACCAACAATTGACCAACTCCCATGTAAACAAGTTGATACTTTTTGGGAGGCGACAAATCCCGGCACCATTGTCGCAACGCGTTCTCAAAAGCATCCATGAAATATTTTTGTGGAAGAAGAAGATGTTTTGTAGAGATGATTTTTGTGTTTCGGATGATGAAACAATGAAGCGCAAACGTCCCTATTTATACAAAATGATCAGCGCATTTTTCAGAAAAGGAGGAAAGCTGGCTTACATCGCCAGGAGGCTCGCGCCTCTTTGAGTCTTCCCCAGGATTCCCGCTGTTGACTTGTCCCTTTCAACTTGTGTTTTCTCCTGACACCTCAAACCTCCCGCCAAGAAGCTCGCGCCTCTTCAGGATGATCCAGGACATTTTTGTGTTTCCTCACACTCACATTTCCTTGTTTTCGCGTTTTACGAAATCCGACACGGTTTCCATGACGCAGCTTTAAACATACGGATTTTTCTTTCTTTTTTTAAGGGGGGAAGGGCTAGTCGCTCCGATCCGCGACGGATCGTTTCCATGTCAGTCGAAATTCCGAAAATTTTTCGCTTTTTCGCAATTTTCCATCAAAATCGAAAATTGATAACACGACGTCAATTTTCCTCAAAATTCAAGTACTCACAAATTCGAGTCTTGACCTCAAAAAAAATCAAAAATCAAATATACTCGCAAAAATCCCTTTCTAAAAATTCATCCTAACGGTTTGAGTTTGAACTTTTCGAGTCGCAAATCAATTTCAATAATTTCGATGCAATTTAATTCACGACACGAGTTAATTGCTCAAATTTTCAAATCAATTCCTTTTGAATTCCGAACGTGACGACTTGTCGCGGAATTTTCAAAATTCATTTCAAATTTCAATTTTAACTCCGAGACATCGCGGTTAATTTTGCTTTTCAATCAAATGCTTTTACGTGTTTACGTTTATGCATACGTGCTACCTGTTGCCTGTTTTTTTATACTAACGATGCAGGAACTGGTGCGAGACAAAAAGGAGAATCAACAGCCGACAGCGCTCCTCCGAACCACAACACAAAAAAGCCAAAAATCACAAAATAAACCACAATCCAAAAATACTTATATACAAACCGCCTCACGCAAAATACATCGACACGCGTTTGATACGGGCAACTGACCGTATAAACAGGATCCAGTACAGACATCTATCATACAGACACTGCCCTAAAACAACCGTCTATCATACAGACACTGGCCTAAGACAACGAACTGGGGGCTATCTGCCACCTACCGAACTAAGCACTCCCTACCCTTCCAATCAGAAAAGAAAGGGAGCAACACAAGAAACAGAGGAGCGACAGCGGAAGCAAAGGTGGTTACCATGACGGTAATACCTCGTTCCTACTCCACGGCAAAAGAAAAATGGTGCCTGGCAGATTTTGGACGACACGACAACCGAGGACCGTAACTTAGCGTGTTACCCCGATGTTGAACCCCACTCAGCTGAATTCAACAGCAATCGAAAGCAGCAACATGGGATAACACACTCGTCATCGAACCCCACTCATCGACATCCAGGACCTCGCAGCAACGACCAACGATCAATACCCGATCATTGGCCGGGCAAAGGCCGCCAGGCAGAAACACAACCAAGCCTGTAACAAAAAACAGTCGTCTTCCCCCCTCCAGGATCGTCTTCCTCCTCCAAAGCCTCCACGGCAGACCCCATAGGTCCCAAATGATACCCTGCAATAAAAAAAAAAACAACAAACAAAAAACGTCAACCGAAATTTGGGCATTACGACGGCATGAAATGGACAAATCCAAAAAAAACAAAAAACAACAACCTGCAAAACAAAACAAGGGCAATCCCGCCCAAACCCAGCTAAACAAAACAATTCACAAAAAAACAAACAAACACAAAAAAAACGACTCGCCCATCTTTTCAAGCAAAAGACGAGTCCAAACAACCACAAAAAAAACGGCATTTTAAGACCCATACCAGATCCGCCAACAAACCAAAATACATTCCCGACACAATGGGGTATTTTTCTACGGCCCAAAAAGGCAATTCATACGCTAATTTGAGCCCAAATCGGTCAAAAATTCAAAACCGACCACAAAAAGGCAAACGTGATTTTATCACACCTCAAGGCGACCTAAACTACCAATAAGGTCCATTTCAAGGTGAACTGACTCAATTCAAGCTCAAACAGACGCTTATTTTGTCAGACATAAGACCGTCACAAAAGGCAAAAATCCAATTTCGCCCACAATACCCAACAAAGGTCCATAAATGGCAAACATGGGTTTTCCTGACTACAATGCAACCTAGTGGGACCCACTATCCAAGCAAATAAACTTGGCATTGCGAAATGAGACGGTTTCTCACCTCACTCACGTTTTTCGAGCATAGGGAGTGGGAACGGGGACCAAAATGCAAACTAAAAGCACCCCTATACACCTAAACAGGTGATGCGTGTCCTAAATATGTTGTTTTACGCCCTATTTTACATGCATTTCAGAGCTCATTTATGTAGTTTATGCTACTATTTGCCCCATTTTGTCTCCTTTCGTATTTTCATGTAATATTGCAGATTTATGCGGAAATGAGTAGAAATCGAGCCAAATCCGTCCCTAAGTACTTAGCATTGCATTTGACATGGAGTAGTGACTCGAGGAATGAGCTTGGTGCGCGTTTCAAGGCCTAAAGATAGCAAAAGCATTGGTGCGTACGAGTTTAACAAGCAAAGAAGCGCTTCACATTATTGCAGCCTGTTTCAGATGGCAATATCTCGAGTTCTAGAGCTGATAATCGAGTGATTCCAATTGGAGGTGAAAGCTTATCCTCTTAGCTTTCCAACGCCGCATAGAACGCCTGATTTGACGAAGTAACAAAGAAATAGCAGCTGTTTTAAGATCGGTGCGCGCTGTAGAATTCGTCAGAATGCACTACTGTACAGCACCCTTGGTCGATCGACTGACCTACATGGTCGATCGACCAGAGCACGACATACAGCAGCTCCTGTACAGCGCAAGTTGGTCGATCGACTGATGCTTATGGTCGATCGACTGAACAACGGGTCTGACGCAAAATAAAAGATCGAGATTGAGGAAGCCCATTGTGTTTAGGTTTTAGAATAAAGTTGCGTACGTTTGCCTATATAACGTAACTCATTCTTGAGATACAATCATCTAAGTTTTTATCATTAAGTCTTTCACTAATAGTTTAGGAAATAATTAGGGTTTGGTATATCGACTTAGCATTGGAATTTCTGCACCGTTGTTCTTAATCTTTCCTCTGGAATTTTCGGTATTATTATTCTGCCCTAATCTTAGTTTATTGCTTCGCTTTCAATATTAGTATAGAATTGATAGTTAGTGCCCCAAAGCCAATTATCATATTTTCATTATTGTTGTTTACATTAAGCATGAATACAGTAATCATTGTTAGTTTATTTGTTGTTTTTACCTTCATCATGAGTAGCTAAATAGCTTGTGCTAGGATGTAGGCGAGTTATGGCTAGACGGCATTAGATTGAACACGGACTGAACCCGCGTGTCAGTCGATCGACTGACATTGTTGGTCGATCGACTGACCTTGTAAGGTTACCCTTCGTTTTAATTGTTTTTAAACTTGTGTTTAACAAATCGAATGCATGCGACCAGTTAGATACCTATTTTGTGACTGACCCATTAGACCGAAAGGTAGGGTAGGTTGCTTGACCGTCAATTAATTCGACTAAACTGTGCTAAGATCGAAAGATAGGTATAGTTTAGACCATTAGTCGCTTTTCAGGACGAAAGTTAGTATTAGTGACATTAGGGACCTATAGCGAGATCGAGAGATGCTATTTGTTAGGAGTGGACCGAGAGGACCTCTTATTTCCCGCCTTACTTGTGTTTGATTTAGACCGTCTTAGTTTGCTGCCGCCGAAGCTATAATGACCCGACCATCCTAGTACCCTTCTTTTATCTGTTTAATTCATATTTTTAGTTTATTTTCCTTTTATTGCCATTAGCTATAGAACAACTCAAATCAACCCCCATAATTGTTACCTTAGACTTTCATTAGACAACTAAAGTTTACAACTGCCTCCTTGCGGATCGACCCTGTTACCACTAGCCTAGGTTAGTCTTAATAGGAATTATAAATTTTATCTTTGGTACTCACAGCGACGGGTATCAACAGGTTTCTAACCTAATGCAATCATCAATTTCACTCAAAATGGGCTCAATCAAAAACGCCCAATTCGATTTTCTAGGGTAAAATTCCGCCCTAACTCAATTAAGCTAAAAGATCAACAAATTTAAATGGATTCACGAGGAAATACATACCTTGAGATGACATTGTTGTTAATGGCACGAATGGGAGCAAGCTTAAGGACCAACAATGGCGTTCTTGAGGTTTATTTTGTGTCGAAAGGTAGAAGACGAGTGGGAATGAAATGAAGCCTGGACTCGCGTCTTTTACGGAAAAAAAGGGAAGCCCCTTTGATTCGCAAGAGGGCTCGCGCCTCAATCAGGCGTCCCTTTGCTTTTTCACCGAAATTTGGGCTTTGGCCCAATTTCCCGTATTAAACTTCGAATTTTCTTTGACGATATTAAAGGTCGTCATTTTCTCAAAGACAAAAACTAATAGTGAAAATCCAAGATTCGCTATTGTCTTCAATTTTCAAAAATAATAGTGAAAATACAAAATTCGCTATTTCTTCAAATTTTCAAACGACGGCAATTAAAACCGTCATTTCCGAAATAATGGTTGGAAATTAAATTCCACCATTTTCACCACCTAATGTCAACGGCAGCACATAAACCGTCACTTCAATTAAAAATGAAGATTTCAAATTCACTATTCCCATCAAATGTCAACGGCGGCACATAAACCGCCACTTCAAACGTAATAGCAAAATTTAAAATTTGCTATTTCCTTCAAAATTTGAATTCAACGGCGATCGAACCGCCACTTCAAATTCAAAAAGAATGACAAATGGTGAAGATTCCAAATTCACTATTCCTTCAAATACCAGCAGGGGGCTACCTCGCGGAACCCGCTCATTTAAAAAACAGTGATAGTGAAAATTCGACTTCACTATTTCCACAGCGGCATCATGAGTTCGCTACTTTCAAAACAAGACCATTTGACGCGGCAATGCTCATGGTCCGTTAACCGACCGCCATGGCTCGCGAGCCTTACTACGCGCCATGGCTGGCGAGCCTTACTACGCACCAGGGCTGGCGAGCCTTACTACGCACCATGGCTGGCGAGCCTTACTACGCATCATGGTTGGCGAGTCTTTGTCCGCAAACACATCCCGAAGATGCCTCGGGTACATTTCCTTATCTTGGCTGGCGAGCCTTTGTCCGCAAACACATCAAGGACACATCTCGAAGATGCCTCGGGTACATTTCCTTATTTTGGCTGGCGAGCCTTTGTCTGCAAACACATCAAGGACACAACCCGAAGATGCCTCGGGTACATTTCCTTATCTTAACTGGCGAGCCTTTATCCACAAACACCTCAAGGACACATCCTGAAGATGCCTCGGGTACATTTCCTTGTCACAGCTGGCGAGCCTTTGTCCGCAAACGCGCTTTCAAACCGAATCGTGTTCAAATACCCATCTTCTAACACGTTTTATAACGTTTTCTAAAAAGTCAGAACACGACACATAAACCATGGGCTGACCCGCGCCTAAACAGACCCTCCATTTCTCATTTTCAAAACCAGGAAGAGGCCCCTTATACCGTCGGCTGGCTCGGGCCTCATGTAGCCGTCTGGTACAGGACCTGTTCCCTTTTCCAGCATGAGTCTAGGACGATCCCGACTCCGGTTAATTCGGATATAGGACGGATCAAATGACTATTTGTTTATTCAAAACTACATTTGCAAAATGCCTTACTAAGACAAATGGATCATGTTATGCACCATAAACCTAATACGGTAAGTGGATGCTTAGTTTCCGTCTCGCATGCAAATCAATCATTAATCCAACTCGACATCTTATACTTGATACTTGGATCAAATCAACCGACTTAGAAAGCTCTCACATGTTAGGTTTAAATTATTGGATGCGCATTAATGCAATTAAACCGTTTTATCAACTTTTGCATTCAACCAACCAAGATCGATCAGTAGAGGCCGCTAACGCGGGCGGGATTGGGTGTCTGATTAAAGGGCTTCCTAATACGTACCTTCACCTCTTATTCAGAAACTTTGGATAGTGGACGACCTTATCCAGGGCGTAAGAGAGTCATTCTAGAGATAGGATGCTAAAGAGGGACGATTTCCTTATCTTTAGTACCTATGTCAAACGCTGCTTTGTGCTTCGATTTGACCGAGGTATAAAGTGGAATTCGAACGGGTTCCAAGCATCCCACAAATGCTTGGTGGTGACTCCGAACATCTCTAATCGTTTCGAGACCCTTACCGAGACGAAACTGACCGACCTAAAACGATCCGGTCGAAAGCATTTTTACGCCGCCGAGCGTGGCTTTCAAAAGACCGCTGCATGTCTACAGATTGGCTTGGCGTGCAGGTGGCCCGTGACTACGGACCGGTAGGTGGACCCCTAAATCCACGGACCGAGACGTGCCCCATGTCCACAATTTCTCTATAAATACCCCCCAAGCACCACCATTTACAACCACGCGAGAGTCCGCCCCATCTTTCTCCCTTAAAATTCTAGACCTCGATTTCTAAAGTAAAAAACCGAGACGTGTTTTCGACCTACCAATTGAAAACACGAGCCTTATACATTTTTTGGTACCGTCATCGTGCATTAAAAATACTTGGCTTACCACTTCGACCAACTACACTCACACTAAAGCAAAGCAACACTGTATTTACAAAAAGTTTTTTTCAAATCGAGCTTTCCGACTAACAAGTTATACACTTTGTCGATTTCTCGTCAAGCAACCGAACATATAAGTATGAGGGTGTAATTAATCCTCCTCTTTCATGTCCTTTTTACTGTTTTCCTGATTTCACATCATAAAACACGCATAACACGATTCAAAACTTGGAAAGATCAAGCCAAAACCGAGTTTTGGTCAGAGACAGAAGCTCGTTGCCTCACCTAGAGGCTCGCGCCTCATATGGCTTCTCAGGTCAGAACTCAACGTGTTTGAGTTCATCATTCCTCAATGTTTTATTTCGTTTTTCTTTTCCTTCTTAAAACAGTTTTTATTACCATTTTAAATCATTTTTATGATAAACATTTTTAACCATAAATCATAATCACCCTTGGTTCTTTATACCATGACGGTTAAATCGGTGTTTCAGTGACACTATTGGTTAATTACACTCTAAAGGGTATTTTAACACTCTTTTCTTCATTTTAACAATATTTTCTCATTCAAGCACATTTGCAAGCATTTTAGTCATATTCATAATCATCCTTAGTTCTACATACCATGTCAGATTATTCCCGAGTACGATGATAAACTTTGACTAATTACAAAGCAATGTACTTAATACAATTAGTTCATATCAAGCACTTTCCATTTTATTTCAATTCATTTTCCCCTTTGTCTTAACCATATTGCATGTCACCCTTGGCTAACATACATGCCACGTCGATTTAATTCGAGTGCGGTGATGAAACAATTGAGAAAATATATTTCATATGTTTATTTACAAAATTATTCACGTCAAGCTTGCAAATTCAAACCCGACAACGAATATCATCAACATAATGATGAATACTCCGATTCATATTTTATACTTGGATACAAATGCCATCTTAACGACCTTTTCCACAAAAGCGATTTTAACAACCTTTTAAATGATTTTAACAATCTTTTGCAGAACCAAAAGGTTCACTTAGGCTGCCGCCTGACCCGCGCCCCAATGCTCTTCTGTTCTTCACCTTTTACAAAACCAGGGGGAACCCCTTACACCGCTCATAGGCTCGCGCCTCAAAGGCTGCCTGACACTCTTTCTGCCTCGTTTTCAACACTTGTCTAGGACGATCTCGATTTCTGTTAATCCGGATACAGGAGGGATCAGATTGACGAGTTAACATTTTACATTTCACATTTTAAAACACACTTCTTTTTAGACAAATGGATCGTGTTAAGCACCGTAAACCTAACTTGGTAAATGGATGTTTAATTTCCGTCTTTGCATGCAAATCAACCTTTCAATCCAACTCCACATCAATTAATTGATACTTGGATAAACAACCGACATATCAAATTTCACATGTTAGGTTTAAACTTGTGGATGCGCATTCATGCATTTAACCAAGATCGATCAGTAGAGGCCACTAACGAGGGCAGGATTGGCTGTCCGATTAAAGGGCTTCCCAATACGTACCCTCACCTCTTACTCAGAATCTTTAAATAGTGGATGGCCATATACAGGGTGTACGGGAGTCATCCTAGCGATAGGATCCTAAAAGAGGGACGAGTCCTTATCTTTAGTACCTATGTGGCTATGTCAAGCACTACTTTGTGCTTCGTTTGACCGGGTATAAAGTGGATTTCAAACGGATTTCGGGCATCCCATAATTGCTTGGTGGTGACTTCGAACATCTCTGCATCGTTTTCGAGACCTTCATCGAGACGAAACTGACCGATCTAAAGCGATCCAGTCGAAAGCATTTCTACGTCCCCGAACGTTGCTTTCAGACTGCCGCATGTCCACAGCTCGGCGTGCGGGTGGCCCATGTCTACAGATTGGCGACTCCGTTGGGGAGAACTAGGACACTTGTGTCTTTGTGATCCCTAGATGGTGAAACTCAAATGAGACCTTGGTTGAATTGCATCATTTCATATTACGGTCATAAGTCGGGTTCCTTATCCGGCCTAACCTTTATCGACCAATTGGCTCGTCTCGTCGGCATGAGATTTCTCATCCCCGCGTTTTGAATCCCGATTGCGTCAAGCATAACATTGACGTCAAATATTTCTGTTTTGTCTAAGAGCATTCACTTCCTACGTGAACGAGGCTAGGGCGCCCTCCTTACACACTTTGTTTGGATCGGCACCCCTCTCGAAAATCAGGGATTGATCGCTTGGTGTGTAACACCCTTCTTAAGCCAAAACCCGTGTCAGCATTTACATAATATAATGAACTGTGACTGCCTATGTGCTATGTGATCATAAGTCCTTCCATGTCATTTCCAAACTTTGCAAAAACCCTTTTCGTGCTGTTATAATGGCCATTACAAACCTCGGTCTTTTGCCGACCATTGCAAATCACCCCTTTACGCCGTTGTAATGACGATTTCAAAACATGGTTCTTTACAACCATTTCAAAGAAACCTTTCATGCCGTCTTAATGATGATTTCAAAACTTGGTTTTTCACAACCACTTCAAACCAACCTTTCCTGCCGTCGTAATGACGAATTCAAAATTTGTTTTTTCACAACCACTTCAAAGCACCCTTTCACGCCGTAGTAATGACGATTTCAAAACTTGGCTCTTTACAACCATTACAAAACAACCTTTTACGACGTCATAATGACCATTTCAAAACCCGTTTTTCATAACCGTTTCAAAAGCACCTTCGCACCGACATAATGGATATTTGCACCGACGTAATGGTCCTTTTGAAATCTCGAAAACAACGCACCGTTTTAGACCACAACACTCTCAAACTTTTCAAGCCTCGATTTTCAAAAATTTTATTTTTTGAATTTCGAAAACCAGTCTTCGGAAACGACAAACCATTTTCAAAGCCGTCACAACTTTATCTCAAACCGTCTTTTGAAAACAAACTTAAGACGACATTTTCAATCCTAACTAGCCTATTTTCAAAGATTCCTATTTTCGGAAATCGTCTATAAGGCAAAAAATGTATTTTTGAAAATTCTTATTTTCAAAAGTTTTAGTCCACCATTTCGATTCAGCCTCGTGTCTACCAAGTCAAAGCAAACGTACTTATGGGGCTTTACTTATGAGTCGTCTCACCACCGATACCCATTCAACATCATCACGCCAACAAGTTGAACCTGAGTTAAGGTCTAGTCAACACCGTCACACCGTCGATCGAGTCAGCACCGAGGTGCCACACATGGTCGCCTCGTTTCCTTGAGTCCGAGATGTTTTTTCGCCAGTGTGATTTCTGCGTTTAGTCGTTAACTCGTGTCGAATTGAGTTGTAGAATGAGCCGTTTTCTGCCTCAGACGGTGGCCCCGTCTTCAGCATCGTCCAACAACAATGATGATAACAACAAAGATCTCACAAATGCTCAACTAGCTAGAATGCTAACCGCCCTCAAAGTAACCCTAGTCGAGACCCGTATCAACACTCGAGAGAACATGGAGCCCAGAGAACATAACCTCGCACCCTTAACCGAAACTGAGAAAAGGATTAAGGTCTTGGAAGAACAACTTCTAGCCCACGGGAACAACATCCACCTTGAGAAAATCGAAGGTTCGAACCCATCGGGAATCAACTACCTGACAACTTCACCTTAACCGATGTACCCAAATTCAAGGGAGTGGAGGACCCACTCAACCATATCCGTACCTTCAAGGATTATGTGTTAATCAAGGGAGTCAAACAGGAACTCTTTACCCGGATCTTCTCGTCATCGCTGGAACCGATTCCCCGCCAATTGTACTATTCCCTTTACCCAAAGAGCATCACCACCTGGGACGAGGTTGCCGTCGAGTTTGCTAAGTAATATGCCTATAATGTCGAAATTCAAGCCAATACCCACACCCTTGAGATCCTCACCTAAAATGTCAAGGAGGGGTTCACCGAATTCCTAACCCGCCGGAGAAGGGTGAGCACCCAATTGATGAGAAAACCAAGTGAATCAACCTTGGTGGAGAAATTCATCAACAACCTATGTCCGGTATATGCTAATATTCAAAGGTATCAGAACATCAAAACCTTCGAGGATCTCCACATCCTTGGGACCCGTATTAAGGATGACCTGCGCAAGGGTGTCTTGGCCAAAACCACGAGTAGAGGCTACCAAGGGTCTACATCAATCGGGCCCCATCCTTATAGCCAAACCAACAAAATCGACGAGGTCAACCTCCTAGAACCAATAGGAAAGAAAGTCGAATGTCCCCAAAGGACGTTCACCAATTTATGCTCAACATATGTTACACCTTGAAGAGGCTCATGGAACAAGAGAAATTGCAACCAATCGGGCCAACTCCAGACCCGCCTGAAGCGAAGATAACTCGTTTCTGGAACCCAAACGCCTATTGCCAATATCACCAAGGCAAAGGCCATGACACCGAAACCTGCTTCAAGATCAAACACGTCATCCATGATTGAGAAGGGCAAATTGCCCCTACCTCCACCTGCAAAACCGAACAACAAAAACGAACCCTTTGGGAATTCATGCCATTTCAGACGATGAGACAACTCTAGATTGCTCCCATGTTATCTTGCCCATTGAGGGCGAAATTAATGCCTTGGGAAACGAGGCCTCGGACGGCATGTTCATATTCAGCGCCGCCTTCATACTTGCCATCTTTCAGCATATCGAGAAGACCACTGCCAGTCTCTCTGAGAGGATCACCCGACTTGAAGATGCTTACCACAGACACATCTTCAACCCATCAACACCCATGCTGCGCCTGAGGGAGGGTCCACAAAGAACCCAAAACTCCAATTCCAAGGCGGACCACCTCCACGGCCATTCTAGCACGCATCCTCCAAAACAACTCACAACTATCACCTCCATAGAAATCACCCTAACAAAAATCATCCCCACAAAAATTACCCATCAAAAAATACTCCTTCCATGTTTGCTCATGACCCCGAAATCAATGGCATTTGGAGAGATGACGCAGACGACGTCTACATCGTCAAGGGAAGAAGAAAGCAAACTTTCCAAGTCAAAGACAAGCACAAAAACAAAACCATTCGCCGATAAGCGTAGAACAAGTTATTAAACGTCTCCAATAATGAGTTCTAACATCCTATCAACGTTAAAACCAAATGAAAATGATGATCCACTCAGATTTTCTTTTGCAAAAGCCAGATTGAAAGTAAAAGATCCATTTTCAAACTCTAAAGAAGTCAAGTTTTTGAAAATGTAACATTAATCTTCGACAAAGAATCAAATTTTTCCCAGAACCAACCAAATTGAAAACAAATTTTCATTTTCAAACTTTTAAAATAAGTAAAGTTTTGCCAAAGTGATACAAAATTTTAACCATGAATCGAAACTGGTAACCCAAATTGGTTAGAAATTACACAAAATGAAAAACGACTTAGACATCATAGTCATAAATTACGGTAAAGGAATCTACGCACACAAACAAAATGAAACTAAACCGAACTTTTAAGAGTAGAGAGCCACGATAAGTTCAACAAGGAGGTTAAAGAATATAGAGTTTTCTAGACCACAAGCATCAATCTCAAAGGAGGGTCACAACGGAACGAGTAAGAGGGGTATGAACGGTAAAGCTTATGGTCAAAGGGAGAGAAAACTAGGCAACAAGGAAACGCCACGTACTCAAAACACATACAATAGCATCATCCTAAATGGTTCCGAAAACATTCTAATAAATTAAATCTCATAACAACATTACCTCCAAGGATTTCCTCAAAATAACTTACGCCACTTTAAATCTAAGCTACTCCATGAAACAAAGTACTTTACCACACTTGTGATTCAACGACTCCCAATCATTAAACATCCATAACGACTTCCACAAAATAAGGTCAAAACTACTAACAAACCTATACTCATCTCCAACAAATGTCAAAATATAAAATCAATCTATGTATGGTCATCAACATCCTAAAGGTATCTCTTTCCAAACTCACATCATAAAATTTATCACATCGTTACTCCTAAAGTAACAAAGTTCAACATACCAAACTTTTCAAATCTCAAACATAAACAACAAAGCCAAGTTCTATAAACTTAGTAACATATACAACTCACATCTTACACAAGGATTCCACTAATCAACCACACTCACTTCATGTCAAGCACATAAGCATAAGAAACATCAAGGTATGTCTCACCACACTACTTAAGCCTCTCCAACAACACAACCTCTCAAAACAAGGGTCATGGGTCAACCACAAACAATCTCCTCAAAAGCCAACTTATCCTACTAAGGTTAACATTCCATAAGACAAAGATGAAGGTTTCCATCAGGGGTCTTATCTAAAGCCCTTATAAATGTGTGAAGTTGTGGAAATTGGTTGCTTATGAACAGTAGGCCAGTAACTTTCATGCGGCTCACGTGAGATACAGTATATGCACTGTTGTTGCTTTTTAATCTTCTTTTATTATTGCTTCTCTCTTGCATCTCTCCATTGATTCTTCATCTCTCATTCTCCTTCTTTCCTAGATCTGATTAGTTTCTACTCTTTCATTCTCCTTTTCTGCATCTCTAATCATCTCTCATTATTTCTCATTTTCTAATCATCTTATCATTATTTCTTATTTTCAATCATGATATTTCTCTTCTTTTCTCTTAATTTTCCGATTTCTGATGATTTTATTAGCAAAATCTTCGACTAGGGAAGGAAATTGGAATGGAGATTTATGAGCCGATTGTTGCGATTTCATACGATTTCTGAGAAACGAAGGTAATTCTTCTTTCTTCTCATTTCCAATCAATTTATAGACTAATATTGTATATTAGATTGTTATACTAATTAGGAGTAAATTTCTGACAGATTGATTTAAGGCATAAGTTATGCAAAAACTGTAATTAATCGGTGTCTAATTAGGAGTTTTTCTATGTTAATCGGTTTAAAATTCGGTATACATCGTCACTGTTTAGCAAATATTCTGTACCTAGATATTTTGTTAGCAGAGGCATGTGTTCTTCATAATAAATTTAATTATGAATTTTTGTTGCTGATTTTGTGATTAGTTAATTTAGAGGGTGGTTAAAAACTGAATTAGCTTTTTGTTAAATCGGTTTGGTTAATTGTTTTAGTTGTTGTGGAGTTATGTGTTCAGGGAGTAGTTGTGGTGTGAGGCTGACAAATGATTATCCTTTTTACTAGCAAACTAATCAATTTTATGTTGATATGCTTAGATTGATGATATAGCTCAGTGTTGTGAAGCAGGCAAATAATGGCAGACAACCAAATTTTGTAAATGTAAGTCGCCTATTTGGAGACCGTTATCCAGACAAACTTTGTTTGGTAGCGAACTAATCAATTTGTGACTTTGAATTTGATGACGACTCAGTGCTCAGTTTGCTCTGTCTAAATTCGAGAAATGCAAGAAAAGAATCATGTAAGCCCTTTCTAATTTGTTTGATGTAGTTGGATAGTAGCATAGCTTGTAGCTGTTATACTTTTAAAGCTGTTGTATAGACGTATTCAAATAGAACATTTAGGTGCTTCAGCTTCTGATATACTTCAAATTCTTTGTATTACTTTTACATCTGCAGTGAAGCCGCTGAAAACGTACAAACCACGGAAGCAGGGGAGAGAGGCAGGTGAGAGAATCAATTCATGTGCTTTTATTTTTGACAATCCACTTCATACATGACAATTCCAGTCTTACACAAGACTTTGTCATTTATAAATGATTCTCTTATGCGAGCAGCATTGCTGGACACTGAGATACTGCATTAATGTTGCAAACTGATAATGAATATGAAGTCTTGCACCCATAATTTTTTAATGTGTTCTGCCCTTTGCTTGGTTTTTTCAGACATATGTAAGAATGTAACGCGAGAAAAGTGGCAGAGGAAAGTATTGTCTGGCTTTCTTGCTCCTCTTCCACTTTCAGATACTCTTATAAGGTTCTTGGGTACAGAAGAAAGTCTCTATACTTTGAATGTTCAGTACTATGCTTTTTCACATACTGATTTCGTCATCTATCTACTTTGAATTTCATTCTAATCATTGAATTTCATCCTAATCATCCTAATTATTGTCTTCTTTTACTAAATTGTTCAACTTTTGCTGCAGTGGAAATCGTTGGTTCTACCTGAGTGGTTCTCTTTTGGCTCCAATTCGGCAAACTCTACACCTTCTCAGGTATTACCCTTCCTTTGCTTATTGTTCCAGGTGATCCCATCGTATTTCACTCATAGGTTGAGGGTGAAATTGTTAGATTATTTAAATTGGGTAAAAAGGATTTTAATTTTGGTTAAAATTCCAATCAAGTTGCCGCAATGAGGAGGTATGAATGGTGGTGGTAAAGAGAAGGAAGGGGTGCTAGCAATGAAGGTTAATAGGACTAACCTGCTTGAGGCGGTTAGGCTTAGAGAGGTAGTATTGACGGCTAAGGGTTTGGAATAGAAGAAGATTGATTCCAAGATGAAAGCTAAGGTTAGTGCAGGCTGGGACTAAGCCTACCAGTTCGCAGAGGAGTTGCTGGTCATTTGTATTTCACTTCAAGCACCAACCAGTCCCCTACGACTGGCTCTTGCAATTAGTGTCGGACTTACGACAAGGTTCTTCTATGCTTATCTTAACAATGCATTTCAGGGTTTTAACCGTGTGCTTATTTAATATTTGTTTTGTCGAGACACAAAAAGGCAACAATTGATAATTCGGGGAGGAATATCGTTTTGCCATATTGATTTATTTTCATATATTTATTTCTACAGGTGAAATTTGGGCCTGCTCTCCGGGAAGTAGTGGTTGAGACAGCAGCGATAAACTTTGATGAAGAGAGTGATATGTCCGAAAAATGAAAAAGAGGAGCGACTTAGGTATGTATCAGCTTGATCAGAGTAACTTAGCTTGTTATTACTCTTGCATTTGCTTACTAAATCAAAATTCATGTTGCATATTAAAGTTTTTGACTGGGTAGCTTATATAATATACAGCTACATTGGTATAGACAATTAGTTGGTACCAAATTACGTAGGCATTTCTTAAAATTATCATATGTGGTGCATTTTAAAGATTGTGGAATAAATCAAGTATGCTTGTCTAACTGTGTTTAAGATAGTTCGCTGTGTAGGGGTATAAAATCTAGCTCCTTTTGTCTTTATTTTCAAATGTAAAATTTAATGGATTGAGAATTTCAATTTGTAAGTGCCAGGTTATATACTACTCTACTTCTTTCGTCAACAAGAGAAACACCTACGTGACGTGAGACTTTCTTCTCTGCATCGATAATCTTTACTCCGTATCACTCAGTTGAGAATGTTTGGGTTTACGGATGACCTTCATTTAATTTGCTGCAAGTTTACTCGAGAAATAAATACCAAAAGTCACCATTGATCCATGGACTCACCAGCACTTGTCTTGTTTGATGATACAGAATGTATGCGCTTTGGGCCTTTTTTCATGGACTCACCTGCAGCACTCGTGACGGAAAAGTTAACTTGGCCTAGAAGAGTTTTCTATGGACGCTATTGATAAGATGCTGAAATCCATTGGATTATGTGTGCTCACAATGTTAAAACCGAAATATGGAAAACTGGTAAACTATTCTAACATTTAGAATCGTTATTGTTTGATGGTACTTTCTACTTTTTTTTCTCCATTTTTATATAATACAAAACGGATTTCCTGCTGATGTACTTGGCTTACTCAGTTATCAGTGATGTAGACAAAGCTTTTGATAATCGTATACATAGCATTTAATTGGTTAATGCATTGTGGAATAATTTACAAGTTAGCTTTTGATAATCGTATGCATAGCATTTAATTGGCTAAGTACGCATCCATCTTCAGTTTAGTCGTTGTTGAGGCGGTTTCGGTTGAAAGATCATTTCTAATTTCATTCTGCAAGTCTTTTTTTTAGACCTTTCTTGTAGGAGTTGTGAAGTAGAATTGTTTGGTAATGGTTGAGGTATTGAAACCATTTAGCTCTCATATTGGTCTTTGTTGTTTGTGTATGGACGGGATGGTTTGGGTATACTTTGAGTTAAACTTGGTGATTTATAAAGGTGACTCTCCAGGCATAAGGGCCTACGGCCTACTGAAACATTATAGCCTGTGGTATTATTATTTTTTAACTCTTTTGAGAAGGGAGGGATTGGGTATTGTTGTTTCTATGTTCGGAATTGAGATAGATATATACAAGTCTGGGTCGTTTCTTATTGTGTGGATTATTTGACATTTCCCCGCTCAAGCTGAACCCACTGCATTCTAGATTAAAGCTTTCTTGGAGTCCAAGACTTGAAGTGAAGTATTAGTAGTTGAAACACTTGTAGGGTTTGGTAATAACTTGAATATACATGTTCTGTACCAATGCGAAGGGGGTGTGTCTTAAATGGTGAGCTAAGAATGGCGTACAATAAATTTTTTGTGCTTGTTAATGTAGCAGTTGCTACACACTTTTGTGTATTTGGGGTGCTGCAGCAGTGGCGCTTATAATCTAGAATTGGTAAAAAACATATCACTACAGGCCTGTACTTTCTTAACTACTTTTGAGAAAGCGGTTTCTATATGGCTTGCATGCTTGCGACAACTCTGACCTATGTTACGTTTAGTAGCTCTTTAATTCTGATTAAAAAATGCCATGCCACTACAGGCGTGCATTTTCTTGAGTATATGTTCTGAAATCTCAGATGAAGGATCTGTTTGGGGAAGAAAGTTACAAGATGGTCAGTTAAGAAGATACTGAGGACCAGGTGATTTAATCTACGGTTTAATGATCTCAACTTAATTATTTAGGGAAATATTAGCCTAATTGTTTTTGGATATTAGATATCTAATGAGATCGACTTAATTATTTGGGGGAATTTCTCATACGCACACACCTTGACTGCCATTATTTAAAGCTTGGGACCAATTGTCGTCTAAGATATTACCCGCCGGAGTATACTATTAGATGTTTACTCGCCGGAGTTTACCGTTCCTAATAACACGACTTCTGCCAGGTATAACTGCTAACCAGCTCACAATGCAATATGCAGGGTGCAGTTAGCTTCGATGTGCAAGGCATCCTACTTAAGCTTGCCAATAATTAGTGTAGAATTAGCGGGAATATGCGGTGGAGTATGTGAGAACTTAGGTAATTAACATTAGTATTTAAAGCTTAAAATAAAGTTAACTCGAGTATGTGAGAACTTGACTAAATGTTGTCTAATAAATTACTTATCGGGCTAAATAGCAGGCCTATGGTAAATTAAATGATCTATTGAAATTTAAGATTCTATTTATCTCTATATATGGCTTTAGCAGAAGCATCTCATAGGCAGTGCCACTTTGAGTCTCTTTACCGAGCATTGTTTTTACTATACTTACAGGTGTAGCTCCTTCTTCTGGATAGCAAGTTCCGATTTTCTCATCTTATGCATCACTTTATCTGTAGAAAGATCGCAGGTATGTTTCCTTGCTTCTTTTCAGCTTGATATAATCAGGTTTTAATAGTTATAGCGGTTCACTTTAGTTCATGCCTTCCCGTGTTGTCTATTCAGTGCACACGTAGCATCTTCTATTAATAACTTTCAACTGACATCTGGTGGAGTGGACATGGCCGGACTTTCGGCAGTAACTGAACTAGCTGGTCCATTATTAGGCAAAACATGCTTAGAATTCTAATTTTCTTATTAATTTAGTACCATGTTCCTATAGCAATCTTAACACACTACTCAGGTAGTCAGGAGTCCTGTTATTATGTGTCTTCAGAAGGTTACAGTGTTGTGGGTCTGTGACCACTTGCTACAGTGGGATTTGTGGAAAGGCAACAAAAGGGACACTTTTTTTGTGCTATTATGGTATTAGGATGTTTAGATGGTAACTTACAATCGCCGGCGTCATCTTCTAAAGGATGTCGAAATGTGGTGAGGCAAAGGGTGAAAGTGAGAGGCTGTTAGAATGCATTTGTACGCATAAAAAAAAAGGTAATCAATAATAGTACCAGGAGAGTAAGATTAGTATTTAATTAGTGGAGAAGTTGAATGAGTTTTTGGCATTTTGTTCTTTAATAATTACTCCCTCCATACCACACCAATGGTAACATGGACCCACTTTTTGTGAGGAGAAAAGTGGGTCCATGTTACCATTGGTGTGGTATGGAGGGAGTAGTTTACAAAACTCATTTAAGACGGTCATATAAGTTTTAACCTTGAGACGAGTCAAGTATCTCACATAAGACAATAACAGAATGCATTGTGATTAGCAAAATCGCCAAAATGTATGCCCCGTCTATACATGTGGAGGGTTATTTGACCCGTTCTATTCTTAAGATTGATATATCTGTCTTAAGGAAGACCTATGTAGTTAATATCATTTTTTTTGATAAGGTAAAGAAATGTAGTTAATATCATACTTCATCCTTTAAATGATACAAAATAAAGGGCATTGTAATTATGTGCTGTAAAAAACCCATGAAAAAAACTATTTAATAGAACAAAATTAGAAATTCCAAAAATCATCATGTGCTGTAAAAAACCCATGAAAAAAAGCTTTTGTGTAGATTAGGTTCTGATTTGTTTGTGAATTGGTATAGAGTTTTGGTCAATTATAAATGGAGAGCCAAGGAGATGGAATGTCTTTGGGATTCGTTAATACGAGTTAGCAGTGTAATGTGTGCGTGCATTCACTCTTCAAATTCAGAGCTTTGAGTGTTCTCTTTGACTTGAATTTCCTGAGCTCTTTATAGATGCGTCCATACTGGTTTAATTGTTCATTCACGTGTCACTAGCCTGTACGAGAGTTATCAAGCAGATCGAGAAAAATTAGACACAAAAAGTCAGTTCAATTTCTGCATATCTAATAGCATTTGTATGTGTCATAAATTTGTTGATAGAGAGTTAGAGAGTGATCATACTGCACAAGGAAATTGATGAGAGGCATGTTCTAGAATTTGTAATGTAGCGCACAAGTAATACCAGTAGAATCCTTACGGTGGATGGCTTCGGGCAAATCCTCAGAATATGAACAGGTTGCATGATGGGTATTTGCACATGCATAATCACAAGTAATGATAATCAGAAGATAAGCTTGTCCATGATTGAGCGAAGATTGACAAGTTGGGTACATCAGCTGATGATCGGAATCTCACTAATGTGTAAATCTATTAAGTTTGTAGGTAATGTTTTTTTTTATGTGCAAATGGCAAGTAATTTAAGGTACGGCTCTTAAAGGCTTTGTTTATGCTAGCCAATTTTTTATATGAATAAACGAAATTTATGAAATAGTTCCTTAAGTATATGAGTTAGAAGTAATAGAACATTGACGTCATTTTTTTTTTGGGTGAAATGTGAATTTCTCATTAATATGCAATAGAAACCATTACAACATACATGTTACTTAGCTTACTTTCTCATTAGATCATATCTAGCCTAATCACATCAAATGCTTAAGTCTAAACCACTGCTTTTCACATCTGCTCATACTACAAACATCTATGGCTTTTAACCGGCCCCTAATGCTCTCTTGA
Source organism: Silene latifolia (assembly GCF_048544455.1). Lineage (NCBI taxonomy): Eukaryota > Viridiplantae > Streptophyta > Magnoliopsida > Caryophyllales > Caryophyllaceae > Silene > Silene latifolia. The sequence goes on along the minus strand of NC_133534.1, from coordinate 139,316,564 downwards.
ATCTTCTTAACAGCAACACAAGGGTGAGGAACACACATCTCCACCCTGCATTGATTCCTACTCTCCTAAATGTAGTACATTAAGCCTGCCACAACAGTCATAGTGACCTGCTTTCATAATAAAGACCTGCATCTCCACCCAACATCCATGGTATAAGTTCTCCATGCCAGTGAAGCCCTAATAATCTAAAATAATGCCAGGTTAAAGAAGATTTTTTTTTTTCAAATGAGCGTATCTTATGCCGCAGGTGAGATTCGAACCCCCAACTTCATGAGTGAAGTAAGAGAGTCCATACCACTTGAGCTAACTTAGGCTAAAGAATGATTGTACGATGGTTATTTTATGCATTTTATGGCGAGTCTTCGATGAAACTAGCCAAACAAATTCATGTTACATGTGGGAGAATTGTGAAGAAATGTTCCCTCGAGCCTCTATTTTTGAGCGACAATTCTCGCTATCAATTTCTCTTCCTTTTATTGCCTATTTATCTTTAAATAAGAAGACAAGAATGTTTATTGCTCGAGGGAAAATAGAGTCTTAATAAGTTAACTAAGGGATTTTTTCTACTTTTAGATTTTACGAAGGTTTTTCTATGAAGGGATGAGGAGGAGAATAAGGAGAAAGCAGCGACGAATAAGAATGAGAGAAAAGAGGATAACAAGAGATGAAGGTAAGCGTCAAATAGGGAAATAATGATGAGAAGGAGGTAGCAACACCGAAGAGAGAGAGAGAGAGAGAGAGGGGGGGAGGGAGGGAGGGAGGGAGGGGGAGATAATGATTTATATTCAATTTCAACAAAAATGCTTGCTAAGACGTTTAGTATCTCCTCACGCCATTATTGCTTCAAGTAAGACGACTCTTTGCACAACAACGATTGTTGAATTACTTCTATGTATATTTTTAGAAATTGTGCAACCGTATTTGTTACTAAATGATTATGTCTGTAAATTTTAGGAAAATAGAAAATGGATGGGAAGAAGGATAAGGATGCGGAAATGAAGGGGAAAGAAAAGTAGAGGAGAGCTAAAGCATAGTGGGAGAGGGAGAAAAACGAGGATTAATTAGATGGATAGAACGAGATGAAAATAACAAGTGGGAAGTCATTAAGGAGTGGGGGCAATGGAAAGAGAATAAGGAGGTTGAGCCAACGACTAGGGGGAAAAGGAAGAAGGAGGAGAACGGGAAAGTGATAACAATATATGGGAATAGAGACGATAATCAACCTGTTGGAAAGTTCGAGAATCCCAAATTCGAATAGTACCATCAAAAGAGTAAGAATGCAAGAGTGAAGAATCATGTGTTAATTTCCAGATTTTGAAGAACCATGGTCAATGTAAAACATCCTCTTAAATTTAAGAATTTGGAGACTAATGGTCAACTTGAAACATCCTACGTTAAATGCACCAAATTCAACACAAACTAATTTTTCAATTGTTTTAATTTCATATTTCTATTCAATGAACCAAGTTAAGTGCATCAAAGTTAACCTCCATGTATTATTAATGTTAATTCTCATACTCATTCGATCGATTATGAGAATTGCGTACGAGACTTCAGTATTTTTAATTTTCAAGTAACATAATAACATAGAACAATGAACCGGGAGAAAAAGAGATGTTCTGTTCGACTAAAAATGATTACAAAACTTCACAACGAACATGACAACTATTTAATTACGACATATGCATCTGTTTGTAAAAGGTCATTACGGTGCCTTTGCTATGGATCATACAAAATTAATTCAGTATGTAGTTTCTTAGTGCAACAGATGCTTTGCTTTGGGATACACGTGGGTACACGTCCTCACAACATCCTCGTTGTGCCTCCAACTTGACCGTAGCCAAGCCCAGAATCCTCCCCCACTAGATGTGTGACCCGGGTACTCCCGACCACGGGCTCACCACACGGTCGCATGGTCGCTCTGATACCATTTATAATCAACCCGACCCACCACGGTCGTAACACACCCAATAAGATGGGATATGTACCTTTGGGCCCATTACTTGTCCTCACTTAAGCCCAAAAGCACAAGGCCTTGTTACTAAGTGGTGGGTGGAATCCCTTATAAACATATCACAACCTCCTCAATTCCCCGATGTGGGACAACCTTACTCTCAATAACTTGGGGTGTTACAACAATAAGGAGGCCGCAGTTAACATTAGACGTAAACAGAATAGCTTCGACAACTAAACAAAACGCATCTTGGATCTCCGCGCGCAACGCGCGCGGAGAGACAACTAGTAAGAATAAAAGGTACAAAGGCAACTTCCATGATATGAGGGAAGAGTTGCGAAAGGTAAAGAAGCACAAAGATAAAGGGATAAGACAAGGTACTCTAAGAGAGGAAGGAATATTCGGGACGGTAGAAACATCCTTCAAAAGAAACAGATCCATATACAAGGTGCTATGGAAGGAGAAACAAGAAACGAGGGATATGTCGGGTGGGTACCAAACTAGTTTCCAAGGTGAAGCAAAAGAGAGTTTAGAAGAGAAGTAGCATCAAGAAGTAGAGATAACGCGAGGTTGGTCAAAGATGGAAGACACACCCGATACGATGTCGGAAAGAGCGGTGGCTTCGGCTCGACTAGCAACATGGATAGCTCATCTTGGCTCAGCATCGGAAATTGGAGCATTCTTCTTCTCGGGGCAAACATTGATGAAATGACAGAGCTTCTTGCAATAGTAGCATGTCAAGGGTTTATTATAGCATCCAATTCCCGGGTGGAAAGCTTCCCTACACTTGAAGCACTTGCGAGTTTCCTCGAGGTTGTTGTCCGATGGAGGAGTTTTTCCACCTTGCACTTCTCTACTTGACTTTTAGCCTCTAGGTTTGAACCTCCTCTTGTTAGCAGATGACGAAGATGAGGGCACAAAGGGTTTCTTACCATGGGACGGTTGCACCATCTTCTCAAGGTACAAGAATCAAACAAGTTAGGACTTAGCAAATAGCATGTACAAAAAGACTACCAACTTATGTCCTTAGTTCTACCCATCTCTCATACATTATTCAAGGTCAAGTTCATGTTTAAATTTGGCGTTCACGTGTGTGAGTCGGGAGCGACATAGGCTCTGATACCAACTGTGACACCCCGCGATAAAGTGGAAAGTAAAACCATTCAATACAAGCGAAAAATGTGAAATTTTTGAAACTTTTATTTATTACATAAGGTTTGGCATGTGGGATCCACTAAAATTCAACGGAGAAAGAGTACGCGGAAATAAAACATAGGTTCATATAAACATGATGGTGAAAAATGAGGAAAATATATCCCTCGAAGGACAAGACGATAATGGGTGAGTCTAAGCAATCCTACTAAATAGACTACTAATCCAAGGTGCTCACTAGCTCACACGTCTAAACCCCACACATGCAATTTTCACAAACCTATCATTCATGTAAACATGAAAGCGACAGTCAGTAGGGAGTAACTCAAGGTTCTCCCACCCACAAATTGTCGAAATAAACATAACAAGGAACTCAAATAGGTAAACCATGTAAGATAATTACAAATGACATGAACATCAAAATCAATATTTAAACATGACAATTAAATGAGAGGGAACAAGATAGATCCATATTAGCATAATAAAGACTCAACTATTCATTTGAAATAAATTAAATAATACGAAAGACAAGAATACAGTCATTTAGACAAAAGAACGCATTTTAAGGAAATATGACATAGATATGAGATTAGAATTAGAATCATATGAAGTAGGTAAGTAAGGGATCAATCAATACAAAATACGTGAATGGAAACCATAGCCATTGCTTTGAAAACCTTTTAACAAACATTGCATGGGACGTGGCTACTAATGTCACATTCATACTTATGGCTTGCATCTCACCATAAGAACGGATGGGAGCATCAATCCCGGCGATCATATCGCAACTAGAAGCCATTATACGAAAAGAGCGGGTGTTACAACCGGACCCCTGGAAAAGCAAGTCAACTTCCAAGTGGTCAACATTGAATCATCCTTTAACATGCTCTTATGGCGTCCTTGGATCCATGCCACCAAAGCTGTCACTTCGACCCTTCACCAGAAGATCAGGGTCCCCTTCAATGGAAAAACGACCACCATTTCTCATCCCCAACCAAAGCTATCATGGAAAAGGGGACGACCTCTCAAGTCACTGAGGAATTCAACGGTGAAATGGTGGGATTCCAAGTCGTGAATGCCCTAACCGACGACCCAACACCTTTTGATTTTGACATGTTCTCAAATCTCACAATCAACCATATCCTGATGCGCCAGGGGTACATCCCCTGCATGTCCCTCAACCCACTGAAAAGCACCTTGCCTGCCCTGAAAGAGGCCAAGGTCCCCAACATCCCCTTCGGGCTAGTTTACGAACCATCTGATGAATACATCCGAGAGATGGGCTTCCTCGTGAGGAAGCGCAAAAAGCACGGGGTCATCCTCCGCCCATACCATCTGACCCTCAACGGATATTTCATCCTTGAAGGAGAATCTGAACCCTACAACAGCTTTCCTAAGCCAATCTACGATCCCATGTTAAAACTCAAACATCCGGATATAGAAGTCTTCCAAGACTGATGTTTCATCACCGACAATAACACCAATGTTGCACCAGTCAAGTCTGAGTCGACCCCTTTCCTGGACGCACAAGCTGTACGCCTCCTTTTTGGAGAAGACAACATCAAGCACCATAACAACGAGGAGATCATAGTTATCGCTCTCAAAGACAACCAATTTGACCCTACTGCTTTGATCTATGACGCTAACCCAGAGAAAACTGTCCAAGCTTAGAGGAAAACTTTCAAAAGGATTGATCGCCAAGGCCGCATTCTCAAGATCACAACGGGAGAAGGCCTCATGTTCAAGGAGGGCAGTGGAGATAAGTTTGAACCCAGGTCTGATAACAAATCAGAGTCAGAGTTTGTCTTTGTTCCTAACGTTCCCAACACCCCTGTCAAATCCCCATTTCCACTATTCTACCATAAGTTGGGGACTGTCCCATAAGTCGTACCCCCATCCACTAAAAAAGTCCCTTTCCCACTATTTTATCATAATCTCGGCGTTGTTCTAGAGGCTGAGTCAACCATTGTCACCCCTACTCTTGCGAAGGGTAGCAACCCGGAGCTTGTCCCATAGGGCACCTCCTTTGCAGCGTCGCCTCTGACTCCCCACGAGATGTTTATCTTGTCCGAGCACTCGCTCAATTTGACTTAATGAATGCCAAGTTTGTTTACGACTTGTCTCATTTTAACTACAATGCAATTCTGAACGAACATCAGGATTTTGACTTAAGTGATTACCCACCACATTTAGTAAAAGAACTCGATAAACGCGAACTTAGAACACCCATCATTGAGGAGACCGAACCTATTAACATAGGGACTGACCAAACACCTCAAGAACTTAAGATATGGACCACCATTGACCCCTCATAGAGACGGGAATTCATCAACCTCTTGCTCGAATATAAGGACGTATTCGTATGGTCCTACAAAGATATGCCTGGGATTGACAGGGAGATTGTAGAGCGCAGGATACCCATTAAGCACGGAGCCAAACCCGTGAAGCAAAAACTACGCCTCATGCGCCCGGAATGGGAATTAAAGATCAAAGAAGAGGCTGACAAGCAATTCAAAGCCGGATTCATCAAAGTTTCCGAATATTCAAAATGGGTGGCTAACATAGTCCCCGTACCCAAAAAAGGATGGGAGAATCCGGGTGTGCGTTGACACCAGAGACCTGAACAAGGCAAGTCCAAAGGAGACTTCCCCTTACCGCACGCGACATCTTGGTGGACAACACCGCCGAACACGCCCTCTTATCGTTCATAAACGGATACGCCGGATACAACCAAATCAAAATGGCTGAGGAAGACATGCACAAGACCGCTTTCACTACACAGTGGGGTACATATTGTTACATTGTCATGCCCTTCGGTCTAATCAATGCCGGAGCAACCTACCAAAGAACTGCCACCACTCTCCTACACGCCATGATGCATAAGGAAGTGGAGGTATACGTCGACGACATGATTGTTAAATAAAAAGAGCGAGATGGCCACATCGTTACCTTCCAAAAAATCTTTGCCCGCCTTCGTAAATACAACATGAGACTAAATCCTCAGAAGTGTGCATTCGGGGTCATCTCTGGAAAACTCCTGGGACACGTCGTCAGTAAAAGAGGCATCGAAATCGATCCAACCAAAATCAAAGCTCTCCAGCAAATGCCTCGGCCTAAGAATGAGAAGAGATTCGGGGATTTCTGGGTCAAGTTCAATACATCAACCGTTTCATAGCCAAGCTCACCATGATTTGCGAGCCTATCTTCAAAAAACTCCCCATCACCGATCACACCGATTGGGACGATGATTGCCAAAAAGCCTTCAAGGGGATAAAGCTAGGAAATCCTAGCCAAGCCTCTTGTTCTTATGCCGCCATAGCAGGGAACACCCATATCCCTATACCTGACCGTCACCGACACGGCCATGGGAGCAATGCCAGCACAGACAGTCAACAGCGAAGAATGAGCCATTTACTACCTCAGCAAAAGTTCATCGATTATGAGACCAAATACACCCAATTAGAAAAGACATGCCTCGCTTTGGTATGGTCCACAAAAAATTTACGGCATTACTTGCTCAGCTATACGGTTCACATCTACTCCAAGTTGGACCCCATCAAGTACATCTTCGAAAAGCCCGTATTGAACGGAAGACTATCCAGATGGACGCTCATGGTGTCTGTGTTCGACTTCAAATATGTACCCCTCAAATTCATCAAGGGAAGGGTCGTCGCCGATTTCCTAGTAGAAAACCCCGTCAACGAGGACCCAACAACCGACACCTGGTCACTCCCTGACGAAGACATCCTTTGTGCCGACACCGACGCATAGGACCTATACTTTGACGGTGCATCAAACCTGAGAGGCTTTGGAGTAGGAATCCTTCTGACATCACCCGAAGGAGGACACGTTCCGATCTCAGTCAAGCTAGACTTCGCCGTCACTAACGCCGCCGCCGAATACGAAGCATGTTTTAGCGGCCTACGAGCAGCCATAAGACTTGGCATCAAGAGATTGAGGGTCCACGATGACTCCTCGCTCATCATAAATCAAGTGTCCGGATCATGGAAGATCTGAAACGACAGCCTAGCATTTTACCAAGCAAAAATCAATCAAGAGGTCGAATTCTTCGAACAAATTGACTACTTCCACTTGCCAAGGAAGGAAAACCAATTTGCTGATGCCCTCGCAAAACTGGCTTCACTCATCAACATACGTGATGACATGACATCCATGCCCATATGCGTCGAGAAAAGGAGCGAGCCAGCTCACATCTGCGCCATCAACCACGACGAGGAAAACCATGCTGAACCTTGGTACCAAATCATCCTTAACTACAAAACCGAAATAGAATTCCCTCCCAAGTCCGATCCAAGAGGGCAAAGAGCCATCCGTTTACTTGCATCACAATTCATGATAAATCAAAACAAACTCTATAAAAGAACACCTCAAGAAGTCCTTCTCCTTTGCATTGACCATGACAAAGCCACTAAAGTCATGGAAGAGATCCACGACGGAGAATGTGGCCCTCACAGGAACGCAATGATGCTAGCCCGAAAAATCATGCAGTTAGGCTACTACTGGACCACCATGGAAGCCGATTGCAGAAACTACGTCAAACATTACCACAACTGCCAAATCTTCGCAAGCATACAACACACAACACTATCCCTTTTATACACCATGACATCACTCTGGCTTTTCTTGACCCGGGGCATCGACATCATCGGCAAACTCAATCTGATAGGCACCAAAGGGCATTGTTTCGTCCTAGTAGCCATCGACTACTTCAAAAGGTGGGTAGAAGCACAATCCTATGCAGTCTTGACCGCTAAACAAGTGGCCAAGTTCATCCAAGACAACATCATTTGCAGATACGGGGTACCCCATGAAATCATCAGCGACCAAGGCTCCCATTTCTGAGCCGAAGCACAAGCCTTGCTAGACAACTACAAAATCAAACGACACCGTTCATCTCCCTACTGTCCCCAAACCAACGGAGCAATAGAGCCTGCGAACAAGACACTCGTCACAATCATCAAGAAAACGCAGGACAATTACCGCGATTAGCCGAGCAATCTCCCATTCTCACTATGGGGATACCGAATCTCCATTCGAACACTAATAGGAGCAACACCCTTCTACCTAGCATACTCTATGGAGGCAGTGCAACCAGTAGAGCTGGAAGTCCCAACTCTATGCATTCCACTAGAAAGCCAAGTACTAGAGGCGGAATGGACCCGTCGAAGGTACGAGCAACTCATCCTCCTAGATGAACGGCGACTCAACGCCTTGCACAATGTCCAGCTATGCCAACGACGTATACAACGGGTATTCGACAAGAAAGTCAAACCCAGAAACATCAGAGAAGGCGACTTGGTTCTCAACTCAGTTCGAGCACCGTTACCTCTCGATCTGAGGGGGAAATTTAAACCCAACTAGGCAGGACCATACCTAGTCAAGAAAATCCTTTCGGGGGGCGCAGTGAGATTGAGTGACATAGACGGGGAAGACTTCACAAACCCAACCAACCTAGACCAACTCAAGAAATACTACCCTTGAAACTCTACACCAACAACCACCTCTAGTTTCAGGATTAGTGGCCGCAACCCAGCATCAACAACCCTTCCTAACGACCGCACCCAACTCTCAAGTCAATTCCTCAAAAGTTCTGATTTGAAATAGCATGTTTATTGAATCTAAGTTACGGCGCCTTGCCATCTTTCCAGCAGCTTTTTATCTATCAAAAGCATCATCCATTTGCACAAACAACAAAAACACCTAAACTACGAGCATGGTTTGATTGCATCACGCAAATACGTAGGCAATCCTTTCTTACACAAGAAGGTCACAATCATTCCACCAACAAACAAAAGCACCTGAACTATGAGCATGGTTTGATTTCGCATCACGCGAATACGCAGGCTGTCCTCTCTTACACAAAAAGGACGCAACCATCCCACCACCCACACATACAACAAAAATAACAACCCCTACAAATTTCCAAGCAAAAAACAAACATACCCCCCCTTTTCACACAACAAAAAAGCAAAAAAAAAAAAAAAAAAAAAAAAAAAAAAAAAGCCAAAGACAGCCTTTCCCCCTTTCCACAACAAACTCCCATTCAGATGTGCAAGTTTAGGATAATTCAAACAAACTTACCATCACAAAATGTATGAGGAAAGAACCAATGTTCACAACATTTTTCAACACGGGTAATTCCCTTATTTAATTAATAATAAGTGGAATTACAAACTTGGCAACGATAAGAAGCTAAGCGAGTCCACGACTTGCAAAACTAGAGCACCGACTAGGACATTTTACATAGTAAAACTAACACACACGAGCACACAACATAACTAATATGACATAATAACGATACATACACAAATACTAATACAACATAATAATAAGAAAAGGTGGACGTCTTCATTCTTCAATTCTACCCTTGCCTTTGCCTTCGGGATAATCCTTCCCTTTGTTCTTCTTGCTAGCTCGCTTAGCACGAACTTACTCCTCCGAATAGATCCTCAACGGATCCACAACAACCACCGCACTCGGGCTCCTACACGGCCCAAACCGAGCCCACACATGGCCTAAAGCCTCCTTGGGACCCAAGCTCCTCTCCTTCGGCGGCCTCATCACACTCGGGCTCATATTATCATCAAAGTCATCAAAGAATGCACGATTTGCCTTGGCCGCATCCCGGTATTTCAAGTCGTTAACTTCATCCTTGCGGAACTTTGACCTTTCTTCCAAGGTGAAAGCTCTTGACCATTTGACATAAGCGGGAGTCACCCATATCGTAGGAGCGGGATTCGGCACCTCCCAAGTTGGCCGAGTGGCCCACCGCCCCTCAAAAACCTCCACTAGCTCGGAGTTTCGTAATACACTCTCTAGGATAAGAGTATCTTGAGCGGGCACCTTTTGTTGAAGACCGATTTGCCACATGACCCTTTCCGGATAAATGAAGGAAGAAACCTTCAAACCAACAATCATCAAAGAGCGGGAAGAAGCGGCCGAAGCGGGCAATCCCGTAAAGGGCCTCAAGCGCCACCACAGCACCACCCAACGGATGTGAGGGCCGCCTTCCTCCACCAACTTCGAGGTCCAATAGGCCTTGGTGCATGCAAAACTATCCGCATACAACTTCTTTCTCATGGTAAGGTGACGGAAGGAGTAAGAAGAAGCATCAATTGGAGGCTCAACACAACATACCTTAGCCTCTCCATAAGCCATACTTGGAGAATTCTAGGAGATCCAAATGATGGTGAATCTCCACAAGGCACCTTCTTATCCAAGGCTTGGATGATCTCACCGAGCACCATCCAAGACGGGTCCCCTCCATGCACCACTTGCTCAACAACATGAAAGAGGGTCATACTACTATACCATTTCGGTCCCTCCTTCTTCAAAACAACAACAAGAAGATAAGCATGCACTAGGCAAAAGGCAAGGGCCCTTTTCCTAGCAACCTTCAAAACATTAACATCTAACCGATTGGAAAAGAAGTTGATAAAGGATAACATGTCAACACCATGGGGAGCAAGAAGAAATTTCATTTGGCTCACCGACAAGCCGAGCATGGAGCGGAATGTCTCCGTGTAGCACAATCGAGTCGTATGAAGCACATGAGTACAACCCGACCACCCTCTAATGGCACGTACTTCTTCGGCAAGCGTGCAAATTTCACCTTTCGGGAAGACGAAAACATGGTGTTTCGTACCCCAAAACCGGGAGCATACATCAAGGAATGAAGATTGTACCTTGACTTGGGGAAGCACCAACAATTGACCAACTCCCATCACATCGAGTTGATATATTTGGGAGGCGATAAATCCCAACACCAATGTCGCAACCTACCTTTGAAAGTATCCATGAATTTTTTTTGCGGGAGGTTTCGTAGAGATTTTTGTGTTTCGGATGACGGAACAATGAAGCACAAACTCGCTATTTATACAAAGAAATCAGCACCTTTTTTGACAAAAAAGGGGAGGCCCCTTGCATCACCAAGATGCTCGCGCCTCTTTAGGCTGCTTCTAAGGACTTGCACCGTGACTTATCCCTGTCAAGTTGTGTTTTCTCCTGACACCTCTTTTTCCTCGCCATAATGCTCGCGCCTCTTGTGGCTGGCCCATGAATTTTTGTGTTTTCTCACACTCACATTTCCTTGGATTCACGTTTTACGAAATCCGACACAGTTTTCACAACTCAGCTTTAAACATACGAATTTCCTTTCCTTTTTTTAAAGGCGGGAAGGGCTAGTTTCCCTGATCCGTGACGGAACGATCCTTGACGAAATTTTTTCGCAAAATCGATTTTACAAATTCCGATCAAACAAATCGCTCCAGCAAACTCGAGCCTCCTTTTTACAAAATCCAAAAATCAACACATTTAAAAACTCTCCTTTTATATCCACTCCGTCTTAAATTCAAAATACAGTTTAAGTTTCAATTCAACTCACAAATTAATTTCAGCAAAATTTGGCGCAATTTCCGAGTTAATTTAATTCAAACACTAATTAATTTCTCAAAATTTCAAAACAATTACCCTTTGAAAAATCGAAACGTGACGTTTTGTCGCGGAGTTTTCAAAATTTCAATTTCAAATGAGCAATTTCAAATTCTAACTTCGAGTCATCGGAATTATTTTCGACCGCATTTTTGGTTCGTTTCTACGTGTTTATATGCATATGTGAATGCGTATGTGATACCTATTGCCTGTTGCCTATTTTCTACACTAACATTGCAGGTACAAATACCAAGAAGAGTGAGAAGTCGTCCGTCGCTGCACTTCTCCGAAACACAACACAAAAAAAGCCAAGCAAAAAAATACAAAACCAAAAACACACAAAAGGCCATATATACAAAACTGCCTCACGCAAAATACATCAACGCACATTTGATACAAATAACTGCCCATACAAACATGGTCCGATACAAATACTTATCATACAGACACTGGCTTAAAACAATGAACTGGGGGCTATCCGCCACCTACCGAACTAAGCACTCCCCGTCCCTCCAACCGGAAAAGAAAGGGAGCAACATGAAAAGAAAAGGAGTAACAGTGGAAGTAGAAAAGGTTACCATGACGATAACCCCTCCTTCCTACTCTAGGACAAAAAGATAAAAAGTGCCTGGCAGACTTCGGATGACATGATGATTAGAGGCCACGACACAGTGCATCGCCCCGATGTTGAACCCCAATCATCAGAAGTTAGTGATAATTGAAAACCACAACACAGTACGCTGCCCTTATGTTGACCCCCAATCATCAGACGCCCTTCAATCTGCAGACGTAGGTCACTGATCGGGACTCAACGACCTGCCCTTGAGCCTTACTCGCAGCCAGGCCAGACGAATCTCCTAGATCGTCCTCCACCCAGATCCTCCTCCTCCCGAATCCACGATCTGGCAGACCCCGAACACTCACCTGAGGCCAAAACAAAAACGACGTTAGTCGAAATTTCGGCATTACGACGGCATAAAATAAAAAGGTCAACAATCAAAACAAAAATCGCCTGCAAATACAAAACGACGGCAAAACTAGCAAGAGCAAACCTGCCCAATCTCATCCAACAAAACAGTTCACAAAAAAATCATAAGAAAAAATCACAAAAACCCGACTCTCCTTTCTTTTCAAGCAAAAGACGAGTCAAATCAACAACAAAGCAACCAAATCCCCTCAGGCTAACACAAAGCCTACAGAAGCAATAATATGCATCTGTCCTAACCAGACACTTCACAAAGCTCAAAAAGGAAATTTTACGCCGAATTAAGCGCAAAAAGGGGACGAAAATTCAAACACGGCCACGACCAAGCAACGTGACCCGTTGATGCCCTAATGTGACCCAAACGGTGTCTAGGCAACATGTCAAAGCGAGACAGCTCAGTTCGAGCCCAAACAGGCGTTTATTTTGTTTGCACAATACCGTCTGATGAGGGCAAAACGCAAAATTCTTGCCCCTCGCAGACAACAAGGGTTTCACATAGAAAAGACGGCCTTCCTCGACTACAACACAACCTAGTGGGGCCCATAACTCAAGTAAACAAACGCAACATTGCGAAATGAGATGGTTTCATGTCTCATTCACGTTTTTCGCGCATAGGAGATGGGAACGGGGACCAAAATGCAAACTAAAAGCACCCATATACACCTAAACAGGTTTCTAACCTAATGCAAGCATCAATTGCACTCAAAAATAAGGAAACCAAAAACGCCCAATTTGATTTAAGACGAATTAGAGTTTCGTCCTAATTCAATCAACGAAAATACGAACAAAATCAAGTGGAATCAAGATGATATACATACCTTGAGATGCCATGATGATTATAGCGCGAATCCAAGAAGCAAACGAGATCAACAATGGCGATTTTGAGAGCTTTTTAGGTTGATTTGTCGAGGAAGACGAAACGAATGAGAAGCAACGAGTTATCACGTCCTTTTTAAGAAAATAAGGGAAGCCCCTTATGTCGCCCTAGGGCTCACGCCTCTTTGGGGTGACTCTGGCAGTTTCAGCCAAATTTTGGGCTTTGGCCCAAACACGAGCATAATCACCATTTTCGCTAATGCAAATTTTCAAATGACGGAATTAAAAACCGTTATTTTATTCACGACTACAAAATGGCGAAATTCAAATTCGCTATTTTCACAAATGCAAATCTCAAATGGCGGAATTAAAAACCGTTATTTTCACAAAATGACGAAATTCAAATTTGCTATTTTCACAAATGCAGATCTCAAATGGCGGAATTAAAAACCGTTATTTTCACAAAATGGCAAAAATCACATTCATTATTTTCACAAAAATTTCAAATGACGGAATTAAAAAACGGTATTCCCTTCACAAATACAAAAAGGCGAAATTCAAATTCGCTATTTTGCACAAAAATTTCAAATGACGGACTTAAAAACCGTTATTTTCTTCACAAATACAAAATGGTGAAATTCAAACTCACTATTTTCACGAAAACTTCAAATAACGGAGTTAAAAACCGTTATTTCCCTCACGTTAGCCGATAACGGGATCTAAACTCGTTATTCTCACGAAATCCAAATGACGGAAATAGAAATCGGGCATCAAACAAAGCGAAATCTAGCACCTTTCGCCCCCAGCAGCATTGACGTCACTCCTCATTGGGTCGGTAGGACAAATAACCTCTTGAAATAGGCTCGATGATCCAGGCTATTTCCCGCTGTCGATCATTCGGCCCTTAATAGCTGGCGAGTCTCTACGCACCGACAACCAACAACCTCTTGAAATAGGCCCGATGATTCAGGCTATTTCCCGCAGTCGATCACTCGGCCATTAATGGCTGGCAAGTCTCTACGCACCGACAACAAATAACCTCTTGAAATAGGCCCGATGATCCAGGCTATTTACCGCAGTCGATCATTCGACCATTAATGGCTGGCGAGTCTCCACGCACCGACAACATACAACCTCTTGAAGTAGGCCCGATAATTCAGGCTATTTCCCGCAGTCGATCACTCGACCATCAATGGCTGGCGAACCTCTGCACATGGTGCAATAACAAACCAAGGACATATCCCGAAGATGCCTCAAGTATGACTTCTTTCTATGGTTGGAGAACCTTTATACGTAATCGAACAGACTTTAAACGACCCGCACCGGCAATCGACAGACTCTAAACTGCTTCCGACGGCAGGTCCTTGACTCGAATCCCCGAGCCACCTCGACATTGCCCTTCCTGACGGCAGGTACTTGGCTCAAATCCTTTTGAGTCGCCTCGATGTCGCTCCGGTCTTCAGGTTGTAATCTTCGATTGACCTCAGGGCTGTACTTTGACTTTCGCCTTGTCTAAGCCTCAGTCAAATTGGGGGCTTTGTAGATACCGAGCATCTGTAGAATCCCTAACAAACACCCGATGCTTATCAGACTACATCATGTTTCGAAAATCGCTACGTTCGATCGACGGTTTGTATAATTGCATGTCGGAAAGATCAGAAAACGGTTTCGAAAACGAAAAACATTTCAAAAATACCTAGAGTGTTTTATGCACGACGACGGGGTCGCAATGACGCTAATTAGAGTCAAAACCGACACCGGATGTAACACCCTTGATTTTCGGTTAAATTAAAATTAAGTTTTACATACAAAAATGGCTGAAATACAAGGATATTATAATTAATATACAAAGTCTCTTATTACAAATCTCTTTTACATAACAAAATATAGTGTAAAACAAAACTTTTACAAAGCTTTAAAAAAATTTTTGTCTTGAAGTAAAATCCTTTTTGAACAGCAGCGGAAGACCTGAAAGCAAAACCAGAAGACAGAAAGGAACTACCCCCATGACGAGTAGCCCAGAAGGGAGAAACCACGTCAGCCGGAAAGCTGAGTAACAAATAATACCTCAATATAAGCAGCTTAATTTTGGTCATGGCGTGGAAACACGGACACGTAAAAAATAAAAATACACAATTAGAATAATAAAAACACTCCCCTTTAACTAATCTGAAACTCAAACTAACTTCACTCTAATTCCATAATATAATAGACACTCTCGTCCCAATAACTAACTCAATCTCAACTCATTACTCCATCTCAACTCATTACTCCATCTAACTCATTACTCCGTCTCATAATAAAATACTCCAAACTAAATAGGTATTGTATTCTCATCGTCGAACCTAAGCCAAGGACAAGGGGTGAGTGAACTGGCGGATAAAGCCGCTAAACAATATTTCCATCTCAATATCAATAATAAACTCAAATAACTTAATAACCATGGTCACTCTGGACCGTAAAATACAATATGGCTCAAAGGCCCCATAACTCAATACCAATAACCAATCCATCTCAATATCAATGTCATATTGTCAACTGTTCTTTTAAAAAACTGCTCAACACTCGGAATAGATATCTGAGCTACTCACCCACAAACCGAGGTCAAAGAAACCAATGAATCAAATACACTACGCAAAATAATGACAAATCGAAGCCATCTCGAAGACCTTACCGGTTGGATAATTGGTGCTTATCTCACCCAGATATTGAACAAATTGTTACCCGTTTCTGGGAAATGAAATTCCATGGCTCTTTTATGTTCGACCTCTCCAGGAAACTAGCTCTTATTCGGTACAACATAATGAAATGGGTTATCCAACACCGGACTATCCATGGAATAAATTGGTCGGAGATTAATGATGCTCTTTTGAAGGAAGGGACCGATTTATCGAATCTAGATGAAGCCAAAGATTATGTGACTCTCAGAAACACCCATTTACAGGTGCTCCGAAACAGGCATGAATATTGGATTCAGCGTGCCAAAATACGATCTCAAGTTCTGGAAGGCCTTCCTACAAAATACCTCTTTCAAAAAACTCGCACTCGCACATCAAAGCAGCGAATCCTCGCCCTCCGTAGAACTGATGATACATGGATTCAATCCCCCGAAGATATTTCACTTGAGATTGTCAATTACTTCAAGAATATTTTTAGCTCTTCTCCACACCCAGCTGAGGAGGCTCGCTCGGTTCTTGAATCACTGGATTTACCTCACCTCTCCGAAACTGAATGCAACATTCTTTCTGCCCCCTTTACGGACAAGGACGTTGTTCTGGCTCTTCAACATATGGATGGTGCAAAATCCCCTGGTCCAGATGGTATCACTCCAAAAATTTTCCAACATTTCTGGCCACAAATTGGGACACAAGTTTCTGCTGCTATTCTCCAATTTCTGAACTCGGGGGTCATGCTTAAGGAATGGAACAAAACGCATATAGTATTAATTCCGAAGACTGAAAAGCCCGAATCTGTTTTTCAATATCGTCCAATCAGTCTGTGCAATGTTATCTATCGGATAGCAGCGAAATGCCTTGCAAATAGATTGAAAGGCGTCATATCAACCTTAATATCCGACTCACAGCAAGCATTCGTACCTGGCCGATTACTCTCGGATGGTTGCTTAATCGCGCATGAAATCCTTCATTATATTAATAAAACAAGGAATGGAACAAACTGCTATGCTGCTTTGAAACTGGATATGCACAAGGCTTTCGACCGTGTCTCGTGGCCGTTTTTAATGCTGGTTTTACAACATTTTGGGTTCCCGTTGTCTTGGAAGAACATCATCTGGGAGTGCATCTCCACTGTACAATATAACGTCTTGATTAATGGTGAACCATCATGCGCCATTCAACCTACCTGTGGAATTCGCCAAGGTGACCCGCTCTCACCATACTTATTTATTTTATGCATGGAAATATTTTCTCGAATCTTTGAACAAATCGAACAACTACATCAGATACAAGGACTCAAAATCTCCAGATATGCACCTCCTATTACTCACCTTTTTTATGCGGATGATTCCTTTGTTTGCTGTAATGCTACTCCTGACTCCTTTGCTACTCTCAAACATACTTTTTAAGATTTTGAAAGAATTTCCGGCCAAATGATTATCCTCCACAAGTCATTTGTGAAGTTCAGTCCCAACACTCCTTCGGACTACAAGGATCATCTCTCATCAATACTCAACATGGCATCTTCGGACAAAATTGGCCTTTATCTTGGAATCCCGGTTGACTTACCCAAGAAAAGAACTACTGCCTTTCAATTCCTTATTGATCGAGTCGCTTCCAAAATTACATCCTGGAGTACTTTGCATCTCAGCCAGCCGAACAAACTCATCCTTATCAATGCGGTTTTAATGGCTTCTATCAACAATGTCCTGGCTGTTCTCCCTGTACCAGCTAGTGTGTGCTCAAAAATTGAATCTTTGATCCTTGCCTTCTGGTGGCGGCGAAACATGAAAAATAAATCCATACGCTGGCTTCCAAAAGACACTATGCAAGCTCCAAAAGAAAAAGGCGGCATGTCCTTTAAGAATGTTACTCTACTCAATCAGGCATCCCTATGTAAACAGTACTGGCGGATTCAGGGCAAGCCTCATCTTCTTCTATCCCGTCTTTTCAAAGCCAAATACAAGAGAGATTTTGTTATTCCCACAAGAAAGTCCAAGACAACTGCGCCATCTCCGTTCTGGACTCATATATGTCGTATTGTTAGTTCCTGTGCTGATGGATTTGCGTGGAAAATTGGCAACGGAAAGCTCGTGAATTTGGTATCGGATAACTGGGTCAATGGGCGTCCTCCTAAGATTCGCCCCTGTTATCTTAACCAGCCTATCCAATTAGACACTTTGTTATCCGCTGACGATAAATGGAATCCGACTGCTATTTATAAAATTTTTGATACTCCTACGGCAACTCAGATTTTGCAAATGGAGAACCCGCATTTACTCTCAGACGACTTCATTTACTGGAAGTACATTGAAGACGGGAAATATACCACTCGCTCTGGATATGATTTTCTTCTTCAACAAAATCGACCTTTGGCTACTGCTGCACCAATTTCTTTTCCTTGGAATACGTTATGGAAATCGAAGTTTCCTGCCAAACTCTCCAGTTTTTTATGGAAAGTATGGCATGATATTTTACCCTCACAGGTTAACTTATCAAAACGTGGTGTCCAACAACTTTCTCCTTGTGTTCTATGTTCCGACGCTGCAGAGTCTTTAGAGCACCTTTTCCGCTCTTGCCCTGTAACGCAACATATTTGGAAGGCCAGCGATCTCGGGATTAATGTCGAGCCAAACCTATCTGTCCGTTTGGAAAATGGGTCACTGATTTATTCACATTTCTGATACGATCCAGTTTCCCTTCTAACTCTGTTGTGCTATATTTTGCCTGTATTTTCAGGGCTATTTGGATCTTTCGCAACAATGTCCTCTTTAATGGTACAGAGCCCAACCCAGCTGACCTCTTCCATATTCTTCGTAAGCTGATGAACATCTACCAAACACCTATTCTCGTTCGTACTACTGGAAAGCCATCAATTCTCGCCCCTTTGGTGAGTCTCATCGAACCGAACTTGGCATCCCGACCTTCTACAACTTGTATCATTTTGTCCTCAAAACGAAACACAAGCTTTCGCTTTGAGGTATATTTGGATCGCAATTTTTGGAATGCATCGAAGAAATCCTATATCCGCGCATCTTCCTTCTTCAGTGCTGCGGCTTATAGCCTCCTTCTGGCAATGCACGAGGCTCAAGCTCAGGACATAACTGCTGTCAGGTTCTTCACGCCTTCAAAAAAATTATCATCCGTTCTGGCACCTTCTATGCCAGTACCAATTGCAGCATATCACACAATTAGTGAAATTCGCAGTTTAGTTTCTTCTCACTTGTATTGGTCTGTAAGTTTCGCAACTGGTTAGTTTGGTTTATTTCTGTACAAACACTTTTCTTTGTTTATGAAAGTTCATTGTTGTCAAAAAAAAAAAAATAATCCACGAAAACTTCATTGCTCAACTTACCAAATTCAATTCTCGTACACGACTCAAGTAAAATAATATTCTTAAATATCAATCTAAATGCGTGAATGTCTCCGCAACAGTTGGCCATCACTTAGCCCTTCTAATACTCTCTCATCTATATCTATATCTATATCTATATCTATATAATAACATAAAAAGGCTTCTTGAGCCTCCATTGAGATGCCACGTGTAACCCCTCAAATGCTTGCCACCTATGACCTATTATTAAGAATAATCCCATTTATTATTATTTGTTACAATAACCTTTAACTCCCTAAAAAAAAATATTCGTACGTTTGCTTTTAATTTTTTATCATAATTAAAAATATATGCAAATAATATGATACTATATTCTAATGCTAGCATTTCTTTTACCAAGAATCTGTTATAATATAGTATTCATAATTTTTTTATCACCTAAAAAAAATAAAAATAAGAAAAGACATAACTGCTACACTCTTTCATCTTCCATATTTCTTTGGCTCACCGTATAGCTTTCACATAAAAATAAATATAATCTATCTATAAATACTATTAAAAGGCAAAACAGAACAATCCACATGGCTGTATACAATTCAAAGCATAAGCGGTTTGTGTGAGTTTTGCTTATTTGATCAAGGTACATATTCTAGAAAATATAAGAATACAATACGGAGTAGTAGTATTTACTACGAAATAATAGTGGTTACCCCCTATTAATTGCTTCATAATGGGATGACTTTATGATTCTAAACGCTTGATTGCAAACCTCGATCACAAAATCTCATTTGTGACGGCACGTATCCGTCACTTTGAAGTGACGGATATCATTTTCCCTCACAAATGACCCAAATATAGGAGAGAGGGAAGCACATGGGGGTGCCCCCACCTTGTCCCCCCTATCCATTTTGTGAGTGGCATTATCCGTCACTTGCTCCGACCCATCTTCAGCAAGACTAATTGAACCTCGATTCCTCTTCTATTTTCCGGGTCTCCTTCAATTACCATCAATTTACTTCTTTCCCTCTCCATCTTCTTTACAATAAATTGGACAAATCTCTTAGTATTAATTAAG
The DNA here is from genome assembly GCF_048544455.1 of Silene latifolia. NCBI lineage: Eukaryota > Viridiplantae > Streptophyta > Magnoliopsida > Caryophyllales > Caryophyllaceae > Silene > Silene latifolia. The sequence goes on along the minus strand of NC_133534.1, from coordinate 139,296,122 downwards.
ATTAATAATTGCAGAGTACTTATTAAGACGTTGCAAGTTCTACCATATGCAATCCTCTTCTAGCGCCTCCAATAGTATTGGAATTTATTTATTAGCACCATATGTCCATATGCACATGCCGATATACTGCTACCTACAAGTTTTTTAAGGTGAGGTTTAATTTGTTTTTTCGGAATTTTTTATTTGATTGATGTAATTTGAAGGTAGCATTAGTGATCTGAGTGGTATTTGCCTAAACTAATCAATTATTTTTTGATACTTCCAATTTGTAGGGTTGTTTCTGGTAAAGTCTCTAATAATGTATTGTGACATCAGTTACAAGTTTACAGGTAATTTTCTCTCTTCTTTAGTTCAATTATAGGTGATTATCCATCTTACCATCCCTTGAAGTTTACAATATGGTTTTACGATACCATGATAGATGAATCATTTCAACCAAAACACTTTAAGGTGATAGTTGAGATACAATTATTATATTTATTTCTTAATATTTTATTATTAAGTCGTGACTTTGAATCTTTTATTGGTAAGAAATAACTGCGTAATTATGTTTTCTTATGAAATCTTCTTATTGTGACCCTTGATCTCATCTATAGAAAAACTAAAGTGCGTCCACCTATATTTTGCGACTGAGGACTATAGAACCAAAGAGCTTTGCACATTGGTAATATCCATCTCAATACAATATCTCTCTGAATTCAGCTAAGTAAATTACTACTCTTTATTAATATTATCAGGTGAGATTTTATGCTTAGAATGAAATACAGTAACTTAGTTTGATTCAGCACAATAATAGATACGAAAATATTTCCATTATTTTCCTAGCAACAATGTTCAAATCAGAAAATTTATTGATCAACTATTAGTATTTTAAAATTGCATAATCTCATAAATTGAATAACGTATTTTTGGCACACGATGATATGGTCCAAGAATTATTATTCACTACCAAATAACATCCCTTTGCAAATTTGTATTGCAGGTGACACGTTTTGAGGGAGTGCATTTGTTTTCTTTGTAGACATAACACACAATTCTCGAAAGCAGGTGAAAGATCATCTCCAGTTTAGTAAACCTGAGGAGTTTTCGAGTAATTAGCATACATTTCTTCATCGTATTTTGATTCATATTGTGACACTGAAGACGTGTCTGAAAATATTCTTTCTTGCAAAAGATACCTCACAAGTTTATCCTTGAGACAAGTTTAATACTTTTGGAGTCATGTAATTCTTTCAACACAAACGAATGGTGAGAAACAACAAAGTTGATTCTTTACTTGGATCTTTGCTTAGTTTCTATAGAGAATTAATGTAATGTGTTATATTGATTAACAAGGTAAACATGGGTACAATATATAGGAGAGTAGATACATCAGAAGCACTAACAACTTAACCTAGAAATACAAGGAGAAAGATAAGGAGGAAGTTACATGAAAGTAGGAAAATATTAACAGAAGAGTACATATGTTGACTTAGCTAAGATATTTTCTCAATACGCTCAATCAAGACGGACGGTCTCAGAGTTAGTCCGATCTTGGAGTTTAGAGTAGAATGTCGCGGCCTGGGCAGGGGCTTGGTTAGCGAGTCCGCCAACTGGTCGTCACCATTAATGTACTGGACTCGAATAGCCTTTAGATGAACTTGTTCTCGGACGAAGTGAAACGCAAGAGCTAAGTGCTTCATTCTAGAGTGGAAGATTGGATTTGCCGAATAATTTGCCGCTCCCAAGTTGTCACAAAAGATCACTGGAGGAGTTGTAGGACATAGCTTGAGTTCAGTTAGTAGCGACTTGAGCCATAGAACTTCAGCGGTTGTGTCCGCAACCGCGCGATATTCAGCTTCAGTGGTCGAGCGAGACAAGGCTCGTTGCTTTTTCGATGACCATGAAATCGGATTGGTACCTAGAAACACCAGATAACCCGTCGTAGAGACATAATCGTCTTTGTCACCTCCAAGTCCGCATCACAATAGGCGTGAAGGGTTAGGGGAGTGTCTTTGCGTAACATAATGCCAAGATGCATGGTACCGTGAAGATAGCGTAACAATTTCTTAAGGGCAACCCAATGTGTCTCGGTGGGGTGATTAAGAAACTGGGCTAATCTATTAACGGGATAGGCAATATCGGGACGGGTAAGGGATAAATACTGAAGGCTGCCAACAATGGCTCGATAATTCGTAACATCGTGGGCAGGAGAGTCGGGCATACGGGTTAAAGGGGGGTGGGTAAGCATAGGGGTAGTAGAGGGTCGACAATCACTCATGTTGTATCGACTTAGAAGGTCAGAAACATATTTGGACTGATTTAAGTGAATACCGGTGGATGTCGGGGTTACCTCTATGCCTAAAAAATAAGACAAGGGGCCAAGGTCTTTCAAAGAAAAACGGGTGGAAATAGCTGCGATAAATTTAGTAACTTCGGAGGTAAGAGAGCCTGTAATAATAATATCGTCGACGTATACTAAAACAAATAATGTGATATTAGTACGGTCAAAAATGAATAAAGATGCATCGGAAATGGATTTTCGAAAACCATAAGTAATAAGATATTTTTCCAATTCCGTATACCAAGCACGGGGTGCCTGTTTGAGTCCGTAAATCGCTTTGTGGAGCTTGCAAACATAATTCGGTTTAGTAGGGTCAACAAAACCTGGGGGTTGTACCATAAAAACCGAGTCATTCAACGTACCTTGTAAAAACGCATTGTTGACATCTATTTGACGAATCGACCAACCATTAGTGATAGCAAGGGATAGTATGAGGCGGATGGTTGTGGGTTTGATGACGGGGCTAAATGTCTCGGAGTAGTCGAGACCGGGTTGTTGATGAAAGCTTTTAGCTACAAGACGAGCTTTGTGTTGCTTGAGACTTCCATCCGGGTTATATTTAATGCGAAATACCCATTTGCAATCAATGGTATTTGGAATGGATTCAGGTGGTACAAGAGACCAGGTAGCATTTCGGGTAAGGGCATCAAATTCGAGTTGCATCGCGGCACGCCACAGTGGGTCAACAAGAGCCTGTTTCACGGTTGTGGGTGTTATGTAGGGTGAGGGTACTGTTGCAAGGTGGGCTTCTTTGGTGTATTTCGGGTTCGGTTTGCGGATGTTATGAGAGAGCCGGGTACCATGGTTATGGGAGGGGGGTGGTGGCGGAGGAGGGGGTGGTGGAGATGGCGTAGGGGAGGCAGAGGGAGAGGGGTGAGTTGAAGTGTCGGCAGTAGGTGATGTCGAGGTTGAGGGGTGAGTTGCTGTCGGGTTTGAGGATGCAGGGGACGTGGCAAAGGAGGGGGTGGGTGCGGGGTCGGATGCTTGGAGTATAGGGATCGAAAACTCACACCAATCATGAGATGACATGGATGATGGAATCGTGGTGAGATTGAGTAAGCGAGAATAAGGGAATTCGGTTTCAATAAACTTGACATAACGAGAAACGTAGACACGAGAGGTGGTCGGGTCAAGACATAAATAGGCACTTTGAGTTGGGGCGTAACCAACAAAGACACACTCAATAGAACGAGGCTGAAGCTTGTGTGTGTTGTAGGGACGTAGCCACGGAAAGCATAGACACCCAAAATTATGTAATTTTAGATAATTTGGTTCGGTGTTGTGTAATTTGAAGTAAGGGGACTGATTTTGTAGAGAGGGTGTAGGAAGACGGTTTATAAGATAAGCAGCGGTAGAAAAAGCATAGGGCCATAAAGTGAGAGGTAGACGGGCATGTGTAAGTAATGAGAGGCCGGTTTCGACAATGTGTCGATGCCGGCGTTCAGCGAAGCCGTTGTGTTCCGGAGTATGAGGAGGAGAAGTTAAATGAGTAATACCATCAATATTAAGGTGCGGCGTGAGGGTGGTATATTCACCACCATTGTCGGAATAGAATTGGCGTATCGGTTTATTAAAATATTTTTCAAGAATAGCGCGAAATTTAGTGAAGGTAAGTTTTGTGTCGGATTTACGTTTTAAAGGATAGAGCCAAATATAATGCGTGAAGTGGTCAACAAAAATAATATAGTATTTGAAGGAGTCGGAGGATAAAACCGGGGATGTCCAAACATCGGAAAAATTAAGTCTAAAGAAGCAGTGGAATGTAACGTTGTATTGCCAAAAGGAAGTTTATGGCTCTTATTTAAATTGCAGGAAATACAAGATGCGAAATCGGAAATATTCAACTTAAACTTGGAACTAATAAAATTTAAAATTTTGGAGGACGGATGACCAAGACGATGATGCCAAGAGTCTTGGGACGGTGCAGTGACGGAGTAGGCTTGTGGAGACGGTGGTGTCCATCGATACGTCCCATCAACGAGTGGGCCTTGAAGAAGGACCGCTCCCGTCTGGGTTTCCTTGACACAAAAGGAATTAGATGAGAAGACAGCATATGCATTGTTATCATTGCAAAACTGTGAAACAGATAATAATTTAGGAGAAATATTTGGAACCACAAGCACATTAGTGAATAACAAAGAGGAAGAAGATGAGGGAATAGAGAATGAACCAGTGTGCGTTATTTGAAGAGCCGAGCCGTCACCTATAACAAGGTCATCAGGACCGTCATAGGGTTGATGAAGGGAGAGAGTTTGGAGGTCGTCAATGATGTGGTGTGTGGCACCACTGTCGACAGTCCAGGAGCGGGGTGCGTGAGGGGTGGAATGAGAGGCTGTGTGGGCTTGAGGTGCAGGGCCCTTGGGTTTGCGGGTAGGGAACACAAAGGAGGGATATTTGTTTTGGAGATCAGGACAATCGGAGGCGACATGACCCACGATATCGCAGTACTGGCAGTGACCTTTAAAGGGCCGATAGGTGTTGGTTTGAGCGGGTGGGTTAGGAGACTTGGGGGTGTAGTTTGAGTTGCGATTTTGGTAATTGGATCGATTATTGTAGCGAGATGTGGCAGCATTGGCAGTCGGGTTAAAGACATTAGAGGGTTGTTCGTGTTTGAGGCGGAGTTCTTGTTGGATTAGTTTCTCGTGTAAGGCTTCAAAGGAGATCGGGGTATCACGAGCTCGAATAATATCAATGACAGAGCCATATTTGGTGGGATTGAGACCATTTAAAACTTTGGCAGTGATATCATCAACATCCATGGGATGTTGAAGTTGGGCTAAATCATCGGTACATGACTTAATAGCGGTCATGTAATCGGTGATGGACATGTTATCGGTGTGAATGATGTTATCAAGACGATCCTTAATTTGCAGACGATGTCCGCGAGATGAATTAGCGAAAGTCTTGATAAGGGTATTCCAAGCATCAAGGGATGTTGGGTCGTTGGCTATTAATGCGGCAATTGGAGGGGCAAGGGTACCGGCAAGAGCGCCAAGTATCAGCTGATCTTGACGGTACCACGTGGTGAAAGCAGGGTTGGGTTTGGTCGTGGTTTCGGTGGCCGGGGGAACAGGGTCAACAGTGAGGGTGGTGGGTGGAGCCGGGTTTGTACCATCAAGAAACGAAAATAGCGCAAGTCCGTTAAGGATAGCACGGACTTGAAAACACCATTGGCGAAAGGTAACGGAGTCTTTCAGTTGGATACAATTTGCGAAGGTAACAATGGTGAGAGGGTGGTTCGGTTGGTCGGGGTTGGCGAGTTGAAGATTGTGTGCCATTGCTAATGGTGGTCGAAACGTGAAGGATGAACAAGACGAAGGATGTTGGTAATTTGATCGCGAGGATCGGATTAGGCTGATACCATATAGAGAATTAATGTAATGTGTTATATTGATTAACAAGGTAAACATGGGTACAATATATAGAAGAGTAGATACATCAGAAGCACTAACAACTTAACCTAGAAATACAAGGAGAAAGATAAGGAGGAAGTTACATGAAAGTAGGAAAATATTAACAGAAGAGTACATATGTTGACTTAGCTAAGATATTTTCTCAATAGTTTCTATCGTCAAAAGTAATTTTAACTATAGAGCAACTTGTGGGAAAAGTGGAGTCAACTTTGTTCAATTGTTCTTACAGAGTCACTGGTATTCAATGGGCTAGGCCCTAGGGGATAGCTAAAATGGTGACTAACGTGACTTCATCATCAAGGTTTCATTGCTACTTATCACAAAAAACAATTCTTATGGTTCAGCACAACTACGTAGGAGGAAAATGGTGTATCATATTTGCGTAGTTATTTGTTTTATTTTATGTTACTCATTTTGACCCGATAATTTTAGTAATTATTTTGTACACCTGTCGTTTATTATGACAGATAAAAAGTGATCACTTTATTAAATAGGATATTAATCATTTTATGTCATTTTAAGAAAAAAAATGGTGATTTTATAGTAATAAAAGATGATTACTTCTCAACCTAAAATAGTCATTTTCTATTGTAAAGTGGCTACTTTATCATACGACGGTCTTACACTATAATTTGTATACTTATTTGGGTGTCTAAGTTATTTTTCTCCGTGCCAATGTTATTTTTGTAAAATACCTTTCTTTTATGTTCATACAAATATCAACTCTTCTTTCTTTTACCTTTATATCTAAAATAAAGTTACAAAAATGAATCAGGCAAATGGGTAGTCTCTTATACTTCCTCCCATTTTAAGCGCCTCCCTATTTATTTTAGAAGGATCTAAGAAAAATGATTTTAGGAGGATCTTGTAAAAATGAGACAATAAAATTGGAATAAGAGTATATAAAAACAAAAAGGAAAAGTGCGTCGTACATTACAAGTAGCTCACTGAAGAGGTCTTAGCAATGGTAATCCATGATGACCAAACTTTAGTTGGTTGTTCAAGACTAGGCTAAGAGCATCTACATTGAAGAGGATTTAACATCCTCTTAGATGAGAGAGGGTACTAAAAGAATGTCCTCTTCAATGTGGAACTAATATTGATCATCCTCTTTGAAGGAGGAAGAGAAAGACTTCCTCTACTTTTAGAGGAAGTACAACCTAGGCCTTTGAGCCCATCCTCCTATAGAAATAATGCATGTCAACATTATTTTATTTAATTTTCAATAAAAAAAATAATTAAAATATGAAAAAGCAACTAGAGAGGATCCTCTTTGATGTGGGAAAAAAAAATAGAAGAAAAGAAGGAGGAGGATGTAGATAGTGGAAAATAAGTTGGATGAAAGAGAATGTGATGTGTCAAAAACATAGAAGGAGAGAGAAGAAATAAGAGGATGGTAACATACTCTTCAATGTAGATGCTCTAACAAGAGATTTAAATTTTGACTGTGGATCACCGTTGCGTCAGATTTAACTCTTCGGAAGTGTACAATGATCAAAGTTTTTGTATTCACAAAATTTACTTTATATTGTATTATAGGGAGGTGAAATGTAGTAAGCATACATTACGCATGATCGCATGATTCAGAAATATATATCTTGCAAATCTTTCCCTATTAGGTTTATTAATATGTGCTCTTAGGATACACGTTAGAAAAAACGACCTATATATAAGTAACGCTGAATCAAATAACATAAACGATCCCGTAATTTTCACGGGTAACAAAACTAATACTTGATAAATAAGTAAACTTACAAACACCATAGCCATGTCATGAATAAGATTCCCATGATAAGCAAATCATTCAATTGTTAACTATACACAACACTCTCCATTACTAACAGCCTCTTAACATTTGATCAAACCCAATAAAGCTTTCCTCGTCATCCTTACCTGAGTCATACCACTCTTATCCCATCTCGCAAATAATATAACAGTAGTATAGAAAACAAGATATTATAAATATCAATAAAATTAATAATCACAATTATTACAAATAACCATCACAAATAATCACTTTGAGCATCAAAGCCCATGAATACAAATAAATAGCATATAATCAAGCAACCCCGAACAATAATATGATAATAGGATCGGTAGAATCGTGTTACCTTATGAATTAACGAATGCATCACACCTCTTTGATCAAAATAAAATCAACAAAAGGCGATTGGAATAGTTGTGTAGCAACGATCATGGAAGATTATGACAATTCATGACTTGACTTTAAAAGACACGAAAATTGAAATTATGTAACTAAAAGAGGAAGGCAAGGACATGGCTGCATAACCGTAAATTCTAGGGTAAGAGGTTAAGAAACCTTTTAATTAATTAGAATAAAAAAAAAGTTGGGTGAGGCTTTTATACTGTGAATTAGTAAGAGTAAAATTAATAAGGGCTTCCGTAAAAACAAACAAGGTTGTAGACCTTTCCAAATTCAACCCAAAATAAAATATCATCATCATCATCATTTCTTCTATTAAAGCAAAAGCCACTATATACAAAAGTGCTTATGTGTCAGCCTCTCCTTGATCAATCGTATAACAATCCGATACAGCGTAACTACTCTCTACAAATTTACAAATACGCTATAGAAAACTACCCACTAGATAGGGTCGGGGATGGGTACAAGGGTTTGGACTGAGCCGTGGATTCCAGCGACGAGGTCGCGGTGTTTAATCTCCCCGCGTGGAGATAGTGCGATCGACCTAAGGGTAGCAGATTTGATGGTTGCGGGTGAATGGCGATGGGATGTGTCTAAAGTTTCTGGATTATTTCTGTCGTTTGAAGCTAGTAGAATTTTAAGTATACGGCTGAGCGACGAGAGTGGAGATGATGATTGGTGTTGGGATGGGGAGCGCAGTGGGGTATATTCGGTGAGGTCCGGGTATAGATTGCTTATGGCAGATAATGGGTCAGTTGTTGAGCAGTCGTATTTTGCTAAGAAAGGGTGGTTGTGGAGATTGATATGGCGTGTGCCGGTCATTCCGAGGATCAAGGCGTTTATCTGGAAGCTCTGTCATGATGCTCTCCCTACAAGGGCAAATTTGGTACGTCGATTTGGATATAGGGATGCTAGCTGTCCTCGGTGTCATGATATGGAGACATGTTTCCATGCTATTAAGGGGTGTGGTTGGGGTGATGAGGTTTGGGAGGAAGTAGGCCTGGAGGTATGGGATGGCGGGGGAGGTGTAAGTGTGAGGGAGTGGGTTGAGCTGGGGTTGAGAGGGCTGGGGGAGAAGGAGCAGGTGATTTTCTTAACAACGTGTTGGGTGTTATGGGAAAGGCGTAATAAGTTTATTTTTGAAGCTGGACGATGGGATATTGGGAAGATTGTGCGCAGGATTTGGGAGCTGGTTTGGGAGATGGATTGTAACACCCCCATACTCCAAGTGCCTTACCAGGACCACTCAGGTATGAAGACATTACCATCTCGGTTACCCCAGGCAATGATAATCAAACAACAATGAAGAAACAACGTTTAATATAAATAATTTAGCGAATAGTTACAATCCTTAAAACCAAACCAAAAGTACGATACATGTTCTCAAACTGACTGTTCTAACTGAAATGTAAATAAACTAAAGGCTACAGCGGAAGACTCCTATCATCATGTCGTGGCATCCCAGCTATCCCAGTACTCATCTCAATACCTGCTCAATATCTGCTCACCATCCCCGAATGGATCACCGCAGGTTTACAAAACAACACCGGTCGTACTAATCACACAATCAATATAAACAACAATGATAAGATAAAAAGCATGACTTAACTGTCACACACACACACAACCCATCGATTCCAATCATCTCAATACTAATCGTCCTTTGGACCAGCCCGCCGAGTGGGGGACCGCGGCCGTACCCACCAAATCCCCGCTCCACATAGTGAGCGATAAACCCTGTCCATTAATGTGCACATCCCTTCTGTGGCGGGTTCCACAGAAGGCGAAACTAGGGCGTGAAGCCACTCCCGCAAGTGACCCCACTCAGCCGAGGCCACGCCTCGCGAACCATCAACAACGATCACAACCACAATCACAATACAATTATTATATCAAACAACCAAATACAATGCATCAACCAATATCCCATTATGGGACTAATACTGAGTAGGAAATCCTACCTGGTATGCACACAATCAGACGGTCTCTACTGCTGAGTCAAAAAGCCTCTTCTATGAACCCTCCTCCTATCATACAACACATAGAGACTACTGAAGGTTAATATCCGTATACTACCCTTTAATTGCAGGACTATAACGTAAATTTAAACATGCAATTTATAGTCATAAAACGATAAAAACAATAGAAACGATAAGGAACAAGAAATAACCTCGGGTCCTTTAAATTGCGGCGTAAAGAACAGAAATCAAAGCAGATTTCCTCCTAATCGTTACACCCAAGACTTTGTCCGAGATATGCCCTTGTGCTAGAACGTGTTCTCCGATTGCCTTGCAATATTGGGAGAACTGATGTGTGTTTTGCTTGAGATGTGAGATCTCGGTTTCTACAGAGAAGAATGCTCTTTGAAACCCTAATTATCTTTCACTAATGATGATTAGGTTTTGAAGGAAGGAGGAGGTCTCCTTTTGTTCTCCTAATTCGGCCAAAACCGTGACCCACAAGGGGAAGTGGGCTTCCACTTCCTCTTGATTTTAACTCGAGGTCCGGTTCGTTAAATACTAAAATGTATATGACGGGTTTGTATTATAAACTGTTATCGGTTATCGGAAATTAAGGCATCGGCTAATAATACGGGTTATTTGAATTATTAATACGTGTCCGACAAAAAAAGAGTATTGTATAATTATTTTTTAATATACATTTAATTAAATATAAATCACGTATATTTAATTTTACGAATTAACTAGTTAATTCGCCTTTAGCCCATGATATTTAATCCGTATTAAATATAATATCTCAACATCACATATTTGACTAATTACTAGTCAAATAACTCGGACTAATTGGTTAGTCAATTTTGGCATCTACATGACAAGTATTTTCATCTTGTCACATCTCTCGAACGTATCCTATAGGTGTGACTTTTAGGGACCAGTTGATCACCGCCATCCGTATGACAATAACGTCAAACTTATCTAGCAAGCCAACCGTTATTGATAAACGTGGATCAACCGATAATAATACCAAAAGTATGCCCTTTGATCCTTTTAGAGGTTTATAAGTCCTTGCACTAATTGTTAAGGACACCAACCCCAACAAGCTCCCACTTGTCCGTACAAGTGTATGTGCAATGACGTTATCCGCACTAAGTGGAGGACACAAGCTCCAACAAACTCCCACTTGTCCGAACAAGTGTAGGTGCGATAACCGATTCTCATATTCATTTAAAATTTCTCCCACTCAATGTAAAACAATTTGCGGATCCGGATCCACAAAGGTCGTATTTTACAATCGATCCGTATCAAGAGTGGTTTCCCCGACTAGAGAGTAACTTAACCGATAAAACGAATCCGTATCCGAGCATGGCCATGCATTTCGATTCTGACTCCTCGAGTGGCCCCGAGAAATATCGAGTACACGATAAAGGCTGAATATTTCCTTCAACTCGACTCCTTCCGATCTAAGCACGGCATGAAATGACCAGGAAAATCTACTTGGTCCCCATTACGGATGACCGTGAGAAAGAAACCAAAGTCACCCAAAATCTGCCGTAGTCTCAAGAGACAATCGATAGTCAAAAGAATCGACTCTTAGGATCACCATGGAAGTCCTATCCACGGCCAAGGCAACGAATGTTATAAAACATTTAGGACTCCACGTCGATGTCACAATTGTGTCCTACGAAATATCCGTATAAATCGCCTCTGTGATTGGTCGGTCAACTTTGTTGACTTATGGTTCGTTGAACCCACCATCAACCAACGACACGAATAATTGCCGAGTTATCGGCTCATGTGGGCAATTAAGGACTAACAAGATATGATGTTTGTTCAGTTCACTTTGTGGTGTTCAAAATTGTCGTACAATTCCACATGAAAAACAAAATATATATATATATAAAATATCAAAACGATGATGTCGTATAGAGTACAAAGGAGAATGAATCTGATCCATAAAAGAGTACTACAACTCAGGAACACGTTTGATTCCCATGGAATTTACGTGCCCTTCATGCTTATCTTGTCGTAAAGCTTTAGTGAGAGGATCTGCTATGTTATCATCTGTAGCAATCTTTTCTATCACTACTGTCTTTTGCTCCACGTAATCCCGGATTAGATGAGCTTTCCGTTGTACATGTCTAGACTTGTTGCTAGACTTTGGCTCCTTAGCTTGGAAGATGGCACCACTATTGTCGCAATAGATGGTGATCGGGTCATTCGAACTAGGCACTACGGAGAGCCCATGTAAGAATTGACGCATCCATATCGCTTCCTTTGTTGCTTCAGACGCGGCATAGTACTCGGACTCGATCGTAGAATCTCTTTGTAACGTGATTTGTTTCGAACTCTTCCGGTGATGCAGCGCCATTAAGAGTAAAAACGAATCTGGCGAGATTTCGAGTCATCACGATCCGTTTGGAAGCTAGCATCTGCATAACCGGTTGCGCATAGCTTTTGTTCGCCTCCATAAGTCAAAGCCCAATCTTTAGTCCTCCGTAGGTACTTAAGAATGTTCTTTGACCAACCAATGTGGTTCACCTGGTTCTTTGTTGGAATCGACTTGTCATACTCAATGCATATGCCACGTCCGGGCGTGTGCATATCATGGCATACATGATTGATCCTATAGCCGAAGCATAAGGAATCCGTGTCATGCGCTCTTTCTCTTCCGGTGTCTCGGTGCACGAGACTTGCTCAAATGCACCCCCGGGGACATGGGAAGGAACCCCTTCTTGGAGTTAGTCATCTTTGAATCTCTCTAGGACTTTGTCTATGTAAGACTCTGATCGAGAGATAACATCCGTCGTGATCTATCTCGATAGATACGGATGCCTAGAATTCTTTGTGCCTCTCCCGGATCTTTCATCTGGAAATGGTTTTTCAACCATACTTTCACCGAAGTTAAGAGAGGTATGTCATTCCCAATCGGGAGTATGTCGTCAACATACAATATTAGGAAGACAATCTTGCTCCCACTCGACTTGATATATAGACATGGTTCCTCGACAGATCGAGTAAATCCATTTTCTTTTATCACTTGGTCGAAGCGATGATTCCAACTCCTTGATGCTTGCTTAAGTCCATAAATGGAACGCTTAAGCTTGCACACTTTCTTAGGATGTCCTGGATCGATGAAACCTTCGGGTTGTACCATGTACAACTCTTCCTCCAAAAAGCCGTTTAAGAAGGCGGTTTTCACATCCATTTGCCAAATTTCATAGTCATGAAAAGCGGCGATCGCTAAGATAATCCGAATGGAACGCAGCATAACTACGGGTGCAAAAATCTCATCGTAGTGCAAACCTGGCACTTGGGTGAAACCTTTAGCAACTAGTCGTGCTTTGTAGATATCTTGTTGACCTTCCACAGAATGCTTTATCTTGTAAAGCCATTTGCATTGAAGGGGACGAACCTTAGCGGGTAAGTCAACAAGATCCCACACGTTGTTCTCATACATGGAGTCCATCTCGGATTGCATGGCCTCAAGCCATAGCTTTGAGTCGAATCTGGTCATGGCACCTTTATAGGTTGCGGGTTCACTACTCGTTAAGAGTAGAACGTCATCTATGTCATGTTCCTCGACCATACCGATGTATCTGTCCGGAGGAATAGAGACTCTTTCCGACCTCCTAGGTTCCTCGGGAATATTCACGCAGTAGGGATTGAAGGAATAGGTTCCTCCAATAGTTGCTCGGTATTTGGTTCTGGAATCTCCGACAGGTCGAAGGTTCTATCACTCTTTGCATTCTCGAGAAATTCCTTCTCTAAGAATGTCGCACTAGCCGCAACAAAAACACGTTGTTCGGTTGGCGAATAGAAGTAATGACCACGTGTTCCTTTAGGATAACCTATAAAGTATGTCTTGACCGATCGCGGGCCGAGCTTATCCTCGTGTCTCCACTTGACATAAGCCTCGCAGCCCCAAACCCGTATAAAGGACAAGTTAGGGACCGTTCCTTTCCATAGTTCATATGGAGTCTTGTCAATGACTTTAGACGGACTTGGTTAAGTATTAGAGCGGCCGACATAAGAGCATAACCCCATAATGAATCGGGTAAAACCGTGTGACTCATCATGGATCGAACCATATCAAGTAGTGTTCGATTTCTCCGTTCGGACACACCATTCAACCGAGGTGTTCAGGTGGAGTTAAGCGTAGGGCAATCCCACGGTCCTTCGGGTGTTGATCAAACTCGTGAGAAAGATACTCGCCACCACGATCCGAACGCAGTGTTATTATCTTTCTACCCAACGACTTCGTACCCTATTTTGGTATTCCTTGAATTTCTCAAAGGATTCACTTTTGTGCTTCATTAAGTAGACATAGCCATATCTACTCAAATCGTCCGTGAAAGTGATGAAATACCTATAGCCTTCTCGTGCGGTGATTGACATAGGACCACATACATCCGTGCGTATGAGCCCTAATAGGTCGCAGCCGCGCATTCCAACACCTTTGAAGGAAATCCGAGTCATCTTACCGATGAGACATGATTCACACGTGCCAAATGATTGAAAATCAAAGGCCGAGATAGCTCCATGTTTGATGAGCTGTTTTACGCGTTTCTCATTAATGTGTCCCATGCGGCAGTGCCATAGATACGTTTGATCTTTGTCACCAACCTTTAACTTTTTATTCATTACGTGTAATATTTCGTTGGTCTGATCTAAAACATAAATTCCATTCATGGAGACTGCCTTGCCATAAATCATATTGTGTAATGAGAAAATGCAAGAATTATTCTCTATTACAAATGAAAAACCAAGTTTATCAAGCTTTAAACAGAAATAATGTTTTTAGAAAGACTGGGTACATAATAGCAATCATATAATGATAACTCAAATCCGCTAGGAAGTTGGATCACATATGTCCCCTTGGAGATGGCAGCTACTCTTGCTCCATTCCCAACACGCAGGTCCACCTCACCCTTTACGAGGGGTTCGATGTTTCGGAGCCCCTGCACATGATTACACAGATGAGAACCACAACCAGTATCAAGTACCCAAGTTCCGTAACTTGCGTGGTTAATCTCAATCATATGAATAAAAGTAGAAGAGAGAGAAGACATACCAACGGGTTTAACACGACCTGCCTTTAAGTCCTCATGATAAACAGGACATGTGCGTCTCCAATGCCCGGTCTTGTGGCAATGATGGCATTCCATGTTTTCACTCTTGCTCTTTGTCATGCCCGATGAGTTGCTCGCCTCACCAGGACCACTCTTCCCCGAACCCGACTTCTTGAACTTCGCCTTACCTCTTTGTTAGGTTTCGGAGATTTGCCCTTACCTTTCCCTTTGTTTGACACAACGAGAACATCCTGTTTTGAGCTCCCACTGCACTTCATGTCCTTCTCGGTCTGTACGAGGAGGGAGTGCAATTCATGGGGAGTTTTCTTCAAATCATTCATATAGTAATTCGCTCTAAATTGCGAAAAACCATCGTGGAGTGAGTGAAGCATGCGGTCGATAACAATGTTCTCGCTGATGTTACAATTAAAGGTCTCACTTTTCGACATTCTCAATCATCTTTGAGAATGTGTGGGCTAACCGGTTGGCCCTTTCGAGTCTCGCATCAAAGAAGCGAGTGGTATGCTCATAGGTCACGATTCTCGGTGCTTTCGAGAATTCCTTAGTGAGCGTGGTGAAAATCTTGTTTGCACCTTGGGCTATGAAGCGTTTCTGCAAATTGGGTTCCATTGCAAAAATAAGTACGTTCTTCACCGCACCCGCTTCTAAAGCGAAATCGTTATACTTGTTGATTTCGTTAATTCCAGCCGTGGGACCTGGGTTTAACGGCATGGGCTCAAGCAGATATCCGAGCTTTCCGTCGGCCAGCGGCAGCATTCCGTAATGCCGCCTCCCGATCTGCGAAGTTGGATCCGTCATTCTTGATCGAGTGGGTGATTCATCATCGACTCATGAAGATCCTAAGCCAGGACTCACGGTCCAATGTGGCACTTGGCATTGGGTTATCACTTGAACCAGACCATTTGATGTTTAGCGATTTAAAACGTGATCTACTTTGAAAAAGAAAGAAAAACAAAACGAAATAAGCAACTCATCGAGGTGATTTAAGTCTATTTTAAAATTCATTTTAAACATGTAGACTCTCGCACTTGCATAATTGATCTCCCTCAAGAAAAATACAAGTGATCCCAAGACTCAATTTCTGTAAATTGATAAGCCAACTGTTTAGCTAATTCTTCCGGAAGAACTCTTGGTCGATAGATTTCTGTAAATCCTATCTATAGTCCACCATAGTCACAGGATCGTACGAGTGACCATAGTGTTGAGATAAAATAGGTCAATCGGTTCCAACTTACCCGACGTAGAAGGGGTCATAGTATGCCTACCGACGAAGAAGGGACTCATTGGAGTTTGACCTATAAAGACCGTTCTCAATTTTGGTTTATACGAGGAAGATCCCATCAACAAAATTATGATTCATTTTAAGTGAACGAATAACTAGCGTCTGTCGTGAATGAATTTATTTGGAAGATGGCTTAGAAACGTGTGACATGAGAATGTCAATGAAAACTAACTCGTGACCTCTATATGTGTCAGTTTTCATGCAATAATTAGGTGGTTTGGTTTTTAGGCGGAAAATGATGCAAATTATCGTTGCGAAAAATAAATAAAGGAATGCAAAAACGTAAATAAAATTTTCCTAGTGTGGCCTATCCTAGTATAAGAACATAATACAACTTTGGAATCCACCGTTAGACCCGAAAAGCTTGTCTTGATGTTCCATCTTGATCCAAGTAGCGGGAGTGAGCATCCGGTCTCCATCTTTGGTCTTCTCAAAAATTACAATTTAAAATTACAAAATATAAACCTATTTACATTCTAATTAAAACTGTAATTACAAGTGAAAAATCCAAAACGGAGATGCAAGATCTCAAAATACAACCAAGACCGTGTTCCATCATTACGGTAACACGTTCTACTAAGGCCACACTAAGTTACAATTGATTGTAAAAATTAAATACGTAATTAAAATGGCATTCACGGCATTCAACAAAACGATAAATAAAATTGCATCAACTAAAAACAAATTCATTCTTGACATAATTCCGTAATTATGTTAAATTTATCCAAACCACCTTTTAATGATTAAAATTCGTGTGATAAAACCGCTTCTATCATTTAATTTTAATCTATTATAATCCGTTACTTTAAATATAATTTAAAATAACTTAATGGTACGTGTGTGAACCGTTTCACAATCATAGCGAGTGTACTATATCCGGATAAAGTACATATTGAAGCCAAAAGAAAATTTAAATCAAAAGAAACAAATTTTCAAAGTCAAGAAGCGAAATCCCTCGATCCAGGGACACGAGTGCTCGATCGAGGGACCGGAGGGCTCGATCGATCAACGCAAGTCGATCGAGAGGTATGCTAATCGGGAGGTGCTCGATCGACTAAGCGGAGGTCGATCGAGTACCTATATCAACAAAACTACTCGATCGAGTACGAGGACAACTCGATCGAGCAGAGGGGTTTTGAAAGCGTGTCGATCGAGTACAAAGAAGGACTCGATCGAGCAAAAAGGTTTTGAGACGAGGTCGATCGAGTACAACAGGGACTCGATCGATCAAAAACAAGAAGAAAAAGACTCGATCGAGTAGAAATACGCTCGATCGAATGCTAAAGTGGCTGAAACTTCAAAACCCTCGTGAAAACTATATTTCGAGACAAAATCAAATGTAATTTTGATCAAAAACGCCTCAAAACAAATTTAACAATTGACAAAAACTTGACATGTTGCTATAATCTCTGTATAAAATAACAACATGTAAAAACAACATGAAATTTGAAGCAAAACAAAGTGTAAAACATGGCACGGTTTGGTTTTCGAGACAAAACAACAACAAGAGCAACCGTGTAAACAGGACACGGTTCCCAAAGCAACCAAAAAAACGCAGCAAATTAAAAAAAATTTACGCCGAGTAAAAAAATGGCTGCCGAGACAAAATTTTAACCAAAAATCATCGTTTCAACAATCGTTTGATGAAAAACACACATAAAAATTTACGTGGCCTCGCTCTGATACCACTTGAAGGTTAATATCCGTATACTACCCTTTAATTGCAGGACTATAACGTAAATTTAAACATGCAATTTATAGTCATAAAACGATAAAAACAATAGAAACGATAAGGAACAAGAAATAACCTCGGGTCCTTTAAATTGCGGCGTAAAGAACAGAAATCAAAGCAGATTTCCTCCTAATCGTTACACCCAAGACTTTGTCCGAGATATGCCCTTGTGCTAGAACGTGTTCTCCGATTGCCTTGCAATATTGGGAGAACTGATGTGTGTTTTGCTTGAGATGTGAGATCTCGGTTTCTACAGAGAAGAATGCTCTTCGAAACCCTAATTATCTTTCACTAATGATGATTAGGTTTTACAGAAGGAGGAGGTCTCCTTTTGTTCTCCTAATTCGGCCAAAACCGTGACCCACAAGGGGAAGTGGGCTTCCACTTCCTCTTGATTTTAACTCGAGGTCCGGTTCGTTAAATACTAAAATGTATATGACGGGTTTGTATTATAAACTGTTATCGGTTATCGGAAATTAAGGCATCAGCTAATAATACGGGTTAGCTGAATTATTAATACGTGTCGACAAAACAAAAGTATTGTATAATTATTTTTAATATACATTTAATTAAATATAAATCACGTATATTTAATTTTACGAATTAACTGGTTAATTCGCCTTAGCCCATGATATTTAATCCGTATTAAATATAATATCTCAACATCACATATTTGACTAATTACTAGTCAAATAACTCGGACTAACTGGTTAGTCAATTTTGGCATCTACATGACAAGTATTTTCATCTTGTCACATCTCTCGAACGTATCCTATAGGTGTGACTTTTAGGGACCAGTTGATCACCGCCATCTGTATGACAATAACGTCAAACTTATCTAGCAAGCCAACCGTTATTGATAAACGTGGATCAACTGATAATAATACCAAAGTATGCCCTTTTATCCTTTTAGAGGTTTATAAGTCCTTGCACTAACTGTTAAGGACACCAACCCCAACAACTACCACATCACATACTACACATAAAACCCCCAATCTCTAAATTAGGGTTTAACCAAATCGAAGGAAATACAATAGAAAGGGTACATAGATCTTACCCTCGACGTAAAGAACTCAACGGTACGAACAACGACAAGAACTGACCGTCTGAACTCCGGGAATTGCTAAGAATGCGATTAAGAAGATGAACTTGGTTGCTTTCTCTCTTAAACAGGAATTTAGGTTTTGTAAAAGTGATTTAGAATAATGACGATGAAACTTAAATACCTTAATCGCATAATTAACAAAACCCGAGAAAACTCCCCGTAAAACCGGACACTCGATCGAGTACCCAAGGTACTCGATCGAGTACCCCCTTACTCGATCGAGTGCCCCAGCTACTCGATCGAGTACCCAACAGGTCAGAAACTATTTTATTTCGCAACTTACCCTTACTCGACAGAGTAAGGCCTACTCGATAGAGTACCCCAAGACTTATAAATACGGAGTATTACAGTATTCCCTCCTTAAAAGGAACTTCGTCCCCGAAGTTCAAACCACTACTAAACAAAGGTACTCCCATAACATTCCCGACTCAAAAGCCAAACAAAATTCAACATAAAACATGATACTAACCCAACTCATCCCGACAAACATACCGACACAACATATAAAAGGGGTATAAAACTCTTAAAAACTGCACGCGATCATCTCCTACCCCCCTAAAAGAAACAAGGTTACGTCCCCGTAACCATACATACCTGATCAAAAAGGAAAGGGTACCGCTCTTTCATAGCTTTCTCTGGCTCCCATGTAGCTTCCTCGGTCTCGTGGTTAGACCAAAGGATCTTAAGCAAAACTGTCTCACCTCCCCTAGTCTTTCTAACCTTTCGGTCTAGAATCTGCTTAGGCACCTCAAGATATGATAAGGACTCATCTAGCTCTAAGCTCTCTGCCTCCAACACATGTGACGGGTCACTCACATACTTCCGCAGCTGCGATACATGAAACACATTATGCACTCTCTCTAACGCAGCTGGTAAAGCCAGACGATAAGCAACTTCCCCAACTCGCTCTAAGATCTCGTAAGGCCCTATAAACTTCTGACTTAGCTTGCCTTTCTTCCCAAATCTCATAACCCCACGCATAGGAGACACTTTCAAAAGAACCTTGTCCCCAACTTGAAACTCTATATCCCGGCGATGTAGATCTGCATAACTCTTTTGTCGATCCTGATCTGCTCTCATCCGTTCCCTGATCATCTTAATCTGTTCCACCATCTCATGCACCATCTCTGGTCCCAAAACCACTGCCTCAGCACTATCGTCCCAACAGATTGGACTCCTACATCTCTGATAGAAAATAAGACTAGGTGTCGTAAAAAGCTAGAATTAACCTATCAAATTAACAATTTATAAAACCAAACTCAACTCTACACTATGCAATTAAGAATAGTAGTATAGCATAAGTAAGGGTCGAACCCAAGAGAAGGTCTAACAACTAAAACTTGACTAGTAAACTAATTGAGATACTAATGACGATTAAAATTAACAAGGACTAATCACAAACTATGCATATTCACAATGAGCAACAATAAATTGACATAAAAGAGGAAATTGGGTTTTGAGATAACATAACAAAGTTAAAGATGTGAACTTTTCTAAGAGACAAATCAACAAACACTTGATATGCAAAGACTTCAATATTTGGGAGAACTTGGTGTAATTCTCTCTTAGTAATCCAACAATGATAAAGCTTGATTCTTTTCTCTCTATTATTATCTATCCAATACTATCAACTCAAGAAATTGATACACACAATTAAACCATATATGTGAATCCTTCAATTCCAACCACAACTCATTAAACCATGAATGAAGACTAGAATTGAGCATGAAGCTTTTACCAAGAGATGTAAGCTAGAATCAAATCCTACTAGATTAAACCATGCTAGCAAGAAAAGACATGTAATTTCCTACTTGATATATGAATCCTTTAAACCAAATCAACATACACCAAGTTTGCTCCAAACAATTCTAGATAGATTAAACCATTTCTCTAGAATTTGCAATAGTTAGGTAAATAAGATGCAAGAGTGATCAATTCATACATTCATCTACTCAACATAAGAATTTAAGAACAAAGGAAAGAACAATAGATAAATTTAGAGAGATTTAAGAGTCTTACAATACCAAAGTCGGATACTTTGATCAAATTACACCAAGAAATGAAAGATTTAGCCTTCCATAGTTTGCTTACAACCCAATTTTTGTGGAAAGATTACAATGAAAATGGAAATGATTAAGGTCTAATTATTACAAGATTAAAAGCAAAGCATAACCTTTAATGGTAAGGAGGTGAAAAAGGGGCTCCCAAAACCTAATGCAAAACATGTATTTATAGTCTAAAAACAAGGCATAGGAAAATGGGCTTTCAATAGGAACATATGACGGAATTTAGAATCTCGTTTCCAGCCAAAACAGCAGTCTGCCGTGGTCTTGGCAGTCTGCCATGGCAGATTGCCGTTATTTTGGCAGACTGCGGTTTTTCCTGTGGCAGCAACTTGCGAGAGCCATAACTCTCTCGTTTCTTGGTCAAATAAGGCATGCGACCTACCGTTGGAAAGCTAAGATCACAAGCTTTCACCTCCACTTGGCCTTGCATCGATACGAGCTCTATAACTCCAGATATACGCGTTTGAAGTTGACCCTTGTGAAACCGAGTTCTCAATTCTTCATTTTGGCTCTTGTTTTTGCATGTCAAGGCTTCAATTCTTCCTTTTGCTTGCTTCTCTTGATTTTGCACTAATTCCCTTGGCTTTCCTTTTGCTCTCCTTCTTTGCCTTGGTAAGTTATAAGCTAAGTCTCTAAAATTACAACCAAAAGTGCAAACCGGTATATTACAACAAGTTCAACTAAAACCCGGTATCAAGCATGTTTACTGTGATAACGTTAACCTATTGACTCGTCACAATTTGACACTATCAAATTCCCCCACACTTGGACTTTACTCGTCCCGAGTAAAACTTAAGACTAAGTAGGGAGGTACACAAGTCCATCAAGTGAGTGTAGGAGAATCCGATCACTCTTCCCTTACCTCTTCCTTCTTATATCTCCCTCTTGAACAATCCACTGATTAAAAATAAAATCTAGACTCAAAGTTTTTGCACACACTCTTCACTCACTCACCCTCCTTATACCATCCCTCACACAAGACACGACACAACTCCAACTCCGACACATCACGCAACTCCACCCTTCTTATATCACCAAAGAAGTAGTAATGATCACTCTTGCCTTATCCCAAGACAATGGCAAAGTGACCCATCAAAATCCTCCTATCAATCACAACTCATCACTACTTATAACACCCCCTTATCACTCCATACCAATGCAAGCCATGATTACTAAGTTGGACAACACCACAACATTCACAACCTAGCAACCCAAGAAGAAACCACCAATTTGGGATATATTTTTGTGACTCAAAAAGAAATTAAGTCCTAAAGCTAGCCTCCTTCTATGACCCTCCTTATCACTCCCTTCTTATCCCTCCATCTTTTTGGTGTTACAATTTTCAATTTTTCGATTTTTTTGTTGTTGAAAATCCCTCATTTTGCTTAAGGCGCCCTTTCGGGTTTTCACCTTAACTTTTCCTTACCTCTCATGGTGGCTCGCAACTCATTTCTTCATTTTGCCCGGAATGCCCTTTCGGGTTTTCATCCCGTCCTCGGCCACCTTCCCAATCTTGCCTTAGGTGCCCACCCTTGTGGGTTTTCACCTAGCCGGGATTTTCAATTTTCAATTTTTTTTTTTTTTTCAAAAATATGCATCAAAACATGAAATAAAGCTTACATATGTTACAACCAAACTCCTCCCCCACACTTAGTTTCCACATTGTCCTCAATGTGGAGGAGAGTACTAGAAAAGCAAAGGAGAGTAAAGAAATGTGAAAGGAGTACGGGTTGCCTCCCGTAAAGCGCTTTTGGTTTTCGTCGTTTGCTCGACGCCTTTTCAACATTTTTCTTCTTCAAGAATCAAGAACGGAACAACGCAACGCCCTTAGTAACTTGTCATACACACTAGCCCATAAACAAGAAGCATGACCATAGTATAGATCACCCACATAGCAAGCATAAGTAAGGACCGAGTGTGCACAAGACACATATTTCAACTTTTCATGCCTAAGGAACGGTTTCTTGTCACGATAAGGTTCTTTGAATGATGGGATGGACTTGGTAAAAACCAAGTAAGAATGATGGGATTCATGAGCTTCTTTGGGTGATAAGTTTGATGGCTTTTCAAAACAAATTTGAGATGGTTCCTCCTTGAGGGGGTATATCTCTACAAACTCATTTTCCATTTCTTCTTTAGCATCTTCCTTGACCCCCACACTTACAAGTTTCATAGGCTTTGGAGGTTCCCAAATCATGTCTTCAAGAGCCTCCACCTTCTCTTTTTCTATCCCAACCACCTCAAAAATCATTGCTTCTTGGTCATTCTTCTCAAACACTTCACCCCCCGATTCTTTAAAGGTCAATTTCGGGCAAGAGTTACTATGAACCAAAGAGTTGTTTCCAAGGTGTGAGTCGTGAACTTCGGTACAAGGAATTTGAATAGGGATCTCAATGGATGGCAAGGCCCAAGAAGGTTTCAAGTCACACATATCATCCTCCTCATCAAATAGACCCTCAAAATAAGAGTTGTCAAAGGTGCAAACAACCTCTTCCTCAACCTTACTTCCCTCATATTCATCTTTTTCAACAATTTGACCCAATGACTCCTCACACGACAACTCCTCACCAAGGCCACTAAGGACCGATGAGTTGTCCTCATCCACATGACTATTACTCGAGGAACCATCATCACTAGTGCATAAGGTGTCGGTAGATAGCCCAACGGGGGAGTGGCAGGGAAGTGTGGTGAAAACATAAGCATCCTTCTCATCATCCCAAAAACAATACTCTTTATAAGAGTAGCTCGTATCAAGATTAAGGGAAGGAGGGTTTTCAACCTCAAGATCATTCTCTTTATCATAGGAACCATCATCAAAACACTCATTGTCTAAAGTGTGAATAACCTCTTCATCGATTTTATTTCCATCAATATCACCACGAATTTGGTTCATTTGGTTATTGAAGATGTCCATTTCCAACGTGTTGGGCTCTACTTGCCTATCAAAATTTTGATTCATTTCCATTTGACCCTTGATAAGAACTTGGAACAATTCTTGGATGCTCATTGAAGATGTATCATGGGTGGGTATTGTCTCACTTTGTTGGAATTCAGTTTGACAAGAGTTTTGGAACTCCCATTTCCTAGTAAGATTGATTAAGTAGTGGAAGAGTTCCCATTTATCCTCACAACTCCATTCAAAGAATCTTCCATTACTCAAGCTATGCACACGAGACACATACTCCTCATTCAAACCACAATAAACCATACGACCAAACTCCCATGAATCAAAAGAATAATTGAATTGCAAGACATATTGCTCAAGCCTATCAAAGTAATTGCAAAACAATTCACCCTCATCTTGTGCAAAATAGATTTTAGCCATTTAATCAAACAAGTAAATAATCTATGGCAAATAAATGAGTCCTAATATTTACAAAGACTAACTACACTAATTAAAGATCAATACTTCAAAAACAAGCTTTAGCTATGTTGCCTTCCCCGGCAACGGCGCCAAAATTTGATAGAAAATAAGACTAGGTGTCGTAAAAAGCTAGAATTAACCTATCAAATTAACAATTTATAAAACCAAACTCAACTCTACACTATGCAATTAAGAATAGTAGTATAGCATAAGTAAGGGTCGAACCCAAGAGAAGGTCTAACAACTAAAACTTGACTAGTAAACTAATTGAGATACTAATGACGATTAAAATTAACAAGGACTAATCACAAACTATGCATATTCACAATGAGCAACAATAAATTGACATAAAAGAGGAAATTGGGTTTTGAGATAACATAACAAAGTTAAAGATGTGAACTTTTCTAAGAGACAAATCAACAAACACTTGATATGCAAAGACTTCAATATTTGGGAGAACTTGGTGTAATTCTCTCTTAGTAATCCAACAATGATAAAGCTTGATTCTTTTCTCTCTATTATTATCTATCCAATACTATCAACTCAAGAAATTGATACATACAATTAAACCATATATGTGAATCCTTCAATTCCAACCACAACTCATTAAACCATGAATGAAGACTAGAATTGAGCATGAAGCTTTTACCAAGAGATGTAAGCTAGAATCAAATCCTACTAGATTAAACCATGCTAGCAAGAAAAGACATGTAATTTCCTACTTGATATATGAATCCTTTAAACCAAATCAACATACACCAAGTTTGCTCCAAACAATTCTAGATAGATTAAACCATTTCTCTAGAATTTGCAATAGTTAGGTAAATAAGATGCAAGAGTGATCAATTCATACATTCATCTACTCAACATAAGAATTTAAGAACAAAGGAAAGAACAATAGATAAATTTAGAGAGATTTAAGAGTCTTACAATACCAAAGTCGGATACTTTGATCAAATTACACCAAGAAATGAAAGATTTAGCCTTCCATAGTTTGCTTACAACCCAATTTTTGTGGAAAGATTACAATGAAAATGGAAATGATTAAGGTCTAATTATTACAAGATTAAAAGCAAAGCATAACCTTTAATGGTAAGGAGGTGAAAAAGGGGCTCCCAAAACCTAATGCAAAACATGTATTTATAGTCTAAAAACAAGGCATAGGAAAATGGGCTTTCAATAGGAACATATGACGGAATTTAGAATCTCGTTTCCAGCCAAAAAACAGTCTGCCGTGGTCTTGGCAGTCTGCCATGGCAGATTGCCGTTATTTTGGCAGACTGCGGTTTTTCCTGTGGCAGCAACTTGCGAGAGCCATAACTCTCTCGTTTCTTGGTCAAATAAGGCATGCGACCTACCGTTGGAAAGCTAAGATCACAAGCTTTCACCTCCACTTGGCCTTGCATCGATACGAGCTCTATAACTCCAGATATACGCGTTTGAAGTTGACCCTTGTGAAACCGAGTTCTCAATTCTTCATTTTGGCTCTTGTTTTTGCATGTCAAGGCTTCAATTCTTCCTTTTGCTTGCTTCTCTTGATTTTGCACTTATTCCCTTGGCTTTCCTTTTGCTCTCCTTCTTTGCCTTGGTAAGTTATAAGCTAAGTCTCTAAAATTACAACCAAAAGTGCAAACCGGTATATTACAACAAGTTCAACTAAAACCCGGTATCAAGCATGTTTACTGTGATAACGTTAACCTATTGACTCGTCACAATTTGACACTATCAATCTCCTCCCATACAAAGCCTTAAACGGTGCCATACCTATACTGGTGTGATAGCTGTTATTGTAAGAAAATTCTATCAAGTCCAACCTCTGCTCCCAGCTACCACCAAAATCCATCACATAGGCTCGCAACATATCCTCAAGAGTCTTGATTATTCTCTCAGTCTGCCCGTCTGTCGCAGGATGAAATGCTGTACTCATCTTCAAAGTTGTTCCCAACGATTCCTGCAACTCCTTCCAAAACCTCGATATAAACCTCGCATCTCTGTCAGACATTATGTCCTTAGGGACTCCATGTAACTTAAGCACGTTCTTTCGATAGGCCATAGCCAATTGTGCCTTAGTCCATGTATCTTTCATTGGAACAAAGTGAGCTGACTTGGTCAGACGATCTACTATCACCCAAATCATGTTGTTACCTTGTTGACTCTTTGGCAAACCCACTATGAAATCCATGGAAATGGATTCCCACTTCCACTCAGGTACCTCTAAAGACTGAATCTTACCTTGTGGTCGTCGCTGTTCCCCTTTAACTCTCTGGCATGTCAAACAACGGGACACAAACTCAATTTGTCTCTTTCTTCATCCCAGGCCACCAAAACGTTTTCTTCAAATCCTTGTATAGCTTGTCTCCTCCTGGATGAACTGAATATGGTGTGCAATGTGCCTCTGTCATGATAGTCTTTTTCAACTCCTCATCATTAGGAACACACCACCTACCATCAAACCTCAAACTACCGTCTGTATGAATAGAAAACCGGATCTTGTCCCTTTCTCTACCCCACTCTCCACTCCACTATCTTAGGATCCAAAGCCCGCTTACCTCGAATATCATCATAAAACTCAAGATGTACTGTCATATCACCCATGGCATCTCCTTTCGGCATCATATGTATCCCAAAACTCGCTACCTCATCCCTCGGCCTCATCAAGGATAGAGCGCATACAGAGAATGTACACTCTTCCTACTCAAAGCATCAAGCAACAACATTGGCCTTCCCTTCATGGTAGATGATCCCCATGTCATAATCGCCAATCAGCTCCATCCACCTCCTCTGTCTCATGTTCAACTCCTTCTGCGTGAAGATGTACTTGAGACTCTTGTGATCAGAAAATACCTTAAAGATTGCTCCATAAAGGTAATGTCTCCAAATCTTGAGAGCAAACACCACTGCACCCAACTCCAGATCATGAGTAGGGTAGTTCTCCTCATAAGGCTTCAATTGCCTAGAAGCATAGGCAATCACTTTACCATTCTCCATCAACACACATCCCACCCCATTCTTTGAGGCATCTGTATAAACCTCAAAGTTCTCGCTCCCTTCAGTAATGCTAAGACAAGAGCTGTGGTCAAACGCTCCTTTAATGTTTGGAACGCCGTCTCACAACTCTCATCCCAACGAAACCTGTTCTCTTTCCTCATCAACGCTGTCATCGGTCTAGCTATCTTGGAGAAATCCTTCACGAACCGTCTGTAGTATCCAGCTAAACCCAAGAAACTCCTAACCTCAGCAACATTCTTTGGTGCTTCCCACTTTGTCACTGCCTCAATCTTCGCCGGATCCACAGCTACCCCATATTTAGAGATCACATGCCCCAGAAAAGCAACTTTCTCTAACCAGAACTCACACTTGGACAGCTTAGCATATAACTCATGATCCCTCAAAGTCTGCAACACAATCCTCAGATGCTCCTCATGCTCCTCCTTAGTCTTAGAGTAGACTAAGATGTCATCGATAAACACCACTACAAACTGGTCCAAGAACTGTCTGAAGATTCTGTTCATCAAATCCATAAACACCGCTTAGGTGCATTAGACAACCCAAACGGCATCACCACATACTCATAATGGCCATACCTCGACGTGAAAGTTGTCTTTGGTATGTCCACCTCTCTAATCTTCACCTGATGGTACCCCGACCTCAAATCAATCTTAGAAAAGACTGTTGCACCGCTCAACTGATCAAACAGGTCATCTATCCTTGGCAAAGGATACTTGTTCTTTATCGTCACACGGTTCAGCTCCCTGTAATCTATGCATAACCTCAAACTCCCATCTTTCTTCTTCACGAAAAGAACTGGTGCTCCCCACGACGATACACTTGGTCTTATCCCTTCTCTATCAGATCATCCAACTGCTTCCTAAGCTCCTCCATCTCCTTAGGACCCATACGGTACGGTGCCGTAGAGATTGGCCCCGTCCCTGGCTTCAACTCAACGGTGAAATCTATCTCCCTCTTCGGTGGCAACCCCGGAATCTCCTCTGGAAAAACATCTGCAAACTCTCCCACCACTGGTATCTCATCAACTGTCGGACTCTCTATCCGGTCATCTCTCACATGGCACAAGATCAAAGGACATCCCTTCCTCAGATAAGACTTCAATGTAACAACTGCAATCAACTTAACTTTGGGTTTGACTAGAAACCCACGATAAGACACACTAACACCCTTAGGACCTCTTAAAGACACTTTCTTTTGATGACAGTCTATCTTAGCTTTATACTTTCCTAACCAATCCATCCCGACTATCATCTCAAAACCATTAAAAGGAAACTCTAGCAAGTCTACAGGGAAATCAACTTGCCCAACTATCAAAGATACATCCCTGAACAATCTCCCACACGATACAGACTCACCCGAAGGTATGAGAACTTGCTCACTAACAGACTCATATACTCTCAAACCCAACTGTTTGACATGATTCGAAGACACAAACGACTGAGAAGCCCCCGAATCGAACAAAACAAAGGTAGGAATACCATTAACAAGGAATGTACCGGTGATAACGTGCGCATCTTCCTCAGCTGCTTTCTTCTCCATCATGAATAACTTGCCACTGGTCTTCTGCCCACCTCCCGGACAAGATGGCCGAGGTGGTCGCTTAGCACCCGACCCTTGATTGTTGTTGTTGTTCGCTGGTGGTTTCTGATAAGAATTACCGCCGTTGCGGTTACCTCCACTGTAACTCGACTTCCCGGTTTGGCCATGATCCAGCCGGCCCATTTGCTCGCGAAGCTCGCGGCAGTCTCCGGAAAGATCCGGTGCACTTGTGCACTCATGTCTCTTGTGGCCTACGCCACCACAACTATAGCAGGTCACTCCCCAACTATTACTCACACTTCCACGGCCACGCCCAAAGGAAGCCCCAAAGATCGAACCTGCACCCGAGAAGAAAATCCCTTAGATCGATTGTGGTTGCCTTTCTTGTGATTCGATTGGCCACCACCCTCGCTCTCGACCTCCTCTTCTCACCACCTAACCTCTCCCGAGCCATCTCCACCAACCTCTCGGCTCTCCCACCCCCTCTCATAAGCTTCCTTAACATCCGTAAGAATTCCCACGGGTAACTTATCCATAATCTTAGGGGTCAACCCCTCTCAAACCTCAATGCCAGATTCTCCTCACTCAAACCCATATCCTCAAAGATACCTAGACTTCTCATTGAACAAACTGTAGTACTCAGCCACAGACATCTCAAAGAGTCATCTTAAAACCATCAAACTCTTCTCTCAACTTACTCCTCACATGTTCCGGTACAAACTCCTTCCTCAAAGCCCTACGAAACTCCTCCCAAGGTATAGCAGGTAAGCCTTGGTTTGTATATATCTCCTTAGCACTCACTTTCACCGAATCCCACCACTTGCCTCGCCGCCTCCCTCGATAGAACGCACTGTTCCACTCTCATCTCATCGGGAAGTGAACCAAGTCTAATATGTTCTCCATCTCTCTCAGCCAACTATCAAGAAGGTTAGGCTCCCCAACTCCCTTGTACTCTTTCGGGTTAAACCTCGCAATGTATAGGCTGATTTTTGAATGGTCAACCTCCTTCTCCTTATCCTTATTCTTATCCTCATTCACTTTCTTTAGGGTCTCAGTAAGAACATCCTGGTGCTCTAACATCTTAACGATGTCATCCACGGTCATAAGCTCAGCTCTCGCATACAAAGCAGTCCTCTTGGGTGGCATCTTGAAACTATACATATATAAGAAAGGGTAGATATGAACACACGTACTAAACTTCAA
This sequence comes from Silene latifolia, assembly GCF_048544455.1. NCBI lineage: Eukaryota > Viridiplantae > Streptophyta > Magnoliopsida > Caryophyllales > Caryophyllaceae > Silene > Silene latifolia. Next base: position 139,265,871 of record NC_133534.1, on the reverse strand, counting down.
GACACGAAAACACGCCACCCAGAACCTACTCGATGGAGTTCCCAAACCCACTCGATCGAGTAACGGGCTACTCGATCGAGTACCCAAGCATCAGACCCCTAACAGACCTTCTGATCTCTTACCTACTCGATCGAGTATCTAGGCTACTCGATCGAGTGACCCCCTACTCGATCGAGTACCCCTAGTTACTCGATCGAGTGCCCAAAAACACGATTCTGGACTCAAAATCGTCAAAAACCCACCCGATCGAGTCAGTCCCACTCGATCGAGTCACGCTAATACATAAAAGCTACCCGCATGTTACGTCATATGCTAACATGCTAAACTTATAAATCACATTATATCATAATACACATGCTACGCATCTTTTCTACTATCTACGAGATCATTTCATCATGTTAATAAATGCCACATTGTAAATCATCCAACATGTTATCATCTCATCAACAAATTTCCACCTATCACCATTTTCTTTCACATGCTCATCTTTCTACTTCAACACCCAAAAATTAACACATTTCATCACATTCTTACACAAGTTAACCAAACACACATACGACTCGACAAACACTTCCCCCATGTGACCGGTTCAAAGTTGTAGGGCGACCCCTGCGACTTTAGGACGTCTCCCAAGCCTTTGCACTAGCTCCTACAACTTTTACCCCGGGTTCATTTTAATTGACTCCCTATGTTCATTAGGTTCATTGGTTACAGGTTTCAGGATCGTCGCTCTGATACCATTTGTAACACCCCCATACTCCAAGTGCCTTACCAGGACCACTCAGGTATGAAGACATTACCATCTCGGTTACCCGAGGCAATGATAATCAAACAACAATGAAGAAACAACGTTTAATATAAATAATTTAGCGAATAGTTACAATCCTTAAAACCAAACCAAAAGTACGATACATGTTCTCAAACCGATGTTCTAATCGAAATGTAAATAAACTAAAGGCTACAATGGAAGACTCCTATCATCATGTCGTGGCATCCCGGCCTATCCAGTACTCATCTCAATACCGCTCAATATCGCTCACCATCCCCGAATGGATCACCGTAGGTTTACAAAACAACACCGGGGTCAGTACTAATCACACAATCAATATAAACAACAATGATAAGATAAACAGACAGCTTAACTGTCACACACACACACACAACCCATCGATTCCAATCATCTCAATACTGACTGTCCACTGGACCAGCCCTGCCAGTGGGGGACCACAGCCGTACCCACCAAATCCCCGCTTGTAGATACCCGTATCCGTCGATATTGGAATTTATAGAGAACCCGACAAACACCCGATGATGATAGGACACATGTATTCTTTAGTTGTCATTGTCATTATTTGGAGCTCGTTTTACGATGTAGAATGGGCGTCGTCGATGAAGTATTTTATTAATTTAAATGATATTTAAATTAATGTTTTTTAAGTGAGTTCATTTTATTAATTTAAATGATATTTAAATTATGGCTTTTTTTAGGTGAATTCAATTTATTTTATTTTATTTTGAATTTATTTTCCCAAGTTTATTTTATTGAAAATAAAATAAATATTTGATTTGAAAAATCATTTTATGAGTATATTTGGTTTGAAAAATCATTTATTTTAATGTGTTAATTGATTTGAAAAATCGATTTGAAAATCGAAAAGAACTCGTTTTGAACATGCGTTTTTGAGCTCGATTTTAGCTCGGTTTTTGAGCCCGTTTCCTTTACGAATTGGCACGAATCTCGAGTACACTAACCAACCTAGACCACTACCCATCCACCCCAGTTTCGAACCCCCTATCCACGGCCCAAATTCCATCCCAAACACCCCCCAAACAGCCCGCATATACACGAGCAGCCCCCCTGTTTTGGCAGCTCGATCCCGAGCCCAAAACCCGCTCCAAATACCACCAAAACCCATACCCATTAACCCTAACCCATACCCTAGTATCCTACCCATATTACCCTAGCTTAATCACCATTAAAACCCCTCTCAAACCCTCACAAAAGCTGCTGGACAGCAGCTATGCGTGAGCAGGCCCGACTGCCTCTCCCTCTCTTTTACCCTACTTTAACTCCTTATAAATACCCACCCTTCACCATACATTCATTCCTCTAAGTTCTCCATACATACTACCTTCACTCACAAGCTTTAAACCTCAGAAACAAACCCTAATTGCCTCTCAAAAACCCTCCACAAAACCGACATACAAACTGAAACTGTTTGTGTGTCCTCCTCGAAAAACAATTCGTTCCTCCCTCAAACCTCCATCAAAACTCGATTTTCTTGTTCCTAATTAACCACATAACATCCATCTATACATTAGACAAAGATTTACGAGCCAAATTGCCCTTGAGAGTACACGAAATCCCTCGAAAAACAGAGTGTTATACACTCTTTTTTGTGTTTGTTCTGTCTGTCCAGTTCTGTTTGTGCTCGTTTTTCGTGCCCAATAACTCAAAACGAGCAGGGGTTGTTTTAAGATATCTGTTCTCCTCTCTTTCTAGTTTTCAAAACATCTTTTAAATCGAATTTTCATCGTGAAACGAGGGAGAAATCATCGTTTGAAAGTTGCTGTCCAGATTTGCCAAAAACGCGTGTTTGCTTTGTTTCTTCGTCGACGACGGCCTCTCGAGATAAAATCTACCGTCGATTATGACCCAAGACGGTGTCAACGATACATGTAGGTTGAGGGTGCATCAAATCCTCCTCTTTCTCCTTTTTTTTATTTCGTTTTTATGTTTGTTCTTTTATAGTTTGTTTTGTTTGTTTATCGCTTTTTATTTATCGCTTAAATTAACTATGAAACTAGTTTAGTCCGAGTATGAGTTAAAGTACCACCATGAACACCCGCGTTGACTTGAGATGGGAAAAGAAACCGCTACATCAGTCGGTCGTACACCCCCGTCTCATTTACATATCCTCGTGTTCAAGGTAGGGCATTAATAAAACGATTTTAACTTCGTTCTTCGCTTTTGACATCTCCTCTTCTCTCGTGCAATTCGACCCACCTTAGGATCCGTTGCATGTTAGTATGACCTCTGATGTTTAACATATGACTTATTTAGATGACATTAGATCAATTTAATAACCTAATTAGACACTTTAGGGTACATCGACATAGCTTTAAAAATCAACTAACAATTTCAGAACTTAATGAAATCTCTCTCTTTCACCTAATTTCTCGCTAGTAAGAGTGCGTGATTAGCACCTTCTTATTAACACTCGATGAGTTAAATTAATTAGCGAACTTTACCTAATTTGACCCCTTTTGAGCCGTGTAGAATACACAATTGCAAGACCTCTTTTCAATCGATCAACGTCGTTTCTAACTTGTTTTCTAATTGCCCGAGCTCGTTTCGCAATCAATTGATCCAACTAATGAATCTGACCTAGGACTTAGGATAGCCTTGTTTGGGTTTGGCCGTGATTTGGCCGTGGCCTTTGGCCTTTCCTGGTTCGTTTGTTTTCGCATCGTTCGTTCTTTGTTTGTTTTGTCACTTGTAATTTATCGTTTGTTAATTTGGTTGTAATTTTCAAGTTAGTTTTCTTTTATCGAGTCAAAACCTCTTTCAAAAAACCTTAGTCTTGTTTGGTTAGATGGTTGTGCCCCAATGCTTGTAAGAGCGTAGTAAATCGCATGTTGTTTAAAGCAACATGGCCCGATTTATGCTAATGCATGCTTTGATGTGCGGCCCTATGTCTAATTCGATGAGATTGAGCGAAAGCACACATCACGAGGAGTGACCCAAGGCCGTGAGTCATGTAAGCCGTGGGCCACCCCTCTTGTGCACGCTTTTCTAGGCCGATTGGCTGTGTGTGTTGTCGGGTATAGTGTTGTATGTAGCAATTGTATTTAGATCGAGTTGTATCTTTAATTTATTGTTGTGTCGGCATGAAATGCCTGGTTTGTAATAGGTAGATCCCAACGGCTCCCCCATTCCCCTTAAGCCTTGTTTGCTTTCGTTCATATGTTGCTTAGATCAATCAACCCACATGCTAAATTACAACTCTGACAAAGTTAGTTTAGTTGCATCTAAAACGACATAGAAATTGTTGTCACATGTTAGGGTTTTAAAACGATGTTTGCATATCATATATCGTAGTAGCTATGACCTTGTTTGAAATCCATACTTGACTTAGTAGAGGCCGTTATTGACGGGCGGGGTTGGGTGTCCTTATGGGCTTCCCAACACGTACCCTCACCCCTTACTCAAGATCTATGGTTTGTGGATCCGTCTAAATACCATTGGATTACGAGAGTCATTCAAATCGAGTGATATAGGGTACAAGTCTTTATCTTTAATCACTCGTAGTCGATTGGCTTTATGCTTTTCGATGAAAGGTGTAAAGTTGACTTGAACGGTTCCAAGTTCCCAAAAAACTTGGTGGCGACTCTAATTTGTCTTAATTCGATTCGAAAGAACCTCGAGTCGATTATGCCTAGTGTGGATCCCGCGGACGCAGCTCCCGAGGGCCTTGTCCACGATTTGGCGACTACTGGGGAAAAGAGGACTAGTTACACTTTGTTTCTAGGGTCTTTTCCTCCGAGGTGAAACTTGAAAAGAAAGTGTTGGAAAGTAAAACATTACTCATAGTGCTACGATTCATGCATAAACCCTTAAGGACTTGCCGGGCCGTCCCAGCGTTTCTTCGTGATGCGTGGGGGCGACGTCCCACTATGCTAGGAAGCTGCACATTGCTCGCTTCCACTTCACCTCGCGTGGTTCTTGATGGTGGGGACGATCTTCTAGGTACTCTACCTTAAGACACCTTGCTCTATAAGACCGCAAAAGGATGGAGGGCATAGACCTTCTTGTAGAAGACTTGCCGAGACTTAGAGATGTCTAGGAGCATACATCCTTATAACATGAGAATGACAATGTGCAAATTGTTTTCCCGAGTCTTTTCGAAATTTCCCATGTCCTTTTCAAAACCGAACTTTTGAACAACTTACTTTCAAAATAGCATGGTTTTAAAAACGCGGAATGCTGCCCAAATAGGACTAGAAATTTCGGCCAAAACAAGCTTTTATAGCCGGCATGCTGCCCATTTCAAATCTCATTTTTCAAATCGATCATTCGTTTTTCAAAATCAATCCAAAATGTTTCTCGAACCTCAACCAAGCATGAAATGCGTCAAGTCGTGTCCGGGTCATGGCCGTGTTAGGCCAGGCGTGTTTTCGTTCCATGAGTCTAGAACACGACCTTGTGGGGTCACCCAAGCTCACCTCTTGGGCCTTGAGTCATGTTGGTCGACCTTTTGGTCTAGGATAGTCCACAAAACGTCCAAGCTAGGCCATTATGGACGTTTCACATGAACCCATGGGCTATGTTAGCCCAATCACGGGTTTAGTCACACCAAGTCCAGTTTAGAATCGAGTTATGACAGTTTGAGTCATATCATTTTGTCGGGTCTAAAATGAATCAAGGTCTAAATCAAACCGTGAGTCGAACCCTTGTTTAGTCAATCTCAAGTCGAGTCTTTTTTTGAGTCAAGTTGGGGTCGTGTCCTTAAGTGTGCAGGGGCTCTTACATTAAATATTGACTCAGTACGGGGTTTTCTTGTAGAAAGGCCGCCAAAAACCCGACGTCAAGCAATGGAAGATGCTGTTAACAAGCTTACTGAGGCCGTGAACCTCATGATGACCCGAATGGATGCAATCGAATCTAAGTTGGTCAAGATTCCCTCCACCTCTCGATCGATCCGGAGAAACGGTTCAAGTTCATCGAAGACCGTTTGAAACTCTCCAAGGGGAAGAACATTCACTATGAGAATGCTAGGGCCTATGCCCCGATTCAGATAAGTTGCCCACGAACATGGTACTCACCGACATCCCAAAGTTCAAGGGCACCAAGATCCATCCACCATGTTAAGGCCTATAAAGGGTACTTAGCATCGAAGGGAGTACCGCGATATGCTCTCTCGAAATTTTCGCCCAATCTCTGGGTGAACACCCAAAGGCGTGGTTCTATAATCTTGACCTCAAGAACTTCCCCACTTTCGAAGATATTACGGTGGAGTTCTGTAAGCACTATGCTGACAATGTTGAGATTCAAACCAACATAAGGACTTTGGAAGTGATGACACAGAAGGAGAAAGAGGGCTTTACTGAATTACTCGCAAGATGGCGCGCTGAAAGCGTGAAACTAGCTAAGAAGCCTGATGAAGTCGAAATGGTAGATAAGTTCGTGAAGAATTTACGACCGGTTTACCGTAATGCTCTGAAATACCAAAATTTTGGTTCTTTCAAAGAATTGATAAGGATCGGGATAAAGGTAGAGGACGATGTCCGAATTGCCGAAGCTGAGAAGCCAAAGGGATACCAAGGGGCTTCGTCATCTAAAGCAAAAGCACCAGCAGCGGCCCACTTTGTTGAAACTGTCAATCTCCTAGATGGACAGTCAAAAAGGCCTCCGCGCCAAGCTCCGAGGGCATTCACCGATATCGGGTGCACTTACGCCTACGCTCTCCAAAGGCTCATGGCCCAAGGAAAGTTGAAGCCCATTGGTCCAACTCCGGATCCACCTGCTGAACAACAAGGCAAATGGTACAAACCGAATGCCTACTGTGCCTTTCATCAAGGGAAGGGACACGATACTGAAAGGTGCTTTAGACTAAAGCACGAAATTCAAGATATGATTGAGAACGGAACGCTCCCAATCCCAGCCATAAAACCCAACAACGTCACCAATCCGTTTGGCGACCACACTAACTTTGTCTCTACCGAAGATAGTGTCGATTACTCTCACTTGATCCGCCCATGTCGCCTAAAAGGGGTTTTCGTCGGAAGAATATTCGTGGATTGCTCCAAATTCCTACCAATCTCGAGAAACGAGATTACATTCGGGGATTTTGTTGTCGATTGTACTCCTTACATACTCCGAAGCGGCAATGAAATCAATGGCGTTTGGGCTGATGACGAGGATGATGTTTACCTCGTCAAAGGTGCGACAATTCCTCACACCCAAGAAGAAATCTTAAAGGTGAGGCAAGATGCCCTAGAGTCAAACCATTTGACTAGATCCGGACGCCCGTATCGTGTGGAGAAAGCTAAAGATATCCCGCACAAGGCACCTCTCAAAGAGCCGGTAGTGGTCGAAGTTCTTGGTGAAGGGTCGACCTCCGAGGCTTCCCTCATCAAGCAACTCCAAAAGACTAAGGCCGACGTATCTATCTGGCAACTTATCCTGAGCTCTTTCGAACATCGTCAAGCTTTGTTACAAGCTTTGATGAACATGACCGTGTCGTCGAATACTACTCCTGCGGACATGGTCACTCACATCGCCCAGAATTCGGCCTCGATTACCAACGCTGTGACATTCTCCGACGAAGATCTGCCACCGTTCGGGCCTCGACATAACCTGGCCCTCTATATTGCTACCGTGTGTCTCAACAAGCATATCCCTATGACCTTGGTCGACGACGGATCGGCTGTCAACGTACTCCCCCTGAAAACGGCGCATATTTCGGGCTTTGAGAAGAATGACTTCATCCCCACTACGCAGACAGATTCGGGCATTCGATGGCACTGTGCGTCGAGTGAGTGGACTTGTCGACCTGGTAGTACAGACTGGGCAAGTGGAAAAGAAAATAAGTTGCCAAGTAATTGACATATGCTCATCCTTCAACTTATTGTTGGGAAGGCCCTGGATCCATGCTGCGAGGGCCGTAACGTCAACGCTGCATCGAAAAATCAAGGTCCCACTCAATGGCAAAACCGTCACCATTGACGCCACGCCACCATCGTGGCGGGGAGGAGACATTACTTCGGAAGTAAGGGTCGAAGCTACCAATGACGCATGTGGTTTCGAGATTGTCAATATGATCGAGCCGAACTCCGGCGAGAATATGGATCTATACACGGAAGCCATGCCTCGCGAAGTGATTCTCAAGACGGGAAATACTTCGGTTTCTCTCTATACCCTAGAAAGGAGGGTACATTCGAGTTGAAACCACCAATAGCCAAAGGAGTAACGTTCGGGCTTGGATATGAGCCCACCGGGAAAGATCTCTTTGCCTGAAAAGAGGGGAAGAACGATCGAAGATCGAGATATTAAAATGGGACCGTATCACCTAACTCTAAACGGTCACTTCGTGAGAGCTGGGGAAGAACTCCCTTGCATGGACTTTCTCGAACCTATCTTTGACCCAAAGAAGAACCTTATGGTCCCAGGAATCGAAGTATTCCAAGATTGCTACTACATCCTCAAGACATTTCGACCGTGATGAGTAGAAACCAAACCAGATCCAATAAATGACGAGAAAGCTATGGGTCTCCTTTTCGGTGAAGAGAAGAACTCACCAATACCAAACGAAGATTTGGTAAGCATGATCCTGAGAAGCGAGCGGTTCGACCCATCTACCCTCATCACCGATGTGGATCCTCTTAGGACCAACACGGGATGGCGGAAAACAATCAAGTGGACTGACAACAAAGGACTTCTTTTCAAGTTGACAACGGGAGAAGGAGAGATGTTCAAGCCGGATGATGTTACCGATTCTGAGTCTGAGTCGGAGTCTGAGTCTGAGTCTGAGTTAGGTCCTAAGATTGAGTCTAAGGAGTCAGGTGTTGAAAATACCCCTCCCCTAGCTTTCCCTTCCTATGCACCTTTTCCTAATGGTGGTATTCCGGGGCCTGTCCCGAATACCCCTATCTCGCCACTGAGCTCTGACCAGTTGGCTCAAATGTTAGCGCATTTCGCGCAATTTCAAATCAATAATAATATGAACCAGTTTGCTTACGACTTGTCTTACTTACATTGCAATTCAAACTTTGAAAATGATTGTTTTAATAATGACATTGAGACTGAGGTCGAGGATGAACAGTTGGTCGAAGAAGAAGAAGAAGAAGGAATGGAACCACCTCTACAGTTGATAAAAGGGTTGGAAGAGTACGAACAGAAAACTTCGATCATCGAAGATACCGAAATCATCAATGTGGGTACAACCTTAGAACCACAGGAGCTTAAAATAGGAACTACTTTAAGTCCCACCGAAAGACAGGGGTTCAATGATTTGTTGCATGAGTTCAAAGATGTTTTCGCATGGTCTTACAAAGACATGTCAGGCATTGATAGGGAAATTGCGGAGCACAGGATCCCAATCAAGCCGGGATATAAGCCAGTCAAGCAGAAGCTACGCAAAATGCACACAGATTGGTCTTTGAAAGTCAAGGAAGAAATCGACAAGCAACTCAAAGCGGGGTTCATCAAGGTGTCAGAATACTCGGACTGGGTGGCTAACGTCGTACCAGTGCCCAAGAAAGATGGTAAAGTTCGGGTTTGTGTCGACTTCCGGGATTTAAACAAGGCAAGTCCGAAGGACGATTTCCCATTACCTCACATCGACATCCTGGTCGACAACACGGCAAAGCACGCGTTACTATCCTTTATGGATGGATACGCCGGTTATAATCATATCAAGATGGCGAAAAAAGATATGCACAAGACTGCGTTCAGAACGCAATGGGGAACCTATTGCTACACAGTAATGCCTTTTGGTTTGATAAACGCAGGGGCTACATACCAGAGGACCGCGACAACGTTGCTACATGATATGATGCACAAGGAAGTCGAGGTTTATGTCGACGACATGATTGTCAATTCAAAGGAGCGTGATGGCCACCTTGATACGCTACGCAAATTCTTCGAGCGACTGCGCAAGTATAACATGAGGTTGAATCCACAAAAATGCGCATTCGGAGTCACATCCGGCAAACTGTTGGGTCACATCGTTAGCCACCGTGGCATCGAGGTGGACCCATCGAAAATAAAGGCTATAATGGAAATGCCTCACCCGAAAACCGAGAAGGAAATTCGAGGTTTCCTGGGAAGAATCCAATATATAAGTCGGTTCGTGGCAAGGCTAACTATGATATGCGAGCCAATTTTCAAGAAATTGAAAGTTGGGGAACACGTCGTATGGGATGATCACTGTCAAGCTGCGTTCGATAAGATCAAAGAAATACTATCTTCCCCTCCCGTGCTCAGCCCACCAACGGCTGGGTTACCACTTTTGTTGTATCTTACGATTACGGATATCGCAATGGGGGCAATCTTTGGCAGAGATAGTCGATAAAGAGGAAAGAGCAATTTACTACATTAGTAAAAAGTTCTTGGAGTATGAATTCAAGTATACTCAGCTCGAGAAGACATGTTTGGCTTTAGTATGGGCGACGAAGAAGTTATGACACTACATGCTCAGTCATAGTGTCTGCATCCACTCGAAAATGGACCCAATCAAATACTTGTTTGAAAAACCGGTTCTGAACGGCAGGGTGTCAAGATGGACATTAATGCTTTCCGAGTTCGACCTGAAATATGTACCGCTAAAAGTGATAAAGGGAAGGGCGGTTGCAGACTTCCTGGCGGATAACCCGATAGAAGAAACTGAGGTTGTGGATACATGGTCGTTTCCCGACGAAGATATCGTTCACATAGACAATGATACGTGGGACCTCTATTTCGATGGAGCATCGAACTATAGGGGATACGGGATAGGAGTTCTACTCATTTCACCAGAAGGTGAACATGTTCCCATTTCGATCAAGTTGGACTTTAACGTCACTAATAACGCGTCTGAATATGAAGCATGCCTACTCGGTTTGCACAGTGCTCTCGAGTTAGGCATCAAAAAGCTTGTAGTACATGGGGACTCGTCACTAGTGATCAATCAAGTGGCCGGAACGTGGAAAACCCGAAGTGATAGCTTGGCTCCGTACCAAGCGAAAATCGAGGAACTAGAAAAGTTGTTCGCCGATGTCAAGTACGTGCACCTCCCTAGAGACGAAAACCAGTTTGCCGATGCACTATCAAAGCTAGCTGCTCTGATCAACATACCTGATCATATGGATACTATGCCGATATGTGTCGAACGAAGATCATCACCTGCTTACGTTAATGTAATCGGAGACACAGAAGAAACCGAGGCCGAACCTTGGTATCATGCTATTCTGAAATTTAAAGAATCAGGAGAGTATCCACCCGACATGGATAACCGCGGAAAGCGCGCTATTCGAATGCTAGCCGCTCAGTTCGTTAGAACCAATGACGGACAATTGTACAAGAAGACCGCGCAAAATATCCTTCTGCGATGCATAGACTCACCAACTGCAAAAAGAGTCATGGAAGAAGTCCATGACGGAGAGTGTGGCCCACACATGAATGCCCATATGCTGATTCGTAAAATCATGAGATTAGGGTATTATTGGACCACGATGGAGACAGATTGTCACCAATATGTCAAACATTGCCATAATTGCCAAATCTTCGCAAACATACAGCACGTGCCACCATCACTGTTATATACTTTGACATCACCATGGCCTTTCTCAACATGGGGAATCGACATTATTGGAAAGGTCAACCCATCCGGAACAGGTGGGCATTGTTTCATGCTAGTCGCCATCGATTACTTCACGAAGTGGGTAGAAGTGAAATCATACAAAGTTAACTATAATATGCGAGCCAATTTTCAAGAAATTGAAGGTCGGGGAGCACGTCGTATGGGATGATCACTGTCAAGCTGCGTTCGATAAGATCAAAGAAATACTATCTTCCCCTCCCGTGCTCAGCCCACCAACGGCTGGGTTACCACTTTTGTTGTATCTTACAGTTACGGACGGATCGCAATGGGGGCAATCTTGCAGACAATCGATAAAGAGGAAAGAGCAATTTACTACATTAGTAAAAAGTTCTTGGAGTATGAAGTCAAGTATACTCAGCTCGAGAAGACATGTTTGGCTTTAGTATGGGCGACGAAGAAGTTACGACACTACATGCTCAGTCATAGTGTCTGCATCCACTCGAAGATGGATCCAATCAAATACTTGTTTGAAAAACCGGTTCTGAACGGCAGGGTGTCAAGATGGACTTTAATGCTTTTCGAGTTCGACCTGAAATATGTACCGCTAAAAGTGATAAAGGGAAGGGCGGTTGCGAGATTTCTGGCGGATAACCCGATAGAAGAAAGCGAGGTTGTGGATACGTGGTCGTTTCCGACGAAGATATCGTTCACATAGACAATGATACGTGGGACCTCTATTTCGATGGAGCATCGAACTATAGGGGATACGGGATAGGAGTTCTACTCATTTCACCGAAAGGTGAACATGTTCCTATTTCGATCAAGTTGGACTTTAACGTCACTAATAACGCGGCTGAATATGAAGCATGCCTACTCGGTTTGCACAATGCTCTCGAGTTAGGCATCAAAAAGCTTGTAGTACATGGGGACTCGTCACTAGTGATCAATCAAGTGGCCGGAACGTGGAAAACCCGAAGTGATAGCTTGGCTCCGTACCAAGCGAAAATCGAGGAACTAGAAAAGTTGTTCGCCGATGTCAAGTACGTGCACCTCCCCAGTGACGAAAACCAGTTTTTGATGCACTATCAAAGCTAGCCGCTCGATCAACATACCGATCATATGGATACTATGCCGATATGTGTCGAACGAAGATCATCACCTGCTTACGTTAATGTAATCGGAGACACAGAAGAAACCGAGGCCGAACCTTGGTATCATGCTATTCTGAAATTTAAAGAATCAGGAGAGTATCCACCCGACATGGATAACCGCGGAAAGCGCGCTATTCGAATGCTAGCCGCTCAGTTCGTTAGAACCAATGACGGGCAATTGTACAAGAAGACCGCGCAAAATATCCTTCTGCGATGCATAGACTCACCAACTGCGAAAAGAGTCATGGAAGAAGTCCATGACGGGGAATGTGGCCCACACATGAATGCCCATATGCTGGTTCGTAAAATCATGAGATTAGGGTATTATTGGACAACGATGGAGACAGATTGTCGCCAATATGTCAAACATTGCCATAATTGCCAAATCTTCGCAAACATACAAAGACGTGCCACCATCATCATGTTATATACTTTGACATCACCATGGCCTTTCTCAACATGGGGAATCGACATTATTGGAAAGGTCAACCCATCCGAACGGTGGGCATTGTTTCATGCTAGTCGCCATCGATTACTTCACGAAGTGGGTAGAAGTGAAATCATACAAAGTTCTACAAGCAAAGCAGGTAGCAAAGTTCATTCAGAATGAAATCATTTGCAGATATGGGGTGCCGCATGAGCTCATTAGCGACCATGGCACTCACTTCAGTTGAAATCGCCGTAATACTTGAAAAGTATAAAATCAAACACCACAAGTCGTCACCGTATCGACCTCAAACGAATGGTGCAGTGGAAGCCGCCAACAAGACAATCACTGTGATTCTCAGAAAGATGACCGACAATTATCGCGAGTGGCCAGAAAAGATACCGTTCGACTTTGTGGGGATACGAACGTCTATTCGCATGACCCACCGGAGCGCTCCGTTCTATTTAACATATGGGATGGAAGCAGTTCAGCCTATTGAATTAGAGGTACCTTCTTTAAGGATCCTGTTAGAAAGTCAGGTCCCTGAAGGCCGATCGGCCGCAAGCCAGGTATGATTCCTTGGTCATGCTCGACGAGCGACGGTTAAATGCGTTACATCATGTTCAACTCTATCAGAAAAGGATACAAAGGGCATTTAACAAAAAGGTAAAACCTCGAGGAATAAAGGATGGGGATTTGGTTCTAAAGTCTGTGCGCGCTTTGCTACCAATCGACCAGAGGGAAAAGTTCAAGCCGAATTGGGCCGGTCCTTACCTGGTAAAGAAAATATTATCGGGAGGCGCAGTCAGACTGACAGATCTAGATGGAAATGACTTTGCAAATCCGACGAATTTAGATCAGCTGAAGAAATACTATCCGTAGAACTCATTCTCAATGTCGTAAAATAAAATTTTGAATTGCAGTGCTCGTGAGCGAGTCTAGGCCGCGGCACTTTTGCTGTATTTGCTTTTTGTGCGTTATAAATCGATGATTGTAGCGCGTTTGTTTTGTGGAACTACGAGCTCGGTTTGATTCTGTTGATAACAGATACGTAGGCAGCTCTTTAAAAGAGTACAACCGACCCTTCCTTTAAATAAAATGAAATTTTATGCAGAAACTGGGAATTTTAATAGATAGTAAGTCTTATTAAAGATCGGGCGATGCCCATTACATCCTTCAAAAGAAAAAAAGGAAAACAGCTAGCAACAAATAATAAGTAGTAGTATTAAATAATAAATTGGAGTCGAAGGCTCCTACATCTTCCTTTTCCCTTTGCCTTTTGGGTCACTTGGCCGAGGCTCCCGTGGAGGAGGGGTAGTTGTGTTCTGTCTAGCGCGCTTCTTAGGAGGAATCATCATTTCCTCCCGAGGACCCAGCCTATCTTTTGCACTCAAACGAGGGCCAAGTCTTCCTTCCAAGGCTGAGCCCGAATGTGCCTTTGAACCCAACCGTTTCCACACACCTGTCGCCCGTGAGTCAGTCTTAGGAGTCTTCTCAGTCTTAGTTTCAGGTCCAGATGCAGACGAAAGATCGTTAACAAAGAAGTCGCGACTGCTTCTGCTTTTGTCATAATATTTGATGTCGACAAGCTCATCTTTCCGACACAAGTCCTTACCTGATTCGGTCTTCTCTTTAAGCCATTTAGTATAAGACGGGGATACCCAGGTAGTCTGAGGGCGCGCAGATACGTACCAAAGACGCCTTTGGTGCCACCTTTTGAGCCAATCATCACATATAGAGGAATTCAGCTCTCTTGCTCGTCCCAATGACCTCACACTTGGGAATTATTTGTCTACGGCCCATCTGACGCAGGACGCGGTCAGGGTAAATGTGAATAGACCTCTCTAAACCCAGTAGTTGCAAACGTCTGGTCTTATCATCTTCCGGAAGGATAGTAAAAGATTTGAGGCGAAGCCAAGGCATGAACCAGCAAAGAGGGCGACCTCCCCCTTCTGTCAGTTTGTTTCGCCAATAGGCAAGGTCATTTTGATGCTCGTCTTCATATCGCTTGGCACGCATAGTCAGCATACGAGCGAGATACGAGCTGGGCTCACGCGGCGGGGCGAATAGCCAAAATCTCTCGCAAAGCCACACCTAAAAAAAAAAAAAAAAAACATGAAAAAGAACGAAAAAAAAAAAAAAGAAAAAAACAGAAAAAAAAAAACGGAATTGTGGCAGGAATCGTGGCAGAATACAGCAAAATCGTGGCAGAATACAGCAAAATTGTGGCAGAATGCAACAAAATTGTGGCAGAATGCAACAAAATCGTGGCAAAATATAAATAAATCATGGCAACAACACAAGAATCGTGGTAGAAGGAAAATCAATCAAGGATGCGAAATCAGGAGAATAGATTTTGTTACCTGCAATAGACGGGAGCATCCCGACCAATCGGCACCAGGGTTCATTTTCTTAGCATCTAAACCCCGGAGAGTTTCAATGAGAATAATCCAGGAAGGGTTATGTCCCGTCTCCATCTGCGATACAATAGACAAAAGCTTCGCTTGTCCTACACAAGTTGTCTTGTTCATCCTACCTTCGAAGACATAAAGGTGTAACATGATCAATCCAAAGGCCCTGCGGCAGTACGCTGGCAGTAAAGTACTGTTTCGCAAGATACAAAATTTCCGATGAATAGCAAGAAGGTTGACTTCGTCACCAGTAACTATCTCCCCAGACTCCGTCCTGGAAAGGCCAAGGCAGTCTAGATATGTTCCACGCCATCCCGAATGAAATTTTGGTATAGCCGGTATGGCCTCAGCATCCCATCCTCCCAGGGCAGAAAACTCTTCGGGTAGAGGGCAGATCTCCCCCTCAGGAAAAGCAAAAACATGGTTACAAGGATCCCAGTAGCTAAGGCAGTGTTCCAACAACGCAGGCTGAAGGGGGATCTGGCGTAAGGGAAGTAATTGCGCCAGTTGAGCGATCTTTAATTCTTGTCTCTCTGCGCCAGTGAAGTCTGTCTCCCATGCCCGCATAGCACTCGCTAGATTATTCATGATGATTTATGTTATTTGCACCAGTTTGGGGGAAAGCAGAATAAATTTGGCAATACAGCTCTTCCTTATATATAGAAAGAATAAGGGAAGGAAGCATCTAGGATGACACCCCTAGGGCGCCGTTTTTCTGAGCCGTGTGGGCCTTGGGTCGCGCGCCTCTTAGGCCCGCCCCAGTTCACACCAGTCTTTGGCACGATGCATCGGGTTTTCGCACATCTATCGCGTTTTGGGGAGCGCCGGAACGGCCGATTTTAATTTCTACCCTCGAGAAGTCCATATTTGAATTAAAGCTCGTGCACACTTACGGTTTTATTTTCCTTTTTTGTTTTACGGTAGCGGGCTACGCCCACGTTGTTTACCGGTCATACAAAGTGTCTGAGTCGTATTTCATGCTCACTCATAAAGGTTCGATTTCAACAAAATTTCAAGAGTTCAAAATTTCAAAATTCCAAAAACTTTTTGCAAATTGTGGATAGATGATCCAAGTAGTAGAATCTTTTCGGGTCGATGACCCAATCATTCAAAATTTTCAAATTCAATTTTCGGGTCGATGACCCAATCATTCAGAATTTTCAAATTCAATTTTCGGGTCGAAGACCCAGTATTTCAAATGATCCAATTTCAAGATCGATGATCCAAATGTGCTTAAGTGATGATTATTGCTAGTACGTTTTTGTGTTTCAAATGTAGCAGGATATGCTTCAACTGGGGGCTCTAAAGTCTTCGACTTTAGCCGTTGGCTTCAGAGACCATTATCAAGATGCAAAGGATGATATCCACCAAGAATTCAATTCAATACAAGAGTATGAAATGGAAGAATTCCGTAGCTGAAAGCAAATGATGAAAGTGGCGGCAACCTCATCGGAAAGTCCCGTCCCATTTGGACACCTGCCAGCGGATGATAAATTTTGGGCAAATGTCAGCAGATGATGAATTTCGGACAAATGCCAGCAGATGATAAACTTTGGGCATGTGTCAGCAGTGGCCGAACTACGACGCGGGTTTGATTCCGTCAGAAACGGATACGTAGGCGCCTAAGGATAAGGCTCAACTCACCATATATGCAATTTATGGGTCGACGACCAACGACGATAATTTGACACAACAGAAGCAAGAGTCAATCCCCAACGAAGTTTCAGGTATGATCTCTTCTTATGGCTGGCGAGCTTATATACGCAAGTCTAATGGACTATAAACGACCCGAAGAATCCTCAGGTCGAGAGGGACCTGGGGTATACTTTGACTTTCGCCTTGTCCAAGCCTCAGTCAAAGTTGGGGCTCTGTAGATACCCGTATCCGTCGATATTGGAATTTATAGAGAACCCGACAAACACCCGATGATGATACGACACATGTATTCTTTAGTTGTCATTGTCATTATTTGGAGCTCGTTTTACGATGTAGAATGGGCGTCGTCGATGAAGTATTTTATTAATTTAAATGATATTTAAATTAATGTTTTTTAAGTGAGTTCATTTTATTAATTTAAATGATATTTAAATTATGGCTTTTTTTAGGTGAATTCAATTTATTTTATTTTATTTTCCCAAGTTTATTTTATTGAAAATAAAATAAATATTTGATTTGAAAAATCATTTTATGAGTATATTTGGTTTGAAAAATCATTTATTTTAATGTGTTAATTGATTTGAAAAATCGATTTGAAAATCGAAAAGAACTCGTTTTGAACATGCGTTTTTGAGCTCGATTTTAGCTCGGTTTTTGAGCCCGTTTCCTTTACGAATTGGCACGAATCTCGAGTACACTAACCAACCTAGACCATTACCCATCCACCCCAGTTTCGAACCCCCTATCCACGGCTCAAATTCCATCCCAAACACCCCCCAAACAGCCCGCATATACACGAGCAGCCCCCCTTGTTTTGGCAGCTCGATCCCGAGCCCAAAACCCGCTCCAAATACCACCAAAACCCGTACCCATTAACCCTAACCCATACCCTAGTATCCTACCCATATTACCCTAGCTTAATCACCAAGAAAACCCCTCTCAAACCCTCACAAAAGCTGCTGGACAGCAGCTATGCGTGAGCAGGCCCGACTGCCTCTCCCTCTCTTTTACCCTACTTTAACTCCTTATAAATACCCACCCTTCACCATAAATTCATTCCTCTAAGTTCTCCATACATACTACCTTCACTCACAAGCTTTAAACCTCAGAAACAAACCCTAATTGCCTCTCAAAAACCCTCCACAAAACCGACATACAAACTAAAACTGTTTGTGTGTCCTCCTCGAAAAACAATTCGTTCCTCCCTCAAACCTCCATCAAAACTCGATTTTCTTGTTCCTAATTAACCACATAACATCCATCTACACATTAGACAAAGATTTACGAGCCAAATTGCCCTTGAGAGTACACGAAATCCCTCGAAAAAAGAGTGTTATACACTCTGTTTTTGTGGTTTGTTCTGTCTGTCGATTCGATTGTTTGTACTCGTTTTTCGTGCCCAATAACTCAAAACGAGCAGGGGTTGTTTTAAGATCTCTGTTCTCGTCTCTTTCTAGTTTTCAAAACATCTTTTAAATCGAATTTTAATCGTGAAATGAGGGAGAAATCATCGTTTGAAAGTTGCTGTCCAGATTTGCCAAAAACGCGTGTTTGCTTTGTTTCTTCGTCGACGACGGCCTCTCGAGATAAAATCTACCATCGATTACGACCCAAGACGGTGTCAACGATACATGTAGGTTGAGGGTGCATCAAATCCTCCTCTTTCTCCTTTTTTTTATTTCGTTTTTATGTTTTTTCTTTTATAGTTTGTTTTGTTTGTTTATCGCTTTTTATTTATCGCTTAAATTAACTATGAAAATAGTTTAGTCCGAGTATGAGTTAAAGTACCACCATGAACACCCGCGTTGACTTGAGATGGGAAAAGAAACCGCTACATCAGTCGGTCGTACACCCCCGTCTCATTTACATATCCTCGTGTTCAAGGTAGGGCATTAATAAAACGATTTTAACTTCGTTCTTCGCTTTTGACATCTCCTCTTCTCTCGTGCAATTCGAGCCACCTTAGGATCCGTTGCATGTTAGTATGACCTCTGATTGTTAACATATGACTTATTTAGATGACATTAGATCAATTTAATAACCTAATTAGACACTTTAGGGTACATCGACATAGCTTTAAAAATCAACTAACAATTTCAGAACTTAATGAACGCATCTCTCTCTTTCACCTAATTTCTCGCTAGTAAGAGTGCGTGATTAGCACCTTCTTATTAACACTCGATGAGTTAAATTAATTAGCGAACTTTACCTAATTTGACCCCTTTTGAGCCGTGTAGAATACACAATTGCAAGACCTCTTTTCAATCGATCAACGTCGTTTCTAACTTGTTTTCTAATTCGTTCCGAGCTCGTTTCGCAATCAATTGATCCAACTAATGAATCTGACCTAGGACTTAGGATAGCCTTGTTTGGGTTTGGCCGTGATTTGGCCGTGGCCTTTGGCCTTTCCTGGTTCGTTTGTTTTCGCATCGTTCGTTCTTTGTTTGTTTTGTCACTTGTAATTTATCGTTTGTTAATTTGGTTGTAATTTTCAAGTTAGTTTTCTTTTATCGAGTCAAAACCTCTTTCAAAAAACCTTAGTCTTGTTTGGTTAGATGGTTGTGCCCCAATGCTTGTAAGAGCGTAGTAAATCGCATGTTGTTTAAAGCAACATGGCCCGATTTATGCTAATGCATGCTTTGGTGTGCGGCCCTATGTCTAATTCGATGAGATTGAGCGAAAGCACACATCACGAGGAGTGACCCAAGGCCGTGAGTCATGTAAGCCGTGGGCCACCCCTCTTGTGCACGCTTTTCTAGGCCGATTGGCCGTGTGTGTTGTCGGGTATAGTGTTGTATGTAGCAATTGTATTTAGATCGAGTTGTATCTTTAATTTATTGTTGTGTCGGCATGAAATGCCTGGTTTGTAATAGGTAGATCCCAACGGCTCCCCCATTCCCCCTAAGCCTTGCTTGCTTTCGTTCATATGTTGCTTAGATCAATCAACCCACATGCTAAATTACAACTCTGACAAAGTTAGTTTAGTTGCATCTAAAACGACATAGAAATTGTTGTCACATGTTAGGGTTTTAAAACGATGTTTGCATATCATATATCGTAGTAGCTATGACCTTGTTTGAAATCCATACTTGACTTAGTAGAGGCCGTTATTGACGGGCGGGGTTGGGTGTCCTTATGGGCTTCCCAACACGTACCCTCACCCCTTACTCAAGATCTATGGTTTGTGGATCCGTCTAAATACCATTGGATTACGAGAGTCATTCAAATCGAGTGATATAGGGTACAAGTCTTTATCTTTAATCACTCGTAGTCGATTGGCTTTATGCTTTTCGATGAAAGGTGTAAAGTTGACTTGAACGGTTCCAAGTTCCCAAAAAACTTGGTGGCGACTCTAATTTGTCTTAATTCGATTCGAAAGAACCTCGAGTCGATTATGCCTAGTGTGGATCCCGCGGACGCAGTTCCCGAGGGCCTTGTCCAAGCCTCAGTCAAAGTGGGGGCTCTGTAGATACCCGTATCCGTCGATATTGGAATTTATAGAGAACCCGACAAACACCCGATGATGATAGGACACTTGTATTCTTTAGTTGTCATTGTCATTATTTGGAGCTCGTTTTACGATGTAGAATGGGCGTCGTCGATGAAGTATTTTATTAATTTAAATGATATTTAAATTAATGTTTTTTAAGTGAGTTCATTTTATTAATTTAAATGATATTTAAATTATGGCTTTTTTTAGGTGAATTCAATTTATTTTATTTTATTTTGAATTTATTTTCCCAAGTTTATTTTATTGAAAATAAAATAAATATTTGATTTGAAAAATCATTTTATGAGTATATTTGGTTTGAGAAATCATTTATTTTAATGTGTTAATTGATTTGAAAAATCGATTTGAAAATCGAAAAGAACTCGTTTTGAACATGCGTTTTTGAGCTCGATTTTAGCTCGGTTTTTGAGCCCGTTTCCTTTACGAATTGGCACGAATCTCGAGTACACTAACCAACCTAGACCACTACCCATCCACCCCAGTTTCGAACCCCCTATCCACGGCCCAAATTCCATCCCAAACACCCCCCAAACAGCCCGCATATACACGAGCAGCCCCCCTGTTTTGGCAGCTCGATCCCGAGCCCAAAACCCGCTCCAAATACCACCAAAACCCGTACCCATTAACCCTAACCCATACCCTAGTATCCTACCCATATTACCCTAGCTTAATCACCAAGAAAACCCCTCTCAAACCCTCACAAAAGCTGCTGGACAGCAGCTATGCGTGAGCAGGCCCGACTGCCTCTCCCTCTCTTTTACCCTACTTTAACTCCTTATAAATACCCACCCTTCACCATACATTCATTCCTCTAAGTTCTCCATACATACTACCTTCACTCACAAGCTTTAAAACTCAGAAATAAACCCTAATTGCCTCTCAAAAACCCTCCACAAAACCGACATACAAACTGAAACTGTTTGTGTGTCCTCCTCGAAAAACAATTCGTTCCTCCCTCAAACCTCCATCAAAACTCGATTTTCTTGTTCCTAATTAACCACATAACATCCATCTACACATTAGACAAAGATTTACGAGCCAAATTGCCCTTGAGAGTACACGAAATCCCTCGAAAAACAGAGTGTTATACACTCTGTTTTCGCGGTTTGTTCCTGTCTGTCCAGTTCTGTTTGTGCTCGTTTTTCGTGCCCAATAACTCAAAACAAGCAGGGGTTGTTTTAAGATCTCTGTTCTCCTCTCTTTCTAGTTTTCAAAACATCTTTTAAATCGAATTTTCATCGTGAAACGAGGGAGAAATCATCGTTTGAAAGTTGCTGTCCAGATTTGCCAAAAACGCGTGTTTGCTTTGTTTCTTCGTCGACGACGGCCTCTCGAGATAAAATCTACCATCGATTACGACCCAAGACGGTGTCAACGATACATGTAGGTTGAGGGTTCATCAAATCCTCCTCTTTCTCCTTTTTTTTTATTTCGTTTTTATGTTTGTTCTTTTATAGTTTGTTTTGTTTGTTTATCGCTTTTTATTTATCGCTTAAATTAACTATGAAACTAGTTTAGTCCGAGTATGAGTTAAAGTACCACCATGAACACCCGCGTTGACTTGAGATGGGAAAAGAAACTGCTACATCAGTCGGTCGTACACCCCCGTCTCATTTACATATCCTCGTGTTCAAGGTAGGGCATTAATAAAACGATTTTAACTTCGTTCTTCGCTTTTGACATCTCCTCTTCTCTCGTGCAATTCGAGCCACCTTAGGATCCGTTGCATGTTAGTATGACCTCTGATTGTTAACATATGACTTATTTAGATGACATTAGATCAATTTAATAACCTAATTAGACACTTTAGGGTACATCGACATAGCTTTAAAAATCAACTAACAATTCTGTAACTTAATGAACGCATCTCTCTCTTTCACCTAATTTCTCGCTAGTAAGAGTGCGTGATTAGCACCTTCTTATTAACACTCGATGAGTTAAATTAATTAGCGAACTTTACCTAATTTGACCCCTTTTGAGCCGTGTAGAATACACAATTGCAAGACCTCTTTTCAATCGATCAACGTCGTTTCTAACTTGTTTTCTAATTCGTTCCGAGCTCGTTTCGCAATCAATTGATCCAACTAATGAATCTGACCTAGGACATAGGATAGCCTTGTTTGGGTTTGGCCGTGATTTGGCCGTGGCCTTTGGCCTTTCCTGGTTCGTTTGTTTTCGCATCGTTCGTTCTTTGTTTGTTTTGTCACTTGTAATTTATCGTTTGTTAATTTGGTTGTAATTTTCAAGTTAGTTTTCTTTTATCGAGTCCAAACCTCTTTCAAAAAACCTTAGTCTTGTTTGGTTAGATGGTTGTGCCCCAATGCTTGTAAGAGCGTAGTAAATCGCATGTTGTTTAAAGCAACATGGCCCGATTTATGCTAATGCATGCTTTGGTGTGCGGCCCTATGTCTAATTCGATGAGATTGAGCGAAAGCACACATCACGAGGAGTGACCCAAGGCCGTGAGTCATGTAAGCCGTGGGCCACCCCTCTTGTGCACGCTTTTCTAGGCCGATTGGCCGTGTGTGTTGTCGGGTATAGTGTTGTATGTAGCAATTGTATTTAGATCGAGTTGTATCTTTAATTTATTGTTGTGTCGGCATGAAATGCCTGGTTTGTAATAGGTAGATCCCAACGGCTCCCCCATTCCCCCTAAGCCTTGCTTGCTTTCGTTCATATGTTGCTTAGATCAATCAACCCACATGCTAAATTACAACTCTGACAAAGTTAGTTTAGTTGCATCTAAAACGACATAGAAATTGTTGTCACATGTTAGGGTTTTAAAACGATGTTTGCATATCATATATCGTAGTAGCTATGACCTTGTTTGAAATCCATACTTGACTTAGTAGAGGCCGTTATTGACGGGCGGGGTTGGGTGTCCTTATGGGCTTCCCAACACGTACCCTCACCCCTTACTAAAGAACTATGGTTTGTGGATCCGTCTAAATACCATTGGATTACGAGAGTCATTCAAATCGAGTGATATAGGGTACAGGTCTTTATCTTTAATCACTCGTAGTCGATTGGCTTTATGCTTTTCGTTGAAAGGTGTAAAGTTGACTTGAACGGTTCCAAGTTCCCAAAAAACTTGGTGGCGACTCTAATTTGTCTTAATTCGATTCGAAAGAACCTCGAGTCGATTATGCCTAGTGTGGATCCCGCGGACGCAGTTCCCGAGGGCCTTGTCCAAGCCTCAGTCAAAGTGGGGGCTCTGTAGATACCCGTATCCGTCGATATTGGAATTTATAGAGAACCCGACAAACACTCGATGATGATAGGACACTTGTATTCTTTAGTTGTCATTGTCATTATTTGGAGCTCGTTTTACGATGTAGAATGGGCGTCGTCGATGAAGTATTTTATTAATTTAAATGATATTTAAATTAATGTTTTTTAAGTGAGTTCATTTTATTAATTTAAATGATATTTAAATTATGGCTTTTTTTAGGTGAATTCAATTTATTTTATTTTATTTTGAATTTATTTTCCCAAGTTTATTTTATTGAAAATAAAATAAATATTTGATTTGAAAAATCATTTTATGAGTATATTTGGTTTGAAAAATCATTTATTTTAATGTGTTAATTGATTTGAAAAATCGATTTGAAAATCGAAAAGAACTCGTTTTGAACATGCGTTTTTTGAGCTCGATTTTAGCTCGGTTTTTGAGCCCGTTTCCTTTACGAATTGGCACGAATCTCGAGTACACTAACCAACCTAGACCACTACCCATCCACCCCAGTTTCGAACCCCCTATCCACGGCCCAAATTCCATCCCAAACACCCCCCAAACAGCCCGCATATACACGAGCAGCCCCCTGTTTTGGCAGCTCAATCCCGAGCCCAAAACCCGCTCCAAATACCACCAAAACCCGTACCCATTAACCCTAACCCATACCCTAGTATCCTACCCATATTACCCTAGCTTAATCACCAAGAAAACCCCTCTCAAACCCTCACAAAAGCTGCTGGACAGCAGCTATGCGTGAGCAGGCCCGACTGCCTCTCCCTCTCTTTTACCCTACTTTAACTCCTTATAAATACCCACCCTTCACCATACATTCATTCCTCTAAGTTCTCCATACATACTACCTTCACTCACAAGCTTTAAACCTCAGAAATAAACCCTAATTGCCTCTCAAAAACCCTCCACAAAACCGACATACAAACTGAAACTGTTTGTGTGTCCTCCTCGAAAAACAATTCGTTCCTCCCTCAAACCTCCATCAAAACTCGATTTTCTTGTTCCTAATTAACCACATAACATCCATCTACACATTAGACAAAGATTTACGAGCCAAATTGCCCTTGAGAGTACACGAAATCCCTCGAAAAACAGAGTGTTATACACTCTGTTTTCGCGGTTTGTTCCTGTCTGTCCAGTTCTGTTTGTGCTCGTTTTTCGTGCCCAATAACTCAAAATGAGCAGGGGTTGTTTTAAGATCTCTGTTCTCCTCTCTTTCTAGTTTTCAAAACATCTTTTAAATCGAATTTTCATCGTGAAACGAGGGAGAAATCATCGTTTGAAAGTTGCTGTCCAGATTTGCCAAAAACGCGTGTTTGCTTTGTTTCTTCGTCGACGACGGCCTCTCGAGATAAAATCTACCATCGATTACGACCCAAGACGGTGTCAACGATACATGTAGGTTGAGGGTTCATCAAATCCTCCTCTTTCTCCTTTTTTTTATTTCGTTTTTATGTTTGTTCTTTTATAGTTTGTTTTGTTTGTTTATCGCTTTTTATTTATCGCTTAAATTAACTATGAAACTAGTTTAGTCCGAGTATGAGTTAAAGTACCACCATGAACACCCGCGTTGACTTGAGATGGGAAAAGAAACTGCTACATCAGTCGGTCGTACACCCCCGTCTCATTTACATATCCTCGTGTTCAAGGTAGGGCATTAATAAAACGATTTTAACTTCGTTCTTCGCTTTTGACATCTCCTCTTCTCTCGTGCAATTCGACCCACCTTAGGATCCGTTGCATGTTAGTATGACCTCTGATTCTTAACATATGACTTATTTAGATGACATTAGATCAATTTAATAACCTAATTAGACACTTTAGGGTACATCGACATAGCTTTAAAAATCAACTAACAATTCTGTAACTTAATGAACGCATCTCTCTCTTTCACCTAATTTCTCGCTAGTAAGAGTGCGTGATTAGCACCTTCTTATTAACACTCGATGAGTTAAATTAATTAGCGAACTTTACCTAATTTGACCCCTTTTGAGCCGTGTAGAATACACAATTGCAAGACCTCTTTTCAATCGATCAACGTCGTTTCTAACTTGTTTTCTAATTCGTTCCGAGCTCGTTTCGCAATCAATTGATCCAACTAATGAATCTGACCTAGGACTTAGGATAGCCTTGTTTGGGTTTGGCCGTGATTTGGCCGTGGCCTTTGGCCTTTCCTGGTTCGTTTGTTTTCGCATCGTTCGTTCTTTGTTTGTTTTGTCACTTGTAATTTATCGTTTGTTAATTTGGTTGTAATTTTCAAGTTAGTTTTCTTTTATCGAGTCAAAACCTCTTTCAAAAAACCTTAGTCTTGTTTGGTTAGATGGTTGTGCCCCAATGCTTGTAAGAGCGTAGTAAATCGCATGTTGTTTAAAGCAACATGGCCCGATTTATGCTAATGCATGCTTTGGT
This sequence comes from Silene latifolia, assembly GCF_048544455.1. Taxonomy (NCBI): domain Eukaryota; kingdom Viridiplantae; phylum Streptophyta; class Magnoliopsida; order Caryophyllales; family Caryophyllaceae; genus Silene; species Silene latifolia. The sequence goes on along the minus strand of NC_133534.1, from coordinate 139,239,756 downwards.
GTGCGGCCCTATGTCTAATTCGATGAGATTGAGCGAAAGCACACATCACGAGGAGTGACCCAAGGCCGTGAGTCATGTAAGCCGTGGGCCACCCCTCTTGTGCACGCTTTTCTAGGCCGATTGGCCGTGTGTGTTGTCGGGTATAGTGTTGTATGTAGCAATTGTATTTAGATCGAGTTGTATCTTTAATTTATTGTTGTGTCGGCATGAAATGCCTGGTTTGTAATAGGTAGATCCCAACGGCTCCCCCATTCCCCCTAAGCCTTGCTTGCTTTCGTTCATATGTTGCTTAGATCAATCAACCCACATGCTAAATTACAACTCTGACAAAGTTAGTTTAGTTGCATCTAAAACGACATAGAAATTGTTGTCACATGTTAGGGTTTTAAAACGATGTTTGCATATCATATATCGTAGTAGCTATGACCTTGTTTGAAATCCATACTTGACTTAGTAGAGGCCGTTATTGACGGGCGGGGTTGGGTGTCCTTATGGGCTTCCCAACACGTACTCTCACCCCTTACTCAAGATCTATGGTTTGTGGATCCGTCTAAATACCATTGGATTACGAGAGTCATTCAAATCGAGTGTTATAGGGTACAAGTCTTTATCTTTAATCACTCGTAGTCGATTGGCTTTATGCTTTTCGATGAAAGGTGTAAAGTTGACTTGAACGGTTCCAAGTTCCCAAAAAACTTGGTGGCGACTCTAATTTGTCTTAATTCGATTCGAAAGAACCTCGAGTCGATTATGCCTAGTGTGGATCCCGCGGACGCATTTCCCGAGGGCCTTGTCCAAGCCTCGTCAAAGTGGGGGCTCTGTAGATACCCGTATCCGTCGATATTGGAATTTATAGAGAACCCGACAAACACCCGATGATGATAGGACACTTGTATTCTTGATTGTCATTGTCATTATTTGGAGCTCGTTTTACGATGTAGAATGGGCGTCGTCGATGAAGTATTTTATTAATTTAAATGATATTTAAATTAATGTTTTTTAAGTGAGTTCATTTTATTAATTTAAATGATATTTAAATTATGGCTTTTTTTAGGTGAATTCAATTTATTTTATTTTATTTTGAATTTATTTTCCCAAGTTTATTTTATTGAAAATAAAATAAATATTTGATTTGAAAAATCATTTTATGAGTATATTTGGTTTGAAAAATCATTTATTTTAATGTGTTAATTGATTTGAAAAATCGATTTGAAAATCGAAAAGAACTCGTTTTGAACATGCGTTTTTGAGCTCGATTTTAGCTCGGTTTTTGAGCCCGTTTCCTTTACGAATTGGCACGAATCTCGAGTACACTAACCAACCTAGACCACTACCCATCCACCCCAGTTTCGAACCCCCTATCCACGGCCCAAATTCCATCCCAAACACCCCCCAAACAGCCCGCATATACACGAGCAGCCCCCCTGTTTTGGCAGCTCAATCCCGAGCCCAAAACCCGCTCCAAATACCACCAAAACCCGTACCCATTAACCCTAACCCATACCCTAGTATCCTACCCATATTACCCTAGCTTAATCACCAAGAAAACCCCTCTCAAACCCTCACAAAAGCTGCTGGACAGCAGCTATGCGTGAGCAGGCCCGACCGCCTCTCCCTCTCTTTTACCCTACTTTAACTCCTTATAAATACCCACCCTTCACCATACATTCATTCCTCTAAGTTCTCCATACATACTACCTTCACTCACAAGCTTTAAACCTCAGAAATAAACCCTAATTGCCTCTCAAAAACCCTCCACAAAACCGACATACAAACTGAAACTGTTTGTGTGTCCTCCTCGAAAAACAATTCGTTCCTCCCTCAAACCTCCATCAAAACTCGATTTTCTTGTTCCTAATTAACCACATAACATCCATCTACACATTAGACAAAGATTTACGAGCCAAATTGCCCTTGAGAGTACACGAAATCCCTCGAAAAACAGAGTGTTATACACTCTGTTTTTCGTGATTTGTTCTGTCTGTCAGTTCTGTTTGTGCTCGTTTTTCGTGCCCAATAACTCAAAACGAGCAGGGGTTGTTTTAAGATCTCTGTTCTCCTCTCTTTCTAGTTTTCAAAACATCTTTTAAATCGAATTTTCATCGTGAAACGAGGGAGAAATCATCGTTTGAAAGTTGCTGTCCAGATTTGCCAAAAACGCGTGTTTGCTTTGTTTCTTCGTCGACGACGGCCTCTCGAGATAAAATCTACCATCGATTACGACCCAAGACGGTGTCAACGATACATGTAGGTTGAGGGTTCATCAAATCCTCCTCTTTCTCCTTTTTTTTTATTTCGTTTTTATGTTTGTTCTTTTATAGTTTGTTTTGTTTGTTTATCGCTTTTTATTTATCGCTTAAATTAACTATGAAACTAGTTTAGTCCGAGTATGAGTTAAAGTACCACCATGAACACCCGCGTTGACTTGAGATGGGAAAAGAAACCGCTACATCAGTCGGTCGTACACCCCCGTCTCATTTACATATCCTCGTGTTCAAGGTAGGGCATTAATAAACGATTTTAACCGTTCTTCGCTTTTGACATCTCCTCTTCTCTCGTGCAATTCGAGCCACCTTAGGATCCGTTGCATGTTAGTATGACCTCTGATTGTTAACATATGACTTATTTAGATGACATTAGATCAATTTAATAACCTAATTAGACACTTTAGGGTACATCGACATAGCTTTAAAAATCAACTAACAATTCTGTAACTTAATGAACGCATCTCTCTCTTTCACCTAATTTCTCGCTAGTAAGAGTGCGTGATTAGCACCTTCTTATTAACACTCGATGAGTTAAATTAATTAGCGAACTTTACCTAATTTGACCCCTTTTGAGCCGTGTAGAATACACAATTGCAAGACCTCTTTTCAATCGATCAACGTCGTTTCTAACTTGTTTTCTAATTGCCCGAGCTCGTTTCGCAATCAATTGATCCAACTAATGAATCTGACCTAGGACTTAGGATAGCCTTGTTTGGGTTTGGCCGTGATTTGGCCGTGGCCTTTGGCCTTTCCTGGTTCGTTTGTTTTCGCATCGTTCGTTCTTTGTTTGTTTTGTCACTTGTAATTTATCGTTTGTTAATTTGGTTGTAATTTTCAAGTTAGTTTTCTTTTATCGAGTCAAAACCTCTTTCAAAAAACCTTAGTCTTGTTTGGTTAGATGGTTGTGCCCCAATGCTTGTAAGAGCGTAGTAAATCGCATGTTGTTTAAAGCAACATGGCCCGATTTATGCTAATGCATGCTTTGGTGTGCGGCCCTATGTCTAATTCGATGAGATTGAGCGAAAGCACACATCACGAGGAGTGACCCAAGGCCGTGAGTCATGTAAGCCGTGGGCCACCCCTCTTGTGCACGCTTTTCTAGGCCGATTGGCCGTGTGTGTTGTCGGGTATAGTGTTGTATGTAGCAATTGTATTTAGATCGAGTTGTATCTTTAATTTATTGTTGTGTCGGCATGAAATGCCTGGTTTGTAATAGGTAGATCCCAACGGCTCCCCCATTCCCCCTAAGCCTTGCTTGCTTTCGTTCATATGTTGCTTAGATCAATCAACCCACATGCTAAATTACAACTCTGACAAAGTTAGTTTAGTTGCATCTAAAACGACATAGAAATTGTTGTCACATGTTAGGGTTTTAAAACGATGTTTGCATATCATATATCGTAGTAGCTATGACCTTGTTTGAAATCCATACTTGACTTAGTAGAGGCCGTTATTGACGGGCGGGGTTGGGTGTCCTTATGGGCTTCCCAACACGTACCCTCACCCCTTACTCAAGATCTATGGTTTGTGGATCCGTCTAAATACCATTGGATTACGAGAGTCATTCAAATCGAGTGATATAGGGTACAAGTCTTTATCTTTAATCACTCGTAGTCGATTGGCTTTATGCTTTTCGATGAAAGGTGTAAAGTTGACTTGAACGGTTCCAAGTTCCCAAAAAACTTGGTGGCGACTCTAATTTGTCTTAATTCGATTCGAAAGAACCTCGAGTCGATTATGCCTAGTGTGGATCCCGCGGACGCAGTTCCCGAGGGCCTTGTCCAAGCCTCAGTCAAAGTGGGGGCTCTGTAGATACCCGTATCCGTCGATATTGGAATTTATAGAGAACCCGACAAACACCCGATGATGATAGGACACTTGTATTCTTTAGTTGTCATTGTCATTATTTGGAGCTCGTTTTACGATGTAGAATGGGCGTCGTCGATGAAGTATTTTATTAATTTAAATGATATTTAAATTAATGTTTTTTAAGTGAGTTCATTTTATTAATTTAAATGATATTTAAATTATGGCTTTTTTTAGGTGAATTCAATTTATTTTATTTTATTTTGAATTTATTTTCCCAAGTTTATTTTATTGAAAATAAAATAAATATTTGATTTGAAAAATCATTTTATGAGTATATTTGGTTTGAAAAATCATTTATTTTAATGTGTTAATTGATTTGAAAAATCGATTTGAAAATCGAAAAGAACTCGTTTTGAACATGCGTTTTTGAGCTCGATTTTAGCTCGGTTTTTGAGCCCGTTTCCTTTACGAATTGGCACGAATCTCGAGTACACTAACCAACCTAGATCACTACCCATCCACCCCAGTTTCGAACCCCCTATCCACGGCCCAAATTCCATCCCAAACACCCCCCAAACAGCCCGCATATACACGAGCAGCCCCCCTGTTTTGGCAGCTCGATCCCGAGCCCAAAACCCGCTCCAAATACCACCAAAACCCGTACCCATTAACCCTAACCCATACCCTAGTATCCTACCCATATTACCCTAGCTTAATCACCAAGAAAACCCCTCTCAAACCCTCACAAAAGCTGCTGGACAGCAGCTATGCGTGAGCAGGCCCGACTGCCTCTCCCTCTCTTTTACCCTACTTTAACTCCTTATAAATACCCACCCTTCACCATACATTCATTCCTCTAAGTTCTCCATACATACAACCTTCACTCACAAGCTTTAAACCTCAGAAATAAACCCTAATTGCCTCTCAAAAACCCTCCACAAAACCGACATACAAACTGAAACTGTTTGTGTGTCCTCCTCGAAAAACAATTCGTTCCTCCCTCAAACCTCCATCAAAACTCGATTTTCTTGTTCCTAATTAACCACATAACATCCATCTACACATTAGACAAAGATTTACGAGCCAAATTGCCCTTGAGAGTACACGAAATCCCTCGAAAAACAGAGTGTTATACACTCTGTTTTGTGGTTTGTTCTGTCTGTCCAGTTCTGTTTGTGCTCGTTTTTCGTGCCCAATAACTCAAAACGAGCAGGGGTTGTTTTAAGATCTCTGTTCTCCTCTCTTTCTAGTTTTCAAAACATCTTTTAAATCGAATTTTCATCGTGAAACGAGGGAGAAATCATCGTTTGAAAGTTGCTGTCCAGATTTGCCAAAAACGCGTGTTTGCTTTGTTTCTTCGTCGACGACGGCCTCTCGAGATAAAATCTACCATCGATTACGACCCAAGACGGTGTCAACGATACATGTAGGTTGAGGGTTCATCAAATCCTCCTCTTTCTCCTTTTTTTTATTTCGTTTTTATGTTTGTTCTTTTATAGTTTGTTTTGTTTGTTTATCGCTTTTTATTTATCGCTTAAATTAACTATGAAACTAGTTTAGTCCGAGTATGAGTTAAAGTACCACCATGAACACCCGCGTTGACTTGAGATGGGAAAAGAAACCGCTACTTCAGTCGGTCGACACCCCCGTCTCATTTACATATCCTCGTGTTCAAGGTAGGGCATTAATAAAACGATTTTAACTTCGTTCTTCGCTTTTGACATCTCCTCTTCTCTCGTGCAATTCGACCCACCTTAGGATCCGTTGCATGTTAGTATGACCTCTGATTCTTAACATATGACTTATTTAGATGACATTAGATCAATTTAATAACCTAATTAGACACTTTAGGGTACATCGACATAGCTTTAAAAATCAACTAACAATTTCAGAACTTAATGAACGCATCTCTCTCTTTCACCTAATTTCTCGCTAGTAAGAGTGCGTGATTAGCACCTTCTTATTAACACTCGATGAGTTAAATTAATTAGCGAACTTTACCTAATTTGACCCCTTTTGAGCCGTGTAGAATACACAATTGCAAGACCTCTTTTCAATCGATCAACGTCGTTTCTAACTTGTTTTCTAATTGCCCGAGCTCGTTTCGCAATCAATTGATCCAACTAATGAATCTGACCTAGGACTTAGGATAGCCTTGTTTGGGTTTGGCCGTGATTTGGCCGTGGCCTTTGGCCTTTCCTGGTTCGTTTGTTTTCGCATCGTTCGTTCTTTGTTTGTTTTGTCACTTGTAATTTATCGTTTGTTAATTTGGTTGTAATTTTCAAGTTAGTTTTCTTTTATCGAGTCAAAACCTCTTTCAAAAAACCTTAGTCTTGTTTGGTTAGATGGTTGTGCCCCAATGCTTGTAAGAGCGTAGTAAATCGCATGTTGTTTAAAGCAACATGGCCCGATTTATGCTAATGCATGCTTTGGTGTGCGGCCCTATGTCTAATTCGATGAGATTGAGCGAAAGCACACATCACGAGGAGTGACCCAAGGCCGTGAGTCATGTAAGCCGTGGGCCACCCCTCTTGTGCACGCTTTTCTAGGCCGATTGGCCGTGTGTATTGTCGGGTATAGTGTTCTATGTAGCAATTGTATTTAGATCGAGTTGTATCTTTAATTTATTTAGATCGAGTTGTATCTATGGTTTGTGGATCCGTCTAAATACCATTGGATTACGAGAGTCATTCAAATCGAGTGATATAGGGTACAAGTCTTTATCTTTAATCACTCGTAGTCGATTGGCTTTATGCTTTTCGATGAAAGGTGTAAAGTTGACTTGAACGGTTCCAAGTTCCCAAAAAACTTGGTGGCGACTCTAATTTGTCTTAATTCGATTCGAAAGAACCTCGAGTCGATTATGCCTAGTGTGGATCCCGCGGACGCAGTTCCCGAGGGCCTTGTCCACACCGCTCCACATAGTGAGCGATAAACCCTGTCCATTAATGTGCACATCCCTTCTGTGGCGGGTTCCACATAAGGCGAAACTAGGGCGTGAAGCCACTCCCGCAAGTGACCCCACTCAGCCGAGGCCACACCTCGCGAACCATCAACAACGATCACAACCACAATCACAATACAATTATTATATCAAACAACCAAATACAATGCATCAACCAATATCCCATTATGGGACTAATACTAAGTAGGAAATCCTACCTGGTATGCACACAATCAGACGGCCTCTACTGCTGAGTCAAAAAGCCTCTTCTATGAACCCTCCTCTTATCATACAACACATAGAGACTACCACATCACATACTACACATAAAACCCCCAATCTCTAAATTAGGGTTTAACCAAATCGAAGGAAATACAATAGAAAGGGTACATAGATCTTACCCTCGACGTAAGGAACTCAACGGTACGAACAACGACAAGAACTGACCGTCTGAACTCCGGGAATTGCTAAGAATGCGATTAAGAAGATGAACTTGGTTGCTTTCTCTCTTAAACAGGAATTTAGGTTTTGTAAAAGTGATTTAGAATAATGACGATGAAACTTAAATACCTTAATCGCATAATTAACAAAACCCGAGAAAACTCCCCGTAAAACCGGACACTCGATCGAGTACCCAAGGTACTCGATCGAGTGTCCCAGCTACTCGATCGAGTACCCAACAGGTCAGAAACTATTTTATTTCGCAACTTACCCTTACTCGACAGAGTAAGGCCTACTCGATAGAGTACCCCAAGACTTATAAATACGGAGTATTACATGGATAGCCTTCGAGATAAGACGGTTCCAGTATTAGCGGCGGAAGCTCGGAGCAGTCGGTGGGAGAGGCCGGGAGATGGAGTTTCTAAGGTTAATACAGATGCGGGTGTCATGAAAGGTGTGGGTGTGGGGTTGGGGGCTGTAAGCCGGAACTCGGAGGGTGTGGTGGAATGGGCGTGTGTGGTGGAGAGGGAAGTTTGTACTGAGGTGGCTATTGCTGAAGCTGAGGCTGTTTTGCTGGGCCTGAAGGAAGCAAGGAGAATGGGGTCGCGTGTGATTGTTGAAAGTGATTCTCTTGAGGTTGTTGAAGATCTGACAAAGAACGTTGCAGTAGAAGCGAGTTGTTTGTGCTTTATAATGAGATTAGGCAGTTTTGTTTGTCGTTTGATTTTGTTGTTGTTTTTTTTTTGAGAGAAAAGAACAATTTATTAATAGAACGTCATACGACAATTACAAAGAATAATTATAATCGAAAACAAATCTAATGGAAACCAAAGAAAAATAAATTTCTTATAAACTAGGGATCTCAAAACAGCATTTGACAATTCGGCTCGTCCTATTATCGCTATCTTCATGTAGCTTTTGAGGGGATCCTTCATTTGATTTATGAGATTAAATTTACCTCTTACTGGTTCCAAAGATCGTTGACAAATTACTTTTAGCCTTTGAAAGAACACGCTGCAAATCATCAACGAACTACTCTTGACTATATTACTGATGAAACTAACCCCACGAATAAATGGAAAAACCCCGAAATAAGGGACGGAAAAACGATTCTCACCAAAAGGGAGACTTTTATTGAATAGAAGATAGATATGCATACTATTGATTAAAATTTGAAATAATTTTGGGGCTTACCATCGATCGATTGATAATCGATGGGAGCCCCCTGTATAATATGATGGAGGCAAGGGTTTTTTTTAGAGAGAGTTTTTTGAGGAAGGGGAATTGAAAGGTTCTAAATCATCTGAATTTTTATTTTGTTGTTTTTAAGCATGTTAGTACGAATTTGAATACCTTAGCTCATTCTTTAGCTCATGCTAGGCCATGGGTTATTGGTAGACGTTTTTGGTTGTCTGATTTGCCGGCTGAATTTGCTACTGTCGCCGGGATTGACATTTGTGATATATACTCCCTCTATTTTTTTATATATGACTTTCTCACATTTCGAGACATTCTTTTCTTTCTTCAAAATCTCTTAAAATATAAGACTAAATATTATGATATGTATACTCATATGAAAGAGTTTTTCGTAAGTAATTTAATGGTACCATTTTTATATTTTTTGACCAAATATATTTTTGTAAATATTAAAGTCAAAGGCTTACCTCGTAAATGCAAAACGTCATATATAAAAAAATGGAGGGAGTATTAAAATCCTTTGAGGTTTTTTGCAAATATATATATATATATATATATATATATATATATATATATATATATATATATATATATATATATATATATATATATATATATATATATAGAAGAAGGATCAAGTGAGTCCACCTTAAGTCATTAAGTCCATAAGTCCCATTTAGAGCCCTTAGATTGTGAGGATGAATGGCTAAGATTACACCAAAAAGCAACTTATAACATTATAATAATATGTAGACTAATTACCTCTCTCCTTAGGCTATTAGACTTACTGTTCATTCTGCATGTATGTTCCTCCATCAGTCACTTGCACGTTATTCAACTTCCCTCCACTATCTCATACAACCTCCTCATAATTTCAAAAAACCGTCCTTCCTTAATCCTGTCTTTCATCTCACATTTCTTCATTTGTTTTCTATTCCTTACTGTTCCATTTCTCTTGCTTACCAAATACAACAATTCCATTTTCTTTTCTATATTTTATCGCATTCAAACCCTTGTAGTTCCTATCTTTGTTTCTTTACCTCACTTTGAAGGTAATTCATTGATCATCCTTTATTCTTTTCTTTGTTTAAATTTTTTAATTTTGCAAATTATGCTTGAGTCGTAATTGTTATATTGCGTGTTTCAATTTTATTGCGTGTTTCAATTTTTGTGATTTTATTGTGTGTTTGAATTTTTAATAAAATTCATAGTGTAAATCTGAATTGATGGGTAGTGTCAATGTATTTGTTAGGGTTTTAATCGAGCCTGTTTTTGGGGATTGTAAATGTGATGTAATTGGGACTGTGAATGTGAGGACAGCCCAAGTGTAAATGTGAACCAAAAAAAGTGTAAATCTGAACAAATAGAAAGTGTAAATGTGAGGATAGGAGAAGTGTAAATGTTATCAAATAAAGTGTAAATCTGACTCAATTGGAAGTGTAAATGTGAAGATATTCAAAGTGTAAATGTGAGGATAGAGTAAGTGTAAAAGTCAACACTAAAACTGTAAATCTGACTAAAATGGAACTGTTGATGTGAAGATAATGGAAGTGTAAATGTGAGTTTAGGAGAAGTGTAAATGTGAACAAATAAAGGGTAAATGTGAAGATAATGGAAGTGTAAATGTGAGGATAGGAGAAGTGTAAATGTGATCAAATAAAGTGTAAATCTGTCTAAACTGTTAGTGCAAATGTGAAGATAATGGAAGTGTAAATGTGAGGGTAGGAGAATTGTAAATGTGAACAAATAAAGGGTAAATCTGACTAAATTGGAAGTGTAAATGTGAAGATACTGGAAGTGTAAATGTGAGGATAGGAGAAGTGTAAATGTGAACAAATAAAGTGTAAATCTGACTAAAGTGGAAGTGTAAATCTGAAGATACTGGAATTGTAAATGTGAGTGTAGGAGAAGTGTAAATGTGAACAAATAAAGGGTAAATCTGACTAAATTGGAAGTGTAAATGTGAAGATAATGAAAGTGTAAATGTGAGTGTAGGAGAAGTGTAAATGTGAACAAATAAAGGATAAATCTGACTAAATTGGAAGTGTAAATGTGAAGATACTGGAAGTGTAAATGTGAGGATAGAGTAAGTGTGAATGTGAACATATAAAGGGTAAATCTGACTAAATTGGAAGTGTAAATGTGAAGATACTGGAAGTGTAAATGTGAGGATAGAGTAAGTGTAAATGTGAACAAATAAATGGTTAATCTGACTAAATTGGAAGTGTAAATGTGAAGATACTGGAAGTGTAAATGTGAGGATAGAGTAAGTGTAAATGTAAATGTGTAGACTGTTATAGGTTGACTGATATTGTGCATTTCTTATGTACTTTTTGTTCCTGATTCAGATGGTATCTGAGGGAGAAGTACCTGGAAGTGAAGAACAACCACAAGTTACCCCTACTGTTTCCGTTAAGTGTCGCCCCAACCGGCTTCACAAGCTTATTGGTAAGCTTAACATTGCCCAACGAGCCGCTGTATAGAGGATTGGATTTGGGGGGCTGCTTCATCTTAAACTCAAAACTTTCCCGCTTTCACATGTTCCTGAATTTCTTGAGGCTTTCAGCGATGGTTCTCATGTTTTCAGGGCGTCGGAGTTGAAGGAGTTTATGGTTACTAAGTATGATGTCTATGACTGTTTCATGTTACCTGTTGGTGAGAGAGAGATGGAAATAGTACCTACTAGACATATGCCTGGTGCTAAAGATGAAAAATATGTGCGCATAGAACAACTGTGGCGCAAAAAGTTCAAAGTGAAATCAAATTCTGATTCTATTCCTTTCGGCTCGTCTTCAATTATATTGAGTCAGAGCAATTCAAAGATGGAGGTGATGAATTCTGCCGCCTGTTTGTGCTTCTTAGCATTTCATCATTCCTTGCGCCGACATTGAACAACGGCATTGAAATCAAACTTTTGAAAGTGGTTGAAGATGTGAGTGCCATACCGGAGTATGACTGGTGCTCGTATGTATTAGAATGTTTAGCTGATGCTGCAGCCGAGGCTCGCAGCGTGCAGTCACATCTGCTTGGTTGTATCCCTTTCCTTATGATTACTTATTTTCAGCGGTATGATTACCGTGGCAAGAGTTCCCCAGATGGCCTTCCACTTATTCAGCATTGGGATCTGAAAACTCTATCGAAGAGGTTAAAGGATGAGCTGGACGTGGGGCCACTGGGTCGACTAACTTTGTCGAAGGTGAAGTACCCGCGATGTCAAAACAAGACCCCTGATGAGAAGGACACTGGTAATACGATGTTGGCTATAACTGGCGCACCCAAGGCGTCATTGGCAAGCCCTACGCCTCTTCTGATTTCAATGTCGGGTACATCACCCGATAAGAAGTTTATTTAGATTGAACTCCCTCCCGGTGTTGAAGATGACGATGAGTTGAAAGCTAGGGCTGTAGATGTAAGATTTATGTTATGAATGTTTAATTAATCGCATTTTTTTTTTAATATATATATATATATTGAGCAGGTATATTTTGTGTATCTAGACTCTTAAATCTTTTTTTGTTACCAATTGTAGGGTGTACACGAGCTGTACTTGAAGATTCAAAGGAACGCTGTGGCCTTCTATTCCTGGTATACGGATGCAGCTGCAATGCTTAAGAATTTAACAACAGGTGCTTCTTCTTCAACTGATCTTGTTCCGTCACAAGCGACGCAAGCTTTTTTTGAAGGTGCAAAGGTGAAGGAATATGTTGAAGAAGTCGGAAATTTAGCTTCCCAAATGAAGAAGTATAATGATAACGCTCCCTCATTGTCAGATGTTGGCCAAGAAAAAAAAACAGTGCCAAGAAAAAACAAAGGCAAGCAAGAAAAGAAAGACCAAGGTTCCTAAGTTCGAGTTTACGCCTCGTAGAGCCTCGCATCACTTGCGAGAAGATTCTGGTTTGGGTGATAAAGCGGTGATGCGGCGATGTCACAGTAATGGAGACCGCCGATTTCTACAACACCGCCGAACTTAACGAAGCCTGTTGACGAGAGGAAGAGGAATGCGGGCTAGATTTAACCGACGACTTGACTCAATTAAGCGATCGATGATTCTAGAGAAAATTTATAGCCCGGATGAAGTTGAAGAAGCTTACACAAAGCCCTCATTGAACGAGGAGAGAAAAGTTTGGGAGGGGAAGTGCGACACTAGTGGTGCCCCGAGAAAGTGAACATGTTGTTGAGAAGTGTAAGTCGAAGCAACGAATAAGGTTGATGCGGATGTGGTAGGTCATCAATCTGAAGATGGTTCATCCTCGGTTCAACTAAAATTTATTTCGATTGCGATATTGAGAACGCGCTGCAAGGTTTGGAGATATTGGTCATGGTGGTGGTGAAGCGGTAGAGGGTCGTCTGATGATAGGTGAGGATGAGATTGTGCGGGGTATGGATATGGAGTGGCTCAAGAACAGGGCCTGCTTTTCGGTGAAGGGGAGGCGTCTTTTTCAAAAGTAGCAAACAAGGGGGATGCGGATATGGTAGTCCCGTCAATTGAAGATGGATCATCTTCATTTCAGTTGAAATTTATAGCGACAATCGATATTGATAACGCGCTGAAAAAGTTGTCGGACGGTGTGACAGTGAAGTGGCACGGGGTGGTGCACCGAGAGAACAGACGAGGTCGTGCGAGAGAATGGATATGGAGCCGCCTCAAGATCGGGGGACCCGCCGTGGGCCTGAATCGGTGGTGGTTGGACTAGTGCCTGGCGTGGATGTGGATGTTAGCGGTGCAGCGGTCCGGGATGAGGTGTGCGGGGCATGGACATGGAGCGCCCCAAGACCGGGGGGGCCTGCCGTGGGCCCCGAACCACTCGTGGTTGGACTAGTTCTGGTGAGGTGTGGATGTTAGCGGTGCACCGGGAGTGGAACGACCCGTTGACCGATGCCAAGTTAGTGGTACGAAAGCACAGGATGGTGAGCCCGGCGTTGTTTCGACCACGGTCCGTGAAGATGCATCGCAAGAAGGGTTAGAGATTGGTAGTGGCATGGTCAACGAGCAAGGTGAGGGCCCCATGAACAACCCGGTTGTCTTGGTTTATTTTAGAATGATGACAAGCCCATGGAAGGTGCCAGAGGGAGCAGATAAGGTGGTTGTTGAAGCACCCTCCTACGAGTTTAAGTTGCCGGAATTTCAGTGTACGTTTATATCTCTCTGCAGAGCTAGCCGAGGCATTTAAGGGGTTCCGGTGAGGATTTTGGAATGACTGATGTGGCAGGCCCTTCTCAACCAGCCGTTCTCGCGGATGGTCGGGAAATTTATGTCCCCCGGAGTAATATGGATCACCACCCTTTCCTATTTCATTCACCTGAGCCCTTACAGTGCATGAAAGTGGTCCCTGAGAATCTGACTTGCACCATGGATTGTGGGGAACCCATGCCCGAAAGGGGGCTTTGTTATGTAGACCTGCATTTGAATAAGAAATTATTTAGGGGTGTTTTTAAGGAAAGGAAATACGTCCTGGATTACGTATTTAACAAATCAGAAGCTTGGTTGAAAGGGTGAGTCGATTAATTTCTATGTCAAACATATTAATACTTATATGTTGTCGTAACCATGTTCGCCTTATATATTTTTTTCTTTTTTTGTAGGGAAGAATTGGCAGTTTTTTCAGACTTTTTCTTCGTGTCACGGGAAGACATGTTAACCCTTGAACCTGGACAGGAAGTTATGAATTCTGTAATCGATTGTTGGTGCCTACTAATCAATAAGATGATGTACGACCAAACTGCACCAGTTGCATCCTCTCGTTGTTTCTTCGGGCTTAGTCACACCGTACTTGCCCTATCCTCACTCAATGCAATTTTTATAGTTCCAATTTAATTGTAACGTAAGTGTCTAAATTTAATAGCGCTGCCCTTCGTTTGAAAAGAGCCCTGCACTAGATATTTGGAAAGCCAAGAAGAAAGGAATTGTTCTTGACAAAAAGGATGAAATCTGGGCTGGGTGGGATGCTTGGATTCAATCCTGTTTGTCTCCATTTCAACTTGGATCTGATATGGTAAGTGTAAATGTGACCTATTGTGAAGTGTAAATGTCATCACACCGAAAGTGTATATGTGATTTTCACAGAAAGTGTAAATGCCTGGATGTGATTAAGAAGAAAGTGTAAATGTCATGAAATATGAAGTGTAAATGTGATACATAGTGAAGTGTAAATGTCATGATGTATAATGTAAATGTGATTATATAGAAAGTGTAAATGTGATAACATAGCGAGTGTAAAGGTCACTAAATAGAAGTGTAAATGTCAGCACATATAAAGTGTAAATGTGAATATATGTAAAGTGTAAATGTCATGACATATGAAGTGTAAACGTGAGACATAGTGAACTGTAAATGTCGTGAGATATTGTGAAGTGTAAATGTAATGAAAATATGAAGTGTAAATGTGATACATAGTGAAGTGTAAATGCCATGATTTATAGTGGAAATGTGATTATATAGAAAGTGTAAATGTGATGACATAGGGAGTGTAAAGGTGACTAAATAGGAAGTGTAAATGTCAGCACATATAAAGTGTAAATGTGAATATATGAAAAGTGTAAATGTCATCACATAGAAAGTGTAAATGTGAGATATAGTGAAGTGTAAAAGTTATGACACAGGGAGTGTAAGGGTGACTAAATATGAAGTGTAAATGTCATGACATATATAGTGTAAATGTGAATATATGGAAAGGGTAAATGTCATGACACAGGGACTGTAAATGTGACGAATTATTGAAAGTGTAAATCTGAAATTTTTACTGAGTGTATCTTTTATGTCTTTGTTGTCACACCCGCCAGGTCTTCATCCCGATCTTATCTAGCAATAATGATCATTACAGCTGTGCATGCATAAACTTCGTTTCTGAGCAGATAGAGTATTTGGACAACCGTCGATACGATGATGATTTTGAGAAGCTTCCATATTTTGGAATTTCCCGTATTGCGGTAATAATTATAAATAGCATACCTTAATTTGTTCTTTAGTGTTGATGTATTCTGGAATTGTAAACACTGTTTTTAAATTGACTTTTTTTTTTAAATTCCTTTTACAGTGTGATTTAATGGGTGCGTATCTGGAGTCTAAAGGGTTTGTCAGAGGTTCAAAGGTTGCCAGGTTCAAATTTGTGAATGTCGAGTTTAAATGGCAAGGTACGGGTTATTCTGCGTTTGATTGCGGGGTGTACATACACATGCTGCTTTTCAATGGGAAGCTATTTGACTGCGCCTTAGGTGAGAGGGACGTTCTGAACCTCGTCCGGGCTGAAGTGGTGTCGATTCTTATCCTGAGTGACCATAACAAAGTGAGGGAGAGCGTTCGCTCAAGGATAACCCAATTCAGGGAAAAGTATGGTCAAGGTCTGAACCCGGTCTCCAATGTTACACAGAAGCGGAGTCCGGACGATGAGGAAGAGATTACGTACAGTAAACGTCCCCGTGTTGCAGTCCCACCCCTAAACGCGTAGAAGGAAGCCCTGTGGTCAATCCCGTAGCCATACAAAGCGGAAAGCGACCCGTTGTTGTTCAAGCGTCGGCGCGATCGTCGAGTAGCCAACCTTTGTCGGTAAAGACGGAGCCGTCCCCGGGGGGGGATGGCTTGGGTTGCTCAATTGATCGGGGCTGGTACGCAGACTCTTGTTGTCTCGACCTTCTTACGGAACAATCAAAGCTTAGTCAGGGGTATTCAATCACGTCGAAAGCATGCGGTGGACTATTGCTTGTTAGACGACTACAACTTTGAAAATTCGTTAATACCTGCCAGACTCATATAACAGGGCCAATTAGTTACGATATTTAATTTGTAACTACTTCTCAATTTCTTACTATTATACGTGTGTTTTATTGCAGTGAATCAATCTCTTGGTACAGTAGGCATGCCACACACCGGTCCGACATCATGACCATGCTTCCCGAGGTTGTAATGTCGCTTTGTTGTCATTGAGTCGTGGGGCTTTTTCTTTGAACCATTTGGAGTCTATGAACACTTATTTCCTAGGATGACCTTCTTTGGGATACGTCATATGGTACACACCCCCCCCCCCCGCAAAAAGCCTAAAAGTTATACATTAGTTCTTACTTTTATTATGTAGTCTCACTCACTCCTCTGAACAGGAATGTATCATGCAGCTTTTGGATATACGTGAAGCAGGCTCACAGTCTAATGACATCACTGATCGGCTGTATCACATTTGGGATACCTTCATCCAGGACTGTGATAAAACTTTCAACCTGAATGCCGAGTTTATCTTCGTACCAATCAACATTGGTGGGCACTTTGCATGCGTGTGTATAAATTTTGGACAACAAACTGTTGATCTCCTTGACTACCAACATCATGCCAACTGGGATCAGTCTGAAATGTGCAATGTTACTCGCCAAGTTGCATCAGCTGTTAGCGATTATTTGGATGTCAGAACGGACAGGGGATATGAGATTACTAGCTTTGAGCATCGGCAAATCCCGTTCAGGCGCCAAACACCCCTTCCTCACATAACAGAATCGGGGATTTTCTCGTATGATGTATATCTTTGATGTACGAGGGTCAACCTTTTGAGCATCCAGACTTGGAGAGGAAGAGGAATCGACGGTACTTGGTAGTCGAGTTGGTGGCGACGCTTGTTCTAGCTGACATAAATGTCAACAGAGACATTTTTGAAGCAAAGTTGAATAGGTTTATCGCTGGAAAAGAAGATTTATAGGCCAAGTTACAAAAGAAGCGCAAAATTAAGGTCGTGTTGTCGAAAAAGTGAACAATTTGTGGACATATTTGTTTTTAAATGTATTTTGTTTGGCAATCTTGAACTTAGAAAAGAATGTTTTGTACTGTGGTTGGTAATGTTTGTAAGTGTAAACTTTACAGTAATGAAGTGTAATGGTAAATTACACTAATGAAGTGTAATGGTTGACTATTTTTTGGCATTTATAATCATAGTTTATTCAAAGTGTAAATGTGACTAAATTGCAAGTGTAACTGTTATCACACTTGTAATTTAGTGACATTTACAATTTAAGTGTAAATGTTAACACACTTAAAGTATAAATGTTAACACTCGTCGTGTCAACTTTATCATATCGAAAGTGTGAATGTAAACACACTGAAATTAAATTGAATGCAGTGTAAATGTGGTGACATGGGAAGTGTAAATGTGGTGACAGCCCAAGTGTAAATGTGAAAAAAAAAAGTGTAAATAAGAACAAATAGGAAGTGTAAATTTGAATATAGGAGAAGTGTAAATGTGAACAAATAAAGTGTAAAACTGACTAAATTGGAAGTGTAAATGTGAAGATATTCAAAGTGTAAATGTGAGGATATAGTATGTGTAAATGTGAAGTTTCTTTGGAAGTGTAAATGTCTTGACATGGGAAGTGTAAATGTTAACACCAGTTATTTGAAAATAAGTGTAACTGTTACTTGAAATAACATAAGTAATCCAAAATAAGTTCAAGTAACACAATGTTTGGCTATCTAATAAAACATAGAGATTTTGGTCTTATGACAGTGTAACTCTAACGTTTGTGTTACTAAAAGTTACACCAACTGTAGTTCAAAGTTACGCTGCCATGAGACCAATTCCTTATCGCCCGCTCCAGTTATAGCACATCAAAGTTTTAAGTTACACACTCAAAATATATAGAGCAACACTTGTCACTTATCTGACGTCTATTCTTGTTCTGACTCCAGCTCTTCCTCCTCCTCTCCTTCATCCTCTTCTGGTTCAGACGACCCTTCGCACAATGGCGTGTGTGCTGAGAAGGGGCTAGGGCAGTTTCTCTTGTCGTGATTTGTCATTCTCTTGCAATTCTTACACTTACGTTTGGGTTTCCTAGCCAACACCATTGCTTTTGTTTTGGCTGACAGCAATCTTTTTCCGATCCCCTTATTTTTCGAATTCTTTGGTGGCAATATCGTCGCTACCTCAGATGCCGTACAATTCAGAAATTTCTCCATTTGTTGATTTTTATTCAACACTTCCCCTAATGGTGACAGGGAGTGTTTAAATGATCTAATTACAGCGGAAAAGCTGTCAACATCAGCTACTCCTTTGTCTCGAAGGAGCCCTACTGACCTTCATGAACTTGGCCACATTATTGACATTGCAATTTGTTTTTCATCGATGACTTGCATGTTTTCTGTCCCTTCACCATTAGTATTGAAAATCCTTAATCGGAGATACTCTTTCATCCATCTATTTACAACATAATCTTCCGGTATAGTCTTTATCCCACTTGCTGAAAAAATCCATATTATATGGCGGCATAGGATTCCGGTTCTTTCAAACATCGTACAACTGCAGCTTGCTTTACGTGTACCTGTGTCATCATATAAAGTTTTCATGTAAGTGTGAACGTTAAAAATAGTGTCACTGATGTAAAGTGTAAATGTCAAGAATTGTAAAGTGTAAATGTTAAGTTATTAGAAGTGTAAATGTAAACTAATTAGAAGTGTAAATGATATGAACTGTAAAGTGTAAATGTTAAGGTATTAGAAGTGTAAATGCCATATGATGTAAAGTGTAAATGTCAATAATTGTAAAGTGTAAATGTTAAGTTATTAGAAGTGTAAATGTAAACTAATTAGAAGTGTAAATGATATGAACTGTAAAGTGTAAATGTTAAGGTATTAGAAGTGTAAATGTTAACTTATAGGGATTTAAATGAGATAAAAACAGAAAGTGTAAATGTCATATGATGTAAAGTGTAAATGTCATGAATTGTAAAGTGGAAATGCTAAGTAATTAGAAGTGTAAATGTAAACTAATAGGAAGTGTAAATGATATGAACTGTAAAGTGGAAAAATGTAAATGTTAAGGTATTAGAAGTGTAAATGTAAACTAATAGGAAGTGTAAATGTCAGGAACTGTAAAGTGGAAAAGTGTAAATGTTAAGGTATAGGAAGTGTAAATGTCATATGATGTAAAGTGTAAATGTCATCAATTGTAAAGTGTAAATGTTAAGTTATTAGAAGTCTAAATGTAAACTAATAGGAAGTGTAAATGTCATGAACTGTAATGTGTAAATGTTAAGTTATTAGAAGTGTAAAGGTTAAGTTATAGGAATTTAAATGAGATAAAAACAGAAAGTGTAAATGTCATAGGAAGTGTAAACTACCTGGACTGTATGCAACTTCAAAATTCTTCTTCTGGAGGAATCTTTGTGAGAGTTACCTCTAGCTCGCCTCTCTCAGTGAAACCTCCTGTTCTACATGTATCAATTGAGAAGATGGCTTCTTGTTTGAATTTGTGGAAAGCTGAATAGGTGTACACCTTTGCAGCATGAATCTCTAATGCCAGATGTGTTGACGCCGTTGCGGACGAGTGCTTATCCATGTTGTCAAGCTGCTTCTGTGTATGTCTTTGTTGGTCCATAGCGCTCTCAAAACGCATCCAAAACTCAACCAATGTTCCTGACTTGTGCTCAAACCTCTTGAAAAATCTATTTTCGCTCTCTGATCTTTGAGTTGTCCTCATAATCGACGCCATCCTCAAGTCTCTGCAATGCGCCATCACCCACTGTCCCCTTATAGCATATGTATCTGCAAACCAATCATTTACGCCAACACCATGATCTTCAACTATTTGCTCCCAGATATCATCAAATTCTTCTGCCTCAAGCTCATCGTCCCATATAATGTCATTAATTTTACACATGAACTCATTATAATCACTCCTCGAGACGCCAAACTTACTGGGCATTTTGTTCATTATATGCCACATACAGAACCGATGGCGCGCTGTTTTGAAAAAAAGAGGGACATATTTGATAATACCTGGGTCCTGATCTGTAATTATGTACTCGGGTTCCTTACCCCCCATTGCTTGTAAAAACCGGCTGAAAACTCAATTAAATGACTCATAATCTTCCCTTGCAATTAGAGCCCCCGTAACGTCACGGATCGTTTATGGTGGTCAACACCGTGAATGGTGTGAATACCATAGAATACTTATTGGTGGAGTAAGTTGGGTCGAATGACACCGCATCACCAAAAATTTTGTAATTATCTCGGGCGGTACCGTCCGCCCATATGGCCCTACGTAGGCTGCCATCATCGTCAAGGTCATAGTCAAAGTAGAAACCTATTCTTGTTTGAGTTATTTCCTTGAAATGGTCAACAACAAACAACCGACCATCCCGTTCGTGAATGAAACATTTAACATCCCTATGGAAGTTCTTAAAATCATTTAAGCTTGCTCCAATGTTTTTGTATCCATTCACTTGTTCTTTGCAGATTCTGTATGTTTTTGTTGCTCCTATCTTTCACCGCCAATCAATCATCAATGAATACGTCATATAAATATAACATGAATGGAATTATTTATTTAGTATAGAGAGTGATTATGTATTACAAACCCTTGGGTTCGAAACAATTATCATCTTGTGATAATCTGTTATGTTACGCGACAATTTCTGGAACTCTCTGTCCTTAAGTGAGATAAGCTCGTGATTGTGACCCTCGTGGAACCGGTCAATTAATAAAAGACCGTTCTTCATATATAATCGTATCCTCGCTTTACACCCCACCCTAGTGACCCTGAATATCCTCTGTGACTTCTCCCCAACCAGTCCGTCATCCTGATCTTTACTGGGCTTCTTGTGAGCGAAACCTTCTCGATTGCAGACGACGAACTTTGACTTGATCTCACCGCCACGCCATTTTTTTGTTGTGTACCTACGTACATCAAACTCACAAGCAATGGCGTATATCTTATAAAAAGTCACCGCATCCTCAACGCCCCCAAACTCCTGGCCGATGTACGGTGTAAACCTCTTCTCGACCTCCCTACACAGCTCCTCCCTGTCAGGTTGAACTCCATTCTGTTTTAGCAAGTATGTAAATGTGCACAGAGTGTAAGTGTAAATGTAAACATCCAAAAGTGTAAGTGTAAATGTCAGCAGAAACGAAGTGTAAACGTGCTGTTCTGAAAGTGTAAATGTCAACAAAAGTGTAAATGTCAGCAGAAATGCAGTCTAAATGTGATGCTTTAAAAGTGTAAATGTCAACAAAAAGTGTAAATGTGCAAATTATGATGTCCCAAAAGTGTAAGTGTAAATGTAAACATCCAAAAGTGTAACTGTAAATGTCAGCAGAAACGAAGTGTAAATGTCTTTGCTCGGAAGTGTAAATGTCAAAGCAAAAGTGTAAATGTCAGCAGAAATGCAGTGTAAATGTGATGCTTTAAAAGTGTAAATGTGAACAAATAAAGTGTAAATGTTTTCAAATGCTAACTCAAATTAAAACTATAATATTAGCAATTAAAAGGTGACTATAACAATTAAAAAGTGTAAATGTAAAACTATAGCAAAAAGAGTAAACATCCAAATGTGTAGCAGAAACGAAGTGTAAATGTGATTGTCTGAAAGTGTAAATGTCAACAAAACTGTAAAAGTGCACCAAAAGTGAAAATGTGAGCAGGAATGCAGTGTAAATTTGATGCTTTAAAAGTGTAAATGTCAACAAAAGTGTAAATGTTGTCAGAATGCTAACTCACATAAAAAATATAACAATAAAAATTCAAAGGTGACTATAACAATTAAAAAGTGTAAATGTAAAAGTACAGCAAAAGTGTAAATGTGAGCAGGAATGCAGTGTAAATGTGATGCTTTAAAAGTGTAAATGTCAACAAAAGTGTAAATGTTGTCAGAATGCTAACTCATATAAAAAATATAACCATAAAAAGTGTAAATGTAAATCTAGCATGAAGATTTACTTCTAACAATAGTGTAAATGTTGTCAGAATGCGTTCATGCTACTCAAAACTCAAATTCATGAAAACCCAGCATGAAGATTTACTTCTAACAATAATAAAAACAAGAATGAACAAATATTAAAAACAAGAATGAACAAATTCGATGACATGCAAAATTTATCATTACCTTCATCCATCCTATTCAACTGAAAATATTAAAACGTGACTGAAAACAATGAATAAAATGAAGAAATACCATTGATGCCATCTATTATTTGCATGTTTACGCTGATTTGGAGGATTTAGAGAGAAGTTTAGCTTCGTTTTCAGATGAAAGAACCCAGTTTTAGAGAGAATAAAGAAAGAATAAAGTTGGAATAAGTGTGTTAAGGAAGGAAGAATGTGGGGAGTGTAAACATAGTACAAAGGATATCTCCTTTTGTCCGCAGGAAATGATCATTGGTAAGGACAATTTGCAGGAAATGTCGTCCTCTTTCATAGCCAAGCTTTTCCCTTTTTTTTGTGGCCTATATTTTGTATAAAATCTGCACCATAGATATTGTCCATCTAAGGGTCCTTATAAGAACTTAAGGACTCAAATGAGGTAAGGGACTCATTAGATCTCTCTATATATATATATATATATATATATATATATATATATATATATATATATATATATATATATATATATATATATATATATATATATATATATATATATATAGAGGCAAGAT
The DNA here is from genome assembly GCF_048544455.1 of Silene latifolia. NCBI lineage: Eukaryota > Viridiplantae > Streptophyta > Magnoliopsida > Caryophyllales > Caryophyllaceae > Silene > Silene latifolia. The sequence continues at coordinate 139,216,697 of NC_133534.1, read as the reverse complement.
CCGGTGAGTCCACCTATATATTTGAGTCCATGAGTCCATAAAACAATATCACGCAATATACAAAACAATATCACAAATTTTTTTTTTCAAATTTTTTTTTTCGAATTTATTTTTTTTCAAAATTTCTTTTTCGAAATTTTTTTTTTTCAAATTTTTTTTTCCGAAAAAGTGTTTTTTTTTTTTTTTAACTGTGATATTGTTTAGTATAACGTGTGATATTATATTAGAAAATAATATCACGATTTTTTTTTTTCGAAAATGTTTTTTTTTTTTTTTAAAACAAAAAAAAAATTAATGTATGCTGTGATATTGTATTACAAAACAATATCACGATTTTTTTTTTGGAATTTCTTTTTTCAAAAACTTTTTTTTTCAGTTGTGATATTGTTTAGTATAACGTGTGAAACTGTAAGCTGTGATATTGTGTAGTATAACGTGTGATATTGTATCATGGACTCACGGACTCAAAAAGATAGGGTGAACTCATGTGATCCTAATTCTATATATATATATATATATATATATATATACATATATATATATATACATATATATATATACATATATATATATATACATATATATATATATACATATATATATATACATATATATATATACATATATATATATATATATATATATAAACGTCTTTTTTCACAATCTCCTTGATCTTTCATTATTCATGTATCATCTTCTCCATCATCCAATCTAATCACCATCACATTTCTTAGCCTGCCTTGCCCGCCCCGTCGTCACGCACTTTTGTCTCATACCGGCTGCTAGAGGCGACTTTATGAGTCCAACTCTTTGTCTCCCACCCCTTACTTCCCAATTTCATCGGAATTTTTTTTAAATTTTGATGGTATTGTTCTCTCTCCATTTCTTTCATCAATTTTAAATTCAATTTTATTAGACGGATATTGTGCGATATATGCTAGCACAATATACGTCCTAATTATCAGTTATTCTTTCCTATTCTCTAGCAATTAGTTTATACTTTCCTAGTTGTTAGTCAATAGGTTTAGGTAACAAATCAAGTTAGTTCCTAATTATTTGCGATATGCTCCCCTGCTATGTACTATATATTTGATGATTATCAATGAGAAAGCACAACACAATATTACGTTTTCCCTATTCTCTGCCTCACGCTTCCTCTGTTATCATGGTATCAAAGAGCCAGCTTTAATTTTTCTATTTTTTTTACAAACTAAACCCTAACTTCTTGCCATGGCTATTGGCGAAGTTGCAGACACTTCCCTCACAAATTCCAATACCCCTCGCATTGATCCCCTATCTCCGTTTTATCTCGGTTCCGGGGATCTTCCAAATCTTAAACTCTCCACTGTTTTACTCAACAATCATAACTACGATGACTGGAGCCGTTCGATGCGGATGGCGCTCAAATCTCGTCGGAAATTTGGCTTCTGCGACAAGTCCGTTGCCAAACCCACGGACGACTTTCTGCTCGGCCAGTGGGAAGTGGTTCATTGTACCATCGTCTCTTGGCTGCGGGCTACCATCGACTCGTCGGTTCTTGAGAGTGTACCATATGTCGAAGATGCGGCTGCTATGTGGGCTGATTTAGAAGAACGTTTCGCCGTCGTCGATGGAACGTCGATTCACTCCTTAAAAACAGAACTTGGTGAATGTCGTCAAAAGAAAGGTATGTCAGTTACCGAATATTATGGAAAACTAAAATCTCTCTGGGATGCCCTCTCTGTTCATGAACACCCGTTTGCTTGTGAATGCGGAAAATGTACCTGTGATATCGCTGCTAAGGCTATTAAGAGACTAGATAATGAACGCCTTCATCAGTTTTTCATGGGCCTAGACCGTAGCTTGTATGGACCGCTTCGCAACCAACAATTTCAATTAGACCCGCTCCCTTCCCTTAATCGTGGTTACCACGCTGTTCTTCAAGCAGAACGACTCATTCAAACTGACACGACCCCTCCTGATGTGACCGAGCTCGTTGCCTATGCTGTTCCGGGCGTCCAACGTACTCCGTCTGATTGGAAGGCTATACGTGAAAATGAAAAATTGGAGCGTCGTAAATTATTTTGCGATCACTGTCAAATCAATGGCCATGATTTACAATCTTGTTTCATTAAACTTAATAAATTTCCGGACTGGTGGGGGAGTCGTCCTCGAACTTTAGCTGAATTACGCCGTAAAAAGGGCATGGGTCCGGGTACTGCTGCGGGTTCGAGTGCAGGAGCAGGCCGTGGTTCGGGTTCCGGGTCCAATGGGGACAACTTGGTTCACGCTAATGCTCTACATACTCTCTCCTCGGACCGTCTGTCTGGTATGTCTGTTTCTTGGATCATAGATACCGGTGCTTCTAATCATGTTACAGGGAATTATTCTTTACTCTCTGATAGTGTGGCGATTCCTCCCCGCGCAGTCGGGTTACCCAATGGGAAACGGATTCACGCATCCCAGATGGGGACGGTTTGCATCGATAACAATATTACCTTGCATCGCGTCCTTTATGTTCCACATTTAGCCGTAATTTAATTTCCGTCTCTCAGTTAACGGAAGACAATGATTATGTTTTGCAATTTACTAAAGACCGTTGTCTAATACAGGACCGTTCCTTGAAGAAGATGATTGGAGTCGGTGAGCTTCGGGATGGACTGTTTTTGCTGTCTTCTCTGGATTCTATTTCGGTGAACACGGTGAATGCTCTCGGGTCGTATGATTTATGGCATCGCAGGCTCGGCCATCCAGGGACACATGTGATTAAACATTTACCTTTAGCTCAGCCTATTTTGGTTAATAAAGACTTGGTGTGTGACGTATGTCATCTTGCTAAACAATCACGTGCTAGTTTTCCTTTGAGTGATAATATTGCACCAGACATTTTTCATTTAATACATTGTGATCTTTGGGGCCCTTATCGTACTCCCTCAACTTACGGTGCTAAGTATTTTCTCACTATTGTCGATGATTGTTCTCGTTCTGTTTGGGTCTATTTAATGCTTGCTAAGACGGAGGTTACTAGCATGTTTATGCATTTCTTATCTATGGTACGCACACAATTTTCGAAACAGGTTAAAATGGTGCGTAGTGATAATGGGACGGAATTCAATCATATGGCCGACTATTTTTCACAGCAAGGTGTGCAATTTCAAACTTCCTGTGTTGGCACGCCTCAACAAAATGGGCGTGTCGAACGCAAACATCGGCACATTCTCAATATTGCTCGGGCCTTATTATTTCAAGGCAATCTTCCGAAGAAGTTTTGGGGTGAGTGTGTTCTTACAGCTGCCTACTTAATTAATCGGACGCCTACCGCCATTCTTAATCATAAAACGCCGTATGAAATATTGTTTGGTCGTCCTCCGTCATATCAGCATCTCCGGGTTTTTGGTTGTATTTGTTTTGTTCATAACCAAAAAACTAACGGTGACAAGTTCGAGCCTCGTAGCCGAAAGTGCATTTTTCTTGGCTATCCTTACAATCAACGTGGCTGGAGAGTATATGATATCGAATCCGAGTCTATTATTGTCTCCCGTGACGTGGTATTTTATGAGGATGTTTTCCATTTTTCTGATTCGGAGAATGCTCCTCCAGCCACGCCACATATTGAGGAGCCAAGCTCACCCACTCCCGACCCCATTGAACCGGCCACCGAGCCACCAGTCAATGAGCCCATTGCCCCAAACACCGAGTCACCTGCTGAGCCCATCACCGCGAGTAATGCCGAGCCCACTACCTCGCCAGTTGAGGAGCCCAGTCCCACGAATGTCGAAGGGAATTCTACTGGTGACATTCCATTGTCTACTGACATCGATCTTGGTCGCGGACATCGTCTTAAATTTCCCAACTCGCGTCTTCAAGGCTATGTACTTGACTCCATTAACAGTCCATCTTCTCCCGACTCACCCGAATCTCCTTCATCTCCTTCAGGTACGCCATACTCTTTAGCTAATTATGTCAATTGTCATAAATTCTCACCTCGTCATAGGCATTTTTTAGCTGCTATAACCACCGGTGTCGAACCTGCTTCCTTCAAAATTGCGATCCAAGATGATGGGTGGTGTCGTGCTATGCAAGATGCAATTAATGCACTCGAAGATAACGGTACTTGGGACTTAACCGACTTACCCCCTGGTAAGAAGGCTTTGGGTTGTCGCTGGGTCTATAAGATCAAATATAAGTCCGACGGCTCGGTTGAACGCTTAAAAGCACGACTTGTTGTCTTTGGAAATCATCAAGTTGAAGGACTCGATTATAGTGAGACCTTTGCACCCGTGGTAAAAATGGTTACTATCCGCACCTTTCTTGCCGTTGCTGCTGTTAAAAATTGGGAGCTGCATCAAATGGATGTCCATAACGCATTTTTACACGATGATTTAACTGAGGAAGTATATATGAAACTTCCTCCGGGTTTCAGTCGCGGTCATGACGGCAAGGTTTGTCGCCTAAAAAAATCACTGTATGGTCTTCGCCAAGCCCCGCGTTGCTGGTTTGCCAAGCTAGCTGGAGCCCTTCGACAGTACGGCTTTCATCAGTCCTATTCTGATTACTCGTTGTTTACATACTCTCATCAATTGGTGCAATTACATGTCTTGATTTATGTGGACGACCTTGTTATTGCCGGTAATAATTCCGCTGCCATCTCTCAGTTTAAAGCCTATTTACACCGTTGTTTTAAAATGAAAGACTTGGGGCCCTTGAAGTACTTTCTCGGCCAGGAGGTTGCGCGTAATTCCGAAGGTATTTTTCTTAATCAACGCAAGTACACTCTCGACATTATTACAGAATCGGGTCTTCTAGGAGCTAAGCCGGCTACATCTCCTATGGACCCGGATCACAAACTTGGTATTTCTACCAGCCCTTTCTTGAGCGAGCCCGAGCGCTATCGACGCTTAATTGGTCGACTTGTCTACTTGGCAGTGACCCGGCCGGATTTGTCATTCTCTGTTCACATCCTCTCGCAATTTCTTCAGCATCCTCGTGAATCTCATATGGAGGCTGCATTACGGGTTGTGCGTTACCTTAAAGGGAGTCCCGGCCAAGGAGTGTTACTTCGTTCTGATAGCTCACTTACGGTTTCGGGATGGTGCGATTCCGATTATGGCGCATGTCCCTTAACTCGTCGTTCCGTCACAGGTTGGTTTGTCTTCCTTGGCAACTCACCCGTGTCTTGGAAAACCAAGAAACAAAACACTGTTTCCTTATCATCGTCTGAGGCTGAGTATCGCTCCATGGCCGCTCTAGTATGCGAGCTGAAATGGCTAAAAGGGTTGCTCGCCAGTTTGGACGTCCCTCTTACTTCTCCCATGCGTTTGTACTGCGACAATCAATCCGCGATCCATCTTGCTCAAAATCCCGTGTTTCACGAGCGCACAAAACATATCGAGATTGATTGCCATTTCGTTCGGGATGCTATCACGGAAGGCCTCATCACCCCGTCTCATGTTTCCACGAACGAGCAAATAGCTGATATTTTTACCAAGCTGTTGGGCATTCGACAATTCCACTACTTACCTCGCAAACTGGGCATTCTTGACCTCCATGCTCCAGTTTGAGGGGGGGTATTAGACGGATATTGTGCGATATATGCTAGCACAATATACGTTCTAATTATCAGTTATTCTTTCCTATTCTCTAGCAATTAGTTTATACTTTCCTAGTTGTTAGTCAATAGGTTTAGGTAACAAATCAAGTTAGTTCCTAATTATTTGCGATATGCTCCCCTGCTATGTACTATATATTTGATGATTATCAATGAGAAAGCACAACACAATATTACGTTTTCCCTATTCTCTGCCTCACGCTTCCTCTGTTATCAAATTTCAATACAAACAATACTATAATTTCAAGTTCATTAGAATAAGAAATTAGGTTTAGTATCAATTTCGGGATTCAAATAATCTTGATTTTTGACTAATAGATTTTATGGTTAAATTTGCATGTTATCAATTATGAATCGTTGATTAAGTTGAGTTAAAGACTTTTAAGTTATCCGTAGTTGCTGTCATTACGCAGTTCGAGCCGTAGCGATGTTACTCAGTAGTTGTTTACTATTACAGGTTTTTATCAATTTGGGTATTCAACTTTTTAAAGATATAGTAATTTTTTAAAATTGTTATGTCAGGTAATTTTAGATTTAAGAACGACGGGGCAACTGCAGAGAGAAACCTGTGTTTTGGCGTTTAGTCATTTGCTTATGTTTCTTACTATTTATCAATTTAACTGGTGTACAATCTTATTTTCCATCAAGCTTTGTATATTTCTATTTGAATGCTATTAAAAACCCTTTTATCTAATCTATATTGAGTTGTTAGTATTGGTAAAAGTTGATGTCTATGATCATGATAAATTAGGGACTTGAAACCTCGGGTTCAAATGCACCAGAATATATCATCAACACTTTTCCTCATATTTTAGATTTAATGTTGAATTTTTACATTCTTATTTAGTTAACCCATGCTTCAAGTTGAAGTGCCCATGAATTCAAAATTCCCCTCTCAAACAAGGGGCACTCTGATTTGACAGGAAGAGTTATAATGTTGATGAGATGAGGAAGACTATAGTTTATTTCATTGTTTTTTCGCTGTGTACATGAAATGTTTGGTTTTAAATGGTTGTAAAAACTTAATTGCAGGTTCTTATGTTTGTACAATACAAATGAATTGTCATAAATTTAAAAGCATTGGAATGTTATTACAATAATATAGGCAACTCAGGAACTGGGTATGCAATAGCTGATGGGTCATATAACTCATATTTACTGAGTGGTACTCATATTATGAATTCTTTCTAATGTGAGTATAATAGTGTTTTGTCATAGTTCTATAGTATTGGTATAATTTTTATTTTATGCATCTAAATGAAGTGGCATACTGTTACTGGACACTTGATGATATTCTAATATATACATATTCTTAACTCTTTAATTTTTCGTTACAATAAATACAAGTTTGGAAGCATGTACTGCTCGCATCTATAATAAATGGAATGTGAATTGTCTTAGCCAATTTTTTTACTTATTATCTCTGTATAGGTTGGGTTGGGGATGGCTGAAAACGAAATAACATTGTATAAGATTGATCCTCCAAAGGGTCAATGATTAAGTGATCAACGTCTTTATGCTAAATCAAGCTCGCGACACCAAAACAAGACCAATATCATGTCGCAAGAATAAATTCTTGGATCATGCCTCAAACAAAGATTTTATATCATGCTTTAGGCAGTTAAAGATAAGTGGGAGGAGAACCATTTCGGAGGATTCAAGCCTTAGGTAAGTAATTAATTAGATCAATTGTATGATGCCCAGCTTGCTCATTCTTCTGTCCAAGAAATTTTTCATTACCATTGCTAAAGCACATACAATTATCTCTGTAGACATTGGTCTGCGCCTCAATATGTGGTTGTTTTGTTGGCTTAAATGCATTATGTTAATATACGAGTCTAACTCTGATTTTCAAATGCATATGTTAGGTAATAGACTAAGGCATGATGTTGAAAAGTAATGTTGGTGATTTTTTGCTATAGAATTTTGATTAGTTCATGGTTAAGCGAGTGTGATTTCCATATCAAGAAAAGAACAATAGTTTGGTATTTCATTGAATAAATTATGCCAATTGTTATTTAATCATTTAATAATGTTTGTGAGGAACTCATTAGTGTTAGTCTCTTTAACGTACTCGATTCAGTACATAGTTATTAAGAGGCCAGTAATCTTACTCTAGGTTTCAGTCATCTTCTATTGCTTGACTTCAAATTGCGTATAAAAAAAATCACCTAGGTGGTGAAGGTCTACAGTGTCTACATCGCGCTTTTGATTTCCTTCAAATTTTGGCAAAAAAATATAATAAAATGACATATTGTCATCAATGATTCTATATTTATCAATTATTGTGAACTTTTGTTCAGTGTGCAATTGTATTTGGTTCCTCACAGGCAATGACACTTACGCAGTATTTTGTTTTGTTATTGGTCTTCACCGGATTATTTATCCATTACTCCTACGTACTTTGTTTGCCTTCTTACTTACATATCATGGTTTAACAAGTCATTTTCAGTTGATCATCTTATTCGTCTGTTGTATTGGTCTCTCTTTGCTTTAAATAGTTTGCGAGCTATGCAACTAAATTCATCCGAAACTTTGTTGTTCTTATGCGAATTAATTTGATGAATCTAATCTCAAATTTATCCAATAATTTCTCCTTATATGTATAGAGATTGGATGAAACTTTGTTAAGTGTGATTTTTATTATTTTCAGTTTTCCTATTTTTATTTTTAAATGTGAACATATTGTATATTTTTGTAAAATACTTTGTATGTTATAGTCGACATCGTTTGACTGAAAAGGCCAATTATTTTTCAAACCTTATATACGAAGTAATAATTGAAACTTTTTTAGTTGTATTTTAAGAGAGTTTGAAAGATAGACTATTCATAAGTCAGATTATGAATGTTAAGCATCGTTGGTAATTTGAGACTATTATGATGTGTAAGCCTCAATTAAAAACTACCACACTTTACCAAGCTTCCTTTTGCCTTTTTCATGTTCGTCTGATAGGTTGAGATTTGCAGAAGATAAATATGTCCAGGCTGTACCATTACCAACAAGGTAAGAAGTTGATTTCGATAGAGGATTACATGCTCAAGATAATTTTGCAGTTTAGCTGATTAAGAAAGAGGAGCTATAGATTTCTCTCAGATAAAAATGGTGTATGTCTTAATTGCTGTATTAGAAGTCATGTAGGGGTGTTTATGTAGAAGTATTATATCCTACTCTACCGAGACTAAGTTCTGGGCACCTGATGTCGGCTGATGAAGCTTGGAATGCAATTACAATAGACGTCTACCAAGGCTACCTTTTGTTTGAATGTCCTGGATTCTTATAATTTCTATTTTTCAGTTGTTTGAGTTATTGGTCGGTTTATTAAGGTCTCCTATTTATTTTTCGGAAAATCAGTGGATCATCTTACCCATTCATTTGAATTTGAGGAAGGCAATTCAACAGTAAGATTCAAGAGTAAGAAGATTGCGTGGATGGGTTGCTGAAAGATGACGACTTTGGTAGTGAATTCATATATATATATATATATATATATATATATATATATATATATATATATATATATATATATATATATATATATATACATTTTTTAATGGATTTTTATTTTTTATGTAATAAAAATTTTAAATATAGTTATTTTTCACACGAGAAATTTTAAGGTCAAGGTCAATTCCTAATTTTAATGAGCTAAATGATGGAACTGAGTCAAATCCTAATCTTAAATGGTGCTCCACAACTTCTAAATACCGAGTATAAAGATTTAAAAACTTTCTTATTGTGTTTTATTTCTGTTGGACGATGTTGAAAGATATTCATTAAAAGGGTACCATAAAAGGACCTCAAAAGTTGAAACCAACATATTTTATGATTATATATTTCGATTTCTAAAATAATAAGATATCAACTTAAAATTATTCTGATAAATAAATGACCAAGAAATATTTGAGTATTTCTAATACTATTTGTAGTAAGTATACACAGACATGGACGGTTTTTGTTTTGTCATTAAGAACAATCGTTGTACTATTTCTAGGAATGATTTGGTTATTGGCCAAGCTTCTTTCATTAATGGCATTTACATTTTAGAGACCTCAAATCCAACGAATGATATTTATAACATTCAATCAAATAAACTCAAAACAAGTGACCCAAGTGAAGCGTTCATTTGGCATTGTCGATTAGGTCACATAAACGAGAATCGCATCAAAAGATTAATTTCAACTAATGTGATTACACCATTTGATTATCAATCATTTGGTACATGCGAATATTGCCTACTTGGCAAAATGACTCGTAATCCTTTTAGTGGTAAAGGGACACGAGCTAGTGAGCTATTGGGACTCATACACACCGATGTGTGTGGACCAATGAGTATCACCGCTCGTGGTAATTATGACTACTTTATAACCTTCACCGACGACTTGAGTAGACATGGGTATGTCTATTTAATGAAGCATAAGAGTGAAGCGTTTGGGAAATTCAAAGAATTTCAAAACGAAGTAGAGAACCAATTGAACAAAAGGATTAAGGCACTACGATCCGATCGTGGTGGTGAATACCTTAGCCTTGAATTTGATTCACACTTGAAAGGTTGTGGTATTATATCACAACTTACTCCACCCGGAACACCACAACTCAATGGTATTGCCGAAAGGAGGAATCGAACCCTACTTGATATGGTTCGCTCCATGATGAGTCAAACCGAGTTACCGAACTCGTTTTGGGGATTTGCGATTCAAACCGCAATTCGATCTTTGAATAATAGTCCCACTAAGTCCACCGAAAAGACTCCATATGAGATGTGGACGGGAAAAATCCCCAATATATCCTATATGAAGATTTGGGGATGTGATGCTTACGTCAAAACTAAGAACGACAACAAGGTTGCCCTAAGATCCGAAAAATGCATCTTTGTAGGTTACCCCTCGACCTCTCGAGGATACTACTTCTACAAACCTCAATATAACAAAGTGTTTGTGTCCTGTGAGGCTATCTTCTTAGAAAGGGAGTTTATTTCTAAGAGACAGAGTGGGAGAAATTTTGAACTTGATGAAGTTCAAGAGCCACAAACCGAGGTAGAGACGCCAGAAGAAGTTCCTTCGTCATCTAACGCGGTTGTACCTCCTCCACTAAGAAGGACGGGCCGAGTAATTCGCCATCCAGATCGATATGTGGGACTTATCGAGGAAGATGGAACACTCGATGTGTTACTTATGGAAAGTGACGAGCCCGCCACCTACAAGGCTGCAATCTCTAGTCCAAATTCCTCCTTATGGCTTGAAGCCATGAAGTCCGAAATGGATTCTATGCATGAAAATCAAGTTTGGGACTTGGTAGATTTACCTAAAGGGGCAAGACCTCTTCAATGCAAATGGATATTCAAAATCAAGAATGGCATAGAAGGACATGACGATGTCTACAAAGCTAGGCTAGTGGCAAAAGGATTTACCCAAGTCCAAGGTCTCCATTATGATGAGACCTTCGCCCCCGTAGCCATGCTAAGATCCATACGGATTTTGTTAGCGATTGCCGCATTTCATGATTATGAAATATGGCAAATGGATGTCAAAACCGCTTTTCTAAATAGGCATTTAGAAGAGGAGGTGTACATGATACAACCCGAAGGTTTTGTTGATTCTAAAAATCCTAACAAAGTGTGCAAGCTTAAGAGATCCATTTATGGTCTTAAGCAAGCATCTAGAAGTTGGAATCATCGATTCGATCATGTTATAAAAGAAAATGGTTTCACACGAAGTGTTGAGGAACCATGTTTATACATGAAATTCAGTGGGAGCAATGTTGTGTTCCTAATCTTGTATGTCGATGACATACTACTCATTGGAAATGATATTCCAATGTTGTCTTCTGTTAAGAAGTGGTTAGGTAACCACTTCCAAATGAAGGATTTAGGAGAGGCACAACGCATATTAGGTATCCGGATCCATAGAGATAGATCCAAGAGGATATTGGCACAAAATCAAGAGTCTTATGTTGATATGATTCTTCGACGGTTCAGCATGGACAAATCCAAAAGGGGTTTGGTACCTATGGTAACCGGGACGATATTGAGCAAGACTCAATGTCCCTCCGAACCCCATGATGTTGAACGCATGAAGTTGATCCCTTATGCTTCAGTTGTTGGATCAATCATGTATGCCATGATATGCACACGTCTCGATGTCTCGTATGCCTTGAGCATGACGAGTAGATATCAAGGAAATCCAGGTGAGAGTCACTGGATTGCTGTCAAGAACATCCTTAAGTACTTGATAAGAACTAAGGATTCTATCCTTGTGTTTGGAGGAGACACTGAGTTGCGTGTTAATGGATACACGGACTCAAGTTTTAAAACAGATAGAGATGACTTGAAATCACAAGCTGGTTTCGTTTTTATGCTCAATGGTGGTGCCGTAAGCTGGAGAAGCTTCAAGGAAGTCAGAATCGCGGATTCTACAATGGAGGTGAGTACATCGCAAAGATCGAAGTCGCTAAGGAAGCTGTTTGGATCAGGCAATTCACGGAAGGTCTAAAAGTAGTACCTACCGCCAATGATCCCATCACTCTCTATTGTGATAATAGTGGGACGATCTTCCAAGCTAAGGAGCCAAAGTCTAGTAATAGATCTAGACATGTACTTAGAAAATATCATGTAATAAGAGATTTCATTGAAAGAAAGGAAATTGCGATTTGTAAGGTTGGGACGGATGACAACATAGCCGATCCGCTCACCAAGCCTTTATCGCAGGCTAAGCATGATGGACATGTTGTTAGGTTCATATACCTATTATTAGACTCCTCTAATAGTGAACTAATTAACTTGTTAATTATTTGTTCTTTAGATCTAGTGCATGCATAACAAAATGAAAGATTTATGAGAAAAACAATGTTCCTTACATTGTAGATTGGTTCGAAATTATGGGCACAAGTAAGGTCACCTTCCTTCACTTGTTCTTGAGCTTATAATGATGGATGATCTTCCAAGATCCCAAGTATAGAAATCCTCCTTAGATTGCACCCAAGACTTACCCTTAAACTAGTATACTAATTAACTAGATTATTATACTAGTATCCTTAAAATGATTCTAATATTATTATTATTACTACACTAGTAATATTGTTTTGATATTAGAAAAGATGAACAAAAACTTATGAATCTCCAAAAACTTGTTGGAGAAAGCTAGAGAGAAGGAGGAGAATTTTTGCATGAGATAATTAGTAAAATGAATGAACTAGTAAAGTGAGTACAAAAGGTTCTCACCCTTCTAGCATGCCACGGTTGGAGGCCAAAAGAAAGAGCCAAAAAGGAATCTCCTTTTATGCTTTTTCACTTACCAAAATGTAGGTATTGTAAGCTACATAAGGCTAGGTGCAATTGTTTATATTTTATCACATAATATAAAATAATCACAACCCATTTGAACATCCTCCATTTCGGTCCATTCATCATAAAATGGACTACCATTTTATTTTGTCAATTTGTCATTTGTCACATAATATGTCACATGTAGTATTTAACATGTTATTAATTAATTTAATGCATATTTATCCCATAAATATCATTTTACAAATTAATTAAATTACATACAATAAATTGACTAGTGATACTTGATCACATAAATAAAATGGGTCATAAAATTATAATTCACAACATCTTGTAATTATAATTAACCATTCATTCTTATCTCTATTGTTTCTCAAACAATAAACAATTTTAGTAATAAAACATATTTATTACTAAAATAAATCTTATTTAATCTCATTACAATAAGAAATTAATATTCTCTCTCACAAGTAAATTGTTCACTTTTAAGGAATTGATTACCTCGTATCGTCATACAATTAATCAATTTATCCATTAGGGGAATTGTCCTTTAGGTGTGACCTTAAGGGATCAATCGACCACCACCACCGTCACACGACAAGTAATGTCAAACTCTAGTCACCAATCATTACCGATTAATGACGATCGGTCGATTATATATTAAATCATCCCTCACGTATTCTTAATTTGAGATTTAATTATGATATTTAAATCATGTGATCGCACTATTGTTGAGGACACATTTCCCAACAATCTCCCACTTGTCCTCGACAAGTGTGCGTCACCAATTCTCTTGTCCTATTACAATCTCCCACTCAATGCAAGGTGTCTTGCAGGTCGTACTTACATTTGATCATATCTTGAGTGGTTTTCTCGATCTGGAGATTAACTGTCTGACCGGAATTATCTATCATAGATACCTTCCGAGCGTGGCCACGCATTTCCAGTTAACTACTCCTCGAGTGGCCTTGAGATTTCAAACAACCCTGACAAGGGGTGGACAATTCCTATCGCCCTATTCCCTTCGTTCAGCCACAATCCATCATAACCCAAAATATACCCAGTTTGACCTCGTTTAAGAAATCGTAGAGTATAAATCAAAGCTAGTCAGAAGTTGTGCCAACTTGGGCGAATAGTCTCTAGTCGAAAGAATTGACTCATAAGAATACTATAGTAGCTCTTGCCACGACCAGGCTTTATGAATTACCGTAACGTTATAAGCGGTCATCGCCCGACGATTGTCCCATACTGACCGCCTATGTGATCGACTAGTCATCCCATATGACTCTATGGCACTTGAACTTGCCATCAATCGCATCACACTCTAGTCACTTCGAGACGTCACCTCATATAAGTAACTAGGGGCGAATACCATGTCAATCCAGTTCACTTTAATGGGGTTCAATTTGTCTCTACAACCCATTCGGATACGACAAGGTAGCGGGTGAGTTTAATAAAACTCAAACGATAAATGTGATTATCACATATGAATAGTCAATACACTATTACTACTTCATATTCTATAATCTCTAGTGTATTAAAACACTAGTTAAAATGCAATACAAGCTTGGCAAGTGGATATACCCGATATCCATATATTCCAACTTTATTAATTGCTATTTCCTTCCATTCAATGTCATCTCTAATGATATGAATTTCTCTAAGTATATGTCTAGACTTCATACTAGACCTGAGCTCTTTAACTTGAAAGAAGCTCCCACTGTTATCGCATAACTTGTGATAAAGTCATTTCTTTGAGGATTCACCCTTAATCCCTTTGTTGACCATTTTATCACAATTTACTTAGATTCCTTTTGTAGTATTTGCAATGCGCGAAATTTAAAACACCTTTCTTAGTTTCTTTCTCCTTTGTCAATAAGACATCCTAGGATTTCAACAAATCCGTTTTGGTTTGGAAACTAAAGTTTGTGTATCCCATCAACACCTAACTTAGTTTATCATCCAAACATGTGAACGACTCCTTCCCTAATTCTTCTCAAGAATCTCAAGGATGTTCTATAAGGCTCTCACAAACCATATCATGGGAATTATCTTGTTATTGACTTATTATGCCCTAGGCATATTTTTTATCACAAAGACATGCGTCTGTTGGCATACATAATCGTTCTAATGGCGGAAACATTAGCAATCGATTTCATGTAATCAACAACTTAATGGGTTCAGTGAACGACTATGATTCCATCATAGTAATTCCACTTTCATCATCATGAATAAGCCATTCAACCTTGTTGATGTTACAACAGATACGAAAGATCTTATCCTCATAAGACTCTCAACTCTATGCCAATATACTCTCACATAGATTCGGTAATCTAACGTATATTGCACCCTTTCCTAGTCTCCCAATCACTCTTGCCAGAAGAGAGCATTGGTATATTATTCTCAATAATTAATATGTCATCAACATATAAGACATGGAAAAACAATTCTAGCTCCCACTTAACTTCATGTATATCATGATTCTTCAATCATGTGAATGAAACAATTCACTATAATCACATGAATGAAAAGTATAATCCTTTAATGCTAGCTTAAAACCAACTTGTGATCACTTAAGATAGCTACGCATAATCTGTTAGGATTCTTAGATCTTAATCTAAGGTTTTGTGTTTGAAACACTTCCTTCTCTAAATTCCCATTTTAGAAAAGCGAATTTTTATTTGCCATTCTTCATTAAAATGAAATGCGGCAATTCCTAACACAATTTGTCTTGATCAACATCTTTATGTAAATCTTATGCATTTGTGTACTCTAAAGCTCTATTTCCCTTTAAAGAGACCCTCACTTTAAAGTAAATCTACTCATGAGCAACAATTTTCGGATTGTAATGCTTCGGCTCGTATGTAACAAGGTCATGATACTATCACTTTCACAAAGTAATATTTTTGAACAATAAGACATGTGCGATAAACTCCCACTGAACTATGCTCTCATACTATCTTCATAGATAATAGTTCAATACCAACTCCCACTCTATAATTCAATTACTTTCACAAAGTAACATTTCAACTATAAGAGATGTTTGTGACGATTCAATCTACTCCCACTCTATCTCTCAGAAATATATCAATATTCATGAGAGATAGCTTTGTGAGTCACAAACTTATATATTTAACGGAGTATTATGAGTTTATCTAGACTATGTATTAGCTTTCAATGGGCCATCCTAACATGGCAGCTAGATAATATACGAGTCTTATCCATGTCATCTGTTTAATAGACTCTTTATTCTATGTATCTCATGGTTGACCATCCAATTAGAATTACTTGTCCGTTTTGGATTGCAAATTCCCAAAATTGAGTTCATCAACTCAAACCGACTCATATTAGTTTGATCTTATGGGTAGTGACGCTAGGTCATAATCCATCTTTAATAAATCAAATTTATTACTTAGATCTTTGCCACTACGATTGGGTCGTAATGCTTAGAACTTTATTCAATTGGTTCTCTACGTCATTTTAGAAATTTCTCAAATCTCTCAAATGCTTCACCTTTTATTTGATCAAGTAAAATATACCCTTATCTACTTGAATCATTGGTAAAAGTGACGAAGTAGTCATAAATTCCCCTTGCGGTGATGCTCATTTGAACACATACATCGGCATGTATTAGTCTCAACAAATCACTTGCTTGTGTCCCTTTACCACTAAAGGAAGTACAAATTATATTGCAAAAGAGACAAGATTCGCATATTCCATATGATTGAAAATCAAATGGTCTAATAATTCTAGTCGACACTAGCATTTTAATGCGTTTCTCATTTACGTAACCTAATTGAAAAATCAAATGTACAAATCATTTGGATTATTTGTTATGAGTCTTTTGGTGCGTATTATGTAGATATCTTTACATGAGTTGGAACTGTCTAAAACTTGTGTATCATAAAGATAAGTGACATGGCTCACATCCACGTCTATTTTCAATAAAATACAATAATTGTCTTTGAGGACAAAATATAGATCATTTCATGTCTCACATGGAAATAATGTTTTAGACTAAGTGGGAACATAATAACAATTATGTAAATCATAACTCAAAGCTATTAGCAAAAACAAGTATATAAATTTCTTTTGAAGTGGCGGCTACCCGAGCTCCAATTCATTGTCGGAGATTCATATCACTCTTGTTTAGCTTTTCCTCATTTCCAAGTCCCACTTGGAGTAATAAGTCCAACTTGATATCTTCCAAATACTTGGGGCAATTTCGCCTCCAATGGCCCATGACATTTAAAATAATGATATTCATGGTAGGATTGGATACCCATCTTGGTTTTGTGGTAGTCTCACTATCAACTTCCAATTCACAATCGGATTTGGGTTTCTCACATATCTTTGCTCTTCCTTTACTAACACCAATACTACTTTCATTTGCAAGGACACTCTTGCTAGAACTCCCACTTAATTTGATATTACTTCTTGTTTCATCAAACAAGGATATCTTGGAATCTATGAGATTCCCCTCATATGAACCTCTTACCTGAGAGGTAGGCATGAGTATGAGGTGTAGAAGTAGTAAAAAGACAAAGATTCCCATCTTCACCAATGCTAAAGCGTAGTACTCTAATCGGGTCGTTGATATACGAGAAGCATTTTTCATAGAATGATTGGAGCCAAGAATTAATGGTGATCGGTGTATGATTATTAGATGATATTGGAGTTGTCATTGCAATTGATAAAACAAATTTGACTACAAAATAGGAAATGAAGGAATTAATTATCATCTATCGTTTTAATAATACTCGTAAATTTAACTACAAGCATTGCATTTATATAGTGACCTCCACCCAACTACATAAATGATTCCGAGATCCAAATTCATATCAACTCGGGCACGGTGAGCCGATTCATCCCTTATTAATATAACTCGGTGGATTAACCTTTTAATCGATTCTACTTTTAGAACTCTCGGTCGATAAAAATTACTCTAATTCTCATCTTTAGCCCGGAACACATGCGATTACGGTCAACAATACTTCCGTTGAGCTCAATCCAAATTTCGATGTAATAACTTTTTACTACCCCACTTCGCCAACGTAACAAGGTTTGTATTACGGTGAAGCCGGATTAACTCCCTTGCGAAATTGGTACTTCATGGGTTTCTACTATTTGGTAAGGCTTTTTCTCAATTTTTAATATGTGAGAGGTCTTGTCAATTTATTATCTATCACGTTTTAAGTGAACTAAAGCGGTGAACTACGATAATCATAATTGACACGGTCGATGACTCGATATGAAATGCATGTGATGTTATGGCGATTTGGCTATGCATGCAACATATTAAGAAAAATGCAAAGCAATAAATAAAATTCCTAGTATGGCCTTCCTAAAAAATAGAAAATCAAATAATCTATTACATATTCGGAAACCAACTCCTTTGGTCCCTTGAATCTTCAAATGGCACGCCTCCCAAGACACCGTCTTTGTCGGATCACCTTTCCGAATGGCACCGTCTTTGAAGATGCTCCATAATTACAAATAATAATAAAAATACAAAGCTATTCCTATTATACATTTGTAAAATGGAAAAACTAATGAAATAAAAAATAAAAATAAAAGTGATACGAGATCACATTAAATTACAACCGAATCAATATTCCCTTTCATTACGGGTAATATTGATAAAAACTAAGGCCATACTAAGATAAAATTACATAATTCAAAATTATATAAATAAAAGACATTCAACAATTGAAATATGCAGCATTATAATATGTATCTATCATGCCAAATCATGTGCCAAATCGCCCTATTTAACTTACGTCGTACATATAACCCGGTTTCATGGAAATGAGTGATAATAACCTTTTAAAATCACTAATTAACACTTAAATCACATCTAAGCTCAAGTTAATTATCCTAACACATTTTAGGACTCAAAAATTAGTCATCACTAAATTTTTGACAATAATTCAACTTGATTTAATTTTATGCTCATTTTTGACCTTAAAATCATTATTTATATGAAATAAATCCAAATTAATTCATAAAAGTTTCAAAATTTGAATTTTAAATTTTTGAACATTCTGGAATAATTCCATGACCCTCATAATGTCAAAAAACATGGTTAAAATTTTCGAATTAATTTTGAGAAAATATAGTTGCATTTGTATCGTTTTTATCTCATAAAATGCATAAAGCATACGAAAAATAAACCAATAATTTTTACAACTTTAGATCTGATTAGTGGGATATTAATGCAACTTAAAATAATTTTCTCAAGCCATGCAATACGTTTTAGCTAATTTTTGCTAAAATAGTCACTATTTATGCCATTTTTACTCAAAAATCCATAAATCATGCTAAAGAAGATATTTAAATCTAGAAATTTACATACTCTCTGTAAATCTTGCATGTGACATCATATTAAAAGATCATGGCTTAATTCGAAATTTAACTAATTTTAACCATTTTACCTCTTTTAATCCATTTTTATCTCATAAAAATCATAAATCATGCAAAATTAATCAAATTAACTCGTCCTTTTACACACAACTTGTAAAATATGCATGTGAGGTCATATAAATTTTTCAAGGTCAGAAACGAAATTTAACTATTTTTAGCATTTTAATTCCCATTTTAGTCATAAAAATGTAATAAAATGACCAAAAATCCTTAAAATGAGCAATAAATTTCCATGAATCATAAAAATGACCTAAAAACATTTTAGGACCAGAATATATAACATGCAAAGTGATTTCGTGGCTTATGCTCATAAATCACAAATTTTTAGTTTTATATGTTAACCCTTTAACTCGGAAAAACAATAACCGATTATGCATGCAACATCCTATGCTCTGATACCACTTGTTAGGTTCATATACCTATTATTAGACTCCTCTAATAGTGAACTAATTAACTTGTTAATTATTTGTTCTTTAGATCTAGTGCATGCATAACAAAATGAAAGATTTATGAGAAAAACAATGTTCCTTACATTGTAGATTGGTTCGAAATTATGGGCACAAGTAAGGTCACCTTCCTTCACTTGTTCTTGAGCTTATAATGATGGATGATCTTCCAAGATCCCAAGTATAGAAATCCTCCTTAGATTGCACCCAAGACTTACCCTTAAACTAGTATACTAATTAACTAGATTATTATACTAGTATCCTTAAAATGATTCTAATATTATTATTATTACTACACTAGTAATATTGTTTTGATATTAGAAAAGATGAACAAAAACTTATGAATCTCCAAAAACTTGTTGGAGAAAGCTAGAGAGAAGGAGGAGAATTTTTGCATGAGATAATTAGTAAAATGAATGAACTAGTAAAGTGAGTACAAAAGGTTCTCACCCTTCTAGCATGCCACGGTTGGAGGCCAAAAGAAAGAGCCAAAAAGGAATCTCCTTTTATGCTTTTTCACTTACCAAAATGTAGGTATTGTAAGCTACATAAGGCTAGGTGCAATTGTTTATATTTTATCACATAATATAAAATAATCACAACCCATTTGAACATCCTCCATTTCGGTCCATTCATCATAAAATGGACTACCATTTTATTTTGTCAATTTGTCATTTGTCACATAATATGTCACATGTAGTATTTAACATGTTATTAATTAATTTAATGCATATTTATCCCATAAATATCATTTTACAAATTAATTAAATTACATACAATAAATTGACTAGTGATACTTGATCACATAAATAAAATGGGTCATAAAATTATAATTCACAACATCTTGTAATTATAATTAACCATTCATTCTTATCTCTATTGTTTCTCAAACAATAAACAATTTTAGTAATAAAGCATATTTATTACTAAAATAAATCTTATTTAATCTCATTACAATAAGAAATTAATATTCTCTCTCACAAGTAAATTGTTCACTTTTAAGGAATTGATTACCTCGTATCGTCATACAATTAATCAATTTATCCATTAGGGGAATTGTCCTTTAGGTGTGACCTTAAGGGATCAACTGACCACCACCGTCACACGACAGTAATGTCAAACTCTAGTCAGCCAATCATTACCGATTAATGACGATCAGTCGATTATATATTAAATCATCCCTCACGTATTCTTAATTTGAGATTTAATTATGATATTTAAATCATGTGATCGCACTATTGTTGAGGACACATTTCCCAACACATGTTACGTCCATGGGACTTAAACGTGTACCAAGTTTTTGTTAGATTTTGAAATGAAATAAAAGTGTTGTTTTTGTTCATGTTCATAATCACATTTGTCTCTTATCTTTAATTTATACATTGTTACATCCAAACGGGTTGTAGAGACAATTGAACCCCGTTAAAGTGAACACGGATTAACATTGTATTTGCCCATAGTTACTTGTATGAGGTGACGTCTCGAAGTGACTAGAGTGTGATGCGATTGATGGCAAGTTCAAGTGCCATAGAGTCATGTGAGATGACTAGTCGATCACATAGGCAGACTGTTAGGAACATTTTGTCGGGCCTTATGACCGTTTATAGAGTTCTGGCAAATTTATATAGCCTGGTCGTGGCAAGAGCTACTATAGTATTCAAATGAGTCGATTCTTTTGACTAAAGACTATTCGCCTAAGATGGCACGATTTGGATTAACTTTGATTTGTGTTACTACGACCTTCGTAAATGGGGTCAATTGGGCATATTTTGGGTTATGATGGCTGTGGCTAGTCGAAGGGAATGAGTGCGATAGGAATTGTCCACCCCTAGTCAGGGTTATAACAATATCTCAGGGCCACTCGAGGAGTAATGAACTGGAAATGCGTGGCCACGCTCGGAAAGTATCTATGATAGATAAGTCCGGTCAATCGTTATTCTCCGGATCGAGGAAACCACTCTCGATATGATCACTTGCAAGTACGACCTGAAAGACACCTTGCATTGAGTGGGAGATAGTAATAGGACAAGAGAATTGGTGACGCACACTTGTCGAGGACAAGTGGGAGATTGTTGGGAAATGTGCCCTCAACAATAGTGCGATCATATGATTTAAATATCATTATTAAATCTCATTTTAAAGAATACAATTGGGAAGTATTTATATCGTCAATCGGTCAACATATATCGGTAATGATTGGTCGACTAGAGTTTGACATTCTTGTCGTGCGACGGTGGTGATCGATTGACCCCTAGGTCATACCTATAGGGCAACACTCTTAATTGATCATTTAATTAATCGTATAATGTTACGAGTTAATTAAATTACTTGAAAAATTGACGGACGATTTTGGAAGTAAAATTTACGTATCACATTGAAATGTGATTAAATGAGATACGGTCTGAGTAATTGAAATGTATCATTACTCGGATGAAATTATTGTTTAAGGAAACAATTAAATTTGAATGAATCATTATAAATATGATTTATAAATTGGTGAAATATTTTGGTACAAGTAATTATGAATTACTAAGTCAATTATTGTATATGACGTATTTTTATTAATACGTTGATTTTTAATATGTTAAAAATACATTACAAATTTATGTTGCATATGACATGTGATATATTGACAATTGACAAAAATAATATGGAACCCATATTATCCTATGTGCCGAAAATTGGAGGAATATTAGACAAATATTAAGTTGTTCTTATTAGTGGTAAACAATATAATTACCTACTAAACTAGCCTTGCATGCCTATGGTTCATTGTGAAGAACAACTAGGGCATGCATTGGCTCTTTTATTTCCTCCACTCCCTCCGGTTTTGGGAAGAAAAATATTGGAGATTTTTCTTATTATTTTGCCTAATATTCACTAAGTATGATGTAGTGTTCATTCATTCATTTTTACTCATCCAAAATAAGATTTCTAGAGAGACAAAAATCTCTCTTCTTCTTCTCTCCCATAGCCGAAAATATTAAGAAGTTTATAATATTTTTGGGTCATTTTTCCTTATAAAATTAATATCATCTAGTATACATTATATTAATTTTATTAAGAGTAAGCTTTGGGTATAATTCCTTGGGAGAGATCCTACACTTGGATCTTTGTTCATCCATAAGGAAAGCTCAAGAACAAAAGAAAAGGAGATTTCTTTTGTGCCCATTAAACCGAAATACCCATTGTAAGAATAATGTTTCTTTCTCATTTCTTTAATTAGTTTGCATGCATAAGTTCCACCTTTAATTTTATGACAAATTAATTTTAACATATATGAGTATGTTAGTATGTATATAGATCTACTTTTCCTTCAGCAGCACCATCAAATTACATTTGCCATGGAGGCAGGACGTCCACGTAGAAAATTTCTTCTCATGGGAGTTCATCTAAAATTTCCCACTCTTCTGGCACTAGATGATCAACAAAGAAGTTGGCGATAGCTTGACCTTTCACAACCTTTTAAGGCACAAACACCAAGTCGTACTGCTTAATTAACACTGCCCATTTCGCAAGTCTTCCAGACAAGACTGGTCTTGAGAGTATATACTTGATTGGATCAGCTTTTGAGACCACGTGTATGGTATGTGCCTGCATGTAGTGCCTCAACTTCTGGATGGCGAACACCAAAGCAAGACATATTTTCTCTATAGGCGAGTAATTTAATTCAGCTCCCACCAAGGTATGACTCAAGTAGTAGAGTGCTCTCTCCTCGCGGTCTTCAATTTCTTGAGCACACATTGCCCCCAGTAAGCGCTCTTGTGCAACGATGTAGAGGACAAGCGGCTTCCCTGGAATTGGTGCCCCCAGCACTGGTGCACTGGCCAAGTACTTCTTGATGCTATCAAAAGCATTTTTGCATTTTTCATCCCATTAAAATGGAGCATCCTTTTTCATGAGATGGCTGAATGGTTGGCAACGTCCTGCTAGGTTAGATATGAACCTTCGAATGTATGCCAAACGTCCTTGCAATCCGCGCAGCTCTTTCAGCGTCTTTGGTTATGGCATTTCGTTGATGGCTTTAATTTTTATTTGGTCAATTTCAATGCCTCTGCGCCTGACCACAAACCCTAAGAACTTCCCAGATGTGACACCAAATGCACATTTGAGTGGATTCATCTTGAGTTGACATTTTCTAAGTCTTTCAAAGATGGTTTGAAGGTCTTTGATATGGTCTTTTCTTTTTTTGATTTGACAACCACGTCATCAATATAACACTCTATTGTTTTGTGCAGCATGTCGTCGAAGATCTTTTGTATTGCGCGTTGATACGTAGCGCCAGCATTCTTCAATCCAAACGGCATAACCGTGTAGCAGAAGATCCCTTTTGGGGTTCGAAAACCCGTTGCTTCTTGATCTTCAGGTGCCATATGTATTTGATTGTAACCAGCCGTACAATCCATGAATGAGAGTGCTTCATGACCAGTGGTTGCGTCAATCATCAACTCTGTGACAGGCAAAGAGAAGTCATCCTTCGGGCATGCATCATTAAGATCTCTGAATGTTTGCTATCCAGATAAGATATTTGACTTCGCGAATGATACCTGCCTCTATAAATTTGTTGACTTCCTTTTCAATTTCAGGTACAAGCTCTGGCCTGAAACGACGTTGAGGCTGATTTTTGGGATGATGCCCTTCTTGATTGCTAGACGATGAACTGCAATTTTTGGGCTGAGTCCCGGCATCTCTTTATAGCTCCAAGCGAAGACATCTTTATACTCGACCAACAACTTGTAGTACTCCTCTTCTTCTTCCTTAGTCAGCAGAGCACTAACATAAATGGGGCGAGGATCTTCATTAGTTCCCAAGTTGAGTTCCTTGAGTTCATCTACAGTCGATTGCCCCCCGTCTTCAAGTGTTTTAGGGGCCTCGTCAGCCTCAACTTCTTCGTTCTCGTCAGGTATCTCTTCTATTGTGATGTGATATGACGACGTTGTAATTTCTAAGTCACTTGACTTCTTTGCATCACAGGGACGTGAAGATGAAGGCACAAGCTCTTCGGCATTGTTTTGCTGATCAGTAAGAACTAGTCCGCGCCTCCTTGCTTTGAGTGGCTCATGCTGGATGATATCCACTACTTGCATACGCTTCATGCGAGATGATACTACGCTTCTCAAGACATCAATTACTCTTACTTCCTCTTCATTTTGTTTTGCAGAAGTTGAGAGAGGACGACCCTCATCAATATTCTTCTTGAGAGCCCCTAGTCGACTAAAGACCATTTTTGATGGAGCGCCCAAGCAATCATGGATTGTGCATTTCTTGCTTGTGCGCAATGAGGATGTTGATGTTCTGACTTCACTCTCACCTTGATTGCCTAGCCTAGCGAAAACAGAAGTGTGTTTGATTGGAGCACTTGGCCTTCCCAGCCTTGTAAATACAGAAGGACGAGACTTTCCAACAGGCGGACTTATTCGATCAAAGACTGAAGATGAATGTATCTTTTCTTCTTCTTCTTCATTTTCTTCGACCTCTTCCACTGTGATGTCTTGAGAAGATGTAGTAGCCCCTTTTTTACGAGCACCAATCTTCACAGGAGCAGGAGACTCATATCCGAGCCCGACCCTGTTCACCATGAAGCTCCCATCTTGCTTGAATACTTCATGTTGCGCTTTGTTAAGACCGTGGCTCCACTTCTATAACTTTGACGAGAGAAGTTGGATTTGTATAGTCATACCCAGCCTTTGCCAATAGCTTATAAGCATTGGAATCAAATATCCCCTTGTTTTCCTCACTTGATGATTGATTGGATGAGCAGACGAAACCAGTTGGAGGAGGTCTCACAATTTTTGTTTGAGATGAACATGGCAGAGGTGTAACGACTTTGGCCACCCATTCCTGCTTGATCACCTGACTTGACTTTTTATCCTTAGGCTCTATCTTTGGTGTTAGACACTCTACAAAAGGACTCTCTCCATCTTTGCGGTGAGACTTCGGGATGTAGCGTAGTACATGTGGTGTAGTTTTCTGCGTCGTCTCTTGCTTCTTGGGTGATGCAACAAGAGTAGTTGTTTTGCTGGCCTTGTCTACATCTTTCTTAACATCATTTTCTTTAGTAGGACTTGCAGCTTCATCTTCTTTGATGATGCTCTTTTCCCGCTTACCTCCTTTTCCTGTTGAAGAGACGGTGGTTGGCATGAACTCACTGAAAGTACCATTCTCTTCAAAGAATTTTGCATCAGCGAAGAAAGAGTCGACCTTATAGAAAGGTTTGGCATCTCCGTCTATTTTCTTTTCGCCACCCCGATAATATTTCAAGCATTGATGGAGGGTTGAGGCGACAACTCCATTCTCGTGCTTCCAAGGTCGTCCCAGCAATAGTATGAATGATGTCTTGCCATCCATGACATGGAACAATGTGTCGGAAGAAAGATCACCCATGGTAAGGTTCACACGGATCATGCCAACCACGCGCTCCCCATTTAAGTTGAAACCATGAATCATTGTTCGACTACTGGAGAGTTCATCCATCGTGATCTCTAATTCGTTCATGGTGGCTTTTGGCATGAGATTGACTCCTGAGTCTCCATCTATTAAGATGCGTTTGACCTTTTGCCCCCGGATGTACCCGGACACATAAAGTGGCCTGTTGTGAGGTTTGGATCCAAGAAGTAAATTCTCATCTGAAAAACTCAAGGCTGCATTGCAGAAGACACATCCAGTTGATTGCTCAGGAGGCTCATTTTTGTCTTTCATCTTGCCCGCATATAACTCGGGCTTCTCAAGTCCTTGAATTATCAGCTGACGCTTCTCTTTAGGTAGATAAAAGATTTGCTTCCATCCCATGTTTGTAGGAAGGGCGTCAAGAGCAGCCACTATTTCGTTCTCCTTTTCAGAATGCAACTGTTGTGGTAATACTGCATCATCTGGGCCTCCTTCCTCTATCTTCTTTTTATCATCACCACCTTCCGTAGCTGAGACGGTGCACACGGTAACCTTGTTTAAGAAGTCTTGTGGGAAGAATTCTTTTAAGGTGATGGGACTCGGTGGTTCTTGCTCAAGTATATTGATAGGCAAGACATGTGGTTTGACCACTGTTTTGGACTTTTTCTTTCCCTTCGTCTTGCGAGGTTTCGTCTTCTTTGATTGTTTTCTTCGACGGTGAACAGGTTGCGCTATCTGCCTTGTTTGTTTATTTGACTTCTTGCGCGTAACCAAAGTCTAACCTTCATCGTCATCTTCATGCTTCTTTTCCTCATTCTTATCCTGAGGAGGTAGTTTTTCTTCCAATGACATTGGAGGTAGCGACGACAATGACCCTTGGATCCGTAATGCCACAGGCTCAAAACTTCTGAACTGCAATATATACACACAGTGTCCTTGTCGTATAATTGGCTCGTCAGGTTGCTCCAAGACTACAGTGGTTTGATTTGTGGTTACTGTGTCATCCAAGTCAAGAATGATCTTTCCTTCCTTGGAGAGCTGCATGATCTTCTCCTTGAGTGTGATACACTTTTCAATAGGGTGACTCACCAGCCTGTGATAATGACAGTAATTGGGATCGTTTGTCTTGTTTGCTTGCTCAGGGCGCTTGGACTCTGGCAATTGTATAACCTTATTCTTTAAGAGGTCATCGAGCATCCCAGACAAGTCAGAATCCAGGAATGGGTATTTCTTAGCTTGCAACTCTTTCAATGTAGGCCTGTCTCGTTGGTAGTTATAAGAGAATGACTCTTTCTTCTTTTTATACTTAGGATTTGACGAGATTTTCATAGGTGCACTGCTGGTTTCGACGACCATTGTCTCCTTTGTCGATGACTTGGCGCCCTTGTCAGTTTTCTTGAACTCCTTCTTTTCACTTGGCGCCTTGGAAGAAGTTGGTCGAGCACTGCCATGTTCTTTGATTGTGATCTCCATGTCATGGGCACGGGTAGCCAGGTCTTTGAAGCTCTTCGGTATAATCCCTTTCAAGATGTAGAGAATGTCCCAGTTCATCCCGTTGACACACATTTCAACTGCTGACGTTTCACTTAAGCGATCCTTGCATTCCAGACTCAGCGCACGCCACCTGTTGATGTAATCGATGACTGGATCATCTTGCCATTGAGTTGTTTTTATCAACTCACTCATGCTGACGACGCGCCTGGTGCTGTAGAATCTGTTGAGGAATTCGTCTTCCATGCGACCCCAGTTATCAATTGACTCAGAGTCCAAATCTGTGTACCATTCGAACACGATCCCTTTGAGCGAATGCACAAACTGCTTCACCAAACAATCACCTTCTGTCCTAGCATTGTTGCATGTCTCGAAGAAGTGGGCGATGTGTTACTTTGGGTTCCCCTTCCCGTCGAACTGCTGAAATTTTGGAGGCTGATAACTAGATGGCATTTGTAGACTGTCAATCCTCTTAGTAGAAGGCTTGATGTAGCGTCCACTGCTTACTGAGCTATCACCTAACTGACACTTGATCGTCTTGGCTATTAACTCCTACAGCTTCTCTTCAGTGAAGGCACTGATCTCATTGTTTGGCTTTCCAATGTCATCCTCGCCAACTTCTTTATCAGTGCCAACATCCTTGTCAGTGTCACTATGATCGCTGTCGGCCTTCCTGTCACGGAGTGCCACCACCTCTTTTTGGAGCTCATCAATTTTCTTGTTCTTTTCTTCGTTCTCCTTCATCATCTTTTCAAGGAGATCATTCATTTTCTGCATTCGATCCTCAAGAGTATCGCCACTTATCACCATGACTGAAGCAACGTTAAGAGTTGAGGTTTCTTTCTTCTTTGGTGACACCTTAGATTTGCAAGGGGAAGCCTTTTTGTTAACCTTAACACTTCTAACCTCCTCGCGTGAAGGAGAAGAGGCAGCTAGGAGTGCTATAGCAGTAGCAGCTATGGAGGCGACAGAGATATTACGTGGCCTAGTAGGGACGTGTGCGGAGCGTAGACTAGCAGCAGCAGCATCGACAGCAGCCTTCTTCGCCATTCTTCTTGTGGTGATGCTAACTGACTGCGCAGCAGATGAGGTAGAAACAATGGGAGTACCCTGCAGGATATCTGCGTAGGTCTTCTTTGATGCACTGGAGGAGATGCTTTGATTGGTAGACATCTTCTTGTTTTGGTAGACTTGAATAAAACAACAGTAGATATGAGAGGTAGAGATTTTCACGTCGGGTTCACCAAAATTTGTAACAGCAAATTTTGTATCGCAAAATAAATGTAATACAAAATAGGAAACAAATGAATTTTTATTAATATCAGAAAGTTTATGTGTACAATCTCTAATGTATCCTCTGATTCTAAATGCCGTAGTAGATTACGTAAATGTTGTCTGTAGTAGAGGCGCGAACGTTGTATTTGAATGACACCTGTAGAGGTGGTATGCACTCTGTAGAAGGTGTCGATTTGTATTCTTGAGAGGGTCACTGCGACTTGTTCTCTCTTGAATGTTGTAGCTTGAACTTGAATTTCTTGGGCAAGCGGCACAGTTTTGGTGTGCTTGTTGACTGCTTGCAGAGGTGTCTTGTAGAGAGAATTTATAGAGCTTTTGTGTCTTCTTCTCTCTGAAGTTTATGATTATGATTTCTCTACCTGAAATGAATGAGAATGGCCCTATTTATAGATTTCCAATTCCCCTTGGTGGACTTTTGCATTCACAGGACCATTTATGGGTTTATTAGTGAAATTGGCCCAAATTTGTGATATTTTTCGGGTCTAATGATCCGGATAACCCATTTTGTAATACGAATCGACCCGTATTTCATTTAATTGGGGCAAAATAATTAAATCGAGCTAAAATTTAGTATTAACTCAAATAATTGATTTATTTCATTTATTCGGAACACTAATAAATTTTCTGTGCCTACACTAACAAAGTAAAACATGATGAATAAATGATGTGATTAACAATAATTAAAGAAGGGTAAAAGAGATTATACCTATTTGAGATGATCCAAATAATGAAGCAAAGAATAATAGAATAAATCCTGATGATTGATGGAAGGTTGTCAATCCTCCAATAAACTCCAATAATCTTCTAATTACCCAACTAAACTAAGAACAATTGAGAGAATTAAGGAAAGATTAAGATGTGATTAATATTGAGAAGTGTATTACAACTTTGATTAAGACTAAATTAAGAGAAGGATTATGATAAGATTAAGATGATATTAAAAGTTGATGATAATCTAGGTAGTACAATGGGGTATTTATACTAAAATTAAGTACAACGATTAGGGTTAATAAGGGCTTAAATGACGATTAAGACCCTAAGAAAAACATAACAATCTTGTTAATCCCGAGGGACATGCGCAGATCGTACTGCAACTCCCACCAGGATCCGCTCGTCCTCTCCTGAAGCACGGCTGGTCCTGTAAGAAGATCCGCTCGGATTGTCTAGGAGATGCTCGGATCCTGCGTCTGGGACGCTCGTCCTGAGCTCAAGCCACTCGGATCGTGGCGCAGGGTTCTCCTCTTGTTTGGCTCCTTAACAATCCACGGGGATCGTGTTGGGGATGCAAGGATCTTTTCATCATTGCCTATTTCACTTTTTTTATTTGCTTAGACTTCTAGTGTCGGTCTCCTCTTCGATGCTTGGTCATTAGATGCGATCCATTTAGCTTCATTTCGCTCCATAAATGCAACGTTATCGATCCTCTCCTACCAAGGACACAAAACCTCAAAGAATATGCAAAACGGAAAACTAAAGATAAGAAATGACCCTAATATATGCTAGAAAGCATGGGAACGGGGTTAATTCGGGGACTAAATGTGCTCAAATATGAGTCACATCAAACATCCCCAAACCGAACCTGTGCTCGTCCCGAGTAAAGAGGTGACTAAAACTATGACCTTTATTTAAAATAGCCTACTAAAATAGCCGATATGAGATAATTAGTAGGTCTCACTCCGCCCCTTCAACTCACAACAAGACATCCATGAGGTAGGGTGCCTTCTTGCAAGGCAAGGTGGGGCTTGCCTAAATGGCGATACATTCAATCATAAAGCACACAAAAGAAGGTAATGGATGCATCTACAAAAGAATAGGCACTTTCCTCCTCTAAGTGGCGGAAATTATCTAGAAGGGAAGCAATCTAAGGGTATACACTCCATTATAGATATGGTTTCTTCAAGTCACTAAGCCTAGGAGGATACCAACAAATCACCTCCAAGTTGTGTCAAGCTAGGGTACCTCCGTCCTCAATTGCTAAGTGCTTTTGTCAAGAATAGACTTCCTATGATGTTAGAAACACTGTAGGATAGCGGAATTCCCCTTCTTGCCTAGAAAAGAAGAAGGGTCGTCCCCTCTCTACCATGCACAAAAGTGGGATCAATGGAAAAAGGGATCAATATGCTTTTGAGTTTCATAATGGGAGTTTGCATTTGATTGTGTTTTTCCCCCCAATTTCTTGTGGCGTTTGACATTTTTTAGAACAATTTCTTTTGCCATTTCTTTGCTGTTTGACAATTTGATGCTTGACAATTTTCAACTTTTGCATTTTTTTGAACATTTTCAAAGTCACCCTAATTTGTAACGAGGGCGTTTATATTTGAAGCATAGGAGTTCTTATTTTTGTACTCCTCTTTTCTTTGATGCAAATTTGTGCAAACTTCTTGAGTTTCATTTTGGTACTTGAACTCAAATTGATAATTTTTGTGCCCATTCCCTTTTTGTTGATAAAATATGATAGAAGTGGAAGATGGTTACATGGTTTCAAGGGTCACCTTGGAATAAACGGTAGCCAAGGAGTCATCACATCACTAGGTACTCTTGACTAGGCCTTAGTCCATGGGTCAAAGGATACTAGCATGACACATCCTAGGGTGTTTCGGAAGTCTTATAATGTGCAAAGTCTCAAGAAGAAAAAGTATCTACAAGGGCCTTATATACACTTGTCAAGTTTCCCAAATAGATGTTTTCACAAAAATTTTCCTAAAATGCAACTATATGCCATGATGCAACTAACATATATTACAACCTAATGCAAATGCTTATATCAACTAGTATGCCAAATAAACTACATGCAACTCCTAAGATCACATTGGTTTGTACCGCATCAACCAAAATAAAGCCACATAGTCATTAACATAGAAAGGAAAAAGGAGATTCGGAAAGATCATACCATGCGGTCTTCATATTACTCATGCCTCAGATGTGGCGTAGTCGATGCAATGTGATAAGAGGACAAACAAACACAAGTATATGCACAATATACAATTCTATACTACAAAGGAATGAACATGTTTTTGGATTTTTAAATTTTTTCAAATTTTTATGGTTTTTGTTTTTGTGAAATAAAAGAACATATTTTTGTGTTTTTCGAAATTATTTTAATTTTTATCATTTTTGATTTTAAAGGTTAAGTTAGATTTTCCCATCCCCACACTAGTATGAGCATTGTCCTCAATCGCCAATACGATAGGAAATTATGCAATGCAATCTATATGAATATGCATGATTTCTAAACTAATATGCAAACTATATAACATATATATAAGTGAATGCAATCTAATCTATCCTATATGATGCATGCTTTCGATTGGTCGGAGAGCTAATTTGAATTAACTCGCATTCTTTGTGTGTGAACTTCCCCAAACTAAGTAAGACACTATTTCTAGTGTAAAAATAGGGGTAGTTCATGCACAAGGAAAGGATGCAATGCATGAGTCCTAATTGTCATTTTGGATTTTTTAATTGGGAAAAAAATGTGACACCTCAATGGAACCGAGGTGGGAGTCCTTTAAGTGGTGCTAGGACTCAAAACAAATACTCAAGATAAAGATTAAAAATATGATATAGATACAAAGCTAAAGGAGGTGTAGGAAACTCATAATAGAATGGGTTGAAGTCAAGTAATCAACCCCGCACTTGTGGTATCCTCCAAATAGCCTTGTCAACCCTCAATTGTCGCTCATTGCGACATCCTCATCACCGGAATCATTGCCATCATCGTCACTTTTATCATCAATTTCTTCATTATCTTCTTCATCATCCACCTCCATTGACCCGGAGGATTCACCACTTTCATCATCATCATTGGAACTTGAACTTTTCTCTTCTTCTGCTTGGCATGAATCACTACCTTCCCCGTCTTAAACAACAACAACCTCATTTCCATTAGCCACCCGGCTATCCATTTCGGCATCTTGAGAAGCACTTGGGAAGAATACCTCCTTATCCGCCCAACTCGGCAAAGGACATGAAGGATCAAGAAGTCCTTGCCTAGCTGGATGTAGTAGGGGTGGATATTGGGCTCGATAAGCATTCACCCGATCATCGTGAGCTTCTTTATGCATTTGTTGCATTAATTGGGTCAAATAGTCGTTGCCTACCACGACATTAGAGCCACTCGGTTTAAATTCTTGGTAGGCAAAGGGATATAGTGGATTCACAATGGTGGAGGAGTTCCTTGGAGACGGGCAATAGGTAGTTTGGTCTACGGACGAAGATACGGCAAATATTGCTAGGCAAGACAAAGGACTTAGCTTCTTTGATGAGCCACTCATATTTGTTGGCAAGATTGTCATTTTTGACCCAATGGAATTTGTTGATCATAGTGCTCATATCAAGGAGGTTGCTCTCTTTAACCGGTTTGTAGGTGTTATCTTTGTTGAAATTCGGGTTAAAGTGCTTAGCTACCCTCGTTACCAAGCCTCCGTTTAAAATGAAGGCCGCTCCATCTTTCCCATTATCAATCTCAAGCCACCGATCAAGCAATAGTTGAATAATGTTGTACTTTTTGGTGAACTTCCCATTGATATTCATGAAGGACTCAAGGTAGACAAAATCAAGTTCGATGAAGTGGTTAGTGCCTTTTCTAGCAATCAAGGTATTGCCCACAAATGTGTGCCATACTCTTATGCCCGGATGGCGAACATATAAAGCATGACATGTTGGGGTTGGTGTCCTTAACAGTTAGTGCAAGGACTTATAAACCTCTAAAAGGATCAAAGGGCATACTTTGGTATTATTATCAGTTGATCCACGTTTATCAATAACGGTTGGCTTGCTAGATAAGTTTGACGTTATTGTCATACAGATGGCGGTGATCAACTGGTCCCTAAAAGTCACACCTATAGGATACGTTCGAGAGATGTGACGGTATGAAAATACTGTCATATAGATGCCAAAAATTGACTAACCAGTTAGTCCAAGTTATTTGACTAGTAATTAGTCAAATGTGTGATGTTGAGATATTATATTTAATACGGATTAAATATCATGGGTAAGGCGAATTAACCAGTTAATTCGTAAAATTAAATATACGTGATTTATATTTAATTAAATGTATATTAAAAATAATTATACAATATTTGTTTCGTCGGACACGTATTAATAATTGACTAACCCGTATTATTAGCTGATGCCTTAATTTCCGATAACCGATAACAGTTTATAATATAAACCCGTCATATACATTTTAGCATTTGGTGAACTGGACCTCGAGCTAAAATTAAGAGGAAGTGGAAGCCCACTTCCCCATGCTTGCACTCGGTCCGGCCGAACCAAACAAAAGGAGAGACTCCCTCTCCTTTTGACCGAGACAATTTCATTTGCAGAAAAACTAGGGTTTTGAAGAGTATTCTCCTCTGAAAAACCCGAGATCTCTCATCTCGACAAAACTCACATCAGTTCTCCCTATATTGCAAGGCAATCGGAGAACACTGTTCTAGCACAAGGGCATATCTCGGACAAAGTCTTGGGTGCAACGATTAGGAGGAAATCGCTTTGATTTGTTCTTTACGCCGCAATTTAAAGGACCCGAGGTTATTTCTATACATTAATCATTTCATTGTGTTTATCGTTTTATGACTATAAATTGCATGTTTAAATTTACGTTATAGTCCTGCAATTAAAGGGTAGTATACGGATATTAACCCACAAGTGGTATCAGAGTGAGGCCACGTAAATTTTTATATGTGTTTTTCATCAAACGATTGTTGAAACGATGAATTTTGGTTAAAATTTTATCTCGGCAGCCATTTGTTTTACTCGGCAGAAATTTTTTTTATTTGCTGCGTTTTTTGGTTGCATTGGGAACCGTGTCTTGTTTACACGGTTGCTCTTGTTGTTGTTTTGTCTCGAAAACCAAACCGTGCCATGTTTTACAATTACTGTTTTGTTTCAAATTTCATGTTGTTTTTACATGTTGTTATTTTATACAGAGATTATAGCAACATGTCAAGTTTTTGTCAATTGTTAAATTTGTTTTGATGCGTTTTTGATCAAAATTACAATTGATTTTGTCTCGACAAACTGTTTTCACGAGGGTTTTGAAGTTTCAGCCACTTAAGCATTCGATCGAGCGTATTTCTACTCGATCGAGTCTTCATTTGTCTTGTTTTTGATCGATCGAGTCCTGTTGTACTCGATCGACCTGTTTCAAAAACCTTTTGCTCGATCGAGTCCCCTGTTGTACTCGATCGACCCCTTTCTAAACCCTACCGCTCGATCGAGTTGTCCTCGTACTCGATCGAGTAGTTTTCTTGATATAGGTACTCGATCGACCACCGTTTAGTCGATCGAGCACCTCTGATTAGCATACCTCTCGATCGACTTGCGATTCGATCGATCGAGCCCTCCGTCCCTCGATCGAGCACTTATGTCCCTGGATCGAGGGATTTAAATCTTTAATGACTTTGAAAATTTGTTTCTTTTGATTTAAATTTTCTTATGGCTTCAATATGTACTTTATACGGATATAGTACACTCGCTTAATAGTGAATCGATTCACTCACGTACCATATAGTTGTTTTAAAGCGTCTTTAAAATGACGGATTATAATGGATTAAAATTAAATGATAGAAGCGGTTTTATCACATGAATTTTAATCATTAAAAGGTGGTTTGGATAAATTTAACATAATTACGGAATTATGTCACGAATGAATTTGTTTTTAGTTGATGCATTTTTATTTATCGTTAATTTATGAATGCCGTGAATGCCTTTTAATTACGTATTTAATTTTACAAGCGGTTGTAACTTAGTGTGGCCTTAGTAGAACGTGTTACCGTAATGATGGAACACGGTCTTGGTTGTATTTTGAGATCTTGTATCTCCGTTTTGGTTTTTTTCACTTGTAATTACAGTTTTAATTAGAATGTAAATAGGTTTATATTTTGTAATTTTAATTGTAATTTTTGAGAAGACCAAAGATGGAGACCGAATGCTCACTCCCGCTACTTGGATCAAGATGGAACATCAAGACAAGCTTTTCGGGTCCAACGGTGGATTCCAAAGTTGTATTATGTTCTTTTACTAGGATAGGCCACACTAGGAAATTTTTATTTACGTATTGCATTACTTTATTTATTTATTGTTACGATAATTTGCATCATTTTCCGCCTAAAAACCAAACCACCTAATTATTGCATGAAAACTGACACATATAGAGGTCACGAGTTAGTTTTCATTGACATTCTCATGTCACACGTTTTAAGCCATCATCCAAATAAATTCATTCACGACCGACGCTAGTTATTCGTTCACTTAAAATGAATTATAATTTTGTTGATGGGATCTTCCTCGTATAAACCAAAATTGAGAACGGTCTTTATAGGTCAAACTCCAATGAGTCCCTTCTTCGTCGGTAGGCATACTATGACCCCTTCTACGTCGGGTAAGTTGGAACTGATTGACCTATTTTATCTCAACACTATGGTCACTAAATACGATCCTGTGACTATGGTGGACTATAGATAGGATTTCTTTGAAATCTATCGACCAAGAGTTCTTAGGAAGAATTAGCTAAACAGTTGGCTTATCAATTTACGAAATTGAGTCTTGGGATCACTTGTATCATTCTTGAGGGAGATCAATTATGCAAGTGCGAGAGTCTACATGTTTAAAATGAATTTTAAAATAGACTTAAATCACCTCGATGAGTTGCTTATTTCGTTTTGTTTTTCTTTCTTTTTCGAGTGTAGATCACGTTTTAAATCGCTAAACAACAAATGGTGGTTCAAGTGATAACCCAATGCCAAGTGCCACATTGGACCGTGAGTCCTGGCTTAGGATCTTCATGAGTCGGATGAATCGTCTACTCGATCGAAGAATGACGGATCCAACTTCGCGGATCGGGAGGCAAAGCATTACGGAATCTGCGCTGGCGACGGAAAGCTCAAATATCTCGCTTGAGCCCATGCCGTTAAACCCAGGCCCCACGGCTGGAATAAACGAGATCGACAAGTATAACGATTTCGCTTTAGAAGCGGGTGCGGTAAAGAACGTACTTATTTTTGCAATGGAACCCAATTTGCATAAACGCTTCATAGCCCAAGGTGCAAACAAGATTTTCACCACGCTCACTAAGGAATTCTCGAAAGCACCGAGAATCGTGACCTATGAGCATACCACTCGCTTCTTTGATGCGAGACTCGAGAAGGGCCAACCGGTTAGCCCACACATTCTCAGCATGATTGAGAATGTCGAGAAGTCGGAGACCTTTAAGCGTAACATCAGCGAGAATATTGTTATCGACCGTATTCTTCACTCACTCCACGATGGTTATTCGCAATTCAGAGCGAATTACTATATGAATGATTTGAAGAAAACTCCCCATGAATTGCACTCCCTTCTCGCATGCACCGAGAAGGACATGAAGTTCAGTGGGAGTTCGAAACAGGATGTCCTCGTTGTGTCAAACAAAGGGAAAGGTAAGGGCAAAGCTCCGGCAAACCTAACAAAGAGGTAAGGCGAAGTTCAAGAAGTCGGGTTCGGGGAAGAGTGGTCTGGTGAGGCGAGTAACTCATCGAGGCATGACAAAGAGCAAGAGTGAAAACATGGAATGCCACCATTGCCACAAGATTGGGCATTGGAGACGCACATGTCCTGTTTATCATGAGGACTTAAAGGCAGGTCGTGTTAAACCTGTTGGTATGTCTTCTCTCTCTTCTACTTTTATTCATATGATTGAGATTAACCACGCAAGTTACGGAACTTGGGTACTTGATACTGGTTGTGGTTCTCATCGGTGTAATCATGTGCGGGGGCTCGAAACATCGAACCCCTCGTAAAGGGTGAGGTGGACTGCGTGTCGGGAATGGAGCAAGAGTAGCTGCCATCTCCAAGGGGACATATGTGATCCAGCTTCCAAGCGGATTTGAGTTGTCATTATATGACTGCTATTATGTACCTAGTCTTTCCAAAAACATTATTTCAGTTTCTGCGCTTGATAAACTTGGTTTTTCATTTGTAATAGAAAACAATGCTTGCATTTTCTCATTACACGATATGATTTCTGACAAGGCGTTTCCATGAACGGAATTTATGTTTTAGATCGACCACGGAAATATTACACGTAATGAATAAAAAGTTAAAGGTTGGTGACAAAGATCAAACGTATCTATGGTAATCGCCGTATGGGACACATTAATGAGAAACGCGTAAAAAAAGCTCATCAAACATGGAGCTATCTCGGCCTTTGATTTTCAATCATTTGGCACGTGTGAATCATGTCTCATCGGTAAAATGACTCGGATTTCCTTCAAAGGTGTTGGAATGCGCGATGCTGACCTATTAGGGCTCATACACACGGATGTATGTGGTCCTATGTCAATCACCGCACGAGAAGGCTATAGGTATTTCATCACTTTCACGGACGATTTGAGTAGATATGGTTATGTCTACTTAATGAAGCACAAAAGTGAATCCTTTGAGAAATTCAAGGAATACCAAAATAGGGTACAGAACCTATTAGGTAGAAAGATTAAAACACTACGTTCGGATCGTGGTGGCGAGTATCTTTCTCACGAGTTTGATCAACACCTAAAAGGATCGTGGGATTGCCTACGATTAACTCCACCTGGAACACCTCGGTTGAATGGTGTGTCCGAACGGAGAAATCGAACACTACTTGATATGGTTCGATCCATGATGAGTCACACGGTTTTACCTGATTCATTATGGGGTTATGCTCTTTTGTCAGCCGCTCTAATACTTAACCGAAGTCCGTCTAAAGCTGTTGACAAGACTCCATATGAACTATGGAAGGGAACGGTCCCTAACTTGTCCTTTATACGGGTTTGGGGCTGCGAGGCTTATGTCAAGTGGAGACACGAGGATAAGCTCGGCCCGCGATCGGTCAAGACATACTTTATAGGTTATCCTAAAGGAACACGTGGTCATTACTTCTATTCGCCAACCGAACAACGCGTTTTTGTTGCGGCGGTCGACATTCTTGGAGAAGGAATTTCTTGAGAATGCAAAGAGTGATAGAACCTTCGACCTGTCGGAGATTCCAGAACCAAACACCGAGCAACCATTAGAGGAACCTGTTCCTTCAATCCCGGCTGCGGTGAATATTCCTGAGGAACCTAGGAGGTCGGGAAGAGTCTCTATTCCTCCGGACAGATACATTGGTATGGTCGAGGAACATGACATAGATGACGTTCTACTCTTAACGAGTAGTGAACCCGCAACCTATAAAGGTGCCATGACAAGTTCTGACTCAAAGCTATGGCTTGAGGCCATGCAATCCGAGATGGACTCCATGTATGAGAACAACGTGTGGGATCTTGTTGACTTACCTGCTAAGGTTCGTCCCCTTCAATGCAAATGGCTTTACAAGATAAAGCATTCTGTGGAAGGTCGGCAAGATATCTACAAAGCACGACTAGTTGCTAAAGGTTTCACCCAAGTGCCAGGCTTGCACTACGATGAGATTTTTGCACCCGTAGTCATGCTGCGTTCCATTCGGATTATCTTAGCGA
The DNA here is from genome assembly GCF_048544455.1 of Silene latifolia. Lineage (NCBI taxonomy): Eukaryota > Viridiplantae > Streptophyta > Magnoliopsida > Caryophyllales > Caryophyllaceae > Silene > Silene latifolia. The sequence goes on along the minus strand of NC_133534.1, from coordinate 139,177,309 downwards.
TCGCCGCTTTTCATGACTATGAAATTTGGCAAATGGACGTAAAAACCGCCTTCTTAAACGGCTTTTTGGAGGAAGAGTTGTACATGGTACAACCCGAAGGTTTTATCGATCCAAAGACATCCTAAGAAAGTGTGCAAGCTTAAGCGTTCCATTTATGGACTTAAGCAAGCATCAAGGAGTTGGAATCATCGCTTCGACCAAGTGATAAAAGACAATGGATTTACTCGATCGGTCGAGGAACCATGTCTATATATCAAGTCGAGTGGGAGCAAGATTGTCTTCCTAATATTGTATGTTGACGACATACTCCTGATTGGGAATGACATACCTCTCTTAACTTCGGTGAAAGTATGGTTGAAGAACCATTTCCAGATGAAAGATCTGGGAGAGGCACAAAGAATTCTAGGCATCCGTATCTATCGAGATAGATCACGACGGATGTTATCTCTCGATCAGAGTCTTACATAGACAAAGTCCTAGAGAGATTCAAAGCATGACTAACTCCAAGAAGGGGTTTCTTCCTATGGCTCCGGGGGTGCATTTGAGCAAGTCTCAGGCACCGGAGACACCGGAAGAGAAAGAGCGCATGACACGGATTCCTTATGCTTCGGCTATAGGATCAATCATGTATGCCATGATATGCACACGTCCGTACGTGGCATATGCATTGAGTATGACAAGTCGATTCCAACAAAGAACCAGGTGAACCACATTGGTTGGTGTCAAGAACATTCTTAAGTACCTCCGGAGGACTAAAGATTGGGCATTGACTTATGGAGGCGAACAAAAGCTATGCGCAACCGGATTCTGTGCAGATGCTAGCTTCCAAACGGATCGAGATGACTCGAAATCTCGGTCTGGATTCGTTTTTACTCTTAATGGCGCTGCAGTCACCTGGAAGAGTTCGAAACAAAACATTGAGATTCTACGACCGAGTCCGAGTACTATGCCGCGTACGAAGCTACAAAGGAAGCGATATGGATGCGTCAATTCTTACATGGGCTCTCTGTAGTGCCTAGTTCGAATGACCCGATCACCATCTATTGCGACAATAGTGGTGCCATCTTCCAAGCTAAGGAGCCAAAGTCTAGTAACAAGTCTAGACATGTACAACGGAAAGCTCATCTAATCCGGGATTACGTGGAGCAAAAGAAAGTAGTGATAGAAAAGATTGCTACTGATGATAACATAGCAGATCCTCTCACTAAAGCATTACGACAAGATAAGCATGAAGGGCACGTTAATTCCATGGGAATTAAACGTGTTCCTAAGTTGTAGTACTCTTTTATGGATTAGATTCATTCGCTTTTGTACTCTATACAACATCATCGTTTTGATATTTTATATATTTTGTTTTTCATGTGGAATTGTACGACAATTTTGAACACCACAAAGTGAACTGAACAAACATCATATCTTGTTAGTCCTTAATTGCCCACATGAGCCGATAACTCGGCAATTATTACGTGACGTTGGTTGATGGTGGGTTCAACGAGCCATAAGTCAACCGGTTGACTGACCAATCACAGAGGCGATTTATACGGATATTTCGTAGGACACAATTGTGACATCGACGTGGAGTCCTAAATGTTTTACAACATTCGTTGCCCGGTCGTGGATAGGACTTCCATGGTGATCCTAAGAGTCGATCTCGTTGACCATCGTTGTCTCTTGAGACTACGGCAGATTTTGGGTGACTTTGGTTTCTTTCTCACGGTCATCCGTAACAGGGGGCCAAGTAGATTTTTTTTCGGGTCATTTCATGTGTGCTTAGATCGGAAGGAGTCGAGTTGAAGGAAATATTCAGCCTTTATCGGGTACTCGATATTTCTCAGGGCCACTCGAGGAGTCAGAATCGAATGCATGGCCATGCTCGGATACGGATTCGTTTTATCGTTAAGTTACTCTCTAGTCGGGGAAACCACTCTAGATACAGATCGATTGTAAAATACGACCTTTGTGGATCCAGATCTGCAAATTGTTTTACATTGAGTGGGAGAAATTTTTAAATGAATATGAGAATCGGTTATCGCACGTACACTTGTACGGACAAGTGGGAGTTTGTTGGAGCTTGTGTCCTCCAGTTAGTGCGGATAACGTCATTGCACACACACTTGTACGGACAAGTGGGAGCTTGTTGGGGTTGGTGTCCTTACTTGATTAGTGCAAGGACTTATAAACCTCTAAAAGGATCAAAGGGCATACTTTGGTATTATTATCAGTTGATCCACGTTTATCAATAACGGTTGGCTTGCTAGATAAGTTTGACGTTATTGTCATACAGATGGCGGTGATCAACTGGTCCCTAAAAGTCACACCTATAGGATACGTTCGAGAGATGTGACGGTATGAAAATACTGTCATATAGATGCCAAAAATTGACTAACCAGTTAGTCCAAGTTATTTGACTAGTAATTAGTCAAATGTGTGATGTTGAGATATTATATTTAATACGGATTAAATATCATGGGCTAAGGCGAATTAACTGATTAATTCGTAAAATTAAATATACGTGATTTATATTTAATTAAATGTATATTAAAAATAATTATACAAATCGTTTGTTTCGTCGGACACGTATTAATAATTTGACTAACCCGTATTATTAGCCGATGCCTTAATTTCCGATAACCGATAACAGTTTATAATATAAACCCGTCATATACATTTTAGCATTTGGTGAACTGGACCTCGAGCTAAAATTAAGAGGAAGTGGAAGCCCACTTCCCCATGCTTGCACTCGGTCCGGCCGAACCAAACAAAAGGAGAGACTCCCTCTCCTTTTGACCGAGACAATTTCATTTGCAGAAAAACTAGGGTTTTGAAGAGTATTCTCCTCTGAAAAACCCGAGATCTCTCATCTCGACAAAACTCACATCAGTTCTCCCTATATTGCAAGGCAATCGGAGAACACTGTTCTAGCACAAGGGCATATCTCGGACAAAGTCTTGGGTGCAACGATTAGGAGGAAATCGCTTTGATTTGTTCTTTACGCCGCAATTTAAAGGACCCGAGGTTATTTCTATACATTAATCATTTCATTGTGTTTATCGTTTTATGACTATAAATTGCATGTTTAAATTTACGTTATAGTCCTGCAATTAAAGGGTAGTATACGGATATTAACCCACATGACACTCCCGAAAAGAATCAAATTTTCGACCGGTAATAGCTTTCCAAAGGGGTGCGGCATCATACTTCAAAGGCTTTTTCTCAAAATGATCATATTGCAATAGACCAAACACTTTACCAAAATCGGTCTTAGACATTTTTCTACTCTTGTTCTCAAGACGGAATTCAACATAATTTCGAGTCTCTATCTTATACACCCTTAAGGAGCTTATGAACTCCATCGTGAATGAAGGGTAAGTCAATTCATCCATTTCAAAGAGGGTTAACAACCTCATGGACTCGAAAAATGTTCTAGTTCGCTCAAGCACACCTAATTTTCTCAAGACATCTTGACAAATAAACTTGGTAGACACAATAGTCTTTTTAGCAAGGGATAAAAATGCAATCCTATGCTCATTGGTTAAGAAAGTTACCTCCGAAAAATTTGACAGTTGTTCTACAACCGGAGTAGATGTGGCAGCTTCCTCAATAGGATTAGTAGTTACTTGGACTTCCTCCCTTGGTTGGATTACTACCAAAGCCTTACATGCAAGAAGAGCTTGTTGTCTCTTTGATAAATTTGTTGTTTTGGGTGCCTTGGTTCCACCTTTGGTCCTTGCCATTGTATTCTCCTTCTCAAATTGGTATCAACAAACCAAGATTTTGCTTGAATATTCCTTGCTTCTTTAAACTTCAACCAATTCCTCAATCAATTTAGGATTTTCGAATTTTTGCCCAAACCCTATAAAATTGATTCAATTTGTGAGGAATTTGATGTTTAGATGGTCTTTTATTGATAAAGGAGTGATTTAATCTTGTTTTGAGAAAGTTTTATTTGGATTGTGGTGAATTTTGTTGAGAAATTGATGTTTTTGAATGGGTTGATTGAGGGTTTAAGTGGGAGAAAATGTATGTGCTTGTGTTTTTGAAAGATAGAAATGAATTGGGAAGGAAGGGATTGTCCCGTGTTTTGCTTAAGTATAGGCTTGGGACGCTCGAATTCTCGTCGGCTCGCGCGGAATGTCTTACAGGACGTCCTGAACTAACAAACCAGTGCCAGGACGCGCGAATTTGATTCAGCTCGAGCGGATTTCTGCTAGGACGCTCGGATTTTTCCTGAGACGTGCAGATTTCCTTACAGGAAAATTTTATAAATTTGGAACTTCCCAGGACGCGCGGCTTCGATAGTGGGACGAGCGTCCTGATGCTGATCTGCGCGGATTTTCTTACAGGACGTTTTCTTCAATTTAAACTTTCCCAGCTCCCACGTCCTAAGGCCAGGGCGCGCGGATTATGACTGGGGACACTCGGATCCACTTCAGCTCCCACGAGCTCAGGTCTGCTAGTGGGGATTCCTTTTCCCATGTCATTCTTTCTTCCTTTCCTTTGTTAAATGTTGTGGGTTGCACTACAAAGGCTCGGTTAGCCTAGGCATTTTCCATCCCCACACTTGATCAAACACTACACATTAAAACACGTTAAAATACCTCCCTCACTTGCTCTCATGTCAAAAATCTTGATCAAAGCACAAAAATGTAAATCCAAAAATGACAAAGATGCAATAAAGGAAATAAAATGCGAGTTAAGGGGTTAGAATATTTACAAATGGTAGTTTAGGGAGGACTCCACTAAACTCTCATTCTTCTTGATATGTCAAGGGGGCAAAACCAAGGTGTTATTGATGTTGCTCAACACCTTGTAGAAGTAGTCGAAGGCTTGCTCATTTTCGTGATAAAGATATTGCATAGATTTTTGTGCATTGTTTTCTTCATTGTTGTATTCTAAGTCAAAGTGATGACAAGGATCAACAAGCCTTGGTCTAAGGTCATAGCATTTCCAATATAAGGATTGACCAATCCTTCAAATTCATCGTCCCATAGTCCGCAAACTTCACTAGCTTGTTCCCCAATAATGTCATGAGTTGACAAGAGCAACTCTTCTTTCTTATTGTCATGGCCAATGAGGCCTTCTTCATTACTTGTCATGATGGGTGAGCTATTCAAGCTCTCATTGTTGTTGAAAATTCCTTGCTCTCCGAATAGAGCTACTTGAAGGTCATCCACCTTCTCCTTCCATATGGTTGATGTTTCTTTACCCATGGCTTGATCTTTGCATAGAGATTCTAACTTCTTCCTATCACTTTTTCGGCTATAGTGATCGACCATGAAGCATGGATCATGTAGTCGGGGAGCTCTCATTGTTTTGCAAGATTGAAAGTAATTGTCTCATCCCCTACTTCAAGTGTGAGCTCTCCATGTTTCACATTGATTACCGCTCCCGTGATATGCAAGAAAGGTCTTCCTAAGATGATAGGAATGTTGGAATCCTCCTCCATGTCTACAATGACAAAGTCTACCGAGATGAAGAATTTGCCAATTCTCACGGGCACATCCTCCCATACCCCTAAAGGTATCTTTGTTGATCGATCCGCCATTTGAAGAGTGATGTTGGTGCATTTGAGCTCTCCTATTCCTAGCCTCTTACATACCGAGTATGGCATGACACTTATACTTGCTCCAAGATCACATAATGCTTTGTTGATTGTAGTGTCGCCAATGGTACATGGGATAGAAAAACTTCCCGGATCTTTCATCTTTGGAAGGGAACTCCCTTAAAGAATAGCACTACTCACTTTGGTAAAGGCAATAGTCTCCAACTTTCGGATGGATTTATTCTTGGTAAGAATATCTTTCATGTACTTTGCATAAGCCGGAACATGATTGTTCAATTCCGTGAATGGGATTGAGACTTCTAAGTTCTTCACAATTTCCATGAACTTTTCAAGTTGCTCATCAAGCTTAGGCTTAGCTTGGCGACTTGGGAATGGAAGTCTAATCACAATAGGCTCCTTTTCCTTAGCCTTCTCTTCATTCTTCTTCTTTGAAAGTTCGTTAGAAGTAGGATCTAACTCCTTAGAGTTCTCCACAACTCCTTGCTTGCCACTAGCATGCACAATATCTTCATCAATTGGCCTCTTCGGCCCCTCATATCTTGTACCACTCCTCAAATGGATAGCACTAACTGTCTTATGTCTTGTGGGCGGGTTACCTTGAGGAGGTAATTGCCCATTTTGTCTTTGGGAGCTAGAAGATACTAATTGGGTCATTTGAGTCTCTAACATTTTGGTGTGGGCAAGAATGTTGTTGATGGTGATTTCCTTAGCTTGGCTATCTTTTGCATTTGGGTGAAGAATTCTTAATGGTTCTTTTGCATTTGGAGGAACGCTTTTTGAACATCAAAGCTTTGGTCATTTGATTGGTTGTAGGAAGGTTGATTTTGATAACCTTGGCTTTGGTTGAAAAAGGGTCTTTGAGCTTGGTTCTCATTGGAGGTGGAGTGTATGTGGGTTGAGGGTTTTGAACATTTTGGCTCTTATATGAAAGATTTGGATGAAATTTGGTATTTTCATTATAGTAGTTGGAATAAGGGGTACCACTCTTGTATGCTTGGAAAGCATTTACTTGTTCATTTGTTCCCCTACATTCGCTTTGATCATGTCCCAAGGTTCCACAACTTTCACATACTCCATTTGGGATTGAGGATGATGCCACCATAGCATTAACATGTTGTTTGGGTGATTTGGAAGCTTCATCAAGCTTATCCATGGCCTTCTCAAACTTCAAATTGATGGTGTCGATATGAGCACTTAGTTGATCACCCAATTGAGTGATGGAATCTACCTCATGCTTTCCTCCTCTAGTGGCCTTTCGAGGCCTACTATATTCGGAATTGTGAACCGTCATCTCTTCGATTTTGGCCCATGTTTGATTGTCATTAACTTCGGTAAACCTCCCATTGGATCCCATATTAAGAACATTGTGTGAGTCTTCATATAAGCCGTTCCAAAATTGTTGCACAAGGAACCACTCACTAAGTCCATGGTGTGGACAAGAATGACAAGTGTCCTTAAATCTCTCCCATGCTTCATATAATGATTCCTCATCCCTTTGCTTGAACCCGGTGATTTGGGCTCTCAACATATTAGTATTCTCCGGAGGATAGAATTTCTTGTAGAAGGTAAGTGCTAGCTTCTTCCATGAGTCAATACCAATGGTGGCCTTGTCTAGGCTCTTCAACCTTTGCTTTTCGGTACCGATCAAGGAAAAAGAAAATACCCATCGGATTTGGTCTTGAGTAACTCTGGTTTGAGAAATTGTATCACAATAATCACAAAAAGTCTCTATATGTAAGTGATGATCTTCACTAGGCATCCCCTCAAATTGACTTCTCTCAAATAATTGTATGAATGCGGATTTGGCAATGAAATTACCGGTTAAATATGGTGGTGTAGGAGTACCGTTTGGTAGGTTCTCCCCGGTTGGTACGGAATGTGATGAAAATTTAGGCATTATGGGTTGATTTTGTGGTTGGTTTTGAATTGGGCTATCCTCTCTTTCTCTTGCAAAATGGTTGACAAACTCAATGTTATTTGGTTGAATGTCCACAATCTCACCAATACTTACAACTCTTGAAGTACCTCTAGCAACTCTTCTATTGTTAGTTAAGGTCCTTTCAATCTCGAAATCAATAGGTAATAAATTACCTTGTGATCTCCTAGTCATGCAAAATATCAAACAATTAGAAAACAATTAGAACAACCTTAAGGAGATTGACTTCCCCAAGGTAAAGAAAGACACAACTAAAAACAATTAACGAAAATCAAATCAATTGAAGACCGACCCCGTCAACGGCGCCATTTCTAGCATAGGTTTATACTCGTCGTCAAAAGCTACGAACCAAAACAATATTTATAACTTCACAAACTACTCTTAGTAAAGAGGTAAGTAAAGGTCAGATCCAAGGGACGGGTATTGATTTAGGATTTCAATTTCAAGTAGCTATGTCTTAGAGTGTCACAAATTATGGGTTGAGATGAGATGTAATCTAAACTAATCAACAAGATGAATGTAAATTAATGAAAGCAAAGTAAAGCAATTAAAGGGGTTTGTAAACAATTGATTAAAAGCACTAGGGTGTCATGGGTTCATAGGGGATTCATGGAAATAGATCATACAAACATGTTCTCAATTAGAAGCAAGCACTTATTGTTGTAATGGGACCGCGTTAGTGTATATCTTACAATCCCTAGGAAGATTTGGGTCCCGGAGCCGAGTCGTCTAGACTATACAACACCTACAAGTCGACTTAGTCTCCTCCTATTCAACTCTATACATGGTCTAATGGGGCTCGAGTTGGTTTATGTCTTACAAGCCTCATTGAAAAGATAAGAAATGGGTAAAAAATGTAAGGATTCATAGGCTCGTATTTCATCAAACATAACATGTGCATAAGTTGAAACCACAACAAGCAAGCAAATTAATTATGAAAACATATTAGATTAAGCATAGATCAATCCCCATGTTTGTTTCCCCTAATTCCCCATTAACCCTAGCTAAAGGACTACACACTCATGATCAAGTTTAGCATGCTAATAAGGTTGTCAATCATACTAACAAAGCAAAACATGATGAATAAATGATGTGATTAACAATAATTAAAGAAGGGTAAAAGATATTATACCTATTTGAGATGATCCAAATAATAAAGCAAAGAATAATAGAAATAATCTTGATGATTGATGGAAGCTTATCAATCCTCCAATAAACCCCAATAATCTTCTAATTACCCAACTAAACTAAGAACAATTGAGAGAATTAAGGAAAGATTAAGATGTGATTAATATTGAGAAGTGTATTACAACTTTGATTAAGACTAAATTAAGAGAAGGATTATGATAAGATTAAGATGATATTAAGAGTTGATGATAATCTAGGTAGTACAATGGGGTATTATACTAAAATTAATTACAAGGATTAGGGTTACTAAGGGCTTAAATGACGATTAAGACCATAAGAAAAACATAACAATCTTGCTAATCCCGAGGGACATGCGTGGATCGTACTGCAACTCCCACCGGGATCCGCTCGTCCTCTACTGAAGCATGGTTGGTCCTGTAAGAAAATCCGCTCGGATTGTCTAGGAGACGCTCATATCCTGCCTCTGGGATGCTCGTCCTGAGCTCAAGCCGCTCGGATTGTGGCGCAGGGTTCTCCTCTTGTTTGGCTCCTTAATAATCCGTGGGGATCGTGTTGGGGATGCAAGGATCTTTTCATCATTGCCCATTTCACTTTATTTATTTGCTTAGGCTTCTAGTGTCGGTCTCCTCTTTGATGCTTGGTCATTAGATGCGATCCATTTAGCTCCATTTCGCTCCATAATTGCAAGGTTAGAGATCCTCTCCTACCAAGGACACAAAACCTCAAAGAATATGCAAAACAGGAAACTAAAGATAAGAAATGACCCTAATATATCCTAGAAAGCATGGGAACGAGGTTAATTCGGGGACTAAATGTGCTCAAATATGAGTCACATCATTATACATCAGTACCTTTAATAGTTTTGGTTGTAAACAGTTTTGGTTAACTTTAGTTGTATCTTGTTTAAACAAATGTATCTTTTAATAAACGTTCTTGGATGGTCTATTTGATATACTTTACCTCGGGCAACCGAGATGGTAGAATCTTCATATCCTAGGGTGGTGTTGGTAAGGCACCTTGGTATATGGTGGTGTTACAAAGTGGTATTAGAGACGGGTTTTGGAACCTAAAACCAATGAACCAAATGAACATATGGAGTCTAATTAAAATGAACCCGGGGAGGAGTTGTTTGGAGCTATCGCAAAGGCTTGAGACGTCCCGAAGTCGCATTTAGGACCTTAAAATTTCGATCCGGTCACTACGGGGATGTCTTGGGATTTGTTACGTGTAATACGTTGTTCTTGCATGATAGAGTGTATGTGATTGTTGGCTTGAAAAGTTTACATGATATGGAAAGGATGAGGGAACTGATGTGATATGGCATAAAGGTGAACATGACTTATAGCATGCATGAATATTGTATGTTGTGTTTGATTTACATGTAGGTATATGATAAGAGCTCATCTAGTATACTGGTTTTAGAGGTATTGAGTTGTTATTGTCTGCATTGTTGTTGTTTAAGTTGTTTTGTTAAGAAAAAATTATTTGTATGAAGACCGTTTATGGAAGGGCTGTTTTGAAACTACCATAAGTCGAGTTATAGAAATGATATTGCTATGATTGCAATTTGAGGTGATAGCTTGTCTTCTTACGATTCTAACGATAGGTCACACGCCCAAAACGACCAAGTAACGAGTGAGATATGACTATTTTACGAAACTCGGCCGAGTACTTTCATATTCGGCCGAGTAACCCGTATTCGGCCGAGTAATCTTTCTGTGACAAATTGGGTTAGCTTATGGAGTCGAGAACTCGGCCGAGTGGTATAGTTACTCGACCGAGTGTCCTATACTCGACCAAGTACGTCATGTACTCGACCGAGTACCTCTTAGGGTGGTCATTTTGAGTCGGCGGCTATGTTCATACATTTGTTTTGAGTCGTAGGTTATGTGCACACGTATGTTTTGGGTCTTAAAGCATTCTTTTACATATGTGACGGTCTTGATACGTAAGTTACCAGATACTATGATGTGGAGTATACCAGCTTATGAAGGATATGTGTTTGGTAGGGAGGCCATAGGTACACGTGATTGTGATGGGTAGTGGAAAGAATAAACGAAGTTGACGAGCTATTGAAATAAGGATCACATTCTGTGAGCTATGGTGAGTGAATTAGTCGTTGGCTTAAGTGGTGTAGTGATGACGGTATATGGTCGAGTGATGATGAGAGTGGTAATGTAAATTCGAGGAATGTGAGAACGAAAAGTTTGAAATGAGGGATGTGAAAATTATGGTAATTTGGGGGTATATAGTGATTTCTGGAGAGAATGATTACGACGATGTTGGGTGAGGAGATGCGTAATGGAAAGTTGTAAAAAAAAAAAAAGATTGGTGTCTAGTGAGCTTAGATCGAGGGATGCCGCAATGAGGAATTGTATGTAGTAGTCGTTATGTAGATTTGTATTACTCGAAGGTGAGCCTAGTGTATAATCATTTGAGAGGTCCCGGGATGAAGTGAATCTTGATTTTCTAGAATTATTAAAAGAAGATGTAATCAATTAAGGAGAAATCATTGAGTGGGTCGATCTATCGGTGGGGAGTATGAGTGAGAAGTATGATGAGAGGAATTGTTTATAAGAAATGAATGAAAAATAATGACATAGGCTAATAGAACTTGATTTTTGGAATTAATGGGAAGAGAAGGATGATGATAAGTTGATTGAACGTTCATAAGAATTAGGGGACACGAAAGTCAGGAATCATGGAATTGTGTGATACTACCATGAGGGTGTGAGTTAAGGGAGTACATATAAATTCCAGGACGACTTGTTAGTCATGAGTTTTGAGGAATTAAAGGAGTAGGAAGTTGGTAGAGTATTTGCATGGTATGAGACTATGGTAGTGTGCTAGGTGATGATATAATTAAGGATAAAATTTGAATAGTTGTTGAGGTAAATTTTGTTGATGGATTTAATGTTCGTTATTTGGGATGATAACCAAGGAGAGGAAATGAATTGTTATATTTAGAGGTGATGGTAAGAGAGTAGTTACATGAAAGATGGTGGTGTCGTAGTGTTGTCACTAGTGGTTAAGGATGATGTTAAATAGGGAAGTTAGCCGTTCTAAAGAGGTTGATTTGGTGGAGGCCTGATTGGTATGTATGGTTGTGAGGGAGTAAAAGATGTGGATATAGGAGGTGTTTGCTAGTAGTTGGGTACTTATGACGATATAGTTACGTTTGCCGGGTAGTGATAATTGTGCGGATGGGAGGATATGTCATGAAGGGCATCTGAGTTAACTCGGGTGAGAGATATCCATTATCAAGTGGTAACTTATGTGATCAGGATTGGCTAGTTAGATTCGATTATGGGTCTATGATGTGTGTAAATATTTGTGTGAGGTTCTGACCTCACGAGTAGTGGTATGGTGTGATAGTTATAAGTCGTTATCTGAGTGTTCCGCGTCATATGTTGTGTACGGTAACCTAATAGGATGATATTGAAAAAGTGGTAATTTGGGTGATCTGGTATGGCTAGTTATACTTGTATGTGTATGTATGATATCTGTAAGTGATAGCGTGAGGTTCCGGCCTCATGAGTAATAGTATGGATGATATTCATAAGGTTATTATCTGTTTATTCCGTGTAATATGTTGCGTTGTGATCTAGTAACGTAGTTTTAAGGAAGTTTTTTGGTCAAGGAAGTGATACTAAGTCAGTGTTTATGGGATTGTATAAGTTGCGATGGCTATCGATGTGGTTGTTGTGCCTCGGGTGGCGATGCGGGCACGGTACTTCGTGTTGTGATACGAGTATTTTCGCGCTGCGGTGCAGCTGTTGGTGGCGGTGTTGCGATGCCGTCATCGGTGGTGGAGTAGGCGGGATACTGATGAGACGAACTTTTGAAAGTATATATCAGTTATATAGATTGTTGTTTTGTTTACTGCTGTTTCCTGTCAGTGTCGGACTCGGCATATAGATTGTTGTTTTGTTTATTATTGTTTCTTACCAGTTTCGGCTTGGGAGTGAGGGTAAAGTATGATATGGAAGAAAGTTGCGTATGTTCCCGTTGTTGTCATGGTATGTAACACCCCGGCCCAAACCTAGGGTCGGGAGCGGTTACTTATGATAGCTCACCAGGCTGTGTACATGGCCCATAGATCAACACGGGGCCTTTATAACGCATTTTGTCCTCACTCATACGCCTCTCGGAAAACTTCCCAGGAGGTCACTGTGGACATGGCCCAACTGCAAGCCCAGCCGATCTGTGGACATACAACGGTCTTTTGAAAGCCACAATCGGCGGCGTAAAAATGCTTTCGACCGGAGCGTTTTAGATCGGTCGGTTTCGTCTCGGTAAGGGTCTCGAAACGATAAGAGATGTTCGGAGTCGCCACCAAGCATTTGTGGGATGCTTGGAACCCGTTCGAAATCCACTTTATACCTCGGTCAAATCGAAGCACAAAGCAGCGTTTGACATAGGTACTAAAGATAAGGAAATCGTCCCTCTTTAGCATCCTATCTCTAGAATGACTCTCGTACGCCCTGGATAAGGTCGTCCACTATCCAAAGTTTCTGAGTAAGAGGTGAAGGTACGTATTGGGAAGCCCTTTAATCAGACACCCAATCCCGCCCGCGGTAGCGGCCTCTACTGATCGATCTTGGTTGGTTGAATGCAAAAGTTGATAAAACGGTTTAAATGCATGAATGCGCATCCAATAATTTAAACCTAACATGTGAGAGCTTTCTAGTCGGTTGATTTAATCCAAGTATCAAGTATAGGATGTCGAGTTGGATTAATGGTTGATTTGCATGCAAGACGAAAATTAAACATCCATTTACCGTATTAGGTTTATGGTGCATAACGTGATCCATTTGTCTTAGTAAAGCAGTTTGCAAACATGATTTTCGAATGAGCAAATAGTCATCTGATCCGTCCTATATCCGGGCTGACCGGAGTCGGGATCGTCCTAGACTAATGCTGGAAAGGGAACAGACCCTGTGCCAGGCGGCCATATGAGGCGCGAGCATGCCGGCGGTGTAAGGGGGCCTCCCCTGGTTTTGGAAATAAGAGAAAAGGGGCCTGTTTAGGTGCGGGTCAGTCAACGGTATATGACGTGTTCTGACCATTGAAAAACGTTTATAAAACGTATTGAAAATGGCTATTTGACCCGATTTGGTTTGAAAGGGTCGTTTAGACCGCATTTGTTGATTTGAGGAACAAGACTCGAATAATCATCATTATTTTGATGATATTCGGTGTCGGGTTCGACTTGACAAGCTTGACATGAATAGTTTTGAAAATAATTATGAACTAATTGTTTTAAGTTCATTTGAATATAATTAGTCAATACTCATCATCGTTCCCGGGTTAAAATCCGGCATGGTATGTAGAACCAAGGATGACTTTGTGTTGGTGACTAATATGCTTGTTTTGAAAATGTGAAGAAATGATGAAAGGCTTTAAAATACCTCCCAAAATGTAAAGAAATGAAATAAAAGGCTTTAAAATACCTTTTAAATGTTATTAACCAAATATTATCACCGAAACACGGATATAACCGTCATGGTATGAGGAACCAAGGGTGAAAAATGTTTTATGGTTAAAAAACAAATGAACTAAAATAAAAAAGGTTTGAAAATATTTGAAATGGTAAAAACCGATTAAAAATATGAAAATGAATTAAAGGGGAAAGACGAGAACAAACGGGGTTGTGATCTGACTTGGGCACCCCATTGAGGCGCGAGCCTATTTGCACAATAAGGGGCTTCTGCCTCAGGCCAAAACTCAGTTTTGGCTCGTTTATTCCATGTTTTGGATCGTGTTATGCATGTTTTAGCATGTTATAGTCATAAAACAAATGAAGACATGATAAAAGAAGGATTTTTACACCCTCATACTTACATGTTTGGTTATGGCGAGAAACCGACGTAAGTGTAACAACTCGTTTGGTCGGAAAAGACTCGGTTTAAAACCGTTTTGGCAAGTAAAAAGAGTGTTTTATTAGGATTAGTGACGGTGTAGTGGTCGAAGTGGTCGGTTAAGTGATTTAATGCACGATGACGGTACCAAACAATGTGTAAGGCTTGTATTTACGATCGGTAGGTCGTAAATACGCGTCGGATTGTGACTTAAGAAGTCGAGTCGAGAATTTTAAGGGAGAAAAGAGGGCGCGGACACTCGCGTAAGTTCTCAAATGGGGGCATTTGAGGGGTATTTATAGGAAAATGAGTGGTTGTGTGAGTTTTGAGCGACGTGGCCACCTGGGCTGCTCAAAGAGGCGCAAGCCACGTCGCGGGTATTCGAGTTGTCTTGTCGCTTTCACACAAGTGCAATCATGATTTGTTCTATCCTAGGATTTGTAGTCACATGTTTGGTACTTGACCATTCATGAATCCGGGAAATCTTAGTATAGAAGGCTTTGAATGTTTTGTTTTTGGTGGTTGACTCGGTTTGAGTCGTTGTTGGAGTCGGGATTTGAATTTTTGAGTCGGTTTTTGGTCCGGTGTCGGTTTTGACTCTAGTTAGTGTCATTGCGACCCCGTCGTCGTGCATTAAACACTCCAGGTACTTTTGAAAAGTTTTGAAATGTTTTATTTTCGAAATCGTTTTAAGTTTTCCGACGTAAAGTTCTACACAAACTGTCAATCAAACACCGCGATTCCAAAGCATGTTATAGTCCGATAATCATCAGGTGTTTGTTGGAGTCTCAGCAGATACTGGGTATCTACAGAGCCCCCACTTTGACTGAGGCTTGGACAGGGCGAAAGTCAAAGTAGATCACTAGAGCCCCCAGGTCAATCGAAGATTACTGTGGGGTAATATCCGTATAAAACCCTTAAAGTTTAGGACTATAACGCAAATTTTACATGTGATACAATGTCATAAACGAAAAACAATAGAAAACGATAAAGCACAAGAATTAACCTCGGGTCCTTGAGAATTCGGCCTAAGATAGAAATCAACGTAGATTTCCTCCTAATCGTTGCACCCAAGACCGTCTGAGACTATGCCCCTTGTGCTAGAATGTACTCTCTAATTGCCTTGCAATATTGAGAGAGTTTTGTGTGAGTTTTGCTAGATGTGAGATCTAGGTTATTGAGAGAAAAATGTTCTCAAAAACCTAATTTGTGTAAAAATGAAATGCTTAGGTCAAAAATGAGAGAGGCTCTCCTTTTTGTTCCTCCTTGGTTCGGCCAAACCGTGAGCCTCATGGGGAAGTGGGCTTTCACTTCCTCTTTATTTTAACTCGTGGTCCGACTCGAAATTCGCTAAATGTATACGACGGGTTTTTAATTATAAATCGTCATCGGTTATCGGTTATTAAAATATCGACTAGTAACATGACTTATTCGAAATATTAATACATGTCCGACAAAGACAATATTGTATAATTAATTCAATATACATCAATTAAATATAATTGTTTATATTTAAATTACGAATTAACCGTTTAATTCGTTTTAGCCATTATTATTTAATCCGTATTAAATAATTATCTCAACATCGCGTTTGACTAATTATTAGTCAATAACTCCGACTAACTGCTTAGTCAACTTAGGCATCAATATGACTGTATTTTCATACCGTCACATCTCTCAAACGTATCCTATAGGTGTGACTTTTAGGAACCAGTTGATCACCGCCATCAGTATGACAATAACGTCAAACTTATCTAGCAAGCCAACCGTTATTGATAAACGTGGACCAACTGATAATAATACAAAAGTATGCCCTTTGATCGTTTTAGAGATTTATATGTCCTTGCACTAACTGTAGAGGACACCAGCCCCAACAAGCTCCCACTTGTCCGTACAAGTGTACGTGCAATGACGTTATCCGCACTAACTGGAGGACACCACCTCCAACAAACTCCCACTTGTCCGTACAAGTGTATGTGCGATAACCGATTCTCATATTCATTTAAAATTTCTCCCACTCAATGTAAAACAATTTGCAGATCCGGATCCGCAAAGGTCGTATTTTACAATCGATCTGTATCAAGAGTGGTTTCCCCGACTAGAGAGTAACTTAAGCGATAAAACGAACCGCATTCGAGCATGGCCATGCATTTCGATTCTGACTCCTCGAGTGGCCCCGAGAAATATCGAGTACCTGATAAAGGCTGAATATTTCCTTCAACTCGACTCCTGCCGATCTAAGCACATCATGAAATGACCCAGAAAAAATCTACTTGGCCCCCTGTTACGGATGACCGTGAGAAGGAAACCAAAGTCACCCAAAATCTGCCTTAATCTCAAGAGACAGTCGATAGTCAAAAGAATCGACTCTTAGGATCACCATGGAGGTCCTATCCACGACCTGGCACCGAATGTTATAAAACATTTAGGACTCCACGTCGATGTCACAATTGTGTCCTACGAGATATCCGTATAAATCGCCTCTGTGATTGGTCAGTCAACCTATTGACTTATGGCTCGTTGAACCCACCATCAACCAATGTCACAAAATAATTGCCAGAGTTATCAGCTCACGTGGGCAATTAAGGACGAAAAAAAATATAATGTTTGTTCAGTTCACTTTGTGGTGTTCAAAATTGTCGTACAAATCCACATGAAAAACAGAATATATAAATATCAAAACGATGATGTCGTATAGAGTACAAAAGAGAATGAATCTAATCCATAAATGAGTACTACAACTCAGGAACACGTTTAATTCCCATGGAATTAACATGCCCTTCATGCTTATCTTGTCGTAATGGTTTAGTGAGAGGATCTGCTATGTTATCATCTGTAGCAATCTTTTCTATCACTACCTCCTTCTGGTCCACGTAATCTCGGATTAGATGAGCTTTCCGTTGTACATGTCTAGACTTGTTGCTAGACTTAGGCTCCTTAGCTTGGAAGATGGCACCTCTATTGTCGCAATAGATGGTGATCGGGTCATTCGAACTAGGCACTACGGATAGTCCTTGTAAGAATTGACGCATCCATATCGCTTCCTTTGCGGCCTTCGGACGCGGCATAGTACTCGGACTCAGTCGTAGAATCTGTTGTAACACTTTGTTTGGAACTCTTCCAGCTGACTGCAGCGCCATTAAGAGTAAAAACGAATCCAGACTGAGATTTCGAGTCATCTCGATCCGTTTGGAAGCTAGCATCTGCGTAACCGGTTGCGCATAGCTTTTGTTCGCCTCCATAAGTCAATGCCCAATCTTTAGTCCTCCGTAGGTACTTAATAATGTTCTTGACAGCCATCCAATGTGATTCACCTGGATGCTGTTGGAATCGACTTGTCATACTCAATGCATATGCCACGTCCGGACGTGTGCATATCATGGCATACATGATTGATCCTATAGCCGAGGCATAAGGAATCCGTGTCATGCGCCCTTTCTCTTTCGGTGTCTCTGGTGCCTGAGACTTGCTCAAATGCACCCCTGGAGCCATAGGAAGAAACCCCTTTTTGGAGTTAGTCATGCTGAATCTCTCTAGGATCTTGTCTATGTAAGACTCCTGACTGAGAGATAATATCCGACGTGATCTGTCTCGATAGATACGGATGCCCAAAATTCTTTGTGCCTCACCCAGATCTTTCATCTGGAAATGGTTCTTCAACCATACTTTTACCGAAGTTAAGAGAGGTATGTCATTCCCAATCAGAAGTATGTCATCGACATACAATATTAGGAAGACAATCTTGCTCCCACTCGATTTGATATAGAGACATGGTTCCTCGACCGATCGAGTAAATCCATTTTTTTTTATCACTTGGTCGAAGCGATGATTCCAACTCCTAGAAGCTTGCTTAAGTCCATATATGGAACGCTTAAGCTTGCACACTTTCTTAGGATGTTCTGGATCGATGAAACCTTCGGGTTGTACCATGTACAACTCTTCCTCCAAATAACCGTTTAAGAAGGCGGTTTTCACATCCATCTGCCAAATTTCATAGTCATGAAAAGCGGCAATCGCTAAGATAATCCGAATGGAACGCAGCATGACTACGGGTGCAAAAATTTCATCGTAGTGCAAACCTGGTACTTGGGTGAAACCTTTAGCAACTAGTCGTGCTTTATAGATGTCTTGTTGACCTTCCACATAATGCTTTATCTTGTAAAGCCATTTGCATTGAAGGGGACGAACCTTAGCAGGTAAGTCAACAAGATCCCATACGTTGTTCTCATACATGGAGTCCATTTCGGATTGCATGGCCTCAAGCCATAGCTTTGAGTCGGAACTAGTCATGGCACCTTTATAGGTTGCGTGTTCACTACTCGTTAAGAGTAGAATGTCATCTATGTCATGTTCCTCGACCATACCAATGTATCTGTCCGGAGGAATAGAGACTCTTCCCGACCTCCTAGGTTCCTCAGGAATGTTAACCGCAGCCGGGATTGAAGGAACTGGTTCCTCCAATGGTTGCTCGGTATTTGTTTCTGGAATCTCCGACAGTTCGAAGGTTCTATCACTCTTTGCATTCTCGAGAAATTCCTTCTCTAAGAATGTCACACTAGCCGCAACAAATACACGTTGTTTGGTTGGCGAATAAAAGTAATGACCAAGCGTTCCTTTAAGATAACCTATAAAGTATGTCTTGACCGATCGCGGGCCGAGCTTATCCTCGTGTCTCCACTTGACATAAGCCTCGCAGCCCCAAACCCATATAAAGGACAAGTTAGGGACCGTTCCCTTCCATAGTTCATATAGAGTCTTGTCAACAGCTTTAGACGGACTTCGGTTAAGTATTAGAGCAGCTGACAGAAGAGCATAACCCCACAATGAGTCAGGCAACACGGTGTGACTCATCATGGATCGAACCATATCAAGTAGTGTTCGATTTCTCCGTTCGGACACACCATTCAACTGAGGTGTTCCAGGTGGAGTTAACTGCAAGGCAATCCCACAGTCCTTAAGGTGTTGATCAAACTCGTGAGAAAGATACTCGCCACCACGGTCTGATCGCAGTGTTTTAATCTTTCTACCCAGTAGGTTCTGTACCCGATTCTGGTATTCTTTGAATTTCTCAAAGGATTCACTTTTGTGCTTCATTAAGTAGACATAGCCATATCTACTTAAATCGTCCGTGAAAGTGATGAAATACCTATAGCCTTCTCGTGCGGTGATTGACATAGGTCTACACACATCCGTATGTATGAGTCCTAATAGGTCAGCAGCGCGCATTCCAACACCTTTGAAGGAAATCCGAGTCATCTTGCCAATGAGACATGATTCACACGTGCCAAATGATTGAAAATCAAAGGCCGAGATAGCTCCATTCTTTATGAGCTATTTTACGCGTTTCTCATTAATGTGTCCCATACGGCAGTGCCATAGATACGTTTGATCTTTGTCACCAACCTTTAACTCTTTATTCATTACGTGCAATATTTCGGTGGTCTGATCTAAAACATAAATTCCGTTCATGGAGACTGCCTTGCCATAAATCATATCGCGTAATGAGAAAATGCAAGTATTATTCTCTATTACAAATGAAAACCCAAGTTTGTCAAGTGCAGAAACTGAAATAATGTTTTTAGAAAGACTGGGTACATAATAGCAGTTATATAAAAATAACTCAAATCCGCTAGGAAGCTGGATCACGTATGTTCCCCTCGAGACGGCAGCCACTCGTGCTCCATTCCCGACACAAAGGTCCACCTCACCCCTTACGAGGGGTTCGATGTTTCGGAGCCCCTGCACATGATTACACAGATGAGAACCACAACCAGTATCTAGTACCCAAGTTTCGTAACTTGCGTGGTTAATCTCAATCATATGAATAAAAGTAGAAGAGGAAGAAGACATACCAACAGGTTTAACGCGACCTGCTTTTATGTCCTCATGGTAAACAGGACATGTACGCCTCCAATGCCCAGTCTTGTGGCAGTGATGGCATTCTATGTTTTCGGTCATGCTCTTTGTCGCGCCTGATGAGTTGCTTGCCTCACCAGGCCCACTCTTACCTGATCCCGACTTCTTAAACTTCGGTTTACCTACCGCTAGGTCTGCCTGAGCTTTGCCCTTACCCTTGCCCTTGTTTGACACAACGAGAACATCCTGTTTCAAGCTCCCACTGAACTTCATGTCCTTCTCGGTCTGTACGAGAAGGGAGTGTAGTTCATGAGGACTTTTCTTCAAATCATTCATATAGTAATTCGCTCTAAAGAGCGCAAAACCATCGTGGAGTGAATGAAGCATGCGGTCAATCACGATGTTCTCGCTGATTTTACAATCAAGCGCCTCCAGTCTCTCGACATTCTCAATCATGCTGAGAATGTGTGGGCTAACCGGTTGGCCCTTCTGGAGTCTCGCATCAAAGAAGCGAGTGGTATGCTCATAGGTCACGATTCTCGGTGCTTTCGAGAATTCCTTAGTGAGCGTGGTGAAAATCTTGTTTGCACCTTGGGCTATGAAGCGTTTCTGCAAATTGGATTCCATTGCAAAAATGAGTACGTTTTTAATCGCACCCGCTTCCATGACGAAATCGTTATACTTGGCGATCTCGTTAGCTCCGGCCGTGGGACCTGGGTTTGACGGGATGGGCTCTGTGAGAAATTTGAGCTTCCGTCACTGCGGCAAAGCATTCCGTAATGCCGCCTCCCGGTCCGCGAAGTTTGATCCATTATTCTTGATCGAGTTGACTTATTCATCCGATTCATGAAGATCCGAAGCCAGGACTCACGGTCCAATGTGGCACTTGGCATTGGGTCGTCACAAGCACGGCTTGACCATTTTGTTATTAGCGAGTTTAAGTGATCGTGATCTACACCTTTGAAAAAGAAAGGAAAAACAAAACGAAATAAGCAACTCATCGAGGTGATTTAAGTCTATTAAAAATTCATTTTAATCGTGTAGACTCATTGCACTTGCATAATTGATCTCCCTCAAGAATAATACAAGTGATCCCAAGACTCAATTTCCGTAAATTGATAAGCCAACTGTTTAGTTAGTTCTATCGTTAGAACTCTTGGTCGATAGATTTCCGTAAATCCTATCTATAGTCCACCATAATCACAGGATCGTACGAGTGACCATAGTGTTGAGATAAAATAGGTCAATCAGTTCCAACTTACCCGACGTAGAAGGGGTCATATTATGCCTACCGACGAAGAAGGGATTCATTGGAGTTTGACCTATAAAGACTATTCTCAATTTTTGGTTATACGAGGAAGATCCCATCAACTTAGTTTTAATTCATTTTAAGTGAACGAATAACTAGCATTACGTGAATGAATTAACTTAGGTGATGGCTTAAAATTGATCGTGTGACATAAGAATGTCATAGAAAACTAACGCGTGACCTCTATATGAGTTAGTTTTCATGCAATTATTAGGTGGTTTGGTTTTAGGCGGAATATGACGCAATCTATCGTTACGATAAAATAAATAAAAGAATGCAAAACGTAAATAAAAGTCCTAGTGTGGCCTATCCTAGTAAAAAGAACATAATACAACTTTGGAATCCACCGTTGGACCCGAGAAGCTTGTCTTGATGTTCCATGTTTGTTCATGCAGCGGGAGTGAGCATCCGATCTCCATCTTTGGTCTTCTCAAAATTACAATTAAAATTTACAAAATATAAACCTATTTACATTCTAAATAAAAAAAAAAAACTGTAATTACAAGGAAAAACCAAAACGGAGATTCAAGATCTCAAAATACAACCAAGACTGTGTTCCATCATTACGGTAACACGTTCTACTAAGGCAACACTAAGTTACAACCGTTTGTAAAATTAAATACGTAATAAAAAAACATTCAAGGCATTCAAAATAACGATAAATAAAATGCATCAACTAAAACAAATTTATTCGTGACATAATTCCGTAATTATGTTAAATTTATCCAAACCACCTATGACAATTAAAATTATGTGACAAAACCGCTTTAATCAACTTAATTTTAATTCATTACAATCCGTTACTTTAAAATCGCTTTAAAATAACTAAATGGTACGTGAGTGAACCGTTTCACTATCAAGCGAATGCATAAAGTCCGTATTATGCATATGTTATGGCCAAAAGAACGAAAAATTTTTTTTTTTTTTATTTTATTTTTTTTGCAAATGCCGAGAGCAAAAAAAAACAAAAACATAATTAATTTTTTTTTCTCCTTCTCACGGCCAAACCGAGAGGTGCCCAAAAAAATTTTTTTTTTTTTTTTATTAATCAAAGGCTCACGCCGTGAGCAAAAACACGAAAAAAAAAAAAATTATGTAGGCTTCCTCATGCCGTGAGCAACATAGCCAAACACAAAATCGATATGACAAAACCCAATTGCAATTTGAACATAATCCGTATTAAAACAAAATTACAATTGACAGGATCTTAACATATTGTTATAATTATCGTTTAAAACAACAATATGCAAAGAACAAATTGAAAGCAAAACATCGTCTGATCAGCATAAAGCCGTGTGGCACAATTACCAATGCAAAAAATTGTCACGGTTAGCTAAAAAAGAACAAAACAGCCGAGACGAAAAAAAAAAACATCTGCCGCACGCAATTTTATGCAAAAAAAAATATCGATTCAATTTCGTTTGATGAAAATCACAAAGAAAAATTTACGTGGCCTCGCTCTGATACCACTTGTCGGGTAATATCCGTATAAAACCCTTAAATTTTAGGACTATAACGCAAATTTTACATGTGATACAATGTCATAAACGAAAAACAATAGAAAACGATAAAGCACAAGAATTAACCTCGGGTCCTTGAGAATTCGGCCTAAGATAGAAATCAACGTAGATTTCCTCCTAATCGTTGCACCCAAGACCGTCTGAGACTATGCCCCTTGTGCTAGAATGTACTCTCTAATTGCCTTGCAATATTGAGAGAGTTTTGTGTGAGTTTTGCTAGATGTGAGATCTAGGTTATTGAGAGAAAAATGTTCTCAAAAACCTAATTTGTGTAAAAATGAAATGCTTAGGTCAAAAATGAGAGAGGCTCTCCTTTTTGTTCCTCCTTGGTTCGGCCAAACCGTGAGCCTCATGGGGAAGTGGGCTTTCACTTCCTCTTTATTTTAACTCGTGGTCCGACTCGAAATTCGCTAAATGTATACGACGAGTTTTTAATTATAAATCGTCATCGGTTATCGGTTATTAAAATATCGACTAGTAACATGACTTAGTCGAAATATTAATACATGTCCGACAAAGACAATATTGTATAATTAATTCAATATACATCAATTAAATATAATTGTTTATATTTAAATTACGAATTAACCGTTTAATTCGTTTTAGCCATTATTATTTAATCCGTATTAAATAATTATCTCAACATCGCGTTTGACTAATTATTAGTCAATAACTCCGACTAACTGCTTAGTCAACTTAGGCATCAATATGACTGTATTTTCATACCGTCACATCTCTCAAACGTATCCTATAGGTGTGACTTTTAGGGACTAGTTGATCACCGCCATCAGTATGACAATAACGTCAAACTTATCTAGCAAGCCAACCGTTATTGATAAACGTGGACCAACTGATAATAATACAAAAGTATGCCCTTTGATCCTTTTAGAGATTTATATGTCCTTGCACTAACTGTAGAGGACACCAGCCCCAACAATTACAACCTGGAGACCCAAGCGACGTCGAGGCGGCTCGAAAGGATTCGGGCCAAGGACCTGCCGTCGGGAAGGGCGACGCCAAGGCGACTCAAGGTTACGAGCCAAGGAGTTGTCGTCGGGAACAGTTTAGAGTCTGTCGACTATCCGTGCGGGTGGTTTAAAGTCCGTTAGACTACGTACAAAGGCTCGCCAGCCATAAGAAGGAGTCATACCTGAGGCATCTTCGGATACATCCTTGCACGTTTGCGGATAAAGGCTCGCCAGCTGTTGTGCGTATGTGAGGAGGGCTCGTCAGCCGCGACGCGTAGTAAGGCTCGCCAGCCATGGTGCGTACCTGAGTATGGCTCGCCAGCCGCGATGCGTTGTAGCTCGCCAGCCATGGTGCGTATATGAGGAGGGCTCGCCAGCCGCGATGCGTTGTAAGGCTCGCCAGCCATGGTGCGTATATGAGGAGGGCTCGCCAGCCGCGATGCATTGTAAGGCTCGCCAACCATGGTGTGTATATGAGGAGGGCTCGCCAGCCGCGATGCGTAGTAAGGCTCGCCAGCCATGGTGCGTATATGAGGAGGGCTCGCCAGCCGCGATGCGTAATAAGGCTCGCCGGCCATGGAGGGTCGTTTAATTGACCGTGAGAATAGCCGCGTCGAATGGGCTTGTTTTGAAAGTAGAAGACTCATGATGCCGCTGTGAAAATAGTGGAATTTGAATTTCCACTATCATTGTTTCTGAAATAAGCGGGTTCCGCGAGGAAGCCCCCTGTTGACATTTGAAGGAATAGCGAATTTTGAACTTCCACTAGTCGTTTGTTTGAATTTTTGAAGGAAATAGAAAATTTTAAATTTCGCTATTACGACTGAGGTGACGGTTTATGTGCCGCCGTTGACATGGGATAGAAATAGTGAATTTGGAATCTTCACTATTATTTTTGAAGTGACGGTTTATGTGCCGCCGTTGACATGTGAAGGAAATAGTGAATTGGGAATCTTCACTATTACGTTTGAAGTGACGGTTTATGTGCCGCCGTTGACATGTGTGTTGAAAATAGTGAAATTTAATTTCCAGCTATTATTTTGTTTTTGAAATTGACGGTTTTAATCGCCGTCATGGTAATTTGAAGAAATAGTGAATTTTCGAATTTTTCACTATTATTTTGAAAAAATGACGGTTTTAATTGCCGTCGTTGAAATTTGTGGAAATAGTGAATTTTGAATTTTTCACTATTTTTCGAAGGGACAATGGCGGTTTTGATCGCCGTTTGTTTGAAATTTTTGAAGGAAATAGCAAATTTTAAATTTTGCTTTTACGACTGAGGTGACGGTTTATGTGCCGCCATTGACATGTGATAGAAATAGTGAATTTGGAATCTTCACTATTATTTTTGAAATGACGGTTTATGTGCCGCCGTTGACATGTGATGGAAATAGTGATGAATTGGGAATCGTCACTATTACGTTTGAAGTGACGGTTTATGTGCCGCCGTTGACATGTGTGGTGAAAATAGTGAAATTTAATTTCCAACTATTATTTTGTTTTTGAAATTGACGGTTTTAATCGTCGTCATGGTAATTTGAAGAAATAGTGAATTTTCGAATTTTTCACTATTATTTTGAAAAAATGACGGTTTTAATTGCCGTCGACCGTCGTTGAAATTTGAAGAAATAGTGAATTTTGAATTTTTCACTATTTTTCGAAGGGACAATGGCGGTTTTGATCGCCGTTTGTTTGAAATTTTTGAAGGAAAATAGTGAATTTTGATTTCACTATTTGTTTTTGTATTTGCAAAATGACGGCGTTTAATATCGTCATTGAAAACTTGAAGTTTATTACGGGAAATTGGGCCAAAACCCAAAATTTCGCTGAAAGAGCGGGGAACACCTGATTGAGGCGCGAGCTTCCCGGCGAACCAAGGGAGCTTCCCTATTTTTTTGTAAAAGACGCGAGGATGGTCCGCATGCCATTCCCTCATTTCGTCTTCAACCTTCGACATAAACACGCCAAAAACCGCCATTGAAGGTCTCTAGCTCGCTTCCATTCGTGCTATCATCAACAATGTCATCTCAAGGTATGTATTCCCTCTTGAGTCCATTTGAATTTGTTGGTCTTTTAGCTAAATTGAATTAGGGCGAAAGTTTTATCCTAGAAAATTGATTTGGGCATTTTTGATTGAGCCCATTTCGAGTGAAATTGATGATTGCATTAGGTTAGAAACCTGTTTAGGAGTATAGGGGTGCTTTTAGTTTGCAATTTGGTCCCCGTTCCCGCTCCTTATGTTCGAAAAACGTGAGTGAGGTGGAGAAACAGTCTCATCTCACAATACCAAGTTTATTTGCTTGGGTAAATGGTCCCACTAGGTTGCATTGTAGTCGGGAAAGACCGTATTTGCCATTGTGGACCTTTGTTGTGTATTGTGGGCAAAATTGGAATTTTTGCTTTTGTGACGGTCTTATGTCTGACGGAATAAGCGCCTGTTTGAGCTTGAATTGAGTCAGTTTGCCTTGCAATGGACCTTATTGGTAGTTTAGGTCGCTTTGAGGCGTGATAAAATCGCGTTGCCTATTTGCGGTCGCTTTTGAATTTTTTGACCGGTTTGTGCTCAAATTGGTGTATAAATTGCCTTTTTGAGCCGTAGAAAAATTCCTCATAGCATTGGGAATGTACTTTGGTTTGTTAGCGAACCATGTGTGGGTCTTGGGGTGCCGTTTTTTGTTGTGGTTGTTTCGACTCGTCTTTTGCTTGAAAAGAAGGGCGAGTCGTTGTTTTTGTGCGTTTTTTTGGGAATTTTTTTTGTTTGGTTGGGTTTGGGCGGGGTTGCCCTTGCTTTGCTTTGCAGTTTGTTTGTTTGTTTGTTTTGGGTTTGTCCAATTTACGCCGTCATAATGCCGTAATTTCGGCTGACGTTTTTTGTTTGACCTTGATTGCAGGGTACCATTTGGGACCTATAGGGTCCGTCGTGGAGGCTTTGGAAGAGGAGGATGATCCAGGAGGAGGAGAGGCAACTATTTTTTGTTACAGGCTTGGTTGTGTTTCTTCCTGGCGGCCTTTGTCCGGCCAATGATCGGGTAACGATCGTTGGTCGTTGTCTGTAGAGGTTCTGATGTCAGATGAGTGGGGTTCAATACGGGCGTGTTATCCCATGTTGCCACTTTTGATCGTTGTCGAGTTCTGGTGATTGGGGGTCAACATCGGGGTAATGTCCGTTGTCATGGTCCTCTTTCACTCTTGAATTCTGCTGATTGGAGGTCAACGTCGGGGTAACGTGCTGAGTTACGATCCTCGGTTGTCGTGTCGTCCGAAGTCTGCCAGACATCATTTTTCTTTTTGTTATGGAGGAGGAACGTGGTGTTACCGTTATGGTAACCACCTCTGCTTCCGTTGTTGCTCCTCTGTTTCCCGTGTTGCTCCCTTTCTTTTCCGAGCGAAAGGATGGGGAGTGCTTAGTTCGGTAGGTGGCGGATAGCCCCCGGTTCGTTGTCTTAGGCCAGTGTCTGTATGATAGATGGTTGTTTTAGGCCAGTGTCTATATGATAGATGTCTGTACTGGATCCTGTTTGTACGGTCAGTTGTCCGTATCAAACGTGTGTCGATGTATTTTGCGTGAGGCGGTTTGTATATATGTGTTTTTGGATTGTGGTTTATTTTGTGATTTTTGGCCCTTTTTTTGTGTTGTGTTTCGGGGGAGCGCTGTCGGCTGTCAATTCTCTTTTTGCTTTGCACCAGTTCCTGCATCGTTAGTGTAGAAAACAGGCAACAGGTAGCACATATGCATAAACGTAAACACGTAAAAACATTTGATTGAAAATAAAATTAACCAAGATGACTTGAAGTTAAAATTAAATTTTGAAAATTGAAATGAATTTTGAAAAATTCCGCGACAAGTCGTCACGCTTGGAATTCAAAAAGAATTAATTTGAATATTGAGCAATTAATTCGTGTCGTGAATTAAATTGCGTTGAAATTGTTTTGTGACTCGAAAAATTTCAAACTCAATCCGTCAGGGAAGAACTTTAGAAAAGATTTTTACGAGTGTATTTGATTTGATTTTTTGAGGTCAAGACTCGAATTTGTGAGTGCTTGAAATTTTGAGGAAAACTGATGTCGTGTTATCAATTTTCGATTTTATGGAAAATTGTGAAAATGCGAAAAACATTAGGAATTTTGATTGACATGGAAACGATCCGTCGCGGATCGGGGCGACTAGCCCTTCCCCCCTTCAAAAAAGAAAGAAAAATCCATATGTTTAAAGCTGCGTCATGGAAGCCGTGTCGGATTTTGTAAAACGCGAAAACAAGGAAATATGAGTGTGAGGAAGCACAAAATGTCTCGGATCATCCCGAAGAGGTGCGAGCGTTATGGCGGGAAGTTTGAGGTGTCAGGAGAAAACACAAGTTGAAAGAGACAAGTCAAAGCGGGAATCCTGGGGGAGGGCCTAAAGAGGCGCGAGCAGCCTCGCGATGGGAGCCAGCTCTCCCCTTTTTCTGAAAAACGCGCTGATCGTTTTGTATAAAAAGTGATGTTTGCGCTTCATTGTTTCATCATTCGAAACACAAAAACATCTCTATAAAACCTCTTCTTCTTCTTCCACAAAGATATTTCATGGATGCCTTTGAGAATGCGTTGCGACAATGGTGCCGGGATTTGTCGCCTCCCGAAAAGTATCAACTCATTTGCATGGGAGTTGGTCAATTGTTGGTGCTCCGTCAAGTCAAGGTGCAATCCTCATTCCTCGAAGCATGTTCTCGGTTTTGTGATTCGAAACACCATGTTTTCGTTTTCCCGAAAGGTGAAATTTGTCCTCTTGCCGAAGAGGTTGGAGCCATTGGTGGGTGGCCGGGTTGTGTTCCGGTGCTTCCTCCGACTCGGTTGTGTTACAAGGAGAAATTCCGTTCCATGTTGGGTTTGTCGACAAGTCAAGTCAACTTCCTTCTTGCTCCACATGGTGTGGACATGTTGGCTCTTATCAACATCTTTTCCAACCGATTAGATGCCAATGTTTCGGAGGTGGCTAGGAGAAGGGCTCTTGCCTTTTGCCTTATCCATGTGTACCTCTTTGTTGATGCTTTGAAGAAGGAGGGGCCGGAATGCTATGGTAGCATGACCCTTGTTCATGTGGTTGAGCAAATGGAGCATGGTAGAGATCCATCATGGTTGGTGCTTGGAGAGATCATCGAAGCTTTGGACAAGGAAGGCTCTTGTGGAGAAGCTCCCTCATTCGGATCCCCAAGGATCCTCCAAGTATGGCTATTGGAGAGGCTAAGGTATGTAGAGCCTCTGGTTGATTCTTCTACTTATTCCTTCCGTCACCTTACCATGAGGAAGAATTTGTACTCGGATAGTTTTGCTTCTACCGAGGCTTATTGGGCCGCAAGATTGGCGGATGAGGGTGGTCCTCACATCCGTTGGGTGGTGCCATGGTGGCACTTGAGGTCCTTCACGGGGTTGCCCGCTTCGGGTGCTAGTTCTCGTTCTTTGATGGTGGTGGGTTTGAAGGTTGCTTCCTTCATTAATCCCGAAAGGCTCATGAGGCAAATGGGGCGTCAACAAAAGGTGCCCGCTCAAGATACCCTTGTTCAAGAGAATGTTTTCCGGAACTCCGAGCTTGTGGAGGTCTTCGAAAGATGGTGGGCCACTAGGCCACTTTGGGAGGTACCAGACCCCGTTGCCACGACATGGGTGACTCCCGCTTATGTCAAGTGGTCAAGAGCTTCGTTCTTGGAGGAGAGGTCCAAATTCCGTAAGGACGAGGTTGTCGACTTGAAGTATCGAGAGGTTAGCAAGGCCAACCGTGCCTTCTTCGAGGATTATGTTGATGGAGCTAGTCCCGATGTGATGAGACCACCAAAGAGGAGAAGCTTGGGTCCCAAGAACATGGTGGGCCGTGCATGGGCTCGTTTTGGGCCGAACATGGGGTCTTGCACTAGACCGGAGGCCGTTGCCGTTGTAGATCCGTTGAGGATTCGTTCTGAAGAGGAAATCCATGCTAGGCGGGCCAACAAGAAGAACAAGGGGAAGATGTACCCCGAGGGAAAAGGCAAGGGTAGAATGGAAGAGTGAAAACCTCCATTACCCACTTTATTATTATGTTGTATTATTGTTGTGAGTTTTTATTATGTTGTACTAGCTAGTTATTGTGTGTTTTGTGCTAGTTTTTTTATGTGAGGTGTTTTAGTTGACATCTTAGCTTTGACAAGTTGCAGACTCGTCGAGCTTTATTTGTTATTGAAATTGTAATCCCTCCCATTATTAATTAAATAAGAGGATTGCTCGTGTCAAAAATTGCGAACGCTTGTTTCTTCCATCCATTTTGTAAAGGCAATTCGATTTGAATCGTCCTAAACGTTTGCACTTGGGAAAATGGGATTTTTGTAGGAAGGGAGAATGGCTACTTTTTGTATTTTTGTGGGAAAGGGAATGGTTTTCCTTTATTTATTTTTTTGAAAGTTGATGTGGGTGATGTTTTTTGTATGTGGGTTTTTTTTTATTATGAGGATGGTTGTATCCTTCTTGTGTAAGAAAGGACTGCCTACGTATCCACCTGAAGAGGTGAAATCAAACCATGATCGTAGTTCGAAATGTTTTGTAAATTTTGATTGGGTTTTGTGGTTGTATCCCTCATGTATAAGAGGGACTGCCTACGTATCCACCTGAAGAGGTGAAATCAAACCATGCTCGTAGTTCAGGGGTTTTTGTATGTTTTAGTGCAAATGGACGTTGCCTTTGACAGATCAAAGGACATTCGAAACGGGCAAGGTGCCACAACTTAGACTCAATAAAACATGCAATTTCAAATTAGAACGCGTTTGAGGAACTTGACTTGAAAAAGGTTAAGGTGGACGCTAGTTGTAAAACTAGGCTTGGATCGTCGGTTGCTATGGTTCAAGGGTAGTATTTCTTGAGTTGGTTTAGGTTGGTCGGGTTTGTAAAATCCTCCCCATCTAGGTCACTCAGTCTCACTGCGCCCCCCGAGAGTATTTTCTTGACCAGGTACGGCCCGACCCAGTTGGCTTTGAATTTTCCCCTCGGATCGACGGGTAGCGGTGCTCGGACCGACTTGAGGACCAAGTCGCCTTCCTTAATGTTCCTGGGTTTGACCCTCTTGTTGAATGCCCGTTGTATACGTCGTTGGTATAGATGGACGTTGTGCAAGGCGTTGAGTCGCTGTTCGTCTAGAAGAGTGAGTTGTTCGTACCTTCGGCGGGTCCATTCCGCCTCAGGGACTTGGCTCTCCAGTAGGATGCATAGAGATGGGACCTCTAACTCTATCGGTTGAACTGCCTCCATACCGTATGCTAGGTAGAAGGGTGTGGCGCCTATCGGTGTTCGAATGGAGGTTCGGTATTCCCAGATTGCGAATGGGAGTTTTCTCGGCTAATCGCGGTAGTTGTCTTGTATTTTCTTGATAATGGTGATAAGAGTTTTGTTAGCTGCCTCCACCGCTCCGTTGGTTTGGGGACGGTAGGGGGATGATCGATGTCGTTTGATCTTGTATTTGTCCAGCAAGGCCTGAGTTTCCGCCCGGAAGTGAGAGCCTTGATCGCTGATGATTTCATGGGGTACCCCATATCGGCAGATGATGTTGTTCTGGATGAACTTGGCCACTTGTTTGGCGGTCAACATTGCATATGACTACGCTTCCACCCATTTGGTGAAGTAGTCGATGGCGACGAGGACGAAACAATGTCCCTTGGTGCCCACCGGGTTAACTTTCCTGATGATGTCGATGCCCCAGGTCGAGAAAGGCCAGGGTGACGTCATGGTGTATAAAAGGGATGGTGGTATATGTTGTATGTTGGCGAAACGTTGGCAATTGTGGCAATGTTTGACGTAGTTACGGCAATCGGCTTCCATGGTGGTCCAGTAGTAACCTAGCCGCATGATTTTTCGGGTAAGCATCATTGCGCTCATGTGAGGGCCACATTCTCCATCGTGGACCTCTCCCATGACTTTTTTGGCTTTGTGATGGTCAATGCAAATGAGGAGAATCCCTTGGGGTGTTCTTTTGTATAATTGGTCTTGGTTTATCACGAATTGTGATGCAAGTAAACGGACGGCTCTTTGTCCTCTTTGGTCAGAGTTAGGAGGGAATTCGTTTTTGGTTTTGTAGTTGAGGATGGCTTGGTACCAAGGTTCATCGTGGCTTTCCTCGTCGTTGTTGATGGCACAAATGTGAGCTTGCTCGCTCCTTCTCTCGACACATAGGGGCATCGATGTCATGTCGTCAGGTATGTTGACGAGTGCGGCAAGTTTTGCCAGGGCATCAGCAAATTGATTTTCCTCTCGTGGCAATTGGAAGTAATCGATTTGGTCGAAGAACTCGGCCTCTTGATTGATCCTCGCTCGGTAGGAAGCTAAACTATCACTTCGGATTTTCCATGATCCGGACACCTGATTGATGATGAGCGAGGAATCGTCGTAGACCCTCAGTCTTTTAATGCCAAGTGTGATGGCTTCTTGCAGGCCGATGAGACATGCTTCATATTCAACGGCATTGTTGGTGACGGCGAAGTCTAGTTTGACCGAGATCAGAACATGTTCTCCCTCTGGCGATATTAGAAGGATTCCTACCCCGAAGCCTTTCAGATTAGATGCACCATCGAAGTATAGGTCCCATGCGTCGGAATTGGCACAAAGGATGTCTTCGTCAGGAAGTGACCATGTGTCGGTCGTTGGATCCTCGTTGACGGGATTTTCTGCCAGGAAATCGGTGACTGCTCTTCCCTTAAAAACTTTGAGGGGTACAAACTTGAGATTGAACTCGGACAGCATGAGTGTCCACCTAGACAGCCTTCCGTTTAGTACGGGTTTCTTGAAGATGTATTTGACCGGGTCCATCTTGGAGTAGATATGGACCATGTAGCTGAGCATATAATGTCGCAGCTTCTTTGTTGACCATACTAGGGCAAGGCATGTCTTTTCCAGTTGGGCGTACCTTGTCTCGTACTCAATGAACTTTTTGCTGATGCATTGCTCCCATGGTTGTGTCTGTAACAGTCAGGTATAGGGATAAAGGAATCCCTGGTTGAGGTGGCATGAGGACAGGAGGTTTGGATAGGATTTCCTTTATCCTGTCGAAGGCCTTTTGGCAGTCGTCGTCCCAATCGGTGTGATCGGAGGCGTGAAGTTTCTTGAATATTGGTTCACAAATCATGGTGAGCTTGGCAATGAAGCGGCTGATGTATTGGACCTGGCCGAGAAATCCCCGAATCTCCTTCTTGTTCCTAGGCCGAGGCATTTCCTGAAGGGATTTGATTTTGGTTGGGTCGATCTCAATGCCTCTTTTGCTGACGACATGTCCAAAGAGTTTTCCGGAGATGACCCCGAATGCACACTTCTAAGGATTTAGTCTCATGTTATATTTCCGCAGGCGAGCGAAAAATTTTCGAAGGGCGTTGATGTGGCCTTCCCGTTCTCTCGATTTGACGATCATGTCATCGACATACACCTCTACCACCTTGTGCATCATATCATGTAGGAGAGTGGTAGTGGTTCTTTGATAGGTAGCCCCGGCTTTGATGAGACCGAAAGGCATGACTGTGTAGCAATATGTACCCGACTGTGTAGTGAATGCAGTTTTGTGCATGTCTTCCTCAGCCATTTTAATCTAGTTGTACCCGGCATACCCGTCCATGAATGATAGGAGAGCATGTTCGGCAGTGTTGTCTACCAGAATGTCAGAATGTCAACGCGGGTTAGTGACGGGCCTACCGACGGAAAAAAGAGGCCGTCAGAACACACGGGTTACTGACGGATTTGTGACGGAATTTCCGTCGGTAACGTTTCCTAACGGACATTCCGTCAGTAACTATTGGCGCGTTGACAAAGTCAATAGTGCTAAAAAACCTGTGACGGAAATTCCGTCAGTAATTCGATAAAATTGACGGAATTTCCGTCATTGCTATTCATACGCAACAATGGAATACAGCTGGAGAGCAGTTAGCATACCTGACGGAAATTCCGTCAGTGTTTTCATAATACTGACGGAATATCCGTCAGTGGCTCAATTATTATTTGAATTCAGTGTGTGACAGGGTGTAACAATGATTGACCTACTGACGGAGTTTCCGTCAGTTTTTTCAAAATACTGACGGAATATCCGTCAATAGGTCAATTATTATGACGTGGGCAGGTACTTACATTATTGTTCTGATAAAGTACTTTATGACGGATATTCCGTCAGTAAAACATAAATACTGACGGAAATTCCGTCAGGATTCTTGCTTTACTGACGGATAATCCGTCAGATATCCTTATTAACCCGAACTCGCAAACACTCTCCCCTCACTTTACCAAAAATCCCCAAATCAATTAAAATTCGTCCCAACCCTAACCTCCTTAAAACCCGACACCACCACCCTCCTCCACTTCCGGCGCCACCACCACCACCACCAACACCACCACGCCGTCGCCGTCACTATAAGGTAATTAACTTTATCTTTTTTTCCTCTCTCCTTTATCTTTTTCCTTCTCCTTCATCTTTTTCCTTCTCCTTTTCTTTTTTTTTTTGGTCCATAGCACCGCCGACGACGACCCCCTGCCGACGATCCCCTGCCGCCAGCCCCGCCGCCGATGACCCACTGCCCCCTTCTTTTTCATTTTTTTCTTTTGTCAAGTTAATTAGGTATTTCTCCTTTTAATTTTTTTTAATTAATTTAGATTATTAGTTATTGTTTTAATTGTTGTTGAAAAAGGGTTGATGTTGATGCATGTTGACTTAGGATAGAAGCCAATGTTGTGACGGATGTATGTTGTTAATTTAGATTATTAGTTTTTTTTTTAATGTATGCATGTTGACTGAAGATAGATATGTAATTTTATTGTTAAAAATTAGATTACTGTTAAATGTTAATTACAATAGATATGAATTAGACTAGATATGTAAAATGAAAAATAAATCATGTTAGTTTATGTTAATTGAAAAAGTAGTCATTGTTGTATGTTTTGTTTTTAATATTGTTAAAATTATTGTTCATATTGACCTAGTACCCGTTCAAAAATTACTCACTAGGAGTAATTTTTGAATAGTCCCCGTTTTGGGACTGTCTTTGTACGTTTTAAGTCACTTAGGTAGTAAACATGTGCTTGTGATTTGTTAATGAGAAAAGAGTTTAGTGACAATTCCTTTAATGTTCTCTAAATGCATATGTAGAGTAATTATTTATTCTACATTGTGTATTTGGAGAACGGATGGGAATTGCTGCCGGATTTTTTTTCCTCATTAATAAATCACAAGTACATGTTTGCTAGTGACTTGAAACGTACATTGATGGGTTTAGGTTGGAGTGATAAGGACCCAATTCAAAGAAATACAATATTTATATTGGTTAAAATGTTAAATTATTGTGTATTATTCTTGATTTTGATTGTTGTTAGGTTATTTTTTAATGACATATATAAATGTGTAGATACATAATAACATGAAAAGATTAGAACGGCAGTGGATGTATGAAAGATTAGACGAAAAAAAGAAACCATAGAAAGCATTTGCAGAGGGGATGAAAGAGTTTATTAAATTCACGGAAAGAAGTAGTGAGTACAAGAATTTAGGTGAAATGAGGTGTCCGTGTAAGAAATGAAAAAACCTAGGTTTTAAAAGGAAAGCAGATGTTCAAATTCATCTTTGGTCGTATGGTTTCGCCGATAATTATTATGTATGGACATATCACGGTGAGAAACTACCTAGTACAAATGCTAGTGAGAATTCTTACCGTGAGTTCGTGGAAAATGCATTGCGTGATACTGTTGACCAAATTTTGGAGGATCGGCTTAATCCTGATGACCTTAACGATGAAGAAGTGCGTTATGAAACCCCGAACCCCCCAAGTTTCTTCGTTCTTTAAAATGTTAGAGCAAGCCGAACAACCGGTGTTTGAGGGAAGTGATATGAGTTTGTTGCAAGCAGCTGCTAGGTTGTTATCACTCAAATGTGAGAACAACATATCTCTTAGATGCGCTAATGGTTTTGTGTCATTCGTTGGTGACATAATTACAAAGGAAAATCAAATGGCGCGCAATTTTAATGAGATTAAAAAAGTTCTGAAGGGACTCCAACTTCCCCAAGAAAATATTGATGCATGTATCAATGGATGCATGCTTTTCTGGGAGGAAAATTCTAATCTTGAAGAATGTACAAAGTGTCGTGCATCTCGGTATAAAGGTAAAAAGAATTCAAGTGGGAGGCGAATTCCATGTAAACCAATAACTTATTTCCCGCGTGCGCCAAGGTTACAACGACTATATACAACCAAGTACATAGCAGGTGAGATGAGTTGGCACTACAAAAACTCTCGAAGGAGAGAAAAGGGAATAATGTCACATCCAAGTGATGGAGAAGCGTGGAAGCATTTCGATAGAGAGCATCCATATTTTGCAAGTGAACCCAACCGGAATGTTAGGCTAGGTTTGTGTACGGATGGATTTTAACCTTTTGGGCAGTTTGGGACGAAATACTCTTGTTGGCCCGTGATTGTGACTCCGTACAACTTACCTCCTTGGTTATGCATGAAGAGACAATTTATGTTCTTATCTGTACTAGTTCCCGGTCCTAAGAACCCTAAGTCAAATTTAGATGTTTTCCTCCAACCTTTGATCAAAGAGTTGAAACAACTTTGGGAGACCGGCGTGGACACCTACGATGTCTCTAAGAAACAAAATTTTCAATTAAAGGTTGCATTAATGTGGACGATCAACGATTTCCCGGCATATGGCATGCTTTCTGGTTGGTCCACAAGTGGATATCGTGCCTGTCCTTATTGTCCAGAAAATGATCATAGATCTTTTTGGCTTAAAAATAGCAAAAAGGTTTGTTGGTTTGATTGTCACCGTGAGTTCTTAAGACCTGATCATCCTTTCCGCGACAATTGTAAGCAATTTCTTAAAAACAGAAAAACTGAGAATCGCATAGCCGCATCGAAACTAACGGGTGATGAAGTGTGGGAATCCGTAAAAGACTTGCCTAAAATAGTTGATGCTTCTGATCAAGAATTGAAAAGATTGAAAGATCAGAATGAAGGTTGGTGGAAACAAAGCATATTCTGGGAACTTCCCTACTGGAAAACGTTGCTGATTCGACACAACTTGGACGTTATGCACATGGAGAAAAAAAATTTTGAACAACTTATCAACACCATCATGGATGTACCAGGTAAAACTAAATTTGACCCTAAGGGTAAAGAAGACTTTAATGAACTTTGCTATAAACGGCCCACATCATCTAGGTTTGTTTTATCAACCGTGGAGAAAAAGGCTCTATGTGACTGGGTTGCTAATTTAAAATTCCCGGATGGTTATGCTTCAGATTTGAGTCGGTGTGTTGACCATAAAAAGATGGTGTTACATTCCATGAAAATTCATGATTGTCATGTCTTTATGGAACGACTACTCCCCGTTGCCTTGAAAGAGTTGCTCCCGACAGGTCCTTGGAATGCAATAACTGAGATAAGCCAATTTTTTAGAGACTTGTGCAATTCTACGATTAGAGTTGATTCTATGGAACGTCTGGAGTCAAACTTTGCGGAGATAATATGCAAGTTAGAGAAGATATTTCCCCCGTCTTTTTTCAATTCCATGGAGCATTTGCCTCTTCCCCTACCTTATGAAGCGAAAGTTGGAGGACCTGTTCAATATCGATGGATGTATCCATTTGAGAGATTTCTTAATCATTTAAAAAAAAGATTGGCAACAAAGCTCGGGTGGAGGGTTCAATATGCAACGCTTTTTTGTTAGAGGAAATTTCAAATTTCTGTTCTTTTTATTTCGAAGATCACATTGACACAAAAGCAAAAGACTTAGATGTTGGTGTAAATTCCGATGACCAGTTGAAATCTAAGTTACCTGAGTTATTCAATGATGACATGGGAACTACAACCGGGAAATGTATACAGAGGTACTTAACTGAGAAAGAGTATGAAGAAGCTCATTTTTATGTGCTAAGGAACTGTGGAGATTTTTTAGAGACTTATGAAAAGTAAGTTAATACTTCATCATTACTCAATTGTTTTTTAATTATCAAATTAGATCGAATTTATAGGTAATTAATACATAACTAAAACATGCTTTCCCTACTTATAGGGAATTTGAGACACATATCAAAATCAATTTTCCTGATGTCAAATCCTTTGATGATGTTTGGGCATCACATGACAAAAGTTTTCCGAAATGGTTCCGAAATCAAGTAAGTGATGATACATTTTCTTTGAAATTGAACTACACATTTAGATTTCTTATTAGATATTGAAAAAAATATAACAACTTAATTAACATTTTTTTATTCATAGGTTCATAAATTGAAGGATCGTCTAATAATAGCTTTAGCATTGGGTCCTAGTAACATGGTCAAGTCTTGGAGACGGTATTCCATCAACGGCTATAAGTTTCGAGCTTTTAAGGAGGGAGTTGATGTTTCGAAGTCTACGTTAAGCAATGGGGTTTCTGTGAATTCAATTGAAGGGTTGGACTACTATGGAACTCTAAATGAAGTAATTGAGCTTTCTTATTATGCCGAGCAAAGAGTTTATAGGGTTATATTGTTTAAATGTGATTGGCTTGATAATTCCCCACAAGGACTTAGTATCCATAAGGTTTATGGACTTGTAGATGTAAACGAGAAAAAGAAACTTCGTGGACATAACCCATTTGTGGCAGCTTTTCAAGTCGATCAAGTTTGTTATGCTTCTTATCCAACCATTAAGAAAGGTAATCACGGTATTCAGTGGTCCGCGGTTTTTAAAACCAAGGCAAGATCACAAGTTGATGCTCCTATTGAAGAAAGTGTCTTTCAAGAAGATGTGGTTATGAATGATCACTCA
This sequence comes from Silene latifolia, assembly GCF_048544455.1. NCBI lineage: Eukaryota > Viridiplantae > Streptophyta > Magnoliopsida > Caryophyllales > Caryophyllaceae > Silene > Silene latifolia. The sequence continues at coordinate 139,138,376 of NC_133534.1, read as the reverse complement.
ATTTCACCGATTTTGTTGCAAGATATAGAGGATGAAGATGTATACGAAGTGGCAGTGGAAAGAGGTCAAGGGGAATGTAACACCCCGTATTTTAATAAGTTGGATAAAATTCTTTTAATTGCTACTTTATATTTAATTTCGTTGGTTAACGATTTATATATTTATTTTCTCAGCTAATTAATTAATTTCATTATAATTCGTTACGTTAAATTTAATAATCGTTAATAAGTTCTTTTAAAAGTTAGCTCGAGTTTGTTTAGTTGACTTTTTATGGGTTCATGTAAATAGTTTTATTTATTTAATAACTTTTTGTTTCTTTCTAAGTCCCTTATCGAAGTCGAGCTAAGTGGGCTCCAGGACGGATCGATTAGCTATTTCGAGTTTGTTCCGCTAAATTAGCAAATATCTTTAAAAGCCGCTAATTTAGTTAAAATCTCTAATAATTCCGATTCGAGCTAATTTCGTATTATTTTAGTTAACTAGCTGAGTTTATTTTATTTTCATTCATTAAATTTATTTATTATTGAGTATGTTTTATCTCGAAAAACTTTACTAAAATCGCTTCTATTTAACTCGAGACGATTTTAAAAACGAGTGAAATTACTTAACGATGAAGAAACGTACGTATAATATATAGCAGGCAAGCAAGCTCGTCACTCATTCTTTTATTATTATTATTACACCCGTCCCTACGCCATTCTTTTCCCCTTCCTTTCGTGTTTGACCAGCAACAACGAAACAATAGCAACAATCAACAGAACCCCAAATCACCATTTTTCCGTCGACATTCAACCTCAGATCCCGGCCCATTTCTCGACCAAATTCCGTAATTTTTGTACCATTCTCTTCCCCTTTCCTTCCTCCTCCTTTTAAGGTAAGAAAGTCTCCTTTTTGTAGTGGTTTCGTCTTTCGCCGTCTTATAAAAGTGTCGTCTTTTAGCTTCTTTATTCCGTTTTCTTGCCCTTTTATGAAGGATTTGAAGGCCCGGAGCAGTTTGAGTCGGAAATTCGTGAGGTTAAAGGTAACGGTGATAGGTTACTCGACTTGAACCTTTATGTTTTTCTCGTTTGTATGTAAATTTTTCCGTCTCAAAATGATGCTGGTTTTGGAGCCGTGTTTGGCACGGTTTCATGTAGTTTAGTGGACTGTTGTTGGCTCGGTTTCTCTAGGGGATTTGGATGTGAAGGGTGCGGCTGAGACTGAGGTTCCGTCTCGGGAACAACATTTTACATGACATTTTCGAGTATAGCTAGGTTGAATTTAAATGTTACTATGTTAGCCCATATTTCCTGCAGATCTTAATCTTATATTTGACAGTGGACTGATTTTGGACAATTTGTGCGGTTGCTTCTAGGCCGAAATGGGACCGTTTTTAGTATGTTTGAGCTGAGAAATTATAGGGCTAGAAATGTTGGTTGAATACGTAAACTATTGAACTCCCGTCCAATCTTCCCGCATTTACATGTTCACCTTTCTACGGGTATGACTGTTTTGGAATGGTGATAGGGTGGTAGAAATGGGCTGTTTAGTCAGCCATAACGGGGTATTTGTGGGGCTAGTTGCTGGCTGTTTGGCAGCCGTGGAGGAAGGGTTGAGTAAGTTGGTTACGGGCATGGTTTACATGGTGTTTATGAGGACTGTTTTGGGCGAGAATTTGCAGGCCAAATAGATGTTTTTTTATTTGAAATGAGGACCCAATGGACTGAAATTTGGTTGTATGAATTGGATAAATTGTTGTTGTAGTATTTGAGACCGTCACATTTTTGGTTTGAAGTAAATTCTAGTCTTATAGTTACATGGTTATATGAAATGGGTAATTTAAGTGAGTGAATTCTACCTTCTTCATACTTTAAATTTTGTCTTTAAGTGCCTTAGTCATGAGGCTGTTTTGGGTGGTAAATTGTCGTGTTTGTGGTCTTTGTTTTGGGGCGTAAAAGTGGTGGTTTTGGGCTGTGTTAGGGACGGCATGACCGCTGGTTGTGGCGGTCGAGTGGTTGTCATCACGGCTGTTTTGGCCTGCAACTCGACGGCACACAGCCTGCACTGGCCTGCTTTTCACGGCCTGCTTTATGGCCTGTTTTGGCGAGTCGGGTGGCCTGGCCGTGGCCTGGGCAGTGGCCTGGCTGGGGAACGGGTTGAGGCCGCGTGTGGTTTGTTGTGAGGTCGAGTTGAGGTTGCCATAATAGCTCGTGAGTCATGGTTATAATTGTTTTGGCGCTAGTTTGGTTTATTTAAAATATGATTAAATAACCGTCTCGTATTTTATATCACGTAACTCGTTAAATATCATTCATTTACATATTAATTTAATTGGACTTATTAAGTTAATAGGACTTCTCATATTTAGCTGTTTGAACTCGTCTGGCTAATCTAATTAAAATTGCCTCGTTAATTTAATTGGACTTGTCTAGTTTACTTATTGGGGGTATGAATGAGTCACTTGAGCTTTGTCACATTTTATTCCGTAATTTCATATAACGTAAATTATTCATCGTCACTCATAATATTTTATTTAACTGGCATGTTAAATTATATAATAGAATATTTATTATTATAAGACAAGTTTGAGTTATTCGAGTTATTTAAATCCCGTCTCATATTTTATATAACGATAATTCGTTAATATCGTCCTTTCACATAATTATTTTAGGTGACTCATATGTGGTTGAAGATGAAGAGTAATTTTGGGTTTTAGAAGCTTTCTCAAGTTTATTGCTTGTCTCTTTGCTAGCTTAAGGTAACTATTCCGAGTTACTCGACGAATTAATGTCACATTAGTAGTTGATGTTGTGTTTGTTGTTTGATAAGTGCTTAGGTGATTGATAATGTATTACTTTCGTTTTTCACATGATAGAAATTGGAAATAGCATGAGAATAGTATTGCGATAAAATTTGTGATTTGGGCCAAAGTAGGCCAAGACTCTGAGCTGGGCCAGATTGACCGAACGAGTTTGGTCAAACTAGGTTTAAACCAGTCAGCCTCGATTTGACCGATGACCCGTCGCGGGACTCGGGTCGAGGGTTTGTCTTTGAGGTGAGATTGGATGTTTTATGTTATGCCTTGATATTTGTAATTATCATTTCACATGTTGGTTGTTGGATGAATTGGTTGCCTTATACTTGAGTCTTGTTGCCTCTTTGCCATTTTAGTTTATTCTCATGAATTATGAGATTAACGGTTAGCTGGAATTTGGATTATTATTGATATTGAGGATATTGTTGGATTGTCTGCTGAATAGACATTTATATAGCCTTTCACATGATAGAATGTTAGCATTTATGTTGGTAAGTTGGACTCTTTGCCCTTTTATGGTAAATTGGGTATCTCAATTGTCTTGTGTGATGTGGGCTAAAGTATTCAAGCTGGGACTAGCTGGGACTAGGTCCTAGGTGAGTATTTCGGTCTTCATCATAGATAGTCCATTATAGTCTTTGACGAGTGTATGTTCACTGCTTAATAGCCTTTGTGTTCCTGACTTGGTGGGTTTATATCCAAGTTGGGGCATGGCCTCGTTACTTATTTTGAGAGTAAGTGGTCAGCTTAAGTACTAGCCAACCCTTTGGTGGACTCCTTAGGGTACTCACTTTGTTTTAGAAAAATTGTAGGTCTTGGGTGCGGTGGTGTGTATCCGCATGTCTAGGTCTCTTGTGATTTTAGGCTAGGGTTGTGTTGTGTCTTGGCCATGTTTTGATAGAACCTCGAGCCAAGATACCGGTTCGATTACCTTCCCTACCTCGTGGTATAGACTCGAGATTCTGAGTGACTATTGACCGTACTAAGAACTTATGCCTGTCTTTGATATATTGCCCTTTCTTGTTTGATGATTCTATGAATCATAGAAGGTGAGATGCAAGCCGGCTATGGTTGATAGAGTTTGGATTCCTGGATGTTATGTGATTCACATGATAGTGTAGTATGAGTCGGTCTAGTATTCACATGCTAGGACTATGTGTTGTTATATTGTTGTTCACATGATAAGCACGATTGTCTAGCATCTATATGCTAAGGCTATGTGTTATTCATATTCATATTCTTATGTTTACATGTTATATTAATTATGACATTTCGTGGCTGGGAGAACTCGGAGTTACTCCCCACTGACTGTGGCTTTCGTATTTGTATAAAATGCGAATGACAGGTAGGTGATGCATATATGGGGTACATGGACGAGCTAGCGAGCAAAGTAACCTTGGGACCTAGACTGGTTTTATTTCATTGTGACCCTTAAACCCTTTTTATGTCACATACATTTTAGGGACATATGTCTCCCTTTCTCATATTTGGTTTGTATAACTTTGTTTCGCGACTTTAGCGATGGTTAGGTTATGAAACTTCTAGTTAGACCTTGTATGTTTGACACCTTCCAATTTGGATATCTTTATAACAGGTTCAGGTTTTAAAAATTACAGGTTTTTACCCAAATGAACCTATTACAAACATATCCTGTCAGTTTTTCTGTAGAATTACGTGTTTACTTTTCCGCAATATATGAGGGTGTCACAGGGAATATGACAGAGACGTCGGAGAAGAAGGGGATGAAGATGAAGTTGAAGAACTTATTAGATACGAAAATGAGGAATCAGAGGAAGAAGTAGGAGTGCTTTTTTCAGAGGATGAACCTGTTTTAATTTGTAGTGACAGTGATAGTGAGGAGGACTAGTTATAATTGTAGAATTATTAATACATTTGTGAAAAAGTTTAAAGTTTAAACATTCAATAAAATTTGCCCTCCGTTTTTTATTACTTGTCGTTATAGCCTATTTGGTTTTTTGTTTTATACATGTCGTTTTAGCTTAACATCAATAGTGTGTTTCAATTTCCAAGGTTTGGTTATAAGAAACCTCTCAATTCAACCAATAAAATGCATTAAAGAAGAGGCAAGTGGTAATTAGTTCACAGTTTTCCATAGTTAGTGTTTGTTTCAATTGTTTATATATACCCTGCAGAAATGGTTGTTTTGAACTAACGATTTTTTCCTTGAACTAACAATTTGAATTGTTTTCATGCAGTGATCATGCCGAACATTTTTTGTCGTTATTTTGGGAGCAATAGTAATGCATCTCAACATGATCGAGAGGACGAGGAGGTTGAGGATGAGGAGGATCCTGATCCTCCATCACAAAGACAGGAGGAGATGCAGGTGACTCTCTCATCGGCCCGTGTTCGGCGAGATCATTTTTGGTAAGTTTATGTTAATTTTTTTATTTTTAAAACTTAACATTTACAGTTTTAATTTCAAATATTTATGTGTTTTTCAGGTGGGATGACGAACCAATCAAGAAATATGTTACTTGGTCGTTCACCCGTAACACAGGAGATGAGTACTTCACTAGGTGGGGTGAAGCGAGTAACGCACAGCGTCAGAAGATGTGGAATTACTTTGCGGTAATTATGTATTTCAATAATAATTTTCTTAAGTTTATAAGAATTTTCTTGAGTTTATAAGAATTTTCTTAAGTTTTATATAACTAATTTCAGATTTGTTTTTGAAACAGACTCATGTAAGATCCATCGATCCTGGCTATGATCCTGTGCCTGAGTGGCAGTCGAGGGTAATGAGGCGGATTACCACTCTTATTAATGGACTAAAATATAATAAGAAACCGCCAAAGTGGGTGCCTGTTACTTGGTGGGAGAGACTTAAGAATAGGCCACAAGATCCTACTTTTGCTAAACATTCAAAAATCAACACGACAAATAGGAAGTCGGGTGGTAAAGATGGGAAAGCATTGGGCACCCACACTCTTGGTCGGAAGAGTTGCTCCGATGCTTTCAAGGAATTGGTAAGTATTGTTTATATTGCTTTTATAAAGTGGTTAATATATATGATTGACAAATATATATACTTGATTTTACTTGTTTCCATACTAATTTCAGGGTCAAGAGGTCACCCCCCACAAGTTGTTCACGAAGACGAAGAAAAATAAGAAGGGCGAGTGGGTTAACCCTCGAGCGGCTGACATTGAGGTAAGTTTTTGTATTCAATTTAATATTTATTTTTATTACAAAGAACGATAATATCTTTCTTATAAAGATAGGTATATATATATATATATATATATATATATATATATATATATATATATATATATATATATATATCATTTCTGACGATTTTCTCTTTTTTCAGCGTGATTTCCAAGCGGAGATGAGTCAACCATTGCCACCTGGACAGTCTCCCGACGAGATTCGGGCGTACTACAAGGCTGTAGGAGGCTTTGACGAGAAGAACCGGATGTTTGGGACCGGAGATAAAGGGGCCGAAATATGGTATGATCTTCCTCCTAACAAAGCTGGCCGACGGTCTTTCTCTTATGCTCCTAGCATGATTTCACAGCTTTCCACCCAAATGAATGATGAGCGAGCCGCTCGAATTGCTCTTGAAAGACAGGTTCGTGAACAGGCTGAACAAATGGCGGCAATGCAAAAGGCTTGGGCTAGTATACAAGCATCTCAACCCCCAAACACGTGTTCACAATTTCCTCCACATAGACGGGATGACTTTGGGGGTAGTGATGACGGGTTTGGAGGTAGTGGTAGTTTTATTGAGCCTATAATAAGTTAGAGCCTTTAGGTTAGAACCTTTAATTTGGTTAGTATTGTCGTCTAGTAGGGAGTATGAAAAACATGGTAAGACAATTCTCTTTCGTGTTTAATTAGTAAGACAATGTACGAATTTGACTATCTTTTTATGTAAAACATTTTGCGTTCAATTCTCTTCTGTTGTCTATTGATTCCCGCATTAGCGGTCGACGTGAAAATGGATTCCCGCTTGGCGGTCGACGATTGTATGTGTTTTGCAGGTTTTGGTTATATTTGAAACGATGCAAAAAATGCATCGTGGCTGGACAGCAGGATGCTGTTTCCAGGCCTGTTTTTCGAAAATCCTGACGGAAATTCCGTCAGTAATTCTAAAATACCGACGGAATTTCCGTCACTGCTTTTTCCTCCCCATTTTCCAGATTTAACTAGAAACTGCCATGTGTCCCACAAACTGACGGAATTTCCGTCAGTAAAACATAAAAACTGACGGAAATTCCGTCACATACATCATTTTAGTGTGATTTCAACAGCTACACTGAATTGCCACGTGTCTCAAGCACTGACGGAAAATCCGTCACTGTTATGCTAGAAATAAAGACGGAATTCCCGTCAGTGATCCGTCAGTGTTTTTAAATACCGACGGAAATTCCGTCAGGACAGGTTTTTTACTGACGAAATAAGCTGACCCTGGTTCCTGACGGAATTTCCGTCAGGAAATTAAATTACCGACGGAAAAGCCGTCAGTATGGCCTTAATTTTTCCGTCGGTATCCCGCGTTTTTGTTGTAGTCGAAGTCGTCCTTTGGACTCGCCTTGTTCAGATCCCTGAAGTCGACGCAAACCCGAATTCTCCCATCTTTCTTCGGTACAGGATCAATATTGGCCACCCAGTCAGAGTATTCAGACACTTTTATGAAACCAGCCTTGAATTGTTTATCCACTTCTTCCTTGATTCTTAGGGCCCATTCAGGACGCATCCGGCGTAGCTTCTGCTTCACGGGTTTAGCTCCGGGCTTAATGGGTATCCGGTGCTCTGCAATTTCCCTGTCAATCCCAGGCATGTCTCTGTAGGACCAGGCGAATACGTCCTTATATTCGTGGAGGAGGTCAATGAACTGTTGTCTTTCCGAGGGGTCCAGGGTTGTTCCTATCCTAAGTTCTTGAGGTGTGTTGTCGGTCCCTACGTTAATAGGTTCGGTCTCCTCAATAATGGGGGTTATGGTTTCCCGTTTGTCAAGTTATTTGGCTAGGTGAGGTGGGTAGTCACTCAAGTCAAATTCCTCATAGTCATTCAAAATTGCATTGCAGTTAAATTGAGATGAGTCATAAGCAAACTTAGCGTTCATTAAGTTGACACGAGCGAAAAGCTCGGAGAGGACAGACATCTCGTGGTCAGTCAGAGGTGGCGCAGCAGAGGAGGTAGCCCCTGGAATAGGCTCCAGGTTGTCACCTTTCATGGGATTGGGGGTGACCCTAGTAGACTCAGCCTCTGAATCATCAGCCACGACCTTGTGATGAAATAGTGGGAAGGGGACCTTGACTGGGACATCAGGAGTGTTAGGAGCTATGACAGACTCTGACTCCGACTCAGACTCAGATTCAGATTCTTCTCCACTTCCCTCTTTGAACATAGGGCCTTCTCCAGTTGTGATCTTGAGAATGCGGCCTTGACAATTGGTCCACTTGACGGTTTTCCTCCAGCCTTGTGTAGCTTTCTCCGGGTAAGTGTCGGAGATCAAGGCAGTGGGGTCAAATTAGTTGTCCTTCAGGGCAATGTTGATAATGTCCTCATAGTCGAGATGCTTGATGTTATCCTCTCTAAAGAGGAGGGTGACAGCTTGTCCATCGAGGCATGACGACGGCTTAGACTCGGTTGATGCAGTTTCGGTGTTGTCGAGGATGAAGTAGCAATCCTGGAAGACTTCCACACCCGGGTACCTGGCCTTGGCTACAGAGTCATACATCGGCTCCGGAAAGCCATGGTAGAGCACTGATTCTCCCTCGGGAACAAAGTATCCATTGAGGGTCAGTTGATAGGGACGGAGGATAACTCCATGCTTCTTGCGTTTCTGAACTAGGAGGTTCATCTCCTGGATATTTTCATCGGTAGGTTCATATCCCAGTCCGAAGGAAATGTTGGGGACCTTAGCCTGTTCAAGGGAGGTAAGGTGCTCTTCAGTGGATTGAGGGGCAAGCCCGGGAAGTAGCCCTGGCGCATCATGATGCGGTTGACTGTGAGGTTGGCAAACGGGTCACAGACAAAGGGTGTTGATTCATCAGTTATGGCATTCACAGCTTGGAACCCCCACATTTTATTATCATCTTCCTCAATGGTCTGGGAGGCTATTCCCTTCCTCATGACAGCTTATCAGGGAAGCAGGAATTGTGATTGTTTTCCCGTTGAAGGGGACCCTGATCTTCTGGTGGAGAGTTGAGGTAACTGCCTTGACGGCGTGAATCCAGGGATACCCCAGGAGCATATTGAAGGAGGCGTCGATGTTGACCACCTGAAAACTGGTTTGCCTTTCCAGTGGTCCGGTTGTGACAGTCAGAGTGATGAGCCCCGCGACCTTGCGACGAGTGCCGTCGTAGGAGCGTACTCCTTGATTTGTTGGGACCAAATCAGCTTTCTTAATACCCAGATTGTGAGCAGTCTTGAGGGGAATGACATTTACCGCGGATCCATCATCTACAAGGACCATTGGTACATTCTTCTTGAGACATTGTACGGTAATGTACAGGGCAAGGTTATGATTGGCTCCGAAGGGAGGGATATCTTCGTCAGAGAAGACGACTGGGTTGTTCAAGTCAGGGGCGTCCCTCGTCATATGTGCCACTATTTCTTCAGGGGAAGAGGTGGAGGGCACAGTCAATTTTCCCAAGGCCTGTAGCAAAGCCTGTCGATTCTCAAAGGATGTCGCGATCATTTGCCAGATCGAGATCTCGGCTTTTGCCTTCTGAAGCTGCTTGAGGATCGAATTCGCAGGAGCTCTTGGTTGAGCGTCTACTTCCGAGACGACTTGGTCGTTTGTTGTTGGAGCGACCGCTGAATTGTTCGGGTTCTGATAGGGACGTCCGGACCGGGTAAGGTGACCGATCTCTTTTGCCCGTTTCTCTTTCCCTGGGATAATATAGACATCTTCAACATCTTCTCTCCAGATGCCATTGATTTCAGGATCTCGAAGGCACCTTGGAGGGGTATTCTTTGGTGGGCAATTTTTGTGAGGGATATTTATGTGAGGGTAGTTTTTGTGGAGTTGATTATTGTGAGGGTGGTTATTGTGAGGATGATTATTGTGAGGATGATTATTGTGAGGTGCATGCCAGAATGGTCGCGGGAGCAATCCGTCCTGGTGAGGGTAGTTTTGGGCGCTCAGGGGGACTCTCCCTCGGGCGTGGTGGTGGAGGATTGAAGATAAGCCGGCGGTAAGCATCGTCAAGTCGGGTAATCCTCTCGGAGAGGCTGGCTATGGCTTCCTCAACCTATTGGAACATGGTGAGCATAGTTGCGGCACTAAACACAAATACCCCGTCCGAGGGATCTTTCTCCAAGGTTTTCACCTCGTCACTAATTGGCAGGATGAGGTGATTGTTGGGAAATGTGTCCTCAACAATAGTGCGATCACATGATTTAAATATCATTATTAAATCTCATATAAATAATACGTAAGAGATGATTCATTTATATAGTCAACTGATCAACATTAATCGGTAACGATTGGCTTGCTAGAGTTTGACGTTACTGTCGTGGGACGGTGGTGGTCAGTTGATCCCTTAAGGTCACACCTAAAGGATGATGCCCTTATATGTAAAGTTAATTAATTGTATGTCGATACAAGTTGATTAATTCCTTAAATATGAACAATTTATATTTATGAGAGGAAATATGTATCTTATTGTAATGTGATTAAATAAGATTCAATTTAGTGAATTAATATGTTAATTTACTAAATTATGTTGAGGTTTTATAAATATTTCGAGGTAGAGGTAATTAGTTATTTGCATTTACAAGAGGTTGTAAATTTAACTAACTAACTATTATGGGACCCATTATATGTTGATATAATGATAAAATATTACTCAATAAGTTGAGTGGATATATGTTTATTAATTTGTCACATAATTGATGTATGATCAAGTTAATATTTAATTATGTAAGATAATTAAACATAAGACTTATAAGCATTTGTGGGACAAATATTATAAGATAAAAATGGACCCATATAAGCATATGTGTACCGTCCAAATGGGTACATGCTTGAGCCTATTGGTTTTGCCATTTTGTTGTTGGAAAGATACTCCAACAACTTATGACAATGCTTTATACATAAAACCTACTACCCTATGGCAAAAAGAGGTGATTTTGAGAAGACCAAAAGTGCTCTAAAGAGAGCACTTTGGCCGGTTTACAAGAGGAAGAGTGAGGAGAACATTTTATTATGATTACTCACTTATTCTCTCAAAAGATAACTCTCTCATCTTTACATGCAAAACCTCCATTGTTCATGGTTTTCTTTCTATCAAAACATGAGATTTTTGATTCAAATTGTTCATATTAGATTACTAATATTATTAATATAATATATGAGTATTAGTAATCAATTTTAAGGTAAACTATTAAACAAATATCTAGCAAATATTATTTAGTGGGGATAAGGGATAATCTTGGGTGCAATCAAGAGGAGTGACTTCTATACCTGAGGTCTTTGGAGGATCATCCTAATACTCATCATAGCTCAAGAACAAGTGAAGGTAGGAGACCTTACTTGTGCCCATAAAACCGAAATTAACAATGTAAGGGACATTGTTTTCTTATAAATCTTTCATTTTGTTATGCATGCACTAGATCTAAAGAACATATAATTAACAAGTTAATTTGTTCACTATTAGAGGAGTCTAATAATAGGTATATGAACCTTACAAGTGGTATCAGAGCATAAGGATGTTGCATGCATAATCGGTTATTGTTTCTCCGAGTTAAAAGGTTAACATATAAAATTAAAAATTTGTGATTTATAAGTATAAGCCACGAAATCACCATGCATGTTATATATTCTGGTCCTAAAATGTTTTTAGGTCATTTTTATGATTTATGGAAATTTATTGCTCATTTTAATTGTAACACCCCGTATTTTATTAAGTAGGATAAAATTCTTTTAATTGCTATTTTGAATTTAATTACATCATTTAACGATTTATATATATATGCTTAGCTAATTAACTAATTTCATCATAATTCGATACGTTAATTTTAATAATCATTAATAAGTTTATTTAAAGTTAGTTCGAGTTTATTGAAATTAGTTCGAGTTTATTTATTTAATAATTTCCGTTTCTTTACGAGTCCTTATGAAAGTTGTTTTAAGTGAACCCGAGATGGATTTTGGGAACAAAACCGTCCAATTAGCTATTTTGAGCTTATTTCACTAAATTAGCAATTTTTATTAATATCCGTTAGTTTTGTAAAAATCGCTAATAATTCCGATTCAAGCTGATATTGTATTATTTACGTTAACTAGCTGAGTTTATTTTATTTTCACTCATTAAATTTATTTATTATTGATTCCGTTTTATTACTGAAACTTTTACTTAAATCGGTTAAATTTAACTCGAAACGGTTTTAATAACTATCGAAGTTTCTTAACGACGAAGAAACGTACGTATAATAAATAGCAGGCAGGCAAGCTGCTCCCTCATTTCTCACGCATCATCCTTCTTCTTTCTTCTTTTTTCTTCTTTTACGTTCTGTTTCCATTTTTTATTTTAAATTGATCCTGCCACTCCGTTCGTTCCGTTATCAATGATTTTTGTTCCATAGCGCTCCTTTCGTCGTTCTCGTCAATCCGTTGTAAGTAAAATTCATTTTCGTCATGTATTTTTACAAACCCATTTATATTTTCAGCTTTATTTATTATAAGACGGTTGTATGTACTGAAATAGACGGTCTTGTAGAAGATTTGTTAGCCATAAATGATTAGTTCAATCGGAAAAAGGTAACAATTATGGATTACTCGATATTACTTGTAAAATATGTTTATTTCGAATGCTGGTTAGTCAGTTGTATAGTTGAGACGGTGTATACTGATATGTGGAGATGATTGAGACGGTGTATACTGACCTTTAGGGATCATTTGGGATGCTAGTTAGTAAGTGGTATATTTAAGACGGTGTATGCTGACATGTATGGATTGTTTTGGGTGATAATTGGTGTGTTTTATAGTTGAGACGGTGTATACTGACATGTAGGGATTGTTTTGGACTATTTTGGACTCTGTGTTGGGGCGATTTTTGTAGTCTTTAGGGTCTATTTTTGAGTTGCTTTATACTTGTGGATTTCCGCTCTAAAACCGTTTTAAATGCTGACTTAGTTGGCTCAGCTAGGACTGTTTTTAGGCGCGAGAATGGAGTCTTAAGGGGACGATTGGTACTCTGTTTTGGGCAGGGACGAGAGCTGTCATCGTGGGTTTTCACTTTGCATTTGAGGACTGGAGTTGGGGTCGAACTTAGGCATCTTTTGGGTTCTATTTTGGACTGATTTTTGGGTCAGGTTATGAAGTAGGGTGAAGGGTGGCTATGGGTAGTCGGGTGGTGGTCGTGTCGGACTCCTTGTGGCTTGCTTTTAGGCGAGTCTGATGGCCTGGCAGTGGCCTGGCTGTAGCTTAGCAGTGGCCTGGCCGTGGCCTAGGCAGTGGCCTAGCTAATTCACGAGTTTGAGGCCATGTGTAGTTGGTGGTTAGGCCGAGTTTGAGGTTGTCATAATAATTTTAGAGCCGTGTCTATAATTTGTTTTGACGCTAGTTTGGTTTATTTAAAATATAATTAAATTAATTTCCGTCTCATATTTTTATATAAAGATAATTCATTAATATCGTCCTTTCACATAATTATTTTAGGTGGCTCATATGTGGTTGAAGATGAAGAGTAATTTTGGGTTTTAGAAACTTTCTCAAGTTATTACTTGTCTCTTTGCTAGCGTAAGGTAACTATTCCGAGTTACTCGACGAATTAATGTCACATTAGTAGTTAATTTTGTGCCTGTTGTTTGTTAAGTGTTTAGGTGATTGATAATGTGTTACTTTCGTTTTTCACATGATAGAAATTAGAAATAGCATGAGAATTATATTGTGATAAATTTTATGATTTGGGCCAAAGTAGGCAAAGACTGAAATTTGGGCAGATTGACCGAACGAGTTTGGTCAAGCTAGGTTTAAACCAGTCAGCCTCGATTTGACCGATGACCCGTCGCGGGACTCGGGTCGAGGGTTTGTCTTTGAGGTAAGATTGGTTGTTATTGGAGGTTTTATGTTATGCCTTGATATTTGTAATTATCATTTCACATGTTGGTTGTTGGATGCTTTGGATGCCTTATGCTTGAGTCTTGTTTGCCTTTAGCCATTGTAGTTTATTCTCATGGACTATGATATTAATGGTTAGCTATAATTTGGTTATTGATGACATTGAGGATATGGTTGGATTGTCTGCTGAATAGACATTTATATAGCCTTTCGCATGATAGAATGTTAGCATCTATGTTGGTAAGTTGGACTCTTTGCCCCTCTTATGGTTAATTGGGTATCCTACTTGTCTTGTGTGGTGTGGGCTAAAGTATTCAAGCTGGGACTAGCTGGGACTAGGTCCTAGGTGAGTATTTCGGCCTTCATCATAGATAGGTCATTATAGTCTTTGACGAGTGTATGTTCACTGCTTAATAGCCTCTGTGTTCCTGACTTGGTGGGTTTATATCCAAGTTGGGGCATGACCTCGTTACTTATTTTGAGAGTAAGTGGTCAGCTTAAGTACTAGCCAACCCTTTGGTGGACTCCTTAGGGTACTCACATGGTTTTATAAAATTGTGGGTCTTGGGTGTGGTGGTGTGTATCCGCATGTCTAGGTCTGCGCAGATTTTAGGCTAGGGTTGTGTTGTGTCTTGGCCATGTTTTGATAGAACCTCTGAGCCAAGATACCGGTTCGATTACCTTCCCTACCTCGTGGTATAGACTCGAGTTACAGAGTGACTATTGACGGGACTAAGAACTTATGCCTGTCTTTGATATATTGCCCTTTCTTGTTTGATGATTCTATGAATCATAGAAGGTGAGATGCAAGCCGGCTATGGTTGATAGAGTTTGGATTCCCGGATGTTATGTGATCCACATGATAGTGTAGTATGAGTCGGTCTAGTATTCACATGTTAGGACTATGTGTTGCTATATTGTTGTTCACATGATAAGCACGATTGTCTAGCATCTATATGCTAAGGCATTGTGTGATTCGTATTCATATTCTTATGTTTACATGTTATATTAATTATGACATTTCGTGGCTGGGAGAACTCGGAGTTACTCCCCACTGACTGTGGCTTTCGTATTTCTATAAAATGCGATTGACAGGTAGGTGATGCATATATGGGGTACATGGACGAGCTAGCGAGCAAAGTAACCTTGGAACCTAGATTGACTTTATTATATTGTGACCCTTAAATACTTTTTATGTCATATACTTTTTAGGGACATATGTCTCCCTTTCTCATATTTGGTTTGTATAACTTTGTCTCGCGACTTTAGCGATGTTTCATTCATGAGATTTATTTTGGACCTTGCATGTTTGACACCTTCCCATTTGGATATCTTTATAACAGGTCCAGGTTTTAAAAATTACAGGTTTTTACTATAATGAACCTATTACAAACATATCCATGCAGTTTTATTCTAGAATTACGTGTTTACTTTTCCGCAATAAATGAGGGTGTCACAGTTGGTATCAGAGCATATTTGCTCCCGACGCACGTTTGTGCACCCCAATATAAATAACTTGACCTTAAAATAATAAACTTGAGAGATGGGTAGGATGGGTAGACTTAGGACTTTATGTTGTAGTCTCTTTGTGTCTGCTCTTTGTTAGGAGCTAACCTGTTTGTTGATTGTCATTTAATAATTGTTGCGTTCTTGGATCAATGACCGTGGGCTTATCTATAGCTAATGGAGTTATTACCCTTATTATAAAGAAATTTTTGAACTAAAGGTTTTGAAAATATTTTAATGTTTTTCACTGGTTTTAACGTCAATTAGTGTTAAAGCTTGTTATTGGAGACGTCTGATAATTAGTTTTATCATTTGTTGGTGTAAAAATGTATTTTTATGTCTTTGAATTGGAATATTGATGTTCTTGAGTGATCGCCAAGAGTATCACCGTTCCATTGAAAGGACACTTATATTTTAAGAAGATCAAGATTTAGTGCCTATTGCTGAGGATTGAAGATTTGTACAACCTTTGAAGAATGCTTCTACTTCCTTGAAGATGTTTCTCGTTCTTTTTGTATCTCGCCTTATTCTTAATCTCTTGGTGCTTATCCTCCTTCTAAACTCCCTTCTGTTTTACTTTAAAAGCTACGCTTGTACTCCTAACTTGTCCTTTGTTCTTTGCTTATCCTCCCTTAACGCCATTAGATAGTACTCTTTCTTGTGAGGAATGTTGACCTTGGTTGGAAAATTCGACTTTTGAGGAGATTGTTTGTGTCTAACCCTTAATCCTGGTTTTGAGAGGATGTGATGTTAGAAAGACTTAGGTAAGGTGATGAGATATACTTAGTGATTCTTATACCTAGTTCCTTGACAAAGTGAGTATAATTGATTGGTAGATTCTTTGTGTTAGGAATGAGTTGCCTATGTGATTAAAGTTATAGAACTTGGCTTTGTTGTTTATGTTTGGGATTTGAAAGCTTAGTAGGTTGAGAGTCGTCACCTTAGGAGTAAACATGAGATAAGTTTAGAATATGAATTTGGAAGAAAACCCATTTTTAGATGTTAACAATCCCCTATAGATTGGGAATGTGATTTGGTATTAGTTGTTCCTTGAGAACTTTGTTGAGAAGTCTTTATCAATTCATTCTTTGGTTTTTAAAACATTGAGGTTGTGTCGAGTGCTTGAGATAAAGAGATGCTTTTATACTTTAGTGGTAGATTTGCTTTAGGGAAATCCTAATATGTGATAAGATAGGTGGAAGAAGTATCTAACCGATTTATCACCCCTTAAACGAGCGTTTATTTTACCTTGACCCTTGTTTGGGATTTGGTCATTTTGTCATGAAGGTACAATACCATAATAGGCGTGACCTTGTTAGAGAGAACCTTAAGTTTTAGGAAGCGTATGGTTTAAGCCTTAAAATCCTCTTTCATACCTTTAATCGTTTTCCTCCCTTTTGTTCATACCTTGGTTGGATTTGATTCTTAAGTATAAAAGTTTACTCGTTATTTCCTTGTCTTGAATACCTCCCTAATTCTAATATCTCTTACTGGTTGTTAACTAGTTATCTTTATGATTCGACTCTTTTAGTCTCACACTCTGACATGTTGCTTAAGTTTCCTTGTTGTCTAATTTCCCTTTCTCCTTGATCATAAGCGTTACCGTTCATACCTCTTTTTCTCGCTTCATCTTGGTCCTCCTTTAAGTTTGACATTCGTATCTTGTGAAACTCTATCCTTGACATCCTTGTAATTTTAACTTCAATTTTTACCCTAAGAAAGTCATTATAGCTCTCTTGTTGGTTAAGTTTGAGCTCTCTTAACATACTTTGTTTTTATGCTATCTAAGTTACTTTCCTTTTTGTACAATTTCAAAACTTTCAAGCTACCAGTTTCGATTCATTCTTAAAAGTTTATGTCACTTCTGCAAACTTTACCTATTTTAAAGGTTTGAAAATGAAAATTTAATTTAGTTCCCATTTTGATCTTTGAGCATCGACTCCTTTATCCTAAATATTGATTGTTAAACCCGAGTTGCTTTTAAATTTTGTTCAAATTCTAACTAACTTTGATTTGTTTATGATTCTTTGTCAAAATTTAATGTTATATTTTCACGAACTTGACTCCTTTTTGAGTTTAACCATGAATCCCTTAATTTTCATTTGGCTTTTGCGAAAGAAAAATTTGAATGGATTGCCATTTTCATTTGGTTTTAACGTTGATGGGATGTTAGGACTCGTTATTAAAGGCGTCTAATAACTTGCCCTGCGCTTATCGGCGAATGATTTTTATTTTAAATTTGTCTCTGACTTGGAAAGTTAGCGCTCTTGTGTGCACGACAAGGGCAATTTCGTTCCATGGAGGAGACTTATATTTTCGAAAACTCTCTATAAATGTTTTTGAAAGCATTTTGATTTTTGATTCATACAAATGATTTGCCTTTTGACCTTATCTTTGATTTGGAATGTGATGTTCTTGAATGCGCAACGAGAACACTTCCGTTCCTTTGATGAGAATCTGGTTCTGTCGGAAAATTTTATTTGAAACTTTGGAAAGAATTTTGATTCTTACGATAAGTGACCTTTTAAATGTTTTGGTTACCGATTCCAATTCCAGTTTTATTTTTATAACCTTTCATTTATACTTTCAAGTTTCGAGGACGAAACTTTTTAAAAGATGGGGTGATTGTAACACCCCGTATTTTATTAAGTAGGATAAAATTCTTTTAATTGCTATTTTGAATTTAATTACATCATTTAACGATTTATATATATATATGCTTAGCTAATTAATTAATTTCATCATAATTCGATACGTTAATTTTAATAATCATTAATAAGTTTATTTAAAGTTAGTTCGAGTTTATTGAAATTAGTTCGAGTTTATTTATTTAATAATTTCCGTTTCTTTACGAGTCCTTATGAAAGTTGTTTTAAGTGAACCCGACATGGATTTTGGGAACAAAATCGTCCAATTAGCTATTTTGAGCTTATTTCACTAAATTAGCAATTTTTATTAATATCCGTTAGTTTTGTAAAAATCGCTAATAATTCCGATTCAAGCTGATATTGTATTATTTACGTTAACTAGCTGAGTTTATTTTATTTTCACTCATTAAATTTATTTATTATTGATTTCGTTTTATTACTGAAACTTTTACTTAAATCGGTTAAATTTAACTCGAAACGGTTTTAATAACTATCGAAGTTTCTTAACGACGAAGAAACGTACGTATAATAAATAGCAGCGTGCAAGTTTGCTCCCTCATTTCTCACGCATCATCCTTCTTCTTTCTTCTTTTTTTCTTCTTTTACGTTCTGTTTCCATTTTTTTTATTTTAAATTGATCCTGCCACTCCGTTTGTCATCCGTTATCAATGATTTTTGTTCCATAGCGCTCCTTTCGTCGTTCTCGTCAATCCGTTGTAAGTAAAATTCATTTTCGTCATGTATTTTTACAAACCCATTTATATTTTCAGCTTTATTTATTATAAGACGGTTGTATGTACTAAAATAGACGGTCTTGTAGAAGATTTGTTAGCCATAAATGATTAGTTCAATCGGAAAAAGGTAACAATTATGGATTACTCGATATTACTTGTAAAATATGTTTATTTCGAATGCTGGTTAGTCAGTTGTATAGTTGAGACGGTGTATACTGATATGTGGAGATGATTGAGACGGTGTATACTGACCTCTAGGGATCATTTGGGATGCTAGTTAGTAAGTGGTATATTTAAGACGGTGTATCTTTGACATGTATGGATTGTTTTGGGTGATAATTGGTGTGTTTTATAGTTGAGACGGTGTATACTGACATGTAGGGATTGTTTTGGACTATTTTGGACTCTGTGTTGGGGCGATTTTTGTAGTCTTTGGGGTCTGTTTTTGAGTTGCTTTATACTTGTGGATTTCCGCTCTAAAACCGTTTTAAATGCTGACTTAGTTGGCTCAGCTAGGACTGTTTTTAGGCGCGAGAATGGAGTCTTAAGGGGACGATTGGTACTCTTTTGGGCGGGGACAAGAGCGTCATCGTGGGTTTTCACTTTGCATTTGAGGACTGGAGTTGGGGTCGAACTTAGGCATCTTTTGGGTTCTGTTTTGGGTGATTTTTGGGTCGGGTTATGAAGTAGGGTGAAGGGTGGCTATGGGTAGTCGGGTGGTGGTCGTGTCGGACTCCTTGTGGCTTGCTTTTAGGCGAGTCGATGTGGCTGGTCGTAGCTTAAAGATGGCCTGGCCGTGGCCTAGGCAGTGGCCTAGCTAATTCACGAGTTTGAGGCCATGTGTAGTTGGTGGTTAGGCCGAGTTTGAGGTTGTCATAATAATTTTAGAGTCGTGTCTATAATTTGTTTTGACGCTAGTTTGGTTTATTTAAAATATAATTAAATTAATTTTCGTCTCATATTTTTATATAAAGATAATTCATTAATATCGTCCTTTCACATAATTATTTTAGGTGGCTCATATGTGGTTGAAGATGAAGAGTAATTTTGGGTTTTAGAAGCTTTCTCAAGTTATTACTTGTCTCTTTGCTAGCGTAAGGTAACTATTCCGAGTTACTCGACGAATTAATGTCACATTAGTAGTTAATTTTGTGCCTGTTGTTTGTTAAGTGTTTAGGTGATTGATAATGTGTTACTTTCGTTTTTCACATGATAGAAATTAGAAATAGCATGAGAATTATATTGTGATAAATTTTATGATTTGGGCCAAAGTAGGCAAAGACTCGAGTGGGCAGTTGACCGAACGAGTTTGGTCAAGCTAGGTTTAAAACAGATCGACCTCGATTTGACCGATGACCCGTCGCGGGACTCGGGTCGAGGGTTTGTCTTTGAGGTAAGATTGGTTGTTATTGGAGGTTTTATGTTATGCCTTGATATTTGTAATTATCATTTCACATGTTGGTTGTTGGATGCTTTGGATGCCTTATGCTTGAGTCTTGTTTGCCTTTAGCCATTGTAGTTTATTCTCATGGACTATGATATTGATGGTTAGCTATAATTTGGTTATTGATGACATTGAGGATATGGTTGGATTGTCTGCTGAATAGACATTTATATAGCCTTTCGCATGATAGAATGTTAGCATCTATGTTGGTAAGTTGGACTCTTTGCCCCTCTTATGGTTAATTGGGTATCCTACTTGTCTTGTGTGGTGTGGGCTAAAGTATTCAAGCTGGGACTAGCTGGGACTAGGTCCTAGGTGAGTATTTCGGCCTTCATCATAGATAGGTCATTATAGTCTTTGACGAGTGTATGTTCACTGCTTAATAGCCTCTGTGTTCCTGACTTGGTGGGTTTATATCCAAGTTGGGGCATGACCTCGTTACTTATTTTGAGAGTAAGTGGTCAGCTTAAGTACTAGCCAACCCTTTGGTGGACTCCTTAGGGTACTCACATGGTTTTATAAAATTGTGGGTCTTGGGTGTGGTGGTGTGTATCCGCATGTCTAGGTCTGCGCAGATTTTAGGCTAGGGTTGTGTTGTGTCTTGGCCATGTTTTGATAGAACCTCTGAGCCAAGATACCGGTTCGATTACCTTCCCTACCTCGTGGTATAGACTCGAGTTCTGAGTGACTATTGACGGGACTAAGAACTTATGCCTGTCTTTGATATATTGCCCTTTCTTGTTTGATGATTCTATGAATCATAGAAGGTGAGATGCAAGCCGGCTATGGTTGATAGAGTTTGGATTCCCGGATGTTATGTGATCCACATGATAGTGTAGTATGAGTCGGTCTAGTATTCACATGTTAGGACTATGTGTTGCTATATTGTTGTTCACATGATAAGCACGATTGTCTAGCATCTATATGCTAAGGCATTGTGTGATTCGTATTCATATTCTTATGTTTACATGTTATATTAATTATGACATTTCGTGGCTGGGAGAACTCGGAGTTACTCCCCACTGACTGTGGCTTTCGTATTTCTATAAAATGCGATTGACAGGTAGGTGATGCATATATGGGGTACATGGACGAGCTAGCGAGCAAAGTAACCTTGGAACCTAGATTGACTTTATTATATTGTGACCCTTAAATACTTTTTATGTCATATACTTTTTAGGGACATATGTCTCCCTTTCTCATATTTGGTTTGTATAACTTTGTTTCTCGACTTTAGCGATGTTTCATTCATGAGATTTATTTTGGACCTTGCATGTTTGACACCTTCCCATTTGGATATCTTTATAACAGGTTCAGGTTTTAAAAATTACAGGTAAGCACATGAGGCGTGTTTTTATTCCAGCCAAAACCTTATTATTTTCAAGACTCTTTTTTTTTTTTTTTTCTGTTTCTTTCTTTTTCTTTCATTTTCATTTTTTTTTCAAAATCTGAACTGGTGGTCGATCGACCAATGATGGCAGTCGATCGACCACCCTGCACACTCCAGAGCATTCTGCCCAGGTAAACAACTTCCTTTTTTTTCATTTTTTCTGAATTTTTCCTTTCTTCCTGTTTTCAGGCTGAAGTGAATCCTTCACTTCTCAAAAATACCCGCTCCAACATTACAAGAGCGAACCAAAACAGCTTAAATCAACAAATTCCTCTACTACCTCCTAGCTTGGCACAATGGTAGGCTAAGTATGGGATGTAGTTGAGGGCAACTGGCAATTTTGGCTTATAGTGGAGTTAATGGGGTAAAATGAGAAGGGGAAGGTGCAATAGTTCTCAAAACATGCAATACCGACCACAACCAATGCGTATAGGCAATAAGCAATCAAAACTCATACACGTGCAAAACATGAAATGAAGGGAGTAACTACTCTCAGTCCTAGATTAACCGGTCATAAATGTCACCAGTTATAGGCTCTATATCTCAGAAGGTATATGTAGTTTGCCAAAAGTAATGAGTCAAGTCTAATTGCCCGAAATGGGTTCCATAACAAAATTTGAAAGATCACTTTTAATTCTTGCTAAGCAGCTGTGAAAAGGCAAGGAATGGCATATTTGACTAATAGAGCAAAATCATCATTAATAACTCCAATCCGACTCAACTATATGCAAAAGTAAACGTGATATTTTTGGTTTTTTTTGAAATTTTTCAATTTTTTTTTTATTTTTTTTTTTGAATGGTGAAAATAAAAACAAATGCAAACAGAAATGCACTAAACATGTGACTGAAATGCAATAAAAGACAAATGCAGATGCAAAACAAAAGGCATATGCAAATACCCTCCCCAAACCAAAACGCACAATGTCCCCATTGTGCTCAACAGCAAATCACCAGCAGAAATATGGGAGAATAAAAGCATAATAAAATAAAAGGAAACGAATAAAGAAAGGAAGAGACTCACAAAATACGACCTCCCCAAACCAGCGAAAAACGGGGAGGTCACCAGCATCTAATCTCCACCCTCGTAGTCAGAGTCACTGTCCTCTCCGGACCCCGAGTCACTCTCCTCCTCCTCCTCAGCAGCAGCAGCAGCAGCAGGTGTGGCCCTCCTGGAACCGGAAGCACCAGCAGTAGTAGTGGGAGGGGGTCTCCTAGCAGGCTGAGGGTAACCGCCTGCAGGGGGGACAAAGTAAGAAGGGTGAGCCCAGTCACCCTGTGGAAGCACCCCCCCGAGCCAACTCATCGTAGACCGGGTACAGGCTGATGGCCGTGTCCAACTTGTGCTCGTTGAAACTCCTGCACAAGTCACCCAAAACACGTGACATTGCCCTCTGGTCCATGACCGGAGGGACAACCAAAGGAGTAGATGGTCAAAAAGTGGAGGTGCCAGCAGTGGGAGTGGTAGTGGAGGTAGGGGGTGCCTGTGAAGAGGAGGCACGAGCCCTCCTCGAAGTGCTAGCAGCAGGTGTGGCCGCCACCAGAGGAAGCCTGTAACTAGACAAGGGCGGCCGAGCTGCCCCCTCAACAGTGGTAAGGGGCAGGACAAGAGGGTAGCCAGTGACAGGGATGCGGTCACAGATGAAAGAGTCAATCTTCCACCGCATCTGTCTATCGACCCAATAGACACCCCTCGCATAACGGAGGTCCATGAAACGCAGGTCAGGGTCGATGGGGTCCTCTGTCGAGGAAAAGTAAAACAAGGCGGTTGGCGATACGTGTCACCAAACCGCCACAGGCAATGGTGGTCAAAGTGCCCTCACTTACAGTCTGAAAGTGAGCGGCAGTCAAGTAGGCAATGTTATAGATACGGGCCGTCCGACGCTCAACGTTCAGATAGCCCGCCAAAATCGAAAGCTCAATATTATTCACATTGTTAGACTCTTTACGGCCAAAAATGGTATTACCCATTAGCCGTAGAAAATAACGAAGAGGGGGCAAGTGGACGGAAGTGCCCGTCCTCCTCGACCCGTAAGTGTCACCGATACAAGACCACATGACCCGATGAGTGTCAGAGGGGTCCGAGGTTCTGCCCTCGAAGTAAAGACCCAGAAAAACCGCAAAATCAGCAAGTGTCAGAGAGTAGTTGACATTAAAAAGACGAAAGGAAATGCAGGGTTTGGTCGCATCAGCCTCAAAGGCTTTAGAATCAAAAGCGTAAGAGGAAAATAATTCAAGGGTCATAACATAATATGTGAACTCAGCCATGTCCACAAGACCCATCATACCCGTCCCATTTAGCAGGGACACGACCGACTCGTAACAGCCTAGTTTCTCCAAAGTATCTTTATGGAGAAACCGGGTAGCTGTGACCTTAATCTTCGAAACAAATAGACAAAACTTAGCACGCTGCTTAGAATCAGCAAAGATAACCTGCGGATAGTCAGGTAGACTATTCGTGGTAGCTTCTATCAGTAGTGGCGGTCCTCGTTGCCGCTTAGCTGGCCCTTGGCTCGATTGTCCTTCTTGCATTGGCTCTTTTCCCTTTGTCATTGTTGTTACCTGCAAAAAAACCCATAAGCAACGAAAAACCCCTTAGCAATGTCAATTTCTGGAAACCCGAATCAAGATCAAAACTGGAAGCGAATTAGGGTTTCGAATAAATTGGGGGAAACGGTTTAAAACACGTCCTAACTGCATATTTGCGCTGAAAATCAAGGGGGAAAGGGTAGACTAAGCAATTAAAGTACAAGGATGACAAGAAATCAAACCCTAGAATCGATTTCCCCAAATCGATTTTTCTCATCTCACAAGCATATAAGTCGAAAACTTCGCATAAAACCACAATAAACTCGAGAATAGAGCATGGAAATGAGATTAGAGACATACCTTGAAGAAACTTCGAAGATTAAAGCAAGAAAAACGAGTGAAAGACGGGATTATTGGTGAAAATCGCAGAAAGGGAAAGGAAATTTAGGGTTTGCTCAAAAGTTTGTGTTTTGTGAAAATGAATGAATGAATGAGTAAAACTCCCCTTTTAGTTGTAATCTGATCCCGCAGAGTGGTCGATCGGCTACTTTACTCAGTCGATCGACCAAGATCCCGGCACAGTGGCTTCTGGAGTCCCCTTTTCAGTCGATCGACTGAGCCACCTAGTCGATCGACTGCTAGACCTGGCAATTTAGCTCAATTTCGTCAAACTTGTTTCCCGACTTAATCTCCGTCTTTCTCACAACATCCAGTAAACCACTTGCGCACTTTGCATAAAATAAAATCCTGCAGAAATTATCAAAGGCGCACAATTTTCCCAAACCAAAAAATTGCAAAATGCATGAAATTAAATAGACTCAAAAGAAATGCGAATAAAATCAAAGAACAGAATAAAATTCCTAAATTACAAATAATTACAACCTGGGTTGCCTCCCAATTAGCGTTGGTTTAAGAGGTCCCGCACGACCTTTTTACCTCACTTTTCATCATCTGATAGCGGGTCGAAGTACAAAACTTCGACTTTCCCAACATATGCATCTGATCCATGATAGTGCTTCACATATTGGCCATTTACCTTGAACCTTTCTCCAGCTGAGGTCTCCAATTCCACCGATCCGAACTTTGTGTGACAATTTGTGACCGTATAGGGGCCGGTCCACCTGGATTTCAGCTTACCAGGAAATAGACGGATACGAGCGTTAAAAAGAAGTACCTTATCGCCAATATTGAACTCGCGCTTGATGATTCTTTTGTCGTGCCAGCGCTTTGATTTTTCCTTGTAGATCCTTGCATTGTCATAGGCTAGCAGCCTAAATTCCTCTAGCTCATTCAGCTGTGTCATGCGTTTCTCACGAGAGAGGTTAGGATCCAAATTCAAATCACAAATAGCCCACCAAGACTTACGCTCTAACTCAACAGGTAAATGACACGTCTTACCATATATCATTCGGTATGGAGACATCCCGATTGGCGTTTTAAACGCAGTTCTATAAGCCCATAAGACATCATCCAACTTAAGACTCCAATCTTTCCGTGATTTAGAAACAACTTTAGCTAAGACTTCTTTCAACTCTCTGTTAGAAACCTCAACCTGACCACTAGTTTGGGGATGATACCCCAAACCTCTACGATGTTGGACACCGAATTTAGTCAATAAAGCACTAAGTTGTTTCTCTTTAAAATGCGTTCCCCCATCGCTAATGACAACCCGAGGGACACCAAAACGAGGGAAAATGATCTTTTTAAACAGTTTAATCACGGCCTTTGCATCGCAATGGGAGGTAGCAATAGCTTCCACCCATTTGGATACATAATCTACAGCTACGATGATATATTTATTACCTTGACTGCTCGGAAAAGATCCTTGATAATCAATGCCCCAGACATCGAAAATCTCAACCTCAAGAATGCCTACCTGTGGCATCTCATGTCTCTTGGAAATATTCCCCGATCTTTGACAAGCATCGCACTCAGCAACAAAATTGCGACAATCTGCATGCAAAGTTGGCCAATAGAAACCAGATTGGAGTACCTTAGCTACGGTCCTGGACGGACCGTGATGACCACCATAAGCAGAAGAGTGGCAAGCCTCTAGGATATCCTTCACCTCCCACTGAGGTACGCATCTCCGGATGAGACCGTCTGCGCATTCCTTGAAAACATAAGGATCATCCCAAAAATATTGTCTAGCATCATAGGCAAACCGCTTCTTCGCCGCCATGAAAGCTCGGGTGGTATCCTACTGTCACACAATGTTAGCAAAATCAGCAAACCACGGAGGTGGATAAGACCCTGAAGTAGTAATAGCTAACAAACTCTCATCGGGAAAAGAATCATTAATAGGTAACGAATCCTCCCTTTCGTCACCATTTTGTAGACGAGATAAGTGGTCACTACCACATTCTCTGCTCCTTTCTTATCTTTGATCTCCAAATCAAACTCCTGCAAAAGGAGTATCCACCTCAAAAGTCTCGGCTTCGCATCTTTCTTAATAAAGAGAGTCTTCAACGCTGCATGGTCAGTGTAAACAATAACTTTAGAACCTAACAAATAAGACCGAAATTTGTCTAAGGCAAAAACAACAGCTAGAAACTCTTTCTCAGTGGTAAAATAGTTGACTTGAGCCTCATCCAGAGTTCGGCTCGCATAGTATATGGCATTCAAAGCTTTATTCTTTCGTTGTCCCTTAACCGCACCGATCGCATAATCGCCTGGCATCACACATGATCTCAAATGGGAGGTCCCAATCAGGCGGGTGAATGATTGGCGCAGAAACTAGGGCCTCCTTTAACTTCGTTAAAAGCGACATGGCACTCATCAAGTAAATTCAAAGACAAAGCATCCTTAAGGAGCAATTGTGTAAGTGGTTTAGCAATTTTTGAAAAATCCTTAATGAAACGCCGGTAGAAACCAGCGTGACCAAGGAAACTCCTCACTCCTTTAACATTCACGGGAGGAGGTAATTGCTCAATCACCTGCACCTTTGCCTTGTCAACATGTATACCTTTATCAGAAATCAGATGCCCTAACACAACTCCCTCATTGACCATAAACCGACACTTTTCCCGATTTAAAACAAGATTAACATCTATACAACGCCGCATGACTTTATCAAGGTTAGCTAAACAACGATCAAAGTCTTTGCCATAAACCGAGAAATCATCCATGAATACTTCCATAATATTCTCTATATAATCAGAAAAAATCCCCATCATGCACCCTCGAAAGGTAGCGGGGGCGTTACACAATCCGAAAGGCATTCTACGATACGCAAAAACACCCTGTAGACAGGTAAAAGTAGTCTTACTCGATCGTCCAGGATGAATAGGGATCCGAAAGAACCCTGAATATCCGTCTAGAAAACAGAAAAATTTGTTAGAAGCAAGTCTTTCAGTCATTTGGTCAACAAAAGGGAGGGGGAAATGGTCTTTCTTGGTGGCGGCATTCAACTGTCTATAATCAATGCACATCCGCCACCCTGTCACTACTCGAGTTGGTATTAATTCATTTTTATCATTTTTAACCACGGTAGTCCCTCCTTTCTTCGGGACTACCTGAACTGGGCTAACCCACTTGGAGTTGCCAACTGTATAAATAATACCTGCATCGAGTAGTTTCATCACCTCAGCCATAACAACTTCCTGCATCTTCGAGTTCAACTTGCGTTGACCCTGTCTATAAGGCTTGTGGCCTTCTTCCAACTCTATCCTGTGCATACAAACATCAGGGCTGATGCCCTTAATGTCATCAAGAGAGTAACCCAAAGCCTTCCTGTTTTTCTTAAGTACACACATCAAAGCAGACAGCTGGTCATCATTGAGCTTAGAGCTAACAATAGCTGGGTACTGCTCCGTATCATCTAGAAAAACATACTTAAGATTAGGAGGAAGTGGCTTACGCTCTGGCACCTTTACCTCTACAGCATAGACAGAATCAGCTTCAATGGTGTAGCAAGTGTTCACCAAGTTATCGTTGGTAAGGCTCAAAAGCATCTCATCTTCTTCTTCATTGAGCTCGTAGCTCTCCATTGAGGCAACCAAAGCATCTGGCTCCTCAGCATTCTCCACTGTATTACCTGCACACTCAGCTAAATGGGTTAGATCAGCTAAGGGATCCTTGGCTAAGGATTCCCTCCAATTGCAAGTAACAACCCTGTCAACAATATCAATAGAATAACACGTATCCTCATCAGCAGGTTCGGTTGCCTTGTGAGCAAGACTGAACTCAATGGTGTCATCCCCTACCTCTAAGGTGATGGTTCCGCGTTTGACATCTATCACAGCCCCAGCTGTATGTAAGAACGGTCTACCTAAAATGATAGGTATCTGACTGTCCTCTGCAATGTCCAAAACAACGAAATCGACAGGAATAAAAAACTTACCCACTCGAATGGGTACATCCTCTAAAACACCTATAGGTCTCTGAGTCGATCTATTTGCCATTTGAACGGTAATATCGGTCACCTTAAGTCTACCAATATTTAACCTTTCGCAAACAGAATACGGCATGACACTAACACTGGCCCCTAAATCACAAAGGGCCTTTCCAATTACGTGGTTACCTATAGTACAAGGAATTGAAAAACTACCCGGGTCTTTTAATTTAGGTGGCACATTAACTTGTGAAAGAGCATTACATTCCTCCACAAACGCAACATTACCATCATCACGAAAATTTCTCTTACGATTCAAAATATCTTTCATAAATTTAGCGTAAGAGGGTACCTGGGTAATTAAATCAGTGAAAGGAATCGTTACCTCGAGATTCTGGACCATCTCTAGAAACTTACCAAACTTACGCTCCAGCTTAGTAGCCTTCAGACGCTCCGGATACGGGACTGCAACACTGGCCGTAGGATCAGTAACCTTCGGCTTTCTTAGGTTTAAAACCCCCGTCAAATCATCAATGAGTGAAGAATCATGCGGACTAGTTGACGGATTTGCATCCTGCTCTGGAGTTCCAGTCGATCGACTGGTATGAGTGGTCGATCGACCAAGTAAGCCGGGCGTGAACAGTTCTGTCGAATTAACTTCGTCAGTGTCTCGGTCGATCGATCGAGGATGTTGGTCGATCGATCGATGGATGTCTTTGGTGTGAATAGTTTCGACCAGAAACTATTTTATCGACACTTGATCGATCGATCGGGAATGTTGGTCGATCGACCGAAATGCATCGCATTCAGACTCGTTTTGCACCGAATTTAAACGAGCTTCTTCGTCATTTCCCGAGTCTTCCTTTGGCTTGTCGGGACTTTCATAAGAAAGGCCACTTCTGAGATTGATGGCATTGATCGTCTCAACCGGCCCTTCACATTTGCTTGAAGAATTAGCAGCTTGCTTAGCCTCCATATTATCCAATTGTTTCACAAAATTCCGTGAGGACTCAATCCCGGCTGCTTCCATATTTGCCACTTGAACCAAAAGGAGTTGGACCATCTCTCTCAACTTCTCGATCTCATCCGAGTTTTGAACAGGAATTTCAACTTTCTCCTTGGAAGCTTCAGAAATTTCGAGCCTCTCGAGACGGGTAGAAATGGAAGTCATAAGTGTCACAACAGCAGTCATTTCTTCACTTTGCTTTCGTGACTTTCCACGTGAACTTCCAAACTTAGCTTTATGGACTGCCATCTCCTCGATAGTGTTCCAACCTTTGCTTTGACCGGTATTATTTTGGAACCTACCATTAGCAGCTGCATCCAAGATGACCTTGTAATCATCATATAAAGCATTGTAAAATAGGTTGCAAAGATACCATTGCTGGAAACCATGATGAGGGACAGCTCGGACCAAACTTTTGAAACGTCCCCATGCTTCACAAAAATCTTCGTCGGCTCCTTGCTGAAAACTCGTGATTTTACCCTTCAAGGCATCAGTCTTTGAAAGCGGGAAGTACTTCTTGTAGAAGGCTAGTGCTAAAGATGTCCAATCAGTGACTCCAGCTGCTACCCTGTCAAGGTAGCGGTACCAATCTCGCGCCGAATCCTTCAAGGAGTACAAGAACATGAACCCCTTTACTTCATCTTGAGTTACCCCATCCGGTATAGGTATGGAACAGCAATAGTCTGTGAAAATTTCCATATGCTTCAAGGGATCTTCATCTGGCAGACCCGCGAATTGATTCCGTTCCACTAAATCAATATAAGAGGAACGAAACTCGAATTTACCGGTAGTAGGGGTAGGTAACTGGCGCCCCTTTGGAAGGTGGTGCTCCTTTGGCTGAAAATTATCATATATCGTAGCCATAATTTCCAAAGTGAGAGTACTCAAGTCTTCCTCTCAAAACCTGTCTTCTAACTGTGCAAAAGCAAAACTAGAAGTAAAGGTAAGCAACGGCCTCAAGGAACAAAAGTTCCTTGACACAAGAAAAATAAACTAAAATAAAGCAAACAGAATTACACCGTCTCCCCGGCAACGGCGCCAAAATTTGATACCGTCGTTTAGTACCAAAATTAAATTTATAGTTCCAAACTAAAACTATAGCTAGTGATAGTAAGGGTCGAACCACAGAGAGACAAGGTTGATTTTGTTTGCTAATTTTCAGTCTACAAAAGTAACAGATAATTGGGGGTTTTGAATTTGGTTGATTACCTTCGGTTCACCATGGCAAATAATAGGTCAGTCAAGCAACAGAGGTCTTATAATACGGTCTCAGGGAAGATAAGCTAGTCTTTCGATCAAAGCTCAAATAACCTCACGGTCTAATAAGTCCCTAGAATTTATCAAAGCTTTCGCTCAAGAGAAATTCTAAATCTAACGATAAATCAAATTACCAATCTTTCAATCTAGCAAAGAAATCTATCAAAAGATAACAAGACCAATACGGAAGAACTCATGCTACACAACAATCCTAATTTAATACCATGGCTCACCTTGTTCCCAATCAAAGAAATTACCTACGCATAATTATAACTATTCTAACTTCGAAATTGCTAATAAAGAACAAATTTAACATGATGGAATCTAACTAGAACAAAGGAGAGAAATTCAATTGCTGAAATCAATTGATGAAACAAGAATCAAAATAACAAGGAAAAATAAGAAAGAGGAAGAATTGCATAAAAAGCTTACTAACTGAATATCAAGAACAAAGCATTCGAATCAAAGGTTTCCGTCTCAAGCTAGATCTCGAAAACTAAGTTTTTTCAGGAATGAAAAGCATAACCTAAAAGTTGCTGCGTTCTCTCGATAAAAAGATACTGAAAGTTAATTACAAGTTGGGCTTTTAAAAGTCTAACACGGAGAAATAATTATCAGCTCGAAATCAGGTCGATCGGGTCAAGACGGCCGATCGATCAAAAACGCGAATGAAAAGAGTAGCATCTGATGAGCTCCAGTGGTCGATCGACCTCATAGTCTAGTCGATCGACCGAGAATGCTGTGCAGTGGCTCCTTGTTGCTTCCAATCAACTCTTCACCCCTTGCACGCATCCCAAGGTGAGTGAATACGACTCTCCTTCTTCTTGGCTTCCTTGAACTTGCTTTCGGAGGACGAATTTGGCTTAATTTAGCCTACTTCCACGCATTCCTACAATAAATCATAGAAAATGCAAAGTAAACCGTTTCGGGAGAAATAGCAGCCTTAAGCTAACAATTATGCATAGAAATACGTGCCAAAGCCACAGATAAAGTGTATAGAATATGCACGTATCAACCGTGGTAGAAATATGTTAGGGTCGACATGATTAGATTAGTTTTGCGACAATAATTGTATTAAGAAATATAATTGTGATTAGGTTGAATGAATGCATGTAGGAGACCGATTAATTAGTTACCCCCGACCTAGATCGAAAGATTGGAAGAGAAGGCTTGCTTAATTACAATAGGTGATACCTAACTAGGGCGAAAGCTAAATTAGGGAGACCCTAGGGCGATTAGAGACCGAAAGGGTATAATCGTAGGTTTAAGGACCGAAAGGTGATGACCTCGCTCTTCTTATCAATAATTTAATCGACTCAGTTGA
This sequence comes from Silene latifolia, assembly GCF_048544455.1. Classification (NCBI taxonomy): domain Eukaryota; kingdom Viridiplantae; phylum Streptophyta; class Magnoliopsida; order Caryophyllales; family Caryophyllaceae; genus Silene; species Silene latifolia. Next base: position 139,106,370 of record NC_133534.1, on the reverse strand, counting down.
CCCGATAGTGTAGTTGCCACGGTAGACCGATTTCTAGCATATTTTCTCTTTTACCTGATTTATCCCCGTATTTCTTCCTTATTATCTCTTATTTTGATTTCTCTTCCCTTAATCCTCGTAGTTTAGTTACCAAACAATTAAAACCCCCATTACTCATAGACTAAAATTAGACAGATAAATCTCATTTTTGCCTCCCTGTGGAGATCGACCCTACTTACCGCTAGCTTCTGTTAGTTGTACTTAGGTTTATTTTTGATACTAGAAACGACCGTATCAAATTTTGGCGCCGTTGCGGGAGGAGGCGTGATTTTATATTTTTTTTTTTTTTTTAATTTATTTCTTGTCTCGGGAACTTGTTCCTTGAGACGTTCTTATGTCTTCCATTCTCGATTTCGCAGGATGAGAAAGAAAGCTTTGGTGCTTATATAGACGGGTTGGAGGAGTTTCTCGAACCAAGACGAGGAATTCTTTCGGGACTCCAAATATGCCGATCTATCATCAAGGGAATGAATGTCCCTACGCGAGCATACCTCGAGGCTAAAGGTAAGGGGGATTTTGATGGACTCCCCACAAAAGAGGTATTAGAATTTTTTGATTGGTTTTTTCTTTGAAACCGTTAAACCCATTTTCTCTCTTCATGTTGACTCAGACGTGGGGATGGGTGAGACTTTAGAGACCAATCTAGAGGATGCCATAATTTCTTACGGAGACATAGAGGAGACTTCTAGCATGGTTGATAATCCCTTTTATAGGGAAAATCTAGAACCCCTTTATGATTCTTTCACAGACAGTGAGGACAACTGGGAGGGTCTCTTTGAGAACTTCCCTACTGACGAGTCCGGCCCTAAGGAGAGTGAGGAGAGAATTTTTGACAGTCTTGAGGTTAAATGGGATAGTTATGACGATATTATGGATGAACTTATTGTTGAGGACCCAATTGACCCAGTTGACTTTACTGTCCCTTGCATCTGGGATGATTATCCACCTTCACCTTTAGCTGACCAGACTCCTTCACCTCACAGTTCTTACCCGTCTGAGCATTTAAATTCTACTCGCGTTATTTTTAAGTTGAATGTTGTTGTGCTCCTTCATTTACCACCTGCGGTTATTTTGAGCTTCTATATTCCGCCCTTAGCTGGAGGGAGGAATAATTTTGTGAATGATTTTAGGAGCTGTCATAGGAAATTTGTTAGGCTTAAATGTTATTATATTTTACTTTCCTATGCTATTGCTGTCTTATGGTGCTACTTACAGTTTTGTGCAGCACATGCGCAGAAGTTTGATAGGTTGCTGCGAGCTTTGAGCTGTTTTGATTGGGCTAAATTAATTAGAGCAGCTGGATGAAAAAGAAGGTCGAGCTGGGACCTGTCTGAAACTAGCGCTACCCGGGAGGCAACCCGGATATTTATTTTTAGTTATTTTTCAAACATTGCATTTTATTTCAGTTGTGTGTAATAATTGGTCTTCGTACCATAGACTATATCAGTATGCTTGCTTTGTTAGTTTTGCGGGCTGTTTTTATTGCGTCTTTTGCAGGAATATACTAAGGATCTCTCGATCGAGTACTTTTTGTACTCGATCGAGAGCTTTTGCTGCTGAAATCACTCGATCGAGTACTTATATCACTCGATCGAGTACCTGCTTAAAAAAAAAAAAAAAAAAAAAAAAAAAAAAAAAAAAAAAAAAGTACTCGATCGACCACTATTCCTCTCGATCGAGCCGTTTTGGACGCCCATTGCTTGGATTAGATTCTTGTGACGATGCTTCGGAGCTATTAGTGACCTCCCACGTTGCTGGCTGGTTTGGGGAGGTCCCTTATTCGCGCAATCTTGTGAGTTTTCCGTATTTACTCTCTTTCTCTTTTAGTTTGCATTTCCTTTCCATGTTTTGGTACAATGAGGGCATTGTACGGTTTGGTTTGGGGAGGTTATGCATCCATATCTGTGTCTGCATCTTGTTTTTATCGCATTTCTGTTATCACGTTTAATTTCAGTATGCATTGTTGTTTATTTTCATAAAAATCAAAAATCTCATAAGAATTGAAAATTTTCAAAAATTCAAAAAATATTTACGTTTATTTTTGCATATAGGTTGAGTCGGAACGGTAGATTTCCGTGATGAAATTGCACTTTAACTTGTCTTTTTACTTGAGCCTTGCACTTTATTGACAGTTATTAGCTGAGTCTTGCGCATATCTACGAGTTTTTGTTCAAATTTAGCTGACTGTTTAGACTTGACCTGATAAATTGGCAACCTACTCTACAATTTCTGAGTTTTAGAGCCTTATAACTGGTGACATTCATGACCGGTTCATGTAGGAATTGAGAGTAGTATTCCTTGCATAGCATGTTCGTTATTTTTGCACTTTTATGACATTCGATTTCTTGTCAAATGCATACATTCGGGTTTGTGGTCGGTGTCACATGCAGGGAGGTGCTTATAAATTTTCCCCTTTTCTTATATTTTTCACTCATATAGCTCCACTTAAGCCAAATTTAGCCTTTTGAACCATTAGCTACATCCATAATTAGCCTGCCTTGTCAAGCTAGTTTAGTGTGACTGTTGTGGTATTTAGATCCATGTTGCGAGTTTGGCTCATTTTTATTGTCTGGAGTTGGTAGGAAAATGAGAAAGGATGAAGAAAAGAAAAAAACGTGGAAAAGAGAAAAAAGAAGGACAAACGTGTGAATGAAAAAAAATGAAAAAATGAAAAAAAAAAAAAAAAGAAAAAAAAAAGAAGAAAAAAATTTGAAATCATACGTGAAAATCAGAGGGAAAAAAGAAGGAAAAATCAAAGAATTGAACTAGTTTGAATTTAGAGACTGTCTGTGCTTATTCTTATCTTGTGACGGTCTTACTCCTCTGTTTTATTCCCATATTTTTTGAGGAGATAGTGTTTTGGGTAGTAGTGAGATGTGTGCCAGTGAAGGGCACTTGTGTTTATTTTTCAGTCAGTTGAGATTCGGACGGTCTTATATGGTCCTGTTTAGGAACTAGCTTGACGTTTTACCTTCACATTTCCATAATTTGTTTTGCCTTTTCTCACCTGAACCTCACTTTCCCATATCATTTGTAAGCCCTCAGCTGTGACGGACATTGTTAGTTGGAATGTATGTGTAGTACTTGAATCGTCTATCATTTTTGTTGCATGCATGTTATGTAGGTCGCAGTCTAGGTGAGTGACTGTTTCTCTTTCTCTCTTTTACATATATTATTCACCCTTTGCTTCATGAGAGAAGAGTGACCACATGAGAGTCTGATTTTGTTGGTCTTGCAAGGTCGATAGGTCAGCTTTATTTATGGACATCTTATAATTCGTTTGCGTATTGACCATTGTAGCTGTAACTGTTGATTTTTGTTGCATTAAATTGGTTCGAGTAGACAAGTTATAGCTAGCTCTGAGATTTCTTTTTCCGTTCCATTAGTTTGCATTTAGTTTACTCGAGGACGAGTAAAGGTTTGGTTTGGGAGATTTGATACGTGCATTTTATATAGTCTTTTTAGGCCTTTTTATGCACGTATTTCTATGCTATTATCGTAGTTTATGCTACGAAATGCCCCGAATATGCTACTTTGGTTTGTTTTGTCTTATTTGCAGGAATGAACTAGAAAGTAGTGAAATCAAGCCTTTTACCGTCCGTTTAGCATGCATTTGGAGGAAGAGTGAATTTGGAGCGGGAATGTAGCTATTTTGAGATGCGCAAAGAAGAAAGATAGCTAGGCGAGCAAAGGAAGAATTTAAAATTACTAGTACCTACTTTGGAGAGCCATATCTCGAGTTCTACAGTAGATATTCAGGTGATTACAATTGAAGATGAAAGCTTGTCCTCTTAGCTTTCCAATGCCATCGGAATCGCCCTGTTTGCCCAAGTAACGAAGAAATGGCAGCCGTTTGAAGTTCAGTGCGCGAAGCAGGAATTGTGTGTTGGGAAGTACTCGATCGAGTAAATTTATATTCGATCGAGTCCTTTTTCTACTAGATCGAGTAGATTCAATTTAAGGTTTACTCGATCGAGTGGTTTAAGCTTAATTTTACTCGATCGAGTGATTTAAAGTTACTCGATCGAGTAGTTTTTGTTATTGGGCTTGGGTCCGTGACGCATTAGGTCTAATTACGCATAGGTTTATTATAAATAAGGAGATTAGTCTTGCTAATCAGGGGGATCTCTCATCATTATCTCGGATGATACATCTCTTACTTTTACATCTCAAATACTTTGCTACGATTTCCGATCTACAACTTTGTAACCGTACTCTTTCCCTTTTAATTCATTCTTGTTTCTTTATTGCTTTTATTTTTTTTTCCTCTATTTAGTTATCATGTCTTATGTTATTAGATTAGCAATTGCTAGTGTAGTATCCCGAGCCATGCGTAGCTAATTCCTTTAATATGTTAGGATTAGGGAAACCGTGGTAGCAATATGTTAGGGTCGACATGATTAGATTAGTTTTGCGACAAGAATTGTATTAAGCAATATAATTGTGATTAGGTTGAATGAATGCATGCAGGAGACCGATTAATTAGTTACCCCTGACCTAGATCGAAAGATTGGAAGGGAAGGCTTGCTTAATTACAATAGGTGATACCTAACTAGGGCGAAAGCTAAATTAGCGAGACCCTAGGGCGATTAGAGACCGAAAGGGTGTAATCGTAGGTTTAAGGACCGAAAGGTGACGAACTCGCTCTTCTTATCAATAATTTAATCGACTCAGTTGACCCGATAGTGTAGTTGCCACGGTAGACCGATTCCTAGCATATTTTCTCTTTTACCTGATTTATCCCCGTATTTCTTCCTTATTATCTCTTATTTTGATTTCTCTTCCCTTAATCCTCGTAGTGTAGTTACCAAACAATTAAAACCCCCATTACTCATAGACTAAAATTAGACAGATAAATCTCATTTTTGCCTCCCTGTGGAGATCGACCCTACTTACCGCTAGCTTCTGTTAGTTGTACTTGGGTTTATTTTTGATACTAGAAACGACCGTATCAAATTTTGGCGCCGTTGCCGGGGAGGCAACGCAGTTTTATCTGTTTTTTTTTTTTTTTAATTTATTTCTTGTCTCAGGGAACTTCAGTTCCTTGAGACCGTTCTTATGTCTTCCATTCTCATATTTCCGCAGGATGAGAAAGAAAGCTTTGGTGCTTATATAGACAGGTTGGAGGAGTTTCTCGAACCAAGACGAGGAATTCTTTCGGGACTCCAAATATGCCAGTCTATCATCAAGGGAATGAATGTCCCTACGCGAGCATACCTCGAGGCTAAAGGTAAGGGGGATTTTGATGGACTCCCCACAAAAGAGGTATTAGAATTTTTTGATTGGTTTGCTGCTGAAACTGTTAAACCCAATTTCTCTCTTCATGTTGACTCAGACGTGGGGATGGGTGAGACTTTAGAGACCAATCTAGAGGATGCCATAATTTCTTACGGAGACATAGAGGAGACTTCTAGCATGGTTGATAATCCCTTCTATAGGGAAAATCTAGAACCCCTTTATGACTCTTTCACAGACAGTGAGGACAACTGGGAGGGTCTCTTTGAGAACTTCCCTACTGACGAGTCCGGCCCTAAGGAGAGTGAGGAGAAAATTTTTGACAGTCTTGAGGTTAAATGGGATAGTTATGACGATATTATGGATGAACTTATTGTTGAGGACCCAATTGACCCAGTTGACTTTACTGTCCCTTGCATCTGGGATGATTATCCACCTTCACCTTTAGCTGACCAGACTCCTTCACCTCACAGTTCTTACCCGTCTGAGCATTTAAATTCTACTCGCGTTATTTTTAAGTTGAATGTTGTTGTGCTCCTTCATTTACCACCTGCGGTTATTTTGAGCTTCTATATTCCGCCCTTAGCTGGAGGGAGGAATAATTTTGTGAATGATTTTAGGAGCTGTCATAGGAAATTTGTTAGGCTTAAATGTTATTATATTTTACTTTCCTATGCTATTCTTTGTCTTATGGTGCTACTTACGAGTTTTTTGCAAAGCACATGCGAGAAGTTTGATAGGTTGTTTGCGAGCTTTGAGTTGTTTTGATTGGGCTAAATTAATTAGAGCGGTGGATGAAAAAGAAGGTCGAGTGGGACCGTCGAAACTAGCGCTACCCGGGAGGCAACCCGGATATTTATTTTTAGTTATTTTTCAAACATTGCATTTTATTTCAGTTGTGTGTAATAATTGGTCTTTGTACCATAGACTATATCAGTATGCTTGCTTTGTTAGTTTTGCGGGCTGTTTTTATTGCGTCTTTTGCAGGAATATACTAAGGATCTCTCGATCGAGTACTTTTTGTACTCGATCGAGAGCTTTTGCTGCTGAAATCACTCGATCGAGTACTTATATCACTCGATCGAGTACCTGCTTTAAAAAAGAAAAGAAAAAAAAAAAAAAAAAAAAAATAAAGTACTCGATCGACCACTATTCCTCTCGATCGAGCCGTTTTGGACGCCCATTGCTTGGATTAGCTTCTTGTGACGATGCTTCGGAGCTATTAGTGACCTCCCACGTTGCTGGCTGGTTTGGGGAGGTCCCTTATTCGCGCAATCTTGTGAGTTTTCCGTATTTACTCTCTTTCTCTTTTAGTTTGCATTTCCTTTCCATGTTTTGGTACAATGAGGGCATTGTACGGTTTGGTTTGGGGAGGTTATGCATCCATATCTGTGTCTGCATCTTGTTTTTATCGCATTTCTGTTATCACGTTTAATTTCAGTATGCATTGTTGTTTATTTTCATAAAAATCAAAAATCTCATAAGAATTGAAAATTTTCAAAAATTCAAAAAATATTTACGTTTATTTTTGCATATAGGTTGAGTCGGAACGGTAGATTTCCGTGATGAAATTGCACTTTAACTTGTCTTTTTACTTGAGCCTTGCACTTTATTGATTATTATTAGTCATTTGAGTCTTGCGTATATCTACGAGTTTTTGTTCAAATTTAGCTGACTGTTTAGACTTGACCTGATAAATTGGCAACCTACTCTACAATTTCTGAGTTTTAGAGCCTTATAACTGGTGACATTCATGACCGGTTCATGTAGGAATTGAGAGTAGTACTCCTTGCATAGCATGTTCGTTATTTTTGCACTTTTATGACATTCGATTTCTTGTCAAATGCATACATTCGGGTTTGTGGTCGGTGTCACATGCAGGGAGGTGCTTATAAATTTTCCCCTTTTCTTATATTTTTCACTCAAATAGCTCCACTTAAGCCAAATTTAGCCTTTTGACCCATTAGCTACATCGATAATTAGCCTGCCTTGTCAAGCTAGTTTAGTGTGACTGTAGTGGTATTTAGATCCATGTTGCGAGTTTGGCTCATTTTTATTGTCTGGAGTTGGTAGGAAAATGAGAAAGGATGAAGAAAAGAAAAAAAACGTGGAAAAGAGAAAAAAGAAGGACAAACGTGTGAATGAAAAAAAAAATGAAAAAATGAAAAAAAGAAAAAAAAAAAGAAGAAAAAAAGAAGAAAAAAATTTGAAATCATACGTGAAAATCAGAGGGAAAAAAGAAGGAAAAATCAAAGAATTGAACTAGTTTGAATTTAGAGACTGTCTGTGCTTATTCTTATCTTGTGACGGTCTCACTCCTCTGTTTTATTCCCATATTTTTTGAGGAGATAGTGTTTTGGGTAGTGAGATGTGTGCCAGTGAAGGGCACTTGTGTTTATTTTTCAGTCAGTTGAGATTCGGACGGTCTTATATGGTCCTGTTTAGGAACTAGCTTGACGCTTTACCTTCACATTTCCATAATTTGTTTTGCCTTTTCTCACCTGAACCTCACTTTCCCATATCATTTGTAAGCCCTCAGCTGTGACGGACATTGTTAGTTGGAATGTATGTGTAGTACTTGAATCGTCTATCATTTTTGTTGCATGCATGTTATGTAGGTCGCAGTCTAGGTGAGTGACTGTTTCTCTTTCTCTCTTTTACATATATTATTCACCCTTTGCTTCATGAGAGAAGAGTGACCACATGAGAGTCTGATTTTGTTGGTCTTGCAAGGTCGATAGGTCAGCTTTATTTATGGACATCTTATAATTCGTTTGCGTATTGACCATTGTAGCTGTAACTGTTGATTTTTGTTGCATTAAATTGGTTCGAGTAGACAAGTTATAGCTAGCTCTGAGATTTCTTTTTCCGTTCCATTAGTTTGCATTTAGTTTACTCGAGGACGAGTAAAGGTTTGGTTTGGGAGATTTGATACGTGCATTTTATATAGTCTTTTTAGGCCTTTTTATGCACGTATTTCTATGCTATTATCGTAGTTTATGCTACGAAATGCCCCGAATATGCTACTTTGGTTTGTTTTGTCTTATTTGCAGGAATGAACTAGAAAGTAGTGAAATCAAGCCTTTTACCGTCCGTTTAGCATGCATTTGGAGGAAGAGTGAATTTGGAGCGGGAATGTAGCTATTTTGAGATGCGCAAAGAAGAAAGATAGCTAGGCGAGCAAAGGAAGAATTTAAAATTACTAGTACCTACTTTGGAGAGCCATATCTCGAGTTCTACAGTAGATATTCAGGTGATTACAATTGAAGATGAAAGCTTGTCCTCTTAGCTTTCCAACGCCATCGGAATCGCCCTGTTTGCCTAAGTAACGAAGAAATGGCAGCCGTTTGAAGTTCAGTGCGCGAAGCAGGAATTGTGTGTTGGGAAGTACTCGATCGAGTAAATTTATATTCGATCGAGTCCTTTTTCTACTAGATCGAGTAGATTCAATTTAAGGTTTACTCGATCGAGTGGTTTAAGCTTAATTTTACTCGATCGAGTGATTTAAAGTTACTCGATCGAGTAGTTTTTGTTATTGGGCTTAGGTCCGTGACGCATTAGGTCTAATTACGCATAGGTTTATTATAAATAAGGAGATTAGTCTTGCTAATCAGGGGGATCTCTCATCATTATCTCGGATGATACATCTCTTACTTTTACATCTCAAACACTTTGCTACGATTTCCGATCTACAACTTTGTAACCGTACTCTTTCCCTTTTAATTCATTCTTGTTTCTTTATTGCTTTTATTTTTTTTTTCCTCTATTTAGTTATCATGTCTTATGTTATTAGATTAGCAATTGCTAGTGTAGTATCCCGAGCCATGCGTAGCTAATTCCTTTAATATGTTAGGATTAGGGAAACCGTGGTAGCAATATGTTAGGGTCGACATGATTAGATTAGTTTTGCGACAAGAATTGTATTAAGCAATATAATTGTGATTAGGTTGAATGAATGCATGCAGGAGACCGATTAATTAGTTACCCCTGACCTAGATCGAAAGATTGGAAGGGAAGGCTTGCTTAATTACAATAGGTGATACCTAACTAGGGCGAAAGCTAAATTAGGGAGACCCTAGGGCGATTAGAGACCGAAAGGGTATAATCGTAGGTTTAAGGACCGAAAGGTGACGAACTCGCTCTTCTTATCAATAATTTAATCGACTCAGTTGACCCGATAGTGTAGTTCCCACGGTAGACCGATTCCTAGCATATTTTCTCTTTTACCTGATTTATCCCCGTATTTCTTCCTTATTATCTCTTATTTTGATTTCTCTTCCCTTAATCCTCGTAGTGTAGTTACCAAACAATTAAAACCCCCATTACTCATAGACTAAAATTAGACAGATAAATCTCATTTTTGCCTCCCTGTGGAGATCGACCCTACTTACCGCTAGCTTCTGTTAGTTGTACTTAGGTTTATTTTTGATACTAGAAACGACCGTATCAAGTATTATTAAAACGATAGATGTTAATTATTTCCTTCATTTACGTTTTTGTAGTTAATTATTCGCAATGAATTCATCTAATACTCCTACACCAATCATCGTTGATACATGGTTCCAATCATTCGATGAAAAATGCTCCGAGTATGACAACGATACGATTAGAGAATTACGCATTGGCATTGGTCAGGATGGAAATTTTTGCTTCTTTACCACCTCCACTCAACCCACTCCAATATTATTGCCCACCACCTTGGAAAGAAAGTCTTGTGAAGAAAATCTTACAAAACCTTAGGCATCCTTGTTTGAAGAAACAATGAGAAATATCAAATTGAGTGGGAGTTCTAGCAAGAGTGTCCTTGCAAATGAAAGGAGTGTTGGTATTTATAAAGGGAAGGCAAAAATGGGCGAGAAACCCAAACCTGATTATAAATTGGAAATGGATAGTGGAACTACCAAGACCAAGACCAAGAAGGGTGCCAAATCCTATGAGGAATGTCATTATTGTAATGTCATGGGCCATTGGAAGCGAAATTGCCCCAAGTATTTGGAAGATATTAAAGTTGGACTTATTACGCCAAGTGGGACTTGGAAATGTGAAAAGCTAAACAAGGGTGATGTGGATCGCCGACAATGAAATGGAGCTCGGGTAGCCGCCACTTCAAGAGAAATTTATGTACTTGTTTTTGCTAATAGCTTTGAGTTATAATTTACATAATTATTATTATGTATCCACTTTGTCTAAATCATTATTTCCTTGTGCGACATGAAAGGATTTATTTTTTGCCATCAAAGACAATTGTTGTATTTTGTTGAAAATAGACATGGATGTGAGCCATGTCACTTATCTTAATGTTATTCATGTTTTAGACACTTCCAACTCAAGCAATGATATCTACATAATACGATCCAAAAGACTCATAACTAGTAATCCAAATGATTTGTGCATTTGATTTTTCAATTTGGTTACGTAAAAGAGAAACGCATTAAAGGCTAGTGTCGACTAGATTTAATAAACCATATGATTTCAATCATATGGAATGTGAGAATCTTGTCTCCTTTGCAATATGATTTATACTTCCTTTAGTGGTAAAGGGACACCAGCAAGTGATTTGTTGGGACTAATACATGCCGATGTATGTGTTCTAAATGTGCATCATCGCAAAGGATATTTATGACTACTTCGTCGCTTTTAACAATGATTTAAGTAGATATAGGTATATTTACTTAATCAAATATAAAATGAAGCATTTGAGATATTTGAGAAATTTCTAAATGACGTAGAGAACCAATTGAATAAATTTCTAAGCATTACGATCCAATCGTAGTGGCAAAGATCTAAATAATAAATTTGATTTATTAAAGATGGATTATGACCTAGTGTCACTACCCATAATATCAAACTAATATGAGTCGGTTTGAGTTGATGAACTCAATTTTGGGAATTTGCAACCCAATACGGACAAGTAATTCTAAACGGATGGTCAACCATGAGATACCTAGAATAGAGAGTCTATTAAACCAAATCACATGGATCAGACTGCCATATTACATGTATCAAGCTGCCATGTTTGGGATGGCCTTTTGAAAGCTAATACATAGTCTAGGTAAACTCCAAATACTCCGTTAAATATATATGTTTGTGACTTACAAAACTATCTCTCAAGAAGATAGATGTATTTCTGAGAGATAGAGTGGGAGTAGATTGAATCGTCACAAACATCTCTTATAGTTGAAATGTTACTTTGTGAAAGTAATGGAATTATAGAGTGGGAGAGTAGTTGAACTATAATCTATGAAGATAGTATGAGAGCATAGTTCAGTGGGAGTTTATCGCACATGTCTTATTGTTTAAAAATATTACTTTGTGAAAGTGATAGTATCATGACCTTGTTACATACGAGCCGAAGCATTACAATTCGAAAATTGTTGCTCATGAGTAGATTTACTTTAAGGCGAGGGTCTCCTCAAAAGTAAATAGTGCTCTACAGTACATTAATGCATAAGATTTACATGAAGATGTTGATCAAGATAAATTGTGTTAGGAATTGCTGCATTTCATTTTACATGAAGAATGGCAAATGAGATTTAAATTCGCTTTTCTAAAATGGGAATTTAGAGAAGGAAGTGTTTGAAACACGAAATCTTAGATGAAGATCTAAGAATCCTAACATATTATGCGTAGCTATCTTAAGTGATCACAAGATGGTCTTAAGCTAGCATTAAAGGATTATGTTTTTCATTCATGTGATAATAGTGGATGGTTTCATTCACATGATTGAAGAATCATGATTATACATGAAGTTAAGTGGGAGCTAGAATTGTTTCTCCATGTCTTATATGCTGATAACATATTACTTATTGAGAATTATGTACCAATGCTCTCTTCTGGCAAGAGTAATTGGGAGACTTGGAATGGGATGCAAAGTATTCTAGATTTTTAATCTATGAGAGAGAATATTGGCATAGAGTTAAGAGTCTTATGAGGATAAGTTCTTTCGTATCTGTTGTACATCAACAAGATTGAATAGGCTATTCATGTTGATGAAAGTGGAATTACAATGATGGAGTCATTATCATTCACTGAACCTATTAAGTTGTTGATCGCATGAAATCGATTGCTAATGTTTCCGCCATTAGAATGATCATGTATGCCAACAGACGCACATGCCATGGTGTGACATATGCTGAGAGCATAATAAGTCAATAAAAGGGATAATTCCCATGATATGGCTTGTGAAAGTCTTGAAGAGCATTCTTGAGATTCTTGAGAAGAATTAAGGATTCGTTCAAATGTTTGGATGATAAACTAAGTAATGTGCTGAAGGGTTGCACAGACTTTAGTTTCCAAACCGTAAGGGATTTGTTTAAATCCTAGGGTGTCTTGTTGACTAAGGAGTAAGAGATTAGAAAAGTATTTTAGTATCGAGCATTGAAAATTCTACAAAAGGAATCTAAATAAATTGTGATAAAAAGATCCACGTAGGGATTAAGGGTGAATCCCTCTACAAATGACTTTGTCACAAGTTATGCGATAACAGTGGGAGCATCTTTCAAGTTAAAGAGCCCAAGTCTAGTAAGAAGTCTAGACATATACTTAGATAAATTCATGTCATTGGAGATGACATTGAATAGAAGGAAATAGCGATTGAAAAAGTTGGAATACATGGATATCAGGTATATCCACTTGCCAAGCTTTTAATTGCATCTAAAATAGTGTTAATAATACACTAGAGATTATGGGATATGAAGTAGTAATAGTGTATTAATTATTCATATGTGATAATCGCATTTATCGTTTGAGTTTTATTAAACTCACCCACTACCTTGTCGTATCCGAATGGGTTGTAGAGACAAATTGAACCCCATTAAAGTGAACTGGATTGATATGGTATTCGCCCCCTAGTTACTTATATGAGGTGACGTCTCGAAGTGACTAGAGTGTGATGCGATTGATGGCAAGTTCAAGTGCCATAGAGTCATATGGGATGACTAGTCGATCACATAGACAGATTGTATGGGACAACGTCGCGGCGTGACCGCTTATAGAGTTCTGGTAATTCATAAAGCCTGGTCGTGGCAAGAGCTACTATAGTATTCTTATGAGTCAATTCTTTTGACTAGAGACTATTCGTCCAAGTTAGCACAACTTCTGATTAGCTTTGATTTATACTCTACGATTTCGTAAATGAGGTCAAACTGGGTACATTTTGGGTTATGATGGACTGTGGCTGAACGAAGGGAATAGGGCGATAGGAATTGTCCACCCCTTGTCAGGGTTGTTTGAAATCTCAAGGCCACTCGAGGAGTAGTTAACTGGAAATGCGTGGCCACGCTCGGAAGGTATCTCGATAGATAATTCGGTTAGACGAGTTAATCTCGGATCGAGAAAACCACTCAAGATATGATCAAATGTAAGTACGACCTGCAAGACACCTTGCATTGAGTGGGAGATTGTAATAGGATAAGAGAAATGGTGACGCACACTTGTCGAGGACAAGTGGGAGATTGTTGGGAAATGTGTCCTCAACAATAGTGCGATCACATGATTTAAATATCATTATTAAATCTCATATAAAGAATACGTAAGAGATGATTCATTTATATAGTCAACTGATCAACATTAATCGGTAACGATTGGCTTGCTAGAGTTTGACGTTACTGTCGTGGGACGGTGGTGGTCAGTTGATCCCTTAAGGTCACACCTAAAGGATGATGCCCTTATCTGTAAAGTTAATTAATTGTATGTCGATACAAGTTGATTAATTCCTTAAATATGAACAATTTATATTTATGAGAGGAAATATGTATCTTATTGTAATGTGATTAAATAAGATTCAATTTAGTGAATTAATATGTTAATTTACTAAATTATGTTGAGGTTTTATAAATATTTCGAGGTAGAGGTAATTAGTTATTTGCATTTACAAGAGGTTGTAAATTTAACTAACTAACTATTATGGGACCCATTATATGTTGATATAATGATAAAATATTACTCAATAAGTTGAGTGGATATATGTTTATTAATTTGTCACATAATTGTTGTATGATCAAGTTAATATTTAATTATGTAAGATAATTAAACATAAGACTTATAAGCATTTGTGGGACAAATATTATAAGACAAAAATGGACCCATATAAGCATATGTGTACCGTCCAAATGGGTACATGCTTGAGCCTATTGGTTTTGTCATTTTGTTGTTGGAAAGATACTCCAACAACTTATGACAATGCTTTATACATAAAACCCATTACCCTATGGCAAAAAGAGGTGATTTTGAGAAGACCAAAAGTGCTCTAAAGAGAGCACTTTGGCCGGTTTACAAGAGGAAGAGTGAGGAGAACATTTTATTATGATTACTCACTTATTCTCTCAAAAGATAACTCTTTCATCTTTACATGCAAAACCTCCATTGTTCATGGTTTTCTTTCTATCAAAACATGAGATTTTTGATTCAAATTGTTCATATTAGATTACTAATATTATTAATGTAATATATGAGTATTAGTAATCAATTTTAAGGTAAACTATTAAACAAATATCTAGCAAATATTATTTAGTGGGGATAAGGGATAATCTTGGGTGCAATCAAGAGTAGTGACTTCTATACCTGAGGTCTTTGGAGGATCATCCTAATACTCATCATAGCTCAAGAACAAGTGAAGGGAGGAGACCTTACTTGTGCCCATAAAACCGAAATTAACAATGTAAGGGACATTGTTTTCTTATAAATCTTTTATTTTGTTATGCATGCACTAGATCTAAAGAACATATAATTAACAAGTTAATTTGTTCACTATTAGAGGAGTCTAATAATAGGTATATGAACCTTACAGTGAGAGCAGTCCAGAGTTGGTTCATCATTGGAGATTGCGTGGATTCCGAGAGGATTTGTTTTGTTGTTTGGCTTAGTCGGTGGAGGTAAAGGCAATTCCCCCTTCTCAATCATGTCTTGGATAATGTGTTTGAGTTTGAATCAGGTTTCTGTATCATGCCCTTTGCCTTGATGGTACTGACAGTAGGCATTGGGGTTCCAGAAGCGGGATTTCTTAGCATCGGTCGGATCCGGGGTGGGTCCGATTGGTTGTAACTTTCCCTGGTCCATGAGCCTCTTCAGGGCACTTGCGTAAGTTGACCATATATTAGTGAACACTCTCTGGGGGCGCTCAGCTCTCTTAGCAGATGATTCAACGAGGTTGACCTCATCGATCTTGTTCTGTTGACCATAAGGGCGAGATCCGGTTGAGGTGGGTCCCTGGTAGCCTCTGCCAGTTGTCTTGGCTAGGACACCCTTTCGGAGGTCATCTTCAATGCGTGTCCCCAGAATTTGCAGATCCTGGAAGGTCTTAATATTTGGATACCTTAGTAAGTTGGCATACACTGGGCGGAGATTGTTGACGAACTTTTCCACCAAAGTTGATTCACTCGGCTTGTCGACCACCGAGTAATTACCCTCCTCCAACGGGTTAAGAACTCGGTGAATCCCTCCTTGTCGTTCTGGGTTAGGACCTCAAGGGTACGGGTATTGGCTTGGATTTCAACATTGTCAGCGTATTGCTTAGCAAATTCAACCGCGACCTCATCCCAGGTAGTAAGGTTCTTCGAGTCAAGGGAGTAGTACCATTGGCGAGGGATCGGTTCCAAGGATGATGGAAAGATCCGGGTGAAGAGCTCATGTTTGACCCCTTTTATGGGCATGTAGTCTTTGAAGGCACGGATATGATTGAGCGGGTCCTCCACTCCTTTGAACTTAGGTATATCAGTCAGGGTAAAGTTGTCAGGTAGTTGATCCCCAACAGGTTCAAACCTTCGGTTGTTCTCAAGATGGATATTGTTAACCCGGGCTAGGAGCTGTTCTTCCAAGAGCTTTAGCCTCTTCTCAGTTTCAGTCAGAGGTGGAGTGTTATGTTCTCCAGCTTCTTTATTTTCCAGGGTGTCGATACGGGTCTCGACACGATCCAGGGTGACCTTAAGAGCGGTGAGCGGTGGCTAGCCGAGCAAATCGTGACATCTCTGTTGTTATCATTGTTGTTGTTGTTGACAGAAGAAGTTGAAGACGGGGCCATGGCTCTGAGGCAGAAAAACGGCTCACATTATAACTCAATCCGACACGGTTCTAAGACTGAACGCGGACAACACAAAGGACGAGACAAAGATCAGACTCAACAAGGCGATGGGGACCGTGTGTGGTACCTCGGTGCTGACTCGATTTATGACGTGACGGTGTTGACCGAACCTTTGACACGTGTCCAACGTAGCGGCGTGACGCCATTGGACGAGTCTCTTTGTGAGACGACTCATAAGTAAAGACCCATAAGTACGTTTGCTTCGACTCGATAGACACAAGGCGGAATTGGAATGGTGGACTGAAATTTTCAAAAATAGAAATTTTCAAAAAGATTCATTTTTCGCTTTGTGGACGGCTTCCGAAGATAGAGATCTCCGCAAGTCGGTCAGTTGAAATGGTCGTCTTAAGTTTGTTTGCAAAATACGGTTTGAGTTTGAATCGGCTCAGAAAACAAGGTATTGCCGCCCAAGACGGTTTTTGAAATTCAAAATTGTATGTTTTGAAAATCGGGTTTGAATTGTTTGAAGAGGTCTCGGGGATGGTGCATGGTCCTCGGGATCTCGAAAGTGTCTCGAAAAAAGGGTGTGTGCTTTTCTCGGGTTTTGAAATAGCCATTGTCGGCGCCAAACGGGTTAAAATCCGTGTCTAGAAGCGGCAATTATAACGGCGTAAAAAGGTGATTTGGAATGGTTGTAAAGAACCGGGTTTGAAAATCGTCATTACGACGGCCTAGAAAGGCGTGTTAAAGTGGTTATAAAAACCGGGTTTAAAAATCGTCATTACGACGGCCTAGAAAGGCGTGTTGAAATGGTTATAAAAACCGGGTTTGAAAATCGTCATTACGACGGCCTAGAAAGGCGCGTTGAAATGGTTATAAAAAACGGGTTTGAAAATCGTCATTACGACGGCCTAGAAAGGCGTGTTAAAGTGGTTATAAAAACCGTGTTTGAAAATCGTCATTACGACGGCCTAGAAAGGCGTGTTGAAATGGTTATAAAAACCGGGTTTGAAAATCGTCATTACGACGGCCTAAAAAGGCGTGTTAAAGTGGTTATAAAAACCGAGTTTGAAAATCGTCATTACGACGGCCTAGAAAGGCGTGCAACGGTCGGCAAAAGACCGAGGTTTGAAATGGCCATTATAACGGCGCAAAAGGGTGTTTTTTGAAAGTTTGAAAATGACACGGAAGGACTTATGATCAAGTAGCACATAAGCACTCACAGTTCATTATATTATGCATTATGCTGACACGGGTTTTGGCTTAGAAGGGTGGGTTACACACCAAGCAATCAAACCCCGATTTGCGAGAGGGATACCAATCCAAACAAAATGTGTAAGGAGGGTGCCCTAGCCTCGTGCTCGAAAGTGATGAAAGCTCTTTGACGAAACAGAAATGTGTGACGTCAATGGTATGCTTGACTCAATCGCGATTCGAAACGCGGGGATGAGAAAACTCACGCCGACGAGACGAGCCAATTGGCCGATGAAGGTTAGGTTGTGGGCCCGGACAAGGAACCCGACCATGACCGTAATATCAATTAATGTATTCCAACCAAAACCTCGTTCGAGTCTCACCATCTAGGGATCACAAAGACGTAAGTGTCCTAGTTTTACCCAGCGGAGTCGCCAATCTGTGGACATGGCCCACCTGCAAGCCCAGCCGATCTGTGGAAATACAGCGGTCTTTTGAAAGCCACGCTCGGCGGAGTAAAAATGCTTTCGACCGGATCGTTTTAGATCGGTCGGTTTCGTCTCGGTAAGGGTCTCGAAACGATTAGAGATGTTCGGAGTCGCCACCAAGCATTTGTGGGATGTTTGGAACCCGTTCGAAATCCACTTTATACCTCGGTCAAATCGAAGCACAAAGCAGCGTTTGACATAGGTACTAAAGATAAGGAAATCGTCCCTCTTTAGCATCCTATCTCTAGAATGACTCTCGTACGCCCTGGATAAGGTCGTACACTATCCAAAGTTTCTGAGTAAGAGGTGAAGGTACGTATTGGGAAGCCCTTTAATCAGACACCCAATCCCGCCCGCGGTAGCGGCCTCTACTGATCGATCTTGGTTGGTTGAATACAAAAGTTGGTAAAACGGTTTAAATGTATGAATGCGCATCCAATAATTTAAACCTAACATGTGAGAGCTTTCTAAGTCGGTTGATTTAATCCAAGTATCAAGTATAAGATGTCGAGTTGGATTAATGGTTGATTTGCATGCAAGACGGAAATTAAACATCCATTTACCGTATTAGGTTTATGGTGCATAACGTGATCCATTTGTCTTAGTAAAGCATTTTACAAACATGATTTTCGAATGAGCAAATAGTCATCTGATCCGTCCTATATCCGGGCTAACCGGAGTCGGGATCGTCCTAGACTAATGCTGGAAAGGGAACAGGCCCTGTGCCAGGCAGCCATATAAGGCGCGAGCATGCCGACGGTGTAAGGAGGCCTCCCTGGTTTTGGAAATAAGAGAAAAGGGGCTTGTTTAGGCGCGGGTCAGTCAACGGTATATGACGTGTTCTGACCATTGAAAAACGTTTATAAAACGTATTGAAAAATGGGTATTTGACCCGATTTGGTTTGAAAGGGTCGTTTAGACCGCATTTGTTGATTTGAGGAACGAGACTCGAATAATCATCATTATTTTGATGATATTCGGTGTCGGGTTCGACTTGACAAGCTTGACATGAATAGTTTTGAAAATAATTATGAACTAATTGTTTTAAGTTCATTTGAATATAATTAGTCAATACTCATCATCGTACCGGGTTAAAATCCGGCATGGTATGTAGAACCAAGGATGACTTTGTGTTGGTGACTAATATGATTGTTTTGAAAATGTGAAGAAATGATGAAAGGCTTTAAAATACCTCCCAAAATGTAAAGAAATGAAATAAAAGGCTTTAAAATACCTTTTAAATGTTATTAACCAAATATTATCACCGAAACACGGATTTAACCGTCATGGTATGAGGAACCAAGGGTGAAAAATATTTTATGGTTAAAAAACAAATGAACTAAAATAAAAAAGGTTTGAAAATATTTAAAATGGTAAAAACCGATTACAAATATGAAAATGAATTAAAGGGAAAAGACGAGAACAAACACGGTTGTGTTCTGACCTGGGCACCCCATTGAGGCGCGAGCCTATTTGCACAATAAGGGGCTTCTACCTCAGGCCAAAACTTAGTTTTGGCTTGTTTATCCCATGTTTTGGATCGTGTTATGCATGTTTTAGCATGTTATAGTCATAAAACAAATGAAGACATGATAAAAGAAGGATTTTTACACTCTCATACTTACATGTTTGGTTATGGCGAGAAATCGACGTAAGTGTAACAACTCGTTTGGTCGGAAAAGACTCGGTTTAAAACCGTTTTGGTAAGTAAAAAGAGTTTTTTATTATGATTAGTGACGGTGTAGTGGTCGAAGTGGTCGGTCAAGTGATTTAATGCACGATGACGGTACCAAACAATGTGTAAGGCTTGTATTTACGATCGGTAGGTCGTAAATACGCGTCGGATTGTGACTTAAGAAGTCGAGTCGAGAATTTTAAGGGAGAAAAGAGGGGGCGGACACTCGCGTAAGTTCTCAAATGGGGGCATTTGAGGGGTATTTATAGGAAAATGAGTGGTTGTGTGAGTTTTGAGCGACGTGGCCACCTGGGCTGCTCAAAGAGGCGCGAGCCACGTCGCGGGTATTCGAGTTGTCTTGTCGCTTTCACACAAGTGCAATCATGATTTGTTCTATCTTAGGATTTGTAGTCACATGTTTGGTACTTGACCATTCATGAATCCGGAAAATCTTAGTATAGAAGGCTTTGAATGTTTTGTTTTTGGTGGTTGACTCGGTTTGACTCGTTGTCGGAGTTGGGATTTGAATTTTTGAGTCGGTTTTTGGTCCGGTGTCGGTTTTGACTCTAGTTAGTGTTATTGCGACCCCGTCGTCGTGCATTAAACACTCCAGGTACTTTTGAAAAGTTTTGAAATGTTTTATTTTCGAAATCGTTTTAAGTTTTCCGACGTAAAGTTGTACACAAACTATCGATCAAACGTCGCGATTCCAAAGCATGTTATAGTCCGATAATCATCGGGTGTTTGTTGGAGTCTCAGCAGATACTGCGTATCTACAGTCACCCATCCTAAGACTACTCCCAGCCAAGCACCCTTAACTTTGGAGTTCTTTCGCATGGATGACCATAAAAGAAAGTGAACTTTGTTGATATGAGTAGTACTTCCAATCCCTTTAAGCACTAGTCATTTAAGCTTATCACTGGACCTCTTCAATTACCGTGGGGTGTTACAATCACCCCCACTTGAAGAATGCAACGTCCTCGTTGCGCCTGGGAGCATAACCGCTAACCCAGAATCCTCCCCGCTAGGTGTGTGATCACAATAGAGCGTATAACCACTGCCTCCAGGAGCGTATAACAACTGCCTCCAATCACCACACGGTCGCGGGGTTGCTCTGATACCATTTGTAACACCCCGACCCAAACCTAGGGTCGGGAGCGGTTACTTATGATAACTCATCAGGCTGTGTACATGGCCCACAGATCAACACGGGTCCTTTATAGCGCATTTTGTCATCACTCATACGCATCTCGGGAAACTTTCCAGGAGGTCACTCCCAGCCAAGCACGCTTAACTTTGGAGTACTTTCGCATGGATAACCATAAAAAAAAGTGCACTTTGTTGATATGAGTAGTACTTCCAATCCCTTTAAGCACTAGTCATTTAAGCTTATCACTGGACCTCTTCAATTACCGTGGGGTGTTACATGGTATAGTGACACTAGTACAAAAATATTTATTTGCGTCTCCAAAAAATGGGCCTTTTGCGGCGTTTTTGGTGTAACAGCAAATATGTGGGCCGCAAATAGAAAAATTGTTTCCGACGTTTAAAAAACGCCGCAAATAAATGGCTATTTGCGGCGTTTTTTAAAAAAAAACGCCACAAATAAGGTTCTTATTTGCAACATTTTTTCGAAAAAAAACGTCGCAAATAGGCATATTAAAAAAATATTTTTTTTCAATATTTTTTTCTAACAAAAAAAATTAATCTAAACAAATGATTTAAATACTCCAATATAACTCTCAAATATATTTCTCCAAAAGACAATCAATACTATATATTAAATCCAGAAACCAAGGGACTTCAATGTAATTAAAGAAAGTTATACAAATTAATTATACTATATAGTTTTAAATCAATAGCACCGTGTGATGGATCCGATTAAGGGATCTCAATGCAAATATTATATAGTTTGGGTTAAAATTAAATTATATAGAAGTTTGGTAATTTTCCTAAACATGGTCAATTTCCTTAAAATAAAATAATTAATTAAGATGATCAATTTCCTTAAAATAAATAGTATAAACATGCACTTATGGTATTAATTATAATCATCATAAAATTATATATTAAATTTAAAATCTATGCAATTTTATTAAACTTTATAGTTCATTAGATGTATAGAGATGTTAATTATTTAACATACAAAAATATAATAAGTAGGTTATAAATAATTCAAGTTAGATTCCATAATATATAATATTGCATAATTATTTCGAATTGATTTAATGCATATATGTAATATATTTAAATAAATATATAGTCCTCTTAAAATTGTATGCCTAAATAATAAAAGTAATTTCGGCAGTAAAGAAAAGAATTGTAGTAACATTGGATATAGTTATATAATAGTAATCACTCATTTGAATAGTAAAAGTAACAATATTATCAACGAGATTAGTGAGAGTGGTAGAAACAACGAGAGTAGTGAAATAATCAAATATTAATGTGGCAATAGTGAAAGTAATAATAATTACGGCGGGAGTAGTGAAAGTAACGATGATTACGGGCAAAAAGTGAAATGTTATTATTGTTTCATTAATAAGAGTAAAATATTAATAGCGGGAGTAGTGAATTTGTCTCAAAATTTATTTCATCGTATTTAGTATATGTTATAAAAAATATATTAATGATAAATTTATGGGTATGCAACTTTAAGTAAGTTTATTTAATAAAAAAAAATTAATGATAAGTAGAGGTATCCCGGGCGAAGCCAGGCACCAATACTAGTCTTACATGATTTTAACTCTCAAATATATTTCTCCACAAGACAGTCTTACATGATTTTAGTAAATATTCTAAATTCATACATCAACTAGAAACACATACAAATATACAATACTCCAAAACTAATGTGGGCACACCAATTCCTTGATAATCAGCGTCTCCCAGATAGCGGTTACCGGATGCAGGAGAAATAACTTCATTTAGATGCATATGGTTATTATCCAGAACAAAGAAAGACATGCAAAAACAATATCAGATGTGTATACATGCCAAAGCACGAAGCCCTGAACAGATTGCAACTATTGCAGTCGGCCCTTAGGAAATGAAGAGGCATCTAGGAACTACTTAATTGAATCGCTCGTTCATTAAAAGATTCAATGCAGTAAATTCATAGAACCTATCAACCAGATGAACACAAGCCTCCCATGATCAATAGTATCATAACTTACCAGGGTAAAAAGAACAATTTTACTGAAAGCAAATAAGAGGCACAATGAACAGCTAAAAAAATTAATAACCTAGAGTGCTGGCTGATCACGAGGATGGTGATTCGTTTCATGGGATCAACGACAAGCACCCTGGGAATTAGATCTCTGGCCCCATGTCATAAATGACTTGGAAGTGTATATATCCCACCCTAACAAATAACAACAACATGAGAAGTCAAAAGGTCTGCTTCACTAAAGTCTAAACTAAGGTAATGGTGTAGAGGAGATGGCAGGACTCTCGAGATCCTTCTTTATGATAGGTCTAGCCATCTCAGAAACCAGAACATATGTAATACGTTCAGATTGAAAAGTTAAAGACCGACCTTAAAATTATACAATAAATTACTCAGTACACAGGAATATGAAAGTAATCTCCCTTGGCATAAACCCTAAGTCAAGGAATCAACCTCTAGAGATAGATCAACCCTTCATGCCATCCAAGATATCTTGCACTTAGTTTAGACTATTTAAACATTCAAACTAAAACAAAAGCATGTACCTTCATTTTCCTAAAAAGATTGGGAATATTTTCATCATCGAAAGGGGGGAGTACCACAACGTAGCGCATATAAGATAACACCGCAACTTCATACATCAACTTCAGGTCCAACCTACCGTTTACCAAAAATGACCTATACACAAAAACATAGGTGGTTCATTCAGTAGCCATAAATTACTTCCTTAACAACAGCAAAGACATAATCTTCTGATACTAGTTGGAATTAAAAACAATTCGATTGTTTAATAACTAAAGTCAAACAAATATGTCAAGAACTACGCATATGTTCATTATGTAAGTGAGGTCATACAAAACCGAGAAACATCAATGTTAAATGTGTGAAATGAGCTTGGGACACGCCCACAAGGAGGAGAGGGATTACACCACATAAGCCCATGAAGGTTTTATCATAAATTTCTGCTCTTGATATTGTGTTGGACTAGCAGTGATAAGAAAGATGGTAATGGAAGCTTGGAAGGTTCAAGTATTTCTGATTATTCTCATATAGTGTAACTGTAACCCCAGCCCAGTCACAAAGAGGAACAAGGGGAAAAAAGCAAAACACAATGAGAACAGTTGCGTCAAATAAAGCTCACCAGTTGAAAGTAAAAATATCAAAGAAACATAAGACAAATTAAAAAAAGACCATACAATAAGCTTACTTACATCATGTGTCCACTAGTGCCAGAAAATTGCTAGAAAATGCCAGGGCGTACAAGGGTGTACGAGGTGAAAGCTGCTAACTCGCTTAAATTTGTCTCACTGAACCCTTTTGGCATAAACTTTGTCCTCTATGAAAAATATGAACAACGTTATAAGTTTCAGCATCGCAACAATGTCACAGCAACAAATGGTCAAGAGTCAGCTGTGGCAGAGCCAGAAACCGTAAAGTATGTGGTCATATTCAAGTATTCAACACATACTGAACCGAACAACTTTTCATTCAAAATATTGACAGCAATAATTAGTGGTTATGATTGATTGATTTCAGATAACTACTTTGTATTGAGATGACATACGCGGTAATGATAAACTGAAATTTAGACCATGGCTATTTTTCAGCATAAAATTAACATTTCAGAAGGGCTACACTCAAAATACCTGAATTTTCGCCAACCATGCCTGAACCTGACTGACAAAATCCTCACATTTCGTTGAGCCATCAGCACTTTGTAGAGACTTCTCCACAATCTCATCCATAGTCTGCAAGACAGAATTGAGTTGAGATAAAAGTAGAACTTTTGTTTTTACAGCAGGTATCCATTGTTTTTCAAAAGAGAAAAGAGGAGGCAGAAACTAAGAGATCAATATATATCAGTTAATCATATCACATAGTATAATATACTCTCTACACGACGATCCAATAATATGTAAAGAGTGAAGAGCAGGCACTCGTACCAATGAAAATTTAACAATATCTGACTCCAGTAAGTTTTCTATCCAAATTGATAAAATAAGAAAATACATGAACACGGGTGAAGAGCAGACACTCCCTGTATTCGTTTAGATTCACTTCATTTTCCGTTTTAAGACATTCCTAATCAGTAAACTACAATTCCATTTTGTGAAAGAAAAAAATACACAAAAACATTCACAGGCGAGCATAGGCCTCATTCTTCTAATATCTAACAGTAGAAATTGCAGTTAATAATCAATAACAAAATATATAATTAATAATTTGGTACCTAGCCCAGCAACGAGCACTAGAAGAGTTGAATATCTTGGTGAGAATACTGGCTAGAACTCCCGAAGACTGGCCAAATCTGCTCAATCCATGCTGATGGGTCTTGCGATCACCTATAAACTGCAACCCCCATCTATTAGAAAAATCAAACAAGAAACGCTAATTTATTTATGGTACTCTCTTTTTCCTTCTCTTACCTTCCTCAATGTCTGAAAATCCTACTTTCCTGCTAAAACGATAGGAAGATTGTCTACTTTATACTATTTCATAACCTGAAACAGTCTTACAAAATATAAAGTACTTCTATTTAACCATTGTTTTCTCTTAATCCTTACATATAACTTCGCTGTAGGCTGGGGCTTAATATTAAATTTATACATGTATAAGGCGTGTAGCAATGAAGGTAATAATTCAGAGCAAAGAAGTCCTTATATATTGAAACGTATTTTCATGTAAATTTTTCGTCTTTTATGCTCTTCTCTTATGATGTTAGTGTACATACATACAATAATAGAAGATTAGTCAAATACCTTTAAAAATCTTGTTCATAGCACAGTTTATGTCCAATGTATACCATCTTCCCGTTTTTCTACTAGTGGAGTAATCTTCTCGTTATTCTATCCCCATCCTCCTCTTTCTCCCTACTTGTAGTCCCAATCCTATACCCTATTGCCTATATCCCTCACAACCACCCAGATGTTATATTGATAAACTTTTCTACTTAATCGAAGATATAAACATAAACCCTAACAAAAGATAATTAATCCAAAACAAACATAAACCCAACAATTAATCGAATTGAATTCCCTAAAATCACACTCCAATTAATCGAAATTAAACATAAACACTAAGAAATGATAATTAATCCAAAACAAACATAAACCCTAAAAATTACCACTGCAATTAATTGAAAAATTAAACCATAATACTGAATTACATACCTAATACTCAAATACCGACGATTTCAAGCGTTTTCCGTCAAGTTCTGACGAGGTGGCGCGATGGCGGTGACCGTGGTGAGGCACGCTTGATGACTGGTGAGGGAGTTTGAGTGAGATGCGTTTTTCTTTTCTAGAGGAAAGAAGAAGTAGGTAAAGTGAAATATGTGGTGCTGTGGTGGTGAGTATGTGACTATGTGAGTCACTTTATCATTATATATATAAAAAAGAATCTTGTAAAATCGCTGATGTGATACAATCTCCTTTGAGAATTAAGGTAATGCAGCCCTCACATTTAATCTCACATTTAATCTCACAAAATCTGTTTTGTTTGAGCCAATCACGGTTTTGCAATATGGCCACATCCGAAAAAAAAATATCCAATTAAATTGGACGTTAATTTAACCTAACCCTTTGTCATTCCCTATGGATAATGAACAATTAATCTGATGCAATTAACCGAATTACATATTCCCAAGAGACTCAATGAATGAGCGATTAAGAAATACAAATAATCACACCAGCTGCCTACCCATTTTGGCAATACCCTATTAGCATTCCAATGCACCGTATTAAATTCCAATAGGCTATTAAATCTGTTTCAAAAGTATCATATGCGACGATCAAATCTAAAACCGATTAGGCATCAAAAAATTAGGCATCAAATCTGAAACAGAATACGCATCAACTAATTTTTTGCAGCATTTGATGCCTAATCGATCAACATAAGAACCCTCAACTCTTCAATTCTCCATATTTATCATATGCGACGATCTCCTCCATCTTTATCACACCGCGGCGCTTCACATCTCGGTTTATCGTCTTCTTCAACCAACTTGGCACTGGTATTTAGGTAAGAAAATCGAAAAGGTAAAGTAAAAGAGTGATGAATATGAAAGATGATGATGAAGGTTAGGTCAAAGCCTCAAACAAGAGTGAATTTTTTTTAATTCTAATCACTATAATTGAAAACTTTGAATGAATTGGGATGAATTGATTTGGGATAATTATATTTAAGATTAGAAAAAAAAAAAAGAAACGTTAGATAGGTTAGAAGATTAAACATCAAGTTTAATTTTT
This sequence comes from Silene latifolia, assembly GCF_048544455.1. Classification (NCBI taxonomy): domain Eukaryota; kingdom Viridiplantae; phylum Streptophyta; class Magnoliopsida; order Caryophyllales; family Caryophyllaceae; genus Silene; species Silene latifolia. The sequence continues at coordinate 139,079,306 of NC_133534.1, read as the reverse complement.
TTGGAAAGGAAATTATTTTGATTTGGGGGAAGAATTTAATTTGGGAAGGAAATTAATTAATTTGGGAAAAGAGAGAGATTTGGGAATTGGAGTACATTATACGTGCAGCCTACTTGATTTCATCAATTTACCCCCTTTTTTTTTGTCAATTAGTATATGGGTTTGCCAAGTTTGGGTCCAAAAATTTGAGGTCCAGTGCAAATGTACATAGAGCGCCCATTAATAGACGGGCCTGAACACAGCCCATTACATCATTTTGGCGTTCGGCTTCATATTTGCTTCGGATCGAATACTCCACCTTTTAAAGTTGATATCCGAAAATTTTAGTAAAAAGGAGAGTATTATTAATCTTTCTTCCAAACATAAGTTTTGGGAATATTTCATGAATATTTCTTCCAAACATGACATCTAAGGTACTGACTTATATTTTTGCCTAACATTTTAAAATCGATTCGTGAAATATTTCCAAATCGCTACAAAAAATTGAACATGTCTGATCATCAACAGATGACTTCCATAAGGTATAGACACGAGTATCTATAATATGTTTTCGCTTTTTATGAGTAAATATACTTTCGTTGATTTCTTTTCTTCATGGTTAGATACTTAGATCATATAACACAATAGCAAATAAAATACTAACACAATTACGCTCTATTTCAATCTCAATTTTTTTTTTACAATTTGAAATTCACGAGTTCCTATATAGAGCGGTCATACACTAAAGTTATTGTAAATCACTTATAAATTAATTACATGCAAGGGTGAACCCAATGAGTAGCAAAGGTAGCAGACGCTACCCCAAGTATAAGAAAATCGTTTTAAGAAAACGATGTTTGGCTACTCCTGATTTAACTACAAATAAGGCATAAGTACAACTAAACGAATAAAAAAGCAACTGGAGATATTTGTAGCAGTTGGTAAGGGAATACTATAAGAAAATTAACAACCACCTGCAATAGGTGGGTAGCATTACAACTATAAGAAAATTAATATTAGCTAGACACGGGTTCTATTCCGAATGGAGTCATATAGCTTTTTTTTATTTTATTTTTGTCATTGTTTACATTCATTTTATGCTTTCTTAATCAAATACTGCGTATTATTTTTATTTTTAGCAAACTTTCAAATCGTAGTTAGGTTTTAGGATTTTTTTTGCTAACAATTATGTTTATTTTCACGGTTTCAAATGTGTGTCCTAAAGCTATATGATAAAGTAGTTAAACAAAGTATGACATTAAACATCTCTTTCAAATTTGAAAAAAAGACGTATATAATTTTTTTTTTTAAAACTTGGTTTTAACCCTTATATATTTTTAAAATATAAAAGTAAAAATGGATATTAGTAATGGAATTGAAGGCGTAGTAAAAATAATTGTATTAACAACGGTAGTAGTGAAATTAGTATTGGTATCATTAGGTATAATGAAATTCAGTTAGTCTTGCTGAAGACGGGTCGGAGCAGGTGATGGGTGCCACTTACAAAACGGATAGGGGGGACAAGGTGGGGGCACCCCCATGTGCTTCCCTCTGTCCTCTATTTGGGTCATTTATGATAGAAATTTGTATCTGTCACTCCAAAGTGACGGATACGTGTCGTTTTCAATGAGATTTTGTGAATGAAATTAACAATACTGATTGTAGGAGCATTGGAAGTAACAATAGCGACAACGGAAGCCGTTTTTATAATTATGTTTTAAATTTTAACTTAATCATAATTTTAAGAGTAAGTTATCAATAACTCTCTTTTAAAATACACCTTTTAAAACTTACGTCCTTTTAAAAAAAAATTAAAAAAATTACACTCAAAGTATATATATGAGTATATATTAATGTATTAAATATATATATATATTTTTAATAATTAACTACACTCAATACATTCATTTCACAAATTTAATAAATAAATTTAATTTTTGAGATATATAAACAACCCCGTGAATTTTCACGGGTGTTACACTAGTTTAATTTTTTATAATTTTTCGTCATTTGCTGCGATTTTTACTTTAGACGCGCAGATAAATTATTTGAGGTGTTTTTCTATAAAAACGCCGCAAATAAGAATATGATTTTTACGAAAAGGAAAACTATTTGCTGCCATTTGGCTAAAACGCCTAACAACACCAATAATATTTTTTTGTCGTAGAGAGAGAGGGAGTTAGTGAGAGAAACTCTCTCAAATAATAAAAAAACCAAAAAAAAAAAGAAAACCGTATACGAGAAAATCAGAAAAAGAAAAACCAAAAACAAGAACTCTACATGCTTCGTCTAAATCATTCTATTCTCCGAAGCCTTCAACCATATTTCTGGATTCTTCACAAATAAATTTCGACTTGTTTATGCATCATCCCTCCATTGTCTCTTTAATTAGGATCATCTTTTCATCCTTTAAATCTTCTATTTTGCTCGATTTTGAGGATTTAGCTTTTCAGATCTGTATTTCCTCTATTTCAAATCCCTCTTTTGGGGTTCTTCTAGTGGAATTTTTCAGAAATTCACAATCTTTCCAATTAAATTGGAAGACTAATTTGCTATTCGATGGAGTCATTTGGCTATGGTATTGGTGTAGCGAGGTAACTTTGAAGAGACTTTCAAGGTCATTTCGAGGCGGGTTTTCTACAGCTCATCTTCTTGAGGTAAACCACTTTTCTCCAAATTTGCCTTTGTGTTTGACCGAAATTTTCGTTTTGACAGTCCTTTTTCCGGGTCTTTTTCTTTCTTCTTTAGTAGACACTTGGTTGCTCTCCATATTAGCCAAGGAGAACTCTTACCAGAACCGTGTCTATTTTGAAGAAAGTCTTGACCTGGAACCTTTTTCAGTCACATATTCATTAGAATTAATTATTAAAAGTACCGATTTTAGATATCCTTCTAAGCCTAGTTTATTTGCTTTCGGTTGTAAGTCTTTGTTCTTGAAGCCCTCTAATTTTGTATCACTTCTATTATGGATGGTTACTTTTGTTAGTACCGTCGACTGTTGTCATGGCTTATACTATATCTTGAATCCAGTCCAAACATTTGTTGTAGTACTACTCCCCACAGACGGCGCCAATTGTTCCGGGTGTAATTCCAGAGCAGTTATTTGTTACCACCCGTGCTTGTAGAATGTCGTCCTTGATTGAATCCTCCTTTCGGTCTCCTGAAACAGTGAACAAACTGAGGGCTCGGCTTTGGACCGAGCGAACTCACTCCGACGCTCAAGTCAGTAAACTTAGAAAGATAAGTTGTTGTTACTTGGCGAAGTATATATTGTAGAGAGATAAGGAAGATAATACCAGATGAATAGTGATTCTTAGGTTAAATTCTGGATCCTTTCCTCAATGAGAGTTGAGGAGTATTTATAGACTTTCACCTTTTGTCACGTAGTGGCCAAGTGGCCAAGTGGCCAAGTGGCTAGCAGGTGGAAAGACTTATCTGCCCTCGGCCGAGGGACCCGTGGCAGGCCGGCGGGCCCTGTTGACTCGCCGCCGAGGGGTCTTGGATATGAGTTCGCGGATGTGTGCCCCGGCTGGCTAGTTGCCCCGGCCGGGACCCAAGAGACAGCCGACAGTCGCGTCGGTTAGGTTAAATTTGTCTAAGCCGTTGACTTGCTCGTGGATATCTTTGACCTTGCTCAATATGTTGACTTGGTCAGCGGGTGCAGAATATGCCCCATCAATTTGCCCCCAGCGTAGTCTATGCCGTGGTATGGGCTCCGATGTATGTTGAGCGTATATTCTGCGTAAGACGAAATTTTTCTGCCCCGACTTCTTCTACCTCGGCGTGGCTCTGCTTAGGCCGTACCATATCCCCCCTCCACATGGATGTGTAATGGACATCAGATGTGGAAAAGAAAGTGGTGTTGGCCGAGACCGAGGTTGTGAGCGCCGTGTGCTTTTGATTGCCCCCAGCCGGTGCTGACAAGCTTGGTTGATCATGTGGCCGGCGGAGAACAGATACTTAGGAGTTTGTTGAGGAAGATGAATGGGCGAGAGAGATTTGAAGGGGCGTGTTGAAGACGCTTGGTCACTGTTGCATTGATTGACGTTATTTGTTGCAACGATTGACATTCCGTGGTTGCATGTCTGACACGTGTCTGTTCGCTGATTGGCTGACGTTTCATGGGCTGTGCCCTGATTGGTCCTTCTTCATGGGCCTTCCCCTATAAATAGGGCAGTTAGTCCCTGAAATTGGGCACCAATTTCATTTTCTCTAAAATTTTCTTCTCTCTAAACTTTCAAGGGCTTCTTTCTCTTCTAGTCTTCAGAGTCGTTACTTCGGCTAGCACTTTTCTTCAAGGTAAACGACCAAATTTTTCTCTTTTTAACTTGTAAGTTTTGTTGTAAACATGTCTTCTGCTGGTGCCGGACCTACTAAACCTGCGCCGGGGGGTTCCCCGTCGCGTCTTGATGAGGAGGAGATACTAGACGCCATCCCGATAAGGTCTGGGGGCCTTAGGTCTCCGTCTCCCGAAGTCGATCCAAAAGCTTTGGAGGGTTGGGAGGATGATGATGTTGATGATGACTTTGATGATGACGGTGAGGAAAGGATTCCTTCTGGTGAAGAGAGGCCGCATATCCTGGATCACGGCGAGGCCTGCATGACTGGTCCTGACCGTGCCTGGACCAATAAATTCGCCAGTTGTTCCGGTGGAACTCTTTTCGAGGGTCATTTCTCCTTCGGTGAGGGATACAAAATTGTTATCCCTGGGGAGGGTCAGGCGGTCTGTTGCCCTCCTCCGGGTCATATCGGCGTATATATCAGGCACCTGGAGTATGGGCTCCGGTTTCCTTTGAATAAATATGTCACGGCCATCATCAAAGCTATGAACGTCGCCGTGGCTCAACTGCATCCGTTGGCCATTAGGACGATAGTTGGCTTCGTGTGGCTTTGTCTTTTTAAGGGGGAGGTCCCTACAGTTAACTTATTCCGCCGGCTTCATCATCTTCGGGCATCGACCCCCGGCAAAGTGGGGTGGTACAGCGTGCAGATGGAGCGGAGACTCGTCTCTGTTGATAAGCTTTCTTCCGCAAGGACCTGGAAGGGGCGGTGGGTGTATGTCGAAGTGCCGGATGACTATCCGCCGCCCCGTCCTTCCAAAGACCAAGTCAACTTGCGGTGCGAGAGTAAGAGGGAGCGTGAAAAATGGGTCTCCCGGAGTAAGCTCAAGATGGATGCCAGTAGGGTTCCTCTTAATGCGGATGAGGAGCGGCGTCTGTTGTTTGATCTTTGAGAAGGGATGGGTGCCCCCGACTCGGATTATTCTTCAGGATGAGTCGCTTTGCGCGTCGGCCTCATCCGGCCCTCAACCCGGGGTGAGTAGGGTCGGTGTGAGGCCCATCTTTGCCTGTTACGCTCCTGTTCTTAGAGCTTTGTTTTACTTCTTTTATGTAACTCTTGTCTGGTTTCTTGCAGACCGGTTTGGCCAGGATCTGTCTGAGAGGACCTTGAAGAGGTTAGGGCTTGATAAGGACGGGAACGTCGTTGAGCGGCACCCTCAGGCTGATGCGCGTGATCGTAGACTGGCTCCCAACGAACTTATGGACAAGCAGCTGAAGGCACTGGACCCGGCGGTGGCTCAAGCACGGGTTCTCGGTGGCGTGCCGAAGAGAAAACCAAAGGCAGCGTCCAGGTCGGCGACGGCGTCAATCCCAACTCCCTCTTCAACCCCAACGGTCCAGAAGGAGCGTGTGGAGGTCATCGATGTCTCCGAGGAGGTGGTGACCGTTGCGAAGGGCCCTCCTCCTCCAAAGAAGAGAAAAGAGCCACTGCCGGCTTCTACCGTTGCCGGGGAAAAGAATGATTCACCCGGTCCTCCCTCTAAGAGGGTCCAGTCGGTACGGACCTAACCCGTGGTTCGAGACTTAGCCGGTTCATTATGCATTCCCGATGACGAGACTCTACGATGTGTCAATGAATGTTGACATGGATGCGTTTGTGTGAATTTTTTGTAGATCCACCGTCGGCGGCACCGTCGTTCTCACCGAACGGCAATTAGAGAAGCGACACGAGAAGGCGGGTGATAGAAATGTCACCATTGACTCCTTACTCCAGAAGGTTTCCCCCGCCGAGCTTGTGGCAGAGGGTACAATAATATACAAGAGGTTGGCGAAGTGGACTCAACTAGCCGGCTCCCACATTATGGAGCAAGAAAAGGTCATGGCCCAAGCTGGGCCATTGATCGAACGGCTCAAGCTTGATCTTTCCGCTGCAAAGGAGAAGCGGGAAGGCTAAGCTTGACCTCCTTCGCTCGGAAGCGTGCGGAGGAAGGCGAGAAGCGCCTCGGCCGAGAGGGCTAAAGTTGAGGCCGCCGATGCCACCTCCGCCCGATTCTTTGGAGGAGCGGGACAGGTATAAGGGCGGTTACGACGCCGTTGTTGCCAAGAGGGACGAATGGAAAGATCTGTATTTGTCTCAGTCGGAGGCACATAGGGATACAAGAGATATCCTTGCCCAAAGGGAGAAAGATATCGAGATGCTTCAAACCGAGATCATCCCTAACATGTGCGCTCAATTCCGGGATCAGGCCGAGGAAGCGACTAGGGAGGCAATCAAGAAGCTCATTCCTGAAGGCTCCTTCCCGTGGGAAAAATTTGAACGACTTACGGATGAGATGGGCGATCCGCGGAAAAAGCGGCCGCGGAAAAGGCGGAGGCGGCGAAGGCGGCTCAGATAGCCGAGGCCAAGGCGGCCTACGATGCAAAGGTGAAAGAGGCCGAAGAGGAGGCTGAGAGGCTAAAGGCACGTGAAAATGACGAGCCCTCCTCTGGGCCGGCCACCGAAGATGATGCTGCTGCTGATGATGCTGCTGCTGCCGATGGAGGGCAGCAACTAGCATAGGGGAGATGGGCGGTCGTCACCAGACTCACCCGGCATCTCGGATAGCTGTAGCTGTTCGGGGGCTAACTATTGAGCCTTTCCTCCCTGCCATCTTTTGGCGCTTCAAATGATCATGTATGTAACCTTTTGCTTTTCTTTTCCTTGTTTTTGTAAAACTTTGGTAGGTTGCGTTTTGGCTTATCCCTATGGGGACGGTCGTCGTCTGTATTCTCCTCACTTGTAACCTGTTATCATTTTTAATAAAAGTTTGCTTGTTTTGCCTCTGGCTTGGCCGAGGTCTTTTCTTGTCTTCTTGCGTTAATAATTGAGCGCTTTTTCATTTTTACCTTCGGCTTAGCCGAGGCAGCTAGAATGCGTATCTCAACTGCGTTTAACGTCTTTTTCTTGAACATGTTAGCGTGTTGGTCGCTTCCTCTTTCACTCTCGGTCTAGCCGAGGCGTCGGATTTGCGCTTCCCAACCGCCGTTGTGAACATGTTAGCGTATCGACCGTTGTGTCCTCTGCCAGGCCTTCGGTGGGCCGAGGCGACTAGAGGTTATGGCGCGACAGCGTATATTGGCGTATCGACCGTTGTGTCCCCTGCCAGGCCTTCGGTTGACCGAGGCGACTAGGGGTTACGGCGCGACAGCGTTCTTTGGCGTATCGACCGTTGTGTCCCCTGCCAGGCCTTCGGTGGGCCGAGGCGACTAGGGGTTCTGGCGCGACAGCGTTCTTGGGGTGATTTGCCGGCTTGGGCGTGGCGTCTACCTCGATATGGCGCGGAGGGGATAAACACTTTGATGGAAAAATTGGGTGATTCTTCATTAGATGTAAACATGCGTTGGGGTGCCAACAATTGTTTTGGACACCTCCGCCGCTACACAAAGTATTTCCTGAGATTGTCAGTGTTCCAATGGCTTATCAGAGGCACACCCTCCATGTCGGTCAGCCGGTATGTACCCGGCCTCATTTCTTCAACCACTTTGTAGGGACCCTCCCAGTTGGCCGTTAGTTTACCATGAATGTTTCCTTTGTTGGTGGCGGCCGACTTTCTTAGGACTAGATCCCCTACTTTCAAGTCCCTTTTGTGGACTCTTCGGTTGTAAGCTCTTCTCATTCGGTTTTGGTATCTTTGCCAAGTTGAGGCGTCTTTGTATCTCGGCTTTCTTGAGCAGGTCTAGGGAGGTTCTTAAGCCTTCCTCATTTTCAACCGGGTTAAAGGTGGCCGTTTTGAATGTCGGCACCGTTGCTTCAATTCGGGATCGCCGGACCGTAGACTAAGTGGAACGGATTTGTACCCGTTGCTTCTTTCTCCGTGGTTCGCAGGGACCACGGGACGCCGGGTAGTTCATCGGCCCATCTTCCCTTTAGGTCTTCAACTGTCTTCTTCAAACCGTTGAGGATTGTTTTATTCGCTCCGCCTCACTTTGTCCATTGCTCGTGGGTGACAGACGGAGGAGTATGCAAATTTAATACCAAGTTCCTCCGGCCCGACTCATTATTGTGTCACTCCAAAACTCTCGGCCGTGGTCGAATACCATGACTTGGGGTAACCCAAAACGAGTTATGACATTTTCCCAGATTACCTTTCTTACTTACTGTCGTCGTCTTTGCGAGTCTTTGCTACAGCTTCAACCCATTTGGTGAAGTAGTCAACGGCGACAATCAAGAACTTTCTTCCGCCGGATGCCGTTGGAAATGGCCCTAGTAGATCCATCCCCCACTGTGCGAAAGGAAGGGGATTAAGTACCAGCTGCAGGTCTCGGGATGGCGCATGTATCACCGGAGCATGCATTTGACAGTTGTTGTACTTTTTGGTTTTGGCTCTGGAATCCGCAAGCATGGTGGGCCAGAAGTAGCCGGCTCGGAGAGCCTTGTGGGCTAGTGTTCTTGCCCCCATGTGATGGCCGCAGATGCCTTCGTGAATTTCTGTCAGTATTAGCTCCGCGTCGGCTGGACCGACGCACTTCAAGAGTGGCCTCGTCACGGACCTCCTGTACAATTCCCCTTCAAACACCAAGTACCTTGCTGCGATCCTCTTTATCTTCTGCGAGAGACTGCGGTCCTCCGGTAGTTAATTTGTCAATTTGTATTTCATTATCGGAGTCATCCACGTCGTCTCGGTCTCTATGTTACCCACCATGCCGACGGCCTCAATAATGCTCTTGGCATTCCTGATGTCCACCAAAGACGGTTGGTGACATTCTTGATGGTTGAATCGGCGAGCTTTGAGAGAGCGTCGACTCGGTTGTTCTCAGACCTGGGAATGCATTGTATCTGAAAAGATTTCAACTTTGAGGTGTCAGCTTTTACCCTTTCCAGGTATCTTACCATTCCGTCGTCTCGAGTCTCGTACTCTCCTCTGATTTGATTAGCCACTAAAAGTGAATCTGTTTTCAAAATGATGTGCTCCGCCCCGGCAGCCCTAGCTAGCTCGACTCCGGTTATCACCGCCTCGTATTCGGATTCGTTGTTTGAGGCCGAGAAGGTAAATTTCAAGGCGTACTCAAACTCGTCCCCATTTGGGCTGATGATAAGTATGCCGCTCTGAGTGTTCGTCGTGGAAGACCGTCGGTGTATACCTCCCATACTCCGGGTTTTGCTCCTCTTGGTATGTGCACTCGGCCGGGAAATCGCCGGTCTGTCCCTTTATTGAGGGCCTCGGCTTGTCCGAATGCCAAAGCCGGATAGCTCTCGCCCATTTGATGAGCCTGCCGGATTGCTCAAATTTTTCCAATGCTTTCTCCAATGGTGGTCGGTTAAGACCGTCACAGGATGTGCGTCGAAGTAGGGTTTCGATTTCCTTGCGGCGACGACGACAAAGAAAAGGCTGCTTTTTCAATCGGCGGGTAATTTCTCTCGGCGGGCAACAATGTATGGCGGACAAAGTAGATTGGAGTCTTCTTTGCTTGTCCTCTTCTCGACGATCACGGCAGACCGACCGTGGCCGAGGAGGTAATCTGCTATGTCTGAGATATAGTGTCTCCCCAAAGATCGGCTGGACGGGGTTGGGAGAGTCGAAGATGAGCTTTCCGTTGTTTGAAAGCGTGCTCGCTCCTCCCCCAGCCGAAGTCTTTATTCCCCTTCAACACCTTGAAGAATGGGGTGCTCTTGTCGGTTGACCGAGAGATGAAACGGGCTAGAGCCGCCATCCTCCCGGTCAACATCATAACCTCTTTTCGATTCCTCGGCTCCCGCAGTCTAGGATTGCCTGGACTTTGTGCGGATTGGCATCAATTCCTGGCGGCGACAAGTACGCCGAGGAACTTACCCGCCCGGACACCGAAGTTGCATTTCATTGGGTTGAGCTTCATCTTGTATTTCCTTAGTGAACAAAATGTCTCGTGTAAATCGGCTAAGTGCTCGCTGTCGGACTTGCTTTTTACAATAGCATCGTCGACGTAAGCCTCAATGTTTCGCCCTTTTTGGTTTTGGAACACTTTGTCCACCAGTCTTGTGTAAGTTGCTCCGGCGTTCTTCAAACCAAACGGCATCATTTTGTACATGTATGTGCCGTTAGCAGTGATGAATGCGCATTTAGGCATGTCTTCCTCGGCCATGAACACTGATGATACCCGAGAAGGCGTCCAGCAGCTCATCATAGTGTAGCTGCCGTCGCGTCGATTAAACTATCTATTCGAGGCAAGGGATAGCAATCTTTGGGGCATGCTTTATTAAGATTGGTAAAATCCACGCACATCCTCCATGCCCCCGATGATTTCCTCACCATTACAACATTAGCTAACCACTCGGGATAGGTACAAGGCATGATGAAGCCTGCCGCTAGTAATTTATCTACCTCGGCTTTGATGGCCTCATCCTTCTCTACCGAGGAGTTCCTCATCCTTTGCTTGACAGGGCGGCGGTGGGGAGTACGTTTAGCTTGTGAACAATTACCTCCCGCTCACGCCGGCATCTCGGCGGCCGAGTAGGCGAAGACGTCTTTGTTCTTCCTCGGCGAGATCTAGGAGGGCGGCTCGAATTTTGGCTCCGAGGTTAACACCGATAGTTACGGTGCGGCACGGGTCAATCTCCACCTCTTCGGTCTCCGCTCCTTCGACCATGCCGACGGTGGTATCCATGCGTTCGCCCTCTGTTGTTGCAAGGACGGGCTCTTCCCCTTCTCGACTTCTTCGCCACTTTGAAGGATTGCATGTTGCACCCTCGGGCGGACACTTGGACATTGACCACTTCGTCCTTTTCGTTCTTTGAGACGAGCTTATGCGCTTCCCCGGTCGAGACATACATCAATGTCGAGCCGGATGGACATTACTACATCGGCCTCGCTCAGGGTGACTTGGCCTATGAGAACGTTGTAGGCAGACGAGCCGTCAATGACCACGAACTCAGACATAACATTCTTGGCCGCACTTCCCTCGCCGAACCTCACCGGCAGCCTGATTGACCCAAGGGGTACCAGGCCGGCCCCAGAAAAGCTGTACAACGGGTTGGTGCAGGGGCTCAAGTCTTCAACCTTCGGATCGAGGTTGAGAAAGCATTATTGTACATAATGTTTGTGTAGGGCGCTGTGTCAATCAGGCACCTCTTCACCAGGTGGTTGGCTATGTCCAAGTGGACTACGAGTGGGTCGCTGTGAGGGGCGATGACTCCCTCGTAGTCCTTCTTCCCAATAGTTATATCGGGGATGTTGGAAGCGGGAGCCGCTGTGTTGGGCACAAAGTTGATGGCCTGATACAGCTCGTTCAGGTGTCGTTTGTGCCCATGAGCGGACCCACCGTTCTCGTTGCCCCCGATAACAACATGGATCACTCCTATCCGTTCAAAGACGGATTTCTTGTTTGAACCGCCGGCGTCAGTCTTTTGGCCTTTGGCAACATATTTGCCGAGGCTCCCTTTCGGATCGCTCTTCGATGGCGTTCTTCGATGCCAGCGGTTGTCGATTAAGTGGCCGGTGTGGCGTGGTACTCACAAAGATCTTGGCTCGTGTCACCGTCACTTCTCGGCACGGGAGGCCTTTCCCACTTCGACCCTCGTTTTGCTCGGGCGAAGACTTCGGCGGCTGATACGACCAGGGGGGTGTGATCATTATACCGCTTTTGGTTGTGCGGTCCCGAACTTCCCCCGGCGCCCGCCGAGTTCTGTTTCCTGGCAGACTTGTCAGAACGTGACCTATTATTGTCACGGCGTCTTTCATCCGGGTTGTCCTCCCGGTGGCTCTTCTTCTCGAGTGCCCGGCCTCGCGTGGCCTACCAGTCTGTGATAGTCTTCCACCTTGATGGCCTGGTCGGCCATCTTCCTAGCGGCATCTAGGCCCAGACCTCCGTACTTGATGAGCTCGTTTTTTAAGTCTCCCCTTAGGAGGCCTTTCATCAGCGCGAAGGCCGCCAGCTCGGGGTTCAGCTCTCGAATCTGCTGAACCTTGGCGTCGAACCTCTTCACATAGCTTCGTAGAGACTCGCTCCCCTCCTGTCTGATAGTCAGGAGATCAGATGTCTCCACGGCCCTTCTCTTATTGCAAGAGTACTGGGCTAAAAAGGCGTCCCTTAGGTCGGCGTAACAGTATACCAACCCATCGGGTAGCCCCTTGTACCAACTTTGTGCCATCCCATGCAGTGTTGTTGGGAAGACTCGGCACCAAACCTCATCAGGTTGCTCCCAAACCGACATGTAAGACTCGAAAGCCTCGGTGTGGTCGGTCGGGTCGCCTTCTCCTTTGTATGCTATGGGTGGCAACTTCAGCTTAGTCGGCACCGGGGTATCTAGGACGAGGCGCCGAGGGGTGTCGACCACGTGCCGAACGACACGCGGCGATCGGCTCCTCACATCCCTAGTCCGGCTCCTCTCCCCGTGGCGGGAAGGGCTTCTTCTCCGACTCTGGTGAGTCGGGCTCCTTCTCCGACTCTGGCGAGTCGGATTTCTTTCACTCCTCTGGGGAATGCCTCGTCGGTGTTGCGGCGACGCCGTCCTCCCGCGAGTGCGGGAAGGACTCAGGTCTACCACTAGCACTCTGGGCTCCCCTGGCGTCTTAACTGGGCCAGCTTCTTACAGTGCTCCATTCAAGTCTCTTGGAGTCACATTCTGGGCCCTGGTCTCCTGGACGGGTTCCGCCGCTCTTGTCGGTGTGACAGTGTGAGCCGTCGTACTACCAATTATGTCCAGGAGTAGCTTCGACTTTCTTTGCATCAACCACATGTCCCATGATGGTGACTGGTCGTGGCGGCGGCATATCTTGTTCCTTTGGCGTCCCGTTCGTCGTATCAGTGATACGGCCGGTGGGGGACTGCCCGATTTCTGAGTTGTGGAATGTGTCGTCTTGGTAGAATTCGTTTTCCACCAACACCTTCTCTGGTTGTTTCGACATCTGCTTAGCTTTTTGGGTGGGTTTTTGTTTGGGAATGAATGTGACTAGCTTCTAGTATCTTTCCCCACAGACGGCGCCAATTGTTCCGGGTGTAATTGCAGAGCAGTTATTTGTTACCACCCGTGCTTGTAGAATGTCGTCCTTGATTGAATCCTCCTTTCGGTCTCCTGAAACAGTGAACAAACTGAGGGCTCAGCTTTGGACCGAGCGAACTCACTCCGACGCTCAAGTCAGTAAACTTAGAAAGATAAGTTGTTGTTACTTGGCGAAGTATATATTGTAGAGAGATAAGGAAGATAATACCAGATGAATAGTGATTCTTAGGTTAAATTCTGGATCCTTTCCTCAATGAGAGTTGAGGAGTATTTATAGACTTTCACCTTTTGTCACGTAGTGGCCAAGTGGCCAAGTGGCTAGCAGGTGGAAAGACTTATCTCCCCTCGGCCGAGGGACCCGTGGCAGGCCGGCGGGCCCTGTTGACTCGCCGCCGAGGGGTCTTGGATATGAGTTCGCGGATGTGTGCCCCGGCTGGCTAGTTGCCCCGGCCGGGACCCAAGAGACAGGCCGACAGGCTGCGTCGGTTAGGCTGTCTAAGCCGTTGACTTGCTCGTGGATATCTTTGACCTTGCTCAATATGTTGACTTGGTCAGCGGGTGCAGAATATGCCCCATCATTTGTATCTTGTTGTCATCTTCTATGATCATTTTAATTTTGGTCAGCTTGTTAGAAATGCTTTTGCAGTCTCTTGTGCTTTAGTCTTAGAATATTCTTTGAACAATTACAGAGTTTATTTCCGCAACTGTAACACTCTACCAATACCTTGTTTATCAAGAATGTCTCTTGGTATTTTGATTAGGCCTGACAAACAGTATCTTCGTCGTGATTGTTGGGTAGTTTTTATCGTTGGAGCAAGACCGAAATTTATTGTCCTGTGTTTAATTTGCTTCGTGGCTTTTTCTAAAGCAACTGTTTCGACAATATTTTGTTTGTTGGACAAATTTATTCTTACCTCTGGCAGTAATTTTCTAGCTTTAGGCGATTTCACTCTATCCTTTGAAAATGAGGTTAGTCAGTATGGTTCTCCAAGCATTGTTGTTGACGGTTTTTTGCATTATGGAAATTATATTACCAATAAATTCCGACCTGCCTACCTCGTCCGTAGACTCCTTTTTTACTTGGCCATATTCTTTTGGTGTGCTTTTCGTTTTTCACGGAAGAATTTTAGTCTTAACATCAAGATATCCCTTTTTTACACGATGGATTTCAATTTGTCTCTTGTTTTTGACATATTTGTAATCTGTAGCCATCTTAAAGGATCCAAAGAGAGATTGAGACTTATTGAACAAATTCATGTATGGTTACTATCCTAGAGGCATAATTGCACACTATGAGGTTTGTAGTGGAATTTTTTTTCTTTTAATGAATTTCCAATGAATATTGCTTTTTGGAATGTTCGAGGTACTAAAAGAAAGAATTTCGCCGAAGAACTTAATTTCTTTTGCTCGTCAAATGAAATTAAAATCTTAGCTATTTGTGACACTAAATCGATTGATAAACCCGAACCTTTCTTGATTGCCAATTTTAGATTTAATGAGTGTGATTTTATTCCAAGTGTTGGTTTATCAGGTGGAATTTGGTTATTTTGGAAACAAACTATCGCCATGACTTTTTCGATAAAAGTCACTTTTAAATCTAAAAGGTTCATTGTTTGTGAGGTCTATGACTTAACGAAAAATGTGAGTTTTTGCCTTATTTTTGTCTATGCTCCGCCACAACCTGCTGACAAGTCGGACTTTTGGAATGAATTGGAGAATTTTGTCCTTAATATTGATATGCCTTTCTTATTACTAGGAGATATTAACGAGATTAAGAGCCCTAGTGAAAAAGAAGGGGGTGCAAAGGTTACCAATGCGCGTTGTGTGAGATGAACTAAGGTTTTAAATAATACCAATTCTATAGATCTCCCTTTCTCCGGTAATTTTTTTACTTGAAGAAAAAAAATGTGGTTGTGATAATGTTTTTGAAATTCTAGATAGAGCATTAGCATCCCCTAATTGGATTAGCATTTATCCAAATATGCAATTTATGCACCATGCTTTTACTAGCTCAGACCATTGTCCTATCTCTGTGAAGTTTCATGACCAAGTTCATAAAAAAGCCCCTCCTTTTCGTTTTGAACTCATGTGGACTCTGCGGAATGATTTTAGTAAGATGGTCAAAAGTTGTTGGCAATATCAGTTTCAAGGATCGTATATGTTCTGTCTTTCTCAAAAATGCAAATTTTTAAAACAAAAGGCTAAGAAATGGAATCAGTCTACTTCTGGTAATATTTTTAGACAACTTTCAATTGCTGAAAAAAAGTTAGAAAATATTCAAAAACAACAAGGCTCTTCTCATATTACCCATTTAGAAAACGCACAACTGAGATGGCTGAAAAAGCGTGATGCACTCCTTGACTATAAACGTGTCTTTTGGCAACAAAAATCTCGTATAACCAAAGCGAATTTTGGAGATAACAATACCAAATTTTTTCAAAGTTATGCCACGATTAGACGTAGTCGAAATGGTATTAAGCAGTTTATTAATAAGAATGGTGCTTGTATTATTGATCAAGAACTTATTAAACAAGAAATTTCTGACGAGTTTAAACTTAGGTTTACAAAAAATCAACTTTGTAATTTCGACAAAAATGAGGATTTTAAGTCTATTAGTGGCTTAATTACATATGAAGATAACAAATTTCTTACTAAAAATATTAGTATGGAAGAGGTTAAACAAACTGTGTTTAGTTTAGCTCCTGATAAATGTCCAAGTCCAGATGAATTTCCTGCCGAGTTCTTTCAAAAATATTGGGATATCGTAGGAAATTCTGTTACTAAAGCAGTTTTAGCTTTTTTTCACTCGGATAAATTGCTAAAAGAAATAAATCATACTTTTACAGCATTAATTCCCAAAGTTGATAATCCTCAAACAGCAAACCATTTTCGCCCTATTAGTTTGTGTTCAACAATTTATAAAATTATTGCAAAAATACTGGCTAGTCGTCTCCGAAGTGTTTTGCATAAGATTATACATCCTTTTCAAGGTGCATTTACACCTAACCGCTTTATTCAAGATAATATTCTTCTAGCACATGAAATTTTCAACTCGTTTAAACGTAAAAAAGGCAAAGGAGGTTGGATTGTATTAAACTTGATATAGAAAAAGCATACGACCGACTAGAGTGGAACTTTATTGAGGAAACTTTTAAGCAAATGGGTTTTAATGCAAAGTGGATTTCTTGGATTATGGAATGTAGAAAAACTGCTTCTTTCTCGGTGTTAGTAAACGGAACAGCATACGTTTTTTTAGACCCAATCGAGGTATTCGACAAGGAGACCCGCTTTCGCCGTATATATTTATTATGTGCGCCGAATTTTAGCAAGATCACTACAAAAAAATAGTGATCTTAGTTCTAGTGATATTGGTATTAGAATTGGATCTGGGTGGAGAAAATCCCTTTTCTCACTTTTGCGGATGATACTATCATTTTCGCTAAAGCATCTAATCAGAGTTGTAGAACCATAAAGTCTATTTTAGATAAATTTTGCACGATTTCAGGACAATTTGTTAATTTTGACAAATCCACTTTTCAATGCACTAGAAATATTGAGCGATCTCTTCGGGAATCCTTTAGAGGTATTCTTCGTATGAACGAGGAAGCTCACTTGGGTAAGTATTTAGGATGTCCTATAATTGACAACAAAGTGACTAAAAATACTTTTGAAAGTATTATTCAGTCTTCTTGCACCCAATTATCGAAATGGAAAACAAATTCTTTGTCGCAAGCAGGTAGACTAGTTCTAGTCAATGCTAATTTAGCTTCGAAGGGAACTTTTCAAATGTAAAGCTTTTCTATGGAATAAGAATCCTTCACAACGTTCCCTTAATTTGGTTGGTTGGCATAAAGTTTGTTTACCGAAATCGGTTGGAGGACTGGGAATAAAATCTTCGGAAGCAGCCAATAAAGCCCTCCAAATGAAACTTCTATGGAAAATTCTTATGGATAAGGAAAGTATATGGGTTAGAGTCATAACTAAAAAATACTTGAGAAACTGTTCACTCTTTGATCATAAGCCAAATTCAGTCTCTTCTTGGCAATGACATAAACTTATGAGTCTTCGTATTCTATTTAGAAAAGGACTAAAATGGCAGGTAGGTAATGGTAGCAATATTAAGTTTTGGTCTGATAATTTGGTTTTCTCACACCCTCTTACCAGCAGTATGAATGATGATGATAGTAGTCGTGATCTTAATCTTTGGTTAAAGATTTCATAACCTCAGACAAGCAATGGGATGTTTATAAATTATCCAGTTTAGTGAATAACGATACTGTTAATCAGATTACTAACATTTCAGTGCCACATAATGATATTCCAGATACCCTCATTTGGGGGTTGTCCGTAGATGGAAATTTCTCTACCAAAACAGCAACTTGGTTAGCGCAAGGTTTGTTCGATCAAGCTCTTGACAAATGTGAATTTCAGTGGATTTGGAAATTGAATATTCCTCCTAAATTGAAATTTTTTCTTTGGAAAGCTTGTGTTGACGGCCTTCCAACGAAAAGTAGATTTCTCAAGAGTCATATTGATGTCCGATCTCATTGTGTTCTGTGCAATAATCCTATTGAAAACAAAGATCATTTCTTTTACGAATGTTCCTTGATTGGGCCTGTCATCCAAGACCTGAACATTATTAGTTTCAACGAGTTTTTGTCAAATTATGATACTATTACAAGTCAAAGTTTTCTAACGAAACTTAATTATCTCAAGGATTTAATTCCAAAAGATGACTTGCTTTATAAAGATTATTTTTATTTGGTGGAATGCATGGTTCCATAGAAATAATATTATCTTTAATAATGTTAATTTAAGTATCAGCAAACTTATTACTTTATGTAATAATAGCACTAACACATGGAATGTGACTAGATTTAAGGATCTCAACAATCTCGAGGTAGAAGAGTCAGCTAGAAACAATTCTAGTAAGGAAGAGATTTGGTGGATAAAACCTACAAACGGTTTCCTAAAGCTAAATTTTGACGGATCGAGAATAGAAGGTAATAAAGCCGCTTTAGGATATTCTATAAGAGATCACAATGGTAAAGTCGTTTTGTTGGGAGCAAAAAAGTGCGGATCCAATAGTATCCTTGTTGCGGAAGCACTTGCTTTAAAAGAAGGTATTTTAGCAGCTAAATACTTAGGAATCTCAAAGTTAATTGTGGAGGGTGATAACTTATGTGTTATTAACTCGATTCGAGGTACTTGGCAAATTCCGTGGGAAAGTTCTAGTATTATCAAGGATGTGAAATTAGACCTTCATTTTTTCGATGAAGTGATAATTAAACATTAGTTTCGTGAAGCCAACAAGGTTGCTGACTTCATGGCTTCAGTTGGACATTCATGTCCAACTCTTTCGAGGTGGTTTGATAGCCGGTGGCTTCAACTTACCTCCCTCATTCGAAAGGATGAGATAGGTTGGTCCTACCCTAGAGGATCAACCTAGTTTTCTTACCTAATCAAAAAAAAAAAATTGGCTAAAACGCCTCAAATAGAGAGCCGCAAAAAAAATATTTTTCTACTAGTGTGATATTCTGTTAATGGGACACAGTTGTGAGAGGTTGTTAGAGTACTTTTGATCTTGTTTTAGATGAGGCATTAGTCGACATAGTTGTGGAAAGAATTTTGTGGAATGTGTGTATGTGCTGAGCTGGAAGCGGCAAGTGGTTCGTGATCTTTATTGGGATAGTGAGTATAGGGTGTTGGGAATTAGTATTATGTTAAGTTATGGATGAGTTTTACGGCAATAAACAGGAGAACTTGAGGATCTAGTGTAAGTGTGTGTAACAATTGTGGATCGTGAGTTATGATTGTGGAGATAAGTGCATGTATAAAGAAGTATGTCGTATAAAGAAGTATGTCATTTTGCGGTAATGTTGAAGAGATGGAGTAGTGGTTATGCTGAGGATTTTATAGTATAGGCTAGATGGAGTGCAAAATAATTGGAGGCACGAGAGCTGTTAGGGAGAGAGAGCCTTGGATATGGGATGGTTGTCGGTGTTGAAGTTATAGTCGGTGATAGGTGATATAAGATGAGGATAAGGGGAAGAAAACAGCTAAGGATCTAGTATTAGTGGGTTACGAGGACGTAACATTTATCTTAAGATGAGTAGGATGCGATAAAGAGAGTTTAATGGTTGTTTATGTTGTAAGTATATTTGGAAGTTTGAGTTTGGTGTAGAATAAAGGATAGATTTATGTTGTGGTTAATTTTATTAAAGGTAAGGCCGTAAGGGCAGTGCTTTCACTAGTAAGGAGATTATGAGTGTGAGTATACTTCGATAGTGTTGACAGTTTGGGTGATGATGTTTAGGAGTATGAGTAAACTTCGAGGACGAAGTTCATTTTAAGGGTGGTAGAATGTAACATTCCGTTTTGGTGGTTGATCTTGTTTGGTGGATTGTCTTGGTATTGAGTTTGCTAGTGAGCGTTATGGAAGTAAGATAGAGTTGGCAACACTTATGTTGTTGGTATTTGATAGTATTATGAAGTTAGATGAGTTATTCTATGGTTGATGTTATGTCGTGAGCTGCGTTGTTGAGATAAGCGTTGTTGATTGAGTTAGCTTCGAGGATGTAGGATGAGAGTTGAGTGATGTTGGTTGGCTGAGTGGCATGTGTGTATGCTATGTAGGTATGGGTTTGAACTTCGAGGACGAAGTTCGTTTTAAGGAGGGAAGACTGTAATACCACGATTTTCTAGGTCTTGTTACTCGGCCGAATTGGACTAACTCGGCCGAGTAGAGCGTCGTGTGTTTTCTGGTCAGGCTACTGTCCAAGAACACTCGGCTGAGTAGTGTAATACTCGGCCGAGTACTCCACGTACTCGACCGAGTATCCGGTCTGATGGGGTTAATTTCCGCGGTTTGATTAAGGTGATTAGAGATTCTATATAAACTTCGTTTAACAGTTACTATTCATTCTATAAAAAACCTAAACTACGTTCTTCACTCCTATAATCACCCTAATCACTCTCAATGCTAAGTGATCGATCGCAAGTCTACACTTTCGTCTTTTGTCCCGATTTCGTCGGTAAGTCTCTAGTGCTTTGTAATAAGTTAATAGGTTATCTTTTAGGGTTTTGCCCTAATTATTGATTTGGTTTATTTTGGGGGAATGGTTTATAGTGATGGTATGTGATTATTGTATGTAGGTGATGGTGTCATGGAGAATTCTATTGATTGCTTATGTATGCTTGGATTGCGAAAAGGTAGGGTTTCCCTACTCAGTTGTCTGTTTAATTGATTTAAGATGATTATGATTGTATTGGCATGATTAATATCGTTGTTGTTGGCTTGTCTCTCTTGATTGTTGGAGTTGTGGTGGATTGGCTATATTGGTGAGGTGCGTCCTCGGCTGAGTGGAGTCACTTGCGGGAGTGACTTCATGCCCTTGATTCCCCCCTTGTGGTTCCCGTCACAAAGGGGGATGTGCAAATTAATGAACATGGGTTGTTGCTCGTTGCGATGAGCGGGGCTTAGGTGGGCAAGGCTGCGGTCCCCCACTGGCGGTGTGGATTATCTGTCACGGCAGTAATATGGCAGGACTACACACTTGAGAGTGTAGTCAGATATGAGGCATGATTGGAATTGGAGGATGGTTGTATAGTTATTGTCGTGGTTGTTTATTATACATTGCTTATCTTGATTATTCAGTGAATTGACCCCGTTTTTGTTTTACAAAACTATGGTGATCCATTCGGGGATGGCGAGCAGTTGATTAGCAGGTACTTCTGTTGATAGCTCGCGGGATCTAGCAGGGATGGAGTCATCACTTGTTGAGTCCTTAGTCTTCTGCAGACAGTTTATACATCAGTACCTTTGATAGTTTTGGTTGTAAATAGTTTTGGTTAACTTCAGTTGTATCTTGTTTAAACAGTTCTATCTTTTAATAAACGTTCTTGGATGGTCTATTTGATATACTTTACCTCGGGCAACCGAGATGGTAGCATCTCCATATGCTAGGGTGGTCTTGGTAAGGCACCTTGGTATATGGGGGTGTTACAGCGATCCACCTACTTCGCGTGCTTTTCCCTTATAAATGCCTTTGATAAGTGAGTTCACAAGTTGATATCTTTTGAGTTTTGTTTCCGCATTTCACTCGATAGGGTTGTTGGGAGCTTTGAGCGTGGAGTTCCTTTTATGTTGTCATCAATAAGGAGCATTGTGCCCGGGAGTAGGTGGCCGGCCAGATCGGAGGAGTCGGTCACGTCTCCAGTGTGTGCGCTTATGGCTGAACCGGAGGAAGGTGAGGCGACTTCAGAGCCTGTGAATCCTGAGTGGGAGCTGGTTTTGGATGCTCTTCCCTGTGTTTGGAGTTAGCAAGGGGATGCTCGTAACTGAGTAAGGAAGGCATTCCGGGATCTTCTCTTTGGAGATTGAAAGTCGACCGTTGTGCAATCCGAGGCTGTGTGGATCATATCCAAGATGGCTAAGGATGAGGACTATGACGTAGCGGAGGTGAAGTTTGCCGACATTGAGCTTTCCCTGTCCAAGGCGGCTAGAGCACTGGCCTCGCATGAGTCTTTGTGTAGGAATTTTCTCTTTGTTTGTAGTTGACACCTTCCTGTATTAGGGAACAAGTTGCTTCTTCCGCAATCTTTGTATTTTCATCCCTTTTCTTTGTGAGATAGAAATAGTGATTCTTATTCTTTCGCCAGGTTCCATATGTTTATAAAAGGATTGTCTTACTTCGTTTTCGGGGAAACACTATCTTTGGGGCTCCCTGAAGTATACATTTTATCCCCTTATTTTGCTAATATCGATCGATGTCGATAGTAACATTATTGTTACTCGGTCTGTTGGTGGCTCTTGCCCTTGTTTGTCGGGCAATTCTTAACCATCCACGGTCGGTATGCTGAGTCGATCCCCGTCTTCTCGCGAATTGTCTCCTACAGCTGTCGTGGAGCTTAAGCGTCGTTGTCTGGCCTCAACTCGACGGGCAGGGTCTTCGAGGGGGAGGTGCATCGGCTACAATTCATTTTGCGGCCTGAAGGGCGGTTTTCCCCTGGGGTATCCAACAGTGGCTTCGATCAGGTCTTCTCTGAACCATTGTAGCATGGCTGTGAAGCTGGTTCAGAAGTATAGGGCAAAGCTGAAGAGTCATCTGAAACGTCGGGTCGGACGCGACTCGCTGGGTCGATCTCTACTTGGACGTGAGGTCGGCCTGCTAGAGAGACCTTTGATACGGGGTGATAGATCCCCTAGTCTCTTCGGTAGGCAGGCTTGGACTTATTCTTCTAGGTATTTCCTATGTGTCTTCACCTTATAGTTATATGTATATAGCCTTTCCTTTGTGTGGTCGGCTAGTTTGTCGGATGTAGTTGTGATTTTTATCTTACTCCTTCGGCTTTCGGATCCAAATTATTTTGAATTTTTGACTTTAGCCGTTTTGCCTGCGTTTTCGTACACGTGTCGCTCTCTGATTCTTCAGGGGATTCGATGGGGGGTGGAATGCATTTACTCTTTTTTAGACTTTCTCCTATAAATAGGATTGCAATCGTTTATGGATTTTTGCAAAACTCACTTCGCACTTTGATTAGCGGAGATGGGTTCGATAACACAACTTCTCCTTCTTTTCTTCTTTTCTCGCCGTAAGCCTCCTCAGTTGATCTCCGCTTCTAGGGTGATCGGAGAATCCTACTTTACAAAGAAATTTTTTCTTTTCTCATAGAAAATACAAATGGCCATCACGGCCCAAGTTATGCTTTCTTATGGATTTCCTATCTCCATTGCTCATTCGGTTTTGGATGGCAATTCTGAGTAACATCCGACCCGTGTCGTAACGGTGTCGTCGGATGATCTACCATCCTGTTGCACATCGCTCGCTGGGAGGTGCAGGCTGAGGTCCGGATGACACTTGTTATTTCGCCGATCCTGATGGGATCTTGATGAGGGGAGTTCAGCCAAATGCGCGCCTAGTCGGCGGGATCCTCTACGGGACGTGGATTGGAGCTCTTTTAATGGGTCGTCGTTGAGTCCGGTGTTGATGTGGCTTCATATTTACACACCTTTACCCCCCTTTACCAACCTCATTTTGCATGCTAATACGGTCTTTTATAACCATTTACCTAGCCAATTGCTTCCTATTTGCCTTCCTAGTGTATTTCTACATGTTTTGTAGGAGAAGCGCCAAACAAGGCGGAATTCCCGTCTTTATGCACCTTGGGAGCTAGTTAAGGAGCATAGAAGATTAGAATCAAGAGGAGACAAAGCGCCATGGATCCATAGGATCAATATGACGAGCTAATGGGGCAATAGAGGACAATCCCTATGAGCCCATGTACCATCCCCACGGATTATGGGGCAGCAGGCGTCATGGGAGAGGATACCAGCTGAGCTCGAGTGAGTTACAGCATAACTCGACCGTGTTCCCTTGGAGCTCGCACGAGTTCTCGACCAGATATCCCTATTCCAGAGCCAATCCCCACGAGTTGCTCTGGAGCCTTGCAAGAAGATGAATTCGTTTTATGAGCCTATCCTTCATTTGAGCCCTTAGTTAACCCTAATCTTGTAACCCATATAAATACCTTATTTGTAATATCTTTAATTATGCTTCATTAGACTTAGGAAGCCATCCTAGATTAGAAAATTCTCTTAGATTAGGAGTAGATTAGTCTGTAATCTTTCCATCAAGCACTTTAATCTTTTAATAAGTGTTCTTGCAATTTACACCTTCAATAGTTGACACCTTTGGATCTCTTGGGTATGTATTTGAAGACTAAATGACAAATCTCCATCTTGATACAAGGATCCTCCTTTATTTATATTCATCTTTACTTTCCAAGTTGGTATCTTTCTTATCCCTCTTTAATCCTTTGTTCTTACTTGCTTCATATCATCATGTTTAGTTTAGTCTCTTTGTTTTTGTTGTTGTTATTAGCATAGTTATCATGATGATTATTGAGTAGCAACCCTGCTAGGGTTAATGGGGGAGTAGGGGGGTGATTAAAGGGTAGATTATGCTTGTTGAGTCTTTCAAAATGGATTAATTGTTGTGGTTTCAACTAGTGCATATTAAGTGTTTGATGAAATGCTTGTTTGACAACCTTGAATAAATGTCCATATATTCAACACTCCTATAATATCGAGAGCCTTATGAGTTGTTAGACCATGCACTATGTTGGTGGGTAGAACTGGTGTACGCGAGAGCTAACCCGAATCGACCTAGGTATGGCCGTAAGATCGAGAGCCTCGGTCCATAGTCCGACTATAACATTGTCCCAATTTAGACTCACATGTGTAGAAACCCTTTGATTACTCCTATGAACCCTTGACACCCTAGTGCTTTCTTTTAATTGTTTACATCTTGTTTTTGTTGTTTAATTTCATTAGTTTAGTTTAAATCCAAAACCTTATAATTGTGACACTTTCATAAATCGAAATAGATAGACTTAGAACCCAAAGTACACCGTCCCGTGGATCGACCTCGACCTACCACTTGCTAGTTGTTGTTGAGATTATAAATATTGTTTGATTTGGATGTTGACGACACGGCCGATCATAATGGCGCCGTTGCCGTGGACGGTGTTATGTGTTTAAGTTCTTGTTGTTTGTCTATTTTATTTGTGCTTTTGTCTTGAGAAACTTTATAACTTTCTTGTTTAAGTTTGCTAACAATGATGATCCGAGGCTTCCCACAAGAAGTACCTTGCCACGATAGATCTTTATGGTACAACTTCAATGGGTATGGAGAATCTAAAGAGCAAACTCACACTTATTCTCACCAAAATTTCAACAATGAAGACCAATGTTATGCCCCCAATTTTTCATGTCAAAACCCAAACATCCATCTACAACAACGAAGCTTCCAAAATCAAACTTTCCATAATCATCCATTTGACCAATTTTACACCCACCAACAACATGAAAACAACCAAAATCATCACATGCAAACCTGGTACTACAAATGCTTCAAGATCAACAACAATTCTTTGAGCAAGTGCAAAGAGAAGGCAAAGCAAAGGATAAGTTGTTAAATGACCTTGTGGAGTATGGACAAATGTTGGAGACTCAATTGGGACAATTGAAAGCCAACCAAGAGCCCCTTAATGAATAAAGTGATGAGAAAGAAGAGTTTGGAGGACATTATGAAGCCACTCTTGTGACTACTTCACCAATTCTTAAGCATTGACCACGCTATATTCCAATCGGTACCCCCCACTTTGTGAACATTGTCCATGAGTGTGAATTCGAAGGTGTGACCTTTGATGTGGAGAATGTGAAGTTAAAGGAACCAAGTTCCTTGGACCATTGCGAGTATGAAGGAGTGTGATTTGAAGTGGCCATTGAGGTGGTAAAGAAAGAGCTAACAAAGAGAAACAATGATCACAAGAATTTCTTTTTTGGTGAAATGTGAAATCATATATTATAATAAATATAGAGTTGAAGTACAATCTCACACCAAATACAAGTTATTGTTCATCTAATACAAACAACATAGAAACATTGAAGATTATGGGACGCCTAAATGCATAGAGTTTCTCCTAGATTGAATATCCTCTTTCACCATAGCAAAGACCACACTAGGCCTAGGGAGTCTCTGCTCAGGCCTGCAGATATTTCGAGCATACCATAAATGGTACACCAGACCCACCATAGTTGAGAGAACCATCAACTTCCTCAGTAGGGACCTGCATCGCCATTTGATTCCCCATTCCAGAATGCCACTCTGAGGTAGTTTTACACCCAACCAATCCTGCAAGGAAAACCAGCATTGAGCACTGAAAACACAGTCATACAACAGGTGTTGATGATCTTCTTGTTGAGCCAAGCACATATCACACTTAGCATCAGTGATAATATCAAATCTAAGAAGTCTGTCTTTGGTCATTAGGCGCTTCTGCGTAGCTAACCACCCAATAATTGAGTGCTTAGGGTCATTATAGCGATTCCAGATCAGAGGAACCCAAGACACCTTGAGCTGTACACCCTGTAACCAATGATACCCACTAGAAACAGAATAAATACCCTGGTCACTTTGCCAAACTCCATTACTGAACCCAGCACTCAAATGATCCTTAACCTGACAAATCTTTCTCCAAGTCCAGCTAGAACTAGTAGTTGGATGATAGGTCAGCCAATCCTGACCTTATATATATATATATATATATATATATATGATTAACCCACTTAATCCATAAGTGGTCAGCTTTAGACACCAACCACCACACATACTTGCCAAGCATGGCAACATTCCACTGTCTACAATTGATGATACCCAACCCCCCATGTTTCTTGTCCTTGCAGACTTTGTCCCAAGCCACAGGAGGAGCTTTATGATACTGGTCTAACCCTGCTTAGTGTTGGAGCTTGTGTCCTCCACAAATTAGTGTGATAACATTTGTAAATCTCTTACAGGTTCACAAGGGTATACTTCGTATATTTAATCAGTTGATTAACGTTTACCTAATAACGGTTGGCTTGCTAGAAAGTTTGACGTTATTATTATACAGATGGCGGTGATCAACTGGTCCCTAAAGGTCACACCTATAGGATGTGTTTGAGAGATGTGGTTATAGAAATATGATCACATTGATGCCTAATATGACTAAACAGTTAGTCAATGTGTTGATGAGACAATTATTTAATGAAGATTAAATAATATTAGTTGAGACGAATTAACTGTGAATTCGTAAATTAAATATAATAAGTTATATTTAATTAAATGTATGTAATGTTAGCTTGGACGAATTAATCTGTTAATTCGTAATTAAATGTAATCAGTTATATTTAATATCAACAAGTTGAATGTGTCATAGTGGTAATAGTGAGGGTACACAAACCAAGAGGTCATGGGTTCGATCCTCACTAGATGACAATTTACACATTTTATACATTTTTTGTAAAAACCGAAAAAAAAGAAATGGACCTCTCTTATTTCGGTTAGCATATGGGCCGGAAAAATAAAATAAGAAAATCTACCCTAATCATCTATATACTCGGTTGTATAGGGTGATGAGGGTGAGAATTTTTAACCTAATTTTTCTACTCATTGCTTTTGCCTCTTCTCATCAGGAAAAACACAAAAACCTAAATTTTACAGAAAATTTTGGATCGATTTCTAGGATAATCAGAAGGGCATATCTCATATCGTCTTGGGTGGAACTGATAGGCGAATATCTACTTTGATATTGTTCTTAGGCCATATTTGCTAGGACAGAAGGTTATTTCTGAATCCTTTATTTTGTTTATGTATTTTATTTATGACTTGTGATCGTCTTAATTAAATTCGTTATAATCCTTCAATTTTAAGGGAAGTATACAGATTATTTCCCACAAGTGGTATCAGAGCAAAGGCCACTAATTTTAATTTTGATGATTTTTATAAAAATTGTATGTAAACTTTTAGGGTTTCCGAAAAAAAAAATTAGGGCACGACTGTTTTTTTTTTGTTAATGCCGATTGAAAAAAAATGTTTGCAGCTGGTGTTTGTTCTTTTTGATGCGATATTTCCATTTTTATTTTTCATAATATTGTTTTAATCAGTTAAAATTATCATATGAAGAATTGGTAGATGTTTGATTTGATGCAGATTAAGTTAAAACATAAATGGAATCGTCATGTTTGATTTAATGCAGATTAAATTGAAATTAAAAAGGCATTAGGGTCCTAATTTAAAAACCGTGAAATTTTTTTTGCTGTTTCTGTACTGTTCACAGATGAACAGTAATAAAAAAAAAAAAATTTTGCTGTTTTTTTTTGCTCTCGGTTTTTCTTAGAAAAACCGATTAAAGTTTTTTTTGCGGTTGTTTTGTTTATGCCGTTTTGGAAAAGCATCCGAAAATTTTTTTTTGTTGTTGTTACTGTTCACGTGCTATTGTTCACAGGGGACAGAATTTAAAAAAAAAAATTTTTTTTTTGTTTCGGTTTTTTACAGATAAAACCGTGTATAAAATAAGAAACATGCTAGTTTTGTTTTTCTTTGTTTATGCCGAGACCAAAAAAAAAAAGGATTTTGTTTTTGTTTTGATTTTGGCCAATTAGTTATTGTGAAACGGTTCACAATTAAAAGATACCGAATTATTTTAAAGCAGTTTAAAATTTTGACGGATTGAATTCATATTACAAGTTTAATATGGATTAAGATTGAAATTAATGTGATTAATTGAGGAATTGTCACTTAATTTGATTTAAATAGGTGGTTTGGATAAATTAATCAACATAATTAAGGAATTGTGTCATGTATGTTTAATTTATTTTAGTTGATGCATTATATTTTATTTTTGTTGAATGAATCGATTGAATGAATTTAATTTACGTATTTTTGCAATCAGTTGTAATACTTAGTGCGGCCTTAGTCAAATTATGTTTTCGTAATGAAGGAAACATAATTTTTAATGTAATTATGAGATCTCGAATCTCCTTTATTTTTCCTTTAGTTTTTGGGTTTTGAAATTAGAATGTAATAAATAGGTTTATTATGTAAATTTTATTTATTGTAATTTTCAAAAGAAGACTAAAGATGGAGATTGGAGCTCACTCCCGCTACATGGATCAAGATGGAACATCAAGACAAGCTTCTCGGGTCCAAGGAGGATTCCAAACTTGTATTTATTGTTCATTTTGATAGGATAGGCCACACTAGGACTTTTACTGTTTTTACGTTTTTCATTCTTATTGCTTTTCATTCACATGTTAGTTTATGCATCATATTCCGCATAAAACCAAACCACCTACTAATAAAATGCATGAAAATTGACTCATATAGGTTGTATGTTAGTTTTCATGGACATACAGATGTCACAGTCTTTAAGCCACCACCTTAGTTTATTCATTCTCGCATGCTAGATATTAGTTCACTTAAAATGAATTAAATAAAGTTGATGGGATTTTCCTCTAAAACGGAAATTGAGATTAGTCTTTATAAGGGCAAACAACTATGAATCCCTTCTTCGTCGGTAGGCATAATATGACCCCTTCTACGTTGGGTAAGTAGTTGTGTTGACTTAGTTTACCTCAACATCATAGTCCGAAGAGTTTCTCGTGATTATGATGGACTAAAGATAGAATTTACAGAAATTTATCGACCAAGAATTCTAACGGTAGAATTAGCTAAAAGGTTAGCTTATCAATTTACAGAGAATTGGGTCTTGGGATCATTTATATAATTCTTGAGGGAGGTCAATTATATAAATGTTTTGAGTCTTCGCGTTATGACAGTAGTTCATTAGACTTAAAAATATAAACGATGCACATGCTTATTATTTTTATTCTTCTTCTCATGATGTAGAACACGATTATTTTTTCATAATACTGTTACAACGAAATGGCTGGAAATAACACAATCCCAATGCCTAGTGCCACACTTGATCGCGCATCCTGGCTGAAAGTATTCATGGACCAGATGAATCATTTCACACGTCTGAAAAATGATGGGTGCAACTTTGCGGACTGGGAGGCGGCACTACGGAATCTTCGCCATTGCGACGGTAAGCTCAAGTACTTAATCGAGCCAATACCGGTCAACCCAGGCCCCAATGCAGGAGTCAACGAGGCACTCGCTTATAGTGATTTCGTTATGGAAGCGGGTGCGATAAAGAACGTACTCATCTTTGCAATGGAAACCAATTTGCAGAGACGCTTCATTGCCCAAAGTGCAAACAAGATTTTCACTACGCTCACTAACGAGTTCTCAAAAGCACCGAGAATCGTTACATATGAGCATACCTGTCGCTTCTTTGATGCGAAACTCCAGAAGGGCCAACCGGTTAGCCCACACATTCTTCACATGATTGAGAATGTCGAGAAGCTGGAGGCACTGAATTGTAAAATCAGTGAGAGCATTGTCATTGACCGAATGCTTCATTCTCTTCACGATGGGTTTGCCTTTTTCAGGGCGAACTATTACATGAATGACTTGAAAAAGAGTCCTCATGAGCTACACTCCCTTCTCGTACAGACTGAGAAGGATATGAAATTGAGTGGGAGCATGAACCAGGATGTTGTCACGATTCACAACAAGGGTAAAGGTAAGGGCAAGGCTCATGGTGACCTAGCTGTAGGTAAGCCAAAGTTCAAGAAGCCAGGAAACGGTAAGAGTGCGCCTGGTGAGACTAGTGGCTCACAGGGCAAGGCAAAGAGCAAGGGCGGTGACATAGAGTGCCACCATTGTCACAAGACTGGACATTGGAGGAGGAACTATCCCGTCTACCGTGAGGACATCAAAGCAGGCCGCGTCGTTCCTGTTGGTATGTCATCTTATATTCATATGATTGAGATTAACCATGCAAGTTTCGGAACTTGGGTAGATACTGGTTGTGGTTCTCATCTGTGTAATCATTTGCAGGGCCTAAAGAACATCATACCTCTCGAAAAGGGTGATGTGGACCTACGAGTCGGAAATGGAGCACGAGTTGCTGTTGTCTCGAAGGGAACATATGTAATCCAACTCCCTAGTGGTTTTGAGTTATTTCTAAATAACCGTTACTATGTACCAAGTTTGTCTAAGAACATTATTTCTGTTTCCGTACTTGCTAAAGACGGTTTTGCATTTTCAATAAAGGATAATAGCTGTATTTTCTCTTTCAATGAAATGATTTATGGCAAAGCAGTTTCCATGAATGGAATTTATATCTTAGACCAAACCACAGAAATATTACATGTGAATAATAAGAAAATAAAGGTTGGTGACAAAGATCAAACCTATCTATGGCGTTGTCGAGTGGGACACATAAATGAGAAACGCGTGAAGAAACTCGTCGATAATGGGACCATTCCCGCATTCGATTTTTCTACATTTGGCACGTGTGAATCATGTCTCATTGGCAAGATGACTCGAATTTCCTTCAAAGGTATTGGAATGCGCGCTAGTGACCTATTAGGACTCATACATACTGATGTTTGTGGACCTATGTCAATTACCGCTAGAGATGGCTATAGATATTTCATCACTTTCACGGACGATTTGAGTAGATACGGATATGTCTACTTAATGAAGCACAAAAGTGAGTCCTTTGAGAAATTCAAGGAATACCAGAACAGGGTACAGAACCAACTGGGTAGAAAGATTAAAGCACTCCGTTCAGATCGGAGTGGCGAATATCTTTCAAATGAGTTTGATCAACACCCGAAAGACTGTGGAATCGTTCTGCAGTTAACTCCACCTGGAACACCTCAATTAAATGGTGTGTCTGAACGGAGAAATCGAACCTTACTTGATATGGTTCGATCCATGATGAGTCACACGGTAGTGCCTGATTCATTATGGGGTTTTGCTCTTTTGTCAATTTGCTCTTATACTTAACCGAAGTCCGTCTAAAGTCGACAAGACTCCATATGAAATGTGGAAGGAACGGTCCCTAACTTGTCCTTTATTCGGGTTTGGGGCTGCGAGGCTTATGTCAAGTGGAGACACGAGGATAAGCTCGGCCCGCGATCGGTCAAGACATACTTTATAGGTTATCCAAAAGGAACATTTGGTCATTACTTCTATTCGCCTACCGAACATCGAGTTTTTGTTGCGGCTAGTGCGACGTTCTTAGAGAAAGAATTTCTCGAGAACAAGACGAGTAATAGAACCTTCGAGCTGTCGGAGATTCCAGAACCAACAACCGAGGAACAGATGGAGGAAGTTGTTCCTCCAACTGATGATACGGTTAACATTCCCGAGGAACCTAGAAGGTCGGGTAGAGTCTCTCATCCTCCGGACAGATACATTGGTATGGTCGAGGAGAATGACGTTTTACTCCTAGAGAGTAATGAACCCGTTACCTATAAAGGTGCTATGACCTGTTCCGACTCAAAGCTATGGCTCGAAGCCATGCAATCCGAGATGGACTCCATGTATGAGAATGACATATGGGATCTAGTTGATTTACCTAATAAGGTAAAACCTCTACAGTGCAAATGGCTTTACAAAATAAAGCGTTACGTAGACGCGCGCAACCAGATACCTATAAGGCACGACTTGTGGCAAAAGGTTTCACTCAAGTGCACGGATTGCATTATGATGAGATTTTTGCACCTGTAGTCATGCTACGTTCCATTCGGATAATCTTAGCGATTGCCGCATTTCATGATTATGAGATTTGGCAAATGGATGTGAAAACCGCCTTCTTAAACGGTTATTTGGAGGAAGAGTTGTACATGGTGCAACCCGAAGGTTTCATAGATCCTGAACATCCTAAGAAAGTATGCAAGCTTAAGCGTTCCATTTATGGACTTAAGCAAGCTTCTCGGAGTTGGAATCATCGTTTCGACCAGGTGATAAAAGAGTATGGTTTCACTCGATCGGTCGAAGAACCATGCTTATATATCAAGTCGAGTGGGAGCAAGATTGTATTCTTGATATTGTATGTCGATGACATACTCTTGATTGGGAATGACATTCCTCTTCTATCTTCGGTTAAAGAATGGTTGAAGAACCATTTCCAGATGAAAGATCTGGGTGAGGCACAGCGCATTTTGGGAATCCGTATCTACCGAGATAGATCACGACGGACGTTATCACTTAGTCGAGAGTCTTATTTGGATAAGATTCTTGAGAAGTTCAAGCATGACCAACTCCAAGAAGGGGAACCTTCCAATGACGATCGGGATGCGATTGAGCAAGTCTCGATCACCCACGACGCCTGAAGGGATTGAGCGCATGAGTCGTGTTCCTTATGCATCTGCAATAGGATCGATCAGGTATGCCATGATATGCACACGTCCAGATGTGGCATATGCATTGAGTATGACGAGTCGGTTACAAAAGACTCCAGGTGAAACACACTGGATAGCTGTTAAACACATCCTCAAGTACCTACGGAGGACTAAGGATTGGGTATTGACTTATGGAGGCGATTCTAAGCTATGCGCAATCGGTTACGCAGATGCTAGCTTCCAAACGGATCGAGATGATTCAAAATCTCAGTCCGGGTTCGTCTTCACTCTTAATGGTGTCTTTGCGGTCGTGGAAGAGTTCCAAACAGTGTTGTAGCAGATTCTACTACTGAATCCGAGTACTATGCCGCTTCGGAGGCAGCAAAGGAAGCGATATGGATGCGTCAATTCTTACAAGGACTTACGGTAGTTCCTAGTTCGAATGACCCGATCACCATCTATTGTGACAATAGAGGTGCCATCTTCCAGGCTAAGGAGCCAAAGTCTAGCAACAAATCTAGACATGTACATCGGAAAGCTCACCTGATCCGTGATTATGTGGAGCAAGAGGAGATAGTGATAGACAAGATTGCGACGGATGATAACATCGCGGATCCTCTCACTAAACCGTTGAATTATGATAAGCATGTAGGGCACGTTAATTCCATGGGAATTAAACGCGTTCCTGAGTTGTAGTACTTGATTATGGATTTGATACATTATCTTTTTCATATATACTATTTATAACTTCATCGTTTTATATATAATATTTTGTTTTTCATGTGGATTGTACTGACAACATTGAACGCCACAAAGTGAACTGAATTACATTATATTTGTTTTGGTCCGTAATCGCGAATGTGAGCTGATAACTCCGGCTATTATATTGTGCAGTCAATTGATGGTGGGTTCAACGAGCCATAAGTGAAACGGTTGACTGATCGATCACAGATGCGAGATTATAACGATACCTCGTAGGACAACTTTTTGTGAAAAGTAATGGAGTCCTAAATGTTTAAAAACATTCGGTGCCAGGTCGTGGATAGGACATACATTGTGTTCCTAGAGTCGATTCTTTTGACTATCGACTGTCTCTTGAGATTAAGGCATTTTTTGGGTGACTCTGGTTTCTTTCTCACAGTCTGCCGTAACTGGAGGCTAAGTAGATTTTTTCTGGGTCATTTCATACTGTGCTTACATCTGCAGGATTCGAGTTGAGGAAAATATCCAACCCTTATCAGGTATAGTTATTTCTCAGGGCCACTCGAGGAGTTGTAACTGAAATGCATGGCCATGCTCGAATGTTGATTCGTTTATCAGTTAAGTTACTCTCTAGTCGGGGAAACCACTCTTGATAATGATCTTGTAAAATACGACCTTTGTGAATGCGGATTTGCAAATTGTTTTACATTAAGTGGGAGAAATATTAGGATATGAGAATCGGTTATCGCACATACACTTGTGAGGACAAGTGGGAGTTTGTTGGAGCTTGTGTCCTCCACAAATTAGTGTGATAACATTTGTAAATCTCTTACAGGTTCACAAGGGTATACTTCGTATATTTAATCAGTTGATTAACGTTTACCTAATAACGGTTGGCTTGCTAGAAAGTTTGACGTTATTATCATACAGATGGCGGTGATCAACTGGTCCCTAAAGGTCACACCTATAGGATGTGTTTGAGAGATGTGGTTATAGAAATATGATCACATTGATGCCTAATATGACTAAACAGTTAGTCAATGTGTTGATGAGACAATTATTTAATGAAGATTAAATAATATTAGTTGAGACGAATTAACTGTGAATTCGTAAATTAAATATAATAAGTTATATTTAATTAAATGTATGTAATGTTAGCTTGGACGAATTAATCTGTTAATTCGTAATTAAATGTAATCAGTTATATTTAATATCAACAAGTTGAATGTGTCATAGTGGTAATAGTGAGGGTACACAAACCAAGAGGTCATGGGTTCGATCCTCACTAGATGACAATTTACACATTTTATACATTTTTTGTAAAAACCGAAAAAAAAAGAAATGGACCTCTCTTATTTCGGTTAGCATATGGGCCGGAAAAATAAAATAAGAAAATCTACCCTAATCATCTATATACTCGGTTGTATAGGGTGATGAGGGTGAGAATTTTTAACCTAATTTTTCTACTCATTGCTTTTGCCTCTTCTCATCAGGAAAAACACAAAAACCTAAATTTTACAGAAAATTTTGGATCGATTTCTAGCATAATCAGAAGGGCATATCTCATATCGTCTTGGGTGCAACTGATAGGCGAATATCTACTTTGATATTGTTCTTAGGCCATATTTGCTAGGACCGAAGGTTATTTTTGAATCCTTTATTTTGTTTATGTATTTTATTTATGACTTGTGATCGTCTTAATTAAATTCGTTATAATCCTTCAATTTAAGGGAAGTATACAGATTATTTCCCACACTTAGAGGTAGTTTCTACAAATTCTTTCAATCATGTCTATTACAGTTAATGGAATGATGGAGATCCTGGACCAGAAGCAATGAAGTTGAGACATAACAGCTCTAACAAGAACCAGCCTGCCTGCATAACTAAGTTTTCTAGTCCCCCAACTCCTAATCCTCAAGCACATTTTCCACTAGCCTGGTATAGTCCCCAACTGCCATACGTTTATGAGAGATAGGAATCCCTAAATACCTGAAAGGAATTTGACCCTCCTTAAACCCAGAAATGTTGAGAATATAGGAAACCTCCTTCTCACACATCTCATTGAAGTAGGTCTCAGATTTATCACAGTTCATTTCAAGTCCAGAAGCCACAGAAAAAGTTGCAAAAGCTCTAAGAATAACAATGACAGAACTCCTATCCCATCTGCAGAATAAGAGTAAATCATCTGCAAAGCATAAATGGCTCAACTTAAGAGCCCAACATAAAGAGTAAAAAGTTAAACCCCATTCTATCAGTTACAGAAGCAAGGATCCTGCTGAGATACTCCATGCAAACTGTAAATAATAGAGGAGACATGGGATCCCCCTGCCTAATGCCTCTTCTACCTTAAAAATACCCAAAATTGGCTCAATTCAAAGACAAGGTAAACCAAGGGGTAGTAACACACTCCATAACCCATTTAATCAACTTGCTAGGAAACCCTAGAGCCTGCAACATTTATTTGATAAAATACCATTCAATGGAATCATAGGCTTTTTTCAAATCAACTTTCATAAGACATCTAGGGGAACAAGACTTCCTTTTATATAATCTGACTAGGTCCTGACAAATTAAAATATTATCCACTATGTCATGACCTTTGATAAATGCACTCTGGTTTTCACTCACAATGTCAGGAAGTACCTTGGCTAGCCTAGCACAAATAACTTTGGATATAATCTTATAAACCACATTGCAGCATGCAATTGGTCTGGAGTCACTAACACTCACATGCTTATCTTTTTTTAGGGATAAGAGTAAGGGTAGTAGTATTCCATTGTTTCAGCATCTTACCTGAGGTAAAAAATTCCTGGACAACAGCAATAAGATTATTCCCAATCACAGCAAATGAATCTTTAAAGAATTGAGAATTAAAGCCATCTGGTCCAAGTGCCTTGTTTGCTGGAATAGCATACAAGGCATCTTTGATTTCAGAACTGGTCACCTCTGCAGTGAGCATTTGACTGTGGATGGCAGTCACCAGCTTCCCCTCCCTGACAGTCTGCCTGTGAACCTTATGAACAGGTTTACTGGAACCCAACAGATGAGTATAATATTCAATAAAAGCTCCCTCAATAGCACTGGCAGTTGTATGCTTGGTACCTTTCATATCCTGGATACTTAATACCCTATTATGCATTCTTCTAGCTCTGATGACACTATGAAAATAATGAGTATTGTCATCCCCCTCAGCAGACTACTGTATCTTAGCTTTCTGTGGAAGGAAACATCTCCTAGCCTCTGCCCTCTCCTGATAACTTAGAGCAGCATCTTTAGTTTCCTGCTGCAGCCTAAGATTCAGTGGGTCCATATGCAAATTCTTTTGAATGCTATGCAGTAAATTCAGAGCAACTCTAGTAGTAGTTTCAATGTTTGCATACATATTTCCATTTAATTCTTTCAAATTCTTCTTCAAGAACTTCAACTTTTTAGCAAACTGGAACATTTTAAACCCTTGTATTTCCTGTGCCCACACAGACTCAATCATAGGGATGAAGTCGGGATCTTTCCCCCCACATATTGAAGTACTTAAAACTACCTTTTTTCCTTACAACCTCAGGTTTTAGGGACAATGTCCATGGACAATGATCAAAAAGCCCTTCAGGGTGAAACATTGTCATAGTATCAGGATAATGAAGCAACCAACCAAAGTTAATCATGGCTCTATCAATCCTACTAAGGACCACACCCCCAACCTCATGTTTATTAGTCCATGTGAAGAAGGCACCTTGAGCAGTGATATCTCCTATCCCACAAGCATCCACACAAGCTTGAAAATCCCTCATTTATGCTTGAGTAACCTCAGAACCAATCCTTTCATTCATAGCCAACACATTGTTAAAATCTCCTATCACAATCCAAGGACCATTAACCACATATTTCATATAAGTAATAGATTGCCAAAGTGGAGTTCTCTCAGCAACTCTATTGAGACCATAAACTATAGACATCCACCACTTATCTCCAGTAGGAAGAAATGTTACTTTAGAATTTATAATTTGAGTTTCATTACTAATAATTTCCACCTTATAATGAATATCATCCCAAATTATCCAAGTTCTGCCCCCCTCATGACAAGAATTATTATTATTCACCATAGTCCAATGACTCCCAAGCCCTTGGTGCACTTTATTAATAGAATTAGTCCTAACTCTAGTTTCTAATAAACCAAAGACCCCTATATTATTTGTATGCAGAAACATCTTATATCCTTCTGCTTATTCACATTATTCATACCACGCACATTCCAAAAGCCAATGCTACCCATTATCACTACGTTGAATGACACCCCCTAAATCTTCTTGAAGCACCTGTTTGTACTGAACAGAATGCTCCACCACCTACATGAATGTTCTCCTTCCAGTCTCAGTTTGAGTTCCTCCTTGCCTAGTCAATCTGGTAAATATCCTAGCAGGCGAAAAAGGAGTGAAAGAGAAAGGTAGTGGAGTGATAAGCCCAGATGACACTACAGTAGGGATCTGAGGTTCCTGAATAGGATTTGGTTGTACTGGTTGAGCAGGAACCACTACCACTGCTCCAGGAATAGGTGCAGGAGGTTGCGAGGCTCTCTTTTTAGGAACCCATACTCTCCTAGGCTGCCCTGTCCAGTAGGTTGCTTCTTCCTGCAGTCACGGCGAATATGACTAATTCCCTTGCACTGAGAACAGATTACAGGTTTCCATTGATAATGAACAATCTGTTTATGTTTGACACCCAATTCATCCATATACTCAACCACATCAGGTAAATCCTCCTCCATTTTCACTTCCACCATAATTCGAGCATGCCCAATAAATGTTTTAAGCTGGGTATTACTATCACACCGCACAGGTGTTCCAACCAACCCTGCAATTTTGTTTAGAGCATTCCCCCAGAATTTCAATGGAAGCCCATAAAATCTAATCCAAATGGGCACCATGTCAACAGCCTCCCTAACAAGTTTTGCTTCAGGCGTCCATTCCTTCACCACCACAGGTTTGTTATCAAAAAAGACCGGACCCAATTGCAACACACGCTGTTTCATTTCAGTAGTTTTAAACCGCACAAGGAAGATCTCATTAGAATGAAACGAAACCTTCTCAAACTCATTACCCCAAACCCTTTTCACAAACCCATCAACAACTTTAAAGGGAGGGTTAGCCCCGAGAACATAACAATAAACTGCTTTAGACCAATATGCCAGTTCATTCTCAACATCAGTACTAGTCAATTGGAGAGTGCTTACCCTGGTGGTGTCAGACGAGTGGGAACGTTATGATACCTCCGTCCATTCGCTGTCATCATCCGAAACATCCTCCTCAATTGAATCCATACCACTACTCAAGTTAAACGGACGGATAACTGATGTGGAAGCATGAGCGTGATCATCCAACTGAGGACCAGTAAGAAGACCATCATCTTCACGATCCAACATCTGAAATCTCGATCCATTGATTCTATTATGAGGCGTACTATTATTATTTGTTAAATTTTTTGATTTTTTTGTATTATTATGATTACAAATTAGTCGAATTACTCTATTAGATTTAGGGTTATTCCGTTTCTTTTGCACCATTGCTGTAACAAAGAAGGAAATCTCTAAAAGTCGCTTCTCTCTCTAACCACTTTCTCGCTCAT
The DNA here is from genome assembly GCF_048544455.1 of Silene latifolia. Classification (NCBI taxonomy): domain Eukaryota; kingdom Viridiplantae; phylum Streptophyta; class Magnoliopsida; order Caryophyllales; family Caryophyllaceae; genus Silene; species Silene latifolia. The sequence goes on along the minus strand of NC_133534.1, from coordinate 139,040,188 downwards.
CCTTTAATTTCGATATTTTTAACTCCTCTGATCACAAGAATTTCTCATATGAGGAAGAGTTTAGAAGCGACTACAAGATACCCCACCAATCCACTCTACTCCATGAAGTCATAATCAACAAAGAATGCCCCATATTCTAACCCACGCCTTGTCTTGAGAATATTGCTTACAAATGCGAGTACGAGAATGTAATATTTGATGAAGAAGATAGGAGGTTGGTTAGGATAAATACTCTTAGCCTTATGCGAATATGAGGAAGTTACCTTTGAAGTAGAGTTTAGAGTAGTTGTAATACCCCGTATTTTATTACCTTGGTCAAATGCTAGTCAACGGTAAATGGGTAAATATATTTTGTAAAATTATATTATATGGCATTTATACGATTTATAAAAGAGACGGAATAATAAAATAATAATAACAAGTTAGTAATGATGATAATAATAATAATAATATATGATACATATACATATATATATATATATTATATATTATATATATATATATATATATATATATATATATATATATATATATATATATATATATATATATATATATATATATATATATATATATTTATACACGTATACTACCATACTAACTACCCTATATATACTGCACCCACCTTATCCATTCACAATCACAACACAATCCTCAACCAACATTTAATAGAGAGCATTGTTGTCAGAATCGCGATTCGATCCGACGATTTTACGATCCAAAAATGCTTGACCGATCCTGGATCCTACGATTCTATCATAGTTGTAGAATCTTACGATCCTATTAATTTAAAAATTTCTAGGGATGGGATCACAATACGATCCTACGATTTTACGATCCTACGATCCGACTCCATAATAAAAAAATTAATATATATTTTTATATAATGACACCGTAAAACCCAAATTTCGTGTAAGTTGTTCATACAATGATACTAAATTCATTAATTACCAATATTTTATGAATAAATATTAATAAATAAGTGTTTTGATTTTCAATTATATGTTTTTTACCAAATAAAAAATTATATTTAGCGAGTTTGTAGAATCTTGCGATTCTACGATCCGATTCTACCGATTCGATCCTACCCTCCCCATCGATCCAAAGTAGAATCCTGATCCTGACAACATTGATAGAGAGAAAATAAAAGGGAGATTTGGAAGACCGTCTTTTGTCCCTCCGCCTCGAGATCGTAAGGTAAGACCGTCTTACACTAGTTTATATAGTATTTAACTAATACCGTTGACCTGCCTCAACCTTGACGCGCCCTAAGACCATCATTGACCACCATGGGACCACCGTTGACCACCATATGTCGAGTTTGACCGAGCATAATATGGTTATTTATTGTTGTTGTGTGACCGTCTTAAGACGAATTTTTACCTTGGTTTTCGTGGCCCACTTGGGGAGCTCTTGGGTGCTCTTTGTCTTTGGGAGTGAGAAGAGTCTAGTGGTAGTCTTGGGTGGTGGAATGGGTGGTGTTAGGTGGTCGGTAGTGGGCTGTTTTGGGAGGGCGTCGTGTGATGTGTTTTTAGTTGCTGTTGTTGTCGGCTGCGGTTATTGTTGCTGTCGTGATGGGGGATGGTGGCTGGTTCCACTGTGGTCAAGGGAGGCCACGGTGGTTGCTGGTGTCGGCCATGGTGGTCGGTGGTAGCTAAAAGGGTAGGCTGTGTCGGGTGTGTGTTTGTGTAGGGGTTGTTGTGCCGTGTTGTTGTAGTTGCTGCGGTCGCCGTCGCTGCTGGTGGCTGTGGGTGGCGCGTGGGTGTAGTGGTGCCAGGTCGTGACCACCGTGGTGGTGGTGGCTATTTTTGGTGGTGGTTGGTCCGTATGTCGACTGTTTTGGGTAGCTTAAGACGGGTTTTGTTTAATTGAATTTGTATTTAATTTAATTAGATTAAATAGTAATTAGGCTAGCTAGTAATTTTTTGTAATTAATTGTATTTATTTAGGTGACGGTTTTGTGAGTCTGTGATGCGTGTCTTTTATATGATGTTTTAAACCTCATTTTACACGCATTTCAGAGCTCATTTATGTAGTTTATGCTACTATTTGCCCCATTTCGTCTACTTTCGTATTTTTATGTAATATTGCAGATTTATGCGAAAATGAGTAGATATTGAGCTAAATCCGTCCCCGAGTATCCTGCATTGCTTTTGACGTGAAGTGTTTACTCAAGGAACGAGCTTGGTGCGCATTTCGAGGCCCGAAAGACAAATCCACGAGGAATTAGAAGTCAAGTACCAGCTAAAGCAGTCGATCGACTTGTCTCATTGGTCGATCGACCAACACACGATAAGCAGAGGCTACTGTACACTGCAGTTCAGTCGATCGACCGGTCACAGTGGTCGATCGACCAAACCGCTTCTTCAGACGTGAATTAATAGATCGAGAAACTTGAAGCCCATGATACATTAGGTTTTGGAATAAGAACTACGTTGTATTCTATATAACGTAAGCTAGGTTTTCAGAATAAGGATCTAGCTTTTAACCCAGTTTTATACATTCAGTCTATCATTAAGTTTTCACTCAGTTTTAGTTTAGCATTCAAATAATTAGGGTTCTTAATATTGTTTGCTATTCAATACAATTTACATTCACATTCGGTTTCCGGATCTTTCTTCTGCAAATTCATTCGGTATTCCTCTGCTTATTTTCAGTTTCATTAATTTATTATCATTCATAGTATAGAATTGTTAGTTAGTTTCCCGAAGCCATAATTATCGTTTTATGCTAGCCTTTTACTCCGTTAATTTAAGCATGAATTCAGTAGTTGATTTCGATAATTTCATTGTTGTTATCATTCCTAGTAGAGTAGCTAAATTAATTGTGCTAGGATGTAGGGGAACTGTAGGTTAGGCGGCATTAGTATTAACATGGCCTGAAATCGCATGCCGGTCGATCGACTGGGTTCCCTGGTCGATCGACTGGCCACTCTGAGATTGCTTCGTTTTAATTGTTTTAATTGTTATGTTTGACGAATCGAGTGCACGCGACTAGTTGAATACCTAGGATTTGACCGACCCAATAAAGATCGAAAGATAGGGAAGGGATATAGCCTGCTTAATTAAGACGACTAGATTAATTAGATCGAAAGATAGATTAATTTAGACCTTTAGTGACTTTTCAGGACGAAAGTCAGTATTAGTGGTATCAGGGACCTGTAGCGCGATCGAAAGATGCTACCTGTAAGAGTGGACCGAGAGGACCTCTTGTTTTCCCGCCTCATGTGTTTGATTTAGACCTACTTAGTATGCTGCCGCCGAAACTATAGTGAACCGACCATCCTAGTACCCTTCTTTATATTTGATTTAATACATTTCTTTAGTTTAATTTATATTTCACTGCCTTTAGCTATAGACCAAATTCAATCAAACCCCCACATAATCGTTACCTTAGACTGAAATTAGACAACTAATAATTACATCTGCCTCTCTGTGGTTCGACCCTGCTACCGCTGTCTACAGTTGTAGTTGGAAATTATAAATATTATTTTTGGTGCATAACGACAGGCATCAAATTTTGGCGCCGTTGCCAGGGAGGCAATTGTTCTAATTTTTAGTTGTTTTATTTTAATCTGTTTCTCAGTTTAAGGGACATTCGTTCCTTAAACTATTCTCATATTCTTTTTGCAGTTTCTTTTATGCGCAGGTCACAGGGTGGTGAACTACTACCGATCAATCCTGAGATTGAGAAGACTTTGCGTGAGTTGAGACGATCATCTAGGATATTGCCGACAGAGGAAGAGCTGAGTACTCTGTTTACTTACTACGAGAACGCTTTATTTGAGGAGGATCCACCTTCGTCTCCAGTTTCTAATTCATCGGCTGAGACCGTCACTTCTCCAGACTTTCTAGAAATGGCTGAAGAAGCAACTATTGCCAGTCACTCTGAGGCGACAGCTGCGAATCTCTACAAGGGATTTGCATTACCAGAGACGGACAGAAAATTCGAGCCGAAGCCGTCTTATATCAACTTGGTTGAGAGAAACCGGTTTGGGGGAGCTGCGAATGAAGATGCAGCTAAGCACATGGAGACATTTATTGATTATTGCTGTTCCATACCCCCGCCAACCGGTGTGACCCAAGACCAGGTGAAGGAGACCATGTTTATATTCTCTCTTCGTGATACTGCAAGGGAGTAGTATAGAGACCTGGATCGAGCTGCTAATGAGATCACTGACTGGAATTCGTTGGCCTTGGCGTTCTACAAGAAGTATTTTTCTGCCTCGAAGACCAATGCCATTAGAGCTCAGATCACGAGCTTTAAACAGGGGCCTGATGAGAACTTTCATGAAGTATGGGTCCGTTTTAAGAAGCTGGTGCGAACCATTCCGCACCATGGGTTCGCAAAATGGAGTCTATGTAATCAGTTTTACAATGGGCTCTATGACGATCAGAGGGCTATCTTGGATGCTGCAGCTAGTGGCAGATTCCAGGAGAATATGGGAGAGACTAAGGGGTGGAAAATTATTGATAACTTGGCCACCCATAAAGCTGAGTAGGGGAATTCCAGGGGAAATCAAAGGAGAGCTGCTGAATCTCCTTCTGTAGCTGCATTAGAATCTCTCACGGCAAGGTTTGATAAGTACGAGTTGGGAGGAGCTTCAAAAGGAGGGATTTATCATGTAAATGTTGTTTCAGATGGTCCTTTCGTCTGCAAAAGGTGTGGAGCTGACGGGCATGTCTCAGACAATTGTCCCAGTCCCTTTGAGTCTTGTGCTGCCTTTCAACATTATAGGCAGACAAACACTTACTATGAGTCGAATGTCCACCCAAACTTGAGGTGGAGTAGCCAAAATGTCTTGAATCCGACTCAACCTCCACAGCAGCAGCAGCAGCAGAATTATGTGCCCCCTCATAAGCAGCAGCAGTACCAAAAGCTTCCATATGTTCCTCAGCAGCAGCAACAATCCCAAGGTTCCGATTTCACTGAATTGAAGAACTTGTTGCTGAAAGAGTCTCAAGCTAGAGAGGCCGGGATGAAGATGCTAGAGAGCCAAATTGCTCAATTGGCTAGCAAGAATACAACTCGAGCTCCGGGACATTTACCGACTCAAACTGATCAAAAGGAGACCCTCAATGCCATTACTTTGAGGAGTGGGTCCACCCTGGAGGGGCCTGCTATGGTTGAGGATGTCCCTGAAAAAAGTAAGGCGGAATCGAGCAAGAACAAAGCTGTGACGGATAATAGCAAGAAAAAGGCGTCTACCAGGTATGACAGTCGATCGACTGACATACCCAGTCGATCGACTGGTCCGCGACAACCAGAAGCTACTGTTCCTGTAGAAGTCAGTCGATCGACTGACCAACCTGGTCGATCGACTGACAGCGTTGCTGAAGGTGATTCTTTTCGTCCTCCAATGCCCGATAACTTGAGGGACCACTTGTTTCGGGGTACGACCGCCCCGAAAACACTGGGGCAAGACCCAAATGCTGATGGGTCAGTCCCGGTCCCCAAATATGACCCGACAACGATTAATGGTTCACATTTGAGACGGTCTGAAGAGGGGTCAAGCTACAACAAGGAGAAGGTTGTGGACTTTCAGCCTAAGTCCACCGATGCCGGCATGCGAGAATTAGAGGAGAGGGCTAAGTTGCTACTTTCAGCCCCTTATCCAGAGCGATTAGTGCCGACAAAGGAACATGTATCATTTAATAAGTTTGAAAAAGTTATTCGTAGCTTAAATGTACAAGTTCCTTTCCTTGAATTAGTAAATCAAGTGCCTGCTTACACAAAATTCATGAAACTACTTTTGTCCAAAAAGAAGTCACTTGAAACTGTCCATACTGTCGCACTCACTGAGGAGTCATGCTCCTATTTGACTCATACTGCACCACATAAATTAGCTGACCCAGGTAGCTTCTCCGTTCCTTACAATATTGGTACCTTCTCAATTGAGAAGGCATTATGTGACCTAGGAGCTAGCATTAGCGTTATGCCTTTGAGTCTAGCTAGGAAATTGAAATTGACTAGGTTTGCAGTCACCGATATGACAGTACAGATGGCTGATCGATCTACGGTGCAGCCAATAGGAGTCTTAGAAGACATTCCTGTGCAAATAGGAAAGTTTTTCTTCCCTGTTGACTTCGTTGTACTAGATATGCCCGAGGACGCCCACATACCTATCATACTAGGTAGACCATTTCTGCACACTGCTGGTGCAGTTATCGATGTTGGTTCAGGAACTTTGACCTTTAAAGTGGGAAAGCACTCTATTGTCTTTGCCCAAACAGCTAAGAAGAATGCCCCCATGTGGCCAATAACTTGTAATACGGTTTCTGAAAAGAAATCATATTTTGTGCTTTCTGATATGCCTGTCTCTACACCTATTCCTGTTATGACACCTCCGCCCCAGATTGGGAGCAAATTGGAGGAAGATCTGTCTATTTCTGACATTGCAGGAGTTGGTTTGGGGAAGGAAGAGCCGCATATTGCTCCAGCTGCAAAGGAGCCAGTCATTTCAAGAGGCGGTTTAGGCTGTCTTAGCTATGGCACTGATGAGGAGCTTGAAGATGAGCCGGTCAAAGTGAGGGAGTCCGACTTGGACTTTGATGAGCCGGAGGAGGTCGTTGAGTGGGAAGACATCCAGGATGATCCGTTGAGTTCTGCGGATGTCGGAGTTAAGAAGAGTGCAGCTGAGAAGATGAGCACTATTGAGGCTACCTCTAGTAGCCAGAAGCTGACCAAGTGGGCCATCCCGTGGCCGTTCTTGATCAACTACTAGTTGATCGAATGTTTTACAAACCAAACATTTTATTGCTTTTTGAGACTATTTATCGTTTTTCGTGTGCGCGAGACTTCGCTCTTTTAAGTTTGCTTAGGATATTATATACTTTGGACTATTGCTTTGGGTTACGCGCAATTTTGGGCGCAATATTATGTGCATTTGCAGGTTTATAGACCTTGATAGCTCAATTTAGTGAGCTAATTGTTGGAATATGTGTCCTCCGACAATAATGCGATCACAACTCTCGATCATGATGATCACATGTTTAAGTCTCATTTTAAGAATACATGTGGGATGTAATATTTTACAATGTCAACTGGTCCACACATATCGGTAATGATTGGCTGACTAGAGTTTGACATTACTGTCATGAGACGGTGGTGACCAGTTGATCCCCTTAGGTCATACCTAAAGGGTAACACACTTAATTGATCATTTAATTGATCGTATGACGATACGGGTTAATTAAATTACTTAAAATTGACGGACGATTTTGGAAGTAATATTTACGTGTCTCATTGAAATTTGATTAAATAAGATACGGTCTAAGTAATCGAATTGTTTCATTACTTAGATGAAATTATTGTTTAAGGAAACAATTGCATTTGAATGAATAAATTATTATAAATACAAGATGTTGTGATTTATAAATTGGTAAAATTTTTGGTACAAGTAATTATGAATTACTAAGTCGATTTTTGTTTATGACGTATTTTTGTTAATAAATTGATTTTTAATATGTTAAAAAATACATAACAATTTTATGTGACATGTGACATGTGACATATGACAAATTGACAAATTGACAAAGATAAAATGGAATCCATTTTATCTCATTTGGACCGAAAATTAGGAGGGAGTATGGTGTTTAAATTATGTTATATTTTTGAGTGGAAAACAATATAATTACACCTAGCCATAGCCATGCAAGCCTATGTTTTCTTGGAAAGAAAAACTTCACCATGCATTGGCTCCCTCCCTCTCCTTCCCACCGGTTTTTCAAGGGCCAAATAGAGAGTTTTTCTCTATCTTTTTCATTCATACTTTTGCATAATATTTTTCTAGAGTAAGAATTAGAAAATACTCTCTACATCTTATGAAATTAGAGAGATAAAAACTCCAAAAATGCTTCTTCTCTATACCGAAATTATAGAGTGCAAAATATTATTTTGGGTCAATTTTTGGTAAGATTAATATTGTTCTAGATCTAATAATGTTAGTCTTTTAAGTGGTTACCTTGGGTATTATTCCTTAGGAGGGATTCTATACTTGAATCCTTGTTCTTCCATTTAGGAGTGCTCAAGAACTAACAAGAAGGAGATCTTGTTGGTGCCCATTTGACCGAATTTCATATGGTGAGAAAATGATTTCTTCACTTATCTATTTTAGTTTGCATGCATAAGATTTGCAATTTATTTTATGACTAAATAAATTTGAAACATATAAGAATATGTTAAACATGAGATACAAATTTCTAATAAGCGGTATCAAGAGCACAAGGTTGTTTTCATGCAAATCGGTTATAGTTTTTCCGAGTTATACGATTAACAAATAAAACTTGTAAATTTGTGTTATTATGATATATCACGAAAATAATTTTTGCATGTTAAAGTTTCTTATCCTAAAATGTATTTAGGATATTTTGGTTAATTTATGGATTTTATTGTTCATTTTATATAATATTGGCATTAAAATGTGAGTTTTATGATAAAAATGTCATTTTTGGACGAAAATTAGCTAAACTTCGAATTTTCCAGTGGTTTTTGGATATATTTTCACATATATTATTTTTAGTTGATTTGGAAATTTTCATAATTTTTGGAGTTTTATGCTCGAAAAATGGATTTTTCATGTTAAAAATCGAATTTAAATGAAAAATAGGTTAATATGAGAAATATTTCGAATCTGGTCATAGAAATTTAGTATGTTGTCAAATGCAATTTTACAAGATGTGTGTAAAATAATAGGATATAATGAAGTCTTCATGCATGATTTATGGATTTTTGATGAAAAATAGCATAAATAGTGACTTAATTAGTGAATAATTGCTAAAACATACTTCATGACTAAGGAAAAACGTCACATGTTGCATTTTATTATCTTTTTCAGATCTAAAATTGAAAAGTTGATGAATATAATTTTTTCTCATGTTTTTATGATTATTAATGATAAATCCGATAAACCGCAACATTGTTTTTCCCGATAAATTTTGAAATTTTTAACCTATGTTTTTGAACATTATGAGTGTCATGGTAATTTTACAGAATGTTCATGAGTTTAAATTTCAAAGTTTGAATTTATTTGAAATTTTTGTGATTTATTTGGAGTTTATAGCATTTTATTGTTATTTTGAGTCCTTTAATGAACAATTTTAAGAAATAAAAGTTAATTATTGTCAATATATTAGTGAAGACTAATTTTGAGTCCTAAGAGGTCAGGGTAATTAACTTGTGCATAAATATGAATTTATGTATTTTTGTGATTATAAAACGTTGAATCACGCAAATCCGTAAAAACCGTGTAATATACGATATTGGCTCCTTAAAGGCGATTTAGCATAAAATTGGGCATGTTCATACATATTATAATGCTGCATTTTATTTATGATTGTCATAATTTTTATTTTTATGTAATTTTAAATTATGTAATTTTACTTAGTATGGCCTTAGTTTTTAATTGGTATTACCCGAAATGTATGGGAATATCGATTCGGTTGTAATTATTGTGATCTCGTATCACCGTTTTGTAATTTAATAGATTTATTTTATTTTAATTACAAATGTATAATAGGAAATTATGTAATTTGTTATGTAATTTAATTATTTCGGAGTTCCTTGAAGACGGTGTCACTCAAGGAAGACGATACATAAAGACGGTGTTACCTCGAGATGCGCGCCAAAACCGAAGTTCAAGGGACCAATGGAGTTGGTTTCCGAATATGTAATAGTATTAGATTTTCTATTTTAGGAAGGCCATACTAGGATTTAATTTATGCTTTGCATTTTATTTATATGTCGCATGCATCGCTAAATCGCCATAACTAAAACATGCATTATCTTTTTATCGAGTTTATCGACCGTGTCAATTACAATTATCGTAGTTCACCGCTTTAGTTCACTTAAAACGTGATAGATAATAAATTGACATGACCTCTCGCTAAAATAAACAATTGAGACTTACCCTTACCAAAAATTAAAAACCCATGAAGTACCAGTTTCGCAAGGGAGTTGAGCCGGCTTTACCGTAAGACAAATCTTGTTACGTTGGTGAAGTGGGGTGATAAATGTCTATCCACCGAATTTATGTTAATGAAGGGTATTTCGGCACACCGTGCCCTAAGTTGATATGAGTTTGGATCATGGACACATTTATTCGAAATTTGGGTTGAACTCAACGAAAGTATTCACGACGTATTTCCGGATGTGTTTCGGGCTAAAGATAAGTATTAATGTAATTTTATCGACCAAGAGTTCTAAAAGTAGAATCGATTAAAGAGTTAATCCACCGAGTTATATTGATGAGGGGTATTTCGGCACACCGTGCCCCAAGTTAATATGAATTTGGATCTTGGAATCATTTATCATAGTTGGGTAGAGGTCACTATGTAAATGATTTACTTGTTATTTACAAGTATTAATAAAACGATAAATGTTAAGTTTTCCACTATTCCGTTATTATATTGTTCTATTTCTTTACCACAATTCATATACGATATCTTTTTCGATTTTTGATTCAAATCTCCATTAAAACATCGTAACTAAAGACAAATATGAATTTTCTTCTAAAAACCTCGAATTAACCATTGCTAAGGATCTCATGTAAAGAGTATAGATGACAGTTATTCATTATTAAACAGGTTTTTGATTCTTGACTAACACATCTACTTACAATGGATTGTTTCTCATATGCTTAATTAAATTAAGTACCTTGAAGCGATAAATTGTTTTGGTAATTAGATTTGTCAGAATTCGTAATTGACCAAAATAACGCAACCACTTCAATGAAAGTTTTAAGACTAAAACGAACAAATGAAGAGCAATCTTCATGAATCCAATTTTGCTTCTCTAAGCAAAGACTCATTGAAATGAGTGGGAGCATTCTCTTAAACCGTTAAGATGGGATGAGGTTCAAAGAACTAAAAATAGAATGGAATTGATACAAGGTAATGTTAAAAGTGACGTTATTGAGAATGACAATACTAAACCTATCAATCCCGACCGATAAAGTTTCCATTGTCTTAAATGTTGGACACTAGAGAGGAAACTACCCCAAATTATTGAAGAATCAACAAGTTAGTTGTGGGACATCTAATGGGACCTTCTTCTTTAAATGTTTATTTGATTAAACATACATTTTGCTAGTACTACTTCGTCAATATTAGAAACCAGTGGAGGTTTTCATCATTGTATGCGATACATAGAATGATTAGAATATGACGACTAGCAACAATGATATCGAGAGATAGAGTCATTGTGTCATCAATCTAGTTTTGGGTTTATATTTGTACTTAACTATGACTATTAAGTACATAAACTCTAAATAAGAATATATACTTGTTAAGATACAAAAGAGGTTTCACTTTTGTGACCCTATACACCACGATTTGATGTATGGCTGGCCCATTATCAAGGTGATTATATTCTAAGCCAAACTAGAATGATATATCATGAAGATGATGCAAGACTCAAATTGGTAACCCAAGATTAAACCTTAAATTTTGGAATGATGAACGCAAAGGGTTATCGAGTACTCTTGAAACCATTAGATTGTTAATGGTATATGCGTATCTTGTATTCAAAGCAAGATGTCTCATGCCTTTTGGTTGAAAAGGAGATCGACGTTGTAAATCATCGATCCAAAATAGGTTGATCATTTTCTTTTACCAACGATTTAAGTTGACGCTAATGTGTTCACTTAATAAGGTAAATAGAGAAATCTTTGAAGAAGTTCAAAAGTTCAAAGAAGCACGATTTAGTCGTGATGGGATTATCAAAGTGAAGACTTTGATATAAGCCAAAGGAAATGTGATATAGTATCACAAGTTAATCTCTCTTAGCACGCATTATGGAATAATGTGTGGTTGGATAAGAAATCAAACGCTATTCGATATGGTTTTGACTTCAATCAAGTTACTTTGAGTTACTTGATTCTTTTGGGGATTTTATCATTTTGTCTAAATTATTTTTCCACTAAATCTAAAACGAATCATATGAGATATGAAATGGTAGGTTACCATGTTTGTAAGTTTTCAAAAGAAACAAATGCTCATTTTTCCTTATTATAATCACGAGTACACCGGGTTTGTGGCTCGTGAAGCTGTCTTTCTAAAATACAAGTTTATTTCTAGAAGACAGAGTGGGAGAAAATTATTCAAGAGCCACAAAGAATGTTATGTCGCAAGAAATTGATCTTTCTTGGCTACATGAGACGTTTTGTGTAAGACGTTGTTTCTTTAAAACCTAGGAGGTTAAATTCGTCACTTGTGGAAGATGATGAATTCATGCTACTTTTAAGAAAGTAAAGAGCTTATAACTTACAAAAGAAATCGTTTTATTCAAAGTTGATTACTTCTAGAAAGTAATTAACATATGACTTACATGAGAGTGTTTAAAGTCACAACTCAATACAAGGCTTAGAGCCATGAAAATCCGAAACAAAAAGGCTTGATTAGTGACAAAGGGTTTTGCACTAATAAAGAGAAATTTCAAACCTTGATTGGTTGCAAAGGGTTTTGCACTAGTTGAAATGCTGAAGTCTATTTGGATCTTCTTAGGGATTGTGTTTCATTATGAGGATACACATACGGCAAGTGAATCTAAAACCCACTTCTTCAATTAGAAGGAATGTATTCAATACATGTCTTGACTTTTGTAGATTCTTGCAATCCTAAGATAATGTGAAACTTAAGAGAGGATCTTAAGTAGGACATCAATGAGTTGGAATCAACATTTTGATCATGTGATAAAACATTTCTCGATAAGTCGAGAAGATTGTGTTTATACATGAAGTTTAGTGGGAGTTACGGAAATTTTAATTAGTCTTATATGTGGATGACATATTGATCATTACAAATGATTTAAGACTTTTGGAGTAATATAATACATCTTTAATATCTAGATTTATGTAGATAAATCCACATGATATTAGCGTCAATAAGAAGTCTTATGTTCATAAGATTCATGACTAAGTTCAATAAAATTGAACATATTTGATTGATTCCATTTGCTTCCGCTGCCGGATCAATTAAATGAGTAATGATGTATAACACTTCATATACTTTGAGTATGATGAATTGTTTTCAAAATCGAATTTAAGTAATCTTTACCAAGTAAGCCATAAAGATTACCCTTTAGTGCTTGCAGAAGCATTAAGGAAGTAAAGCAAAGTGTTTATGATGCAATTTTGTGTAAGGGTGTTACACAAGTGACAATTGACAATTGAGATTGCGCATGGTTTCCGACAAAACCATAATCAAAACACATTAGGATGGTTAAGACACCATTGTGGCTATGTTATTTAAGAAATAGATTTTCTAGAATCGTTCTAAGCAATAAAGAACAATGAGAGATATTTATAACGGAAATTGAGTACACTTGTAATCATGAGATGTGCAAGAGAATGAGTCCCGCACACTGTGAAAACAGTGGGAGCTATTCTTAGGCTAGAGGGCCTATGTCTTGATTGGATCTCGACACGTACTCAGAAAGTTTTGTAATGCAAATGTATACATTACAAAGGAAAACGAGTATGTAGTAAGGTTGAGTAAGGTACAAGAAGTTGATAAAACCTACTAACCAAAGCCTTCTCAAAGGCTAAACATGATGAGTCATGTCATTTCAATTAAATTGAAATGAAAAACTACATACAAGATCAAATTAGATTATAGAACATGAAATAGTAATCAGGCATTGACTATTCATATGTGATAATCGCATTTGTCGTTCGAGTTTTACTTTAAAACTCTTTTATTATACTTTGTTACATCCAAACGGGTTGTAGAGACAATTGAACCCCGTTAAAGTGAACACGGATTAGCATTGTATTCGCCCATAGTCACTTGTATGAGGTGACGTCTCGAAGTGACTAGAGTGTGATGCGATTGATGGCAAGTTCAAGTGCCATAGAGTCATGTGAGATGACTAGTCGATCACATAGGCGGAATGTTAGGAACACTTTGTCGGGCAGTGACCGCTTATAGAGTTCTGGCAAATTTATATAGCCTGGTCGTGGCGAGAGCTACTATAGTATTCTAATGAGTCGATTCTTTTGACTAAAGACTATTCACCTAAGATGGCACAGTTTCAGATTAAATTTGATTTGAGTTACTACGACCTTCGTAAATGGGGTCAAATGGGCATATTTTGGGTTATGATGGCTGTGACTAGTCGAAGGGAATGAGTGCGATAGGAATTGTCCACCCCTAGTCAGGGTTATAAAAATATCTCAGGGCCACTCGAGGAGTAATGAACGGGAAATGCGTGGCCACGCTCGGAATGGATCCATGGTGGATAAATCCGGTCAATCAGTTATTCTCCAGATCGAGGAAACCACTCACGATATGATCACTTGCAAGTACGACCTGAAAGACACCTTGCATTGAGTGGGAGATAGTAATAGGACAAGAGAATTGGTGACGCACACTTGTCGAGGACAAGTGGGAGATTGTTGGAATATGTGTCCTCCGACAATAATGCGATCACAACTGTCGATCATGATGATCACATGTTTAAGTCTCATTTTAAGAATACATGTGGGATGTAATATTTTACAATGTCAACTGGTCCACACATATCGGTAATGATTGGCTGACTAGAGTTTGACATTACCGTCGTGAGACCGGTGGTGACCATTGATCCCCTTAGGTCATACCTAAAGGGTAACACACTTAATTGATCATTTAATTGATCGTATGACGATACGGGTTAATTAAATTACTTAAAATTGACGGACGATTTTGGAAGTAATATTTACGTGTCTCATTGAAATTTGATTAAATAAGATACGATCTAAGTAATCGAATTGTTTCATTACTTAGATGAAATTATTGTTTAAGGAAACAATTGCATTTGAATGAATAAATTATTATAAATACAAGATGTTGTGATTTATAAATTGGTAAAATTTTTGGTACAAGTAATTATGAATTACTAAGTCGATTTTTGTTTATGACGTATTTTTGTTAATACGTTGATTTTTAATATGTTAAAAAATACATAACAATTTTATGTGACATGTGACATGTGACATATGACAAATTGACAAATTGATAAAGATAAAATGGAATCCATTTTATCTCATTTGGACCGAAAATTAGGAGGGAGTATGGTGTTTAAATTATGTTATATTTTTGAGTGGAAAACAATATAATTACACCTAGCCATAGCCATGCAAGCCTATGTTTTCTTGGAAAGAAAAACTTCACCATGCATTGGCTCCCTCCCTCTCCTTCCCACCGGTTTTCCAAGGGCCAAATAAAGAGTTTTTCTCTATCTTTTTCATTCATACTTTTGCATAATATTTTTCTAGAGTAAGAATTAGAAAATACTCTCTACATCTTATGAAATTAGAGAGATAAAAACTCCAAAAATGCTTCTTCTCTATACCGAAATTATAGAGTGCAAAATAATATTTTGGGTCAATTTTTGGTAAGATTAATATTGTTCTAGATCTAATAATGTTAGTCTTTTAAGTGGTTACCTTGGGTATTATTCCTTAGGAGGGATTCTATACTTGAATCCTTGTTCTTCCATTTAGGAGTGCTCAAGAACTAACAAGAAGGAGATCTTGTTGGTGCCCATTTGACCGAATTTCATATGGTGAGAAAATGATTTCTTCACTTATTTATTTTAGTTTGCATCCATAAGATTTGCAATTTATTTTATGACTAAATAAATTTGAAACATATAAGAATATGTTAAACATGAGATACAAATTTCTAATACTAATTAGACGAAATCAGAAGTTACAGCAGGTTTTCCAGTCGATCGACTGCCTCCTTTGGTCGATCGACTGGGCTGCGAATTCCAGAAGCTCCTGTTGCTGTTCACCCTGGTCGAACGACTGAGTGATGTGGTCGATCGACCACCCAGAGCTGCTGTACCTGTTTTCGATCATTACCCTGTTGTGTTTGATTGATTTGCGGAGTCAAGGGAGTATACCTTTCACTTTACTCTCCGCTTAATTTCTGATTTCTCCCGTTTCTAACTTTGCACATAATTTTACCGTCCCAATTTTGTTTTCTCGGTTTTATGTGTGGTACTTTGTTTGTCTTTTCAGGTACTTATTGGTAGCACTGCTGGCTACTGAAACCTCCTAGCTCACGTTGGTTTGGGGAGGTTTCCTTTTTGCTGCGCTTAAAGTCTTGTGAGTTCCCGAGTCTCACTTCATGTCGTATTTCCTTACTTTCTTGCAAATTCCCATTTCTCTTTTATTCTATTACATGATTTTGCACAATGGGGACATTGTGCGATTTGGTTTGGGGAAGGGTTTTGTGTCGCAATTCATTTGCTTGCATTCACGTTTACATTTCAGTTTGCATTTGTTTATTGCATTTGTTTATTTCATTTCTCATATATACAGAAAAATTAAAAATTTGAAAAATTTCAAAAAATTTCAATATCACGTTTATTTTAGCATATAGGTTGAGTCGGAACGGTAGTATTTCAATGATGACATTGCATTTGCATCTGTTTTTGCCTAAGCCTTGGTAATTGACATGTTATTAGTAGAATCATATATGCATAGTCTACGAGTTTTCGTTAAATTATTTGCTGAACTTGAGACTTGACTTTGATTTTTGGCAACCTACTCATAATTTCTGAGGATTAGAGCCTATAACTAGTGTCATCTGTGACCAGTTCATCTAGGATTGTGAGTAGTACTCCTTATGAGACATGTTACATAAATGTGCATAAATATGAACTTAATCTGCTTAATACCTGTATGCATTCGGTTTGTGGTTTGTTGACACATGTGGTAGAGGTTTCCTTTTCTCATTTTACCCATAAGCTCCACACTGCCAAAAATAGCCTTTTTGTCCCGTCAACTACATCCTACACATAGCCTGCCTTTGTCAAGCCAGTAGTTTAGTTGTTGGGATTGTTACTTTGTTTTTGGTGGCATATGCTCTTTCGAGATATTGATGGGAAGATGAAAAAGGAAAGAAAGAAAGAAAAAAAAAGAAGAAGAAAGAAAAATGATTCGAAAAAGAAGAAAAATAAGAGTGCTGTACTGTAGAAGCAGTCGATCGACTGGCAACATTGGTCGATCGACTGAAGCCCGAAAATAAAAGAAGAAAAGAATCAATTCGCATATTCAAAGTCTTTATATTATGGCGATTTTTGCTCCCATGTTGCATTTATATCTCATGGGGAGTTGATTGATTAGTTATTATGGAGATTTGCGAGATTTGTGCTAATCATTAGCACCGGTTTTATTATTGATTTGAGCAAGAAGTTGGATGTTGTCATATGGTTCTGTTTAGGTACTAGCTTGGCCGCCTATACCTGTTCATTCCCATAAATGTTTTGCCTCTTCTTACCCATTACCTCACATATCCCTATTTACCTCGGCATGTGTCATGGTCATCTGTTTGGTTGGAATGAGTATGCACGGTTATAGAGATTATTTTCATATTAGATTGCAGGCATGTTCTTATAGGTCGTAGTTAGGTGAGAGTCACTGCAAAATGAATTCTTTCTATCTTATACTTTATTCACCTGTGCTTATGTGTGATATGAGCGACCCGTGAGAGTCCGAATTGATAAGTCTCTATAGTTGACGGTTCAGCAGTTTTTGACGACTCCATAACTCGTTTGCATGATTCATATGCTAATTGATTGTTGGTTGTTGCATTAAATTGGTTTAGGCTTACATGTTGCATTTCACTCTGAGTTTGAACTCGTTCCTTTAGATCGAGTCTAGTTCTTGCTTGGGGACAAGCAAGGGTTTGGTTTGGGGAAGTTTGATGCGTGTCTTTTATATGATGTTTTACACCTCATTTTACACGCATTTCAGAGCTCATTTATGTAGTTTATGCTACTATTTGCCCCATTTCGTCTACTTTCGTATTTTTATGTAATATTGCAGATTTATGCGGAAATGAGTAGATATTGAGCTAAATCCGTCCCCGAGTATCCTACATTGCTTTTGACGTGAAGTGTTTACTCAAGGAACGAGCTTGGTGCGCATTTCGAGGCCCGAAAGACAAATCCACGAGGAATTAGAAGTCAAGTACCAGCTAAAGCAGTTGATCGACTGGTCTCATTGGTTGATCGACCAACACACGATAAGCAGAGGCTACTGTACACTGCAGTTCAGTCGATCGACCGGTCACAGTGGTCGATCGACCAAACCGCTACTTCAGACGTGAATTAATAGATCGAGAAACTTGAAGCCCATGATACATTAGGTTTTGGAATAAGAACTACGTTGTATTCTATATAACGTAAGCTAGGTTTTCAGAATAAGGATCTAGCTTTTAATCCAGTTTTATACATTCAGTCTATCATTAAGTTTTCACTCAGTTTTAGTTTAGCATTCAAATAATTAGGGTTCTTAATATTGTTTGCTATTCAATACAATTTACATTCACATTCGGTTTCCGGATCTTTCTTCTGCAAATTCATTCGGTATTCCTCTGCTTATTTTCAGTTTCATTAATTTATTATCATTCATAGTATAGAATTGTTAGTTAGTTTCCCGAAGCCATAATTATCGTTTTATGCTAGCCTTTTACTCCGTTAATTTAAGCATGAATTCAGTAGTTGATTTCGATAATTTCATTGTTGTTATCATTCCTAGTATGAGTAGCTAAATTAATTGTGCTAGGATGTAGGGGAACTGTAGGTTAGGCGGCATTAGTATTAACATGGCCTGAAATCGCATGCCGGTCGATCGACTTGGTTCCCTGGTCGATCGACTGGCCACGCTGAGATTGCTTCGTTTTAACTGTTATGTTTGACGAATCGAGTGCACGCGACTAGTTGAATACCTAGGATTTGACCGACCCAATAAAGATCGAAAGATAGGGAAGGGATATAGCCTGCTTAATTAAGACGACTAGATTAATTAGATCAAAAGATAGATTAATTTAGACCTTCTGTCACTTTTCAGGACGAAAGTCAGTATTAGTGGTATTAGGGACCTGTAGCGAGATCGAAAGATGCTACCTGTAAGAGTGGATCGAGAGGACCTCTTGTTTTCCCGCCTCATGTGTTTGATTTAGACCTACTTAGTATGCTGCCGCCGAAACTATAGTGAACCGACCATCCTAGTACCCTTCTTTATATTTGATTTAATACATTTCTTTAGTTTAATTTATATTTCATTGCCTTTAGCTATAGACCAAATTCAATCAAACCCCCACATAATCGTTACCTTAGACTGAAATTAGATAACTAATAATTACATCTGCCTCTCTGTGGTTCGACCCTGCTACCGCTGTCTACAGTTGTAGTTAGAAATTATAAATATTATTTTTGGTGCATAACGACAGGCATCAGTCTGTTTTATGAGACAGATCTTACTTGTATCGAGTAGCTTATGGAGATTTGCTAAAAGGTAGGTTTATCCTACTGAGTTTCAATAATGTGTATGTTTGTTAGTGAGTCATTTGTCATTCTTGCATTATATGAGCCGTATTGCATATCGTATTTGGGAATGTGTATCATGATGAGTTGATAATTGGCATCTTGTGTAGTATCTTACATTTATGGTGTTTGTCATGTATATTGGAGGATATGACGATTTGTGTTGGTTACTTGTTGTTGAGGAGACAAGAGGCGGTTGGGAGACTGTCTCACGCTCGAGTCGCCTCTTGGAGCTTCCTACTCCAAGAGGGATGTGCACATTAATGACTTGAGTTTGGAGGGACTCGTGTAGTGGAGACACTATATATGCCAGGGAACCCGGTTGGCTTCCGACCCCGGTACGTCTGGGCGTGTCCCGGTACATGTTTGTGTGGTTTTGTGTTGTGGGCGTGTCCCTGGCACCGGTGGTTGTGGGTATGTCTGGGCGTGTCCCGGTACAAGCGTGGTGGTTGCATGATAGCATCTCATTCATATGATTGTCATGTTGCATACACACATACTTTGGGCCGTGTCTCACTTTATTTATTAAAACTGACGTGTTGTGTGTCTGTGTAATTGTCACCTATTTCCGGGGTGGCCTGTGTCGATCCATATGATATTTCTGATCATATAGGGAGCAGGTTGAGTACAAGTTTGCTTGTTGACGTGATCGGGATTTGGGCTGCGCCTTGGACTCGGAGTCGAGTAGCGTAGCATAGATGACATAGATGGTAGTGAATTTGTAAATTGTATAGTTCACATTTATCATTTGTTTACATTTATGTAATCACTAAACTTGTTATTTATTTAAAGAGTTTCTTAATTGTAATTCCGATTTCACTGCCTCGGGAAACCGAGATGGTAATATTTCTTAATTACCCTGGCCGGGTAAGAAGGGGGTGTTAGAAAATGGTATCAGAGCGACGATTTTGAAACCTAAACCAATGAACCAAAATGAACATAGGTGTATCTAATAAAATGAACCCGGCATGAGTACAATAGGAGGTCGGTTTTGGGTGAGTAGGATCCCTCATATCAAAACTAGATCTTATTGTCTCGGTTGGTCACTACGTGGGTGGTTATGAGTCGGGAAATGTGAAGTGAAATGTTGCATGATTATATGGGTGTTATGATTTTGTTGAACATCTTGCATGATTTACTCACTCAAATGAAATGTGACCATGTATGGAAGTTGGATGAAATAATCGATGAGCGTAACATATTTTGGAGCGGTTGTTATGTGTCGATGTGTGAAGGCTATGTGAAAGGTGGTGTGATTACATGTATTCTATAACAAGTTGATAGGATTCTTATATGATGTAGTTATTCATTGGGTATATGTTAATACGTGAAAATTAGATGAAAAAGAGTAATGTGTGTAATATGTTTTGGGAAGTGTTTATTACATGTTAGTGTGTAAGGGGTACTAGCCCCGTCCTTTAGCATTTAATACCGCAAATATGTTTGAATTTTACCTGTGCCATAGTTGGAGTGTGATCGATAATAGTTGTTAGTAGAGTAGTCACTAGTATAAGAATAGTAATTCTTAGTCGGAAATCGCAAACCATAGAGAGGCACCCAACCGAGTGCGAGCTAGTACTAGACCGAGTGAACCCTAGCACTCGACCGAGTGGACAATCTTCCAGAAACTTGAAAATTTCTGGAAGTGGGTCACTCGACCGAGTGGAGAGGGCACTCAACCGAGTGGACGAGCACTCGACCGAGTGCCATTTTCGGGGTTGTGAATTTCGTGAGATTTGCATTATTACCTTATTTCTTGCATTTCTTCATTGTTTCTCATAACAAAAATACCAAAATCTCTTTAAATTTTTTTTACTCCATTATTGATGATTGTCGCTTGGACTTAAGCTTTCTACTCCATTTTATCCTCTTAATTCTTGCTAATTGAACAATGTGAGTGGTTTTCTCCTTGCTCTTATTTTTCCAATTTGATTTTGGCTTAAATCTAAGCTAATTCCTTCAAATTTTGTCAATTAATCGCATGTTTTGTTTGATTCATGATATTAATCACCTTTTTACATCATTTATGATGTCAAATATAAAATTTTCATGTTGAATTTTGCCCAAAAAATTTATGAACCCGAAAATATGTATTCTCTAGTCAATAATTTGATTTGGTATTTGATGCATGGTTGATTGTTTAACAAGGACTAAAGTTTGGTTGTTATTGCTAACTCTTGTTATGCATTTGAAATTTGGTCCTGAAAATTCTATCCCGAAAATTTTGAAACTTTAATGTTCATGCGTAGGTTTTTATTTTCGCGTTTAAAAACTTAGTTTAGTTGACTAATGAGGCTCAAGAATCCTGCCGCGCTTAAGTTTTGATTTTTCTGTGTTAGTAACGACCTGTATTACTTTGAATCAAAATTTCATCTTAAAATGTTGTCCAAATCTTTTGAAATTTCATTTTAAAACGAATGATTTCGATTCTTGCACTCAAAACACGATATAATTATTTCCTAGTGCTTAGTACTTGTTGATGTTGCAATGTGTCGCACTAACCTAGGAGTTTTGCCTTAAAATCGCCTCGAGTTTTGACATGTATGTTAGTTATACCGAAAATTTGATTTTCTACCCGCCTATTCCTACCTAATTATGTTATAATGATTCACATGTTGTTCAATGTTGTTAGGCATGACCGTAAAATTTTAAAACTTTGTTTTAAATTTTTCTTGATTTAATTAAGTAATAAGACTTCAATTTTGTTAGTAAAGTTATGCATCGTCTTCAAACGAAAATTTCGTCTTGGAAATTTGACTCAATTTTTCGAAATCCCATTTGACCATGACCAAATTTTGATTCCTTTTTTTATCTTAAACTTGGCTTAACGGTGTTTTAAGGCAATAATTGTAGATACCCAGTATCTGCTGAAACTCCAATAAACACCCGATGATTATCGGACTACAACATGCTTAGGAATCGCGACGTTTGATCGACAGTTTGTGTACAACTTTACGTTGGAAAACTTAAAACGATTTCGAAAATAAAACATTTCAAAACTTTTCAAAAGTACCTGGAGTGTTTAATACATGACGACGGGTCGCAATGACACTAACTAGAGTCAAAACCGACACCGGACCAAAAACCGAGTCAAAATCAAATCCCGACTCCAACAACGAGTCAAACCGAGTGAAACACAAAAAACAAACCATTCAAATGCTTCTATGTTAAGATTTCCCGGAATCTTACATAGTCAAAGTACCAAACATGTTCATCCAAATCCTAGGATAGAACAAATCATGATTGCACTTGTGTGAAAGTGACAAGACACCTCGAAGACGTGCGACGTGGCTCGCGCCTCTTTGAGCAGCCTAGGTGGCCATGTCGCTCAAAACTCACACAACCACTCATTTTACTATAAATACCCCTAAAATGCAACCATTTGAGGGTTACGCGAGCGTCCGCCCCCTCTTTTCTCCCTTAAAATTCTCGACTCGACTTCCTAAGTCACAATACGACACATGTTTACGACCTACCGATCGTAAACACAAGCCTTACACATTGTTTGGTACCGTCATCGTGCATTAAATCACTTGACTGACCATCTCGACCACTACACCATCACTAAACTTAACAAACACTCTTTTTACTTACCAAAACAGTTTTAAATCGAGTTTTTCCGACCAAACGAGTTGATACACTTACGTCGATTTCTCGCCATAAGCCTAGCATGTAAGTATGAGGGTGTAAAAATCTTCTTTTATCATGTTTTCATTTGTTTCATGACTATAACATGTTAAATCATGCATAATATGGTCCAAAACATGGGAAGAATGAGCCAATACCGGATTTTTGGTTGAGGCAGAGGCTACTTATGTAGCAGATAGGCTCGCGCCTAAAGGACCCTGTCCAGCCTTAAGTCCAAACCGTGTTTGGTCTCTTCATCTCCCTTATTTTCATTTTCATATTTGTAAACGGTTTTACCATACCAAATATTTTCAAACCATTTTTACAAGTTTTTAACCATAAAACATTTTTCACCCTTGGTTCCTCATACCATGACGGTTTAATCCATGTTTCGGTGATAATATTTGGTTAATTATATTTAAAAGGTATTTTAAAACCTTTTATTTCATTTCTTTACATTTTGGAAGGTATTTTAAAGCCTTTCATCATTCCTTTACATTTTCAAAATAAATGTATTAGTCATCAACACAAAGTCATCCTTGGTTCCATATACCATGTCGGATTTTAACCCGAGTACGATGATGAATATTGACTAATTTCAAACAAATGAACTCAAAACAATTAGTTCATAATTATTTTCAAAACTATTCATGTCAAGTTTGCAAAGTTGAACCCGACATCGAATATTGTCAAAACAATGACGATTATTCAAGTCTCGTTCTTCAAATCAACACAAAGACGGCTTAAACGGCCCTTTCAAACCAAAACGGGTCCAAATACCCATTTTTCAACACTTTTTGGAAACGTTTTTCAATGGTCAGAACACGTCTTCCATTGTTGACTGACCCGCGCCTAAACAGGCCACTCCTTTTTCTATTTTTCAAACCAGGGGAGACCCTCTTGTATCGCCAATAGGCTCGCGCCTCTTTTGGCTTTCTGCTGCAGGGTCTGTTCCCTTTCCAGCACTATGTTTGGATGATCCCGACTTCGATTAACTAGAATACAGGACGGATCAGACGACTGGTTTGCTCATTCAAACACCGTATTTGCAAAACGCCTTACTAAGACTAATGGATCACGTTATGCACCATAAACCTAATTTGGTAAATAGATGTTTAATTTCCGTCTTACATGCAAATCAACATTAAATCCAACTCGACATCTTATACTTGATACATGGATTAAATCAACCGACATAGAAAGCTCTCACATGTTAGGTCTAAACCAATGGATGCGCATTCATGCATTTAAACCGTTTTATCAACTTTTGCATTAAACCAACCAAGATCGATAAGTAGAGGCTGCTACCGCGGGCGGGATTGGGTGTCTGATTAAAGGGCTTCCCAATACGTACCTTCACCTCTTACTCAGAAACTTTGGATAGTGGTCGACCTTATCCAGGGCGTACGAGAGTCATTCTAGAGATAGGATGCTAAAGAGGGACGATTCCTTATCTTTAGTACCTATGTAAAACCCTGCTTTGTGCTTCGTTTGACCGAGGTATAAAGTGGATTCGAATGGGTTCCAAGCATCCCACAAATATTTGGTGGCGACTCCGAACATCTCTAATCGTTTCGAGACCCTTGCCGAGACGAAACCGACCGATCTAAAATGATCCGGCCGAAAGCATTTTTACACCGCCGAGGATGGCTTTCAAAAGACCGCTGTACGTCCGCAGATCGAGCTGGGCGCGCAGATGGGCCCGTGTCCACAGATTGGCGACTCTGCTGGGGAGAACTAGGACACTTGTGTCTTTGTGATCCCTAGATGGTGATACTCGAATGAGGTCTTAGTTGGAATGTATTAATTGATATTACGGTCATGGTCGGGTTCCTCGTCCGGGCTCACAACCTAACCCTTTTCGCCCAATTGACTCATCTCGTCGGCGTGAGTTTTCTCATCCCCGCGTTTCGAATCCCGATTGAGTCAAGTATACTGTTGACGTTACACATATCTGTTTCATCAAAGGGCTTTCATCACCTTCGAGCACGAGGCTAGGGCACCCTCTTTACACATTTTGTTTGGATTGGTATCCCTCTCGAAAATCGGGGTTTGATTGCTTGGTGTGTAACCCACCCTTTTAAGCCAAAACCCGTGTTAGCATTATGCATAATATAATGAAACTGTGAGTGCTTATGTGCTATGTGATCATAAGTCCTTCCGTGTCATTTTCAAACTTTCAAAAACACCCTTTTGCGCCGTTATAATGGCCATTTCAAAACTCGGTCTTTCGCCGACCGTCGCATTTCAACACGCCTTTCTAGGCCGTCGTAATGACGATTTTCAAACCTGGTTTTTATAACCATTTCAACACGCCTTTCTAGGCCGTCGTAATGATGATTTTCAAACCCGGTTTTTATAACCATTTCAACACGCCTTTCTAGGCCGTCGTAATGACAATCTTCAAACCCGGTTTTTATAACCATTTCAACACGCCTTTCTAGGCAGTCGTAATGACGATTTTCAAACCCGGTTTTTATAACCATTTCAACACGCCTTTCTAGGCCGTCGTAATGACAATCTTCAAAACCGGTTTTTATAACCATTTCAACACGCCTTTCTAGGCCGCCGTATTGACGATTTTCAAACTCGGTTTTTTACAACCATTTCAAAACACCCTTTTACGCCGTTATAATCGCCGCGTCTAGACACGAATTTTAACCCGTTTCGCGCCGACAATGGCTCTTTCAAAACCCGAGAAAAGCACACACCCTTTTCTCGAGACACTTTCGAGATTCCGAGGACCATACACCGTCCCCGAGACCTTTTCAAATATTTCAAACTCGATTTTCAAAACATACAATTTTGAATTTCAAAAAATGTCTTGGGAAACAGTACTTCGTTTTCTGAGCCGACTCAAACTCAAACCGTCTTTTGCAAACAAACTTAAGGCAACCCTTTGAACTGACCGACTTGCGGAGATCCCTATCTTCGGAAGCCGTCCATAAAGCGAAAAACGAATCTTTTTGGAAATCTCTATTTTCGAAAACTTCAGTCCACCATTCCAATTCCGCCTCGTGTCTATCGAGTCGAAGCAAACGTACTTATTGGTCTTTACTTATGAGTCGTCTCACCACGAGACTCGTCCAACGGCGTCACGCCACTACGTTGGCCGCGAGTCAGAGTCCGGTCAACACCGTCAGGTTATAAATCGAGTCAGCACCGAGGTACTTCACACGGTCACCCTCGTCTTGTTGAGTCTGATCATTGTTCCGTCCTTTGTGTTTTCTGCGTTCATTCTTTGAACCGTGTCGATTTGAGTTATAATGTGAGCCGTTTTTCTGCCTTAGAACCATGGCCCCGTCTTCAGCTTCGTCCAACAACAATAACGACAACAGAGATGTCACAACTGCTCAGCTAGCCACCCTGCTCACTGCTCTTAAGGTCACTCTGGACCGTGTCGAGACCCGTATTGACACCCTGGAAAACAAGGAAATTGGAGAGCATAACACTCCGCCCTTGACTGAAACTGAGAAAAGGCTCAAACTCCTGGAAGAACAACTCCTAGCCTGGGGTAACAATATCCACCTTTAAAATAATCAAAGATTTGAACCCGCTTGGGATCAACTACCTGCCAACTTTACCCTGACTGATGTGCCTAAATTCAAGGGAGTGGAGGACCCACTCAATCACATCCGAGCCTTTAAAGACTACATGGCCATAAAAGGGATTAAATAGGAACTTTTTACCCGGATCTTTCCATCATCCTTGGAACCGATCCCTCGCCAATGGTACTACTCCCTGGACCCGAAGAACCTCGCTACCTGGGATGAGGTTGTAGTTGAATTTGCTAAGCAATATGCCGACAATGTCGAGATTCAAGCCAATACCCGTACTCTTGAGGTCCTAACCCAAAATGATAAGGAGGGATTCATCGAATTCTTAACCCGTTGGAGGAGAGTAAGCACTCAGTTGGTCAGCAAGCCGAGTGAGTCAACTTTGGTGGAAAAATTTATCAACAATCTCCGCCCGGTATATGCCAACTTATTGAGGTACCAAAACATCAAGACGTTCCAGGATTTGCAAATCCTTGGGACATGAATTGAAGACGACCTCCGAAAGGTTGTTCTAGCCAAGACCAACGGTAGAGGCTACCGGGGATCCACATCAACCGGATCTCGCCCTTATGATCAGACGAACAAGATTGACGAGGTCAACCTCCTCAAGCCAACCGCCAAGAGAGCCGAACGCCCTCAAAGAGTGTTCACCAACATACGGTCAACTTATGCAAGCGCCCTGAAAAGACTTATGGACCAAGGGAAGTTACAACCGATCGGACCCACCCCGGATCCGTCTGATGCAAAGAAATCCCGCTTCTGGAACCCTAATGCCTACTGTCAGTACCATCAAGGGAAAGGTCATGACACGGAAACCTGCTTCAAGCTCAAGCACGTCATTCAGGACATGATCGAGAAAGAGGAATTACCTTTACCTCAACCGACAAAACCAAACAACAAGACAAACCCTTTGGGAATCCATGCTATCTCCGACGACGAGCCAACCTTGGACTGCTCACACCTCATCTTACCAATTGATGACGAGGTGAATGCTCTAGATAAGGATGCCTCCGACGGGGTATTTGTGTTCAGTGCCGCAACTATGCTTGCCATGTTCCAACAAGTCGAGGAAGCTATGGCCAGTCTCTCCGAAAGGATTACCCGACTTGAAAATGCTTACCGCCGATTGATTTTCAATCCTCCAACACCACGCCCGCGCGAGGGTCATCCAAACACCCAAAATTACCCTCACCAGGATGGATTGCTCCCGCGACCATTCTGGCATGCACCTCATAACAATCACCCCCAAAATAATCACTCCCACAATAATCACCCTCTCAAAAGCTACCTTCACAATAATTACCCTCACAAAAATTTCCCTCACAAAAACTGCCCACCAAGTAATCTCCCTCCGAGGTACCCTCGAGATCCCGAAATCAATGGTATCTGGAGAGATGATGCTGAGGATATCTATATAGTCCCAGGGAAAGAGAAACGGGCAAAAGAGATCGGTCATCTTACCCGGTCCGGACGCCCCTATCAAAACCCGAACAATTCAACAGTCATTCCAACAACGAACGACCAGGTTGTCCCGGACACGGACACTCAACCGAAGGCTCTCGAGAATTCGATCCTCAAACAACTGCAGAAAGCGAAAGCCGAAATCTCAATTTGGCAACTGATTGCTACATCCTTGTGAAAACTGACTATGCCCTCTACCTCCTCCCCTGAATAAGTAGTAGCACACATGATAAGGGATGTACCCGACCTGAACAACCCGGTCATCTTCTTTGATGAAGATATCCCTCCCTTCGGAGCCAACCATAACCTGGCCTTATTCATCACCGTGCAGTGCCTCAAAAAGAATGTGCCTATGGTTCTTGTGGATGACGGATCCGCGGTAAATGTCATTCCCCTCAAAACAGCTCATAAACTGGGTATCAAGGAGGCCGATTTGTCCAACCAATCAAGGAGTACGCGCTTATGACGACACTCGTCGTAAGGTCGCAGGGCTTATCACTCTAATCGTTGCAACCGGACCACTGGAAAGGCAAACCGGTTTTCAGGTAGTCGACATCGACGCCTCCTTCAACATGCTTTTGGGACGTCCCTGGATCCACGCCATCAAGGCAGTTACCTCAACTCTTCATCAGAAAATCAGGATCCCCTTCAACTGGAAGACGATCACAATTCCCGCTTTCGCGATCAAAGCCGTCATGAAAAAGGGAATAGTCTCCCAAGCTGTCGAGGAGGACGACAACGAGATGTGGGGATTTTAAGTTGTGAATGCCCTAACTGACGAATCAACACCCTCTGATTGTGACCCATTTGCCAACCTCACAATCAACCGCATTCTCATGCGCTAGGGTTATTTCCCAGGTTTACCCCTCAATCCACTAAAGAGCGCCTTACCTCCCTTGAAATAGGCTAAGGTCCCCAACATCCCATTCGGACTGGGCTATGAACCTACCGATGATATCCAGAAGATGAACCTCCTAGTTCGGAAGCGCGAGAAGTACAGAATTATCCTCCATCCCTATCATCTGACCCTCAATGGATACTTTGTCCCCGAGGGAGAGTCCGAGCTCTATCACGACTTTCCTGAGCCGATCTATGACTCTGTGGCCAAGGTCAGGTACCCGGGTGTAGAAGTCTTCTAGGACTGCTACTTCATCCCCAACAACACCGAGGCTGCATCAACCGAGTCTAAATCGTCCCCATGCCTAGACGGACAAGCTGTCACTCTCCTCTTTGGAGAGGATAACATCAAGCACCTCGACTATGAGGACATAATCAATATTGCTCTGAGGGACAACCAGTTTGACCCCACCGCCTTAATCTCTGATACTGACCCAGAGAAAGCTACACAGGGCTGGAGCAAAACTGTCAAGTGGACCGATCGCCAAGGCCGCATTCTCAAGATCACAACTGAAGAAGGCCCTATGTTCAAAGAGGGAAGTGAAGAAGAATCTGAGTCTGAGTCGGAGTCAGAGTCTGTCTTAGCTCCTAACACTCTTGATGTCCTAGTCAAGGTCCCCATCCCGCTGTTTTATCACAAACTTGTGGCTGCTTCAGAGGCTGAGTCAACTAGGGTCGTCCCCACTCCCATGGAAGGTGACAACCTGGAGCCTGTTCCAGGGGCCACCTCCTCTGATGTATCGCCTCTGACTGACCATGAGATATCTGTCCTGTCCGAGCTTTTCGCTCTTGTCAACTTAATGAACGCTAAGTTTGCTTATGACTCGTCTCAATTTAACTGCAATGCAATTCTAAATGACTACGAGGAATTTGACTTGAGTGACTACCCACCTCACTTAGCCAAAGAACTTGACAAACGGGAAACCAGGACCCCCATCATTGAGGCGACCGAACCTATTAACGTAGGAACCGACAACACACCTCAAGAACTTAGGATAGGGACAACCCTTGACCCCTCGGAAAGACAACAATTCATTGACCTCCTACACGAATACAAGGATGTATTCGCCTGGTCCTATAGAGATATGCCTGGGATTGATAGGGAAATTGCAGAGCATCGGATACCCATTAAACTCGGGGCTAAACCCGTGAAGCAAAAGCTGCTCCGAATGCGCCCAGAGTGGGCCCTGAAAATCAAAGAAGAAGTGGATAAACAGTTCAAGGCCGGTTTCATCAAAGTGTCTAAGTATTCTGACTGGGTGGCCAACATTGTTCCTGTACCAAAGAAAGACGGGAGAATTCGGGTTTGCATCGACTTCAGGGATCTGAACAAGGCGAGTCCAAAGGATGACTTCCCTTTGCCACATGTTGAAATCCTGGTGGACAATACCGCCGAACACGCCCTCTTATCATTCATGGACGGGTATGCTGGGTACAACCAGATCAAAATGGCTGAAGAAGACATACACAAGACTGCATTCACTATGCAATGGGGTAAATATTGCTACACGACCATGCCTTTCGGTCTCATCAATGCTGGAGCTACCTATCAAAGAACTGCTACCACTCTCCTACATGATATGATTCACAAGGAGGTAGAGGTATATGTCGATGATATGATCGTCAAATCAAAAGAACAGGACGACCACATCAACGCCCTCCGGAAATTCTTCGCTCGTCTGCGGAAATATAACATGAGACTAAATCCTCAGAAATGTGCATTCGGAGTCACCTCCGGAAAACTCTTGGGACATGTCTTCAGTAAAAGATGTAGGAAATATCGGTATACTTCCTTTAAGATTATTAGGATTATAACGAAATTATGATTATGAATACTAGTCATAAATGAAATTGCATAAACAAAATAGTAAAGATTAAGAATCAACCTTTGGTCCTAGCAAATTAGGCCTAAGAACAATATCGAATTCATATTCTCCTAATCGTTGCACCCAAAATGTGATGAGAAATGCCTCTTGTTCTTGCTAGAATGGATCCCCAAATTCACTAATTAATTTTAGGGTTTTTGTATTTTGATGATGAGAGAATATTAGGTCAAAAGAGTAGTAACAAAATGATCTCCCTTCTACCCTGTTATAACCGAAAAAGGGAGAGAAAAAGGGGAGATTTTTTTTCTTTCTTTTTGTTTTGACCGAGTGACTCCTCAAATAAGGATAGATAAATCTCCTTATTTTTGGTAGTTATTCTAATGTATATAATATGTATTAATTTTTATCAATTGTCATATATATCGACATGTATTAATAAGTCCACTTATAACAGTTTGCAGTCGATTTATCAATACCAGTCTGTCAACATTTATTATGACAATATTGTATAATATATACATTAACTATAAATATTGCATATTTATAATTTGCTAATTAAATATAACTGGTTACATTTAATTACGAATTAACATCTTAATTCGTTTAAGCTAACATTATATACATTTATTAAATATAACAGTTTATATTCAATTTACGAATTTAACAGTTAATTCGTCTCAGCTGGTATTATTTAATTGTATTAAATAATCGTCTCATCATCACATTGACTAACTGTTTAGTCAATTACATGGACTAACCTTTTAGTCATAAGGCATCAATGTGATCATATTTTCATACAATCACATCTCTCAAACACATCCTTTAGGTGTGACTTTTAGGGACCAGTTGATCACCGCCATCAGTATGATAATAACGTCAAACTTTCTAGCAAGCCAACCGTTATTAAGTAATCGTTAATCAACTGATAAAATACTAAGTATACCCTTGTGAACCTAGAAGAGATTTATAAATGTTATCACACTAATTGTGGAGGACACAAGCTCCAACAATCTCCCACTTGTCCTCACAAGTGTATGTGCGATAACCGATTCTCATATCCTAAAATTTCTCCCACTCAATGTAAAACAATTTGCAAAATCCGTATTCACAAAGGTCGTATTTTACAAGTGATCAATATCAAGAGTGGTTTCCCCGACTAGAGAGTAACTTAACTGATAAACGAATCATCATTCGAGCATGGCCATGCATTTCAGTTAAAACTCCTCGAGTGGCCCTGAGAAATAACTAAACCTGATAAAGGTTGGATATTTTCTTCAACTCGAATCCCTGAGATATAAGCACGGTATGAAATAACCCGAGAAAAAATCGCTTAGCCTCCTGTTACGGCAGACCATGAGAAAGAAACCAAAG
Organism: Silene latifolia; assembly: GCF_048544455.1. Classification (NCBI taxonomy): domain Eukaryota; kingdom Viridiplantae; phylum Streptophyta; class Magnoliopsida; order Caryophyllales; family Caryophyllaceae; genus Silene; species Silene latifolia. The sequence continues at coordinate 139,008,132 of NC_133534.1, read as the reverse complement.
TCACCCAAAAACTGCCTTAATCTCAAGAGACAATCGATAGTCAAAAGAATCGACTCTAGGAACACAATGGACGTCCAATCCACGACCTGGCACCGAATGTTTTTAATCATTTAGGACTCCATTACGTTGTCACAATTTTTTGTCCTACGAGATATCGTTATAACTCGTATCTGTGATCGATCAGCCAACTGTTTGACTTATGGCTCGTTGAACCCACCATCAATCGACTGCACATATAATAGCCAGAGTTATCAGCTCATGTGGGCGATTACGGACCAAAACAAATATAATGTAATTCAGTTCACTTTGTGGCGTTCAATGTTGTCGTACAATCCACATGAAAAACAAAATATGAAATAAAACGATGAAGTTATAAATAGTATATGAAAAAGATAATGTATCGAATCCATAATCAACTACTACAACTCAGGAACACGTTTAATTCCCATGGAAATAACGTGCCCTTCATGCTTATCATAATTCAATGGTTTAGTGAGAGGGTCCGGGATGTTGTCATCCGAAGCTATCTTGTCAATCACTATCTCCTCTTGCTCCACGTAATCACGGATCAGGTGAGCCTTCCGATGTACATGTCTAGACTTGTTGCTAGACTTAGGCTCCTTAGCCTGGAAGATGGCACCTCTATTGTCACAATAGATGGTGATCGGGTCATTCGAACTAGGAATTATCGTAAGTCCTTGTAAGAATTGACGCATCCATATAGCTTCCTTTCTTTGCTTCGAAGCGGGATAGTACTTGGATTCAAGATACTAGAATCGCTACAACTTCCTGTTTGGAACTTTTCCGGTGACCACAAAGCACCATTAAGAGTAAAGAAAAACCGGACTGAGATTTGAATCATTTCGATCCGTTTGGAAGCTAGCATCTCACAGAATCGATTCGCGATAGCTTAGTATCTCCTCCATAAGTCAATACCCTATTCTTAGTCCTCCGTAGGTACTTAAGGATGTTTTTAACAGCTATCCAGTGTGTTTCACCTGGATTCTTTTGGTACCGACTCGTCATACTCAATGCATATGCCACGTCTGGACGTGTGCATATCATCGCATACATGATTGATCCTATGGTTGATGCATAAGGAACACGACTCATGCGTTCAATTCCTTCAGGCGTCGTGGGTGACTGAGACTTGCTCCAATGCATCCCAGAAGTCATTGGAAGGTTCCCCTTCTTGGAGTTGGTCATGCTGAACCTTACAAGAATCCTATCCAAATAAGACTCCTGACTCAATGATAACGTCCGTCGTGATCTATCTCGATAGATACGGATTCCCAATATGCGTTGTGCCTCACCCAGATCTTTCATCTGGAAATGGTTCTTCAACCATCCTTTTACCGAAGATAAGAGAGGAATGTCATTCCCAATCAAGAGTATGTCATCGACATACAATATCAAGAAAACAATCTTGCTCCCACTCGACTTGATATATAAGCATGGTTCCTCGACCGATCGAGTGAAACCATACTCTTTTAAGCTCGGGGTTAAACCCGTGAAGCAAAAGCTGCTCCGAATACACCCAGAGTGGGCCCTGAAAATCAAAGAAGAAGTGGATAAACAGTTCAAGGCCGGTTTCATCAAAGTGTCTAAGTATTCTGACTGGGTGGCCAACATTGTTCCTGTACCAAAGAAAGACGGGAGAATTCGGGTTTGCATCGACTTCAGGGATCTGAACAAGGCGAGTCCAAAGGACGACTTCCCTTTGCCACATGTTGACATCCTGGTGGACAATACCGCCGAACACGCCCTCTTATCATTCATGGACAGGTATGCTGGGTACAACCAGATCAAAATGGCTGAAGAAGACATACACAAGACTGCATTCACTATGCAATGGGGTACATATTGCTACATGGCCATGCCTTTCGGTCTCATCAATGCCGGAGCTACCTATCAAAGAACCGCTACCACTCTCCTACATGATATGATTCACAAGGAGGTAGAGGTATATGTCGATGATATGATCGTCAAATCAAAAGAACGGGACGACCACATCAACGCCCTCCGGAAATTCTTCGCTCGTCTGCGGAAATATAATATGAGACTAAATCCTCAGAAATGTGCATTCGGAGTCACCTCAGGAAAACTCTTGGCACATGTCGTCAGTAAAAGAGGCATTGAGATTGATCCAACCAAAATCAAAGCCCTTCAGCAAATGCCTCGGCCTTAAAACGAGAAGGAGATTCGGGGATTTCTCGATCAGGTTCAATACATCAGCCGCTTCATAGCTAAGCTCACCATGATTTGTGAACCAATCTTCAAGAAACTTCGCGCCTCCGATCATATCGATTAGGACGACGACTGTCAAAGAGCCTTCGACAAGATAAATGAAATCCTATCCAAACCTCCTGTCCTTATGCCACCGCAACAAGGGATTCCCTTATCCCTGTACCTGGCTGTCACCGACACAACTATGGGAGCTATGCTAGCACAAACAGTCGACGGCGACGAACGAGCCATCTACTACATCAACAAGAAGTTCATCGAGTATGAGGTGAGGTACACCCAACTGGAAAAGAGATGCCTTGACCTAGTATGGTCAACAAAGAAACTGCAGCACTACATGCTCAGCTACACGGTTCACATCTTCTCCAAGATGGACCCGGTCAAATACATCTTCGAAAAACCCGTACTAAACGGAAGGCTGTCTAGATGGACACTCATGCTGTCCGAATTTGATCTTAAGTTCGTACCCCTCAGGGTTATCAAGGGAAGGGCAGTCGCCGATTTCCTAGCAGAAAATCCCGTCCACGAGGATCCTGCAACCGACACATGGTCACGTCCTGACGAAGACATCCTTTGTGCCGACTCCGACGCATGGGACCTATACTTCGATAGTGCATCTAATCTGAGAGGCTTCGGGGTAGGAATCCTTCTAATATCGCCAGAGGGGGAACATGTTTCGATCTCAGTCAAGCTAGACTTTGCCGTCACTAACAATGCCGCCGATTCCTAACTCATCATCAATCAGGTGTCCGGATCATGGAAAATACGAAGCGACAACTTGGCTCCCTACGGGCGAAAATCAATCATGAGGCCGAGTTCTTCAACCAAGTCGACTACTTCCACTTGCCACGAGAGGAAAATCAATTCGCTGATGTCGTGGCAAAACTTGCCGCGCTCGTCAACATACCTGACGACATGACATCGATGCCCCTATGTGTCGAGAGAAGGAGCGAGCCAGCTCACATCTGTGCCATCAAAAACGATGAGGAAAACCATGATGAACCCTGGTACCAAGCCATCCTCAACTACAAAACCAAAAATGAATTCCCTCCTAACTCTGATCCAAGAGGACAAAGAGCCATCCGTTTACTTGCATCACAATTCGTGATAAACCAAGACCAATTATACAAAAGAACACCCCAAGGGATTCTCCTCCTTTGCATTGACCATCACAAAGGCAAAAAAGTCATGGGAGAGGTTCACGATGGAGAATGTGGCCCCCACATGAGCGCAATGATGCTGACTCGAAAGATAATGCGGTTAGGCTACTACTGGACCACCATGGAAGCCGATTGCCATAACTACGTCAAACATTGCCACAATTGCCAAATCTTCGCCAACATACAACACATACCACCATCCCTTTTATACACTATGACATCACCCTGGCCTTTCTCAACCTGGGGCATCGACATCATCGAAAAAGTCAACCCGATAGGCACCAAGGGGCATTGCTTCGTCCTCGTCGCCATCGACTACTTCACCAAATGGGTAGAAGCGCAGTCATATGCAGTCTTGACCGCTAAACAAGTGGCCAAGTTCATCCAAAACAACATCATCTGCAGATATAGGGTACCCCATGAAATCATCAGCGATCAAGGCTCTCACTTCCGGGCGGAAACGCAAGCCTTATTGGACAAATACAAGATCAAACGACACTGATCGTCCCTCTACCGTCCCCAAACCAACGGAGCGGTGGAGGCAGCAAACAAAACTCTTGTCACCATTATCAAGAAAATGCAAGACAACTACCGCGATGAGCCGAGCAAACTCCCATTCACACTTCGGGGATACCGAACCTCCATTCGAACACCGACAGGTGCCACACCCTTCTACCTAGCATACGGTATGGAGGCAGTTTAGCCGGTAGAGCTAGAGGTCCCATCTCTACGCATCCTACTAGAAAGTCAGGTTCCTGAGGCGGAATGGACCGTCGAAGGTATGAACAACTCACACTTCTAGACGAACGGCGGCTCAACGCCTTGCACAACGTCCACCTATACCAACGACGTATACAACGGGCATTCAACAAAAAGGTTAAACCCAGGAACATCAAGGAAGGCGATTTGGTCCTCAAGTCGGTTCGAGCACCATTACCCGTCGATCCGAGGGGGAAATTCAAACCCAACTCGGCCGGGCCGTACCTGGTCAAGAAAATACTTTCGGGGGGCGCAGTGTGACTGAGTGACCTAGACGGAGAGGATTTTACAAACCCGACCAACCTAAACCAACTCAAAAAATACTACCCTTGAACCGTAGTAACCAACGACCTCACCCTAGTTCTACAACTAGCGACCACCTTAACCTTTTCAAGTCAAGTTCCTCAACGTGTTCTGATTTGAAATTGCATGTTTTATCGAGTCTAAGTTGCGGCACCTTGCCCGTTTCGAATACCCTTTGATCTGTCAAAGGCAACATCCATTTGCACTAAAACAAAAAACCCCCCTGAACTACGAGCATGGTTTGATTTCACCTTTTTAGGTGGATACGTAGGCAGTCCTTCTTATACATGACGGATACAATCACAAAACCCAGTTAAAATTTACAGAAAAACCCCCTGAACTACGAGCATGGTTTGATTTCACCTTTTTAGGTGGATACGTAGGCAGTCCTTCTTATACATGAGGGATACAACCACAAAACCCAGTCAAAATTTACAAAAAACTCCCCGAACTACGATCATGGTTTGATTTCAACTTTTTGAGGTGGATATGTAGGCAGTCCTTTCTTACACAAGAAGGATACAACCATACTCTTAATCGAAGAAAATACATCCCCATCAAAAAAATTTTCCTTTATGTTTACCCACATACAAAAATCACCCATATCAACTTTCAAAAAAGAGAAAGGAAAAAACATTCCCTTTCCTGCAAAATATAAAAAAGAAGCCTTTCTCCCTTCCTACAAAAATCCCACTTCCTAAGTGCAATGTTTAGGACGATTCAAACCGAATTACCTTTACAAAATGGATGGAAGAAACAAGCGTTCACAATTTTCTTTTGACACAAGCAATCCTCTTATTTAATTAATAATGGGAGGAATTACAAATTCAACAACAAATAAAGCTCAGCAAGTCTACAACTTGTCAAAGCTAAGGTGTCGACTAAAATACCTCACATAGTAAAACTAGCATAAGACACACAATACATAGCAAATACAACATAATAAAAACTCACAACACTAATACAACATAATAATAAAGTGGGTAATGAAGGTCTTCATTCTTCCATTCTAACCTTGCCTTTTCCTTCGGGGTGCATCTCCCCCTTGTTCTTCTTGTTGGCCCGCCTAGCATGAACTGCCTCTTCGGAACGTATCCTCAACGGATCTACAACGGCGACGGCCTCCGGTCTCTTGCAAGACCCCATCCTCGATCCAAAACGAACCCATACACGGCCCACTACATCTTTGGGTCCCGAGCTTCTCTTCTTTGGCGGCCTCATCACATCCGGGCTAGCTCCATCGACATAGTCCTCAAAGAAGGCACGACTGGCCTTCCCAACCTCTCGATACTTCAAGTCAACAACCTCGTCCTTACGAGACTTGGACCTTTCCTCCAAGGATTGAGCTCTTGAACACTTGACATAAGCGGGAGTCACCCATTTCATGGCAACGGGGTTTGGCACCTCCCAAAGCGGCTGAGTGGCCCACCATCTTTCGAAGACCTCCATAAGCTCGGAGTTCCGGAAAACATTCTCTTGAACAAGGGTATCTTGAGCAGACACCTTTTGTTGACGCCCCATTTGCCTCATGAACCTTTCGGGATAAATGAAGGAAACAACCTTCAAACCCACCACCATCAAAGAACGAGGACTAGCGCTCGAAGCTGGGAACCCCGTGAAGGACCTCAAGTGCCACCATGGCACCACCCAACGGATATGAGGACCACCCTCTTCTGCCAATGTCGCGGCCCAATAGTCCTCGGTGGATGCGAAACTATCCGAGTACAACTTCTTCCTCATGGTAAGGTGACAGAAAGAATAAGAGGAAGAATCAACCGGAGACTCTACATACCTTAGCCTCTCCAATAGCCACACTTGGAGGATCCTTGGAGATCCAAATGAGAGAGCTTGTCCACAAGAACCCTTCTTGTCCAATGCTTGGATGATCTCGCCAAGCACCAACCATGATGGATCTCTACCATGCTCCATTTGCTCAACAACATGCACAAGGGTCATGCTACCATAGCATTTTGACCCCTCCTTCTTCAAAGCATCAACAAAGAGGTATACATGGACAAGGAAAAAGGCAAGAGCCCTTCTCCTAGCCACCTCCGAAACATTGACATCCAATCGGTTTGAAAAGATGTTGATAAGAGCCAACATATCCACACCATGAGGAGCAAGGAGGAAATTGACTTAGCTTGTTGACAAGCCCAACATTGAACGAAATTTCTCCTTGTAACACAAGCGAGTCGGAGGAAGCACCGGAACACAACTCGGCCACCCACCAATGGCACCGACTTCTTCGGCAAGAGTACAAGTTTCGCATTTCGGGAAAGCGAAAACATGATGTTTCGAATCCCAAAACCAAGAGAATGCTTCAAGAAATGAGAGTTGCACCTTGACTTGACGAAGCACCAACAATTGACCAACTCCCATGCAAACGAGTTGATACTTTTCGGGAGGCGACAAATCCCGGCATCATTGTTACAACGCATTCTCAAAGGCATCCATGAATTTTTTTTTGTGGAAGAAGAAGAAGTTTTTTTAGAGATGTTTTTGTGTGTTTCGGATGATGAAACAATGAAGCACAAACATCCCTATTTATACAAAACAATCAGCACCTTTTTTTTCCGAAAAAAGGGGAGGCTGACTTCTATCGCCAAGCTGCTCGCGCCTCTTTGGGCCTGTTCTCAGGATTCCCACCTTGAATTGTCCCTTTCCAGTTGTGTTTCCTCCTGACACCTCAAACCTCCTGCCGGAATGCTCGCGCCTCTTCGGGACGGTCCAGGATGTTTTGTGTTTTCTCACACTCACATTTCCTTGTTTTCGCATTTTACGAAATCCGACACGGTTTCCATGACTCAGCTTTAAACATACGGATTTTTCTTTCTTTTTTTTAAGGGGGAAGGGCTAGCCACCCCGATCCGCGACGGATCGTTTCCATGTTAGCCGAAATTCCGAAATTTTTTCGCTTTTTCGCTCTTTTCCCGGCAAAAAATAAAAATCGAAAATTGATAAACACGACATCAGTTTTCTTCAAAATTTCAAGGTCTCCATATCCGAGTCTTGATCCTACAAAAATCAAATCAAATACACTCACAAAAATCTATTCTAAAATTCACCCCTGGCGGTTTGAGTTTGAATTTTTCGAGTTACAAATCAATTTCAACAATTTCGATGCAATTTAATTCAAGACACAAGTTAATTGCTCAATTTTCAAATCATTTCTTTTTGAGAAGTCCAAAACGTGACGACTTGTCGCGGAATTTTCAAAATTTCAAATTTCAAATTCCAATTTTAACTTCGAGCCATCGTGGTTAATTTTTGTTTTCAATCAAATGCTTTTTACGTGTTCACGTTTATGCATACGTGCTACCTGTTGCCTGTTTTCTACACTAACGATGCAGGAACTAAAGCGAAGCAAAAAGGAAACTGACGGCCGACAACGCTTCTCCGAAACACAACACAAAAAAGCAGAAAATCACAAAATAAACCACAATCCAGAAACACATATATACAAACCGCCTCACGCAAAATGAAAATATGTACAGACAAGAGTCCAAGACACGGACAAAAAACTACAACTACTCAGCGCCTCCCGTCGGACCAGTCTCGGTCTCACGAGGAGTCGCGGCCAAGGCAGACACCACCATCTGCTCAGGCTCCCTCTCCGGAGAACTCTCCAACGTCTCGTAATCCATCGTGACACGAAGCTTCTCCGCCGCAGCCAACTGAGTCCTGAGAGAGGCAATCTCTGCGTCTCGGCTCCGCAACGCGTCCTCACGACGCCTCTACTCCTAGCCTTGACTGGTGATCCTTAATCCCTGGGCCTCGATCATCGACCTAGCTTCATCCAACTCAGCACGGACCCGAGCGAGCTCCGCCGGATCCGCAGTACCCTGCAAAACACAATACAGATCATTAGGATCTAAAAACGTGAAATGCAACACAAAAATACACAAAAACAACATACAAAAAGTACCTGAGCAAGCCGAGCCTCCCTCGGAGCCAGGTCACCAGCATGTACCCTCTATCGGTTAGCCATCCCCCACAAAGCCTGATGACTAGCGGTCGTCACCTACAACAAAGAAGGTCCTTCAATACAATGCAGGACAAAACATAAATGAGGAAGAATGTTCGGATCAGGAACTCACCCTTAGAATGCTCAACCTCCACTCCATGCCAACGCCGGTCACCTCAGTGACCGCAGGCTCTGGCAGGTGCAGCTGTAGCTCCTCACCGCTCGGTCCTTGAAATGTGGTCTCCGCCGGGAAAACTGGGGGCTGAGTCCTCATCAACGTATCGACTCCCTGCAATTCGGGTCCACATAGAGGGTAACAAACCCTCCTATCAAAAGAGGCAATGAAGAAAAAAGAACAGAGGAAAACATACCTCGATCGGGTACCATGCAAGCCTCGACAACCGGAAGGTGTCGTAGTCGACCTCCCGCCACAATAACTCCTCACCTCCCTGACCGTGAAGATGCTCCTCAACCTCGTCGGTGGTTGACTCCTGGAACAACACCCTAGGCGGATCGACCGGTACTAAAAACTCTCGGTGAAGCACTGACGAGCTAAGCGCTCGCCCAGGTACCAAACCGGCTCGATCGCCATCTCCAGGTACAAACGCTGGGAGCTGCGAGGCCGCAAACATTCCCTAACAACGGCCGGCACCTCTGTGTAGTGCTCCCAAGGCCACCCGACGAACTGCACTCAAGGCAAAACTAATCAGCTAACTAGGGCTTCCTAAGCTACCTAGTCATCCTATCTCTATCTGTTTCTACAAGACAAGAGGAGTAAGGGACAACAACTTACGTCGGCAACTCGAAGGGCATTCACACGACGCCTACAGTCCTCGCAAGTCGACTTAGTCGACTTCTTCCGAGCCACCGTCCAGGCCCTCACAGCAAGGTAGGTCGAAGGGACGCCACCGGTAGTCCCCGGACGCAGGGGGATGAAGTAAGCATACAACCAAGCCTGTAACCAAACACAGCAAACACAAATCAGCCAGTCTTTTCAAAAATTGCCAAAATCAAAATCAAAATCAAAATCAAAATCAAAATCAAAACTACAAAAACGCTCGTACCTCTAAGATGAGGCCGGGACCAATCAAATCAGGAGCACTACCATCTCCCACCGCCTCCGGGCGCACCGCTGCGTGCAAATACCGGGTAAAACTCGCCAAAGCCGGCGTAACCCAGTCAAACTGACCTAAAGTGTTAAGGTCAGCAAGAAGAGGAAGCACCTTGGTCGACAAGCGCTCACCCTTGTCAGCAAAGTACGTGGTACCTAAGAAGTACCACAACCACAACCGCGCCTCCTGCGCGTCAGCTCTGGCCTCGACCTCCGGACTCGCCAACGGCGCCGGAGCATAGCCCACCGCTCTCCCCCTGAAGTGATCCCTCACGTATGAGCTCGCGATCAGGTACGAGGTGATGTCAGAAGGCTCAGGCAAAACACTGCCGATCAGACGGGTGACCGCGGGAGAAGACACCCTCTCCGTTGTCTCCGCGAACTCAACAGGCGTCTCGCCGCAGGGGAGGCCCGATATCATGGCAAAGTCCTCTAAGGTCACACCAACCTCCCCAAACTCCATATGGAATGACGACGTCGTATCCCAGTACCGATCCAACATGGCACGGATCAGACACAGGTTCGACCTAATCAAAGACCTGTGAATATCTCGCCAAGCAGCCACCAACGGCCCCAAGGCCGACCTCTCTATCAACGCCCTCGTACCGGCTCGGAAAACGTCGTAGAAACCCAGACAAGTAGAGAAGCCTGAGAAAGTCCTCATGGTACCAATCTCCTGAAATCAAGAAACAAACAACGTCAGAACACCTATTCAGGTCTGAAATGTCAGAAATGACAAAAGTTCAATCAAGTGACACGACTCACCAGGGCCTCATGCGCACGGTAGGAAATGTGTCTGTCCAGCCGAAGAAACAGCTGGCTACTGTTAAAACCCTCGGCCCAAGCAGGCGCCGCCCGCAGGTTCAGCTCCCGCGGGGCTGTAACCCGTCTGGCCTCCCAACCCGCGATGTGAACGTCGTCCTCAACCGTCTCCGCCCTCCGTCTCTTCTGACTACAAGACTCTAAGTGACGGATATGAGGCATCTCAACGAACTAACGACGTTCTGCAACTCACGTCAGGTCGGCCGAGGAGCCCTCCTCCTAGTAACCCTCCTCGCGGAGGTACCAGCCTCAGACCCTGTCTGAGCTCTCTCAACGTGAGCAGCCCCAACAACAGGCTCCTCCCGAGCCCCAGCGACTCCCTCAGCACCAGCAGCCCCAACAACGGGCCCCTCACGAACCTCAGCGGCTCTCTTAGCCCTAACGGCCTCCTCGGAGGGCCTCTCCTCCTCAGAAGCGTCCTCTATAGTCACGTCAGGCGCACTGGCTGGAGTACTAACTGGCCCGGTCCCGAACAGGTCCCCCAAGGTCGCGGCAATGGACCCAAGAGGTCCCAAGCACTCTCCTGCAATCAAAGAACGTCAGCCAAAATTTCGGCATTACGACGGCATAAAATGGACAAATCCAAAAAAAAACCTGCAAAGCAGAACAAGGTCAATCCCGCCCAAACCCAACCAAACAAAACAATCTACAAAAAAAACGCAAAAAACCGACTCGCCCTTCTTTTCAAGCAAAAGACAAGTCAAAAGAACAACAATAAAAGCGGCACCTCAAGACCCACACAAGGTCCGCCAACAACCCAGAGTACACTCCCGATGCAATGGGATATTTTCTACAACTGAAAAAGGCAATTTCTACGCCAATTTGAGCGCAAACAGGTTTTAATTTCAAAATGCGACCGCAACAAAGCAACGTGATTTTACCACATCTCAAATCGACCTAAACTACCAATAGGGTCCATTTCAAAGCAAACTGACTCAATTCAAGCCCAAACAGGCGCTTATTTCGTCACACATAAGACCGTCACAAAAGGATAAAATACCAATTTTGCCCACAATACCCAACATAGGTCCAAAATGGCAAACACGGTCTTCCCCGACTACAATGCAACCTAGTGGGGCACACAACTCAAGCAATTAAACTTGACATTGTGAAATGAGACAGTTTCTTCGCCTCACTCACGTTTTTCGAGCATAGGGAGCGGGAACGGGGACCAAAATGCAAAATAAAAGCACCCCTATACTCCTAAACAGGTTTCTAACCTAATGCAATCATCAATTTCACTCGAAATTGGCTCAATCAAAAACGCCCAATTCAATTTTCAAGGGTATAGATTTCGCCCTAATTCAATCAATAAAAAGACCAACAAATTCAAATGGATTCAAGAGGAACTACATACCTTGAGATGACATGTTGATAATGGCAAGAAAATGAGCAAAGAAACAAGGTCGACAATGGTGGTTTTCGCCTGTTTGTCGCGTGTTTGAAGAAGACGAAGTGATCATGGCGAGCTTCCCATTCTCGCGTCTTCTGCAGAAAAAAAAGGGAAGCTCCTTTCCTTCGCAGGAACACTCGCGCCTCAATGGGGCACTTCCTGCTTTATTCAGCGAAATTTAGGCTTTGGCCCAATTTCCCACACAAATCCTTCAAAATTCAAACGACGGCAATTAAAACCGTCAATTTCAAAAATAATAGTGAAAATTCAAAATTCACTATTTCTTCAAATTTCAAACGACGGCAATTAAAACCGTCAATTTCAAAAATAATAGTGAAAATTCAAAATTCACTATTTCTTCAAATTTCAAACGACGGCAATTAAAACCGTCAATTTCAAAAATAATTTCTTCAAAATTCAAACGACGGCAATTAAAACCGTCAATTTCAAAAATAATAGTGAAAATTCAAAATTCACTTTTTCTTCAAATTTCAAACGACGGCAATTAAAACCGTCAATTTCAAAAATATAGTGAAAATTCAAAATTCACTATTTCTTCAAATTTCAAACGACGGCAATTAAAACCATCATTTCAAAAATAATAGTGAAAATCAGAACTCACTATTTTCCACGGCGGCATTCAAAAGCCCCCACCTGTCAAAGACAAAATCAAGGGCATGTCTCAAACCCGCCATTCCCACAAAATTTCAAATCGCGGAAAGACGAAATTGAAAACGTCCTCCCCAAACACACATCAAACAGCAGAGCACTCATCTGTCTCTTTTCTGTAAAATCAACGGTAACAAAAACCGCTATATCCCCTCGGGATTCAAAATCACTGCCGACCCTGGGGGCTAGGCTCACAAACCTATCCCTTTCCGGCACCACAAACAAACGCCGAGATTCCCCAACAGGATATCGGGCGCTTCCTCAAGAAGCCAGCCAATTCAAACAAACTACTCAAAACAAGCCTATCATGGCTATTTCCCCACGGTCGATCAACCGACCTTCGATATGGCTGGCGAGCCTTACAACGCACCATGGATGGCGAGCCTCACAACGCATATGGCTGGCGAGCCTCACAACGCACCATGGCTGGCGAGCCTTACAACGCACCATGGCTAGCGAGCCTCACAACGCATATGGCTGGCGAGCCTCACAACGCACCATGGCTGGCGAGCCTTACAACGCACCATGGCTGGCGAGCCTCACAATGCACCATGGCTGGCGAGCCTTACAACGCACCATGGTTGGAGAGCCTCACAACGCACCATGGCTGGCGAGCCTTACAATGTACCATAGCTGGCGAGCCTCACAACACACCATGGATGGCGAGCCTCACAATGCACTATGGCTGGCGAGCCTTACAACGCATCGTGACTGGCGAGCCCTCTTCATACCTGCAACACAGCTGGCAAGCCTTTGTCCGCAAACAAGATACAAATAGAGGACATATCCCGAAGATGCCTCGGGTACGACTCCTCAACACAGCTGGCGAGCCTTTGTCCGGAAATAAGAAACAAATCGAGGACATATCCCGAAGATGCCTCGGGTATGACTCCTCCGCACAGCTGGCGAGCCTTTGTCCGCAAACAAGACACAGCTCAAGGATATATCCCGAAGATGCCTCAGGTATGACTCCTTCTTATGGCTGGCGAGCCTTTGTACGTAGTCTAACAGACTTTAAACGACCCGCACGGACAGTCGACAAACTCTAAACTGTTCCCGACGACAGGCCCTTAGCTCGTACCCTCGAGTCGCCTTGGCGTCGCCCTTCCCGACGGCAGGTCCTTGGCCCGAATCCTTTCGAGCCGCCTTGACGTCGCTTGGGTCTCCAGGTTGTAATCTTCGATTGACCTGGGGGCTCTAGTTTGACTTTCGCCCTGTCCAAGCCTCAGTCAAAGTGGGGGCTATGTAGATACTGAGTATCTGCTGAGACTTCAACAAACACCCGCTGATTATCGGACTACAACATGCTCAGGAATCGCGGCGTTTGATCGATAGTTCGTGTACAAATTTACGTCGGAAAACATCAAACGATTTCGAAAATAAAACATTTCAAAACTTTTCAAAAGTACCTAGAGTGTTTAATGCATGACGACAGGGTCGCAATGACACTAACTAGAGTCAAAACCGACATCGGACCAAAAACCGACTCAAAATTCAAATCCCGACTCCAACAACGAGTCAAACCGAGTCAAACACAAAAAACAAACCATTCAAATGCTTCTATGTTAAGATTTCCCGGAATCTTACATAGTCAAGTACCAAACATGTTCATCCAAATCCTAGGATAGAACAAATCATGAATGCACTTGCGTGAAAGCGACAACTGGTCGTGACTCCTCATGGGAGGTTTAGTTTTCAGTACTTGTCGTTAGGAGCACCTAGACCAAAACACAATTTATAACTTCACCAACAACTCTACAATTAGTAAAGAGGCAAGTAAAGGTCGGATCCCAAGGGATGGGAATTGAGATGAGATTTCTATTGCAACTAGTGGTGTCTAAGGGTGTCACAATTGGGGTTTGAAGTAGAAGATCACTAAACTAAATAGCAATGAAAGTAAATAAGCAAGATGAATTAAAAGGGATGTAAACAATTGATAAAAAGCACTAGGGTGTCATGGTGTCATAGGGGATTCATGGGAATTGATCATACAAACATGTTCTCTAATTATAAGCAAGCAATTATTATTGTGATGGATTGAGTTGGTTTATATCTTACAATCCTAGGAAAGTTTGGGTCCCGGAGCCGAATTGATTAGATTGTACAACACCTACAAGTCGACTTAATCTTCCCTACTCAATAACATGCATGGTCTAATGAGACTCGAGTTGGTTTATGTCTTACAAGTCTCATTGAGAAGATAGGCGATGGGTAAAAAATGCAAGGATTCATAGGCTCACATTTCATCAAACATAACATGTGCATGAGTTGAGATCACAACAAGCAAGCAAATAAACTATGAAAGCATATTAATTTAAGCATGAATCATTCCCCATGTTGGTTTCCCCTAATTACCCATTAACCCTAGCTAAGGAAACTACTCACTCATTATCATGTTAAATATGCTAGCAAGGTTGTCAATCATACCAACAAAGTGAAACATGATGAATAAATGAAAGTGATTAACAATAATTAAAAAGGGATTAAGAGAATTATACCTACTAATGATTCCAATAATAAAGCAAAGAATAAAAGAAGTACTTGATGCTTGATTGGAAGGTTGTCAATCTCCCAATAATAACCCAAATAATCTTCAATTACCCAAAATAAAGGATGAACAAGAGAGAGATTAAGGAAATAAAACTTGTATTAAAACTTGATTAAATGTTGATTACAAGATTAAAGAGAGATTTGATTGATATTAACTACACTAAAGATTGCTAAGAAGAACATGCTCTTCTAATAGACTAATGGGGTATTTATAGTGGGGATTAGGTACATGAATTAGGGTTAACTAAGGACTTAAATGACGATTAAGTCCCTTGTTGAGGAATCGCCGGTCTTTTAGGGAGACTCCGGTCTCTAGGGAGACTCCGGTCTCTAGGAAAAGATGTGCATCCTTCCTTGAAGCTTGTAGAAGATGAAATGGGACTGTCTGGGAATCCGGGCGTCTTTAGCACGGGACGGGCGGATTTGGCAGCTTTTGGACGGGCGTCCAGAAGGGAAAGACGGGCGTCTTTGGGTGGTTTTGCCCGGGCGTCTTCTGGAGAAGCCGCTCGGATTGTGGCGTGGTGGACGGGCGGATTCAAGGCAATCCGCACGGATTGCTAGGCAGTCTTGTTCCTTCTTCTTTTCTTCCTTTTTCTTCATAAAGTCCTTGAGGATTTCCTCGGGGATGCAAGGATCTTTTCTCATCATTGCCCATCTACTATAGTATGTACAAAGGCCTTCTAATCTTGTCTCTCCTTGATGCTTGGTCATTGAATTCAATCAATTTAGCCTCATTTTGCCATGAAAATGCAAAGTTTCCACTCCTTTCCTACCAAGGGATCAAAACCTCAAAGAATATGCAAAACAGAGAACTAAAGACAATAAATGACCCAAATATGCACTAAAAAGCATGGGAACAAGGCTAATTCGGGGACTAAATATGCTCTAATTATGGTCACATCAAATATCCCCAAACCAAACCTTTGCTCGTCCCGAGTAAAGAGGTGACAAAGACTAGGACCATTATTTAAACTAACCTAATAACATAGCGGATATGAGACAATTAGCGGGTCTCACTCCGCCCCTTCAACTCACAACAAGACAACCATGAGGTAGGATGCCTTCTTGCAAGGCAAGGTGGGTCTTGCCAAAATGGCGACACATCCAAACATTAAGCACACAAAATCAAATAATGGATGCATCTACAAAAGAATAGCCACTTTCCTCATTTAAGTGGTGGAAATTATCTACAAGGGAAGCAATTCAAGGGTACACACTCCTTCATAGATGCAATTTCTTCAAACTACTAAGCCTATAAGGATACCAATAAATTACCTCCAAATTGTGTCAAGCTAGGGTACCTTTGTCCTCAATCGTTAAATGCTTTTGTCAAGAATAGACTCCCTATAGTGTTAGAAACACTGGAGGATCGCGGAATTCCCCTTCTTGCCTAGACAAGAAGAAGGGTCGTCCCTTCTCTACCATGCACAAAAATGGATACGATGGATAAAGGGATCAATAGAATTTGAGTTTCATTTGGGAGTTTGCTTTTGTTGTTGTTTTTCCCCCCAATTTCTTGTGGCATATAACATTTGAGAACACTTTCTTGCCATTTCTTTTGATTTTTGGCAAATCAATACTTGACAACTTTTCAACTTTTCTTTGCATTTCTTTTGAACATTTTCAAAGTCACCCCATATGTAGTGAGGGTGCCTTATATTTGAAGCATAGGAGTTCTATTTTTGCTCCTCTTTTCATTTGATGCATTTTTGCAAACTTTCTTTCACTTTTCATTTCATTGAACTCAAATTGATTTCTTTTTGTGCCCATTCCCTTTGATGACAAAAATGTGGTAGAACATGGATGATGGATGCATGCATGGTTTCAAGGGTCACCTTGGAATAAACGGTAGCCAAGGAGTTATCACACCACAAGGTACTTTTGACTAGGCCTTAATCCATGGGTCAAAGGATACTAGCATGACACATCCTAGGGTGTTTTACAAGTATTCTAACAAGCAAAGTCTTAAGAAGAAAAAGCATCTACTAGGGCCTATATACACTTGTCAAGTTTCCCAAATAGACGGTTTCTCAAAAATTTTCTAACATGCAAACTACATGCCATGATGCAACTAATATATAAACATCCTAATGCATATGATTCTACCAACTAATATGACATATAAACTAAATGCAAGTCCTAAATTCACATTGTTATACCGCATCAATCAAAATAAAGCCACATAGTCATTAACATAAAGAGGAAAAAAGGAGATTGGAAAGATCATACCATGCGGTCTTCATGATCCTCATGTCTCGGATGTGGCGTAGTCAATCAATGTGAACAAGGATAGAATAAACACAATATATACAAAACAATATATACAAGACTATACTACAAAGGAAATGAACTTGTTTTTGGTTTTTCAATTTTTCAAATCTTTATGGTATTTCAAAATTTTTCAATTTTTTTTTTTTTGGATTTTCGAATAAAAGTTAAGTTAGAATTCCCCATCCCCACACTAATATGGGCATTGTCCTCAATGGCCAAAATGATGGGAAATTATGCAAATATGATGCATGATTTCTACACTAAATGCAAGCTACACTAATCTACACTACATGATGCATGGGTTTTTGTTTATGACGGAGAGCGTAATTTAGATTACCTCCCGTTGCGTATGCATGTACTTCCCCAAACCGAGATAGACATTATTTCTAATGTCCTAAAGTTGGGGGCAGTTCATGCACACAAGATGCAATGCATGAAACTAAATTTGTCATTTTGGATTTTCAAAAGTGGGAACAATGAAATAAGAACACCTCAATGGGGCCGAGGTGTTAGTCCTCTATGTTGCTAGGACTCTCCAACCACGATCAAGATAAATAAATAAAACAAAGAAAGAAGTAGACAAACCTCAAGAGGGTAGGAGCCTCCAAAGCTTGCTAGTCTTCCACCATATCATCATTGTCATCATCTTCCTCAATAGAAGTGGACTCATTACCACTTCCCTCTTCACTTCCTTGCTCACTTCCTTCATCATCTTCTTCTTCTTCATTAGCCTTTTCCTCTTCATCAATGCTTTCATCAACAACCTCATCACCGATAACCTCATCGTCACCCGGTATCTCACCCCTAGATGCACTTGGAAATAAGACTTCCCTATCCGCCCAACTAGGCAAAAGACATGAAGGATCATGTAGTCCTTGCCTAGCTAAATGAAGGAGGGGTGGATATTGGACTAAGTATGCATCTTCCCGATCCTTAAAAGCTTGTTTGTGAATCTCTTGCATAAGTAGAGTCATGTAGTCTTTGCTTGCTTCAACACCTTCGGGTTTGAACTCTTGATACTTGAATGGATAGGGTGGTGTGACAATGGAGGAGGAGGGCATTTCAATTTCACCCCTTTGTTGACGGATGATGTATTCGGCTTCTTTTGAGAGGGGAAGGAGGTAGTTGATCCGATGGACACTAAAACGGAATATCTTGGAAGGCAAAGTAAAAGATCTAGCTTCATTGGTGAGCCACCCATATTTGGTGTCAAGAGGGTTATGAGTGACCCACTTGTACTTGTTAATGAAGGAAATGAAGATTCATATTCATAATAACATACTCATATATGTCTAAATTAATTTGTCATAAAATTAAAACGGATTTTATGCATGCAAACAATAATAAAATAGAGGAGAAATCATGTCCTTACTTTGATGATTTCGGTTAAATGGGCACAAGAGAGATCACTTTTCTCTCTTGTTCTTGAGCTTTTCCTTATGGAAGAACAAGATCCAAGTGTAGGATCTCTCCCTAAGCTTTATACCCAAGGCTTTCTCTTAATTTAATTAATATTACAAATACTAGTATAATATTAATCAAGGTAGAAAATTGAACCAAAATATTATTTAACACTTGAATATTTCGGTTTTTAAGAGAGAAGAAGAGAGGATTTTTCTTCTCACTAGAACTATATATTTTGGATGATAAGTTGAATGAATAATAATACACTACACTTAGTATATTATTAGGTAAAATTATAGGAAAAACAATGATGGGTTTTGCTTCTCAAAACCGTGTAAGAGGAGAGGCTTTAGGAGAGCCAATGCATGGAGAAATTGTTCTTCACAAGGAACAATAGGCTTGCATGGCTAGGCTTGCTTTTTAATCATTGTGTTTACCACTAAATAAAACAATTAATTAGCTTAATACTCCTCCAATTTTTCGGCACTTTACATAATATGGATTCCATATTATTTTTGTCAATTGTCAATATGTCACATGTCATATGTGACATAAATTTGTTATGTATTTTTAACATATTAAAAATCAACGTATTAATAAAAATACGTCATATACAAAAATCGACTTAGTAATATCATAATTACTTGTGCCAAAATATTTTTACCATTTATAAATCACAACACATTGTATTTATAATAATTCATTCAATTTCGATTGTTTCTTTAAACACTAATTTCATCCGAGTAATGATACAATTCAATTACTCAGACCGTATCTCATTTAATCACATTTCAATTTGATACGTAAATTATACTTCCAAAATCGTCCGTCAATTTTCAAGTAATTTAATTAACTCGTAACATTATACGATTAATTAAATAATCAATTAAGAGTGTTGCCCTATAGGTATGACCTAGGGGGTCAATCGATCACCACCGTCATACGACAAGTAATGTCAAACTCTAGTCACCCAATCATTACCGATATATGTTGACCGGTTGTGAGAACAAAATTACTTCCCAATTGTATTCTTTATAATGAGATTGAAACATGTGATCATCATGATCAACAGTCGTGATCGCATTATTGTCGGAGGACACATATTCCAACAATCTCCCACTTGTCCTCGACAAGTGTGCGTCACCAATTCTCTTGTCCTATTACTATCTCCCACTCAATGCAAGGTGTCTTTCAGGTCGTACTTGCAAGTGATCATATCGAGAGTGGTTTCCTCGATCTGGAGAATAACTGATTGACCGGATTTATCCACTCTGGATACCTTCCGAGCGTGGCCACGCATTTTCAGTTCATTACTCCTCGAGTGGCCCTGAGATATTGTTATAACCCTGACTAGGGGTGGACAATTCCTATCGCACTCATCCCCTTCGACTAGCCACAACCATCATAACCCAAAATATGCCCATTTGACCCCATTTACGAAGGTCGTAGTAACACAAATCAAAGTTAATCTGAAACTGTGCCATCTTAGGTGAATAGTCTTTATTCAAAAGAATCGACTCATTCGAATACTATAGTAGCTCTCGCCACGACCAGGCTATATAAATTTGCCAGAACTCTATAAGCGGTCATTAGGCCCGATAAAATGTTCCTAACAGTCTGCCTATGTGATCGACTAGTCATCTCACATGACTCTATGGCACTTGAACTTGCCATCAATCACATCACACTCTAGTCACTTCGAGACGTCACCTCATATAAGTAACTATGGGCAAAAACAATGTTAATCCATGTTCACTTTAACGGGGTTCAATTGTCTCTACAACTCGTTTGGATATAACAATGTACAAGGTGAGTAAATAATAACTCAAACGACAAATGTCGACATCACACTCGGGTAGTCAATATCATATTACAACCTTGTGATGTATATCGTCAGTGTAAACACTTATTGATTGCAATAGAAGTTTAACATCCCATGTGTCCATGTGTTCAAACTTCTTGCACTTGCAATTTCCTTTGCATTCATGTTCTCTCTTATAGCATGAATCCTACCAAGTACACATCAAGGTTCCCGACCTTGGTTTCCGTTCTTTAACTTGAAAGAACTTTCTTATTGACTATCACATAACGAACGAATTCGTGATGAATGATATAACTTGTACTGATCAAGTACTCCATCCACAAATATTGCACTAGGTATATGTTTTGTAGTATCTTGTAACAATTGACAAGATTATTTAGCTTAGCACTTCTCACAAGTCCTAGCTTAACTAGGAAAGATTGATTTTTGAATAACCTCTTATTTAACCAAGCATCTTTCCAAAACTTCTCATTTCTCTTTCTGGGCTTGAAAGATTTGGGATTCTCATAAATCCTCATATGTGCTCGGATTTTCTACAATATGTGCAACCTCTTGACACACAATAGAACATTCCGTCAATCACTGAAATCTCTCATCGTATTCTACTCGAGAATTCATGACGTTTCTATTATGGCTTACCAATCAATCATCATGCTCTTATGCATATGATTCATAATTGGACATGTATATGATTATTCTAATGGCGGAAACATTAGTTACTAATAATCATGAGATCAACTGTTCATAGGTTCAATGAACGACCATGACTGCTAATGATAATTCCATTTTCATCTATATGAATAACCTATGCGAATGTTGATACGATGTGTATCTCTTAATACTAATCCAACATCCCTTGATGTAATTGGATTTATCGTTGTCCATTTTCATCCAGAATTGAAAACTTAAAAGCTTCTTTATGAAAGAAGATATTAGCTCGTCATTCCTTAATGAGTAATGAGTTTTATACATTCAAGGATGATAGCTCCCACTAAATTCCATGTCTTCACATGAGAATTTCCTAACTCCCACTCAATTCTGCACATTTCGAAATTGACTTCTCAATCGAAATTTATCAAGAATTGAATATAAATTGCATTGCCAAGTTATTTGGATAAAACCATATATGTTCCCATCATATCCTTTCAAAATACCTATTTTGAAGTGATCTCATCTTAACCTTACAGAAAAAGATTTTAAATCTCCAACACACTCATGTCATAATGATGTGTAGCAATGTCATTATTCAAGTATAAACAATATCTAGAATACGTCCTTCGCAAATACCCTTTTGGAAGGATGTTTAACCATTTCATAGTGAGGTTAATCAATGACATTTGCGTGGTTAAAACTTTGGCCATTGAGGATATCGGTATATCAATCTTTGTAACTCGATCATAACTAGTATGTTACTATGATTTATTTAGGCTCTTAAGTAAATCTCAAGGTTGAAACTATTGGTCAAATGTTTCATAAACTTAGTCAAAAACTTGTTAAGACTTTACATTAGTCATTTTTCTTCCAAAACTTTCTTTTGGTCTCCTCGTGTAGTTATCTTGAGAATATACTCTTATGATTACTTCACTTGGTCTCTTTAGTCATATAGAACTAACTTGAGACCATAGATCTCATCTATTCGTTATACTATGTAAATAGATATACCTTTATTCAAATCATTCTCTCTTGCGTAGATCTTCATATACACAAGTACACAATTTTATCTTGCCTTGTGTGTTGTGTCCTCATTTTTCTCCCACTCTATCTTTAGAATAAATACACTATAGATTCAAAGATAGCATATGAGACACAAATTAATGATGTTGAAGTATAAGGAGAACTATCTCATAGATAGACTAATAGTTATTGTTTTCATATGTGTACTTGGTGATTGACATACCTTTAGGAGAGTTCATAGACTCAAAATCACCTTGTAAGTGATCATACACACGCCTTAAGCATGTGGACATATAATGAAACCCGTCATTATATTTGTCTATTAGATCACTTAAGTGAATAATCTTATGTTTCAAAATGCAAGCATTTAAAGATGAATTTTAGAACATTAAAAGGATAAATGATAAAACGGGTGACTTGGGTTGCAAACCAAGTCACCATCATCCAAAATACAACTCATTATCCAAAATACTTTTCCATGTCGAACACGGAAACTTAAAGTTCTAAAATCCAAAACATTACTTAAAATAAGACAATGAAAAACAAAGCTCCATAAAAGCTATCCTTAGCTTCTCCATGGTTTCTCATGCTTGTTTTTCTTTTCCCTTGTCTTTGCTTGGTGGAGGCCCTATTTACAATAAAAAGGGAGATACATTATCACAACTTTGCATCATAATACCATAGTTGAATTAGAAACATAAAAGAAGGTTAGTCATTTACCTACTGGAGTGATCTTTCCAGCTTTGATATCACCAAGGTATTTGGAACAATTTCTTTTCCAATGTCCCATGCCATTACAATAATGGCATTTATCAAGAGGACCCTTCTTGACTTTGGATGTGCTAGCTTCACAAGACTTAGCTTTGGTGAATGTGGGAGCTTGCTTTTTACCCTTCCTTCCACTCTTCTTGAATTTCCCTTTACTCTTAGTGCTTATGTTAAGCACATCCTTGGGAGGGTTCACATTTAACCCCACGTCCCTCTCGGCTTGCACAAGTAGTTTGTGCAACTCCTCAAGAGACACGTCCTTGTCTTGCATGTTGAAATTCACCCGGAATTGCACATATGCCTTGACTTTGGACAAGGAGTGTAGAATCCTATCTACGATGAGTTCTTTGGGGATTTCAACCTTTTGAATTTTCAAGGTCTCGACAAGCTCCATGAGTTTGAGCACATGAGGGCTAACCTTTTGGCCCTCTTTGAAGTCGAGATCAAAGAATGCCGCGGCCGCCTCATATTGGACGATCCGCGGAGTTTGTGAAAACATGGTCACAAGTTTGGAGTAAATCTCATTAGCATTGCCCATTTTGAAGGCTCTCCTTTGGAGGTCCGCCTCCATCGCAAATATCAATACATTTTTCATTGCGGCGGACTCCTTTTGGTAAGTCTCATAGGCTTCCCTAGTGGCCGCGGTGGACCTAGTGGAGGGTTCGGGTGGAGAGGCCTCGGTAAGGTAACGAAGCTTGTCGTCACCTTCGGCGGCTAATTTGAGTTGGGCATCCCATTCGGAGAAATTTGACCCATTCTTTTCAAGTTTACATCGATCCATAAAGGATCGGAGCCAAGATGAACTAGCGAGAGGTGTAGCATTAGGAGTTGGTGTTGGTGTTGCCATTTGTTATGAAAAAGAAGTGGTCTACAAAACAAAATATAAGGAGTAAAACAATTGTCGTTTTAATAATACTCGTAAAAATGTATGATTTAAACAAGTTTTAAGCATTTTTCTAGTGACCTCTACCCAACTAGATAAATGATTCCAAGACCCAAATTCATTTCGACTTAGGCACGGGGTAGCCGATGCAACCTTTATCAATATAACTCGGTGGATTAACCTTTTAATCGATTCTACTTTTAGAACTCTTGGTCGATAAAATTACTCTAATGTTTATCTATAGCCCAAAACACATCAACAAGGGCACGGGGTAGCCGATGCAACCCTTATCAATTACTTTTGTTGAGTTCAATCCAAATTTCGAATAAATGTGTCCATTATCCAAACCCACATCAACTTGGGCACGGGGTAGCCGATACATCCCTTATCAACATGAATTCGGTGGATTAACATTCATCACCCACTTCCCCTATGTAACAAGGTTTGTACCCCGGGGTAGCCGAGTGCACTCCCTCGCGAAATAGGTTTTCATGGTTTCTACTATTTGGTAAGGCTATGTCTCAATTGTTTGTTTTAGCGAGAGGTCATGTCAATTTATTATCTATCACGTTTTAAGTGAACTAAAGCGGTGAACTACGATAATTTGAATTGACACGGTCGATAAACTCGATAAGATAAAAATGCATGTTTTAGTTATGGCGATTTAGCGATGCATGTGACATAAAATAAAATGCAAGCATAAAAATAAATAAATCCTAGTATGGCCTTTCCTAAAATAGAAAAACTATTTAACTATTACATATTCGGAAACCAACTCCATTGGTCCCTTGAACTTCGGTTGTGGCACGCATCTCGAGGTAACACCGTCTTTATGTATCGCCATTCTTGAAGAAATCCGTCTTTGGGAACTCCGGAATGAATAAAATTACATAATAAATTACATAATTTCCTATTATTCATTTGTAACTAAAATAAAATAAATCTATTAAATTACAAA
The DNA here is from genome assembly GCF_048544455.1 of Silene latifolia. Lineage (NCBI taxonomy): Eukaryota > Viridiplantae > Streptophyta > Magnoliopsida > Caryophyllales > Caryophyllaceae > Silene > Silene latifolia. The sequence continues at coordinate 138,983,377 of NC_133534.1, read as the reverse complement.
ACGGTGATACGAGATCACAATAAAAATTACAACCGAATCGGTATTCCCATACATTTCGGGAAATACCAATTAAAATCTAAGGTCATACTAAGTAAAATTACATAATTCAAAAATTACATAAATTAAAATTATGACAATCATAAAGAAAATGCAGCATTATAATATGTATGAACATGCTCAATTTTTATGCTAAATCGCCTTTAATTAGCCAATATCGTATATTACTCGGTTTTTACGGATTTGCGTGATTTCAACATTTTATAATCACAAAAATGCATAAACTCATATTTATGCATAAGTTAATTACCCTAACCTCTTAGGACTCAAAATTTAGTCTTCACTAATAATTTGACCATAATTAACCAATATATTATAAAATTGTTCATAAATGGACCAAAAATTACAAAAATAAGCTATTAAACTTCAAATAAATCACAAAATTTCAAATAAATTCAAAATTTGAAATTTAAATTCATGAACATTCTGGAAAAATTCCATGACACTCATAATGTTCAAAATCTTAGGTTAAAAATTTCGAAAATTTACCGGAAAAAACAATGTTGCGGTTTATCGATTTTTAATAAAATAATCATAAAAACATGGAAAAATTATTTTCACTAACTTTTCAATTTTAGATCTGAAAAATATAATAAAATGCAACATTGGACGTTTTTCCTAAGTCATAGATTATGTTTTATTAAGTTTCCACTAATAATGTCACTATTTATGCTATTTTTCTTCAAAAATCCATAAATCTTGCAAAAAGACTTCTTTATAGCTAATTATTTTACACACATCTTGTAAAATTGCATGTGACAACATATTAATTTTCTATGACCAGATTCGAAATTTAACTCATATTAACCTATTTTTCACCTAAATCCGAATTTAATAATAAAAAATTCATTTATCGAGCATAACAAGTCCAAAAATTATGAAAATTTACAGGTTATCTCAAAATAATATATGTAACAACATATCCAAAAACCAACTGAAAATTCGAAGTATAGCTAATTTTAGACCAAAAATGACATTTTTACTCATAAAATCACATTTAAATGCCATTATTGTAAATTATGAACAATAAAAATCCGACAAATTAACCAAAATATCCTAAAACATTTTAGGACCAGAAATATTAACATGCATGGTTTAATTTCGTGATATATCATAATAACACAAATTTTACAAATTTTATTTGTTATTCTTATAACTCGGAAAAACTTTTAACCGATTTGCATGCAAACAACCGTGGCTCTTGATACCGATTGAAGGAAATGAAGATTCATATTCATAATAACATACTCATATATGTCTAAATTAATTTGTCATAAAATTAAAACGGATTTTATGCATGCAAACAATAATAAAATAGAGGAGAAATCATGTCCTTACTTTGATGATTTCGGTTAAATGGGCACAAGAGAGATCACCTTTGTCTCTTGTTCTTGAGCTTTTCCTTATGGAAGAACAAGATCCAAGTGTAGGATCTCTCCCTAAGCTTTATACCCAAGGCTTTCTCTTAATTTAATTAATATTACAAATACTAGTATAATATTAATCAAGGTAGAAATTTGAACCAAAATATTATTTAACACTTGAATATTTCAGTTTTTAAGAGAGAAGAAGAGAGGATTTTTCTTCTCACTAGAACTATATATTTTGGATGATAAGTTGAATGAATAATAATACACTACACTTAGTATATTATTAGGTAAAATTATAGGAAAAACAATGATGGGTTTTGCTTCTCAAAACCGTGTAAGAGGAGAGGCTTTAGGAGAGCCAATGCATGGAGAAATTGTTCTTCACAAGGAACAATAGGCTTGCATGGCTAGGCTTGCTTTTTAATCATTGTGTTTACAACTAAATAAAACAATTAATTAGCTTAATACTCCTCCAATTTTTCGGCACTTTACATAATATGGATTCCATATTATTTTTGTCAATTGTCAATATGTCACATGTCATATGTGACATAAATTTGTTATGTATTTTTAACATATTAAAAATCAACGTATTAATAAAAATACGTCATATACAAAAATCGACTTAGTAATATCATAATTACTTGTGCCAAAATATTTTTACCATTTATAAATCACAACACATTGTATTTATAATAATTCATTCAATTTTGATTGTTTCTTTAAACACTAATTTCATCCGAGTAATGATACAATTCAATTACTCAGACCGTATCTCATTTAATCACATTTCAATTTGATACGTAAATTATACTTCCAAAATCGTCCGTCAATTTTCAAGTAATTTAATTAACTCGTAACATTATACGATTAATTAAATAATCAATTAAGAGTGTTGCCCTATAGGTATGACCTAGGGGGTCAACTGATCACCACCGTCATACGACAGTAATGTCAAACTCTAGTCAGCCAATCATTACCGATATATGTTGACCAGTTGACAGTAACAAAATTACTTCCCAATTGTATTCTTTATAATGAGATTTAAACATGTGATCATCATGATCAACAGTCGTGATCGCATTATTGTCGGAGGACACATATTCCAACAGTTAATCATGGCATCCATGTCAATGAGATGACCACCTTTCTTCGCCACATACTTGCCATCCTTGTTGAAATTCGGATCAAAGTACTTATCCAAAAGAGTGACTAGACCTCCATTTACAATAAAAGTGGTGCCTTTCTTCCCACAATCAACATTTAGCCATCTTTCCACCAAAAGCCTTAGAGAATTGTAAGGCTTGAGGAATTCCCTTCCAATATTTAAGGCCGACTCAAGTAGAACACAATCGAGCTTGGTAAAGTGGTTAGTGTCTTTTCTTGCAATGATAGTATTCCTGATGACCTTGTGCCACACTCTAATGCCCGGATGGTGGACTAATAGAGCGCGACTAGCATGATAGTTCTCAAATTTCCTCCCGGAAATTGCCTCCCAAAGAGGAGCGGGGTCATACTTTTCGGGATTCTTGTAATAACTAGGTGAATCACTAAGACCCAATACTTTACCCAATTCATCAAAGGTGATGCGCCTACTCACATTGGCAAGGCGGAACTCGATGTTTTCTCTAGTCTCTACCTTAGTTACTTTCAAAGAACTCAAGAATTCTAAGGTAAGGGAGGGGTATGTCAATTCTCTTGTAGCAAACAATTTTCCCAACCCCATGGCTTCAAAGAAGGCTTTAGTTTGTTCAAGGACACCCAATTTGTTCAAGGCATCTTCACATATGAATTTGGTGGATAGAAAGGATTTTCTAGCATACTTGGCAAATGTATCCCTATGGGAGTTAGAAATGAAAATTACCTCCGGATAGTTTGATAATTGAGCAATTTCCGGAGTTGTTGGTGTTGTTGCTTCCAAGGGAGGTTGTTGTTGTTGAACTTCCAAGTTTGAACTAGCTACCACCATAGCCAATGAGGCTTTCTTTGCTTGAAGACATTTTTGTCTTGTTGAGAGTGTCTTTGCCTTAGGTGCCTTTGTTGATACTTTTGTTCTTGCCATTGATGATTATACCAAGAAAAGAGTGAAAATTTTCAATTTCCAAGTATACCCAAATCGATTTTAAGATGAAAGGCTTTGCCTTTATAATTTCAAAAATCGACTCAAAGGTTGAAGATTTTGGTGCTTGGTTTGATTTTTGTTGGAAGAGGAGTGATTAATTGTTGTTAGAAGGAAGTTTGGATTTGATTTTGTTGAATTTGGTTGAGGAAATCTTGTTTTGGTGATGGAGAGGATGAGGGTTTTGAGTTTTGGGGTTTATGGGTAGTGTTGTGAATGAAGAAATGAAGAAATGAATGTGGGAGGGGGTATTTAAAATACCCCAAAAATTTGAAACAGCAGGGGAAGCCGGGCGTCTTTCCTTCGGGACGCTCGGATTCTGCCCATTATGGGTTCAAGATTCTCGCCTAAAGACGGGCGTCTTTCAGCAAAGACGCTCGGATTTATCAATTACAGGACGGGCATCTTCTGCTGAAGACGGGCGGATTCTCAGACAGTGAGCTTTTCTTGTTTTTCCCAGCCATAAAGACGGGCGTCTTTTCATCCAAGACGGGCGGATTTCTGAAGACGAGCGGATTCTCTTCCAGGACGCTCGGATTTATCAACAGTCCCAAAATTTCGAATTCTCAGTTAAAAATGGACGGGCGGATTCAGGCAAAGACGGGCGTCTTTCCTAAAGACGAGCGGATTCCCTAGAAGACGCTCGGATTCTCCCTGTTTTACCCGGATTCAGTTCCATCCGTGCACTTGCATATCCCGTGTCATTTTTCATTCTTCAAATCCCGTGTTCTTCATTGTAGGGGCACTACTAAGGCATGAATAGCCTAGGCAAATGCTATCCCCACACTAAGCTAAAGCACTACACATCAATTAAAATCATTAGTCCCTCCCTCACTTCTCTCAAAAATGATAATTATCTTGATCAAAGCATAAAAATCCAAAAATGACAAAAAATGCAATGTAAGAATTAAAATGCGAGTTAGAGAGTTAGAAATATTTACAAATGGTGGTTTAGGGAGGACTCCACCAAACTCTCATCCTTAGTGAGATGTCATGGGGGTATGTCCAAGGTGTTGTTGATGTTGCTCAACACCTTGAAAAAGTAGTTAAAAGCTTGTTCATTATCATGATAAAGATCTTCAATAGATCTTTGCCCTTGTTGTCGGTCTTTATCGATAGCATTACCAATATAGGGATTGAAAATCCCTTCAAACTCATCGTCCCAAAGACCACAAACTTAATCTACTTGGTCACTAAAGATCTTTTGAGTTGATGGAGACAACTCTCCCACTTTCTTGTCTTGGCTAATGAGGCCATCCTCTTCATTGCTTGACTTTGATGAGCTTTTCAAGCTCTCTTTGTTACAATTCACTTGCTCTTTGAATGGAGCATCTTCAATTTTCTTCTTCCATTAGAATTCCGACTTTTTCCTATCATCCTTCCGGCTATAATGATCAACCATAAAACAAGGTTCATGCAAACAGGGAGCTCTCATGGTCTTGTCAAGATTGAAAGTTATGCTCTCATCTCCCACTTCTAGAGTGAGCTCTCCATGCTTCACATCAATCACCGCACCCGCGGTGTGTAAGAAAGGTCTTCCTAGAATGATTGGAATGTTGGAATCTTCTTCCATGTCAACAATGACAAAGTCCACTGGGATGAAAAATTTCCCAACTCTTACGGGAACATCTTCCCATATCCCTAGTGGTGTCTTCGTCGATCTATCGGCCATTTGGAGTGTGATATTGGTGCATTTAAGCTCTCCCATCCCCAACCTTTTACTCACTGAGTACGGCATAACACTCACACTAGCCCCTAGATCAATAAGGCTTTGTTGATCGTGGTGTCGCCAATGGTACACGGTATTGAGAAGCTTCCCGGATCTTTGAGTTTTGGAGGTGAACTCCCTTGAAGTATTGCACTACTCACCTTAGTGAAGGAGATAGTCTCAAGCTTCCGGATTGACTTCTTCTTTGTGAGGATGTCTTTCATGTATTTCGCATAGGCCGGCACGTGATTGATTAATTCCGTGAAAGGAATTGAGACTTCCAAATTCTTCACAATTTCCATAAATTTTCCAAGTTGGTCATCAAATTTGGGCTTGGTTTGACGACTTGGAAAAGGAAGTCTAATCACAATGGGCTCCTTCTCCTTGACCTTGTCTTCATTTTTCTTTGAAATTTATTCTTTTGATGGTTCTCCATCCTTGGAGTTTTGCACAATTTCTTCTTTGTCACTAGCTTCCACAACTTCATCCTCAACTTGCTTCTTCGGTGCTTCATACCTTGTACCACTCCTCAAGTGAATGGCACTAACCGTTTCATGTCTTGGGGGATTACTTTGAGGTGGTAATTGCCCCTTTTGTCTTTGTGAGCTTGAAGACGCTAGTTGAGTCAATTGGGTTTCCAACATTTTGGTGTAAGCTAGGATGTTGTTGATGGTGATTTCCTTTGCTTGACTATATTTTTGCATTTGAGTGAAAAACTCTTGTTGATCGTATGGAGTTTGATTTTGGTAACCTTGGTTTTGGTTGTAAAAGGGTCTTTGATTTTGGTTTCTCATGGGAGGTGGGGTGTATGTTGGTTGAGGGTTTTGAACATTTTGGCTTTTGTATGAGAGATTTGGATGGAATTTGGTGTTTTCATTATAATAGTTTGAATAAGGGGTGCCACTCTTGTATGCTTGGAAGGCATTCACTTGTTCATTTGTTCCCCTACATTCACTTTGGTCATGTCTCAAAGTTCCACAATTCTCACATATCCCACTTGGGATTGATGAAGATGCCGTCATGGCATTAACATGATGTTTTGGTGATTTTTAGGCTTCTTCAACTCTAGCCATAGCTTTTTCAAACTTCAAATTGATGGTATCAATGTGAGCACTAAGCTGAGCACCCAATTGAGTAATGGAGTCCACTTCATGCTTTCCTCCTCTAGTAGCCTTGCGAGGTCTACTATATTGTGAGTTATGGACCGCCATTTCCTCAATTTTGTTCCAAGTTTGATTGTCATCAACTTCGGTGAACATTCCATTTGATCCCATGTTGAGAATGTTCCTTGAATCTTCATAAAGACCGTTCCAAAATTGTTGTACCAAGAACCACTCGCTAAGTCCATGATGAGGACATGAGCGACAAATTCCCTTGAATCGCTCCCAAGCTTCATACAAAGATTCCTCATTCCTTTGCTTAAAGCCCGTAATTTGAGCTCTTAGCATGTTAGTCTTTTCCGGTGGATAGAACTTTTTGTAGAAAGCTAGAGCCAACTTCTTCCAAGAATCAATTCCGAGAGTAGCCTTATCAAGGCCTTTCAATCATTGTTTAGCGGTGCCAATTAGAGAAAAAGGAATTAAGACCCATCGAATTTGGTCTTGAGTTAAAACGGTTTGAGAAATCGCATCACAATAGTCACAAAAAGTCTCCATATGAGAATGAGGGTCTTCACTAGGCATTCCACCAAATTGGCTTCTTTCGACTAATTGGATAAATGCGGATTTGGCAATAAAATTTCCGGTTAGATGTTGTGGTGTGGGAGTACCATTGGGTAAGTTCTCCTCGGTGGGTACAGAATGTGATGAAAACTTAGGCATCGTGGGTTGATTTTGTGTTGGGTTCTCCTCACCTTCTCTTGCAAAAGAGTTGATGAACTCAATAGTATTTGGTTAAATATCTACAACCTCACCAATACCTCTCAAAGTTCTCCTAGCAAGTGTTCTATTGGTTGTCAAAGTCCTTTCAATTTCGTGATCAAAGGGTAACAAGTCACCTTGTGACCTTCTAGACATGCAAAATATCAAACAACTCGAAAACAATTAGAACAAACCTTGAGGAGTTTTACTTCCCCAAGGCAAAGAAAGACACAACTAATAACAATACAAGAAAATCTAAATCAAGTTAACACCGTCCCCGGCAACGGCGCCATTTTTGGTCGTGACTCCTCGTGGGAGGTTTAGTTTTCAGTACTTGTCGTTAGGAGCACCTAGACCAAAACACAATTTATAACTTCATCAACAACTCTACAATTAGTAAAGAGGCAGGTCGGATCCCAAGGGACGGGAATTGAGATGAGATTTCTATTGCAACTAGTGGTGTCTAAGGGTGTCACAATTGGGGTTTGAAGTAGAAGGTCACTAAACTAAATAGCAATGAAAGTAAACAAGCAAGATGAATTAAAAGGGATGTAAACAATTGATAAAAAGCACTAGGATGTCATGGGGTCATAGGGGATTCATAGGAATTGATCATACAAACATTTTCTCAAATTATAAGCAAGCAATTATTGTTGTGATGGATTGAGTTGGTTTATATCTTACAATCCTAGGAAAGTTTGGGTCCCGGAGCCGAATCGATTAGATTGTACAACACCTACAAGTCGACTTAATCTTCCCTACTCAACAACATGCATGGTCTAATGAGACTCGAGTTGGTTTATGTCTTACAAGTCTCATTGAAAAGATAGGTGATGGGTAAAAAATGCAAGGATTCATAGGCTCACATTTCATCAAACATAACATGTGCATGAGTTGAGATCACAACAAGCAAGCAAATAAACTATGAAAGCATATTAATTTAAGCATGAATCATTCCCCATGTTGGTTACCCCTAATTACCCATTAACCCTAGCTAAGGAAACTACTCACTCATTATCATGTTAAATATGCTAGCAAGGTTGTCAATCATACCAACAAAGTGAAACATGATGAATAAATGAAAGTGATTAACAATAATTAAAAAGGGATTAAGAGAATTATACCTACTCATGATTCCAATAATAAAGCAAAGAATAAAAGAAGTACTTGATTCTTGATTGGAAGGTTGTCAATCTCCCAATAATAACCCAAATAATCTTCAATTACCCAAAATAAAGGATGAACAAGAGAGAGATTAAGGAAATAAAACTTGTATTAAAACTTGATTAAATGTTGATTACAAGATTAAAGAGAGATTTGATTAATATTAACTACACTAAAGATTGCTAAGAAGAACATGCTCTTCTAATTAGACTAAGGGGGTATTTATAGTGGGGATTAGGTACATGAATTAGGGTTAACTAAGGGCTTAAATGACGATTAAGTCCTTTGTTGAGGAATCGCCGGTCTTTTAGGGAGACTCCGGTCTTTAGAAAAAGATGTGCATCCTTCCTTGAAGCTTGTAAAAGACGAAATCGTTCTGTCTGGGAATCCGGGCGTCTTTAGCACGGGACGGGCGGATTTGGCAGCTTTTCGACGGGCGTCCAGAAGGGAAAGACGGGCGTCTTTGGCTGGTTTTGCCCGGGCGTCTTCTGGAGAAGCTGCTCGGATTGTGGCGTGGTGGACGGGCGGATTCAAGGCAATCCGCACGCATTGTCAGGCAGTCTTGTTCCTTCTTCTTTTCTTCCTTTTTCTTCATAAAGACCTTGAGGATTTCCTCGGGGATGCAAGGATTTTTTCTCATCATTGCCCATCTACTATAGTATGTACAAAGGCCTTCTAATCTTGTCGCTCCTTGATGCTTGGTCATTGAATTCAATCAATTTAGCCTCATTTTGCCATGAAAATGCAAGGTTTACACTCCTTTCCTACCAAGGGATCAAAACCTCAAAGAATATGCAAAACAAAGAACTAAAGACAATAAATGACCCAAATATGCACTAAAAAGCATGGGAACAAGGCTAATTCGGGGACTAAATATGCTCTAATTATGGTCACATCAATAAGACACCTCGAAGACGTGCGACATGGCTCGCGCCTCTTTGAGCAGCCCAGGTGGGCACGTCGCTCAAAACTCACACAACCACTCATTTGCCTATAAATACCCCTCAAATGCAACCATTTGAGAGTTACGCGAGCGTCCGCCCCCACTTTTTTTCCCTTAAAATTCTCGACTCGACCTCCTAAGTCACAATCCGACACGTGTTTACGACCTACCGATCGTAAACACAAGCCTTACACATTGTTTGGTACCGTCATCGTGCATTAAATCACTTGACCGACCATCTCGACCACTACACCATCACTAAACTTAACAAACACTCTTTTTACTTACCAAAATGGTTTTAAATCGAGTTTTTCCGACCAAACGAGTTGATACACTTACGTCGGTTTCTCGCCATAAGCCTAGCATGTAAGTATGAGGGTGTAAAAATCTTCTTTTATCATGTTTTCATTTGTTTCGTGACTATAACATGCTAAATCATGCATAACATGGTCCAAAACATGGGAAGAATGAGCCAAAACCGGATTTTTGGTTGAGGCAGAGGCTACTTACGTCGCAGATAGGCTCGCGCCTAAAGGACTCTGCCCAGCCTTAAGTCCAAACCGTGTTTGGTCTCTTCATCTCCCTTATTTTCATTTTCATATTTGTAAACGGTTTTACCATACCAAATATTTTCAAACCATTTTTACAAGTTTTTAACCATAAAACATTTTTCACCCTTGGTTCCTCATACCATGACGGTTTAATCCGTGTTTCGGTGATAATATTTGGTTAATTACATTTAAAAGGTATTTTAAAACCTTTTATTTCATTTATTTACATTTTGGAAGGTATTTTAAAACCTTTCATCATTCCTTTACATTTTCAAAATAAATGTATTAGTCATCAACACAAAGTCATCCTTGGTTCCGAATACCATGTCGGATTTTAACCCGAGTACGATGATGAATATTGACTAATTACAAACAAATGAACTCAAAACAATTAGTTCATAATTATTTTAAAAACTATTCATGTCAAGCTTGCAAAGTCGAACCCGACATCGAATATTGTCAAAATAATGATGATTATTCAAGTCTCGTTCTTCAAATCAACACAAAGACGGCCTAAACGGCCCTTTCAAACCAAAACGGGTCCAAATACCCATTTTTCAACAAGTTTTATAAACGTTTTTCAATGGTTAGAACACGTCTTCCATCGTTGACTGACCCACGCCTAAACAGGCCACTCCTTTTTCTATTTTTCAAACCAGGGGAGACCCTCTTGCATCGCCAATAGGCTCGCGCCTCTTCTGGCTGCCTGATGCAGGGTTTGTTCCCTTTCCATCACTAGTCTAGGACGATCCCGACTTCGGTTAACCCGAATACAGGACGAATCAGAGGACTAGTTTGCTCATTCAAACACCGTATTTGCAAAACGCCTTACTAAGACAAATGGATCACGTTATGCATCATAAACCTAATTTGGTAAATGGATGTTTAATTTCCGTCTTGCATGCAAATCAACATTAAATCCAACTCGACATCTTATACTTGATACTTGGATTAAATAAACCGACATAGAAAGCTCTCACATGTTAGGTTTAAACCAATGGATGCGCATTCATGCATTTAAATTGTTTTATCAACTTTTGCATTCAACCAACCAAGATCGATCAGTAGAGGCCGCTACCGCGGGCGGGATTGGGTGTCTGATTAAAGGGCTTTCCAATACGTACCTTCACCTCTTACTCAGAAACTTTGGATAGTGGACGACCTTATCCAGGGCGTACGAGAGTCATTCTAGAGATAGGATGCTAAAGAGGGACGATTCCTTATCTTAGTACCTATGTCAAACCCTGCTTTGTGCTTCATTTGACCGAGGCATAAAGTGGATTCGAACGGGTTCCAAGCATCCCACAAATGCTTGGTTGCGACTCCGAACATCTCTAATCGTTTCGAGACCCTTGCCGAGACAAAACCGACCGATCTAAAACGATCCGGTCGAAAGCATTTTTACGCCGCCGAGCGTGGCTTTTAAAAGACCGCTACATGTCTGCAGATCGAGCTGGGCGCGCAGGTGGGCCCGTGTCCACAATAATCCTTATGGGTTTCATTATAATAACATGGTTTAAATCGAAAATTTTGTTCTAAAAACAGACCAAATTCTTTTTGAAATTTCATGTGTACACCACTAAATTTTGATTTTGTATTTGAAACATGGCTTAATTGTCTCATAGTGCCCCAACCTTTGTTAATGGTGATATGTGGAAAATTATAGTGTTGATGCTCAGATTTTTATTTTGGGATTAATAATTGGTTTTATTATACCGCAAGCTTACAATTTTGTTAATAATACTCTGTACTGTCTTAAATTGAGAATCTTACCTTAAAATTTTGCCCAAATTTTTTTATATATCAGAGTGTATATGGTTAAATTTTAAATTTTGTACTTAAACATAGTTTCATTGTTTCGTAATGTTACAATCTTTGTTAATAATGTGTTATTTTACTTATTTATGGGTCTCAATGCATGATTGTCGTGTGAGCAGGGCCGGCCCAGGGCACGAGCAACATGTGCGGGCCAACAGGGCCCCCAAATCCTGAGGGCCCAATAACTCCTGCTAGTAATATATAATTATATATGTAATGAAAGAAATAGGCTGTTATTTCACTAATGCCTCAGTGGTTGCACACTGAACATGCAACATTTACTTTTTGTACTTCAGCGCAGGTTCGAACCTTGGGTACTGCGTAAACTTTTCCAACTTTTTAATTTTTTTAGTGGACTTTCTAGGTTTCTATCTCTTTGGAATTGTCGTATTGCCTTTTTATATAGTATTCAACGATTCACCAAAACACAAAATAGATGGATTTACGTAGTCTATTGTATTTTTTTAAAGTTTATTATTTGTCTCTTCAACTGCAGTAATTATTGTTTTGAGGCGGTTTTACACTCTCACCGTGTAAAAAACTATTCATTTATTTGCATTAAATGAATAATTTTTTTACATGAAAATGGGTCATCTTATAACGTGAGACTTTCCTATTCTATAATTTATGTCATTCGAGATATGAACTATACTCTTATTATTTTTGTCCCAAGTCTTATATTGTACCCAAAAAGTTTATACAAAGTGAAACTCGGTTTTATACTACAGAGTATTTTTCTTTAATTTGTTATAAGGGGTTTAAATAAATACACAAATTCTCATTATAGACGGGAGATATCCGTCTATAGTTATAGACGGGCCAAATATCCACCCACTTTAAGCATAAGACAAGCAACAAGTTCATTTAGTTGAGTCCAGATGATACATATCAGTTGAGTCCAGATGATAAATATCCACCCACTTTAAGCATATTTGACCCGTCCTTTAAGCATATTTGACCCGTCTTTCACTTTAGACGGATATATCCGTCTATAGTGAGACTAATTGAAATAAATATAGACAACTACAATAATTTCTCAAACATGCAATCATCAATATTTGTTAAACTTTGAAAACTTATATATATTGCATTCGAAAAATCGGAATATTTTTGTGGTAGTAGTAAGGGGCCTCGTTTCCAGCTTTCGCACAGGGCCCCCAAATTCACAGGGACGGCCCTGCGTGTGAGTTGTATGGTTTTGATGAGTAAAAACGTGTAGACGCACATGGTTATGATTGAGAGAATGTGAAGCGAGAATGAATCGACGAACCTAAGAGGGTAAAGGGGCAAGTTTTAATAATGTGTTATGAGTGATGTTATACTTGAGAGTTATGAATGTGAAACATGTGTTTTATTGGGATTGATGTAAGTTTATTTGTTTGAGGTTGATTTAGACCGTGTAAGTAGGTAGGTGTATGATTCATGTTTGGAAATTAGGAGTAGAAGAAAGTGACTTTAGCTTGCGTAAGGTGTCTTGAATTGAGGAAGATGATTGTATAAGATAATTTGTGGATAATGAGTGATGTGTGATCTAGGTCGAACATTTAAACTTATGGATAGTGAATGAGGTTCGGATTGCATGTTGAGGGATATTGTTATTGAGCATGACTTGGAAACTTTGGTTAATGAATAATTGAGATATATGAGGGTGGATTTTGTATTAACAAGTTTGGTTTTCACGGTCAAGAGAGTAAGACTGTGACATATAATGCTTGAGGATTCAATTATATTATTGAGGTATTTGATCATTCGTGTTATACAGTGTAACCGTTTAATTTAAGTGTGTATGCACGAAGTGTGAAAGTGGTTGTGTAGGACTCCGACCCTATGAGTGGTAGTATAGATGTTGTTTGTAAAGTTGCCTCTTAATCGTTAGGTAAAGCGTCCATGGTATATATCGTGATCTTATTATAGTGTGCATTTGAGGGGTGATGTTGTTATTATTCCTTGAGAATAATGGGTGGTTTGGGCCGTGTCCATAATATAGTATAAGTGTTGTTGTTACCGAAGTGACTATTGTGGTTGTTGTTGATGGTATGGTGATACCGTCGTCGCCGGGTATGGGGAAGGAGGTAGAAGGTTGCGAAAGGAACTATGAAATAGTATGTTTGTGTCGGTAGTATGTCTCGGATATTTTATCTTAATTGTGTAGTAATGTTGGCCATAGGGCCAAGGGTTTGTTTAAATTCGGTTATTTGATGGTGTATTAGTCATCATCAGTGTCTATTAGCATTTGTGTGTTGAAATAGAAAATTTTGGAACCGAGTTGAGAACAAAAACCTTCTGGCCAGGTGACACTCGACCGAGTGCACCATGCACTCGACCGAGTGGTCGCCTGCTCGGCCGAGTGGCCTCCTACACTCGACCGAGTGGCCTGCCTTGACCCTTGTTTTGTTGATATTCGACCAAATATTGAGCGTGTACTCTTATTTCGCGGTTTATATTAGTTGACTTGTGTTTAGATGAGCATGTTGACCTTACATGGATGATATTTTGTGAATTGTTTACGTTTGATTATATGGTGTGGTATTTTGGAAGTAAATGGAAAGTTAAGTTGCTGGTTTACATGACTCGACCCTCTGAAGCAGGAGTATCCGGGGGATCCCCCACGCACAAGCTGCTGGAGTACGCCCCCCGAAAATTAGGTCATGCCGAAAAAACACGGGTTTGTTTAAAAAGTTTCAAAGCTCCATAATCAACCTCGCCGTCTAGCCCGTTGACTCCGATGTCTCTTTCTGCAACTTCACCTTCGACCGGTGCGCCGAAGTCCTATTTTTGGATAAATTTTCGTGAGCTAACTCAAAACCTCTCCTCAAAGTGAAAGACACCAAATTTTACGGGTTTAGAGCAACTTTTTCACGTGAAATCTCGTCGATCTAATTTCTTGCTTTTTTGAAAAAGTAGTTTTGAAATCCCCAGATTGGTTGAAACAGGCGTGGTTCGTGATGCTAGTACTGACAGAAATTTAAAAATGAGCACGAAATGTCAATCCGCCTTTAAAACATAGGTAACGTCTGTTGTCGTAAGTAATAAGTAATAAGAATTCCAATCTTAATAGAGTCTCGGATTTCTGTTTTTGCAGTTGAATTCTAGTTGGTACGGCCTGGGAACAACGATCACTACACGAGATGAACCCAGGTTTGGACAGAAATAATATGATAATCTTGTTGATGTGTGTTAATCAACTTGATTTTATTTTGTCGTGTAAAAGTATGATGAAAAATGCAAATCATGTGTCACACAGTGGTCGTTTGCATGATTGCGATTGTGGTCTTCCGTATGAGCGGAAGTGTGGATGATGGACGGGAATGGATACGGAAACACATGTGTGATCATGTGGTGGATTTGACACGGTATATGCGAGGCATGATGTCCGGAAATAGGAATGTTGAACAATGTTGAGTCACATAACGAGAAATTTTGAATTAATTGATTGTTTCCCGGAGTCTGCATATTCGTGATTGATGTGCATACATGTGAAGGTGTGAGATTTGATGTGATATAGATACGTAATAATAATCGAGTTATACCCTGTGATAGATACGTATACATATAACCAGCATAAATTGAGAGTTATTTATGAGATTATAGATTGGAACCGTGGGTTTGACCTGGCGCTTGACCTTTTGGGAGGCTTGTAGGGGGGGGGGGGCAATATCGAGGGAATTATAACTATATGAGATTTGATTACGGATTTGAAATGAGTAAGAGAGAGTGTTGAACCTGGAACATAGTCATTTGTGGAATTCAGTAATGAATGTATGAGACCACACTATGAGGTTTGATAGTTGAACTTCGGGACAAAGTTCTCTTTTAGGAGGAGTGGATGTAACAATTTGAAAGTTAAGGAAAGGGAAAGTACAAAATGTGAGAGAGTAATGAGAGTGGAACAAAGAACCTTGAGATGAGTGTGATGTTTATAAAGGAACGTATACGGTAGACAAGCATGTGAGGCGAAAGAGAATACATGAGAATTGGTAATGAGACTTGAGGAAAGAAGAGAGTGGGGCGAACTTCGGGGATGAAGTTCATTTTAAGGGGGGAAGACTATAATACCCCGTATTTTTTTACCTTGGTCAAAGGCTAGTCAACGGTAAATGGGTAAATATATTTTATAAAATTATATTATATTGCATTTATACGAGTTATGAATGAGACGGAATAATAAAATAATAATAATAATAAGTTAGTAATGATGATAATAATAATAATATACGATACATGTAAATATATATACGTATACTACCATACTAACTACTCTATATATACTACATCCACCTTATCCACCCACCTTATCCATTCACAATCACAACACAGTCCTCACCCAACATTTTATAGAGAGAAAGAAGAGAGAAAAGAAAATAGAGATTTAGAAGACCGTCTTACACTAGTTTATATATTATTTAATTAATAACGTTAACCCGCCTCGACCTTGACCCATCCTAGGACCGTTATTGACCACCATGGGACCACCGTTGACCACCATATGTCGAGTGTGACCGGGAATAATATGGTTATTTGTTATTGTTGTGTGATCGTCTTAATATGAATTTTTACCTTGGTTTTCGCGACCCACTTAGGGAGCTCTTGGGTGGTCCTTGTCGTGGGGAGTGAATAGAGTCTAGTGGTAGTCTTGGGTGGTGGAATGGGTGGTGTTAGGTGGTCGGTAATGGGCTATTTTGGCAGGGCGTCGTATGGTGTGGTTTTAGTTGTTGTTGTTGTTGTTGTCGGCTGCGGTTCCACCATGGTCAAGGGAGGCCACGGTGGTGGCTGATGTTAGCCCTGGTGGTCGGTGGTAGCTAAAAGGGCAGGGTGTGTCGGGTGTGTGTTTGTGTAGGTGTTGTTGTGCCGTGTTGTTGTAGTTGCTGCGGTTGCCGTCGCTGCTGGTAGTTGTGGGTGGCGCGTGGGTGTGGTGGCGTCAGGCCGTGACCATCGTGGTGGTGGTGGCTCATGGTGGTGGCTGTTTTGGGTGGTGGTTGGTAGGTATGTCGAGTGTTTTGGGTAGCTTAAGACGGGTTTTGTTTAATTGAATTTGTATTTAATTTAATTAGATTAATTACTAATTAGATTATCTAGTAATTATTTGTAACTAATTGTATTTATTTAGGTGACGGTTTTGTGAGGCTGTTTTATGAGATAGATCTTGCTTGTATCGAGTAACTTATGGAGATTTGCTAAAAGATAGGTTTATCCTACCGAGTTTCAATAAGTTGTATGTCTGTCAGTGAGTCATTTGTCATTCTTGCATTATAGGAGCCGTATTGCATATCGTATTTGGGAATGTGTATCATGGTGAGTCGGTAATTGGCATATTGCGTGGTATCTTACATTTATGGTTTTTGTCATGTATATTGGAGGATATGATGATTTGTGTTGGTTACTTGTTGTTGAGGAGATGTGAGGCGGTTAGGAGACCGTCTCACGCTCGAGTCGCCTCTTGGAGCTTCCCGCTCCAATAGGGATGTGCACATTAATAACTTGAGTTTGGAAGGACTCGTGTAGTTGAGACACGACGTCTTGCAAGGGACCCGATTGGCTTTCGGGCCCAGTACGTCTGAGCGTGTCTCGGTACATGTTTGTGTGGTTTGGTGTCGTGGGCGTGTCCCTGGCACCAATGGTTGTGGGTACGTCTGGGCGTGTCTCGGTACCGGCGTGGTGGTTGCTTGATAGCGTCTCATACATATCATTGTCATGTTGCATACTCACACACTTTGGGTCGTGTCTCACTTTATTTATTGAAAGTGACGTGTTGTGTGTCTGTGTAATTGTCACCTATTTCCGGGGTGGCCTGTGTCGATCCATATGATATTTTCGATAATATGGGGAGCAGGTTGAGTACAGGTTTGCTTGTTGACGTGATCGGGATTTGGGCCGCGCCTTGGACTCGGAGTCGAGTAGCGTAGCATAGATGACATAGATGGTAGTCGAATTGTAAATTGTGTAGTTCATATTTATCATTTGTTTACGTTTATGTAATCACTAAACTTGTTATTTATTTAAAGAGTTTCTTAATTGTAATTCCGATTTTACTTCCTCGGGAAACCGAGACGGTAATATTTCCTAATTATCTTGGCACGGTAAGAAGGGGGTGTTAAAGTAGTGGAGAGAGAGAGAGAGAGATGATGAAGAGGAGTGAAGCTCCTATCTATGATTCGTTAAGGAACGTCTCAGTCCTTTGTTTGCACTAGGATCTGATGCCTCTTTTATGGTTTTGCAAATTTTCTCAAACTAAAATGGAGAGATCTAGTAATATGTGCTGGAGTTGTGTTGGAGTCTGCAGAGCTTAGTATTTTTGGATCAAAGGATGTAACTTTTGGCATAATAAATCTATGTCAGTAAAGTATTTGGCCCGGAAAGATGGTTCAATGTTCAAAGGTTCTTAGTAAATGGTTCAACGTCTAAATATTCTTATACTAAGAACCTTACAACGCTGCAGACGGGGGGGGGGGGGTATGTATTTGGTAGCGCTTAATTTAGTAAGGGTACTAAATTTATTACTTTAAGGGTGTAATTGAGTCAATTATCTAAAGAACGGATGTTGGGTCTGCATAAATATTCGATGGACAAAAGGAGATTAGAAGCCCAGGAGGTGAGAGCTGGTCCAGAAGGATTCAGAAGCACTCAAGTAGAATTACGGGAGTTGCCATCGGTTATCACACCGTTCTCCACTAAGGAAGTAGTTGCAAGGAATCGGTGAAAAATGCCTATATAAGGAAGCATTTGCCAGAGTAGGACACACACAACTCAAACAACTACAACTTAGTTTATCTTTAGATATTAAATTTTAGATTTTAGTCTATCTTAGCGTAGATTACCACGGTGAAGCCTTCATTCAATGAAGGTAATTAGCCATCTATCCATTAGTTTGTAATTTACATTCACAAGTACGCTTGTGAATACTCTGTTGACGTTGTGTAATCGGTATTTTCATGATATATATGTATATTTGAAGATTAATGTGTTTAGAATATAAGAATCATATCATTCACCCTTTGATGCTAAATTACTATATAATTTTAGTATTGTCTTTTAGATCAAGCATATACAATTGTGGCTCGAACCCTTTCAGTTTAGGATAGATCACAAAATGTAGGAGGGTCGAGCCGGGTTTGGATTGTGTAACACCCGCCATTTTTCTCATCGTTTTTCGTAATCGTTTTTCATTTTCGATTACAATTTAACTAATTTAACTCGGAATTTAGTCGCGAGCAACTTTTTTTCTTTCTTTAAATTCTTGAATTCTTTTATACCTCGAATATTCCTTTATTTTCGAGGTATACTAATATTATTTCTAATTATTCCGCCTCGTTTTATTTATTCGTTTAATGCTTTCTTATTCTATTCCGAGTTAATTCGTTGAACTTCAGAATTTGTTTATCTTGAGCCCATTTTATTCTTATTAACTTCTGATCTCGTATATTTTATTTTATTAATGAGATTTAAATTTTTATTCTTTGATTTACGGTTTTGATTTAGTTAAATCCGTTCTTAGTCGAATTTCAGTCCGATTTCTGTAACGGACCGACTATTATTCAAATGGTCAATTTTTATCACATTTGCGAAATGCCAAGGCTTGGCGCTCAAGCTATTGTCGTGACAATCTGGTGATGCTTATCATATTTCCTCTTTATTTGTTCACACTTTTATTTTGAACATCAATACTATATATTAAATCCAGAAACCAAGGGACTTCAATGTAATTAAAGAAAGTTATAAATATATATTAATTTAAAATCTATACAATTTTATTAAACTTTATCGTTTATTAGATGTATAGAGATGTTAATTATTTAACATACAAAAATATAATAAGTAGGTTATAAATAATTCAAGTTAGATTTCATAATATATAATATTGCATAATTCTTTCGATTTGATTGAATGCATATATGTAATATATTTATTTAAATATATAATTCTCTTAAAATTGCATGCCTAAGTAGTAAAAGTAATTTCATCAGTAAAGAAAAGAATTGTAGTAACATTGGATATAGTTATGTGATAGTAATGACTCATTTGAATAGTAAAAGTAAAAATATTATCAACGAGATTAGTGAGAGTGGTAGAAACAATAACGGAGTAGTGAAATAATCAATATTAATGCGGCAATAGTGAAAGTAACAATAACTACGGTGGGAGTAGTGAAATTATAAATATTAATGTGGCAGTAGTGACAGTAACAGTAATTACGGCGGGAGTAGTGAAAGTAACAATGATTACGGGCAAGTAATGAAACGTTATTACTATTGTTTTATTAATAAGAGTAAAAAATTAATAGCGGGAGTAGTGAATTTGTCTCAAAATTTATTTCATCTTAATTTTAGGATATGTTATAAAAAATATATTAATGATAAATTTATGGGTTATGCAACTTTAAGTAAATTTATTTATTGAAAAAAAAAATTAATGCTAAATAGAGGTAGCCCGGGCGAAGCCGGACACCAATACTAGTATTATACTATTGCCAAATCATTCCTCTTATACTTATATTGGATCATTTTAATAAAGGAAACATTCACCCTCTTACTCCTTGAATATGCCGTGACTCTGTGAGTCTTGAGGAGAACAAGCCATATTATTTTTACTTTATTCATTTTCTCACAATTGCTTATGCTTTTACATTCTCTTTACAAAAAATAAGAAAGTATCTCATCTTTTCGAACGATTTTTTTAAATAATGTTCAAAAATAAAATATTTATCGTTTTGGGTTGGTTTTGAAATTATTTGTCGAAATGGTGTCCATGCAAGCTCGAAAAATTCTGAACCTAGAACACGGGATAGACACGCCGTTTGGAGTGACGTGTTTACTGTAAAAAAAATAAAAATAAAGAGAACACGCCGTTTGGAATGGTGTCTCTTTCCCTACCCTTTCTCTTTCCTTTATGCAATATCAGACTCTAACTCTATCACTTCACAAACAATCAAATGCTCCTTCACTATCCTACAGTCTACAAATTAAACAACTAATGTTCCGTGTTCCAGGTTCGCAAAACCTATAGCATAAACAACTAATGTCCTCAAAGGACACCAAAACCAATCAACCTCAAGTTCAGTTGAAACGATTCGCATAACTATCGTGTTGCCGCTGCCTTATCTTTATCTTTGCGGTTAGATTGCCCTCGAGAAGCCGACGAAGAAGTTCGCACAAGGTGTTTATCAAGCACGCCATTTAATCTTTTCCGATCAACGTCGCCGTCGCCGCTCAAGGAGCTCAGTGTCATATAAGAGCGGAGCATCCATGGAAGGTGTAGTCAGAGGAGAGGGAGGAGGGGGAGTGAGAGTCGTGGTGAGGTTGTGCCGGAGAGGTGGTGCTTGTGGTGGTGTTCATGATGATGATGATGGCTATTTAATAATGGAAGAAATTGAGAAAGAAACTATCAAGTTCGAAGAAAAGGCAAGAAATTAATTTGTTCACATTTTTTTTTGATAGCAACAAATAGCATAGCTTACACCAGAGCTTCCTGAGCAAGATTATGAGCTATCCTATTCACTCCCCTAGGACAGAAGCTAAGAGAGCAACAGTGAAAACGAGACGCAATAGACTTAATATCCTGGATAATGCAAGTAATAGACGCAATAGGCTTATCCGCTCCGGCCACCTGCACAACCAAGATAAGACAATCCGTAACCAGTCTAACGTGAAGATACCCTTCCTCCAAGGCCCATTTTAGCGCCTTGATAGCAGCCTGACCTTCATCTTGCAAGGCAGAAGAGGCAAACGAGCAAGCATGCACATAATTCCTTAAGATCCCATCACCATCCAACAAGCATCACCCCATGCCAGAACTTCTATCTGTTAGAAATTTATATCTCATGTTTAACATATTCTTATATGTTTCAAATTTATTTAGTCATAAAATAAATTACAAATCTTATGCATGCAAACTAAAATAGATAAGTGAAGAAATCATTTTCTCACCATATGAAATTCGGTCAAATGGGCACCAACAAGATCTCCTTCTTGTTAGTTCTTGAGCACTCCTAAATGGAAGAACAAGGATTCAAGTATAGAATCCCTCCTAAGGAATAATACCCAAGGTAACCACTTAAAAGACTAACATTATTAGATCTAGAACAATATTAATCTTACCAAAAATAGACCCAAAATATTATTTTGCACTCTATAATTTCGGTATAGAGAAGAAGCATTTTTGGAGTTTTTATCTCTCTAATTTCATAAGATGTAGAGAGTATTTTCTAATTCTTACTCTAGAAAAATATTATGCAAAAGTATGAATGAAAAAGATAGAGAAAAACTCTCTATTTGGCCCTTGGAAAACCGGTGGGAAGGAGAGGGAGGGAGCCAATGCATGGTGAAGTTTTTCTATCCAAGAAAACATAGGCTTGCATGGCTATGGCTAGGTGTAATTATATTGTTTTCCACTCAAAAATATAACATAATTTAAACACCATACTCCCTCCTAATTTTCAGTCCAAATGAGATAAAATGGATTCCATTTTATCTTTGTCAATTTGTCAATTTGTCATATGTCACATGTCACATAAAATTGTTATGTATATTTTAACATATTAAAAATCAACGTATTAACAAAAATACGTCATAAACAAAAATCGACTTAGTAATTCATAATTACTTGTACCAAAAATTTTACCAATTTATAAATCACAACATCTTGTATTTATAATAATTTATTCATTCAAATGCAATTGTTTCCTTAAACAATAATTTCATCTAAGTAATGAAACAATTCGATTACTTAGACCGTATCTTATTTAATCAAATTTCAATGAGACACGTAAATATTACTTCCAAAATCGTCCGTCAATTTTAAGTAATTTAATTAACCCGTATCGTCATACGATCAATTAAATGATCAATTAAGTGTGATACCCTTTAGGTATGACCAAAGGGGATCAACTGGTCACCACCGTCTCACGACAGTAATGTCAAACTCTAGTCAGCCAATCATTACCGATATGTGTGGACCAGTTGACATTGTAAAATATTACATCCCACATGTATTCTTAAAATGAGACTTAAACATGTGATCATCATGATCGACAGTTGTGATCGCATTATTGTCGGAGGACACATATTCCAACAATCTCCCACTTGTCCTCGACAAGTGTGCGTCACCAATTCTCTTGTCCTATTACTATCTCCCACTCAATGCAAGGTGTCTTTCAGGTCGTACATGCAAGTGATCATATCGTGAGTGGTTTCCTCGATCTGGAGAATAACTGATTGACCGGATTTATCCACCATGGATCCATTCCGAGCGTGGCCACGCATTTCCAGTTCATTACTCCTCGAGTGGCCCTGAGATATTTTTATAACCCTGACTAGGGGTGGACAATTCCTATCGCACTCATTCCCTTCGACTAGTCACAGCCATCATAACCCAAAATATGCCCATTTGACCCCATTTACGAAGGTCGTAGTAACACAAATCAAAGTTAATCTGAAACTGTGACATCTTAGGTGAATAGTCTTTAGTCAAAAGAATCGACTCATTAGAATACTATAGTAGCTCTCGCCACGACCAGGCTATATAAATTTGCCAGAACTCTATAAGCGGTCACTGCCCGACAAAGTGTTCCTAACAGTCTGCCTATGTGATCGACTAGTCATCTCACATGACTCTATGGCACTTGAACTTGCCATCAATCGCATCACACTCTAGTCACTTCGAGACGTCACCTCATACAAGTGACTATGGGCGAATACAATGCTAATCCGTGTTCACTTTAACGGGGTTCAATTGTCTCTACAACCCGTTTGGATGTAACAAAGTATAATAAAAGAGTTTTAAAGTAAAACTCGAACAACAAATGCGATTATCACATATGAATAGTCAATGCCTGATTACTATTTCATGTTCTATAATCTAATTTGATCTTGTATGTAGTTGTTCATTTAAATTTAATTGAAATGACATGACTCGTTTTCCTTTGTAATGTATACATTTGCATTACAAAACTTTCTGAGCACTTGTCGAGATCCAATCAAGACATAGGCCCTCTAGCCTAAGAATAGCTCCCACTGTTTTCACAGTGTGCGGGACTCATTCTCTTGCACATCTCATGATTGCAAGTGTACTCAATTTCCGTTATAAATATCTCTCATTGTTCTTTATTGCTTAGAACGATTCTAGAAAATCTATTTCTTAAATAACATAGCCACAATGGTGTCTTAACCATCCTAATGTGTTTTGATTATGGTTTTGTCGGAAAACATGCGCAATCTCAATTGTCAATTGTCACTTGTGTAACACCCTTACACAAAATTGCATCATAAACACTTTGCTTTACTTCCTTAATGCTTCTGCAAGCACTTAAGGGTAATCTTTATGGCTTACTTGGTAAAGATTACTTAAATTCGATTTTGAAAACAATTCATCATACTCAAAGTATATGAAGTGTTATACATCATTACTCATTTAATTGATCCGGCAGCGGAAGCAAATGGAATCAATCAAATATGTTCAATTTTATTGAACTTAGTCATGAATCTTATGAACATAAGACTTCTTATTGACGCTAATATCATGTGGATTTATCTTCATAAATCCGGATATTAAAGATGTATTATAATACTCCAAAAGTCTTAAATCATTCTCAATGATCAATATGTCATTCACATATATGACTAATTAAAATTTCCGTAACTCCCACTAAAATTCATGTATAAACACAACTTCTCGACTTATCGAGAAATATTTTATCACATGATCAAAATGTCGATTCCAACTCATTGATGTCCTACTTAAGACCCTTTCTTAAGTTTCACATTATCTTAGGATTGCAAGAATCTTCAAAACTTAAGACATGTATTGAATACATTCCTTCTAATTGAAGAAGTGGGTTAGATTCACTTGCTGTATGTGTATCCTCATAATGAAACACAATACCTAAGAAGATCCAAATAGACTTAAGCATTTCAACTAGTGCAAAACCCTTTGCAACCAATCAAGGTTTGAAATTTCTCTTTATTAGTGCAAAACCCTTTGTCACTAATCAAGCCTTTTTGTTTCGGATTTTCATGGCTCTAAGCCTTGTATTGAGTTGTGACTTTAAACACTCTCATGTAAGTCATATGTTAATTACTTTCTAGAAGTAATCAACTTTGAATCAAACGATTTCTTTTGTAAGTTATAAGCTCTTTACTTTCTTAAAAGTAGCATGAATTCATCATCTTCCACAAGTGACGAATTTAACCTCCTAGGTTTTAAAGAAACAACGTCTTACACAAAACGTCTCATGTAGCCAAGAAAGATCAATTTCTTGCGACATAACGTTCTTTGTGGCTCTTGAATAATTTTCTCCCACTCTGTCTTCTAGAAATAAACTTGTATTTTAGAAAGACAGCTTCACGAGCCACAAACCCAGTGTACTTGTGATTATAATAAGGAAAAATGAGCATTTGTTTCTTTTGAAAACTTACAAACATGGTAACCTACCATTTCATATCTCATATGATTCGTTTTAGATTTAGTGGAAAAATAATTTAGACAAAATGATAAAATCCCCAAAAGAATCAAGTAACTCAAAGTAACTTGATTGAAGTCCAAACCATATCGAATAGCGTTTGATTTCTTATCCAACCACACATTATTCAATAATGCGTGCTAAGAGAGATTAACTTGTGATACTATATCACATTTCCTTTGGCTTATATCAAAGTCTTCACTTTGATAATCCCATCACGACTAAATCGTGCTTCTTTGAACTTTTGAACTTCTTCAAAGATTTCTCTATTTACCTTATTAAGTGAACACATTAGCGTCAACTTAAATCGTTGGTAAAAGAAAATGATCAACCTATTTTGGATCGATGATTTACAACGTCGATCTCCTTTTCAACCAAAAGGCACGAGACATCTTGCTTTGAATACAAGATACGCATATACCATTAACAATCTAATGGTTTCAAGAGTACTCGATAACTCTTTGCGTTCATCATTCCAAAATTTAAGGTTTAATCTTGGGTTATCAATTTGAGTCTTGCATCATCTTCATGATATATCATTCTAGTTTGGTTTAGAATATAATCACCTTGATAATGGGCCAGCCATACATCAAATCGTGGTGTATAGGGTCACAAAAGTGAAACCTCTTTTGTATCTTAACAAGTATATATTCTTATTTAGAGTTTATGTACTTAATAGTCATAGTTAAGTACAACTATAAACCCAAAACTAGATTTATTACACAATGACTCTATCTCTCGATATCATTGTTGCTAGTCGTCATATTCTAATCATTCTATGTATCGCATACAATGATGAAAACCTCCACTGGTTTCTAATATTGACGAAGTAGTACTAGCAAAATGTATGTTTAATCAAATAAACATTTAAAGAAGAAGGTCCCATTAGATGTCCCACAACTAACTTGTTGATTCTTCAATAATTTGAGGTAGTTTCCTCTCTAGTGTCCAACATTTAAGACAATGGGAACTTTATCGGTCGGGATTGATAGGTTTAGTATTGTCATTCTCAATAACGTTACTTTTAACATTACCTTGTATCAATTCCATTCTATTTTTACTTCTTTGAACCTCATCCCATCTTAACGGTTTAAGAGAATGCTCCCACTCATTTCAATGAGTCTTTGCTTAGAGAAGCAAAATTGGATTTCATGAAGATTACTCTTCATTCGTTTATTTTAATCTTAAAACTTTCATTGAAGTGGTTGCGATACTTTGGTCAATTTTGATTTCCAACAAATCTAATTACCAAAATTAGAAACAATTCATTGTAAGTAGATGTGTTAGTCAAGAATCAAAAACCTGTTTGATAATGAATAACTTTAATCTATACTCTTTACAAGAGATCCTTAGCAATGGTTCATTTGAGGTTTTAGAAGCAAATTCATATTTGTCTTTAGTTACGATGTTTTAATGTAGATTTGAATCGAAATGATATCGTATAATAATTGTGGTGAAGAAATAGAACAATATGATAGTGGAAAATTTAACATTTATCGTTTTATTAATACTTGTAAATAACAAGTAAAGCATTTACATAGTGACCTCTACCCAACTATGATAAATGATTCCAAGATCCAAATTCATATTAACTTGGGGCACGGTGTGCCGAAATACCCCTCATGAATATAACTCGGTGGATTAACTCTTTAATCGATTCTACTTTTAGAACTCTTGGTCGATAAAATTACATTAATATTTATCTTTAGCCCGAAACACATCCGGAAATACGTCGTGAATACTTTCGTTGAGTTCAACCCAAATTTCGAATAAATGTGTCCATGATCCAAACTCATATCAACTTAGGGCACGGTGTGCCGAAATACCCTTCATTAACATAAATTCGGTGGATAGACATTTATCACCCCACTTCACCAACGTAACAAGGTTTGTCTTACGGTAAAGTTTAGCTCAACTCCCTTGTAAACCGGTACTTCATGGGTTTCTAATTTTTGGTAAGGCTAAGTCTCAATTGTTTATTTTAGCGAGAGGTCATGTCAATTTATTATCTATCACGTTTTAAGTGAACTAAAGCGGTGAACTACGATAATTATAATTGACACGGTCGATAAACTCGATATAATGATAATGCATGTTTTAGTTATGGTGATTTAGCGATGCATGCAACATATAAATAAAATGCAAAGCATAATAAATAAATCCTAGTATGGCCTTCCTAAAATAGAAAATCTAATTAACTATTACATATTCGGAAACCAACTCCATTGGTCCCTTGAACTTCGGTTGAGGCACGCATCTCGAGGTAACGCCGTCTTTATGTATCGCCTTTTTGAGTGACACCGTCTTCAAGGAACTCCGAAATAAATAAATTACATAATAAATTACATAATTTCCTATTATACATTTATAATTAAAATAAAATAAATCTACTAAATTACAAAACGGTGATATGAGATCACAATAAATTACAACCGAATCGATATTCCCATACATTTCGGGTAATATCAATTAAAACTAAGGCCATACTAAGTAAAAATTACATAAAATAAAATTATGACAATCATAAATAAAATGCAGCATTATAATATGTATGAACATGCCCAATTTTATGCTAAATCGCCTTTAAGGAGCCAATATCATATATTACACGGTTTTTACGGATTTGCGTGATTCAACGTTTTATAATCACAAAAATTACATAAATTCATATTTATGCACAAGTTAATTACCCTAACCTCTTAGGACTCAAAATTAGTCTCCACTAACTATTTGACCATAATTAACTTATATTTCTTAAAATTGTTCATTAGAGGACTCAAAATTACAATAAAAATGCTATAAACTTCAAATAAATCACAAAAATTCCAAATAAATTTGAAATTTGAAATTTAAACTTATGAACATTCGGGAAAAATACCATGACACTCATAATGTTCAAAAACTTAGTTAAAATTTCGTAAAATTATCGGAAAAACTATGTTGCGGTTTATCGGATTTATCAATAAAAATCATAAAAACATGAGAAAAATTATATTCATCAACTTTTCAATTTTAGATCTGAAAAAGATAATAAAATGCAACATGTGACGTTTTTCCTTAGTCATGAAGTACGTTTTAGCAATTTTTCACTAATTAAGTCACTATTTATGCTATTTTTCATCAAAAATCCATAAATCATGCATGAAGACTTCATTACAGCCTATTATTTTACACACATCTTGTAAAATTGCATGTGACAACATACTAAAATTCTATGACCAGATTTGAAACTTATCTCATATTAACCTATTTTTCATCTAAATTCGATTTTTAACATGAAAAATCCATATTTCGAGCATAATAACTCATAAAATTATGAAAATTTCCAGATCATCTAAAAATAATATATGTGAAAACATATCCAAAAACCACTGGAAAATTCGAAGTTTAGCTAATTTTCGTCCAAAAATGACATTTTTATCATAAAAATCACATTTTAATGCTAATATTATATAAAATGAACAATAAAAATCCATAAATTAACCAAAGTATCCTAAATACATTTTAGGATCAGAAACTTTAACATGCAAAATAAATTTCGTGATATTTCATAATAAACACAAATTTATAAGTTTTGTTTGTTAATCATATAACTCGGAAAAACAATAACCGATTTGCATGCAAACAACCTTGTGCTCTGATACCACTTGTTAGAAATTTATATCTTATGTTTAACATATTCTTATATGTTTCAAATTTATTTAGTCATAAAATAAATTGCAAATCTTATGCATGCAAACTAAAATAGATAAGTGAAGAAATCATTTTCTCACCATATGAAATTCGGTCAAATGGGCACCAACAAGATCTCCTTCTTGTTAGTTCTTGAGCACTCCTAAATGGAAGAACAAGGATTCAAGTATAGAATCCCTCTTAAGGAATAATACCCAAGGTAACCACTTAAAAGACTAACATTATTAGATCTAGAACAATATTAATCTTACCAAAAATTGACCCAAAATATTATTTTGCACTCTATAATTTCGGTATAGAGAAGAAGCATTTTTGGAGTTTTTATCTCTATAATTTCATAAGATGTAGAGAGTATTTTCTAATTCTTACTCTAGAAAAATATTATGCAAAAGTATGAATGAAAAAGATAGAGAAAAACTCTCTATTTGGCCCTTGGAAAACCGGTGGGAAGGAGAGGGAGGGAGCCAATGCATGGTGAAGTTTTTTTATCCAAGAAAACATAGGCTTGCATGGCTATGGCTAGGTGTAATTATATTGTTTTCCACTCAAAAATATAACATAATTTAAACACCATACTCCCTCCTAATTTTCGGTCCAAATGAGACAAAATGGATTCCATTTTATCTTTGTCAATTTGTCAATTTGTCATATGTCACATGTCACATAAAATTGTTATGTATATTTTAACATGTTAAAAATCAACGTATTAACAAAAATACGTCATAAACAAAATCGACTTAGTAATTCATAATTACTTGTACCAAAAATTTTACCAATTTATAAATCACAACATCTTGTATTTATAATAATTTATTCATTCAAATGCAATTGTTTCCTTAAACAATAATTTCATCTAAGTAATGAAACAATTCGATTACTTAGACCGTATCTTATTTAATCAAATTTCAATGAGACACGTAAATATTACTTCCAAAATCGTCCGTCAATTTTAAGTAATTTAATTAACTCGTATCGTCATACGATCAATTAAATGATCAATTAAGTGTGTTACCCTTTAGGTATGACCTAAGGGGATCAACTGGTCACCACCGTCTCACGACAGTAATGTCAAACTCTAGTCAGCCAATCATTACCGATATGTGTGGACCAGTTGACATTGTAAAATATTACATCCCACATGTATTCTTAAAATGAGACTTAAACATGTGATCATCATGATCGACAGTTGTGATCGCATTATTGTCGGAGGACACATATTCCAACACTATCAGCCCTCTAAGCAGCATCACACTTAACAGTACAAACATTTCCGCACACGGGTCCACCAACAATCCAATAGGGAAATGAGTTTCTAATTCTCTTTGCTAGTTCAAAATCAGAAGAGAAGTCCAACAAAGACACTTGAAGGAGGCAAGCATCCTTATTGCACACAACCTCATTCATACACTGAATGTCACCAAGAATAGAATTGAGGGCACCCAGAGGCTAAGGGCGACGACTCCTGAAGACCATATCATTCCTGCAACACTAAATTCTCCAAAGGGTAGCGATAAGGGGAAAAAGGAGGGAGGTAGGATCTGGCAAATTAAGAAATACTTGACCCAGTTTATGACCCAAATCCTGACATCAATATCCACCCCCCCAGTGATTCTAATTCCTAAAGGGCAGCCGAACCAAAGAGCTTTTGCAAAGCTACAATCTCTGAAAAGGTGAGAGATATATTCCACACAAGTAGGTAAGCCATCGCAGAGAGTACAAGAGGAGCGCCAACTCATCTTGCGTTTAAGAAATTCAGACCCCACGGGAAGGGCATTAGCCATAAATTTCCATAAAAACACCCTTAGTTTGTTAGAAATAGGCAACTTCCACAGCTTTGATTTGCAGAAGGCCACAATGGTTGGAGGCATTCTAGAGCGATCAGCACCCGTGGTAGGTCCATCAGATAAGGCCTTAGCAACATAGTAACCCGACTTGATAGTGTAGACACCATGTTTAGAAAATTTCCAATAGAAGGAGTCATCCGAAGGTTGACACGGGATATAAGTTGTGAGGATTTTCTTTGTAACTTCCTCACCCGGATCGAAACCAAGAGAGGAAAGATCCCACGATGCATTGGGAGCCTTCCAACGATTTTGGAAAAAAATATCATCTTGGATACCAAGCTTGGGACCAATCACCATACTAATAAGACTTCCCGGATCACATAAAATTCTCCAAGCAGATTTAGCAAGGAGGGCTTGATTAAAGCAAACAATATTGCGAAGACCAAGGCCCCCTTCTCCCACATGCCTACTAAGAAAGTCTTTACTACACCAATGAATAGACTTATTAGTTCTAGTTCCACTCCACCAAAAATGCACCATCAAAGACTGAAGTTTTGATGTTACACTTACCGGTATGCGAAATACCGATAGAGAGAAAAGGGATAGTGAAGAGAGAACAGAACGAATAAGAGTTAGTTTACCAGCCGAAGAAAGAAGAATATTATTCCAGGAGGATAGCCTTCTTTTAGTTTTGTCGACAAGAAATTTAAAAAGCTCTCTCTTAGAAGACCCAATACTCGTTGGTAAGCCAAGATAGTTACCAATATCATGCTTAGGAGCAAATTTAAAGTCAGTCAAGCACTTTTTGACCATCATGAGTGAGCAATTTGGACTGAAAAGAATAGAGGACTTATCTTTATTAAGGCATTGTCCAGAGGCAGCACAATATTCATCGATAAGGTTCATAAGAAAGTCCATATCCCCATAGTCACCACGTAAAAAGAAGAGTGAATCATCTGCAAACAAAAGGTGGGAGATTTACGGACCGTTCTTACATATCTTAATATCCTTAATGAGATTACTATCTTGGGCATAGATAATCATTTGGGATAGGACTTCGGTACACAGCGCGAAAATATAAGGGGACAAAGGATCACCTTGCCTAATCCCAAAGCAAGGTTCAACATTTTCCATAGGAGCACCATTAATTAGGATTTCATAGGAAACAGTTTCAATAGTACTCATAATGAGATGAACCATAGAGTCTGGCAAATTCAAGTAAGAAAGCACCCCTCTTATAAAATTCCAGTTCAGTCTATCATAAGCTTTACTCATATAAGCCTTTAATGCCATCATACCCTTCTCACCATAACTCCTATAGTTGATGACGTGAAGAATTTCTTGAGCAATAACAATATTATCCGCAATACTTCTATTAGGACCAAAGGCACTTTGAAATGGACTAACCAGGTCATCCATAACCCCTTTTAATCTATTAGCAATACACTTTGTGACAATTTTCATAATAACATTGCAGAGGCTAATCGGCCAAAAATCCCCAACTCTCTCAAGGCAATCATTTTTTGGAATAAGGACAATAAAGGTTTTATTAAAATCCTTAAGAACAGTACCCGAATTGAGGATATTGAGAGCTCCACTAATAACATAATTCTTAACAATAGACCAATACTTCTGGTAGAAAGCTGCAGGAATCCCGTCAGGACCCGGAGATTTTAGGGGTCCCAATTGGAACACAGCCTGGCGAACTTCATTTTTCGAGTATAAACGGCCCAACTTGGCTCTCTCCTCCATACCCACTTTACGCTTAAGATTATCAAATAAATAACCGTAATTATTTATGTAATCTTCAAAACACTCAGGCTCAGCATCAGACTTAAAGATATTAGAGAAGTATATATTAAATAATCCACCAATCTCCTTCATATCAAAAGTCCATTCATTAGAGTCTTTTTTAATACCCAATATAAGATTAGCACCAGATCGTCCTTTAACCCAATTGAAAAAATATTTAGTGTACGTGTCACCCTCACAATTCCATTTCAATTTGGTACGTTGACGCCAATAAGTGCCCGTGGCAATAGAGAATTCTATCAGCCTTTTATGACATAACTCGTAGTTAATAGTGTCACCACCATTCTCAATATCCAAAAGAAAGGACTCCAGGTCTTGATCAAATGCACTCCACTTTAGACCCCATTCTTCTTTTTTGTTATAAGCCCATACTCTGAAAGCATTGTTTATACGACGTAATTTTGACAAAAGAACATGAGAAACATCACCCTTATCTGTCCTTCCCCAGTTATCTTTAACCAGGCCACTGCATTCAGCATGGTCAAAACACCATGCCTCTAGTCTGTAGATTTTCTTCTTGGTATGGAGAATCATATTTGTATCAAGGATAATAGGTGCATGATCCAAAATTTGAATAGGCAGGTGTTTAATAAAAGTATTAGGGAATAGAGAGAGCCAATCATTAGAAGCAAAACCCTTATCAAGCTTTTCATAAATTTGATAAGGATGTTCCCTATTATTACACCAAGTGAATCTAGGTCCCTTGAAAGAGATATCTATCAGACAGTGTAAATTCTTCCAGTAGGAAAATAAGTTTGCCCCTCTAATTAATTTTTCACTACCACCTAACTTATCAGACGAGAATTCAACTTGGTTGAAGTCACCAAAAAGCAGGAAAGGTTTGTCCAAGGAATTAAGATGGCAAGTAAAAGATTCCCATACAGCGCCCCGCTTAGAATGATCAGGTTCACCGTAAACACAACATAAATACCACAAACTACCTTTACATTGATTAACCGAGAGGATAATAAGATTGCGACTGGAAAAGATACATTCTAATTTACAACTACTTTTCCATCCAACCCACAGGCCCCCTTTTAAACCATCAGCATCACACCCGGCAGACTCGAGAAAACCCATAGGGCGCAAAAGAAAATCAACTGATCGTACATCACACTTAGTTTCAGAAAGGAAAACAAAGTCTAAATTATTATGAAACGACCTACAAATTGCTCTAATTTTAGGGATTGAAGGGGCAAGCGTATCATTAAGATCCCTACAATTCCAAGCCAACCCTTTCATGGAGACAAGAGAAGTTGAGACCACCGCATCCGGGCCACCCAACAGCAGAGCCAAACCCCGACTTCACCCTACCAAGCACATCTCATACGAAAACCCTTCAACCTTAAAACAGACACCAGCAAGACCACCACCTCCGGGTCAATAAACCCAACCGAAGCACCCAAGGCAAAGCCGCACACAAGACAAGAAAAACCCCATCATCCAGACTCCTCAATCCGAAAAGACGAAAAAGACCCAATTAGCACCAGAAGATCCCCAAAAACAACAAGTGCCACTTACACCAAACCTGTTAAACAAACCTACCTCAGACAACTCGACAACATGACTGGCACGAAACCATCAAAGACCCTCCAAAAGACAACAAGACAGATCAAACCACAACAAAACAACCCAAATCACCAAGAGACACCTCCCAGGACCACCGCCAAGCAAACAAACAAACAGACTTAAAAGGAACAATACTGGTCGAAAACAAATTAAAAAACAGAGGGCACAACAGGTAGGGGAAATGGGGGGATCACCGTATCGGACCCAAAAGGCAGCCACTAAGGACGAAGCAGCAGAGACAAATGAGTTAACTCATCGACACAACCAGACAACTTTAATACTAGGTAGACAACCCAGGGGTGGGGGGAATGGGGGGATCACCCCTTGATTGAAAGCGGAAAACGACGGTGACAGGACAAGGTACCAACGGGACTGGAACGATAAGGAGGGAACAACATCCCGACAGACGAAACAAACGGGTAGACGGAATCAACAACGAGATAAAAATCTAGCTCCAACCATGAAGCAAGAAAAGGAACAGAAACCCAGATACCACGAGAGGCTTCAACAGGCCGGACCGCCGACGGTCCAACCGAAGGACCAAAAAAGTCGCGTCACATCAATTCAGTGGAGGAGAAGATCAGGGGAATAAAATATAAAAGGGAAGGGCCGATCACCGGAAATAGGTCAGTGCAAACACTTCCCAGGCGACGGAGCAGCGCCGAGGTGGCGGCGGCGGTTGTACATCAAATGCGAAGGATATAAGGTTAGAAAAAGGGGTTAAAATATATGAGATGTGTCGAATCGCCGAGGATAGGCAAAGGGACGGACCCATCCCCGACGATTGAGTAGGGGAAGACGGAGGGAGGTCAGCTTGGATGGTGGAGACGGTGGAGCAGTGAGACAAAGTTAGGGTTTTCTTTTTTTAATTTTGAGAGAGAGAGCAGCTAATTTGGAGCTATTGTACTTAATTTGTTCACATTTGATACACACCATATGCAATGGCGTGTCTACCTCCAAATTTTTTTTAAAAAAAAATTTCAGTTTTGACACTAAACACGCCATTCCAAATGGCGTGTCTATCTCGTGTTCCAGGTTCAGTATTTTCCGAGCCTACGTGGACATCATTTTGACAAATAGTTTCAAAACCAACCCAAAACGATAAATATTTTATTTTTGAACATTATTTTAAAAAATCGTTCCATCTTTTCTTCCTCTTTGGCCGTACTAGTCAAGTGCTAACAATATTACTTGTCTCCAATTTTTCTACCTTGATTCATCCATTATTCATCTTTAGTTCAAGGGTAAGACGATTACTCTTTAATCCCTCTTTTTAATTAACGTTTTATATGGTTTTCACCATATATTCATAATGTTTTTGTAGGTTACAAAGGAGATCCATACAAGAGCGAATACCTTATTGACTCATATTGCAATTAGAGGTAACACGTGATGGCCTCGACATTTCATTAGGTTTTATGAGTTGTCGCATGTATTATGTGGTTTTTTTTATAGTTTATTATGATTTTAATGTCTACTATGATTTCAAAAACTTTTCAAATTGATATGTTAATTTCTGATATTGATTTATCTTTAATATCATGTGATTTTTCAGATTTATCATATTCACATATTTTACAAATGATATCGTTTTTATTAATGTTGTTATTGTTCTATTTTGGCCCAATTGAATTATTATTATAAATCAATTTTGAAAATTTTAATAATATGATATTCTGGTCCTTTGGATGGATTTGAGATGTTAGATAATAAATTTCATGTTCTTAAACTTTATTAGGGTTTGTTCTTTATATTTCATTTTTTTGGCTTAAATAAACTTATTATGCTTTAATTTATTTTCGTGACTTATAAATTATGAAAACTATATTTTTGACTCTGATAATTAATTTTAGAATGACTTAAATTTTTGTGTAAATTATTATGGTCGAAAAGTATTTTTAGTTGTTTAAATCGTGTTTTGCGGTTTTATCGATTTAACGGTTTTTAATACGTTTTAATTATCAAATGAAGTATTCTATTTATGAAATTTAGTAGGCTAGCGTAGGAGGATATTAAAAGTACTCAATTAAAATTTCGTAACTATCGGAGTTTAAATCGATTTTATAAAGTATTTAACATATATGGTAAAACCGACTAATCAAAACCTAATTTTTAGAAAATGGCAATTTGGTTATTTAACATATATTTCCAGAATATTTATTAATCCTATTTTGATATAAATAATTGACTAAAATAATTTTATTGATTAAATAAATGGTTTAGTATTAAATTAAGTTTACCCGATTTAGAAATAAGCTATTAATAACTTACTATTTATATCTTTCCTAAAAATAACTATTACTAAAAAAGAAAAAACAATTAGACCTAAAACCTTTTGTTGACAACAAGTCTCCTCTAGGGTTTCTATGAGGATGTCTGTCTTTGCTTAGTCGCCGTTCGGTTCCTTGTTTATGAAGGTTCCTCCCTTCGATTCTATACAAGGGACTCTTGTTTTCTCAGTTTTCATAACCACTTTTTCTTTTACGATCTATGAGTGTTGGTAGGGTTTTGTATTGCGATGGGAGATCAGAATCACACGAGGAGGGATAAGGGGAAGAGGATTATGGAGAATGAGGATGATATCTTTGTGTGGGACGTGGGTGGGAGTTCGACAGAGGTAGGGCAGGAGAAGCACATGCTGGTTGGCCGCATTTGGACCTCGAAGGCTATTAACGCTAGGGCAGCCATCGAATCCATGACGAAGCTATGGAATACTAAAGGTACGGTTTCTGGCAATTTGATCGACACTAAGAATAAAATTTTTGTCTTTAATTTTGCGGATGGTAAGGATAAGGAGAGAGTTATTGAGGGACAACCATGGCATTTTGACAAATTCATTTGGAGCTTTAATGATCCATGTGAGGATGGAAAGTTATCAGATACACCTCTATTTATTGAGGGACAACCATGGCATTTTGACAAATTCATTTGGAGCTTTAATGATCCATGTGAGGATGGGAAGTTATCAGATACACCTCTATTCCTTGTTCCGCTGTGGGCGAGGGTTTACGACTTGCCGATTAAAGTGAGGTCAAACAGGGAGAATGTTCGTAGGTTGGGAATGCAGTTAGGGCAGTTCATTATGGCGGATATAACGCCTTTCCCTGAAATGGAGAGAGCTATACGTATTCGAATAGTTCATGACGTGCGTAAACCTCTTAAATCGAGTGTTGGGGGTGAGAATGCCCAGTGGTGGTTTGGTAGAGTTCGAAGTAAAATATGAGCGACTCCCGACTTTCTGCTATGGTTGCGGTATATTAGGGCATGGCGAAAAAGATTGCGATGATGGTCCCTATGAAGATGGTGAGTTGCAGTTCAGTGAAGCGTTACGTGCTTCCCCATGGAAGGTGTTTAAGACTGTCACTGAGACTAAGGGGAGAGGTGCGAGATCCTTAAACGTAGCTTTCGAACAGGAGCATAAAAGAAGAGAGGAGGTCGTGGTGGAAGATATGATTGACAAACTGAAAGGCATTGCCATTAAGTATAAGGGAGGAAAGGGCAGGGGTGGGATATGGTGAAAGCGAAAGAAATGGTGGTAGTGGAGCATAGGGAGGAACCAGGGCACGCTAGTGAGGAGAGGAGGGAGCTATTCCCGAGTACTCACTCTGTAGAGGGAGATGGAAGGGATGTGGATGTGAGAGTGTATGATGACGGCTGTAAGAGTGGAGTGGGGGATGCTGCAGTGGTGGAAGGGGTGGAAGTGCAGGAGGGTCTTATGGAAACGGAGAGTGCTACTTTGACTGTCTCTCCTGGCGGGGCAAGGAAATGGATTAGGCGAGTGAGGGATTAAAAGGAGAGTGTTGGGGCAGATGGGGAGAGGATGTTTGTGGAAAAGAAACGTAAGAAGGAGGAGAGTGTGGTTCAAAGGGCGGATATGGGAAATAGTGATAGGGCTGTTAAGAAGGTTCGATTTTCGATGGGTGTAACTTCACCTGAGGCGGAGGTTGAGATGACTCAACCCCGCCGGGCATCATGAAACTCTTGAGCCTTAATTGTATGGGGCTAGGCAACCCCGATGCAGTAGGAGGGCTCCGTAATTTATTACGGAGGGAGGCCCCAGACTTAGTCTTCTTATGTGAGACTAAGCTGAGTGGGAGTGAGTTTAGAAGAGTGCGACCGTGTCTTACTGATTATGAAGACATGGAAGTTGATAGTGTAGGTAGGTCACGGGGTCTGGCGTTTCTATGGCGAAAAGCTGTTTCGTGTAGTTTTAGGTTAGCATATGTACATTATATGGATTTCGATGTGAGTGGGGAGGGAATAATTTGGCGGGTTACGGGTTTCTATGGATGGCCGATGGTGAGTGATCGTCATCTCTCTTGGGAATTGCTGCGTGTTTTAGGGGCGGAGAATGGGGCGTCTCCGTGGTTGTGTATAGGAGACTTTAATGAAATTTTATTTGCTACTGAGATGAAAGGGGGTAATCATCCACAGTGGCAAATGAATAATTTCCGAGAGGCAGTCGATGATTGTGGGCTCAAGGTTATCGGGTTTGAGGGATACGAGTTTACTTACGATAATAGGCAGGAGGACGGTGATAATAGGAAATCAATAATCGACCGAGCTATGGGGAATGCGGAGTGGTTCGACATGTTTCCGAGGGCCAAGTTGTTTCATATGGATAGGGAAAGGTCCGACCATGCCCCTATTAAAGTAATTTTGCAGCCTAGGGTGGATCGTGATATGGGGTCAGGGAGGTTATTCCGGTTCGAGCATATTTGGGTGAGCGAAGATGGGTGCGAGAAAACTATTCGGAATGCTTGGGAAATGGGCAATGAGGAGCTTGTCGATACAATTGCAGCGTGCTCTGAAGAGCTTTAAAAGTGGAAGGGTATTAGTATTGGCAAAATTTTATGGGATGTTCAGAAAAAGCGTAGACGACTCAAGTGCCTTAATGAAGGAGGGTGGTCTGCCCGAGAGCTTAAGGAACGGAAACAGCTTGTGAAGGAGATTGCTTTGCTTCTAAAACATGAGGAATTATTTTGGCGTCAGAGATCGCGAGCTGTCTAGTTAAAGGAAGGAGATAAGAATACAAAATTCTTTCACAGGAAGGCGAACCAACGAAAGCAAAAGAATCACATAGCTCAGCTGATTGATGATAATGGCCAAGTGCAAGCCGGGACTGATGCAGTGGCTACTGTAGCTAAGGACTATTTTCAGAAATTGTTCACCTCGGATGACCCAGTTATACGGGAGGATATACTAGATGTTGTGGCGAATAGGGTGACTGATGAAATGAACGAATCCTTAAGGGCCGATTATAGGGAGGAGGAAGTTGTCATGGCTCTCAACAAAATGCACCCACTGAAGGCGCCGGGACCAGACGGTATGAATGGAATCTTTTTCCAAACTTATTGGCACATTGTCAGTCCGTTGGTTGTGAGAACTGTTCTTAATATACTTCGGGGTCAGCCAATCCCCTATAGCATGAATGAAACCCAGATTGTGTTGATACCGAAGAAAAAGGCCCCGGACAAA
Organism: Silene latifolia; assembly: GCF_048544455.1. Lineage (NCBI taxonomy): Eukaryota > Viridiplantae > Streptophyta > Magnoliopsida > Caryophyllales > Caryophyllaceae > Silene > Silene latifolia. Next base: position 138,944,002 of record NC_133534.1, on the reverse strand, counting down.
ATTGTTGATTTTCGACCCATTAGCTTATGTAATTCCGTGTATAAGCTCGTGTCCAAAGTGCTAGCCAATAGGTTGAAGGTTTTTCTGGGTGCCATAGTGTCGGAGAACCAGTCGGCCTTTACCCCGGGTCGACTGATTTTCGATAATATCCTTGTAGCTTTCGAACTTTTCCATCACATGAAGAATACAAGGTCGAGGATGGGTCACATGGCACTTAAATTAGACATGGCTAAGGCATACGATAGAATTGAATGGTCTTTTTTGGGGCGGGTCTTGACTCGTATGGGCTTTGACAGTGGGTGGACTACAAATGTTATGAAGTGTGTGTCATCCGTGTCTTTTACTATCAAGGTGAACAATAAATTGACTGAATAATTTCGACCTAATAAGGGACTCCATCAAGGGGACCCTCTATCGCCGTATTTGTTTATCTTATGTGCGGAAGTGATCTCTGGACAGTTGAGGAAAGCCGTGGAGGATGAGGCCATTAGGGGGGTGAGAGTTGCTGCAGGTTCACCGGCGGTTTCGCATCTTTTATTTGCAGACGATAGCATATTATTTGTGCGAGCTAATGAGGCAGAGGTTAGGAAAGTGAAGGAGATTTTAACGAGCTATGAATCGGCTTCAGGGCAACTTGTCAACTACAATTAAATGACAGTGTCGTTTAGTAAATGCACCCCGGAGGGAAGATAGAACCCAATTGCTAATTGGCTGGGAGTGACAGCGGTTGAGGAGCGCGATAAGTACTTGGGTTTACCTACTGTGGTTGGGCATTCGAAACAGGTAGTAGCTCGTGTGATTCGGGATAAATTATGTCGTAAGTTGCAAGGTTGGAAAGGAATGCTTCTATCGAAGGCAGGGAGGGAAATTTTGATAAAGGCCGTAGCCCAATCTATTCCCACCTATGCGATGAGTGTCTTCAAGCTTCCCTTCAATTTTTGTGACGAACTTCGTGCGTTGGTGTCCCGTTTCTGGTGGGTTTCGGATGGCGGAAAAAAAGATAATCACGTGGATTGCTTGGTCCCAGCTGTGTCGACCAAAGTGCTTAGGAGGACTGGGGTTTCGGAATTATCATGAGTTCAACCTAGGTCTACTTGGAAGCAAGCTTGGAGGATGATAACGGACCGGGACTGTTTGATGGTTCGTGTTTTAGGGGGTAAATACTATCCCAATAGATCCTTTATGAAAGTCGAGCTAGGCTCGAACCCAAGCTATACTTGGAAAGGTATCTTGGAAGCTCGAGAGGTTCTTATGAAGGGGTTGCAGAGGCGGATTGGGAATGGGCTAAGTACCAAGTTGTGGCAAGATCCCTGGATTGCGAGGACTAGAACACGAATGGCTTTGTCTTCGAGAGGTGGTGGTGATGAAAATATGCTTGTGGCAGAGCTGATCCGGCTGGATGGCAGTGGTTGGGATACTACGAAGGTGCGAAGTTTGTTCCTACCATTTGATCAATCCCGTATTTTGAATATGCGTGTGACTGGGCAAGGCGATATGGAGGATGATTGGATGTGGGAGCTAGAGAAAAGTGGAGTGTATTTTGTGAAGTCCGCATACAAGGAGCTGATGGGCGACTTTGTGGAGGAGGACGGGCAGTATGATAGGCGCAATGATATGTGGCTGTGGAGGAGAATTTGGAGCTCTCGTTCTTTACCTCGTATCAAAATTTTTTTTCTGGCAGTTTTGTAATGACACGATAGCCACAAAGCGTAATATAGCATCCCGAATTAAGTCCTCGAATAAGGTCTGTCCGATTTGATTGAGTGAGGTGGAGACTTGTCTCCACCTTGCACGGGGTTGCAGGGGGTCAGATGGGGTTTGTGCTGGGCTGGGTTCGGAGTTGCGGTCGGCTATGGGGTATGAGCGGGTGAGGGAGTGGGTAGAAGATGTTATCAGAGAGATAGAGCGCGATGATGTGGAGCGGTTTATAACAGGGGTGTGGGCTTTATGGGAGAGGAGAAATCGGGTTGTGTTTGAATATGAGATGCCAAGGGTGGAACGAGTTGTGAGGAGAGTGTCGGATTTACTAAAGGAGATGGTGGAGGTGCAGCAAGGCGAGGAGAAGGGAGGGCTGGGTCATTATACTAAGGACGCAGGGGTGAGCTTGATGCAAACAAGGGACCGCAGGCCGTGTCAAGGAAGTGTTAGGATTAGTGTGGATGCTGGGGTGAAGGAAGGGAAGGGGATGGGCATTGGGGTAATTTGTAGGGATGATAAGGGAGATGTGCTGTGGAGTTGGGAGGAGAGGAGACAAGCGGAGTTCGAAGTTCGCATAGCTGAAGCAGAAGCCATCCTTCAGGGGCTTAGGATTGCAAGGCGGATGAACCATCAATATATCTGCATGGAAGGGGACTGCATGGAGGTCATTGAAGCGTTGTAAAGTCGGAAAGAAGGTCGTACAGATTTTCATTTGATTACTAAACAGATCTTATTGCTGTCCAGTAGTATTTGTTCGGTTTCTTGGTCGCGTATTACTAGAAAACATAATAGAGCTGCTCATTTATTAGCTCATTCTTGTACTTTGGATGGTAGTAATTTCTTCGATGCTTTGACGTTCCTCGTCACATCGTGGATGTTGCGAAAGCCGATTTAATGATAAGTTCGTAATCCCGCATTTGGGGTTATTTCAAAAAAAAAAAAAATAACTATTACTACTTTATTGACGACTAAGTTAATGAAAAGTATTTATGAAATGTCTTTATGGAATTTGTTATATTCATCCCGAATCATTATTAGCTATTTTGATATATTAAGTATTTTAACGGTTTCTATTTTTATTAATTAATATTTTTAGTATATTACTACTTTTAGTAACCTTCTTTATTTAGCAAGTTTCTATTGTTAAAATGTTACTATTTGCATGATGTTTCTATTTTAAGAATGTTATATTCTAAGAATATTTCTATATTAGGAAAGTTTCTGTTTCGAGAAAGTTACTATATTTAGAAGTTACTATTTTTGGGAAGTTTTCTTTTAAGGAATTTGAATAATGAACACTATTTGAAATGGATTTAAAAAACTTATGGAATAACTAGTTTAGATCCCATGCATTTTATGCACGGTACCTAAAGTTTAATATTTTTATAAAATTAGTTATATAATATTGGTACCTTATAATTGTTTACATTTATCTTTATTGTATTTTGCTTTGATAAATAAAAGCTAGAACTAAAACTTAGTTAAGAGAATTGAGTAATGAGTTGAAATATATTTTAATGAAAATATTTTTATAGCATAAAGTTAATGAGTTTCAATTTATATTTTTTTTTTGTCACGAAAGTAATAACAACGATTTCTAGTTTTGGTTTTATATAGAATATAGGTCAACTCATTATCTAATAATAGGATTAATAAAAGATTTAGCAATTTATAGTTTTTTAAATAAATTTTATTTTATTTTAATTAAAATATTATAATTTAGAGTTTACTGAAAAAAATATAATTTGATGAAAAGATTAATTTTAATGAAAATATTATAGATGAATTAAATTGTAATTGTTAGTTTCCTTATTTAGTGAATGAACATAATTATCATTAGTTTCTTTTTTTGAGAATATGCTTTTTGGCTGGAAAATAATAGAGATCACCTATTCTTTTAGTAGATAGGGGATTAAGGTGTAAGGTTTAGAATAATAAGCTTAGGTATACGGTTTTGCGATCAGCTATAGAACTGATCTTCTGCGGGGGATTAGTGGTTGAACTGGGTGTCAGGGTATCCCGGGAGATATATATATATCTTAGACTAGAACTCCGCACTATGTGGTAACACGACCTTCTACTATAGTTGAGTAGCCTAGTTAGAGAACTTGGAGTTGGTTACCGACGGCGTAACACTAAGCCTCAAAAACTTGGAGTTGGTCACCGACGGCGTAACACTGGGTTCCCGAAGCTAGTTTGGTACTTCGGTACTTTAGTATATCCCGAGTGAAAATCTAGACTAAGTCACTAAGCTAATTTCCACAAGAAGAATTGAGATATTGTTTCACTTTGCTTACTTTACTTTTTAATTAATGAGTTTGAAATATTTATTACTTATTCATGTTTTAACTTATATTGATATATTATTGTTTTAAGTTTATAATTACTTTGATATATTAGCATTACTTATTCAACTTGATGGGAGAACGCCCGAGTTACTCCCCACTGATTGTGGTTGTTATGTATATTGATGCGTGTCCTAAATATGATGTTTTACACCCCATTTTACACGCATATCAGAGCTCAATTGTGTAGTTTTATGCTACTATTTGCTCCATTTCGTCTACTTTCGTATTTTTATGTAATATTGCAGATTTATGCGGAAATGAGTAGATATTGAGCTAAATCCGTCCCCGAGTACTTTGCACTGCATTTGACGTGAAGTATTTACTCAAGGAACGAGCTTGGTGCGCATTCCGAGGCCCGAAAGACAAATCCACGAGAAGATTGAAGTCAACTACCAGCTAAAGCAGTCGATCGACTGGTCTCATTAGTCGATCGACCTGAGCACGAGTTACAGAAGACACTGTTCAGAGCCACTCAGTCGATCGACCGGTCACAGTGGTCGATCGATCAAGTTACGAGCTGATACGCAGATTAAACATATAGAACGAGAAATCCAAAGCCCAAAGCTATGTTAGGTTTAGGAATAAAGTTACGTGAGTTTGCTATATAACGTAACCTAGTTTACAGAGACATTGATCGAGAGTTTTATACATTCAGTTTCATTCAGTTTTCATTAGCTTTGTTAATTCATTAGGGTTTTTAATATTGTTGGGTATTCAATGCAATTCGGTTTTCGGATCTTTCTTCTGCAAATTCATTTGGTATTCCTCTGCTTATTTTCAGTTTCATTACTTTATCGTTCATAGTATAGAATTGTTAGTTAGTTTCCCGAAGCCATAATTATCGTTTTATGCTAGCCTTTTATTCCGTTAATTTAAGCATGAATTCAGTAGTAAATTTCGTTAATTTCATTGTTGTTATCAATCCTAGTATGAGTAGCTAAATTAATTGTGCTAGGATGTAGGGGAATTGTAGGTTAGGCGGCATTAGAATTAACGCATGTCGTTCGATCGACCGCACACCCTGGTCGATCGACTGGCCACGCTGAGATTGTTTCGTTTTAATTGTTTTAATTGTTGTGTTTGACGAATCGAGTGCACGCGACCAGTTGAATACCTAGGATTTGACCGACCCAATAAAGATCGAAAGATAGGGAAGGAAGATAGCCTGCTTAATTAAGACGACTAGATTAATTAGATCGAAAGATAGTTTAATTTAGACCTTTAGTCACTTTTCAGGACGAAAGTCAGTATTAGTGGTATTAGGGACCTGTAGCGAGATCGAAAGATGCTACCTGTGAGAGTGGACCGAAAGGACCTCTTATTTTCCCGTCTCACGTGATTGTTTTAGATCTATCTAGTTTGCTGCCGCCGAAACTATAGTGAACCGACCATCCTTGCACCCTTTTAATACCTGTTTTATCCGTTTATTTAGTTTATTGTCTCTTATTGCCTTTAGCTGTAGACCAAATCAGATCAAAACCCCCACATCATTGTTACCTTAAGACCGAAATTAAGACAACTAGAAGTTACATCTGCCTCTCTGTGGTTCGACCCTGCTACCGCTATCTATAGTTGTAGTTGGATTATAAATTTTATCTTTGGTACTCACAACGACGGGTATCAAATTTTGGCGCCGTTGCCGGGGAGGCAATTGTTCTAATTTTTAGTTGTTTTATTTTAGTCTGTTTCTTAGTTTAAGGGACATTCGTTCCTTAAACTATTCTCATATTCTTTTTGTAGTTTCTTCTTATGCGCGCAGTCACGGGGTGGTGAATTAGTACCTTTCAATCCGAGATTGAGAAGACCTGCGTGAGTTGAGACGTTCATCTAGAGTTCTGCCGACAGAGGAAGAGCCGAGTACTCTGTCTAGTTACTACGAGAACGAGCTATACGAGGAGGATCCACCTTCATCACCCATTTCCACTTCTTCAGCTGAGACAGTTACATCTCCGTAATTTCCAGTCATGGCTGAAGAAGCAACTATAGCAAGTCACTCTGAGCCGACAGCTGAAAATCTATACAAGGGGTTCGAATTACCGGGAACTGGTAGAAAATTCGAACCGAAGCCTTCTTATATCAACTTGGTTGAGAGGAACCAGTTCGGGGGAGCTGCAAATGAAGATGCAGCCAAGCATATGGAGATATTTATTGATTATTCTTTGCTCTATACCCCCGCCGACCGGTGTGACCAGGACCGAGATAAAGGAGACTATGTTTATATTTTCACTCCGCGATGCTGCAAGGGAGTGGTACAGAGATCTGGACCGAGCTGATAATGGGATCACCGACTAGAATTCTTCGGCCTTGGCATTCTACAAGAAGTACTTTTCTGCCTCGAAGACGAATGCTATTAGAGCTCAAATCACGAGCTTTAAACAGGGGCCTGATGAGAACTTTCATGAGGAATGGGTCCGTTTCAAGAAGCTGGTGCGAACCATCCCGCATCAAGGGTTTGAGAAGTGGAGCCTATGCAATCAGTTCTACAATGGGCTCTATGACGATCAGAGGGCTATCTTGGATGCGGCAGCTAATGGTAGATTCTAGGAGAATACGGGGGAGACTAAGGGGTGGAAGATCATTGATGACTTGGCCACCCACAAAGCTGAGTATGGGAATTCTAGGGGAAATTAAAGGAGAGCTGCTGAATCTCCTTCGGTAGCTGCATTAGAAGCTCTCACGGCGAGATTTGACAAGTACGAGTTGGGAGGAGCTTCAAAAGGGGGGATTTACCATGTAAATCTTTGTTTTGACAGTCCTTTCGTCGTAAAAGATGTGGAGTGAGGGACATGTTTGAGACAATTGTCCTAGTCCCTTTGAGTCTTGTCCGCCTTTCAACATTATAGGCGAGACAAACACATACTATGAGCCGAATGTCCACCCAAACTTGAGGTGGAGTAGCCAAAATGTCTTGAATCCGACTCAACCCTCCCAAAGCGAAGCAGCAGCAGAACTATGTGCCCCCTCATAAGCAACAACAGTTCAAAAAGCCTCCGTATGTCCCACAAGAAGACATCAACAAACCCAAGGTTCGATTTCAATGAGTTAAAGAATTTGTTGCTGAAAGAATCCCAGGCTAGAGAGGCCGGGATGAAGATGTTGGAGAGCCAAATTGCCCAATTGGCTAGCAAGAATACAACTCGAGCTCCGGGACATTTACCGACTCAAACTGATCAAAAGGAGACCCTTAATGCCATTACCTTGAGGAGTGGGTCTACCCTTGATGGGCCCATTATGGTTGAGGATGCCCTTTGAAAAAGATGAGGCGGAAAACAAGCAAGAAGAAGGCGTTGGCGAATAAAAACAAGAAAAAGACGATCAGCAGGTATGTCAGTCGATAGACTGACATACCCGGTCGATCGACTGAAGTATGACAAACAGTAGCTTCTGGTCCTGTTGAAGTCAGTTGATCGACTGACCAACCTGGTCGATCGACTGAGATTGCTGCTGAAGGTGATTCTTTTTGTCCTCCAATGCCCGATAACCCGAGGGATCACTTGTTTCGGGGTACTACTGCCCCGAAAATATTAAGGACAGAGACCGAATGCTTTGATGGGTCCGTTCGGTTCGGCACGACCCTTTGTCAATTAATGGTTCACATTTGAGACGGGTCGAAGAAGGGTCGAGCTACAACAAGGAGAAGGTTGTGGACTTCCAGCCTAAGTCCACCGATGCCGGCATGAGAGATTTAGAGGAGAGGGCTAAGTTGCTACTTTCAGCCCCCTATCCGGAGAGATTGGTGCCGACGAAGGAACAAGTATCGTTTAATAAGTTTGAAAATGTTGTTCGTAGTTTAAACGTACAAGTACCTTTCCTTGAATTAGTCAATCAAGTGCCTGCTTATATGAAATTTATGAAGCAATTACTGTCTAAAAAGAAGTCACTTGAAACTGTGCATACTGTCACACTAACTGAGGAGACATGCTCTTATTTGACCCATACTGCACCCCTTAAGCTAGAAGACCCGGGTAGTTTTTCTGTCCCATGTAATATTGGCACCTTTCCTATAGAGAAAGCCTTATGTGACCTAGGAGCCAGTATTAGTGTAATGCCCTTGAGTCTTGCTAGGAAGCTCAAATTGACTAGGTTTGCAGTAACCAACATGACAGTACAGATGGCTGATTGCTCTGCGGTCCAGCCTATATGAGTCTTAGAGGACATTCCCGTGCAAATAGGGAAGTTCTTTTTCCCTGTTGACTTCGTAGTACTAGATATGCCCGAAGATGCCCACATTCCCATTATTTTGGGTAGACCATTCCTGCACACTGCTGGTGCAGTTATTGATGTTGGTTCAGGTACTTTGACCTTTAAGGTAGGCAAGCATTCCATTGTCTTTGCCCATACAGCTAGGAAGAAAGACCCCATGTGGCCTGTCACTTGTAATACGGTTTCTGAAAAGAAATCTTATTTTATACTTCCTGATATTCCTGTCTCTATTCCTACTCCTGTTGTGACACGTCCGCCCTAGATTGAGAGCAAAGTGGAGGAAGATTCTCTTTGTTTTAGATATTGCGGGAGAGCTGGTTTGGGGAAGGAAGAGCCACATGTTGCTCAAGTTTGTGAAGGAGCCGATCATTCAAAGAGGTGGTCTAGGATGCCTTAGCTATGGCAGCGATGAGGAGCCGAAGATGAGCAGTCAAAGCAACGGAGTCGATCGGATTCCGACGAGTCGAGGAGGTCATTGAGTGGGAAGATGTCCGACATGTTGATCCGTTGAGCTTGACGGATGATGAAGTTGAGAAGAGTGCAAAAAAAGATGAGCACCTTTGTTGAGGCTACCTCTTGTAGCCAGAAGCCAGTCAAGTGGGCCATTCCATGGCCATTCTTGATCAACTATTAGTTGATTGAGACTTTTTCACAAACTATACATTTTATTTGCTGGACCTTTTTATTTATTGCTTTTGTGTGCGCAAGACTTCGCATTTTAACTTTTATTAGCATTTTAAACACTTTAGATGGTTACTTTGGGTTTTGCGCAATTTTGGGCGCGTATTATTGTGCATTTGCAGGATTTTAGACCTCATTAGCTCAAGTTATTGAGCTAATTCGAAGAAATCAGAAAGTTACAGTAGTTATTCCGATCGATCGATCGACCCTTATGGTCGATCAATCGAGCCGCACGATTCAGGAGCTTTGTTTCGACACATTGGTCGATCGACCGAGTAATGTGGTCGATCGACCGAGGACGTCATTGCATACTGTTTACGATCACTCCCCTGCTGTGTTTGGTCGATTTGCGGAATTAAGGGAGTTTTCTACTCCACTTTATTTTCCGTCATATATTTGATTTCTTCCATCTTCTTAAATTTTGCACATAATTACCGCTTCAACATTGCTTTCTCGGTTTTATGCGTGGTATTGTTGTCTTTTCAGGTACCTATTGGTAGCACTGCTGGCTACTGAAACCGCCTAGCTCATGCTGGTTTGGGGAGGTTTCCTTTTGCTGCGCTTAAAGTCTTGTGAGTTTCTAAGCCTTACTTCATGTCCTTTATAGTTTTTCTCGCAATTCCCGTTTTCCTTTTCTTCATTACATGATTTTGCGCAATGGGGACATTGTGCGATTTGGTTTGGGGAAGGGTTTTGCGTTGCACTTCAATTGCTTGCATTCACATTTATATTTTGTCTTGCATTGTCGTTTACTTTCTCATATATACAGAAAATTCAAAAAAATTGAAAATTTCAAAAAATTTCAAAAAAAAATGCACTTTTATTTTAGCATATAGGTCGAGTCGGAACGGTAATATTTCGATGATGACATTACATTTGCATCTGTTTTTGCCTAAGCCTTGCTAATCGACATGTTTTTAGTAGAATCATTTGCATAGTCTACGAGTTTTCGTTAAATTATTTTGCTGGACCTTAGACTTGACTTTGATTTTTGGCAAGCGACATCATATTTCTGAGATTTAGAGCCTATAACTGGTGACATCTATGACCGGTTTATCTAGGATGTGAGTAGTTACTCCTTATGAGGCATGTTACATAAATGTGCATAAATATGAACTTAATCTGCTTAATACTTGTATGCATTCGGTTTGTGGTTAGTTGACACATGTGGTAGAGGTCTTCCTTCGTTCATTTTACCCATAAGCTCCACACTGCCAAAAACAGCCTTTTTGTCCCGTTACTACATCCTACATTTAGCCTGCCCTTGTCAAGCTAGTAGTTTATGTTCTGGGATTGTTATTTCGTTTTTGGTAGATATGCTCATTTTGAGATGATGTTGGGAAATTGAAAGAAGGAAACAAAGAAAGAAGAAAAAAAAAAGAGAGAGAAAAAATGAATCGAAAAAGAAAGGAAAAAAGAGCGCTGTACTGTTTGAAGCAGTCGATCGACTGGCATCATCGGTCGATCGACTAGGGCCCGAGAAAAAAAACAAAAAGAAAATCAATTCGCATATTCAAAGTCTTTATTATATGGCGATTTTTGCTCCCATGTTTCATTTGTATCTTATGGGGAGTTGATTATTTCGGAGATTGTGAGTTTTGTGCTTTCTATAGCACCGTGTCAATTGAAGTTTGAACAAGAAGTGGATATTGTCATATGGTTTTGTTACAATACTAGCTTGATCACCTGTACCCCCACGTTCCCATAAATGCTTTGCCTTTCCTGCCCATTACCTCACATATCCCATATATACCTCGGCATGTGTCATGGTCATTTGTTTGGTTGGAATGCATATGTACGGTTTTAGAGATTACGTTCATATTATATTGCAGGCATGTTCTTATAGGTCGTAGTTAGGTGACTGTTACTAACAAAATGAATTCTTTCTATCTTTTACACAAATTCACCTTGTGCTTATTTGAGTGATTTGAGCGACCCGTGAGAGTCCAATTTGATAAGTCTCTATAGTCAACGGTTCAGCAGTTTTGACGACTGCATAACTCGTTTGCATGATGCATACTACTAATTGATTGTTGGTTGTGCATTAAATTGGTTTAGGCTATTCAGTTTGCATTTCGCTCTGGGATTGACCTCGTTCCATTAGGTTTTTAGGATCGAGTCTAGTTCTTGCTTGGGGACAAGCAAGGGTTTGGTTTGGGGAAGTTTGATGCGTGTCCTAAATATGATGTTTTACACCCCATTTTACATGCATTTCAGAGCTCAATTGTGTAGTTTTATGCTACTATTTGCCCCATTTCGTCTACTTTCGTATTTTTATGTAATATTGCAGATTTATGCGGAAATGAGTAGATATTGAGCTAAATCCGTCCCCGAGTACCTTGCACTGCATTTGACGTGAAGTATTTACTCAAGGAACGAGCTTGGTGCGCATTCCGAGGCCCGAAAGACAAATCCACGAGAAGATTGAAGTCAACTACCAGCTAAAGCAGTCGATCGACTGGTCTCATTAGTCGATCGACCTGAGCACGAGTTACAGAAGACACTGTTCAGAGCCACTCAGTCGATCGACCGATCACAGTGGTCGATCGACCAAGTTACGAGCTGATACGCAGATTAAACATATAGAACGAGAAATCCAAAGCCCAAAGCTATATTAGGTTTAGGAATAAAGTTACGTGAGTTTGCTATATAACATAACCTTTTTACAGAGACATTGATCGAGAGTTTTATACTTTCAGTTTCATTCAGTTTTCATTAGCTTTGTTAATTCATTAGGGTTCTTAATATTGTTGGGTATTCAATACAATTCGGTTTTCGGATCTTTCTTCTGCAAATTCATTCGGTATTCCTCTGCTTATTTTCAGTTTCATTACTTTATCGTTCATAGTATAGAATTGTTAGTTAGTTTCCCGAAGCCATAATTATCGTTTTATGCTAGCCTTTTATTCCGTTAATTTAAGCATGAATTCAGTAGTAAATTTCGTTAATTTCATTGTTGTTATCAATCCTAGTATGAGTAGCTAAATTAATTGTGCTAGGATGTAGGGGAATTGTAGGTTAGGCGGCATTAGAATTAACGCATGTCGGTCGATCGACCGCACACCCTGGTCGATCGACTGGCCACGCTGAGATTGTTTCGTTTTAATTGTTTTAATTGTTGTGTTTGACGAATCGAGTGCACGCGACCAGTTGAATACCTAGGATTTGACCGACCCAATAAAGATCGAAAGATAGGGAAGGGAGATAGCCTGCTTAATTAAGACGACTAGATTAATTAGATCGAAAGATAGATTAATTTAGACCTTTAGTCACTTTTCAGGACGAAAGTCAGTATTAGTGGTATTAGGGACCTGTTGCGAAATCGAAAGACGCTACCTGTGAGAGTGGACCGAAAGGACCTCTTATTTTCCCGTCTCACGTGATTGTTTTAGATCTATCTAGTTTGCTGCCGCCGAAACTATAGTGAACCGGACATCCTTGCACCCTTTTAATACCTGTTTTATCCGTTTATTTAGTTTATTGTCTCTTATTGCCTTTAGCTGTAGACCAAATCAGATCAAAACCCCCACATCATTGTTACCTTAAGACCGAAATTAAGACAACTAGAAGTTACATCTGCCTCTCTGTGGTTCGACCCTGCTACCGCTATCTATAGTTGTAGTTGGATTATAAATTTTATCTTTGGTACTCACAACGACGGGTATCATATATAACATGACAGGTGTTGGATTTTGCCGGGGTTCAAGTGAGTGTTAGCGAGTAGTAGATCCTACTCTTTTATTTTATTTATGTTGGATTTGTTACACACTTTTGAGGTTATAATTTTTAGCCCCTTTTAGCAAAAGTGGCAATTGTATCGACTTACCTTTTGAGAATGTACCCGAGGATTATTTTATTTTAATCCGAGTTTGATTTCATTTAGTATTTATTACTGTGATATAATCCCATTCGACAGTGTTTCCGCCACTGTTTTGTACTAGATTTTATAAGGGATTACAGATTGGATCGTTATCGGGTCGGGTAATTTCAGGTCAAATGATGTATTCGGTCGGGTCGGGTTTGGGTCGGGTCGGGTCATTATCGGGTCCGATTACTTTATCGCATTACTTCAAACCATTAATAAAGTTTTTAACCAATTTTTGGTTTAGTTACTTCATTATTAAGTAAAACATATCAATCTAAACACTAAATCACTTTCATTTTGATCAATGATAAGCTAAATAATTGTCGGGTCATCAATTTAATCTGGTCAATATTGGGTCGGGTTCGGTTCGGGATCGAGTCACTGATTATCGGGCCGTGTCGGGTTTCGGGTCGCAAAATTCTCGGGTTCTATCAAATCGGGTTTGCTCGTGTTTGGATCGAGCCAGACTTGCCAGCTCTACTTGCAAGTTGCAACTTTTTTGTGTCGAAACAAGCACAGTACCTTAACGTACCTTGGAGGTCGTAACTACCCTCCTACACTTTGTGATCTACCCTTTAATGTGTAACACCCCGTATTTTATAATAATCTTTTATTATAAAAGTATTTTATTAAAATAATTATTTGAAAGTTTATTAATGTATTTTGAAAATATATATTTATAAGCGTCCGTCCTCTATTTTATTATTTGTGGTTTTAATCTACTTTTGATTGGGTTAAAATATCTGTGCACGATTTTACTATTTTAATTTAATAATTACTTTTCTTACATAAGCTCTCCAAGCGTTTTAATATGGTCCAACTTGATTTGTAATCAGATAATCCATTGTATGAGCTAATGGACCCAAAGCCCAATTGTTAATCCTCTTATAAAAGAAAACCCTAAGCTAGTAACTAGGTTGCTTATTTTCTTTTTTCACGTGAAACCTGCCGCGCCTCTTCCTCTATTTCTCTGTTTTGTTCTTCTTTTCTCCATTTGACTCCATTGTTGAATATCTTTCTTTCCTCCAAACTCATTCACAAATTATATTTCCACAATCCTTGCTCTTATCTCAACAACATAATTATCTCCAAATAATTTTATGGGGATTATTTGTATGGACCTTTAGACCTACGTTTTGGGTCTCTTATTTTTATGGGTAAAGAAGAAGAAGAGTCTTTTATGGTGAATTCATGGATTTGGATTCGGGTATTCTTAATTTTAATTTTGGGGACGTTGACACGTGTTGGAGACAGGACTTTGTTGGTCGTATTCTTTATGAAGGTTTTCGTTAATTGCTAAAAAGGTAACTAGGTGTTTTCCTTTAATTGTGTTTATGCCAATTAGATGTAATTTACATGATTTAATAATTGATTGTGTAATTAGTACATGTTTGATTGTTTATTTTCATGTTTAATTGTGTTTGTGTATCTACGTATGCGTTTTATTGTTTTATTTGCATAATGTTTCTTGCTTATGCTCCGTTTTGTGTGTTTTGCGCGTGCGGCTAGGGTTCCCAATGGAAACCCTAGTGGCGGCTTGATGGGTGTTTATGAGAAGGCCTAGAGTTATAGCTAAACTAGTATAACCTTGAGATTATGGCTCAATGTTATAGCTGGGTTGGTACAACTCTGAGGTTGTGATAAAGTTATAGGTGAATCTGTATAACTTTGAGATTATAGCTTAATGTTATAGCTGGGCTACTATAACTTAAGTCACATGTCGATGTTATAGCTAATGCTAATGTAACATTAGGCTAATGAAGTCAATGTTATAGCTAAAGCTAATATAACATTGGGTTACGAGGTAAGGTTATTGTTAATGTTATAGCTGAAGTTACTATAACATTGGTTGCGTATACTTGTTTCATATGTTGTATTGTGTTCAACGTGTTATGTCCTTGTGTTGCATATGGCTTTGGTTATGCTTGTTCATATGATTGTAGGATAGTCAGTTATATTATCCTACGGTCAGTTATACTGTGCATTATTTCTGGGCTGGTTGTATAGATGACGTGAGGTATCAGTTATATACCGAACGGAAATGAACTAATGCAACCCTTCAGGGTTTGGTGTATGGTCTATGGTCCGGGGGGGCGGCGGGGGGGGGGGGGGTAATGGAGGCAGTTGTTATACGCTCTATTCCCCGAGTGTCATTCGGTGTACAGTTATTGCACCGAGAGTTTGGTCAGGTCTTACACATATATGCAGTGGTTATACGCTATACATAATACCTTGAATGTAGTTGTTATACGGTCCACACCGATGGAGGTAATTGTTATACGCTCCGTCAGTTCAGAGGCAGTTGTTATACGCTCTAACAGTTAGAGGCAGTTGTTATACGCTCTAACGGCGTTCATTTTATACACTGTGCTTGTAAATAGAGGCAGTTGTTATACGCTCTAGTAGGTTGTTGGTTTGGTCACATGATACGTGGTCACGATGGTTCTATGATGTGCATGATGTCGTAATGTGGTTTGAGTTATGCGTCCTCACATGTTGTTTGACTTGGAGTCAATATTTCGTATAATTATCTCCTTATGTCATTGTTTGGTAGTGAGTTGTTGTCAAGTTCTCATGAGTATAGATGGTCTCACATGTTTACTGATTTTGCATTTCAATGTTAATAATTGTTGGTCATATTCAATTGTTGTAAACATGACTGGGAGAGCATCTAGTTATTCCCGACTGATTGTCGACCCCCACTTTCAGGTTGAATGCTCGTCGCTGTTTTGGATGATGTTGCTTGGGATGCATCGAGGGGCAAGACAAATAATAAATTAGGAGTTTGATTTTATGTTTTCAGAACCTTGAATAATGTAATAGTTTGTTTTGGATTTAGTATCGATCAGGATTGGTCAGGTGTTTCCGCCACCTTGACCCTATTATCATTGTAATACTCTGATAAATAATTTAATATACATTTTTCCTTTGTTTTATAATCCGGGTTGTTACAGTTGGTATCAGAGAGAACACGCTCCCAACTTTCGTGTAGTTTATGACTAAAATAGAATGACATTGTAAATGAGTGAGAGTAAATGGGGTAGAAACAATTAAGGACTTGTTTGTTTATGCCTTAATGTTTCGCATCGTTATTAATTGTATTACATGTTTTGTTCATGTATTTGTTTATTTATGTCTTAATGTTTATCATTATTAATTGTATTAAATGAATAGTTTATGTATTATGCTGTTTATAGCTTGATGTTTTGTTTCGTCATTAATTGTATAAAATTTGTTGTTCATGTATGAGTTTTTCGAGCATGCTTTGTTGATTTTAAAGATGGTCAATTTTGAAAATGTCCTTTGCATGTTACGTGTCATGCATTTTGGCTATATGTCGGTCAAAAACTTTTAATCCTTGATAACCCGAGATTTACTCTTATCGTACTTTCATCCTTTTGGATCATTTGGGGATGTTGTCCTTGTTTGAGGCGATTTCGAGGTTGATTCCCTTATGGTTTCTTGAGGCATCAAGATAGGATTGTTGGCAGGCTGGGATGTTGAAGTATGAAAGAGATGTGCGTTTATTATTATGAGTTTGGTAACGAATAAGTTTACTTTGGGATTAGAGGTTTTTGAGATGAAGTTTACTTTGGGATTAGAGGTTGTTAAGATGGAGTTTCCTTTGGTATTAGTGGTTGTTAAGTTCTTTTATGTGCTTGAGGAAATCCTTTTGATGATAAAGGGTGGTGATATTTGTCATAAGATGTATGATTGTGGTTTGACAGTTTCACAAGAAGTGAGTGGGATAATAAGTATATTTCTCTTATGGTATTATTTGGGAATATCTTGACTCATGCTCTTAATCGTTGGAGTTATTAGATTTTTGTCTTGTGTTAAAGGAAAAGTTATACGAGTTATTTATGGATCGAGAATAGAATAATGGAAATGAATTAAGAGTTATCGTGGACTTTAGATTGAGCACATTGGGAATTTTGGAGACTATGCTCGTATTTTATTAAAATACCATATTTGAGGAGTAAGAATCGTTAATGACTATTGGCGAGTTATGAAAGATTTTATGATTTATCCATTGAGGAGTTATTTACTGATCGTACCTTTTAATGGATTGATTGAGAGAGACGAACTGTAATTTGTGGACTCGTTAGATGTTATGTTAAAGTGTTCTAGCGTTGACTTGTGAACGACCATGTTGACAATTATTATAATGTAAGAGGGTATAGAGATTGCTATGGATTGATTCATTAAGTGTGATTAGATTGAGTTCTTGAGAGTTGATGGTCGTCAGAGTTTATAATCTTGAGAGTTGATAATCTGAGGATATAGTGTTTGTAAAGGGACAGTTATATAGAGATTTTGTGGTCCTGAGGTATTATGGAGATATGATGAAAGGATGTTACGAGACGTTGTTACCTTAAGTGATGATTGTACAAGAATTGTAAGACCCTGGTTATCTGCTTTTTTTATTTTATCTTAAGGTATCGTCTTCGGGTAGATGAATGAGTTTTTGGAGTCGTCTATTCATGTCATCCTTGCACGTGTTAACCATACCTCTTCTATTTGAGCCTTCAGACCAAAAGTTTCTTTTATCTTTGTCCTCTGTCTGTTTCATCTATCGTTACTCTCTATTTGTTCTTTATTTCAACTTCAGTTCCTTCTTCTTTGAACTTTTATAATTATCCTTTTCACATTGATTTCTCTCTAAGATTTTACTCCCCAAAAGAATATGTTCTTTTGCTTTGTGGTATTGCACAAAAATGTTTTGTTTTGGTTCGCACGTTATTTATTCTTTCATGGCAACTTGAAAATGTTTCAAATCTCTTTAGAGCTATTTCTGATCATCTCGTAGTGGAAGCTTGGATCCTTTGGCAAGCGATGTCAGATACTTCGAGTTTGACGTTTGGTTATTTGAGGTTGAGAACATAGTAACACAGTTGGATGTGAGTGTGAAGTGGGATAACATATAGAGTTTTGGAGAATGAGTATTAAAGGTCTTATATGAGCTTTGAATGTTAGAGGATGTTTTTACTTTGAGGGTATACAGATGTTTGTTTGTTCTATCTGGGTTAAAAGTGTTTCTTTAAGAGTATGAGTGATTTTTGAAGGACATAGATTTATTAAAGCCTTTTGATCTTAAGAGTTGTGAATGATAGTAAGCACTACTCGCTTTCGGGATATTAGAGTGGGAGTGATTCTAATGGCACTCGTGAGTGAAAGAGTATTATGATTCGAAAGATACTTTTTGTTTAGAGATTATCTGTTTAGGGTTTTGGTTAATGTCAGATCTTGTGGTGACTGGTAAACTTGAAATGGAGCATTTGTTAAAGGTTATGTGGATTTGGAGTAATAGTAACGAGTTCACAGTTTTTAGAGGTCATATATGTTTTTGAATGATGGTTAAAGGTAGTTGGATGAGTGTTTGAAATATGAGGATTAGATGTTGGCTTAATGATCATTTTAGGTTGCGATGGTTGGAGTCTGATATAACTTTTGAGGTTGTAGAGTGTGTGAAGATGATGATAACATTGAGGATTTGAGATATCTTTTTTTGGTTTAAGCGTTGATGGATCAGAGTGCGCAGCGGTTAGGATTCCAAGATGACTTTTGTTGATGATCACCTGTAATTCTTACCTTCTTTTGATCTTATCTTTGAGTTTCAAGTTTCGAGGACGAAACTTCTTTTTAGGGGGTTGGATTGTAACACCCCTTATTTTATAATAATATTTTATTATAAAAGTATTTTATTAAATTAATTATTTGGAAGTTTATTAATGTATTTTGGAAATATATATTTATAAGCTTCCGTCCTCTATTTTATTATTTGTGGTTTTAATCTACTTTTGATTGGGTTAAAATATCTGTGCACGATTTTACTATTTTAATTTAATAATTACTTTTCTTATATAAACTCTCCAAGCGTTTTAATATGGTCCAACCTGATTTGTAATCAGATAATCCATTGTATGAGCTAATGGACCCAAAGCCCAATTGTTAATCCTCTTATAAAAGAAAACCCTAAGCTAGCAACTAGGTTGCTCATTCTCTTTTTCACGTGAAACCTCCCGCGCCTCTTCCTTTATTTCTCTCTTTTGTTCTTCTTTTCTTCCTTTGACTCCATTGTTGAATATCTTTCTTTCCTCCAAACTCATACACAAATTATATTTCAACACACTACAACAAATAAGGACAAAGGCGACCATAGAAGGCGATTGTTCTCAGTCGCCATTATAAATACAGCGACTAAGAACCGTCGCCCGCACTTGGTAGCAAGGTTTAGTCGCTTTTGGCGACGGGTCATAGTCGCCAAATTTGGCGACTGATTTTTTAAAAGCGGGCGACAGACAACCGTCGCAAAATTGGCGACTGATTTTTCTCTTCAGTTGCCAATTTGGCGACTGTCATCCGTCGCCAATAACTGGCCACGTCACCTCCAGATAGGGGAAATTGACGACGGACATCAGTCGCCAATTTGGCGACGGTTTTCAGTCGCCAATTTGGCGACTATGTTCAGTCGCCAATTTGTTGCCAAATTAATTTTCAGATCAGATGGTTGGCAACGGATATCCGTCGCCATTTGCTCAGTTTCAGTCGCCAATTCTACATGTTTTTTAGCCTAAAAATCGTTTTTGACCTAGCCAAATACGTAAAAACCTGCAAATAAACCAACACCACCATCAGAGAACACAAGGGAAGGCAAACACGACCAAATTTTATAAATAAAATCATGTTTCATACACACAAGTACGAGTTTTGGTGCTCTAACATCATCTGGCAATAACGTTTTCTCTAAAAAACTACATAACCGGGAAACTTGCTCCCGCTCCACTACTACCTCCATAATTAGGATCTCTAGGATCCTTGTCTTGCGGGCGCCACCCACTGTTGCAATTGGCGAAAAAGGAGTTCATCCTATCCATTTCCTCCTTATTTCTTCATCTCTCTCGGCATCCCGCTTGTCTTTGGCGGCTAATTGAGCTTAGAGCTGACTTACGATACCCGGGGTATAAGATTGTTGTTGGGAGGAAGGCCCTCTTCTTGCTGGAGGATCATAGTAAAGCTCCTTTGCCGTCCCGGCTCCGTACACATCTCCTCTTTGGAACCCCTCAACAAGATCAAACCATAGCTCGTTGTCGTCAATGTCCGGGTTATTCTTCTTTCGGACAAGGAATCGATCCTATAAAATTGATAAAACGTTAATGGTTAGAGGTTACTTGTCTAAAAATTGATAAAACATATACTTAACACATTTAGAAATGTTTTTTTGACACTTACATATAAGTCTTGATCTTTTGCCTTCCTGAAGATCAACTTGCCCTTGCTTGTCTTCTTTGTGTGAGTGTCAACAAAGAGATCTACAATCGTGGGCATCTTGCCCTTATTCTTCTTGGCCTTCCGGAAAAAAAAAACAAGGAATTGTTACTCAAATATGATAACTAATAAGACTAAATTAGAAGACTATTAAATTAAAAGCTAAGACTAATAACTTACACTTGACAACACTCGATCGTGGAAAGATTGAGACCCTCCGTAATGAGTAGGCTCAACTTCCGCGTCCTTTTCTCCTCCTCTCTTGTTGATTTTATTCCGGGCCGATCCTTCCTTGAACTCGGGACTGTTCCGGTACTTGGTAAATTCCTCATATGACGCACCTATAATCAATAAAATATTAAATATTAATATAGATTCAAAATATGTAAAGAATTTTAACTAATTACGGGTATTAAAAGGAACTAAATACCTTTCATGAAAGATGGCGCCTTCTTCCTCCTAGACACCTTATACATGTTATCCCTTAGCCTCTTCTTGCCGATGTCATTATACCTTTGCCAAAGTAGGCGCTCAAGGTCGGTTGGGCAATAGAACACACGCTACAAAAAAGTAAACAAACTCATGAGAAACAAATCAATAATAAGAAAATTAGAATAAATAAAATTATATCTAATAATATATATTTTATAAATAGATACCCGGAAGTTGTTGAACCACATCTCCTTATTTTCATCACTAGAGTTACTCCAACAAGTGACGCCGTGCGTCATGTTCTCTTGGGTGCTAGTAGTCACTCCACGAACAACCGTTTGACTCTTAAACCTCAAATCAAACATGTTAAAAACATAATTATATGGGGAAAAAAATAATGTATAACATATGTCTAAAAAAACTCATTTGTTACTAAATAAAAAATTACAAACTAGGATGAATAAAAAATTACCAAAGACCGGTCGGATCAAGGATCATCCTGCCGTCAGTATGGCGGGGTATAATGACCTCCTCCTCCTCCTCCTCACTCAACTCCTCCAAAGAACGGTCAACGTCCTCCTCCTGCTCTCGGGAGCTACTACCTCCCCCACTAGAGCCACCCCGCTGCCTACCTCCTCCACGAGCCATGTGCACTACAATTGAAGAAAAAGTGTTAGCAGATATTACAGGATAATTATTATAAGATACAAAAAAATAAAACCTAATAAACAGATATAAAAGAAGAAGATAAAACGCTAATAATTGTTTCCAAATTTTGATATGTATATTTTCAATACCTTCTCTTACTTATCATCATCATCATCATCATCATCTTCTTCTTCTTCTTCTTCTTCTTCTTCTTCTTCTTCTTCTTCTTCTTCTTCTTCTTCTTCTTCTTCTTCTTCTTCTTCTTCTTCTTCTTCTTCTTCTTCTTCTTCTTCTTCTTCTTCTTCTTCTTCTTCTTCTTCTTCCTCCCCCTCCTCATCATTCTGTTCTTCTTCCTCCTCTTTTATCTCATCCCTCTCCTCATCATTCTCTTTTTCTTCTTCCTTTTCTAACTCCTCCTCCGCTTCTATCTCATTTGCATAAATAATTTCATCATGATCAACCGGGGACAAAACTGTTTCTGATACAACTTCTTCTTGGAAAAAAGATGTATCAACTTCTGATCGTGCCTTTGTTTTAAAAATCGCCCACCATTGCTTTTGTTGTCTATCATTACTTGTGCTCGGAAAAGATGCAAAATAAACTTGATGAGCTTGTTGTGCAAGTATAAATGGGTCATATTTAGAGTAGGTTCGAGTATGATTCACTTCCACGAGTTTGTAACGATCATGGACTCTCGTTCCAGCTACGGAATTATCCCTCCATTGACACTTGAATAAGACAGTTTTATAACCCCGATCACGGCCATTGTAGCACAACTCAAAGATATCCTCTAATATGCCATAATATTCATTGCCATAAAGAGAAGAAATAGTAACGCCGTAGTTGCATCTAGCCTTACTTTTCCCATAGTCAAATGTTTGAAACTTAAACCCATTAACTGAATATCGATTCCACGTTACAACCTTTCGAGAAGGACCCAAAGCCAAGCTTCTTATCACATCATCTTGAATATTTAGCTCACATACATGCTTCCGAAACCAGGCTGGAAATTGATCCTCATGCTTACTCCAAACATCCTCTCTGTTCACATTAGGGTGTTCTTTAATGAAATCTGTCACAAATTGAGCTTCATATGGCTCTAAAACCTCACAATTAGATAGCACATAAAGGTGGGCACGGTTATACTCCTTGTCATCCAGAAATCTTGTTCCCCCAGCTGATGAACACCCTATTTCATCTTCCATTTGGAAACACTTGTGTATACTTGTGTCTAGTTCATCCGCTTCATCAATATTCAAGTTTTTTGCTTTGGTCTCAATATGTTTTTCAAAGTAAAGAGAGCAAAAATTGGCAATCTCTTCCGTTCGGTAGGCATTGCATATAGAACCTTCCACACGAGCTTTATTACCAATTTTTGTCTTCGCATGATTAAGAAACCTTTCGAAAGGATACATCCACCTATATTGGACGGTTCCACCAACTTTAGCTTCATATGGCAAATGGATAGGTAGATACTCCATCGAATTGAAAAAAGAAGGCGGAAATATCATCTCAAGTTTACACAAAATTTCTGGTATTTACTCTTCTAAACGACTCATGTCCTCAACTGATATCGTGGAGGAACATAAATCTCTAAAAAATTAACTTATTTCTGTAACTGCATTCCAAACGGTACTCGGGAGTAAATTTTTAAAAGCCACGGGTAATAAGAGCTTCATGAAAACATGACAATCACGACTTTTCAACCCTTTCAACTTCAGTTCCTTCAAATCAACACAACGGCTCAAATCGGATGCATATCCATCGGGAAACTTCAAGTTTCCTATCCAATCGCACAATACCTTTCTTTGAGCTTTGTCAAGAGCAAATATGGCTTTTGGTTTAGCCCCATCCTTACGAATATGAAGTTTAGGACGATCACAAAATTTCTTCAATTCTATTCTTGAATTAATATCATCACGTGTCTTTCCTTTTACATCCATAATCGTATGAATAAGTAGCTCAAAGAAGTTCTTCTTTATGTGCATCACATCCAAATTGTGTCTGATCGGCATTGTTTTCCAGTAGGGAAACTCCCAAAAAATACTTCTTTTAAACCAACCATTTTTTCAACTCTTTAAACTCTTCTTCAGTCCCATTGACAGTTGATGGCAAATCACGTACAGCCTCCCATACCTCATCCCCTTGGAGTCGAACCGGAGCATTGTCACGCACCTCCTTACCTTTTAAGAAAGATTTCTTGTTCTTTCTATGGATATGTCTATCCGGTAAGAAACACCTATGACAATCAAACCAACTAATTTTTTTGGAATTAGGAAGATAAAATGCTTTACTCCTATCCATGCAATAAGGACATGCCTTTTGCCCAGCAGTTGCCCATCCTGATAGCATACCATATGCGGGAAAATCATTTGTAGTCCATAACAATGAAGCTCTTAGTTGGAAATTTTGCTTCTTCGACACATCAAATGTTTCTACACCAACTTCCCACAAATACTTCAGTTCTTCCACCAACGGTTGTAAATAAACATCCAGATGGGTTTTTGGGTTATCAGGACCGATGATAAGTAAAGAGAGGAAAATAAATTGTCTTTTCAGACAAAGCCAAGGAGGTAATTTGTACGGTGTGGTCATTACCGGCTAACACGAGTAATTTCTACCAAACTGACCAAAAGGGTCAAACTCATTCGTACACAAGCCAAGTCTCACATTGCGAGGTTCCTTGGCAAAATCAAGATATAACCTATCAAAACACTTCCACTCCTCTCCGTCACTCGGATGACACATCTTTCCTGGTGTACGAGGATTTTCTTTGTGCCATCTCATTTGGTTGGCAAGATTTTTCGTGGCATACATTCTTTGAAGTCTTGGAGCAAATGGAAAATAAATTATTGTGTTTACTGATATTGGTTTCTTTATCTTTCCACTCCTCTTTCCACTCCTCTTATTACCCTTCATCCCCTTCAAAATAATATTTCCCTCACTTGTCTCATATCTATCCCTTTGACATTTATTACATTTGTCAAGCAAAGCATCATCTTTCCAAAAAAGCATACATCCTTTAGGACATGCATCAATCTTTTCATGTGGAAGCTTAAGACCTTTAACCACTTTCTTGGTATTGTAGAAATTTTGGGTCATAACATCCGGTATAACATCCTCAACCAACGTAGAAATACTATCAACGGCTTTAAATGGCATATTATACTCACATTTTAAAGCAACTATCCTGGATGCAACTTGTAACAATGTCATTCTGCTCCCCTCATATAAGGTTTTTCGGAAGCACTTAGCATGTCAAAAAAAGGCTTTTGCTTTTGGGGTTGGTAGTTCTTCATCAATCATTGGTACACGGTCGTCATTAATGAAATCATTAGACTGAAAGCCATCAAGTACCATATCTCTATATAGGTTCTCATTTTGTTGGATTTGAGGCTCTTCGGGATAATATTTTTCTCCATGGGAGATCCAATTGTAGTAGTTTGGAAAAAAACCATTTGTAACAAGATGCTCTTCTACTTCAATGTCAAATAAATATTTTAAGTTTTTACATTTAGTACAAGGACACCTAAGTTTATGTTGTTCCAAATCATATGAATCTTGACATCTAGCAAATTCAATAAATCCACGAACTCCCTTTACAAATCTAGCGATAAGACGTTTCTTCTTATCTACTCTTTCTTCGTACATCCAGCTACGTTCAGATCTCTTCATTTTAATCTAGACAATATATAGCAAACTAACCATTTTAAATAATATTTAATTTCGACAAAAAAATTTTACTTTAAATTTGTACTAACTTATCACATTATAGTACATCAACAATGGTTATCTCATCCTCCATTTTATGCTAACTTCAAGATTTCAATTGAGTCCTTATCACTCCAACCTAAACCCATCAATGTACGTTTCGAGTCACTAGCAAACACACATTTGTGATTTATTAATGAGAAAAAAAATTCGGCAACAATTCACCTTAGTTCTCCAAATACACAATGTGGAATAGATTTATATTCCACATATGTATTCAGAGAACATTGAAGAAATTGCAACAAAACTCTTTTCTCATTAATAAAATCACAACTATGTGTTTACTACCTAAGCGACTTGAAACGTACAAAGACAGTCCCAAAATGGGAACTATTCAAGAATTGCTCCTAATGAGTAATTCTTGAACGGGTACGAGGTCATTATATATTAAACAAGTTGTCAAAAATTTAAATAAAACTTTGAAAAATACAATTTATACATCATGCTCATTCTAACTTAATTTCGTCAATTATAAGGCAAATTTGTTTTATAACTAAAGTATGAAAAAAATTGACAATACTAACATTATACTACCTTCAACAATACTAACATTATACTACCTTCAACAATACTAACATTATATACTACCTTCAACAATACTAACATTATACTACCTTCATAACACTAAACTACTTTCAACAATACTAACACTATACTAACTTCAATATTACTAAAACTAAGTTACTACCTTCAATAATACTAATATTATCAAGATAACCTTCAATTACATCCCCTAATCATATGACATTGCTAATTTAACAAAACCCCCAATTTCTAACCCTAACTAAAATTAATTAAGAAAAATCCTAATTAAATTACAACTACATACATTGTTAGGCATAACTAATGTATAAATTACAACTAGATACTAAATAAGCATCACAAATTAAAAAAAATATGAAGGATTGAAGTAATTAAATCAATTTGAGTAAAAAAAAAACCTTTAGAAAAAACGAAGAACAGTGAAGGAAACTCTGGTGGTCGGTGGTGTTGGTGCCTACGGTGGATGTGTTGCCTCTTCGATCCGGTGGTGGTGGTAGATGGTGGTGGCGTCGGGTGTGTGGACGATTTTTTTTTTTTAAGAATGATATGTTAAATGAATGACGGGTGAAAGAAGGAAGGAGGAAAAAAACATATCAGATGATTGGCCACCGTCATCAGTCGCCAAATTGGCGACCGTTTTCAGTCGCCAATTTAGCGACTGTTTTCCGTCACCAATTTGGATATTATTCCGTCGCCCTTGGATTTCCTGCGGATTTTGGGATAAGATGCTACAGTCGCCAATTTGGCGACTGTTTTCCGTCGCCCGATTTTTTTTCTGTCGCCAAATTGGCGACTAGTCTTACAGTCGCCTACTTTAGACGCCTTTAACGTGTTTTCTTGTAGTGACAATCCTTGCTCTTATCTCAACAACATAATTATCTCTAAATAATTTTATGGGGATTATTTGTATGGACCTTTAGACCTATGTTTTGGGTCTCTTATTTTTATGGGTAATGAAGAAGAAGAGTCTTTTATGGTGAATTCATGGATTTGGATTCGGGTATTGTTACTGTTAATTTTGGGGACGTTGACACGTGTTGGAGACAAGACTTTGTTGGTCGTATTCTTTACGATGGTTTTCGTTAATTGCTAAAAAGGTAACTAGGTGTTTTCCTTTAATTGTGTTTATGCCAATTGGATGTAATTTACATGATTTAATAATTGATTTGTGTAATTAGTACATGTTTGATTGTTTATTTTCATGTTTAATTGTGTGTGTGTATTTACGTGTTCGTTTTATTGTTTTATTTGCATAATGTTTCTTGCCTATGCTCCGTTTTGGGTGTTTTGGGCATGCGGCTAGGGTTCCCAATGGAAACCCTAGTGGCGGCTTGGTGGGTGTTTATGAGAAGGCCTAGAGTTATAGCTAAACTAGTATAACCGTGAGATTATGGCTCATTGTTATAGCTGGGTTGGTACAACTCCGAGGTTGTGATAAAGTTATAGGTGAAGCCGTATGACTTTGAGATTATAGCTCAACGTTATAGCTGGGCTACTATAACTTAAGTCACATGTCGATGTTGTAGCTAATGCTAATGTAACATTAGGCTAATGAAGTCAATGTTATAGCTAAAGCTAATATAACATTGGGTTACGAGGTAAGGTTATTGTTAATGTTATAGCTGAAGTTACTATAACATTGGTTGCGTATACTTGTTTCATATGTTGTCTTGTGTTCAACGTTTTATGTCCTTGTTTTGCATTTGTCTTTGGTTACTCTTGTTCATATGATTGTAGGATAGTCAGTTATATTATCCTACGGTTTAATAGTGATGTTATCCACGTGTATGTGTGGTCAGTTATACTGTGCATTATTTGTGGGCTGGTTGTATAGATGACGTGAGGTATCAGTTATATACCGAACAGAATAAACTATTGCAACCCTTCGGGGTCTGGTGTATGGTCTATGGTCGGGGGGGTAATGGAGGCAGTTGTTATACGCTCTATTCCCCGAGTGTCGTTCGGTGTACAATTATTGCACCGAGAGTCTGGCCAGGTCTTAGACATATAGGCAGTGGTTATACGCTATACATAGTACCTTGGATGCAGTTGTTATACGGTCCACACTAATGGAGGCAGTTGTTATACGCTCCGTCAGTTCAGATGCAGTTTTTATACGCTCTGACAGTTAGAGGCAGTTGTTATACGCTCTAACGGCATTCATTTTATACAGTATGCTTGTAACTAGAGCCAGTTGTTATATGCTCTAGTAGGTTTTTGGTTTGGTCACATGATACGTGGTCACGGTGGTTCTATGATGTGCATGATGTCGTAATGTGGTTTGTGTTATGCGTCGTCACATGTTGTTTGACTTGGAGTCAAAATTTCGTATAATTATCTCCTTTTGTCATTGTTTGGTAGTGAGTTGTTGTCAAGTTCTCATGAGTGTAGATGGTCTCACATGTTTACTGATTTTGCATTTCAATGTTAATAATGTTGGTTATATTCAATTGTTGAAACATGACTGGGAGAGCATCTAGTTACTCCCGACTAATTGTCGACCCCCACTTTCAGGTTGACTGCTCGTCGCTGTTTTGGATGATGTTGCTTGGGATGCATCGAGGGGCGAGACGAATAATAAATTAGGAGTTCGATTTTATGTTTTGAGAACCTTGAATGATGTAATAGTTGGTTTTGGATTTAGTATCGATCCGGTTTGGTCAGGTGTTTCCGCCACCTTGACCCTATTATCATTCTAATACTCTGATAAATCATTTAATATACGTTTTTCCTTTGTTTTATAATCCGGGTTGTTACATAATGCAAAGGTTTGTGTCACGGTTGTAGATGCGCAATCTAATAAACAACGCTAAATTACTTATGATATTTTAGCGCTCAAAGATGAATGATATAATTCTGAAATTTACACACAGAAATTTCTAACGATACTGATATATCAAGAAAAATCCGATAACACAACATCAACCGAGTCTTCACAAAATTATTTGTGGATTACTAAATTACAAACGAAGGGATAAATGGATGATTACCTCCATTATCGGATGGGCTCGCCGTGCTATGTCTAAAGCTATGCTAATCTAATCTAATCCTACGAATCTACGATCTAAAGACACACTATGTTGTAGTTGTTGTTTTAGTTGTTTGAGTCCTTTCATTTAGATGAATGGATCTTGTATATATAGGCAAATACCCTGCTTCCTGATAACCACTCCTTAGTGGGGGGGGGGGGGGGGGGCTGTTGAATAACCGCCGAGTTTTCTGCAAACTTCATCTAGACGCTTGATATAACTTCCCCTAGCCCAACGTGCTTCTTCTTGGACTTTGTTTATCTTCAATATGGATTAATATGACTTAGGCCCAATAACTTATTCTTCAGCGTATGAGCCCACATACCCTTAAAGTAATGGATTTAGTACCTTAACTAAATTAAGCGCCAACAAATACCCCCAGCGTTCAAGGGTTTATTTTGATTCTAAACTGTTGGACACTGAACTTTTCTCTAGGCTAAGCGCTTCACCGATTTAGGCCTTCCATGCCAGAAATCCCAACTCTTTATCCATTGTTGCCATGCTTTGCAAACTCCAGTGCATACCATCAAACTCTTCCACTTTAATTTGGAAAGGATTTGGAGAATCATAAAGGACTCATGAGACCCTAACAAAAACAAAGGACTCAAATCCTCTTTGTTGTCTTGACAGGGCTTCAAAACCTCATCTTCTTGCATACTCCTTGTACGCTTTCTTGAATCAATTTCTCCAGCCATTGTGTTTTTGATGCGCGGTTTGAGAAAAGTAAGAATGACTTCTTACCTTAGAGCAAAAAAACGAATTTATACACATTTTAGGATACTCAACCGTCTTAGAGTCGTGGTGCAAATAACCATTTTGTCATATCCACCCCTTCATATGCCAAATTCTTCAGTGCTCTGAAAATTCTGGTACCCTCCTTTTCTTGAATCCGTATATACACAGAACCAATCTCATCATCATTACATTAAATGAAGGAATTTATGCCATTACGAACCTTATACATTTATTATGTTTGTGGTGAATTGAATGAAGTTCAGGAACTTCCCCCAGCGTTAGGGTTTTGTGATCTATAACCTTCCAAAACAGGTTGTTGTAGCTCATCCTCGTCTACATCCTCATTAGAACTGTCAATCACAATGGGCGTAGACTCACTGTCTCCTTCTGGACATTTATCTCAAAACTCCGCGTGGTAGAGCGCTCTTTCCTCAAAATTCCGGAAGTGAAGACAACCGCAATTCGTGGCTATTTCCTTTCCATTTCTCATTATGGTTTTGATCTTCCATGGCTAAGCAACGTCTTGCTCATAAGTTAAGCTTGATTCATAAGCCCAACTCACCCCAGGGCTTTTAGGGTCAAACACAAACATCCAAGTCCAGGAATGGCCAATCCTTATTACTGCCAATTTCAATTGAAGGGGCAATTTGTAAAGACCCTCTTCATAATTATCTTTACTTCCAACGCCTCGTTGAAAAAAGGCCTAGATCTCGCCCTTATAATGTGAGATGAAGCTCTAAGGATTCGCAATCTTTCTCATATGAATTCTCTTGCGAATATTATTTTGTCAGCTGTTTTATTGTCGTCATCAAATTGACATTGGTGTTCAATTTCTGACCTAATTCTCTTTTTAGAAAAGGAAGACTTTTTGAATTCTTTTAATGAAATAAGAAATAAGAATTCTTTTCTTTTCTATTAAAATATAAAGGAAATGAAATGGTAAACGTTTCTTTTTGTTAACTGTGCAAGATTAACAAATAAGGATACCCCCACGTCTTACTGAGAATAATCATTAATCCTAGGCGGCGGTTTGTATGCTACAACTGCCATGACTTTCAATAAGTCTAATCAGTCACCCAACTGTCTCAACATATTCGAAGAGACGTGCAAGTGGGCAAGTGGGGTGTACCCCTTACTATTTAGTTTATTCCAAACGTTCCCTTTTAGATTTCTTCAAAAAGAAGGGTTTTATTGCTTTGCAATATCCATTCAGCGCTGGTTCAACGATTAGACTATTTCATTCATTGTTTCAATTCCCTTTGTTTATGCAAGGGCGAGTTACCAATTTATAGAGTGTTTTTTTTATCAATGCTAAATTATGAATATTACTGAATTTGCACTAGGAAATACAAATACTTCATTAAGTGCGAGAAAAGGAAATTTGATAACTTATAATCATTAAAATAAAATATTAACATAGTCAGTATGTAACAACTTATAATTGCAACATAATACTATAAAACATTAAAAATGCGACAATTTATCACTGTCACATATCAAATGAAAATACCACAAGCATGGCAAAACATCCTTCTACCACGCCTGATGCAAAATGAGATAAACATTATTATCCAAAATATGGCTTGTTGTCGTCATCTTATTGCAACGTCAAGCCTAAACATCCTCTTGCCTTAGAATTTCGTCTCTATCGCTGTCATACTCAACGACGTGACCTATAGAATTATTATCCTGTTCCGTTTCTTCCGGAATGTCATCAGCTTCATCCACTACCTGATTCCATTCGAACTCAATGGGATTATGATTGTGAATCGTACTTGGACCATACAATCCTTCTATTAGGAACGCCAATAAGCTCGTCCTTTTTAACATCTATGACGCTATGGGCCCACAACCCATGTAGGCCATGATGATCGACCCATTTGGAGTCCACTTCACCCCCCCCCCCCCAATTGAAGTTGTCGCTTAGCTTGTATACTTGCTTTAATCTCCCAGGACCGGATGGTAACAACCAAAAAGCCTAAGCACGACATACCATGATCATACTATGCCTTGTGTGCCTGTCCGCACTAACCAATATCTTTTTCAGCACATCCCCAACATCACATATCGCGTGCAGTGGCTGATCCTTATTCAGTGGCTCAATTTCACTCTTAGCCTTTTCCATCATATTAGTGAAGAATTAACCCTTTGTGACCGCCTCAAAATGCCGAGCAGCATTGTAACACCCCCATACACCAAGGTGCCTTACCAAGACCACCTAGTGCATGAGAATGCTACCATCTCGGTTACCCGAGGCATAATAATCAAAAGTGACCATCAAGAAACGTACTTTAAGTAAATAAATTTAAAGTGTTTACATCAAAACCAAAACTGAGAAGTATGATACAACTGTTCCAAACTAAATAAATAAAATGTCATAACACAACAGCGGAAGACTACTATCTGACCCGTGGTGACTCCATCCCCAGCCATTCCCGCGCATATCTGAGAGATACCTGCTAAACAACTGCTCACCATCCCCGAATAGATCACCACAGTTTTCAAACATTTAGTGGCGTCAGTTACTGCATAAACATTACAAGATAATGCAACAAACAGAAACACAATCACAATCCTCCAACACCGTCACATCACCAATCATCTAACTACACACTAAAGTGTGTAGCCCTGCCAGAATATCCATCGCAACAGATATTTCACACCGCCAGTGGGGGACCGCAGCCGTACCCACCTAAGCCCCGCTCATCTCCATTGAACGAATAATCCATGTTCCTTAATGTGCACATCCTCCTTGTGATGGGAACCACAAGGGGCAGATCAAGGGCGTGTAGCCACTCCCGCAAGTGACTCCACTCAGCCGAGAGCGGACCTCGCGAACCACAGCCAATCAACAACAACCAATTACAATATCAATGTAACACAATGCCAAAAACCAATAACGATATAATCACATGCCAATCAACCAACAACCATCTTATACAATTTACACATTAACTGAGTAGGGAAACCCTACCTGGAATGAAATCACCAATCAACAATCACAAGCAGCGGATCAAAAGCGTTCCTCTACGAAATCACCTCCTATAATCACATAATCATTCAATTACAATCTATAATCAACAATAACCCCCAATAATCCCCAATTCACCCAATTAGGGTTTAAACAAAACTAACAAATCGACATAAAAACGGTACAAGGATCTTACCCACAAAACGACGATCTCAACTGTATAAAGAACTCCGAATTTCGACAACTCTAGCCCTTGAATTTGATAGCAATGCGAGAAGAGAACTTACGTTGTTTGCTTTCTTTGTAAAAAGGTTTATAATTTAGTTAAAAAGTAAAAAGAACTGACGGAAATACTTTATATAACATTTCACGTGTTGCTATCAAATCCGGCCAAAAACTCGTATAACCCGACTTACTCGATCGAGTAACTGAGGTACTCGATCGAGTATTGCCTACTCGATCGAGTTACCCCTACTCGATCGAGTACCCATCAGGAAGAACGTACTTCAGAATGCCAATCTAACTTACCCGACAAAGTAAGCACTTCTCTATAGAGTAACCAACAGCTCATAAATCCGAGGTATTACAGTCTTCCCTCCTTAAAAATGAACTTCGTCCCCGAAGTTCAAACCCATACCAAAACACAAACTTGCTAACTCAACTATAACACAACAACATAACTAAAACTCAAAAACAAAACTCAAACACAGTCCACTATGACCCAAAACAAACACTAACTTTACCAAAACTTATAGAAAACCGTACCAAAACCTTATGCGATCATCTCCTACCCCCCCCCCCCCTAAAAGAAACATGGTTACATCCCCGTAACTACACATACATGATCAAAAAGAGACGGGCAGCGTTACTTCATAGCTTCCTCCGCCTCCCAAGTTGCTTCCTCAATGTTGTGATTGGACCATAAAACCTTTAGCAACACTGTTTCCCCAGTTCAAGTCTTGCAAACCTTGCAATCTAGGATCCCTTTTGGCACTTCAAGGTAAGACAAGGATTCATCCAACTCAATGTTCTAAACCTCTAGCACATGAGAAGGGTCACTCACATACTTCCGTAGTTGAGACACATGAAACACATTATGTACCCGATCCAAAACTGGTGGTAAAGCTAACCGATAAGCAACCTCTCCCACACGATCCAAAATCTCATAAGGACCAATGAACTTTTGGCTTAGCTTCCCTTTCTTACCAAATCGCATCACCCCACACATAGGTGACACTTTCAAAAGAACCTTGTCCCCAACTTGGAACTCAATGTCCCGACGATGTAAGTCTGCATAACTCTTTTGTCGATCTTGTGCTGCTTTCATCTTTTGTTGAATCAACTTCACATGTTCAACCATATCCTGTACCATTTGTGGACCTAAAACCACTACCTCAGTGCTATCAGCCCAGCAAATCGGACTCCTGCATCTCCTCCCATACAAAGCCTCAAACGGAGCCATCCCAATACTCGTGTGCTAACTGTTGTTGTAAGAAAACTCTATCAGATCCAACCTGTCTTCCCAGCTACAACCAAACTCCATCACACAAGCCCTCAACATGTCTTCCAAGGTCTTGATTGTCCTCTCTGTCTGCCCATCTGTTGCAAGATGAAAAGCAGTACTCATCTTCAAGGTAGTCCCCATTAATTCCTTCAACTCTTGCCAAACCCAAGAAATAAACCTCGCATCTCGATCTGACAAAATGTCCTTTGGCACTCCATGTAATCTTACTACATTCTTCCTGTAGCCATTTGCCAACTGCACCTTACTCCACGTATCTTTCATGGGAATAAAATGAGCTGACTTTGTCAAACAATCTACGATCACCCATATCATGTTATTACCTTGCTGGCTCCATGGTAAACCCACGATGAAATCCATGGAGATAGATTCCCATTTCCACTCAGGTACCTGAAGAGACTGAATCTTACCTTCCGGTCTTCGCTGCTCCCCCTTAACTCTCTGGCAAGTCAAACATCTAGCCACAAACTCAGCTCTCTCCCTCTTCATCCCAGGCCACCAAAACATGTTCTTAAGAACTCTATAAAGCTTGTCACCGTCTGGATGTACTGAATACGGTGTGCAATGAGCTTCTGTCATGATTATCTTTTTCCACAGCTCATCCTTAGGTACACACCATCTCCTATCAAATCGAACACTCCCATCAGAATGAATAGAGAACCAAGACAGAGTCCCTTTCTCTACTCCAGCTCGCCACTTCTGAATCTTGGTATCAAGAGCCTATTTCCTACGAATATCATCATAAAGATTCGGCTGAACTGTCAAATCACCTCTAGCATCCCTTTTCTGGATCACATGTATTCCCATATTGGTCAATTAATCTTTCAGCCTCATCAGTGACATATCTGTGCATAGAGAATACACGCTCTTCCTGATCAATGCATCGGCCACAACATTAGCCTTTCCTTCATGGTATATGATATCCATGTCATAGTCTCCTATAAGCTCCATCCACCTCCTCTGTCTCATGTTCAACTCCTTTTGAGTAAAGATGTCCTTGAGACTCTTGTGATCAGAAAACACCTTTAAGGTTGGCTCAGAAAGATAGTGTCTCCAAATCTTGAGAGCAAACACAACTGCACCCAACTTTAGATCATGCGTGGGATGGATATTTCTCCTCATAAGACTTTAATTGCCAAGAAGCATAGGCAATGACTTTCCCGTTTTGCATCAATACACAACCCAACCCGTTCTTCGAAGCATCTGTAGACACCTCGAAGTTCTCACTCCCTTCAGGTAAAGCTAAGACTGGAGCTGTGGTCAAACGCTCCTTTAATGTTTGGAACGCCGTCTCACAACTTTCATCCCAACGAAACCTGTTCTCTTTCCTCATCAACGCTGTCATAGGTCTGGAGATCTTGGAAAAGTCTTTCACGAACCGTCGATAGTACCCTGCCAGACCCAAGAAACTCCTGATCTCGGCAACATTCTTTGGTGCCTCCCAGTTAGACACCGCCTCAATCTTGCAAGGATCCACAACTACACCCTCTTTAGAGATCACATGACCCAGAAAAGCCACTTTCTCTAACCAGAACTCACACTTAGATAACTTAGCATACAATTGTTGTCACGGAGAGTTTGCAACACCAATCTTAAATGCGCCTCCTTAGTCTTGGATTAGACTAAGATATCATCTATAAACACCACCATAAACCGATCTAAGTACTGGCTAAAAACCTGGTTCATCAGATCCATAAACACTGCTGGCGCATTAGTCAACCCAAACGGCATCACCGCATACTCATATTGACCATACCTCGATCGAAAAGCTGTCTTTGGTATGTCTTCATCCCGAATCCAAACCTGATGGTACCCCGACCTTAGATGAATCTTTGAAAAGACACCTGCTCCACTCAACTGGTCAAAAAGATCATCTATCCTTGGTAAAGGATAATTGTTCTTTACTATGACACGGTTCAACTCCCTGTAGTCTATACACAACCTCAAGCTGCCATCTTTCTTCTTCATAAACAAGACTGGTGCACCCCACGGCGATACACTTGATCTAATGTATCCCTTATCCACCAAATCATTCAACTGTTTATTTAGCTCCATGATGCGTGTCATTTATATGATGTTTTGCACCTCATTTTACACGCATTTCAGAGCTCATTTGTGTAGTTTAAGCTACCATTTCCCCCATTTCCGTCTACTTTCGTGTTTTTGTACTTTATTGCAGAAATGTGAAGAATCCAGCGGAAATCAAGCTAAATCCATCCCCGAGTATCCTGCATTGCATTTTGACGTGAAGAATTCACTTAAGGAACAGGCTTGGTGCGCATTCCAAGGCCCAAAAGACAAATCCACGAGAGAGTATAAAAGTCAAGTAGCAGCTCATTCGGTCGATCGACCACTACCTTCAGTCGATCGACCAACCATCGGGTTCCAGAAGCTACTGTTCATTGCTATTAAGTCGATCGACCAGTCCTAGCAGTCGATCGACCAAGCCGCTATCCCAGACGAGAATTAAAAGATCGAGGAAACGCAAGCCCATTGAGTTTAGGTTTGGATAGTAATTGTTACGTATATTTTATATATAACGTAACCTAGAAACATCAGTTTATCATCAAGTTTTTCACATTAAGTTTTACATACAGTTCTTTAGAAATAATTAGGGTTTGGGAAACTATTTTGCATTGGATTTTCGTCGTGCTTTCAATCATTCCGTTACGATCCTTCTGCAATTTCGGTATTCACTTGCTCTATTTTCAGTTCATCTTTACTGCATTGATAGTATGGAAATTGTTAGTTAGTCTCCCGAAACCGAATTATCCTTGTTGTTAATTGTTTGTTCATTCGTTTTAAGCATGAAATCTTCTGTCTATTTCGTTCATTTCATTGTTGTTATCATCATTAGTATGAGTAGTTAAATCAATTGTGCTAGGATGTAGGGGAATTGTAGTGTAGGCGGCAATATAATGAACACGACCTGATTCGCGTGTTGGTCGATCGACCACCCTAACCGGTCGATCGACTGACCACGTGAGGTTTTATTTTCGTTTTAATTGTTTTAATTCTTTATTCGACGAATCGAGTGCACACGACTAGTTAAATGTTTAGGATATGACTGACCCATTAGATCGAGAGATAGGGACAGTTGTTAGATCACCAATTAAAATGACTAAACTATGCTGAGATCGAAAGATAGGTAAAGTTTAGACCGTTAGTCACTTTTCAGGACGAAAGTTAGTATTAGTGATATTAGGGACCTATAGCGAGATCGAAAGATGCTATTTGTTAAGAGTGGACCGAGAGGACCTCTTTATTTCCTGCCTCATGTGTTTGATTTAGACCTGTTTAGTATGCTGCCGCCGAAACTATAGTGAACCGACCATCCTAGTACCTCTTTTTATATTTGATTCTATATATTTCGTTAGTTTACTTTTCTTTTATTGTTATTAGCTATAGACCAAATCCAATCAAACCCCCACCTTTTGTTACCTTAGACCGAATTTAAACAACTAGAAATTACGTCTGCCTCTCTGTGGTTCGACCCGACTGCCGCTAGCTATAGTTGTAGTTGGAGATTATAAATTTATTTTTGACACCTCACGACGGGTATCAAATTTTGGCGCCGTTGCCGGGGAGGCAATTGTTCTAATTTTTAGTTGTTTTATTTTAGTCTTTCTTAGTTTAAGGAACATCCGTTCCTTAGACTTTTCTTATATTCTTTTTGTAGTTTCTTCTTTTGCGCAGTCACGGGGTGGTGAACTAGTACCGTTCAATCGAGATTGAGAAATCTTTGCGCGAGTTGAGACGATCACAAAGGGTATTGCCGACATAGGAAAAGCTGAGTACTCTGCCAAGTTATTACGAGAACGCTCTGTTCGAAGAAGACCCACCTACATCTCCTGTTTCTAATTCTTCAGGTGAGACAATCACTTCTCCAGAAATTCCAGTCATGGCTGAAGAAGCATCTATAGCAAGTCATTCTGAGCCGACAGCTGCAAATCTATACAAGGGGTTCGAATTACCTGGAGCTGATAGGAAATTCGAACCGAAGCCTTCTTATATCAGTTTGGTTGAGAAAAACCAATTCGGGGGAGCTGCAACTGAAGATGCAGCCAAGCATATAGAAATATTTATCGATTATTGCTGCTCTATACCCCGCCGACCGGTGTGACCAGGACCGGATAAAAGAAACTATGTTTATATTCTCACTCCGCGATGCTGCGAGGGAGTGGTACAGAGATCTGGATCGAACTGCTCACGGGATCACCGACTGGAATTCTTTGGCATTGGCATTCTACAAAAAGTACTTCTCTGCCTCGAAGACTAATGCCATTAGAGCTCAGATCACGAGCTTTAAGCAAGGGCCAGATGAGAACTTTCATGAAGCATGGGTCCGTTTCAAGAAGCTGGTGCGAACCATACCGCACCACGGGTTCGAAAAATGGAGTCTTTGCAACCAGTTCTACAATGGGCTGTATGACGATCAGAGGGCCATTTTGGATGCTGCAGCCAATGGCCAATTTGCTGAGAATATAGGAGAGACTAAGGGGTGGAAGATCATCGATGATTTGGCCACTCATAAGGCTGAATATGGGAACTTGAGAGGAAACCAGAGGAGAGCTGCTGAATCTTCCTCTGTAGCTGCATTAGAAGCTCTCACTGCGAGGTTTGACAAATATGAGTTGGGAGGAGCTTCTAAAGGAGGGATGTACCATGTTAACGCTGTTTCAGACGGTCCTTTCGTCTGTAGAAGATGTGGAGCTGAGGGGCATGTCTCAGAGAATTGTTCTGCCCCCTTTGAATCTTGTGCTGCCTTTCAACACTATAGGCAGACAAATACGTACTATGAGCCGAATGTCCACCCCAACTTGAGGTGGAGTAGCCAGAATGTCTTGAATCCGACTCAACCTCCACAACAGCAGCAGCAGCAAGCTTATGTGCCTCCTCATAAGCAACAACAGTATCAAAAACCTCCCTATGTGCCGCAGCAGCAACAAACTCAAAATTCTGATTTTACTGAGTTTAAAAACTTGTTGCTGAAGGAGTCCCAAGCTAGAGAAGCCGCGATGAAGCTACTAGAGAGCCAAATTGCTCAATTGGCTAGTAAGAGTACCACTCGGGCTCCCGGACACTTACCAACCCAAACTGACCAGAAAGAGACCCTAAATGCCATTACTTTGAGGAGTGGGTCCACCCTGGAGGGGCCTGCCATGGTCGAGGATGATGCTGCAAAAGATGAGGCGAAACCGAGTCAAAACAAAGCTGGAACGAGCAAAGGAAAGAAAAAGGCGTCTACCAGGTATATCAGTCGATCGACTGATATACCCAGTCGATCTACTGAAGTGCGGGTTACAAAAGCTTCTGGTCCTGTTCAACTCAGTCGATCGACTGACATCACTGGTCGATCGACTGAGATCGCTGCTGATAGTGAGATTTTCCGTCCTCCGATGCCCGATAACTTGAGAGACCATTTGTTCCGGGGCACGACAACTCCGAAAGTATTGGGGCAAGACCCGAGTGCTGATGGGTCCGTCCCGATTCCGAAGTTCGACCCAATGTCGGTCAATGGCTCACATTTGAGCAATCTGAGAAGAGTTCAAGCTTCAATAAGGAGAAGGTGGTGGACTTTCAGCCTAAGTCCACGGATGCCGGCATGCGAGACTTAGAAGAGAGGGCTAAGGTACTTCTCTCAGCCCCATATCCAGAGAGACTAGTGCCGACAAAGGAACAGGTATCTTTCAATAAATTTGAAAAGGTTATTCGTAGTTTGAATGTACAAGTTCCTTTCCTTGAGTTGGTCAATCAAGTGCCTGCCTACACTAAATTCATGAAACAACTCTTGTCTAAGAAAAAGTCACTTGAAAATGTGCATACTGTCGCATTAACCAAAGAGTCATGCTCTTATTTGTCCCACACTACACCCCATAAGCTAGAGGACACGGGTAGCTTTTCTGTTCCTTGCAATATAGGCACCTTCTCTATTGAGAAGGCATTATGTGACTTAGGAGCTAGTATAAGTGTCATGCCCCTGAGTCTAGCTAGGAAGCTCAAACTGACTAGGTTCGCAGTGACAGATATGACAGTATAGATGGCTGATCGATCTGCGGTCCAGCCAATAGGAGTCTTAGAGGACATTCCTGTCCAAATAGGGATGTTTTTCTTCCTCGTCGACTTCGTTGTACTTGACATGCCTGAGGATGCCCATATTCCCATTATTTTGGGTAGGCCATTTCTGCACACTGCTGGTGCAGTCATAGATGTTGGTCTAGAAACCTTGACCTTCAAAATGGGCAAGCATTCTATTGTCTTTGCCCAGCCGTCTAAGAAAAAGGACCCCATGTGGCTTGTGACTTGTAATACGGTTTCTGACAAGAAATCGTACTTTGTGCTTCCTGATATTGTTGGGAAATGTGTCCTCAACAATAGTGCGATCACATGATTTAAATATCATTATTAAATCTCATTTTAAGAATACAATTGGGAAGTAATATTGTTACTGTCAACTGGTCAACATATATCGGTAATGATTGGCTGACTAGAGTTTGACGTTACTGTCGTGTGACGGTGGTGATCAGTTGACCCCCTAGGTCATACCTAAAGGGCAATACTCTTAATTGATTATTTAATTAATCGTATAATGTTACGAGTTAATTAAATTACTTGAAAATTGACGGACGATTTTGGAAGTAAAATTTACGTATCATATTGAAATGTGATTAAATAAGATACGGTCTGAGTAATTAAATTGTATAATTACTCGGATGAAATAAATTGTTTAATGTAACAATTAAATTTGAATGAACTGTTATAAATACAATCTGTTGTGATTTATAAATGGTAAAATATTTTTGGCACAAGTAATTATGAAATTACTAAGTCAATTTTTGTATGTGACGTATTTTTATTAATACGTTGATTTTTAATATGTTAAAAATACATAACAAATATATGTGACATGTGACATGTAACATATAGACAATTGACAAAAATAATATGGACACCATATTATGCAAAGGGCCGAAAATTAGAAGGTGTTTTAGCTAATTATAAGTTGTGTGCAATTAGTGGAAAAACACAATGATGATAAAGCAACCTAGCCATGCATGCCTATTGTTCCTTGTGAAGAACAAATTTTTCATGCATTGGCTCCCCAATAAGCCTCCTCTTACACGGTTTTGGGGAAGGCAATATGTCATTGTTTTTCTTATAATTTTACCAAGTAATATACTAAAAGCTAGTGTATTATTTTCTCATTCATTCACTCATCCAAAAACACAAGTTCTAGAGAAATAAAATCCTCTCTTTATCTCTCTTCAAAACCGAAACTCATAAGAGTTTTATAAAAGTTTTGGTTCAATTTTCTACTAAGATTAATATTATACTAGTATTGTAATATTAATTAGATTAAGTGAAAGCCTTGGGTATAAAGCTTAGGGAGAGATCTTATTCTTAGATCTTGTTCATCCATTGGAATAGCTCAAGAACAAGAAGAGAAAGGTGATCTCTCTTGTGCCCAATATAGCCGAAATATTGAATGTAAGGACATTATTTCTCTTCTATTTTATTAATGTTTGCATGCATAAAATCCGTTGTAATTTTATGACAAATTATTTAGACATATATGAGTATGTTTATATATGTATATGGATCTACATTTCCTTCAATCGGTATCATGAGCCACGGTTGTTTGCATGCAAATTGGTTAAAAGTTTTTCCGAGTTATATGAATAACAAAATAAAACTTGTAAAATTTGTGTTATTATGATATATCACGAAATAATTACATGCATGATAATATTTCTGGTCCTAAAGTGTTTTAGGAATTTTTGGTTAATTTTTCGGATTTTTATTGTTCATATTTAATAATAATGACATTTAAATGTGATTTTATGAGTAAAAATGTCATTTTTGGTCGAAAATTAGCTATACTTCGAATTTTCACTTGGTTTTTGGATATGTTGTTACATATATTATTTTGAGATAACCTGTAAATTTTCATAATTTTTGCACTTGTTATGCTCGAAAAATGAATTTTTCATTATTAAATTCGGATTTAAGAGAAAAATAGGTTAATATGAGTTAAATTTCGAATCTGGTCATAGAAAATTTATATGTTGTCACATGCAATTTTACAAGATGTGTGTAAAATAATTGGCTATAAAGAAGTCTTTTAGCATGATTTATGAATTTTTGAAGAAAAATGACATAAATAGTGATATTATTAGTGAAAATTAATAAAACATAATCTATGACTTGGGAAAAACGTCTAATGTTGCATTTTATTATATTTTTCAGATCTAAAATTGAAAAGTTAATGAAAATAATTTTTCCATGTTTTTATGATTATTTTATTAAATATCGATAAACCGCAACATTGTTTTCCGAAAAATTTTTCGAAATTTTTAACCTAAGATTTTGAACATTATGAGTGTCATGGATTTTTTTTCCAGAATGTTCATGAATTTAAATTTCAAATTTTGAATTTATTTGAAAT
This sequence comes from Silene latifolia, assembly GCF_048544455.1. Classification (NCBI taxonomy): domain Eukaryota; kingdom Viridiplantae; phylum Streptophyta; class Magnoliopsida; order Caryophyllales; family Caryophyllaceae; genus Silene; species Silene latifolia. The sequence continues at coordinate 138,901,841 of NC_133534.1, read as the reverse complement.
TTTTGTGATTTATTTGAAGTTTAATAGCTTATTTTTGTAATTTTTGTCCATTTATGAACAATTTTGTAAATAAAAGTTAATTATGGTCAAATTACTAGTGGAGACTATATTTTGAGTCCTAAGAGGTTAGGGTAATTAACTTATGCATAAATATGAGTTTGTGCATTTTTTGTGATTATAAAATGTTGAAATCACGCAAATCCGTAAAAACCGAGTAATATACGATATTGGCTAATTAAAAGGCGATTTAGCATAAAAATTGAGCATGTTCATACATATTATAATGCTGCATTTTTCTTTATGATTGTCATAATTTTAATTTATGTAATTTCGGATTATGTAATTTTACTTAGTATGGCCTTAGATTTTAATTGATATTTCCCGAAATGTATGGGAATATCGATTCGGTTGTAATTTTATTGTGATCTCGTATCACCGTTTTGTAATTTAATAGATTTATTTTATTTTAGTTACAAATGTATAATAGGAAATTATGTAATTTATTATGTAATTTTATTTATTAGGAGTTCCAAAAGACGGATTACTTCAAGAATGGCGATACATAAAGACGGTGTTACCTCGAGATGCGTGTCACAACCGAAGTTCAAGGGACCAATGGAGTTGGTTTCCGAATATGTAATAGATTAATAGTTTTTCTATTTTAGGAAAGGCCATACTAGGATATTTATTTTATGCTTGCATTTTATTTTATGTCACATGCATCGCTAAATCGCCATAACTAAACATGCATTGTTTTTATCGAGTTTATCGACCGTGTCAATTTTAATTATCGTAGTTCACCGCTTTAGTTCACTTAAAACGTGATAGATAATAAATTGACATGACCTCTCGCTAAAATAAACAATTGAGACATAGCCTTACCAAATAGTAGAAACCATGAAAACCTATTTCGCGAGGGAGTGCACTCGGCTACCCCGGGGTACAAACCTTGTTACGTAGGGGAAGTGGGTGATAAATGTTAATCCACCGAATTCATGTTGATGAGGGTTTCATCGGCTACCCCGTGCCTAAGTTAATGTGGGTTTGGATAATGGACACATTTATTCGAAATTTGGATTGAACTCAACAAAAGTAATTGATAAGGGTTTCATCGGCTACCCCGTGCCCTTGTTGATGTGTTTTGGGCTATAGATAAATATTAGAGTAATTTTATCGACCGAGAGTTCTAAAAGTAGAATCGATTAAAGAGTTAATCCACCGAGTTATATTGATAAGGGTTTCATCGGCTACCCCGTGCCCAAGTTAATATGAATTTGGATCTTGGAATCATTTATCATAGTTGGGTAGAGGTCACTATGTAAATGCTATACTTGTTTACAAGTATTAATATAACGATGAATGTTTTGTTTTCCACTATTCCGTTATCATATTGTTCTATTTCTTTACCACAATTCATATACGATATCATTTCGTTTTTGATTCAAATCTCCATTAAAACATCGTAACTAAAGACAAATATGAATTTGCTTCTAAAAACCTCAAATGAACCATTGCTAAGGATCTCTTGTAAAGAGTATAGATTAAAGTTATTCATTATCAAACAGGTTTTTGATTCTTGACTAACACATCTACTTGCAATGGATTGTTATTCATATACTTAATTGAATTAAGTACCTTGAAACGATAAATTATTTTGGTGATTAGATTTTCAGAATTCGTAATTGACCAAAATAACGCAACCACTTCAATGAAAGTTTTAAGACTAAAACGAACAAATGAAGAGTGATCTTCGTGAATTCAATTTTGCTTCTCAAAGCAAAGACTCATTGAAATAAGTGGGAGCATTCTCTTAAACTGTTAAGATGAGGACGAGGTGCAAGAAGTAAAAGGAATTGATACAAGGTAATGTTAAAGGTAAAGTTGTTGAGAGTGACGATGCTAAACCTATCAATCCCGACCGATATAGTTTCCATTGTCTTAAATGTTGGACACGAGAAAGGAAACTACCCCAAATTATTGAAGAATCAACAAGTTAGTTGTGGGACATCTAATGGGACCTTCTTCTTTAAATGTTTATTTGATTAAACATAAATTTTGCTAGTACTACTTCGTCAATATTAGAAACCAATGGAGGTTTTCATCATTGTACTTGATACATAGGATGATTAGAATATGACGACTAGCAACAATAATGTCGAGAGATAGAGTAATTGTGTACTCGATCTAGTTTTGGATTTAAAGTTGTACTTAGTTATGACTATTAAGTGCATAAACTCTAAATAAGAATATAAACTTGTTAAGATACAAAAGAGGTTTTCACTTTTGTGACCCTATACACCATGATTTGATGTATGGCTAGCCCATCATCAAGGTGATTATATTCAAAACCAAACTAGAATGATATATCATGTAGATGATGTAAGATTCAAATTGGTAACCCAAGATTAAACCTTAAATTTTGGAATGATGAACGCAAAGAGTTATCGAGTACTCTTGAAACCATTAGATTGTTAATGGTATATGCGTATCTTGTATTCAAAGCAAGATGTCTCGTGCCTTTTGGTTGAAAAGGAGATCGAGGTTGTAAATCATTGATCCAAAATAGGTTGATCATTTTTTTTACCAACGATTTAAGTTGACACTAGTGTGTTCACTTAATAAGGTAAATAGGGAAATTTTTGAAGAAGTTCAAAAGTTCAAGGAATCACGATTTAGTCGTGATGGGATTATCAAAGTGAAGACTTTGATATAAGCCAAAGCAAATGTGATATAGTATCATAAGTTAATCTCTCTTAGCACGCATTATGGGATAATGTATGATTGGATAAGTATTCAAACGCTATTCGATATGGTTTGGATTTCAATCAAGTTACTTTGAGTTACTTGATCCTTTTGGGGATTTTATCATTTTTGTCTAAATTATTTTTCCACTAAATCGAATCATATGAGATATGAAATGGTAAGGGTACCATGTTTGTAAGTTTTCACAAGAAACAAATGCTCATTTTTCCCTTTTCAATTACCACGAGTACGACGGGTTTTGCGGCTCGTGAATTTGTCTTTCTAAAATACAAGTTTATTTCTAGAAGACAGAGTGGGAGAATTTATTCAAGAGCCACAAAGAATGTTATGTCGCGAGAAACTGGACTTTCTTGACTACATGAGACGTTTTGTGTAAGACGTTGTTTCTTTAAAACCTAGGAGGTTAAATTCGTCACTTGTTAAAGATGATGAATTCATGCTACTTTTAAGAAAGTAAAGAGCTTATAACTTACAAAAGAAATTGTTTGATTCAAGTTGATTACTTCTAGAAGGTAATCAACAAATGACTTACATAAGAGTGTTTAAGTCACAACTCAATACTAAGGCTTAGAGCCATGAAAATCCGAAATAAAAAGGCTTGATTAGTTGCAAAGGGTTTTGCATCGATAAAGAGAGATTTCAAGGCTTGATTAGTTGCAAAGGGTTTTGCACTAATAAAGTGAGATTTCAAGGTTGATTGGTTGTAAAGGGTTTTTACACCAATTGAAATGCTTAAGTCTATTTGGATCTTCTTAGGGATTGTGTTTCATTATTATGAAATACATAGCGAGTGAATCTAAAACCCACTTCTTCAATTAGAAGTGATGTATTCAATACATGTCTTGAGTTTTGTAGATTCTTGCAATCCTAAGATAATGTGAAACTTAAGAGAGAGTCTTAAGTAGAACATCAATGAGTTGTAATCAACATTTTATTCATGTGATAAAACATTTCTCGATAAGTCAAGAAGTTGTGTTTATACATGGAGTTTAGTGGGAGTTACGGAAATTTTAATTAGTCCGATATGTGGATGACATATTGATCATTGAGAATGATTTAAGACTTTTGGAGTATTATAATACATCTTTAATATCCAGATTTATGAAGATAAATCCACATGATATTAGCGTCAGTAAGAAGTCTTATGTTGATAAGATTCATGACCAGTTCAATTAAATTGAACATATTTGATTGATTCCATTTGCTTCCGCTGCCGGATCAATTAAATGAGAAATGATGTATAACACTTCATATGCTTTGAGTATGATGAATTGTTTTCAAAATCGAATTTAAGTAATCTTTACCTAGTATATAAAGATTACCCTTAAGTGCTTGCAGAAGCATTAAGGAAGTAAAGCAAAGTGTTTATGATGCAATTTTGTGTAAGGGCGTTACACAAGTGACAATTGACAATTGAGATTGCGCATGGTTTCCGACAAAACCATAATCAAAACACATTAGGATGGTTAAGATACCATTGTGGCAATGTTAATTAAGAAGTAGATTTTCTAGAATCGTTCTAGGCAATAAAGAACAATGAGAGATATTTATAACGGAAATTGAGTACACTTGCAATCATGAGATGTGCAAGAGGATGAGTCCCGGACACTTTGTGAAAACAAAGTGGGAGCTATTCTTAGGCTAAGAGGGCCTATGTCTTGATTGGATCTCGACACGTACTTAAAGTTTTTGTGATGCAAATGTATACATTACAAAGGAAAATAAGTATGTAGTAAGGTTGAGTAAGGTACAAGAAATTGATAAAACCTACTAACCAAAGCCTTCTCAAAGGCTAAACATGATGAGTCATGTCATTTCAATTGAATTGAAATGAACAACTACGTACAAGATCAAATTAGATTATAGAACATGAAATAGTAATCAGGTATTGACTATTCATATGTGATAATCGCATTTGTCGTTCGAGTTTTACTTTAAAACTCTTTTATTATACTTTGTTACATCAAAACGGGTTGTGGAGACAATTGAACCCCGTTAAAGTGAACACGGATTAACATTGTATTCGCCCATAGTCACTTATATGAGGTGACGTCTCGAAGTGACTAGAGTGTGATGCGATTGATGGCAAGTTCAAATGCCATAGAGTCATGTGAGATGACTAGTCGATCACATAGGCAGACTGTTAGGAACTTTTTGTCGGGCCTAATGACCGCTTATAGAGTTCTGGCAAATTTATATAGCCTGGTCGTGGCGAGAGCTGCTATAGTACTCTAATGAGTCGATTCTTTTGACTAAAGACTATTCACCTAAGATGGCACAGTTTCAGATTAACTTTGATTTGTGTTACTACGACCTTCGTAAATGGGGTCAAATGGGCATATTTTGGGTTATGATGGCTGTGGCTAGTCGAAGGGAATGAGTGCGATAGGAATTGTCCATCCCCTTGTCAGGGTTGTAACAATATCTCAGGGCCACTCGAGGAGTAATGAACTGTAAATGCGTGGCCACGCTCGGAAGGTATCCAGAGTGGATAAATCCGGTCAATCAGTTATTCTCCAGATCGAGGAAACCACTCTCGATATGATCACTTGCAAGTACGACCCGAAAGACACCTTGCATTGAGTGGGAGATAGTAATAGGACAAGAGAATTGGTGACGCACACTTGTCGAGGACAAGTGGGAGATTGTTGGGAAATGTGTCCTCAACAATAGTGCGATCACATGATTTAAATATCATTATTAAATCTCATTTTAAGAATACAATTGGGAAGTAATATTGTTACTGTCAACTGGTCAACATATATCGGTAATGATTGGCTGACTAGAGTTTGACGTTACTGTCGTGTGACGGTGGTGATCAGTTGACCCCCTAGGTCATACCTAAAGGGCAATACTCTTAATTGATTATTTAATTAATCGTATAATGTTACGAGTTAATTAAATTACTTGAAAATTGACGGACGATTTTGGAAGTAAAATTTACGTATCATATTGAAATGTGATTAAATAAGATACGGTCTGAGTAATTAAATTGTATAATTACTCGGATGAAATAAATTGTTTAATGTAACAATTAAATTTGAATGAACTGTTATAAATACAATCTGTTGTGATTTATAAATGGTAAAATATTTTTGGCACAAGTAATTATGAAATTACTAAGTCAATTTTTGTATGTGACGTATTTTTATTAATACGTTGATTTTTAATATGTTAAAAATACATAACAAATATATGTGACATGTGACATGTAACATATAGACAATTGACAAAAATAATATGGACACCATATTATGCAAAGGGCCGAAAATTAGAAGGTGTTTTAGCTAATTATAAGTTGTGTGCAATTAGTGGAAAAACACAATGATGATAAAGCAACCTAGCCATGCATGCCTATTGTTCCTTGTGAAGAACAAATTTTTCATGCATTGGCTCCCCAATAAGCCTCCTCTTACACGGTTTTGGGGAAGGCAATATGTCATTGTTTTTCTTATAATTTTACCAAGTAATATACTAAAAGCTAGTGTATTATTTTCTCATTCATTCACTCATCCAAAAACACAAGTTCTAGAGAAATAAAATCCTCTCTTTATCTCTCTTCAAAACCGAAACTCATAAGAGTTTTATAAAAGTTTTGGTTCAATTTTCTACTAAGATTAATATTATACTAGTATTGTAATATTAATTAGATTAAGTGAAAGCCTTGGGTATAAAGCTTAGGGAGAGATCTTATTCTTAGATCTTGTTCATCCATTGGAATAGCTCAAGAACAAGAAGAGAAAGGTGATCTCTCTTGTGCCCAATATAGCCGAAATATTGAATGTAAGGACATTATTTCTCTTCTATTTTATTAATGTTTGCATGCATAAAATCCGTTGTAATTTTATGACAAATTATTTAGACATATATGAGTATGTTTATATATGTATATGGATCTACATTTCCTTCAGATATGCCTATCTCTATTCCTGTTGTAACCCCTCCGCCCCAGATTGGGAGCAAATTGGAGGAAGATTTGTCTATTTCTGATATTGCAGGAGCTGGTTTGGGGAAGGAAGAGCTGCAAGTCACTCTAGCTGCGAAGAAGCCAATCATCTCACGAGGAGGTCTTGGTTGCCTTAGCTATGCCACCGATGAGGAAGTTGATGACGAGCCGGTCAAGGCAAGAAAGTCCGATTTGGATTCTGACGAGTCTGAAGAGATCATTTACTGGGGAGATGATGAAAGTGTTGATCCATTGAGCCATACGGACATGGAAGCTAAGAAGGGTGCAGATGACAAGATAAGCACAGTTGAGGCTACCTCTAGTAGCCAGAAGCCGACGAAGTGGGCCATACCGTGGCCGTTTTTTATCAACTACTAGTTGGTCACATTGCTTATCAAACATTTTATTGTTTTTAAACACTTTTTATTGCTTTTGTGTGCGCGAAACTTCGCATTTTATTTTGCTTTCTTAGGATTTTATATGCTTTAGACTTTACTTTGGGTTTTGCGCAATTTTGGGCGCGTATTATTGCGCACTTGCAGGTTTTTAGACCTCATTAGCTCAAGAAATTGAGCGAATACGAAGAAATAAGAAGTTACAGCAGTATTTCCAGTCGATCGACTGGTCTGGTTGGTCGATCGACTAGTCTGCGGTTTCCAGGAGCTTCTATTCCTGTTCACTTGGTCGATCGACTGAGTGGTGTGGTCGATCGACCGCACTGCACTGCTGTACCTGTTCACGGCCTCTCTCCTGCTATGTTTGGTCGATTTGCGGAATTAAGGGAGTTTTCTACCCCAATTTATTTTCCGTCATTTTATTTATTTCTTCTATTTTCTTAATTGTGCACAATTTTACCGCTTTAAAATTGTCTTCTCGATTTTATGCGTGGGTTTTGTTTTGACTTTCAGGTACTTATTAGTAGCACTGCTGGCTACTGAAACCTCCTAGCTCACGCTGGTTTGGGGAGGTTTCCTTTGCTGCACTTAAAGTCTTGTGAGTTCCCGATTTCCACTTCATGTCATTTTTATCTATTTGATTTTATCGCAAATTCCCGTTTCTCTTTTATTTCATTACATGATTTTGCACAATGGGGACATTGTGCGATTTGGTTTGGGGAAGGGTTTTGCGTCGCATATCATTTGCTTGCATTCACGTTTACATTATTGCCTTGCATTGTTTATTTCTTCATATATATCATAAAATCAAAAAAAATTGAAAAAATTGAAAAAATTCAAACAAAAATGCACGTTTATTTTAGCATATAGGTCGAGTCAGAACGGTAGTATTTCCATGATGACATTGCATTTGCATTTGTTTTTGCCTAAGCCTTGCTAATTAACATGTTATTAGTAGAATCGTATATGCATATCTACGAGTTTTCGTTAATATTTCTTGCTGAAACTTGAGACTTGACTTTGAAAATTGGCAAACTACATATTTCTGAGATTTAGAGCCTATAACTGGTGACATTCATGACCAGTTCATCTAGGAATGTGAGTAGTACTCCTTATGAGACATGTTACATAAATATGCATAAATATGAACTTGATCTGCTTAATACCTGTATGCATTCGGTTTGTGGTTTGTTGACACATGTGGTAGAGGTTTCCTTTTTCTTATTATGCCCATAAGCTCCACACTGCCAAAAATAGCCTTTTTTGTCCCATTACCACATCCTACATTTAGCCTGTCCTTTGTCAAGCTAGTAGTTTAGTTTTGGGATTGTTACTTCGTTTTTGGTGGTATTTGCTCAATTGAGATGATTGTAGGGAAACGAAATGAAGGAAGGAAAGAAAAGAATAGAAAAAAAAAGAAGTGAAAAAAAATGATTCAAAAAGAAAATGAAAAAAAGAGGTTCTGTACTGTTGAAGCAGTCGATCGACTGGCATTATAGGTCGATCGACTGAGGTTCGAGAAAAAGAGAAAGAATCAATTCGCATAATTCAAGCCTTTATCTTTTGGCGATTTTTGCTCCCATGTATTATTCATATTTTATGGGGAGTTGGTTGATTGCTTTTATACCAGAGATTGTGAGTTTTGTGCTTGCTATAGCACTGTGTCGATTGTTTATGAGCAAGAAGTTGGATGTTGCCATATGGTTCCGTTTTGGTACTAGCTTGATTACCTGTACCTCCACTTTTCCATAAAATGTTTTGCCTCTTCTTACCTATACCTCACATATCCCATATATACCTCGGCATGTGTCATGGTCTCTTGTTGGTTGGAATGCATATGTACGGTCATAGAGATTGTTTTCATATTATATTGCAGGCATGTTCTTATAGGTCGTAGTTAGGTGAGAGTCTAAACAAAAAAATGAATTTTTCCTATCTTTTACATTTACTCACCCGTATTTATTGAGTGATTCGAGCGACCCGTGAGAGTCCAGTTTGATAAGTCTCTATAGTTAACGGTTCAGCATAGTTTTTAACGACTTCATAACTCGTTTGCATGATTCATACGCTAATTGATTGTTGATTGTTGCATTAAAATGGTTTAGGCTTTACTTGTTGCAATTCGCTCTGAGTTTGAACTCGTTCCATTAGATCGAGTCTAGTTCTTGCTTGGGGACAAGCAAGGGTTTGGTTTGGGGAAGTTTGATGCGTGTCTTTCATATGATGTTTTGCACCTCATTTTACACGCATTTCAGAGCTCATTTGTGTAGTTTAAGCTACCATTTCCCCCATTTCCGTCTACTTTCGTGTTTTTGTACTTTATTGCAGAAATGTGAAGAATCCAGCGGAAATCAAGCTAAATCCGTCCCCGAGTATCCTGCATTGCATTTTGACGTGATGAATTCACTTAAGGAACAAGCTTGGTGCGCATTCAAAGGCCCAAAAGACAAATCCACGAGATTATAAAAGTCAAGTAGCAGCTCATTCGGTCGATCGACCACTACCTTCAGTCGATCGACCAACCATCGGGTTCCAGAAGCTACTGTTCATTGCTATTCAGTCGATCGACCAGTCCTAGCAGTCGATCGACCAAGCCGCTATCCCAGACGAGAATTAAAAGATCGAGGAAACGCAAGCCCATTGAGTTTAGGTTTGGATAGTAATTGTTACGTATATTTTATATATAACGTAACCTAGAAACATCAGTTTATCATCAAGTTTTTCACATTAAGTTTTACATACAGTTCTTTAGAAATAATTTGGGTTTGGGAAACTATTTTGCATTGGATTTTCGTTGTGCTTTCAATCATTCCGTTACGATCCTTCTGCAATTTCGGTATTCACTTGCTCTATTTTCAGTTCATCTTTACTGCATTGATAGTATAGAAATTGTTAGTTAGTCTCCCGAAATCGAATTATCCTTGTTGTTAATTGTTTGTTCATTCGTTTTAAGCATGAAATCTTCTGTCTATTTCGTTAATTTCATTGTTGTTATCATCATTAGTATGAGTAGCTACATCAATTGTGCTAGGATGTAGGGGAATTGTAGTGTAGGCGGCAATATAATGAACACGGCCTGATTCACGTGTTGGTCGATCGACCACCCTAACCGGTCGATCGACTGACCACGTGAGGTTTTATTTTCGTTTTAATTGTTTTAATTCTTTATTCGACGAATCGAGTGCACACGACTAGTTGAATGTTTAGGATATGACTGACCCATTAGATCGAGAGATAGGGACAGTTGTTAGATCACCAATTAAAATGACTAAACTATGCTGAGATCGAAAGATAGGTAAAGTTTAGACCGTTAGTCACTTTTCAGGACGAAAGTTAGTATTAGTGATATTAGGGACCTATAGCGAGATCGAAAGATGCTATTTGTTAAGAGTGGACCGAGAGGACCTCTTTATTTCCCGCCTCATGTGTTTGATTTAGTCCTGTTTAGTATGCTGCCGCCGAAACTATAGTGAACCGACCATCCTAGTACCTCTTTTTATATTTGATTCTATATATTTCGTTAGTTTACTTTTCTTTTATTGTTATTAGCTATAGACCAAATCCAATCAAACCCCCACCTTTTGTTACCTTAGACCGAATTTAAACAACTAGAAATTACGTCTGCCTCTCTGTGGTTCGACCCGACTGCCGCTAGCTATAGTTGTAGTTGGAGATTATAAATTTATTTTTGACACCTCACGACGGGTATCAAATTTTGGCGCCGTTGCCGGGGAGGCAATTGTTCTAATTTTTAGTTGTTTTGTTTTAGTCTTTCTTAGTTTAAGGAACATCCGTTCCTTAGACTTTTCTTATATTCTTTTTGTAGTTTCTTCTTTTGCGCAGGTCATAGGGTGGTGAACTAGTACCGTTCAATCCTGAGATTGAGAAATCTTTGCGCGAGTTGAGACGATCACAAAGGGTATTGCCGACATAGGAAAAGCTGAGTACTCTGCCAAGTTATTACGAGAACGCTCTGTTCGAAGAAGACCCACCTACATCTCCTGTTTCTAATTCTTCAGGTGAGACAATCACTTCTCCAGAAATTCCAGTCATGGCTGAAGAAGCATCTATAGCAAGTCATTCTGAGCCGACAGCTGCAAATCTATACAAGGGGTTCGAATTACCTGGAGCTGATAGGAAATTCGAACCGAAGCCTTCTTATATCAGTTTGGTTGAGAAAAACCAATTCGGGGGAGCTGCAACTGAAGATGCAGCCAAGCATATGGAAATATTTATCGATTATTGCTGCTCTATACCCCCGCCGACCGGTGTGACCCAGGACCAGATAAAAGAAACTATGTTTATATTCTCACTCCGCGATGCTGCGAGGGAGTGGTACAGAGATCTGGATCGAACTGCTCACGGGATCACCGACTGGAATTCTTTGGCATTGGCATTCTACAAAAAGTACTTCTCTGCCTCGAAGACTAATGCCATTAGAGCTCAGATCACGAGCTTTAAGCAAGGGCCAGATGAGAACTTTCATGAAGCATGGGTCCGTTTCAAGAAGCTGGTGCGAACCATACCGCACCACGGGTTCGAAAAATGGAGTCTTGGCAACCAGTTCTACAATGGGCTGTATGACGATCAGAGGGCCATTTTGGATGCTGCAGCCAATGGCCAATTTGCTGAGAATATAGGAGAGACTAAGGGGTGGAAGATCATCGATGATTTGGCCACTCATAAGGCTGAATATGGGAACTTGAGAGGAAACCAGAGGAGAGCTGCTGAATCTTCCTCTGTAGCTGCATTAGAAGCTCTCACTGCGAGGTTTGACAAATATGAGTTGGGAGGAGCTTCTAAAGGAGGGATGTACCATGTTAACGCTTATTTGTTTGAGACGGTCCTTTCGTCTCGTAGAAGATGTGGAGCCGAGGGGCATGTCTCGAGAGAATTGTTCTCGCCCCCTTTGAATCTTGTGCCGCCTTTCAACACTATAGGCAGACAAATACGTACTATGAGCCGAATGTCCACCCCAACTTGAGGTGGAGTAGCCAGAATGTCTTGAATCCGACTCAACCTCCACAACAGCAGCAGCAGCAAGCTTATGTGCCTCCTCATAAGCAACAACAGTATCAAAAACCTCCCTATGTGCCGCAGCAGCAACAAACTCAAAATTCTGATTTTACTGAGTTTAAAAACTTGTTGCTGAAGGAGTCCCAAGCTAGAGAAGCCGCGATGAAGCTACTAGAGAGCCAAATTGCTCAATTGGCTAGTAAGAGTACCACTCGGGCTCCCGGACACTTACCAACCCAAACTGACCAGAAAGAGACCCTAAATGCCATTACTTTGAGGAGTGGGTCCACCCTGGAGGGGCCTGCCATGGTCGAGGATGATGCTGCAAAAGATGAGGCGAAACCGAGTCAAAACAAAGCTGGAACGAGCAAAGGAAAGAAAAAGGCGTCTACCAGGTATATCAGTCGATCGACTGATATACCCGATCGATCATCAAGTTCGGGTTACAAAAGCTTCGGTCTGTTCAACTCGGCCGATCGATCGACATCACCGGTCGATCGACCGAGATCGCTCGCGATAGTGAGATTTTCCGTCCTCCGATGCCCGATAACTTGAGAGACCATTTGTTCCGGGGCACGACAACTCCGAAAGTATTGGGGCAAGACCCGAGTGCTGATGGGTCCGTCCCGATTCCGAAGTTCGACCCAATGTCGGTCAATGGCTCACATTTGAGCAACCGAGGAGAGTTCAAGCTTCAATAAGGAGAAGGTGGTGGACTTTCAGCCTAAGTCCACGGATGCCGGCATGCGAGACTTAGAAGAGAGGGCTAAGGTACTTCTCTCGGCCCCATATCCAGAGAGACTAGTGCCGACAAAGGAACAGGTATCTTTCAATAAATTTGAAAAGGTTATTCGTAGTTTGAATGTACAAGTTCCTTTCCTTGAGTTGGTCAATCAAGTGCCTGCCTACACTAAATTCATGAAACAACTCTTGTCTAAGAAAAAGTCACTTGAAAATGTGCATACTGTCGCATTAACCAAAGAGTCATGCTCTTATTTGTCCCACACTACACCCCATAAGCTAGAGGACACGGGTAGCTTTTCTGTTCCTTGCAATATAGGCACCTTCTCTATTGAGAAGGCATTATGTGACTTAGGAGCTAGTATAAGTGTCATGCCCCTGAGTCTAGCTAGGAAGCTCAAACTGACTAGGTTCGCAGTGACAGATATGACAGTATAGATGGCTGATCGATCTGCGGTCCAGCCAATAGGAGTCTTAGAGGACATTCCTGTCCAAATAGGGATGTTTTTCTTCCTCGTCGACTTCGTTGTACTTGACATGCCTGAGGATGCCCATATTCCCATTATTTTGGGTAGGCCATTTCTGCACACTGCTGGTGCAGTCATAGATGTTGGTCTAGGAACCTTGACCTTCAAAATGGGCAAGCATTCTATTGTCTTTGCCCAGCCGTCTAAGAAAAAGGACCCCATGTGGCTTGTGACTTGTAATACGGTTTCTGACAAGAAATCGTACTTTGTGCTTCCTGATATGCCTATCTCTATTCCTGTTGTAACCCCTCCGCCCCAGATTGGGAGCAAATTGGAGGAAGATTTGTCTATTTCTGATATTGCAGGAGCTGGTTTGGGGAAGGAAGAGCTGCAAGTCACTCTAGCTGCGAAGAAGCCAATCATCTCACGAGGAGGTCTTGGTTGCCTTAGCTATGCCACCGATGAGGAAGTTGATGACGAGCCGGTCAAGGCAAGAAAGTCCGATTTGGATTCTGACGAGTCTGAAGAGATCATTTACTGGGGAGATGATGAAAGTGTTGATCCATTGAGCCATACGGACATGGAAGCTAAGAAGGGTGCAGATGACAAGATAAGCACAGTTGAGGCTACCTCTAGTAGCCAGAAGCCGACGAAGTGGGCCATACCGTGGCCGTTTTTTATCAACTACTAGTTGGTCACATTGCTTATCAAACATTTTATTGTTTTTAAACACTTTTTATTGCTTTTGTGTGCGCGAAACTTCGCATTTTATTTTGCTTTCTTAGGATTTTATATGCTTTAGACTTTACTTTGGGTTTTGCGCAATTTTGGGCGCGTATTATTGCGCACTTGCAGGTTTTTAGACCTCATTAGCTCAAGAAATTGAGCGAATACGAAGAAATAAGAAGTTACAGCAGTATTTCCAGTCGATCGACTGGTCTGGTTGGTCGATCGACTAGTCTGCGGTTTCCAGGAGCTTCTATTCCTGTTCACTTGGTCGATCGACTGAGTGGTGTGGTCGATCGACCGCACTGCACTGCTGTACCTGTTCACGGCCTCTCTCCTGCTATGTTTGGTCGATTTGCGGAATTAAGGGAGTTTTCTACCCCAATTTATTTTCCGTCATTTTATTTATTTCTTCTATTTTCTTAATTGTGCACAATTTTACCGCTTTAAAATTGTCTTCTCGATTTTATGTGTGGGTTTTGTTTTGACTTTCAGGTACTTATTAGTAGCACTGCTGGCTACTGAAACCTCCTAGCTCACGCTGGTTTGGGGAGGTTTCCTTTGCTGCGCTTAAAGTCTTGTGAGTTCCCGATTTCCACTTCATGTCATTTTTATCTATTTGATTTTATCGCAAATTCCCGTTTCTCTTTTATTTCATTACATGATTTTGCACAATGGGGACATTGTGCGATTTGGTTTGGGGAAGGGTTTTGCGTCGCATATCATTTGCTTGCATTCACGTTTACATTATTGCCTTGCATTGTTTATTTCTTCATATATATCATAAAATCAAAAAAAATTGAAAAACTTGAAAAAATTCAAACAAAAATGCACGTTTATTTTAGCATATAGGTCGAGTCAGAACGGTAGTATTTCCATGATGACATTGCATTTGCATTTGTTTTTGCCTAAGCCTTGCTAATTAACATGTTATTAGTAGAATCGTATATGCATATCTACGAGTTTTCGTTAATATTTCTTGCTGAAACTTGAGACTTGACTTTGAAAATTGGCAAACTACATATTTCTGAGATTTAGAGCCTATAACTGGTGACATTCATGACCAGTTCATCTAGGAATGTGAGTAGTACTCCTTATGAGACATGTTACATAAATATGCATAAATATGAACTTGATCTGCTTAATACCTGTATGCATTCGGTTTGTGGTTTGTTGACACATGTGGTAGAGGTTTCCTTTTTCTTATTATGCCCATAAGCTCCACACTGCCAAAAATAGCCTTTTTTGTCCCATTACCACATCCTACATTTAGCCTGTCCTTTGTCAAGCTAGTAGTTTAGTTTTGGGATTGTTACTTCGTTTTTGGTGGTATTTGCTCAATTGAGATGATTGTAGGGAAACGAAATAAAGGAAGGAAAGAAAAGAATAGAAAAAAAAAGAAGTGAAAAAAAATGATTCAAAAAGAAAATGAAAAAAAGAGGTTTCAGATCTTGTTGAAGCGATCGATCGACCGGCATTATAGGTCGATCGATCGAGGTTCGAGAAAAGAGAAAGAATCAATTCGCATAATTCAAGCCTTTATCTTTTGGCGATTTTTGCTCCCATGTATTATTCATATTTTATGGGGAGTTGGTTGATTGCTTTTATACCAGAGATTGTGAGTTTTGTGCTTGCTATAGCACTGTGTCGATTGTTTATGAGCAAGAAGTTGGATGTTGCCATATGGTTCCGTTTTGGTACTAGCTTGATTACCTGTACCTCCACTTTTCCATAAAATGTTTTGCCTCTTCTTACCTATACCTCACATATCCCATATATACCTCGGCATGTGTCATGGTCTCTTGTTGGTTGGAATGCATATGTACGGTCATAGAGATTGTTTTCATATTATATTGCAGGCATGTTCTTATAGGTCGTAGTTAGGTGAGAGTCTAAACAAAAAAATGAATTTTTCCTATCTTTTACATTTACTCACCCGTATTTATTGAGTGATTCGAGCGACCCGTGAGAGTCCAGTTTGATAAGTCTCTATAGTTAACGGTTCAGCATAGTTTTTAACGACTTCATAACTCGTTTGCATGATTCATACGCTAATTGATTGTTGATTGTTGCATTAAAATGGTTTAGGCTTTACTTGTTGCAATTCGCTCTGAGTTTGAACTCGTTCCATTAGATCGAGTCTAGTTCTTGCTTGGGGACAAGCAAGGGTTTGGTTTGGGGAAGTTTGATGCGTGTCTTTCATATGATGTTTTGCACCTCATTTTACACGCATTTCAGAGCTCATTTGTGTAGTTTAAGCTACCATTTCCCCCATTTCCGTCTACTTTCGTGTTTTTGTACTTTATTGCAGAAATGTGAAGAATCCAGCGGAAATCAAGCTAAATCCGTCCCCGAGTATCCTGCATTGCATTTTGACGTGAAGAATTCACTTAAGGAACAAGCTTGGTGCGCATTCAAAGGCCCAAAAGACAAATCCACGAGATTATAAAAGTCAAGTAGCAGCTCATTCGGTCGATCGACCACTACCTTCAGTCGATCGACCAACCATCGGGTTCGAAGCTCTGTTCATTGCTATTGATCGATCGACCGATCCTAGCAATCGATCGACCAAGCCGCTATCCTGCACGAGAATTAAAAGATCGAGGAAACGCAAGCCCATTGAGTTTAGGTTTGGATAGTAATTGTTACGTATATTTTATATATAACGTAACCTAGAAACATCAGTTTATCATCAAGTTTTTCACATTAAGTTTTACATACAGTTCTTTAGAAATAATTTGGGTTTGGGAAACTATTTTGCATTGGATTTTCGTTGTGCTTTCAATCATTCCGTTACGATCCTTCTGCAATTTCGGTATTCACTTGCTCTATTTTCAGTTCATCTTTACTGCATTGATAGTATAGAAATTGTTAGTTAGTCTCCCGAAATCGAATTATCCTTGTTGTTAATTGTTTGTTCATTCGTTTTAAGCATGAAATCTTCTGTCTATTTCGTTAATTTCATTGTTGTTATCATCATTAGTATGAGTAGCTACATCAATTGTGCTAGGATGTAGGGGAATTGTAGTGTAGGCGGCAATATAATGAACACGGCCTGATTCACGTGTTGGTCGATCAACCACCCTAACCGGTCGATCGACTGACCACGTGAGGTTTTATTTTCATTTTAATTGTTTTAATTCTTTATTCGACGAATCGAGTGCACACGACTAGTTGAATGTTTAGGATATGACTGACCCATTAGATCGAGAGATAGGGACAGTTGTTAGATCACCAATTAAAATGACTAAACTATCTTTGAGATCGAAAGATAGGTAAAGTTTAGACCGTTAGTCACTTTTCAGGACGAAAGTTAGTATTAGTGATATTAGGGACCTATAGCGAGATCGAAAGATGCTATTTGTTAAGAGTGGACCGAGAGGACCTCTTTATTTCCCGCCTCATGTGTTTGATTTAGTCCTGTTTAGTATGCTGCCGCCGAAACTATAGTGAACCGACCATCCTAGTACCTCTTTTTATATTTGATTCTATATATTTCGTTAGTTTACTTTTCTTTTATTGTTATTAGCTATAGACCAAATCCAATCAAACCCCCACCTTTTGTTACCTTAGACCGAATTTAAACAACTAGAAATTACGTCTGCCTCTCTGTGGTTCGACCCGACTGCCGCTAGCTATAGTTGTAGTTGGAGATTATAAATTTATTTTTGACACCTCACGACGGGTATCACTCCTCTAACTCCTTAGGACCCATACGGTACTGGGACCCATACGGTACTGGGCCTTAGAGATTGGTCCCGTCCCTGGTTTCAACTCCACACTGAAATCTATCTCTCTCTTCGGTGGTAAACCTGGTATCTCATCTGGAAAAACATCTGGAAACTCCCCCACCACTGGTATCTCAGCTGCCGTCGGTTCCACCATACTAGTGTCTTTCACATGGCGTAGGATCAAAGGACACCCCTTCCTCAAGTAAGACTTTAATGTCACCGCTGCAATCACTTTGACTTTGCGTTTGACAACAAACCCACGATAAGACACACTAACCCCTTTGGACCTCTTAAAGAAACTTTATTTTAGTGACAGTTGTGGACACGGGGGGCCCAAGGGAGCGCTTGGGAAACAAGCGTTTGCATTTGTGGAGTCGCCACCAATTTATTGTGGAAAATTGGAAACCGTTTGAATACCTCGCGCCATGTCAAGACACAAAGTAATGACATGAACACTAAAAACTCGTTACCCTTAGCATTCTATTTCTAGAATGACTCTGGTGGATGCCAATGAACACGGATGTTCACAGAGATCTGGAGTAAGGGGTGAGGACTGAGGGTACGTATTATGAAGTCCTTTTAATGAACACCTAATCCCGCCCGCCTCGATAGCGGCCTCTACTAATGATTAGGGAAATCGTTTGTACTCGATATACTGTCGATTATATGCATGCAATGCAACATCCAACGTTTTGATCCTAACATGTGAAATTAGACTATGTCGGTGAACATGTAATTAGCACTCATTAATGTCGAAGTAGAGTTTAAAATTAATTACATGTGAAAACAAATAAACCATACAATACAATAAATAAATAACGATAATTAAAATTACAATAATTACAATAGATTAATTGATTTACGTCAAAAATATATTTAAGACGGATAATTTGAGAAAAACAAGAGAAAATAAATTAGGTTAACACGGACAGATTAGAGGTAATGCTACGGTTAATAGTCGATTAATACGTAAACTAATGAATTAGGTCAAAGCAAGAACGGTAGTTCAGAGACAGAGCTCAACCCGGAACAGGCGCATCAATGCTGCGTCTCTTGGAAGAGGCGCAGTGGTCACTGCGTATGTTCCTAAGGTGAGTTCTGGTTGTGAAGTCAGAACTGCGTGTTGTTAATGTTCGTTGGTGTGTTTAATGATTGATTATTGATATTTGACTCAGATGAAAGTAATTTAGCATATTATTAACATATGAATTGGTCATAAAAAGCGGTAAAAACGAATTAAAAATAAATTAGAACGAATTAAGACTAATTAGAAATTAATTACAGATTAATTTGGGTTATTTAGGTTAAACTATTAATACGGAAACAATGCGAAAGTGGTGATAAACAGATGAAAACATATACAAAAGTCGAACTCCAGAGATTTGATTGTTGGAAATATCGGTATACTTCATCAAGAAATTCGGATTATAACGAAATTATAATTATGAAATTACGAGTCATAAATGAAATTGCATAAACAAAAAGAATAGAGATTAAGAATTAACCTTTGGTCCTAGCAATTTGGCCTAAGAACAAATATCGAAATCGATATTCTCCTATATGTTGCACCCAAAATGCTTTGAGAAATACGTCTCTTTTTGCTAGAATGAGATCCCCAATTTCTAATGATTTTAGGGTTTTTGTGATGTGAGAAAATTAGGTCAAAAAGTAGTGAGAAAAATGATCCCACCTTTTCTCTTTTAACCGTCCAAGAGGAGGAGAATAAGGAAGATATTTTTTTCTTATTTTCCTCCCTTTTGAATCGTGTAACAACCGAAAATAAGGAGGAAAAATCTCCTTATTTTTGGTAGTTATCATATTGTATAAAAATGTGTATATCTTATCAATTGTCATTTATGTCGTCACGTATTTAATAAGTCTACACACAACAGTTTGCAGTCGATTTATTAATACCGGTCCGTCATTAATTATTATGACAATATCGTATAATATATACATTAACTATAAATATCGCATATTTATAATTTGCTAATTAAATATAACCGTTTATGTTTAATTACGAATTAACATCTTAATTCGTTTAAGCTCACATTATATACAATAATTAAATATAACAGTTTATATTCAATTTACGAATTAACAATTAATTCGTCTCAGCTGATATTATTTAATTGTATTAAATAATCGTCTCATCATCACATTGACTAACTTTTTAGTCAAATACATGGACTAACCTTTTAGTCATATAAGGCATCAATGTGATTGCATTTTCATATAATCACATCTCTCAAAAACATCCATTAGGTGTGACTTTTAGGGACCAGTTGATCACCGCCATCAGTATGATAATAACGTCAAACTTCTAGCAAGCCAACCGTTATTAAGTAAACGTTAATCAACTGATAAAATACTAAGTATACCTTGTGAACCTATAAGAGATTTATATACGTTATCACACTAACTGTGGAGGACACTAGCTCCAACAATCTCCCACTTGTCCTCACAAGTGTATGTGCGATAACCGATTCTCATATCCTTAATTTCTCCCACTCAATGTAAAACAATTTGCAAAATCTGTATTCACAAAGGTCGTATTTTACAAGTGATCAGATCAAGAGTGGTTTTCCCGACTAGAGAGTAACTTAACTGATAAACGAATCATCATTCGAGCATGGCCATGCATTTTAGTTACAACTCCTCGAGTGGCCCTGAGAAATGTCTAAACCTGATAAAGGTTGGATATTTTCTTCAACTCGA
This sequence comes from Silene latifolia, assembly GCF_048544455.1. Classification (NCBI taxonomy): domain Eukaryota; kingdom Viridiplantae; phylum Streptophyta; class Magnoliopsida; order Caryophyllales; family Caryophyllaceae; genus Silene; species Silene latifolia. Next base: position 138,881,338 of record NC_133534.1, on the reverse strand, counting down.
ATCCTGCAGATATAAGCACAGTATGAAATGACCCAGTGAAAATCTGCTTAGCCTCCTGTTACGGTCGACCATGAGAAAGAAACCAAAGTCACCCAAAAACTGCCTTAATCTCAAGAGACAGTCGATAGTCAAAAGAATCGACTCTAGGAACACAATGGACGTCCAATCCACGACCTGGCACTGAATGTTTTTAAACATTTAGGACTCCATTACATTATCACAATGTCCTACGAGGTATCGTTATAACTCGCATTTGTGATCGATCAGCCAACCGTTTGACTTATGGCTCGTTGAACCCACCATCAATCAACTTCACAATATAATAGCCAGAGTTATCAGCTCATGTAGGCGATTACGGACCAAAACAAATATAATGTAATTCAGTTCACTTTGTGGCGTTCAATGTTGTCGTACAATCCACATGAAAAACAAAATATGAAATAAAACGATGAAGTTATAAATAGCATATGAAAAGGAAAATGTATCGAATCCATAATCAACTACTACAACTCAGGAACACGTTTAATTCCCATGGAAATAACGTGCCCTTCATGCTTATCATATTTCAATGGTTTAGTGAGAGGATCCGTGATGTTATCATCCGAAGCTATCTTGTCAATCACTATCTCCTCTTGCTCCACGTAATCACGGATCAGGTGAGCCCTCCGATGTACATGTCTAGACTTGTTACTAGACATAGGCTCCTTGGCCTGGAAGATAGCACCTCTATTGTCACAATAGATGGTGATTGGGTCATTCGAACTAGGAACTATAGATAGTCCTTGTAAGAATTGACGCATCCATATAGCTTCCTTTCACGCTTTCAAGCGGCATAGTACTTGATTGATGAGTAGAATCTACTACAACTTCCTGTTTTGAACTTTTCCGGTGACCGCAAAGACCATTAAGAGTAAAAACGAATCCAGACTGAGATTTTGAATCATCTCGATCCGTTTGGAAGCTAGCATCTGCGTAACCGATTGCACATAGCTTAGTATCTCCTCCATAAGTCAATGCCCAATCCTTAGTCCTCCGTAGGTACTTAAGGATTTTTTTAACAGTGATCTAGTGTATTTCACCTGGATTGTTTTGGTACCGACTCGTCATACTCAATGCATATGCCACGTCTGGGCGTGTGCATATCATGGCATACATGATGGATCCTATGGCTGATGCATAAGGAACACGACTCATGCGTTCAACCCCTTCAGGTGTCGTGGGTGACTGAGACTTGCTCAAATGCATCCCAGAAGTCATTGGAAGGTTACCCTTCTTGGAGTTGGTCATGCTGAACCTTTCAAGAATCTTATCTAAATAAGACTCCTGACTCAGTGATAACATCCGTCGTGATCTATCTCGATAGATACGGATTCCCAATATGCGTTGTGCCTCACCCAGATCTTTCATCTGGAAATGGTTCTTCAACCATCCTTTTACCGAAGATAAGAGAGGAATGTCATTCCCAATCAAAAGTATGTCATCGACATATAATATCTAGAAAACAATCTTGCTCCCACTCGACTTGACATATAAACATGGTTCCTCGACCGATCGAGTGAAACCATACTCTTTTATCACCTGGTCGAAACGATGATTCCAACTCCGAGAAGCTTGCTTAAGTCCATAAATGGAACGTTTAAGCTTCCACACTTTCTTAGGATTTTCAGGATCTATGAAATCTTCGGGTTGTACCATGTACAACTCCTCCTCCAAATAACCGTTTAAGAAGGCGGTTTTCACATCCATTTGCCAAATTTCATAGTCATGAAAAGCGGCAATCGCTAAGATTATCCGAATGGAACGCAGCATAACTACGGGTGCAAAAATTTCATCATAATGCAATCCGTGCACTTGAGTGAAACCTTTTGCCACTAGTCGTGCTTTATAGGTATCTGGTTGCCCGTCTACAGAATGCTTTATTTTGTAAAGCCATTTGCACTAAAGAGGTCTTGCCTTGTTAGGTAAATCAACAAGATCCCATACGTCATTCTCATACATGAAGTCCATCTCGGATTGCATGGCTTCAAGCCATAGCTTAGAGTCGGAACAGGTCATGGCACCTTTATAGGTAGCGGGTTCATTACTCTTTAGGATTAAAACGTCATTTTCCTCGACCATACCAATGTATCTGTCTGGAGGATTAGAGACTCTACCCGACCTCCTAGGTTCCTGAGGAATGTTAACCGTATCATTAGTTGAAGGAACATCTTCCTCCATCTGTTCCTCGGTTGTTGGTTCTTGAATCTCCGACAGCTCGAAGGTTCTATTACTTGACTTGTTCTCGAGAAATTCTTTCTCTAAGAACTTCGCACTAGCCGTAACAAAAACTCGATGTTCGCTAGGCGAATAAAAGTAATGACCAAACATTCCATTTGGATAACCAATAAAGTATGTCTTGACCGATCGCGGGCTGAGCTTATCCTTGTGTCTCCACTTGACATAAGCCTCGCAGCCCCAAACCCGAATAAAGGACAAGTTAGGGACCGTTCCCTTACACATTTCATATGGAGTCTTGTCGACAGCTTTAGACGGACTTCGGTTAAGTATAAGAGCAACTGACAAAAGAGCAAAACCCCATAATGAATCAGGTACTACCGTGTGACTCATCATGGATCGAACCATATCAAGTAGTGTTCGATTTCTCCGTTCGGACACACCATTTAATTGAGGTGTTCCAGGTGGAGTTAACTGTAAAACTATTCCACAGTCTTTAAGGTGTTGATCAAACTCATTTGAAAGATATTCGCCACCCCGATCTGAACGGAGTGCTTTAACCTTTCTTCCCAGTTGGTTCTCAACCTTATTCTGGTATTCCTTGAATTTTTCAAAAGACTCACTTTTATGCTTCATTAAGTAGACATATCCATATCTACTCAAATCATCCGTGAAAGTGATGAAATATCTATAACCGTCTCTTGCAGTGATTGACATAGGTCCACATACATCAGTATGTATGAGTCCTAATAGGTCATTAGCGCGCATTCCAACACCTTTGAAGGAAATTCGAGTCATTTTGCCGATAAGACATGATTCACACGTGCCAAAAGATAAGAAATCAAATGTGGGAATAGTCCCATTCTCAATGAGTTTCTTTACGCGTTTTTCATTTATGTGTCCCATTCGGCAATGACATAGATAAGTTTGATCTTTGTCACCAACCTTTAATTTCTTATTATTCACATGTAATATATCTGTGGTTTGATCTAAGATATAAATTCCATTCATGGAAACTGCTTTGCCATAAACCATTTCATTAAAAGAGAAAATACAGCTATTGTCCTTTATTGAAAATGAAAAACCGTCTTTATCAAGTACGGAAACAGAAATAACGTTCTTAGATAAACTGGGTACATAGTAACAGTTATATAAATATAACTCAAAACCACCCGGGAGATGGATTACGTATGTTCCCTTTGAGAGTGCAGCAACTCTTGCTCCATTCCCGACTCGTAGGTCCACATCACCCTTTGCGAGAGGTGTGATGTTTTTTAGGCCCTGCAAATGATTACACAGATGAGAACCACAACCAGTATCAAGTACCCAAGTTCTGAAACTTGCATGGTTAATCTCAATCATATGAATATAAGATGACATACCAACAGGAGTGACGCGGCCTGCTTTTATGTCCTCACGGTACATGGGACAGTTCCTCCTCCAATGGCCAGTCTTGTGACAACGGTGGCACTCAACGTCACCGCCCTTGCTCTTTGCCTTGCCTTGTGAGCCACTAGTCTCACCAGGCCCACTCTTACCGTTTCATGACTTCTTAAACTTTGGCTTTCCTACAGTTAGGTCGCAGTGAGCTTTGCCCTTACCCTTATTCTTGTTGGAAATCATGAGAACATCTTGCTTCATGCTCCCACTCAATTTCATATCCTTCTCAGTCTGTACGAGAAGTGAGTGTAGCTCATGAGGACTTTTCTTCATGTCATTCATGTAGTAATTTGCCCTGAAGAGGGCAAAACCATCATGAAGTGAATGAAGCATATGGTCAATGACTATGCTCTCACTAATTTTGCAATCAAGTGCCTCCAGTTTCTCGACATTCTCAATCATGTTAAGAATGTGTGGGCTAACCGGTTGGCCCTTCTGGAGTTTTGCATCAAAGAAGTGACATGTATGCTCATAAGTAACGATTCTCGGTGCTTTTAAGAACTCATTAGTGAGCGTGGTGAAAATCTTGTTTGCACCTTGGGCAATGAAGCGTCTTTGCAAATTGGTTTCCATTGCAAAAATGAGTACGTTCTTTATCGCACCCGCTTCCATGACGAAGTCACTATAAGCAAGTGACTCGTTAGCTCTTGCATTGGGGCCTGGGTTTGGCGGTATTGGCTCAGTTAAGTACTTGAGCTTACCGTCAGCAATGGCAGCATTCCTTAATGATGCCTTCCAGTCCGCAAAGTTGGACCCATCATTCTTCAGTCGCGTGGACTGATTCATGTGGTCCATGAAAGTTTTGAGCCATGACTCGCGTGCAAGTGTGGCACATGGCATAGGGATTTCGTTATTTCCAGCCATTTGTTGTAAGCAGTATTATCAATATGAAACGAATTCTACACTGCGAAAAGAAGAATAAAAACATAATAAGCATACTCATCGTTATGATTTAAGTCAAATGCAAAACTGTTATAAGCGAAGACTCAAGCATTTATACAATTGACCTCCCTCAAGAATTATATAAATGATCCCAAGACTCAATTATCTGTAAATTGATAAGCCAACTTCTTGGCTAATTTTACTGCTAAAATTCTTGGTTGATAAATTTCTGTAAATTCTATCTATAGTCCATCATAGTCACGAGAAACTCTTCGGATTATAATGTTCAGGTAAAATAAGTCAACACAAACTACTTACCCAACGTAGAAGGGGTCACATGGAGAGTAAGGTCCTATATGCCTACCGACGAAGAAGGGATTCATAGTTGTTTGGCCTTATAAAGACTAGTCTCAATTTTAGTTATAGAGGAAGATACCATCAACTTTATTTTAATTCATTTTAAGTGAACTAATATCTAGCATGCGAGAATGAATAAACTAAGATGATGGCTTATAATAGTGTGACATCTTTATGTCCATGACAACTAACATTCAATCTATATGAGTCAATTTTCATGCATATTATTAGGTGGTTTGGTTTAGGCGGAATATGATGCACTGATTATCATGCGATGAAAAGCAACAAGAAAGGAAAAACGGAAAATAAAACAAAGTCCTAGTGTGGCCTATCTACCAAAAAGAACATAAATACAACTTTGGAATTCTTCCTAGGACCCGAGAAGCTTGTCTTGATGTTCCATCTTGGTCCATGTAGCGGGAGTGAGCAATCCAATCTCCATCTTTAGTCTTCTCAAAATTACAATTAAAAATTACAAAAATAAACCTATTTACATTCTAATTTCCAAAACATAATACTTAAAGAAAACCAAAGAAGATTTGAGATCTCAAAATTACATTAAGACTATGTTTCCATCATTACGAAAACATAATCAACTAAGGCCACACTAGGTAATACAAAATTACAACCGATTGTAAAAATACGTAAATTAAACCATTCAACAATTCATACAACTAAATAAAAAGCATCAACTATAAATTAAACATTCAAGACATAATTCCTTAATTATGTAGAGTAATTTATCCAAACCACCTATTTTATAATTATCAAAATTATGTGACAATTCCTCAATTACTCACAATAATTCCAATCTTAATTCACATTAACTAGTGATATGAATTAATCCAACATTATTTTAAACCTCTTTAAAATAATTTGGGTATCTATAATTTGTGAACTTTTTCACAACAAACAATCATACATTATAAAATTAATGTATAATTATTATTGGCCAAAATAAACATAAAAAAAAAACAAATTTTTTTTTCTCTCGGCATTGTGCCAAAAAAAAAAAACAAGTTTTTTTTTCTTGTCTCGGCATTTAGCCCTAAAAAAACAAAAACAGTTTTTTTTTTCTTTACTCGGCATTTAGCCCTAAATTTCGAGAATTTTTTTTTCTTTTTCTGCTCTCGGCATTCAGCCTAAAAACCTAAAAAACAGTTTTTTTTTTTTTTTTTTTTTTTTTTTTTTTTTTTTGTTTTTTCTCGAAAACAAACCCTTTTAGATGAAAAAATTTGTTTAATGTTGCTATAATAACAAGATTGACATAATCATCAACTTTTAATTTAAACATAGTTCCAAACTAGATGATTCAATTTAACCTATTAAAATGAATATCTAAATCATAATTAAATTGATTATCCGAATATTTGATTCATCACAATTCATTTGAACATTATTAAATTAACTTGTATGCCAAAAACTATATAGCAAAAACAAATGAACATCAACAACCAAAACGATTTCCATTTACATTTTAATTTAATTCTCATTAAATCAAAACATCTACAAATTTATCATATTATCATCTTAACATATTAAAACAACAATATCAATAAATCAAATGGAACAAAGCATCAAAAAAAAAAAATATGTCTCGGCAAAAATGTTTTTTTTTAAAACGGCCAAACCGTTTTTTTTTCTTATTCTCAAATTTTTGTTTAAATTCATTTATGAAAATCATATAAAAATAATTTTGTGGCCTATGCTCTGATACCATTTGTTGGAAATATCGGTATACTTAATCAAGAAATTCGGATTATAACGAAATTATAATTATGAAATTACGAGTCATAAATGAAATTGCATAAACAAAAAGAATAGAGATTAAGAATTAACCTTTGGTTCTGGCAATTTGGCCTAAGAACAAATATCGAAATCGATATTCTCCTAATTGTTGCACCCAAAATGCTTTGAGAAATGCCTCTCTTTTTGCTAGAATGAGATCCCCAATTTCTAATGATTTTAGGGTTTTTGTGATGTGAGAAAATTAGGTCAAAAAGTAGTGAGAAAAATGATCCCACCTTTTCTCTTTTAACCGTCCAAGAGGAGGAGAATAAGGAAGATATTTTTTTCTTATTTTCCTCCCTTTTGAATCGTGTAACAACCGAAAATAAGGAGGAAAAATCTCCTTATTTTTGGTAGTTATCATATTGTATAAAAATGTGTATATCTTATCAATTGTCATTTATGTCGTCACGTATTTAATAAGTCTGCACACAACAGTTTGCAGTCGATTTATTAATACCGGTCCGTCATCAATTATTATGACAATATCGTATAATATATACATTAACTATAAATATCGCATATTTATAATTTGCTAATTAAATATAACCGTTTATGTTTAATTACGAATTAACATCTTAATTTGTTTAAGCTCACATTATATACAATAATTAAATATAACAGTTTATATTCAATTTACGAATTAACAATTAATTCGTCTCAGCTGATATTATTTAATTGTATTAAATAATCGTCTAATCATCACATTGACTAACTTTTTAGTCAAATACATGGACTAACCTTTTAGTCATATAAGGCATCAATGTGATTGCTTTTTCATATAATCACATCTCTCAAACACATCCTTTAGGTGTGACTTTTAGGGACCAGTTGATCACCGCCATCAGTATGATAATAACGTCAAACTTCTAGCAAGCCAACCGTTATTAAGTAAACGTTAATCAAGTGATAAAATACTAAGTATACCCTGTGAACCTATAAGAGATTTATATATGTTAACACACTAACTGTGGAGGACACTAGCTCCAACATTGATATGAACAAATCGATTCTCCAAAATCCGGGTTTGATTTGATGACGAAAACTCGCAAATATTGATTATAAGGGATTTTAAGTCGGATTTAAGGCGATAAATTGTTAAGAACACGTGTTAAAAATATTATATGCGGATGAAAGAGAAGAAAATAAGAAAAAGAAAACAAAAGAAGACAAATTAACAGAGAGGCGAGGAAGAAGAAGAAAAGCAGGAACTGCGGCAGCCTCTGGAAGAGGCGCAACAGATGGTGCGACTCTTCGAGGAGGCGCAGTAGTTGCTGCGTTTTTTCTCAACGTCTGCCTAAAGTTAATCCGTAAAAACAATTTGATAAAAGGGTTTTTCGAAATCGTTCTTAAGCATATTTTTGACGTAACCCTTACATTAATTGGTACAATAATAAAATACAATAATAAAAGATGGGATTTACACCCTCAGACTTACATGTTTGACGAAACGAGATTAACTAAGTTAACGTTTAGTGATTACTCGACTCGAATGTATGATGAAAGTGCCCTTGTAAGAGGATTTAGATTAAATTGATTGATTAATTGAGGTGTAGTTGGTCAAATTGGTCGGTCATGCAAACGTGACTGGTACTCAGAAGGATCCGAGCTTACGTGGTCGATTGATCAAGCACGGTCTTAGAATGCAAAGGGAGAAGAGAAGGGCGGACACTCACGTGAGAAATATGTGGAACGAAGGTCCCTATTTATACTAATCACACGGAAGAATTATGGGATGACTAAAACTTTGGAAACAAATCTCGAAAAGATCTGAAAATATGCAGAAAAGGGCTAGGGAAGAGACGCAGCAGCCGCTGCGACTCTTGGAAGATGCGCAGGAGGTGCTTCGTCCTTTCCCCAGAGGTTTCCTCCTGCGGAAGAAAGATTTCCGCGTTTCTTTTATGGAATTGCGGTAGATCTCGACTTCCTTATTCCTTAAAATAAAATTTTCGGGATATATTTTACCAAAAGAATATAAAATTGAATTATGGAATAAATATCTAGAATATTCTAGGACATTTCGACTCGACATTTTAAACGGTTATTTGAAAATGAAGCGGTTTTTGACCCGGGTTCCAAATGAACTCTAATTACTGTCAAAACGACTGTAACGGCGCGTAGATGACGACCAAGGGGTAGACACAAGTATTTGAGCTATCACTTGACGATAAACTTACGAACTGTCATAAATCGTTCCGTGTACCAAACATGCGGCCTAATCATCACCGGGTGGCTTGCGGGAGATGCAGAAATGAGGTATCTACAGAGCCCCCACTTTGACTGAGACTTGGACAAGAAGAAAGTCAAAGTATAGCCATCAGGTCAATCGAAGATTACAACCAGACGACTATGGCGACGCGAGGCGGCTCAAGGGGTCTGAGCCAAGGACCTGTCGTCGGGAACATTTTAGAGTCTGTCGACTATCGGGGAGGGTCGTTTAAAGTCCATTAGATTACGTAAGGAGGCTCGCCAGCCATAAGAAGAAACCATAACTGAGACTTCTTTCTCGAGATACTTCCGGAGGTGCGTAGGAGCTAAGGTTAAGCGTAGGAGCTAAGGCTGAGACCTAAAAGATATATAAGGATTATGCCAAGATGTGGGACCTTAAAAGGAAAATATCGGCGAGAAGGCGGCCTAGGGGTAACCGTGGGTTGGGCGTATGAACCCAAAAAAAGGTGATCCCAAAGGGATTAGGATCCTATAGGTGAACGCTAGGTGTGGGAACATGGGTAGGTTGGGAACCTAGAAGAAGGTTGGTACGAGAACATCCGGAGAACGACACCTTTGCCGAACTCCAACAAAGCATAATATTGAGGGTAGCAGGACGTCGGTAGAAACTGCTGGGGAGAATCTTCTTGCGTCAGTCTCAAGCAAACTCTATCAATCGAGAAGTGCAATCGGCTGTCATGAACTCTCGCTGGAAAAAAAAAATCGGGTATTGATGGAGACGTTTCAAAACACCGTCGGAAATCCGCTCGTTGCTGCAAGCGAAGTCCTGATGAAAGATCCTGGCTAGGAGATAAAATATTGTGACGACTCACAGTCTACTCGAAGATAAAATACTGGTTCGGACAAAAATAAATGCCCAATAGACCAAATATATAATATATGGTGCTGGAGAAGAGGCGCACCAAAGATGGGCCCACAAATAACGAACTTATAACGTTCTTTTAAAAATTGAGCTGGAGGGAAGCTGGGGAAGAGACGCGGCAAGAGCTGCGACTCTTGGAAGAGGCGCAACATATGCTGCATCCTTTCGTGAGTTCGTCCCTGCCTGAGTAAAAACTCGATAGAAGACGTGTTTATTCATAATAACAAAACACAAAAACTTCTTAAACTCTCTCAAATTCCAACGAAAATTCGCCAAAATTTGATCAAATCATTCCATTCATCATGACTAATAGAGGTATGTGTCTTATCCTTGTTCCAATTCTTGTATTTGCTTGATTTTGATCGAAACAATTAAGGTTTTCAACCCATTTATTTCGAAAATTTGGGGCTTTTCCTCCAAATGGATTTGCCTTCTAAAATTCACGTTAGAAATGGATAATTGGAAATGTTAGGAACATAACCATGTATTCTTTTTGAATTTTTGTCAAGTATTGAGCATTTGAGTGAAATTGAGACGGTTCTTCAGCTATTTCGAAAATCACTTCGAAAATGGTCTTAGGATTGCCCATTTTTGATGAAATTTGTTTTTTTAGAATCCTTGTGTAATGGGTGAACTTCCTACCATGTCGGATTTTTGATTTGCGACAGCTTTTTCAGGACACTTTTCTTAGGGCATAATCGTCATTATAACGAAATGCTGCCGAAATTTCGACTCAAACCCCTGACTAGGCTTGGATTTAGACTTGAATTGACCCAATTTACCACATGAGTGTTCGGGTTTCAAAAGAAATGGCCAAAGATAGCGAGAAAAGGCCATTTTCGGGGCTTTAAAGGCTTAAAATCACTTTCACCGAGGCTCGTCGTCATTCGACTCGGCATATATTCCCTTAATTTGGCAGGTGACGTTGCTTCTACATTGGGGAGGGCTTCCATGGACGTGGACACTGACTTCGACCCTTTTCTCGTTCTGGAGGAGGTGGTCGAGGAGGTTTTCGAGGAGGTGGTCGAGGAGGTCCCTAGGCGGGACAACGTCAGACGAGGTGGTCTCCAGCTAGCGGGGGCACCTGAGTGGGCTGAGAAATGGGATGGTCGACATCTCATTTGGGCAGCGGAGAGCCACCTGTCTTATAGGACGACGAGGAGTATGGTAGAATTCGAACTTGCCATTTCCTTATCACCTTTCCTTATTCATTTGCTGTTTCATTTCTCGTTTGCTTTGTGCTAAAGATAGCTATGCGTCGAATGGATACAGGAGGCCGAGAACATGAGATCCTTTTCCGGTTACATGACGATGATAGAGGCCTACGAGAGACTGACGGAGGAGGAGAAGGCCATCATTGAGCTGGGAGCGTTCGGAGCTTTGGTGGGAGCATGGAGGGCGATCAAGGAGAGGAAGATTCGGACTAACCGTTACCTGATTCGAGCTTTCTTTGATCGGTACTGGGATATGACCTCGACCTTTCACATGCCTTTTTTGGAGGTCGGGGTTACCTTGGAGGACTACGGCATGATTTATGGTCTGCCGTGTGGAGAGGAGGCTGTGGTATGGCCGTTGACGGCCATGAGAGTGGACTCGGCCGAGGCGAGGAGGCTGATTGGCTGGAACCTGGCAGTGGGTGCTGCCACCGTTCCTGGGTTGGTGCCGAGCACTTACGTCAGGGACTACTTTGCGGGTAGGACCCCGGCGATGGTGACGATGGATGGGAGGAAAGTGACTCCTCCTGCTTGTAATGCGGAGTAGAGGGCTCGTCTGTGGCTCTGATGGTTCTTGTCTTCGCTTTACCTCGGAGACAAGGGGGAGAGGCTTTCGACAAAGCTTCTTCTATTCCTTTCTGACTTGAGTGACCTGGGTCGCTGGGATTGGGTCACTCCTGGCTTTGCAGTCCTCACTCGCTACATGAGGGCCTTGGTTCATCCTGAGCTGATGGAGAAGGGGACTTCTCCTACTACTGTCGGTCCTGGATTGCTATTGGAGGTATGAACCTTCATTACGTATCATGAAAGATCATTACTTCTTCTTTGCTATCGAATTGTGAAAGATCATTATCGATTATCTTGTTTTGCAGGCGTGGGTGTACTCCTACTTTCCGGGCTTCGCGCCCAAGAGGACGGAGCCTGAGCCGAGGGCGTACCCGGTCGTGAGAGACTGGGTGGTGTGTCGTAGGAAGAGCCAGCGCTCTTCTTACAATGTTTGTCGACAGGGCGTGAACGCCCTGAATTTGAGCGACGTAAGTATCCTCAGCTACCTTTCTTCATTGTTATCGTGTGGGAGCGATCATAGGAATGACTTTTCGTTTCCTTGTTTTAGTGAGTGCCTAGACCTTGGGTGGTCTACCCTGACGCTCCGGCCTTCGTGGCTGAGGTCCTTCGACCCAGGAGGTCGAGTCGGTTGCTGTTGAGGACGTCCATGGGACCAGTGTGGTACCTGGGCCAGCGTTTGACTCGTTAGTGCTCTCGTGACACTTTCACGGTTCCCGTCCATCCTCCCCGGATGATGTTTAGGGAGCCCTCAGACGCTGAGAGAGAGGCTGACTTGGCAGATATTGGTGGTGACGCCCTTCTCCTTCCTATTGAGGAGTAATCCTTGTTCGTTCGCCAGAGACTGGCGTACTGGCCGATCATGGTAAGCATTTTCCCTTCCTTTTTTAATCGATTTGACAAACTGACGAATGATCGTCGAATAAAGAATTCATTTGAACTTTGCAAGAGATCGAGGTGGCAGGCGTCGAGCCCCCAGCGTACCCAGAGACTCTTGAGTACACCGATGCGGCGGGGATGATGACGATCTCCGAGATCCGTGACTTCGGTGAGGAGGTGACGGATGCTAGCCTGGAGGAGTGGCAGCACTTAGTGAGGAGGGTAAGCCCCCAGCCTCGGCTGTCTTTCGTTATTTTTTGTTGCATAAGAATGCATTCGTCTATTATTGAAAATCTTTTGTTCATTGAAATACAGGTGGCGCCGTCTCAGCATGTGACGTTGTGGAGGGTGGCCAACCGAACACGGGCCACGACCATCGAGACACTTGCAGGTGGCAGAGGACGACATATATGACCTCTCATTCTCTTTATTTTGAATCTTATCACAATTTCTCGCGTTTGTTTGAAATGGTTGAATGAATTGATTGAAATGAAACATTTCTTTATCACTTGCAGAGGGAGCGAGACCTGGAGCGTGAGCTGGTGCAGTCTCAGGAGGAGACAGCTTGCCTGTTGAGGGAGTTGGAGGTCCGGGACGCTGAGATCGCTGCCCTTGAGGCGACCGTAGCCGAGCTGAGTGGCGACCAGGAGTAGCTGCTTTTCCTTTTCTTTTGTTGTCGGTTGTCTTGTATATACTTTGTACATTTTGGACCTTGTTTTGGACTCTTTGGACCTGTTTTGGGCGAAAGCCCCCAGTTTGATGTACATACTGCATTTTGTATATATGATGGCCTGAGTGCCTTTGCTGCTGGGTTGTTTGTTGTTCCTGCAGGTTAGCTTAGAAACAGGTTTGGTAGATGACGGTTTGCACCGTCATGCTGCCGAAATTTACACAGAATTACACGTAGAACACGTAATATACACGTGACTTAAATTAGCGTAAAATGAGAAAAAAGACCGAAAATGCGAAAAATTGCCCAGAAATGAGCGAAAATGACAAAAAGTGCCTAGAAATGAGCAAAAGAACCGGACGGTAGGGAGGACTACCCCCTAAAAAAACGGAAAAAGAAATGTATAAGTTTGAAATGAAATGTAAAATGAGGAGTGAAATGATTCCCCTAAAAAAGAAAATAAAATGAAATGGGTAAGTCTGCTCGTTTGGCGAGAATGTCGGTGTTGTCTGGAAAAGCGTGCCCGGAAAATTAGGAAACATAAAATTTGGTAACTTGACGGAATTACCAAAATAATAACCTATAGGAATAGGAAATTATAGGCAAAATAAATTAGGAAAGATCCAAAGCTGAAAATCATGAAAATCATTCTGGGGAAGAGGTGCAACAAAAACTGCGACTCTTCGAAGAGGCGCAGTAGGTGCTGCGCCACTTCCCCAGTTGGTCAGTTCTGACGGAAATTAGGAAACAACTTTTGGTATAAATAGAGACGCCGGGGAAGCTTTTATTCACATAATTCCTCCATCTTTCTTCCGTCTATTTCATAAAAACTCTCCTATTTTCATAGAAAAATTCAAAATTATGGATGACTTTGAAAACCGTCTCAAGGAGTGGACAAATGAGTTTACAAATGTTGAGAAGCATGACATGGGTGCTTTTAATTTGGGATCAATCTTGAGTCTAAATTGGTGAAAATTGTGAAACCTTTCTTGGATGCTTGTCTTGAATATTGGGACCCAAATTTCCACGTATTCGCCTTTCCTGGAGGCGATATTTGTCCTTTCCCATAGGAAATAGCTGCTATTGGAGGATGGGATCCAGAAAATGCACACGCTATAACTTATAGCTCTCAAGGGTATAAGGGTAAATTTAGAGACTTGCTGGGACTGACTAAGGCTGAGGTCGACCGTCTTCTGACCTCAAAAGGAGTCCGTATGTTTGACTTTATTGACCGATTCATAAGCAGGGAAGACCCTTCTATTTATTATGTTGCTAGACGCAAGGCGTTCGGATTTTGTCTACTTCACTATTATGTCCTTCAAGGGCATGTTGACAAGGAGATGAGAGGGGACCCTCGTTTCTTGAGCTTATTGGAACAAATGGAGCTGCACAAGAGCCCAGCGTGCCTGTGCTTAGGAGAGATCATTCTGGGGCTCGACAACAGAAAAGCCAACCGCGAGTTTCCTTATCTGGGAAGTCCTATCATTTTGTAGGTAAGAACCTGCTTTCTCTTTTTATGTGACAACCGTTTTTTTTTTCGTTTTTTTTTTGGTTAACCATATGGGCATTATTTCCCCTCTTCTTTGCAGGTTTGGCTTATGGAGCGTCTGCGGTTGATCGAGCCCCCAGTTAATGTGCCAGGATACCATGCTCGTTCAATTGCGATGAGAACCAGGCTCTACATGGTGGACCTCACTCGGGTTTGCAACTATTGGGAGAACAAGTGGAAGAATGAAGGAGGTCCTTTAATCCGTTGGATTATGCCATGGTGGCATCTCAGGTCAGTCACTAGAGTTTCATCTTTAGATCCGACTCGGTCAGTTCGCATCCCTGGCTTGGAATTCATGGTTTGCATCTTCCCGGAGAGATTGATGAGGCAAGTGGGCCTTAAGCAGAAGATCCCAAAGCTTGACACTGTTCCTCAGACTGCATTGGCACATACTACAGAGATTCGTCGAGAGTGGGCCCTCAAGTGGGCTTAGAGGAACATGTGGCTCATACTTTCTCCGGTTGGCTCTTTATGGGTATCTGATTCATACTTGCAGTGGAGGAAGGCTGCTACTCCGGAAGAGCGTGAGAAATTGAAGAAGCACGAGCCTGTTGACTACAAGATTCGCGAAGTAGCAAAGGAGAACCATAAATACTTGACTGAAGAGGAGGAAGAGGCCGGATTCCGAGTCGTTCATCCGTCGAAGAAACTGAAGACCGCTCCTGCCGTAGAGATGGTGGTGTATCGAAATGGTAAGGCTAGACCGCGAGAGAGACCTTTGGTGATTAGGTCAGAGATAGCACAAGAGCGCCCGGTTCGTGGACGAGACAAGAAGTATGACAAAGGCAAAGGAAAGATGGAAGAGTAGCCTTAATCGTAGTATTATTTATTATTATTATTGTTTGTAATAAATGGCGGGGTTTTTAGAATCCAAGCCTAGCATTTATTTTTCAGCATTTTATATTATGCGGGATATTATTAATATTTATGGAAGAAATGAATAAAAGATTAATTAGTTAAGAAACTATTGTGATTTTTCTTTTATTATTCTTGTCGAATTTCAAATGCAAATGCAAATGTCCTTCTATTTACATTTAAAATAATGGGTTCTATCCTGTGAAGGATTGCATACGTATTCATTTTAAAAAAATGAAATCAAACCCTTGCGCGTAGTTCGAGTAAATGTAAAAGAATAATTGTTCCAAGCAAGAGCTTGTAGTGAACTAGAAAATAAGCATGAGCTTTACTTACTCCTAAAATACAACTCAATTTATTTGATGATATGAGGATGATGAAGTGTCAAAATTCAAGAACAAGGTGACATGAGCTTTACTTCAGCGGGCCAATGGCCATTTTTATTTCGTGTCGCATGAGCGACACGTAGGTGTTACGCGAGGCGCGTGTCTTGTCCTACACTAAGCATAGCATCGTTTCAGTTGGTCGAGGTTAGTTGGGTTAGCAAATTCATTCCCATCTAAGTCTGTAATCCTAACCGCACCCCCAGAGAGTATGGACTTGACTAAGAATGGTCCGGCCCAGTTGGGTTTAAACTTTCCACGTGGATCGACAGGTAGTGGAGCTCTAACGGATTTGAGTACTAAGTCTCCTTCTTTGATGTTTCTGGGCTTGACCCGTTTATTGAAGGCTCGTTTGATACGTGCCTGATATGTTTGCATATTATGTAATGCGCGCAACCTTCATTCATCCAAGAGGATGAGTTCTTCGTATCTATCTCTCTTCCAATCAGCTTCTGGAATTTGACTTTCAAGCAGAATGCGTAAGGACGGGATCTCTAGTTCAACTGGTTGTACAACTTCCATGCCGTAAGTCAAATAGAAAGGAGTAGCTCTAGTGGGCGTCCTAACTGATGTGCGATAACCCCACAAAGCGAATGGTATCTTGTTGGGCCAATCGCGATAATTGTCGATCATTTTCTTGAGGATAGTGACGACATTCTTGTTAGCCGCCTCCACCGCACCATTAGTTTGAGTTCTGTAAGGCGAGGAATGGTGGTGTTTTATCTTGTATTTGGCTAGCAATTATTGAGTCTCAGCCTGGAAATTTGATCCATTGTCACTGATGATCTCATGTGGGCAACCATATCGACAGATGATATTGGTTTGTATGAACTTTGCCACGTTTTTGGCAGTGAGACTAGTGTAGGATGCTGCTTCGACCCATTTGGTGAAATAGTCGATAGCTACCAAAATGAAACAGTGGCCTCCTTTTCCGGTTGGAGTGATTTTCCCGATGATATCGATTACCCAAGCAGAAAACGGCCAAGGAGATGCCATGGTGTAAAGTAGTGAAGGAGGAGCATGTTGCACATTCCCGAAGATTTGGCAGTTATAGCAATGTCTGACATACTTGATGCAATCAGATTCTATCGTGGTTCAGTAATATCCTAGACGCGTGATTTTCTTTGCCATCGTTGGTCCACTCATGTGAGGGCCACATTCTCCATCATGAACTTCTTCCATCACTTTTTGTGCCTATGAATGATCAAGGCAACGTAAGACTACACCAAGAGGTGTTCTTTTGTAAAATTCTCCTTGCATTAGGAGGTATTGAGAGGTTATTAAGCGTATGGCACGTTGTCCTCTCTTATCCATATCTGGTGGATATGTACCATTGAGCTTGAAGTTTAGAATGGCTTGAAACCAAGGTTCCTCTGGATTTTCTTCCTCATCCGTAATTTGGTGCACATAGGCTGGTTCTGACCGTCGTTTGATGCATAAAGGCATTTCTAACATGTCATCTGGCATATTAATCAAAGATGCAAGTTTTGCAAGAGCGTCTGCAAATTGATTTTCTTCACGAGGTAGATGTAGATAAGTGATCTGATCAAAGAATTGGGCAACTTGATCTATCCTAGCCTGATAGGGTACTAGACTTTCACTTCGGATTTTCCAAGATCCAGTAACTTGGTTGATGATCAAGGATGAGTCTTCGTGAACTCAAAGATTCTTGATGCCTAAACTTACTGCCGCTTGTAGCCCAATAAGGTAAGCTTCATATTCTGCTGCGTTATTTGTCACCTCGAAGTCGAGTTTGATAGAGAGTGGTGTATGCTCACCTTCAGGAGAAATGAGCAACACTCCTATTCCAAATCCTCTTAGATTCGATGCCCCATCAAAATAAAGGTCCTAAGAGTCTACATTAGTTTGTAGTATGTCCTCGTCTGGAAATGACCACGTGTCTACTGCTTGGGTGTCATTGATAGGATTATGTACGAAGAACTCGGCAACGGTGCGCCCCTTTATAACCTTCAGAGGTACATACTTGAGATCGAACTCTGAGATCATTAAGGTCCATCTTGCCAAGCGTCCGTTGAGAACGGGTTTTTCGAAGAGGTATTTGACAGGATCCATTTTGGAATACACCTTGACAGAGTAGCTAAGAATGTAGTGACGTAGCTTCTTTGTTGTCCACACAAGAGTGAGGCATGTCTTTTTGAGAGGTGTGTACTTGCACTCATACTCCAAGAACTTCTTACTAAGGTAGTAGATAGGTCTTTCTTCTTTCCCAACAGTTTGTGCGAGCATAGCCCCCATGGCTGTTTCGGTCACTGTGAGATATAAACCAAGAGGTTGATCTCGTTGAGGAGGCATGAGAACTGGTGGCTTGGTTAGTATCTCCTTAATTCTGTCAAATGCTTTTTGGAAATCGTCGTCCCATATGGCATGGTTTGTTTTCTTGAGCTTTTTGAAAACGGGTTCGTGTAGATACCCAGTATCTGCTGAGACTCCAACAAACACCCGATGATTATCGGACTATAACATGTTTTGGAATCGCGGTGTTTGATCGACATTTTGTGTACAACTTTACGTCGGAAAACTTAAAATAAAATATTTCAAAACATTTCAAAAATACCTGGAGTGTTTAATGCACGACGACGGGGTCGCAATGACACTAACTAGAGTCAAAACCGACGCCGGACCAAAAACCGACTCAAAAATTCAAATCCCGACTCCAACAACGAGTCAAACCGAGTCAAACCGAGTCAAACACCAAAAACAAAACATTTCAAATATTCTACCTTAAGTTTTCCTGGATTCATGTTGGTCAAGTACCAACATGTGACTACAAAACCTAGGATAGAACAAATCATGATTGCGTTTGTTGTGAAAGTGACAACACAACTCGAAGAACCGCGACGTGGCTCGCGCCTCTTTGAGCAGCCCAAGTGGCCACGTCGCTCAAAACTCACACAACCACTCATTCTCCTATAAATACCCCTCAAATGCCACCCATTTGAGACTTACGCGAGTGTCCGCCCCCTCTTTCCTCCCTTAAAATTCTCGACTCGACTTCTTAAGTCACAACCCGACGCCTATTTACGACCTACCGATCGTAAATACAAGCCTTACACATTGTTTGGTACCGTCATCGTGCATTAAATTACTTGACCGACCACTTCGACCACTACACCGTCACTAACAATAAAACACTCTTTAATTCGTTTTCATATTTGTAATCGGTTTTTACCATTCCAAATATTTCCGAACCCTTTTTATTTCATTTCATTTGTTTTAACCATAAAACATTTTTCACCCTTGGTTCCTCATACCATGACGGTTAAATCCGTGTTTCGGTGATAATATTTGGTTATTGACATTTAAAAGGTATTTTAAAACCTTTTATTTCATTTCTTTACATTTTCAAACAAACATATTAGTCCCCAACACAAAGTCATCCTTGGTTCTACATACCATGCCGGATTTTAACTTGGATACGATGATGAGTATCGACTAATAACATTCAAATGGACTCAAAACAATTAGTCCATAATTATTTTCAAAACTATTCATGTCAAGTTTGTCAAATCGAACCCGACACCGAATATTATCAAAATAATGATAATTATTCGAGTCTAGTTCTTCGAATAAACAAACGTGGTCTAAACGACCCCTTCAAATCAAACCGGGTTCAAATACCCATTTTCAACCCGTTTTATAACGTTTTCTAAAAGGTCAGAACACGGCACATAAACCGTGGGCTAACCCGCGCCTAAACAGGCCCTCCATTTCTCATTTTCAAAACCAAAGGGAGGCCTCTTACACAGCCGGCTAGCTCACGCCTCATATAGCCGTCCAAATGCAGCACAGGAACTGTTTCTTTCCAAAGATTAGTCTAGGACGATCCCGACTCCGGTTAGCCTGGATATAGGACGGATCAGATGACTATTTGATTATTCAAAACCATGTTTGCAAAATGCCTTACTAAGACAAATGGATCATGTTATACACCCTAAACCTAATACGGTAAATGGATGTTTAATTTCCGTCTTGCATGTAAATCAATCATTAATCCAACTCGACATCTTATACTTGATACTTGGATTAAATCAACCGACTTAGAAAGCTCTCACATGTTAGGTTTAAATTATTGAATGCGCATTCATGCATTTAAACCGTTTTGTCAACTTTTGCATTCAACCAACCAAGATCGATCAGTAGAGGCCGCTAATGCGGGCGGGATTGGGTGTCTGATTAAAGGGCTTCCCAATACGTACCTTCACCTCTTACTCAGAAACTTTGGATAGTGGACGACCTTATCCAGGGCGTACGAGAGTCATTCTAGAGATAGGATGCTAAAGAGGGACGATTTCCTCTTCTTTAGTACCTATGTCATGTTGGAATATGTGTCCTCCGACAATAATGCGATCACGACTGTTGATAATGATGATCACATGTTTAAGTCTCATTATAAAGAATACAATTGGGAAGTAACATTTTACTGTCAACTGGTCCACACATATCGGTAATGATTGGCTGACTAGAGTTTGACATTACTGTCGTGCGACGGTGGTGATCAGTTGATCCCCTAGGTCATACCTATAGGGCAACACTCTTAATTGATCATTTAATTGATCGTATAACGTTACGAGTCAATTAAATTATTTAAAATTGACGGACGATTTTGGAAGTAATATTTACGTATTTCATTGGAATTTGATTAAATGAGATACGGTCTGAGTAATCGAATTGTATCATTACTCAGATGAAATTATTGTTTAAAGAAACAATTAAATTTGAATGAATTATTATAAATACAATTTGTTGTGATTTATAATTGGTAAAATATTTTGGTACAAGTAATTATGAATTACTAAAGTCGATTTTTGTATATGACGTATTTTTATTAATACTTTGATTTTTAATATGTTAAAAATACATAACAATTTTATGTAACATATGACATGTGACATAAGACAAATTGACATTTTGACAAAGATAATATGGAGTCCATATTATCTAAATGGACCGAAATTATGGGAGTATTAGGCTAATATTGTGTTGATTAAATTAGTGGTAAACACAATGATTACCTACTAAACTAGCCATGCAACCCTAATGCTCATTGTGAAGACCAACTAGAGCATGCATTGGCTCCCTCCCATGCCCCCCTTCCACCCGGTTTTGAGAGAGGAAAAACCACTTGGTTTTTCCTCTTATTTTACCTAATATACACAAAAATGTTTTTGTTGTATCATTCATTCATTCATCCACCAAAATATTTTTAGAGAGATAAAAATATTTCACCTTCCTCTTCTCCTCTCCTAACCGGTTTTAGGGATATAAAACCAAATAATTTTGGGTCATTTTTTCTTACAAAATTAATATTGTCTAGTATTCATAATATTAATTTTATTAAGTGTGTGCTTTGGGTATTAATACTTGGGAGAGATCCTATACTTGGGTCTTTGTTCATCCATAAAGGAAAGGACAAGAACAAGAGAGAAGGAGATCTCTCTTGTGCCCTAAAAACCGAAATCCCAATGTAAGGATGAATATTTCTTCTTTATTTTGTTTATTAGTTTGCATGCATAAGATCACCATTAATTTTATGAGTAAATTAAAATGGAACATATATGAATATGTTAAGTATATAGATCTACTTTTCCTTCAATCGGTATCAAGAGCCATGGTTGTTTGCATGCAAATCGGTTAAAAGTTTTTCCGAGTTATAAGAATAACATATAAAACTTGTATATTTTGTGCTATTATGATATATCACGAAATTAATTTATGCATGTTAAAATTTCTGTTCCTAAAATGTTTTTAGGATATTTTGGTTAATTTATGTATTTTTATTGTTCATTTTATACAATAATGGTATTAAAATATGATTTTATGAATAAAAATGTCATTTTCGGACTAAAAATAGCTAAACTTCGAATTTTCCAGTGATTTTTGGATATGTTATCACATATATTGTTTTGAGATGACCTGTAAATTTTCATAATTTTTGGACTTCTTATGCTCAAAAAAATGGATTTTTCATTATTAAAATCGGATTTAAGTGAAAAATAGGTTAATATGAGTTAAATTACGAATCTGGTCATAGAAATTTAGTATGTTGTCACATGCAATTTTTCAAGATATGTGTAAAATAATAGGCTATATTGAAGTCATTGTGTATGATTTATGATTTTTTGAAGAAAAATAGCATAAATAGTGACATTATTAGTGAAATATTAATAAAACATAATCTATGACTAAGGAAAAACGTCACATGTTGCATTTTATTATCATTTTCAGATCTAAAATTGAAAAGTTGGTGAATATATTTTTCTCATATTTTTATGATTATTTTGTTAAAAACCGATAAACCGCAACATTGTTTTTCCGGATAAATTTCGAAATTTTTAACCTAAGTTTTTGAACATTATGAGTGTCATGGTATTTTTCCAGAATGTTCATAAGTTTAAATTTCAAATTTTGAATTTATTTGAAATTTTGTGATTTATTTGAAGATTATTGCTTATTTTTATAATTTTAAGTCCATTAATGAACAATTTTTAGAAATATGAGTTAATTATGGTCAAATAATTAGTGAAGACTAAATTTTGAGTCCTAAGAGGTTAGGGTAATTAACTTATGCATAAATATGAATTTATGTAATTTTGTGATTATAAAATGTTGAAATCACGCAAATCCGTAAAAACCGAGTAATATACGATATTGGCTACTTAAAGGCGATTTAGCATAAAATTGGGCATGTTCATACATATTATAATGCTGCATTTTCTTTATGATTGTCATAATTTTATTTTATGTAATTTTTGAATTATGTAATTTTACTTAGTATGGCCTTAGTTTTTAATTGGTATTTCCCGAAATGAATGGGAATATCGATTCGGTTGTAATTTATTGTGATCTCGTATCACCGTTTTGTAATTTAATAGATTTATTTTATTTTAGTTACAAATGTATAATAGGAAATTATGTAATTTATTATGTAATTTTATTTATTCCGGAGTTCCCAAAGACGGATTTCTTCAAGATGGCGATACATAAAGACGGTGTTACCTCGAGATGCGTGCCACAACCGAAATTCAAGGGACCAATGGAGTTGGTTTCCGAATATGTAATAGTTAAATAGTTTTCTATTTTAGGAAGGCCATACTAGGATTTATTTTTTATGCTTTGCATTTTATTTATATGTCGCATGCATCGCTAAATCGCCATAACTAAAACATGCATCATCATCTTCATCGAGTTTATCGACCGTGTCAAATAGAATTATCGTAGTTCACCGCTTTAGTTCACTTAAAACGTGGTAGATAATAAATTGACATGACCTCTCGCTAAAATAATCAATTGAGACATAGCCTTACCAAATAGTAGAAACCATGAAAACCTATTTCGCGAGGGAGTGCACTCGGCCCTACCGGGGTACAAAACTTGTTACGTAGGGGAAGTGGGTGATAAATGTCTATCCACCGAATTCATGTTGATAAGGGATGAATCGGCCCTACCGTGCCCGAGTTGATGTGGATTTGGATCATGGACACATTTATTCGAAATTTGGATTGAGCTCAACGGAAGTATTCGTGACCGTAGTCGCGTGTGTTCCGGGCTATAGATAAACATTAGAGTAATTTTATCGATCAAGAGTTCTAAAAGTAGAATCGATTAAACGTTAATCCACCGAGTTATATTGATAAAGGATGAATCGGCCCTACCGTGCCTAAGTCGATATGAATTTGGGTCTTTGAATCATTTATCTAATTTGGTAGAGGTCACTAGAAAAATGCATAAAACTTGTTTAAATTATACATTTTTACAAGTAGTATTTTAAAACGACATTTGTTTTATTCCTTCTATTTTGTTTTGTAGCCCACTTCTTTTTCTCATAACAAATGGCAACACCAACCCCTAACGCCACGCCTCTCGCCAATACATCATGGCTCCGATCCTTCATGGATCGATGTAAACTTGAAAAAAATGGGTCAAATTTCTCCGATTGGGATGCCCAACTCAAACTAGCCGCCCAAGGTGACGACAAGCTTCGTTACCTTACCGATGCCTCTCCTCCCGAACCTACTACTAGGTCGACCGCCGCCACTAGGGAAGCATATGAGGCTTACCAAAAGGAGTCCGCCGCAATGAAAAACGTCTTGATATTTGCAATGGAGGCGGATCTCCAAAGTAGAGCCTTTAAAATGGGCAACGCTAATGAGATTTACTCCAAGCTTGTGACAATGTTTTCACAAACTCCGCGGATCGTCCAATATGAGGCGGCCGCGGCATTCTTTGATCTCGACTTCAAAGAGGGCCAAAAGGTTAGCCCTCATGTGCTCAAACTTATGGAGCTTGTCGAGACCTTGAAAATTCAAAAGGTTGAAATCCCCAAAGAACTCATTGTAGATAGGATTCTACACTCCTTGTCCAAAGTCAAAGCATATGT
Source organism: Silene latifolia (assembly GCF_048544455.1). Lineage (NCBI taxonomy): Eukaryota > Viridiplantae > Streptophyta > Magnoliopsida > Caryophyllales > Caryophyllaceae > Silene > Silene latifolia. The sequence goes on along the minus strand of NC_133534.1, from coordinate 138,857,054 downwards.
TCAATTCCAGGTGAATTTTAACATGCAAGACAAGGATGTGTCTCTTGAAGAATTGCACAAGTTACTTGTGCAAGCCGAGAGGGACATGGGGTTAAATGTGAACCCACCAAAGGATGTGCTTAACATAAGCACTAAGAGTAAGGGGAAGTTCAAAAAGAATGGGAGGAAGGGTAAGAAGCAAGCTCCCACTTTCACCAAAGCTAAAGCTAATGATGCTAGCACTTCGAAAATCAAGAAGGGTCCTCTTGATAAATGCCATTATTGTAATGGTATGGGACATTGGAAAAGAAATTGTTCCAAATACCTTGGTGATATTAAGGTTGGAAAGATCACTCCAAAGAGGTAATTGACTATCCCTTCTTTTATGTTTCTAATTCAACTATGGTATTGTGATACAAAGTTGTGATAATGTATCTCCCTTTTTATTGTAAATAGGGCCTCCACCAAGCAAAGACAAGGGAAAGGAAAAGCAAGCATGAGAAACCATCAAGAAGCTAGGAATAGCTTTCATGGAGCTTTGCTTTTTATTGTCTTATTTTTATTCATGTTTTGAATTTTAGAACCTTTAAGTTTCCGTGTTCGACATGGAAAGGTATTTTGGATAATTGGTTGTATTTTGGATAATGGTGGCTTGGTTTGCAACCCAAGTCACCCGTTTTATCACCTTATCCTTTGTTCTAAAATTCGTATTTAAATGCTTGCTCTTAGAAACATATGATTATTCACTTAAAGTGATCTAATAGACAACTATAATGACGGGATTCATTATACGTCCACATGCTTAAGGCTTGTGTATGATCATTTATAAAGTGGTGTTGAGTCTATGAACTCTCTTAAAGGAATGTCAATCACCAAGTACACTTACGAAATCTATAACTATTAGTCAATCTATGAGATAGTTCTCCTTATACTTCAACATCATTACTTGTGTCTCATATGCTATCTTTGAATCTCTAGAGTATTTATTCTAAAGATAGAGTGGGAGAAAAATGAGGACACAACTCACACCAAGATAAGATTGTGTAAATGAGATCTACGCAAGAGAGAATGATTTGAATAAAGGTATATCTATTTATATAGTATACCCAATAGATGAGATCTATGGTCTCAAATAAGTTCTATATGACTAAAGAGACCAAGTGAAGTAATCGTAAGAGTATGTTCTCAAGATAACTACACGAGGAGACCAAAAGAAAGTTTTGGAACAAAATGACTAAAGTAAAGTCTTAACAAGAGTTTTGACTAAGTTTATGAAAATTTTGACCAATAGTTTCAACCTTGAGATTTACTTAAGAGCCTAAATGAATCATAGTAACATACTAGTTATTAACAAGTTGCAAGGATTGATATACTGATATCTTCAATAGCCAAGTTTTGACCACACAGATGTCATTTCTTAACCTCATTATGAAATGGTTAAACCTCCTTCCGAAAGGGTATTTCGAAGGACGTGTTCTAGATATTATTTATATTTGAATAATGACATCGCTGGACATCATTATGATATGTGTGAGTTAGAGATTAAAATCTCTTTCCATAAGGTTAAGATGAGACCACTTCAAAATAGGTATTTTGAAAGGATATGATGGGAACATATATGGTTTTATCTTAATAACTTGGCAATGCAATTTATATTTCAATTCTTGAAAAATTTCGATTGAGAAGTCAATTCGAAACATGTGGAATTGAGTGGGAGTTAGGAAATTATCATGTGAAGACATGGAATTTAGTGGGAGCTATCATCCTTTGAATGTTTACAACTCATCACTCATTGAAGAATGATGAGCTAATGCCTTATTTCATAAAGAAGCATTTGAGTTTTCAATTCTGGATGAAAATGGACCATGATGAATCCAACTACATCATGAGATGTTGGATAAGTATTGTTAGATACACATTGAATCAACGAGATACGTAGGTTATTCATTTAAATGAAAATGGAATTACCATTAGCAGTCATGGTCGTTCCTTGAACCTAAAATATAGTTGATGACATGATTAAAAGTTACTAATATTTCCGCCATTAGAATAATCATGCACATGTCCAATGGTAATCATATGCATAAGAGCATGATGATTCATTGGTAAGCCATAATAGAAACGTCATGAATTCTCGAGTAGAATCCGATGAGCAATTTCGGTGTTTGACGGAATGCTCTATTGTGTGTCAAGAGGTTGCACATATTATAGAAAATACGAGCACATGCAAGGATTTATGAGAATCCTAAACCTTTTCAAGCTAGAAAGAGAAATAAGAAGTTTTGGAAAGATACTTAGTTGAATAAGAAGTTACTCAAAACTAATCCTTCCTAATATGCTAGGACTTGTGAGAAGTGCTAGGTCAATCATCTTGACAAATTGTTACAAGACTCTACAAAACATATACCTAGTGCATTGTGTGTGGATGGAGTACTTGATCAGTACAAGTTATATCATTCATCACAAATTCGTTCATTATGTGATAATCGATAAGGAAGTTCTTTCAAGTTAAAGAACCAAAACCAAGGTCGGGAACCTTGATGTGTACTTGGTAAGGTTCATGCTATGAGAGAGAACATGAATGTAAAGGAAAATGCAAGTATAAGAAGTTTGAAGACATGGACACATGGCATGTTAAACTTCTATTGCAATCAATAAGTGTTTACACTTACGATATACATCACAAGGTTGTAATATGGTATTGACTACCCGAGTGTGATGTCGACATTTGTCGTTTGAGTTATTATTAACTCACCTTATACTTTGTTACATCCAACGGGTTGTAGTGACAATTGAACCCCGTTAAAGTGAACATGGACTAACATTGTATTTGCCCATAGTTACTTACATGTGGTGACGTCTCGAAGTGACTAGAGTGTGATGCGATTGATGGCAAGTTCAAGTGCCATAAAGTCATGTGAGATGACTAGTCGATCACATAGGTAGACTGTTAGGAACATTTTGTCGGGCTTTATGACCGCTTATAGAGTTCTGGCAAATTTATATAGCCTGGGCGTGGCGAGAGCTGCTATAGTATTCAAATGAGTCGATTCTTTTGACTAAAGACTATTCGCCTAAGATGGCACAGTTTCAGATTAACTTTGATTTGTGTTACTACGACCTTCGTAAATGGGGTCAAATGGGCATATTTTTGGTTATGATGGCTGTGGCTAGTTAAAGGGAATGAGTGCGATAGGAATTGTCCACCACTAGTCATGGTTATAACAATATCTCAGGGCCACTCGAGGAGTAATGAACTGGAAATGCGTGGCCACGCTCGGAATGTATCCATGGTGGATAAATCCGGTCAATCAGTTATTCTCCAGATCAAGGAAACCACTCTCGATATGATCACTTGCAAGTACGACCTGAAAGACACCTTGCATTGAGTGGGAGATAGTAGTAGGACAAGAGAATTGGTGACGCACACTTGTCGAGGACAAGTGGGAGATTGTTGGAATATGTGTCCTCCGACAATAATGCGATCACGACTGTTGATCATGATGATCACATGTTTAAGTCTCATTATAAAGAATACAATTGGGAAGTAACATTTTACTGTCAACTGGTCCACACATATCGGTAATGATTGGCTGACTAGAGTTTGACATTACTGTCGTGCGACGATGGTGATCAGTTGATCCCCTAGGTCATACCTATAGGGCAACACTCTTAATTGATCATTTAATTGATCGCATAACGTTACGAGTCAATTAAATTATTTAAAATTGACGGACGATTTTGGAAGTAATATTTACGTATTTCATTGGAATTTGATTAAATGAGATACGGTCTGAGTAATCGAATTGTATCATTACTCAGATGAAATTATTGTTTAAAGAAACAATTAAATTTGAATGAATTATTATAAATACAATTTGTTGTGATTTATAATTGGTAAAATATTTTGGTACAAGTAATTATGAATTACTAAAGTCAATTTTTGTATATAACGTATTTTTATTAATACGTTGATTTTTAATATGTTAAAAATACATAACAATTTTATGTAACATATGACATGTGACATAAGACAAATTGACATTTTGACAAAGATAATATGGAGTCCATATTATCTAAATGGACCAAAATTATCGGAGTATTAGGCTAATATTGTGTTGATTAAATTAGTGGTAAACACAATGATTACCTACTAAACTAGCCATGCAACCCTAATGCTCATTGTGAAGAGCAACTAGAGCATGCATTGGCTCCCTCCCATGCCCCCCTTCCACCCGGTTTTGAGAGAGGAAAAACCACTTGGTTTTTCCTCTTATTTTACCTAATATACACAAAAATGTTTTTGTTGTATCATTCATTCATTTATCCACCAAAATATTTTTAGAGAGATAGAAATATTTCACCTTCCTCTTCTCCTCTCCTAACCGGTTTTAGGGAGATAAAACCAAATAATTTTGGGTCATTTTTTCTTACAAAATTAATATTGTCTAGTATTCTTAATATTAATTTTATTAAGAGTGTGCTTTGGGTATTAATCCTTGGGAGAGATCCTATACTTGGGTCTTTGTTCATCCATAAAGGAAAGCACAAGAACAAGAGAGAAGGAGATCTCTCTTGTGCCCTAAAAACCGAAATCCCAATGTAAGGATGAATATTTTTTCTTTATTTTGTTTATTAGTTTGCATGCATAAGATCACCATTAATTTTATGAGTAAATTAAAATGGAACATATATGAATATGATAAGTATATAGATCTACTTTTCCTTCATGTCAAACGCTGCTTTGTGCTTCGATTTGACCGAGGTATAAAGTGAAATTCGAACGGGTTCCAGGCATCCCACAAATGCTAGGTGGCGACTCCGAACATCTCTAATCGTTTCGAGACCCTTACCGAGACGAAACCGACCGATCTAAAAACGATCCGGTCGAAAGCATTTTTACGCCGCCGAGCATGGCTTTCAAAAAGACCGCTGCCATTGTCCACAGATCGGCTGGGCATACACAGGTGGGCCCATGTCCACAGATTGGCGACTCCGCTGGGGAAAACTAGGACACTTACGTCTTTGTGATCCCTAGATGGTGAGACTCGAACGAGGTCTTGGTTGGAATGCATTAATTGACATTACGGTCACGGCCGGGTCCCTTGTCCGGGCCCACAACCTAACCCTTTTCGACCAATTGGCTCGTCTCGTCAGCGTGAGTTTTCTCATCCCCGCGTTTCGAATCCCGATTGAGTCAAGCGTACCATTGACGTTACACCTTTCTGTTTCGTCAAAGAGCTTTCATCACTTTCGAGCACGAGGCTAGGTCGCCCTCCTTACACATTTTGTTTGAATTGGTATCCCTCTCGCAAATCGGGGTTTGATTGTTTGGTGTGTAACCCACCCTTTTAAGCCAAAACCCGAGTCAGCATGATGCATAATATAATGAACTACGAGTGCTTATGTGCTACTTGATCATAAGTCCTTCCGTGTCATTTTCAAACATTCGAAATCACCTTTTTGCGCCGTTATAATGGTCGTTTCAAACCTCGGTCTTTCGCCGACCGTTGTACGCCTTTCTAGGCCGTCGTAATGACGATTTTCAAACCCGGTTTTTATAACCATTTCAACACGCCTTTCTAGGCCGTCGTAATGACGATTTTCAAACCCGGTTTTTATAACCATTTCAACACGCCTATCTAGGCCGTCGTAATGACGATTTTTAAACCCGGTTTTTATAACCATTTCAACACGCCTTTCTAGGCCGTCGTAATGACGATTTTTAAAGCCGGTTTTTATATCCATTTCAACACGCCTTTCTAGGCCGTCGTAATGACGATTTTCAAATCCGGTTTTTATAACCATTTCAACACGCCTTTCTAGGCCGTCATAATGACGATTTTCAAAACCGGTTTTTACAACCATTTCAAATCACCTTTTTACGCCGTTATAATCGCCGTGTCTAGACACGGATTTTAACCCGTTTCGCGCCGACAATGGCTCTTTCAAAACCTGAGAAAAGCATACACCCTTTTCTCGAGACACTTGCGAGATCCCGAGGACCATACACCGTCCCCGAGACCTCTTCAAACATTTCAAACCCGATTTTCAAAACATACAATTTTGAATTTCAAAACCGACTTGGGAAACGATGCACTATTTTCCGAGCCGACTCAAACCCAAACCGTCTTTTGCAAATAAACATAAGACGACCCCTTTCAACTGGTCGACTTGCGGAGATTTATATCTTTGGAAGCCGTCCATTAAAGCGACAAATGAATCTTTTTGAAAATTTCTATTTTCGAAAACTTCAGTCCGCCATTCCAATTTCGTCTCGTGTCTATCGAGTCAAAGCAAACATACTTATGGGTCTTTACTTATGAGTCGTCTCACCACGAGACCCATCCAATGATGTCACGCCGTCATGTTGGACTCGTGTCAAAAGTTCGGTCAACACCGTCACGTCATGAATCGAGTCAGCACCGAGGGACCACACACGGTCACCCCCGTCTTGTTGAGTCTGATCTTTGTCTCGTCCTTTGTGTTGTCTGCGTTCAGTCTTGGAACCGTGTCGGATTGAGTTGTAATGTGAGCCGTTTTTCTGCCTCTGAGCCATGGCCCCATCATCAGCTTCGTCCAACAACAACAATGACAACAACAGAGACGTCACAACTGATCAGCTAGCCAGCCTTCTTACCGCTCTTAAGGTCACCCTGGATCGCGTCGAGACCCATATCGACGCCCTGGAGAACAACGAAACTGGGGAACATAATACCCCACCCTCGATCGAAATCGAGAAGAGGTCAAGCTCTTGGAAGAACAGCTCCTAGCCCGGGGTAACAATATCTATCTTGAGAACAACCGAAGGTTCGAACCTGTTGGGGATCAATTACCTTACAACTTCACCCTGACTGATGTGCCTAAGTTCAAAGGAGTGGAGGACCCACTCAACCATATCCGTGCTTTCAAGGACTACATGGCCATTAAAGGGGTCAAACAGGAACTTTTTAACCGGATCTTCCCATCCTCTTTGGAACCGATCCCTCGCCAATGGTACTACTCCCTTGATCCGAAAAACCTTACTACTTGCGATGAGATCGCAGTTGAGTTCGCCAAACAGTATGCCGACAATGTCGAGATCCAGGCCAATACCCGTACTCTCGAAGTGCTAACCCAGAACGACAAGGAGGGGTTCACTGAGTTCCTAACCCGTTGGAGGAGGGTGAGTACTCAATTGGTCAGTAAGCCGAGTGAATCAACTTTGGTAAAAAAGTTTGTCAACAATCTCCGCCCAGTTTATGCCAACCTACTGAGGTATCAGAATATCAAGACCTTCCAAGATCTGCAGATTCTTAGGACGTGCATTGAGGACGACCTCCGAAAGGGTGTCTTAGCCAAGACCACTGGCAGAGGTTACCAGGGATCCACCTCAACCGGATCTCGCCCTTACGGCCAGACGAACAAGATTGATGAGGTTAACCTCGTCGAACCATCTGCTAAGAGAACTGAGCGCCCCCAGAGAGTGTTTACCAACATAGGGTCGACTTACGCAAGTGCCATGAAAAGGCTTATGAACCAGGGGAAGTTACAACCGATCGGACCCACCCCGGATCCGATCGATGCCAAGTAGTCCCGGTTCTGGAACCCCAACGCCTACTGTCAGTATCATCGAGGGAAAGGGCATGATACCGAAACTTGCTTCAAACTCAAGCACCTCATTCAAGACATGATTGAGAAAGGGGATTTACCTATACCCCCACCAACTAAACCGAACAACAAAACGAATCCCCTGGGAATCCACGCCATCTCTGACGATGAGCCGACCCTAGACTGCTCTCACCTCATCCTGGCAGTTGACGACGAGGTGAATGCTTTGGAAAAAGATCCTTCAGACAAGTTGAGGAGGCCATAGCCAGCCTCTCCGAGAGAATCACCCGACTTGACGACGCCTACCTGTGGACAGCGGGCCGCCCACGGGGGCGCTTGGGACGAGGGGAGCTCGGAAACAACAAGCGTTTGCATTTTGTAAGGAGTCGCCACCAATTTTTATGGGAAATTGGAACCGTTCGAATACCTCGTGTCATGTCAAGACACAAAGTAGTGACATGAACACTAAGCAATCGTTACCCTTAGCATTCTATGTCTAGAATGACTCTCGTGGATGCCAATGAACACGGGTGCTCACGGAGATCTGGAGTAAGGGGTGAGGGTACGTATTAGGAAGCTCTTTTGATCGAACACCTAATCCCGCCCGCCTCGATAGCGGCCTCTACTAATGATTAGGGAGTTTATTCGTACTTGATATATCGCCGGCTATATGCATGCAATGCAACATCCATTGAATTAATCCTAGCATGTGAATTAGACTAAGTCGGTGAACAATTAATTTAGCATACAATTAATGTCGAAGTTGGAATTTAATATTGATTACATGTGGAAACATACAAGTGATAAAAGAAATACAATGAATATAAACTATAACAATGGAAACTACATTAATTACATTGGATTAGGCGATTTATGTCGAAAATACCTTTAAAACGGATGATTTGATAAAAAAAGAACAAAAGAATAAAACAAAGAAATATGAACAAGTCGAGGAAGGTGATAATACGGGTATTAGTTGATTAATACGTAGACTAATTAAACTACGTCAAGGCAGAAAAGGAGTTCAGAGGCAGAATTCACCCTGGAACAGGGCGAAGAGCAATGCGCCCTTTGGAAGAGGCGCCGCGATTCGCTGCGTCTGTTCCAAGGGTGAGTTCTGGCTGTGCGTGAAGTTTTAATCGCAAACCGTTAATGTTAATTGGTGATTTTAATGATTGATTAAATTATCTACTCGGATGAAAGTGATTAATGGATTATTTACATGCGATTAAAGTCATAAAAACAGTAAAACACGGATGAGACGGAAACAAACGGATTAATTATGTGAAGGGTCGATGTTAATGAATGAGTAATAAAACTAAACAAATAATTAGACTAAACATGACGAATGATGACGAACATGGATGCAAATATATCAATGACGAACCTCAGAAACCCAATATGAACAGATTGAACTTCTAAAATCCGGGTTTGAATATTAATGACGAAAACCCGTGAATATTGATTATTTAGGATTTAAGTCGGAATAATGATGAATTAAACATGTTAATGATGATAAATTATAATACATGTGAATTATTAATGTCGACAATTATACGAACGAATTAAAGAACAAACAAAAGAAATAAAATAATTAAAGACGAATTACAGAGGACGAAGGAAGAAGAAAAGAAACAGGAACTGCGGCAGCCTCACGAAGAGGCGCAGCAGGTGCTGCGCTCCTTCGAAGAGGCGCAGCAGTTGCTGCGTCTTTTCTCGACGTCTGTCTACTGGAAATCCGCAAAAACAGAGTTTTAAAGACGGTTTTAGAAATCGGTTTTAAGAGGTACTTTCGACGTGAATCTTACAATGATGATTACAATAAAATAAATAACAATAAATAAAATAAGGATTATTACACCCTCAGACTTACATGTTGACGGAACGAGATGAACTAAGAAAATCGATTAGTGATGCTCGACGCGAATGCAAGGAAAGAATGCCCTCGTGAGAGGAAAACGATTTAACAAATTGATTAATTAGATTGATTGAGTGTAGTGGTCAAATTGGTCGGTCATGCAACGGAGAGGCTGGTACCCGGAAAGATCCGAGCTTACGTGGTCGAAGGTTCAAGCACGTAGGCGCCAATTAGTAAGAACAAAGTCTAGAATGCAAAGGGAGAAGAGAAGGGCGGACACTCGCGTGAGAAATATGAGGAACGAAAGCTCCTATTTATACTAATCACACGGAGGAATAGGGTTTCGGAGACTCTTTGGAAGTGAATCTCGGAAAGATATAAAAAAGATACGTAAATCATGCAAAGAAGGGCTTGGGAAGAGGCGCAGCAGCCACTGCGTCTCTTGGAAGAGGCGCAAAGACTGCGTTGCGTCTATTCCCGGAGGTTTCTCTCTGTTTAAGAAAGATTTCCGTGTTTAAGTTATGGTAGGACGGATTTAATTCGATTATCTTTTGAATATTACGGGATATTATTTGCCAAAAGATAAAATTTGAGAAATATGGAATAGAAATATCCGGAACATTCCGAACATTCGACTCGGGATTTAACGAGTTATCGAGAAAATGGAGACGGTTTTTGACCCGGACTCGAATGTACTCTAATTATCGCCAAAACGACCGTATCGGCACGTAGATGACAACTAAGAGGTTGACATTAATTTTTGAGCAATCACTTGACGATAATCTTATTTAATCTGTCACAAATCGTTCCGCGAATCAAACATGCGGCCCAATCATCACCGGGTGGTTTGCGAGGGGTGCGGAAACGAGGTGTCTACAGAGCCCCCACTTTGACCGAGGCTTGGACAAGGCGAAAGTCAAAGTATAGCCATCAGTTCAATCGAAGATTACAACTCGACGACTATGGCGACGCGAGGCGCTCAAGGGGTCCGAGCCAAGGACCTATCGTCGGGAACATTTTAGAGTCTGTCGACTATCGGGGAGGGTCGTTTAAAGTCCATTAGACTACGTAAGGAAGCTCGCTTGACCATAAGAAGAGACCATACCCGAGATACCCCAGGTGAAGCGGGGATCAAGACGCTTCGAAAGAAAAAAATTCATTGGTCCGAAGATAACTTGGTGTCCGAAGGCATTAGGGGTCACAGGGAACTTTGGTCGAACTCTGCGGGGAACAAGAGATATATAAAAAAAATAACAGCAGGACGTCGGTAGAAAGCTGGGAAGTCTGCTGCGTCGGTCTCAAGCGAACTTTGGCGAAATTTAGAGGTGAATTTGCTTGCGTTGGTCTCAAACAAACTCTTGTTGGGGAATATACTGATGATTTTGGAGGGAATCTGCTTGTCTCTGTCCTCAAGCAAACTCTCGTTGGGTGATTATTTTGACGATTAGGAGCATCTTGATCGTCATGGGAGAAACTTCAACTGAGCAGTACTGCAAAATACCACTGCGCTGAATAAAATAAATTGAGCAATACTGCAAAATACCGCTGCGAGGGATAAAATGAATTTGGACGATACTGCAAAATATTGTCGCTATTTGGATAAAATGTGGGCCGGAACGAAGAAATCGTCGAAACGGACCAAAATGATACAAATGTCATCGAGGAAGAGGCGCACCAAAGATGGGCCCACGAATAACGAACTCATAACGAATTTTCGAAAATTCGTAAGGAGGGAACAAAAGGAAGAGGCGCAGCAAGAGCTGCGTCTCTTGGAAGAGGCGCAGCGCTCGCCGCGTCCTTTCCCCAATTTGGTAATTGTGCGTAAAAACGCGAAATCAGAAGGGTTTTATCTCATTATTTCGAAACACAAATCTTTCAATTTCTCTCTCAAATCTTCACCATTTCCGTCAAGGTTGGATTCAAAAGCTTGCTTGAAATATGACTAATCGAGGTATGTGTTTTAATCTTGCATTAATCATCCGTATTTGTCGAATTTTGAGCCGCAAACATTAGGGTTTTCGACCCTTTTACTCGAAAATTTGGGGCTTTTCCCCCAAATGGATTTGTCTTGCCAAATTGATGCTAGAAATGGATAATAGGCAATGTTAGGAACATAACCATGTATTCACTTTGAATTTTCATCGAGTTTTGAGCCCTTGAGCGAATTTTGAGACGGTTTCACAGCTAGATCGAAAATAGCTTCGAAAATGGCCTTAGGATTGCCCATTCGTGATGAAACTTGATATTTGGGACCCTTGGGTGATGGGTAAACTTCCTGTCATCTCGGAATTTTGGTTGGTGACAACTTTTGCAGGGCACCTTTCTAGGGCATAACCGCCATTGTAGCGAAATGCTGCCGAATTTTCGACTCGAACCCAGAACTAGGCTTTGATTTTGACTTGACTTGACCCAATTTGTCACATGAGTGATTGAGTTGGTGAGAATATGGCCAAGGATGGCCAGAAAGGGGCGATTTAGGGCCTCAAGGCTCGAAAACTCCTTAATCAAAGGCTCGCCGTCACGTGACGCGGCCTAAACTTGCTTTAATGTTGCAGGTGATGATGCTTCCACTTCCGGGAGGACTCCCATGGAGGTAGACGCCAGTGCGGTTGAGGAGGCTTTGGAGCAGGCTTTCACCGACGCGGTGATGGCTGCCGCAGACGAGGTTCCCGAGGAGGAGGAGGTTCGATGAGGAGGAGACTCCGCGACGGGCCCACCTTGGACGAGGGGGTCGTCGGTGAGAGGAGCTCCCACGTGGCCGAGACACGGGAGAGTAGGCACCTTGTGTGGGCTGCAGAGGGTCACTTGTCCTACAGGACGGTGAAGAGCTTGGTAAATAGGAATTCCCTAACTCATTACTTATCCTCTTTCTGTTTTTTGTCAAATTTCCTTCAAATTTACTTCAAAATTAAAGATAGCTTTATTTCGAATCATAACAGGAGGCCGGGAATATCCGGTCGTTCTCGGGGTACACGACGGCGATGGAGCACTACGAGCGGCTGTCGGAGGAGGAGAGGGCCATGATTGAGCGTGGAGCGTTCGGTCCTCTGGTTCAGGTCTGGAGGGATATCGTGAAGAGGAAGTTGCGGGCCAACCTTAGCCTGGTCCGCGCTTTCTTGGATCGATTTTGGGATACGACTTCCACGTTTCACCTGCCTTTTGGTGAGGTGGGAGTCACCTTGGAGGACTACGGCATGATTTCTCGGTGCGTCGTGCGGGATCGAGGAGATGGTGTGGCCGGAGAGGCGGCATGAGAGCGGATTCGGCCGAGGCGAGGAGGTTGATCGGCTGGAACCTGTCGCCGAAGGCTGTTGCGGTGCCGGGTTTGGTACCCAGTACCTATGTTCGAGATTACTTCGCGGGGAAGACCCCGGCATCGGTGGTGATCGATGGGAGGGAGACGGTTCCTCCTCCTTGTACAGCTGAGCAGAGGGCTCGCTTGTGGCTTTGGTGGTTCTTGTCTTCGATTTACCTCGGAGACAAGGGCGAGAGGCTGTCGACGAAGCTTCTTCCCTTTCTTGCTGACCTGAGCTCCCTAGGGCGTTGGGATTGGGTCACTGCTGGTTTTGCGGTCCTTATCCGCTTCATGAGGGCCATGGTTCGTCCGGAGTTGATGGAGAAGGGGACTTCTCCGGCGCTTGTCGGACACAGGCTATTGTTGGAGGTATGAACCTTCCCTTTGATAGCAAAATAAATTCCTTTCTTTCATCAAAGATCGAAAGATCGTCATTGACTATTCCGTTTACTGGCGTGGGTGTACTCTTACTTCCGGGCCTCGCGCCCAAGAGGACGGAGCCGTTGGAGAGGGCCTATCTGTGGTGAGGATTGGGTCATGTGCCGGACGAAGAGCAAGCGTTCTTCTCACAATGTCTACCGGCGGGATGTGAACGCCCTTGGTGAGCGCGTGAGTATCCCGTTTGTATGCATTTATACTTCTTGTACTTTCATCGATCACGGGAATGATCTCTGTCTTTATCTTGTTGCGGTGGGTGCCCGGACCTTGGGCGGAGTATGCCGAGGCACCTCCTTTTGTTGCCGAGGTCCTTCGACCTAGGAGCCCGAGTCATTTGTTGTTGTGGACGTCGATGGGTCCGGTGTGGTACTTAGGCGAGCGTTTGGCTCGTCAGTGCTCTCGGGACGCGTTGACGGTTCTGTTGATCCTCCTAGGACGATGTTCGGGGAGCCTTCCGAGGCCGAGAGGAGGCGGACTTGGCCGGTGCCGATGGTGACGACCTTCTTCTCGCTCGGTGAGGACTACTCGGCATTCCTTTACGGGAGGTTGGCGTCGGCCGTAGTGGTGAGTATCCTTTTATTTCTCTTTGATTGACTTTGGGAATTTCGATGAAAGATCACCGATTAATGAGAGTCGTTTGTCTTTGCAGGAGGTTGAGGCGGCGGGCATCGAGCCCCCAGTGTATCCCGAGACTCTCGGGTACACCGACGCGACCGGGAGGACGACGATCTCCGAGTTGCGTGATTTTGACGTGGCGTGACGGATCGGCCTCGACGCGGGCAAGATCGATTCGGAGGGTGAGCCTCGGCTTATTCACCTTTTGCGTAAGAACACATTGGATTAAACTTGTTCAATTTGCTGAGAATTTCTTTTGAAAACGCAGGTTGCGCCATCTCGGTTCGTGGCACTATGGAGGGTGGCCAACCGGTTGCGAGCTACCGCCATCGAGGCACTCGTCGGTAGTCGAGGTCGTCAGGTATGAACCTTATTTGATCTCTTTTGATTGATTTTTTTTGTTATTTTTTTATTTGAATCGATTGACATGAGCCAATTTGCTGCTGTTCTCAGGCCGATCGTGAGCTGGAGCGAGAGTTAGCCCAGTCCCGGGAGGAGACGGCTCGTTTGTCGAGGGAGCTTGAGTTTCGGGATGCCGAGATCGCTGCTCTTATGGCGAGGGTTGCCGAGTTGGAGGGTGCTCAGCAGTAGTCTGCGTGGTTTTTGTAGTCTTGATTTTGAACATTTTTGGATTTTGTTTGGGGCGAAGCCCCCAGTTTATTTAGACTTGGATTTGTTTGGGGCGAAGCCCCCAGTTGCACATCTGGACTTGTTTGGGGCGAAGCCCCCAGTTTGCTTGTACATTTGCTTTTTTGTTGTATATACGACGGCTTGAGTGCCTTTTGCTGCTGGGTTGTGTTGTTTGTACCTGCAGGTTAGCTTTTGGACAAGTTTGGTAGACAACGGTTTGTACCGTCATGCTGCCGAAATTTACATAGAAAAAAACACATTCATTTACATTTTTATATACACATAAGGCCTTTAATTAGTGAAAAAAAATGAGACTCGAAAAGAACGCGAAAATGCAAAAATTTTGTCGGAAATGACCGGACGGTAGGGAGGGTTACCCCCGCTAAAAAAAGAAAAAAAGAAATATATAAGTTAGAAAATGAAGAAAATAGAAATGAAATAAAAGTGAAAACGAAAAAAGAAAGAATTAAAGAAAGAATTAAAATGAGAACTAAATATAAAAGATGGCCGAAAATGTTGACGTCGCCTCGAAATGCGCGTTCCTGGATCAAGGAAACCTGAAGCATGGTAAATTTCGCGGATTTACCAAAATAAAATCCCGTAGGAATAGGAAAGTATTCGTTTATAGAATTAGGAAAGATCCAAACACGGAAATCACAGAAGTGATGCTAGGGAAGAGCGCGACAAGAGTGCGTCCCTTTGAAGAGGCGCAAAGCAGTGCCGCGCCTGTTCCCCTGTGTCGGTTCGATGATTTTTGGAAACAAAGAATTAGTATAAATAGAAGCGTCGATGAAGCTTTAAATCATACAATTCTTCCGTCTCTTCTTCGTCGATTCACATATAAAACTCCCCATAAATTTTCAAGAGAAAATTATCATCATGAATACCCTAGAAATTCGCTTGAAGGAATGGACTAACGAGTTTTCGAATATTGAGAAACATGACATGGGTGCTTACAACCTTGGGTCTCTGTTGAGTTTGAAGCTCATTAAGGTAGTAAAGCCGTTCTTGGATGCTTGTCTTGATTATTGGGATCCAAATTATCATGTTTTCGCGTTCCCAGGCGGTGATATTTGTCCTTTTTAGGAGGAAATTGTCGCTATTGGCGGGTGGGACCACGAACATTTACCCGCCATCCCCTCCACTTCACAAGGGTATAAGAGCAAGTTTAGAGACTTGCTTGGACTTACTAGGCTTGAGGTAGATCGTCTTGTTACTTCGAAAGGCGTGCGGATGTTGGATTTTATGGATCGATTCATCAACAGGGCCGACCCTACTGTCTCTTATGTTGCTAGGAGGAGAGCATTCGGTTTCTGTTTGCTTCACGTTTACGTCTTTCAGGGACATGTTGATGAAGATTTGAGAGGTGATCCCCGCCTATTGGGTCTCGTTGAGCAAATGGAGTGCGCAGAGCCCGACTTGCTTGTGTTTAGGGAGATTATCTTGGGTTTGGATAACAAGAAATCCAACCGCGATCTTCCATTCTTGGGGAGTCCCGTCATCTTACAGGTAAAAGACACCTTTTTTTTTTTTTTTTTTTTTTTTTTTTTTTTTTTTTTTTTTTTTTTTTTTTTTTTTTTTTTTTTTTTTTTTCTTTTTTTTTTTTTTTTTTTTTCGTTTTTTTTTTTTTTTTTTTTTTTTTTTTTTTTTTTTTTTTTTTTTTTTTTTTTTTTTTTTTTTTTTTTTTTTTTTTTTTTTTTTTTTTTTCGTGTGTCTAATACTGTTTTGGTAGGTTTGGCTTATGGAACAGCTCCGATTGCTCGAGCCCCCTGTTCATGCACTTTCCTATCATGCCCGTATGATTTCGATGAGGACGAGGTTGTACATGGTGGACTTCACCCGGGTCTGTGACTATTGGAAGAACAAGCTGAAGAATGACGATGGCCCTTTGATTAGGTGGATTGTACCGTGGTGGCATCTCAAGTCATCCTTTGGAGTGTCTTCTTTGGATCCTACTAGGTCCGTGCGCCTCCCTGGATTGGAGTTTATGGTATGCATCTTTCCTGAGAGGTTGATGAGGCAAGTCGGGTTGAAGCAGATGATTCCTAGGCTTGACACCGTCCCGCAGACTGCCATGGCATTGACTACCGAGAGCCGAAGAGAGTGGGCTATGAAGTGGGCCCAAAGAAACATGTGGTTCCTGAGTTTCTCCTCCAATGCCTTGTGGGTGTCGGATTCTTATCTGAGATGGAGGAAGGCCGCAACTTCGGAAGAGCGCGAAAAACTGAGGAAGCGTGAGCCCGTTGACTACAAGGTGCGCGAAGGAGAGAAAGAGAAGGAGAAGCATCTGACCGAAGGAGAAGAAGAAGCCGGCTTTCAAGTCATTCATCCTTCGAAGAAATCAAAGACTACTCCTGTCGCAGAGACGGTGGTTGGCAAGAACGGAAGAGTCAGGCCTCGAGAAAGACCGTTGGTGATTAGGTCTGAAGTGGTGCAAGAGCGCCCGGCTCGAGGTCGTGACCGGAAATATGACAAGAACGACAAGGGCAAGGGAAAGATGGAGGAATAGCCCAAGTCTTATTTATTATTTGATTATTATTATTATTGTTGTAATAAAAGGAGGGATTTTTAGAATCCTAGCCTAGTCTACTTTTATTATTTGCCGTATTATTATTATTAGAAATTGAATGAAATAAAAAAGGTTTAGTGGTTATGAAACCGTTGTTATTTTCTTTTAATTATTCTTGTCGAATTTCAAATGCAATGCAGATGTCCTTCTATTTACATTTTAAATAAAATGGTGGGTTGAATCCCGTGAAGGATTGCCTACGTATTCACTTAAAAAGCGAAATCAAACCCTTGCGCGTAGTTCGAGTAAATGTAAAAGAATAATTGTTCGAATCAAGAGCTTGTAATGAACATAGAAAATAAGCATGAGCTTTTGCTTACTCGGGAGGTGCGAATTTAGTTTGTTTGATGATATGAGGATGACAAGTTTGCCAAGATGCAAGAGCACAGTGACATTCAGATGGGCCAGGGGCCGTTTATTTAGTGCCGCAAGAGTGACACGTGGGTTTACGCGAGGCGCGTTTCTGTTCTATCCTAGGCATAGTACCGTTTCAGTTGGTCGAGATTTGTGGGGTTTGAAAACTCATTCCCATCTAGGTCTGTGATTCTAACCGCACCCCCTGGGAGTATTGATTTTACTAGATATGGTCCGGCCCAGTTAGGTTTGAATTTTCCCCTTGGGTCGACAGGTAAAAGAGCTCTGACCGATTTGAGAACTAAATCTCCTTCTTTGATGTTTCTTGGCCTAACCCTTTTGTTGAAAGCTCGTTTGATACGTGCTTGATATGTTTGGACATTATGTAAGGCACGAAGCCTACGTTCATCCAGGAGGATGAGTTCTTCATACCTATCCCTCTTCCAATCGGCTTCGGGGATTTGACTTTCGAGTAGAATACGCAAGGATGGTATTTCTAGCTCGACTGGTTGTACGGCTTCCATGCCGTAGGTCAAATAGAAAGGAGTGGCCCCAGTGGGCGTCCTGACGGATGTTCGATACCCCCACAAAGCGAAGGGTATTTTGCTTGGCCAATCTCTGTAATTGTCAGTCATTTTCTTGAGGATTGTGACGACATTCTTGTTAGCCGCTTCTACCGCGCCGTTAGTTTGTGGTCTATAGGGCGATGAGTGATGATGCTTGATCTTGTACTTGGCTAGCAATTGTTCGGTTTCGGCTTGGAAGTGGGACCCATTATCGCTGATGATCTCATGTGGGCAACCATATCGGCAGATGATGTTATTTTGTATGAATTTGGCTACATTTTTGGCCGTAAGAGCGGTGTAGGAAGTCGCTTCTACCCATTTGGTGAAGTAGTCGATTTCTACTAGGATGAAACAGTGACCTCCTGTTCCTGCTGGGGTTATTTTCCCAATTATGTCGATTCCCCACGCGGAGAATGGCCAAGGAGATGTCATCGTATAGAGCAACGAAGGAGGGACATGCTGTACATTCCCGAAGATTTGGCAATTGTGGCAGTGCCTCACATATTTGATGCAATCGGATTCCATTGTGGTCCAATAGTATCCTAGACGTGTGATTTTCTTTGCCATCATAGGTCCACTCATATGAGGACCGCACTCTCCATCGTGGACTTCTTCCATCACCTTTCGTGCCTGTGAATGATCAAGGCAACGCAGGACTACACCAAGAGGTGTTCTTTTGTATAATTCTCCTTGCATGAGGACGTATTGTGAAGCTAGTAGGCGTATAGCTCGTTGTCCCCTCTTATCCATATCCGGTGGATAGGTACCATTGAGCTTAAAGTTCAGATTGCTTGGAACCGGGGTTCTGTGCGATTTCTTCTTCGTCGGTAATTTGATGGACATAAGCCGGCTCTGACCGTCGTTCGATACACAAAGGCATTTCCATCATGTAATCTGGCATATTTATCAAAGATGCAAGTTTCGCAAGAGCGTCTGCAAATTGATTTTCCTCTCGAGGTAGGTGCAAGTAGGTTACGTGATCAAAGAATTGAGCGACTTGGTCAATCCTAGCTTGATAGGGTGCTAGGCTTTCGCTTCGGATTTTCCAGGATCCTGTAACTTGGTTGATGATTAGTGACGAATCTCCATGCACTCGGAGGTTTTTGATGCCTAAGCTTACTGCCGCTTGTAGTCCAATTAAACAAGCCTCATACTCTGCGGCGTTGTTTGTCACCTCGAAGTCGAGTTTGACAGCGATCGGTGTATGCTCACCTTCAGGAGAAATGAGCAACACTCCTATCCCAAATCCTCTTAGGTTTGATGCTCCATCAAAGTATAGGTCCCAGGAGTCTACATCTGTTTGAAGTATATCCTCGTCGGGAAATGACCAAGTATCTATGGCTTGTGCGTCGTTGATGGGATTTTCTGCGAAGAATTCGGCGACGGCGCGACCCTTTATTACTTTTAGTGGCACGTATTTGAGGTCAAATTCGGAGAGCATCATGGTCCATCTTGCTAGGCGTCCATTGAGGACGGGTTTCTCGAAGAGGTATTTGATTGGATCCATTTTGGAGAATATTTTGACGGAGTAGCTAAGCATGTAGTGGCGTAGCTTCTTTGTTGCCCACACAAGAGCGAGGCATGTCTTTTCGAGTTGTGAGTATTTGCACTCGTATTCCAAGAACTTCTTACTTAGGTAGTAAATAGCTCTTTCTTCACTTCCTACGGTTTGAGCTAGCATAGCACCCATGGCGATTTCGATTCCGTGAGATACAAACCAAGAGGTTGATCGGTTGTGGTGGCATGAGCACTGGTGGTTTAGCTAATATCTCCTTGATTCGGTCGAACGCCTTTTGACAATCATCATCCCACATGGTGTGGTCTGTCTTCTTAAGTTTCTTGAAGATAGGCTCGCAAATCATCGTAAGTTTCGATATGAATCGACTTATGTATTGAACTTTTCCCGGGAATCCTCGACTTCTTTCTCTGTTTGAGGTTGTGGCATTTCAATCGAGCTTTGATTTTCGAGGGATCTATTTCTATACCTCGTTGGCTAACGACGTATCCTAGGAGTTTGCCAGACGTTACCCCAAATGTGCATTTCTGAGGATTGAGTCTCATGTTGTACTTTCGTAGCCTTGCGAAGAACTTGCGAAGGTTCGCAATATGTCCCTCTCTCTCTTTGGATTTGACGATCATGTCATCTACGTATACCTCAACTTCTTTGTGCATCATGTCATGTAAGAGTGTAGTTGCGGTGCGTTGGTATGTAGCTCCAGCGTTGATCAATCCGAACGGCATTCTTTGTATAGCAATAGGTTCCCCATTGGGTGACGAACGCGGTCTTGTGCATGTCTTCTATGGCCATTTTGATTTGGTTATAACCCGCATACCCATCCATGAAGGATAGCAAAGCGTGGTCTGCAGTGTTGTCCACCAATATGTCGATGTGGGGTAGAGGAAAGTCGTCTTTCGGACTTGCTTTGTTCAAATCTCTAAAGTCAACGCACACTCGGATTCTCCCATCCTTTTTGGGTACGGGTACTATGTTAGCCACCCAGTCAGAATACTCGGAAACTTTGATGAACCCGGCTTTGAATTGCTTATCAACTTCTTCCTTGATCTTTAGAGCCCATTCTGTTCTCATCCGTCGAAGCTTCGTTTTGCTGGGCTTGAAACCTGGCTTAATCGAATTCTATGTTCGGCAATGTCCTGTCGATCCCTGGCATGTCTTTGTAGGACCAAGCGAAAACGTCTTTGAATTCATTTAGGAGGTCTATGAAGTCGGCCCGTTCGGTAGAGCTCAAGGTAGTCCCTATCCTAAGTTCTTGGGGTTCTAGTTCGGTTCCTACATTGATGGGTTCGGTGTCTTCAATTCATCTGGTCCCCCTTCCCTTTCCGTAGTATTTCTTTGGCTACGTAGGGAGGTATTTCGGTCAAGTCTGGGTTTTGGTCATCCTCAGTATCATCATAAACAGAATTGCACTCAAGATAACGCAAAGAGTAAGCAGAACCTGATTTATTCATATTAAGATTTGAGTAAAGTTGAAACAAAGAAGCCAACTGATCCATGGTCAGTGGCGGCAAAGGAACAGTAGTTGGGGCATTTCCCGAACTGCTGTGACTACTTGAAAGTAAGCTAGGAGAAACGAAAGGAGTGGGGATGACGACGGGGAGTAGACTCTCTAATGACTTCTCTAGACTCGACTCGACTCCGACTCCGACTCGATTCGAATTCGTCGTCTTCGGCTCTTCTTTGAACATCTCTCCTTCTCCAGGGTGGTGAGCTTGAAGAGTCTTCCTTGATTGTTGGTCCATTTGATTGATTTTCTCCATCCTTTCTGCTGCTTTGTATCGATTTCTGTGATTAATGCGGTGGGGTTGAAGCGATCGTCTTGAAGTATTGTAGTAATGATCTCATCCTGCGCGGCCCTAACAAATCGGTCCTCTCCAAATAGGAGGCTAACAGCTTGTTCGTCTAAGCAAGGTGCTTGACGGGTTTTGACGGTAGGAACCGTTTCTGGAGGGATAAAGTAGCAATCGTGAAAGATCTCGATTCCGGCTAACTTTCTCTCAAGGTAATGCCAAGGTTCGGGGAATCCGTGATAGAGTTCCGAACTTCCTTCTTGAACGAAGTATCCATTTAAGGTGGGGAGATATGGCTTCATTTGGACTCCTACATACTTGCGATTTTGGACTTGAGCAAGCATTTCGAGAACTTCTTCTGCTGTGGGTTTGTACCCCAGTCCAAGTGGTATTCTTGATGAGTTGCCTTTCTTGTATGGCGCGAAGGTGTTCTTCCGAATTGGGTTCAAAGGCATTCCAGGGAAGTATCCCTGATTTTTGAGTATGTGATTGACCACTAAGTTAGAGTAGGGATTATAGTACAAGGGTGCCAATTCGCTTTCTATGACACTTACACTTTGGAAGCCCCCAAGTTCGTATATGGGATCCGCAAGGACTTGATTGCTTGATCGTTTCTCAATTATTGCCTTGATAGGCGACGAAGTGATTGTCACAGCTTTGCCATTGAGTGGGATCTTGATCTTTTGGTGAAGGGTGGATGTTACTGCTTTGGAAGCATGAATCCAAGGCCTTCCCAGAAGTATGTTGAATGAAGCCTCGATGTCCACTATTTGGAAGTTGACCTTTCGCTCGATTGGTCCTGTGGCTATGGTTAGGCTAGCAAGTCCAACCACTTTTCGTCGCGTACCGTCATATGCGCGTACACCTTGACTTGTAGGGGTCCAATCCGACTCTTTCATGCCCAGTTTATATGCCGTTTTGAGGGGTATGACGTTGACCGCGGAGCCATCATCTACCAAGGTCATTGGCACATTCTTCTTTAGACAGATGACGGTGATGTATAGAGCGAGGTTGTGACTAGCGCCAAAAGGTGGCAAGTCTTCGTCTGAGAAAGTAATAGGATTACTTAACTTCGGTGATTCTTGGAAGACCAAGTTGACTACATCTTCGGGAGTAGAGTTATGTGCCACATTCAATTTGGCCAAAGCTTGCAGTAAAGCTTGGCGGTGTGGAAATGAGCTTGCCACTAGTTGCCAGACTGAAAGATCAGCCTTGGTTCTTTGTAATTGCTTGAGCAAATGATCGGTGGGATCGTCTTCGTTGTCATTTGGTGTGATGACATTGGTTGGACTGTTTTGAGTAGTACTTTGGTATGGACGGCCCGAGCGAGTTAGGTGATCCACATCTTGGTCTTCGCCATTTTGGACTATTTCTTTGACTAAGGAGTTTTCGATGAGATACTCGTCCTCATCGTCATCGGCCCAAACCCCATTAATTGCAGCTAGTTCTTTCATCCTCATGATGTCGCTTTCTAGTTGTATGATTTGATCGACTAGCTTGTCGACCACGGTGACTACTTCTTGCATAGTGGCATTTTGAGAGAAGGTCAATGGTACGCGTTCTTTAGGCGTTGCCTTGGGATCGCGTAAGATCATTACCATGTTTTCTAGTTCCCACACTTGTCTATCTACACTCCTTGCCCATGCGATGAAGTCGGAAATGGTAGGGGAGATGGTAGAGTATAGTCTTTCTTTCTCAATTGCATGAATTTCATTTTCGGTGGGAGAAATGAGATGTGAGCAATCTAAGGTAGATTCGTCACTTGTAATCACTAGAACTCCAAGAGGATTCTGAGTGTTGTTGGGCTTACCTCCTGGTGGAATTGGAAGCCGACCATCTTCGATCATATCCTGAAGCACATGTTTCAATTTGTAGCATTTTTCTGTGTCGTGCCCCTTGCCCCTATGGTATTCACAGTAAGAGTTTTCATCCCAGAATTTGGACTTCCTTTCGGGTTCGGGAGTAGGTCCAATGGGTTGGAGTTTGCCTTGCTTCATTAGCCTTTTCAGAGCATTGGAGTACGTGTCCCCAAGGTTTGTGAACTTCCTTGGTGGGCTAGTTTTCTTGGATGGCTCGAGAAGGTTAACTTCGTCGGTCTTGCTAGTAGAGCCGTATGAACGACTTGTGGACCCTTGATATCCTCGACCTACCGTTTTGGACAAGAGCCCTTTACGGATGTCATCTTCAATTCGTGTCCCTAACACGGTTAAATCTTTGAAAGTCTTGATGTTTTGATATCTCAAATGGTTGGCATATATGGGCTTGAGATTGTCCACGAACTTCTCCACAAGAGTGGCCTCATCTGGACGTTCTACTAGTTGAGTACTAGTCTTCCTCCACCTACTTAGGAAGTCGGTGAATCCTTCTTTGTCATTTTGGGTAAGAACCTCTAGAGTGCGCATGTTGACTTGGATCTCGGCATTATCCGCGTATTGTTTCGAGAACTCAATGGCGGCGTCTTCCCAAGTAGCGACCTTTTTGTGATCTAAAGTGTAGAACCATTGCTTTGGGATGGTGTCAAGAGATGAAGGAAAGATCCTTAAGAACATCTCGGGTTTGATGCCTTTGATAGACATGTAGTCCTTGAAGGCGCGGATGTGGTTCAAAGGGTTCTCATGTCCTTTAAACTTAGGGATATCCGTCATGCTAAAGTTAGTGGGCAATTTGGAATTGACGGCTTCATACTTACGATTGTTCTCCCTGTAAATGTCATCCCCCTTAAGGTACATCAATTGCTCTTCTAGGTATTGGAGTCTTTTCTCAGCTGCAGTTGTCCCCATGAGAGGATTCTCATCTTTGGACTCGTCATCGGAAAAACCTAGTACTTCACTTTTAATGGGAGGTAGCTTTCCCTCTACATCAAAGATGCGGCCTTCGATAAGCTCAAGGCGGTCATAGGTTTGTTCTTGAGTGAGTTGCATTTGGGTTATCGCGGCCAGGATTCGATCATTACTCTCTTGAATTTGCTGGAGGTTCGTATCATCACTTGACCCAGGCATCTTGGAAACTGGATAAGAGACCGGCGACGGATCAAAACACGATCGACCATTCCATCACATTTGTTAAAAGAGGAAAAGTTTTGACTCGTGAAGTGGGTGTGTGCCACTTGTGTTGAGTGAGTTTTGAAGAAAGACAAGGTCTTTGAAAATGTGTGTCCTAGCCAACTGTAGTGTAGTTGTAGGAGTGGACTCGAAGTGAGGTTTTGAAATGGGCTTGTGGCCCGAATTTTGACTTGACAAACGGACAGAGTTTTGACCGGACTTTGCACTAATTAAAGGCCTTATTTTCGAAATTCTTGATTGAAAACGGGTTTTGATTTTTTTGAAAATTCGTCATGGTTTTGTTTAGAAATGGTGATCACATAAGGTTTTGCATATTTATACAAGCATTATAACGGGATGCTGAGTGCATTTAGAAGGGTTTTGGTTTAAAGGGTGGGTTGCCATACCGAACCATCAAACCCGAAGTCTGTGGAGAGGCTCGTGCCAAACAAGAGTAAGGCCGATTCCTAGTCCATTTCCTCAAGTAGTGAAGGCCCTTGATACAAACAAGAGTAAGCATCATGGTATGGATGACGTCAATCGCTATCCATCCTTAGGCCCAAATAAGAATTAGGACCGTTTAGACGGGACGATTGGTCGAATGGGTTGGGTTGGGCCTAGGAAGGCCGCTTAAAACGGTCTAGGAAGACCGAGTTATGAAAACCGACAATTGTCTTGTACAAACTTATTCCCTAACCTTGTTCAAGTTTCACCCTAGCTACACGTAAGTGTATATCCCCAGTGAGTCGCCAAAACTGTGGACAGCGGGCCGCCCACGGGGGCGCTTGGGACGAGGGGAGCTCGGAAACAACAAGCGTTTGCATTTTGTAAGGAGTCGCCACCAATTTTTATGGGAAATTGGAACCGTTCGAATACCTCGTGTCATGTCAAGACACAAAGTAGTGACATGAACACTAAGCAATCGTTACCCTTAGCATTCTATGTCTAGAATGACTCTCGTGGATGCCAATGAACACGGGTGCTCACGGAGATCTGGAGTAAGGGGTGAGGGTACGTATTAGGAAGCTCTTTTGATCGAACACCTAATCCCGCCCGCCTCGATAGCGGCCTCTACTAATGATTAGGGAGTTTATTCGTACTTGATATATCGCCGGCTATATGCATGCAATGCAACATCCATTGAATTAATCCTAGCATGTGAATTAGACTAAGTCGGTGAACAATTAATTTAGCATACAATTAATGTCGAAGTTGGAATTTAATATTGATTACATGTGGAAACATACAAGTGATAAAAGAAATACAATGAATATAAACTATAACAATGGAAACTACATTAATTACATTGGATTAGGCGATTTATGTCGAAAATACCTTTAAAACGGATGATTTGATAAAAAAAGAACAAAAGAATAAAACAAAGAAATATGAACAAGTCAGAAGGTGATAATACGGGTATTAGTTGATTAATACGTAGACTAATTAAACTACGTCAAGGCAGAAAAGGAGTTCAGAGGCAGAATTCACCCTGGAACAGGCGCAGCAGGCACTGCGCCCTTTGGAAGAGCGCGGCGATTCTTTGCGTCTGTTCCAAGGGTGAGTTCTGGCTGTGAAGCCGGAACTGCAAACCGTTAATGTTAATTGGTGATTTTAATGATTGATTAAATTATCTACTCGGATGAAAGTGATTAATGGATTATTTACATGCGATTAAAGTCATAAAAACAGTAAAACACGGATGAGACGGAAACAAACGGATTAATTATGTGAAGGGTCGATGTTAATGAATGAGTAATAAAACTAAACAAATAATTAGACTAAACATGACGAATGATGACGAACATGGATGCAAATATATCAATGACGAACCTCAGAAACCCAATATGAACAGATTGAACTTCTAAAATCCGGGTTTGAATATTAATGACGAAAACCCGTGAATATTGATTATTTAGGATTTAAGTCGGAATAATGATGAATTAAACATGTTAATGATGATAAATTATAATACATGTGAATTATTAATGTCGACAATTATACGAACGAATTAAAGAACAAACAAAAGAAATAAAATAATTAAAGACGAATTACAGAGGACGAAGGAAGAAGAAAAGAAACAGGAACTGCGGCAGCCTCACGAAGAGGCGCAGCAGGTGCTGCGCTCCTTCGAAGAGGCGCAGCAGTTGCTGCGTCTTTTCTCGACGTCTGTCTACTGGAAATCCGCAAAAACAGAGTTTTAAAGACGGTTTTAGAAATCGGTTTTAAGAGGTACTTTCGACGTGAATCTTACAATGATGATTACAATAAAATAAATAACAATAAATAAAATAAGGATTATTACACCCTCAGACTTACATGTTGACGGAACGAGATGAACTAAGAAAATCGATTAGTGATGCTCGACGCGAATGCAAGGAAAGAATGCCCTCGTGAGAGGAAAACGATTTAACAAATTGATTAATTAGATTGATTGAGTGTAGTGGTCAAATTGGTCGGTCATGCAACGGAGAGGTGGTACCGGAAGATCCGAGCTTACGTGGTCGAAGGTTCAAGCACGTAGGCGCCAATTAGTAAGAACAAAGTCTAGAATGCAAAGGGAGAAGAGAAGGGCGGACACTCGCGTGAGAAATATGAGGAACGAAAGCTCCTATTTATACTAATCACACGGAGGAATAGGGTTTCGGAGACTCTTTGGAAGTGAATCTCGGAAAGATATAAAAAAGATACGTAAATCATGCAAAGAAGGGCCTGGGAAGAGGCGCAGCAGCCACTGCGTCTCTTGGAAGAGGCGCAACACTGTTTGCGTCTATTCCCAGGAGGTTTCCTCCTGTTTAAGAAAGATTTCCGTGTTTAAGTTATGGTAGGACGGATTTAATTCGATTATCTTTTGAATATTACGGGATATTATTTGCCAAAAGATAAAATTTGAGAAATATGGAATAGAAATATCCGGAACATTCCGAACATTCGACTCGGGATTTAACGATTATCGAGAAAATGGAGACGGTTTTTGACCGGACTCCGAATGTACTCTAATTACTGCCAAAACGACCGTATCGGCACGTAGATGACAACTAAGAGGTTGACATTAATTTTTGAGCAATCACTTGACGATAATCTTACGAACTGTCACAAATCGTTCCGCGAATCAAACATGCGGCCCAATCATCACCGGGTGGTTTGCGAGGGGTGCAGAAACGAGGTGTCTACACTACCGTCGGCTCATCTTCAATCCTCCACCACCGCGCCCGAGGGAGAATTCCCCAAGCATTCAAAACTACCCACACCAGGATGGATTGCTCCCGCGACCATTCTGGCATAAACCCCACGAAAATCACCCTCAAAATAACTACCCTCATAAAAACTACCCCCATAAAAATCACCCTCACAAAAATCACCCCCACAAAAATATCCCTCACAAGAACTGCCCACCGAGGAACACCCCTCCAAGGTACCCTCGAGACTCTGAAATTAATGGCATCTGGAGAGATGATATTGAGGATGTCTATATCATCCCAGGGAAGGAGAAGCGGGCGAAAGAAATTGGGCATCTCACCCGGTCCGGACGTCCTTATCAGAATCCGAATAATCCAACGGTCATTCCAACAACGAATGACCAAGTCGTCCCAGAGGTGGACACTCAACCAAAGGCTCCTGAGAACTCAATCCTGAAACAGCTCCAGAAAGCAAAAGCCGAAATCTCAATTTGGCAACTGATCGCAACGTCTTTTGAGCATCGACAGGCCTTGCTGCAGGCCTTGGGAAAATTAACCGTACCCCCCACCTCTTCCCCAGAAGAAATAGTGGCGCACATGACGAGGGACGGCCCTGATCTGAACAACCCAGTCGTCTTCTCGGACGAGGATATCCCTTCGTTCGGAGCCAATCATAACCTGGCCCTGTATATCACCGTACAATGCCTCCAGAAAAACATACCCATGGTCCTCGTGGAGGACGGTTCCGCGGTAAATGTCATTCCTCTTATGACTGCCCACAGGCTGGGTATCAAGAAAGCTGATTTGGTCCCAACAAATCAAGGAGTACGCGCCTACGACGGCACTCGTCGCAAGGTCGCTGGGCTTGTCACTTTGACCATCGCAACCGGACCACTAGAAAGACAAACCAGTTTTCAAGTGGTCGATATCGACGCTTCTTTCAACATGCTCCTGGGACGTCCCTGGATTCACGCCGTCAAGGCGGTCACCTCAACTCTCCACCAGAAGATCAGGGCCCCCTTCAACGGGAAAACGATCACAATTCCCGCTTCCACGATCAAAGCTGTCATGAGAAGGGGAACTGCCTCCCAAGCGATTAAGGAGAATGATAATGAAATGTGGGGTTTCCAAGCCGTGAACGCCATAACTGATGAATTGACACCCTCTGATTGTGACCCGTTCACTAACCTCACGGTCAACCGTATTATGATGCATCATGGTTATTTCCCGGATTTGCCGCTCAATCCACTGAAGGACCCATTGCCTTCCTTGAAATAGGCTAAGGTCCCCAACATTCCCTTTGGGCTGGGGTACGAACCTACCGACGATGATATCCAGGAGATGAACCTCCTAGTCCGAAAACGCAAGAAGCACGGGGTTATCCTCCATCCCTACCATCTGACTCTTAACGGATACTTTGTCCCCGAGGGAGAGTCCGAGCTCTACCATGGCTTTCCGGAGCCAATCGATGACTCTGTGGCCAGGGCTAGGTACCCGGGAGTGGAAGTCCTCCAGGACTGCTACTTTATCCCCGACAACATCAAAGCTGCATCAACTGAGTCTAAGCCGTCATCATGCCTCGACGGACAAGCTGTCACTCTCCTCTTCGGGGAAGATAACATCTAGCACCTCGACTACGAGGACATCATCAACATCGCCCTGAAGGACAATCAATTTGATCCAACCGCCTTGATTTCCGACACTGACCCGGAGAAAGTTACCCAAGGCTGGAGGAAGACCGTCAAGTGGAGCGATCGCCAAGGCCGCATTCTCAAGATCACAACTGGAGAAGGCCATATGTTCAAGGAGGGAAGTGAGGAAGAGTCCGAGTCGGAGTCGGAGTCAGAGTCTGTCATAGCTCCTAACACTCCTGATGTCCCAGTCAAGGTCCCCTTCCCACTGTTTTATGACAAAGTCGTGGCTGATTCAGAGGCTGAGTCTACTAGGGTCACCCCCACTCCCATGAACGGTGACAACCTTGAGCCTGTTCCAGGGGCCACTTCCTCTGTTATGTCGCCTCTGACTGACCACGAGATGTATGTCATTTCCGAGCTTTTCGCTCGTGTCAACTTAATGAACGCTAAGTTTGCTTATGACTCGTCTCATTTTAACTGCAATGCGATTCTGAATGACTACGAGGAATTTGACTTGAGTGACTACCCACCTCACCTAGCCAAAGAACTTGACACACAGGAAACCAGAACCCCCATCATTGAGGAGACCGAACCTATTAACGTAGGGACCGACAATACACCTCAAGAACTTAGGATAGGGACAACCCTGGACCCCTCGGAAAGATAACAGTTCATTGACCTCCTCCACGAATACAAGGACGTGTTCGCCTGGTCCTCTGAGAGATATGCAGGATTGTGAGAGAAATTGCAGAGCACCGGATACCCATTAAACCCGGGGCTAAACCTGTAAAACAGAAGCTACGTCGGATGCGTCCTGAGTGGGCCCTAAAAATCAAGGAAGAAGTGGATAAACAGTTCAAGGCTGGTTTCATCAAAGTGTCTGAATACTCTGATTGGGTGGCCAACATTGTGCCAGTACCAAGGAAATACGGAAGAATTCAGGTTTGCGTCGACTTCAGAGATCTGAACAAGGTGAGTCCAAAAGACGACTTCCCTTTGCCACATGTTGACATTCTGGTGGACAATACCGTCGAGCATGCTCTCCTGTCATTCATGGACGGATATGCTGGGTAAAACCAGATTAAAATGGCTGAGGAAGACATGCACAAGACTGCGTTCACTACAAAGTGGGGTACATATTGCTACACGGTCATGCCCTTCGGCCTCATCAACGTCGGGGCTACCTATCAAAGAACCGCTACCACTCTCCTACATGATATGACGCACAAGGAGGTAGAGGTATATGTCGATGACATGATCGTCAAATCAAAAGAAAGGGACGGCCACATCAGTGCCCTCCGGAAATTCTTCGCTCGTCTGCGGAAATATAACATGAGACTAAATCCTCAGAAGTGTGCATTCGGGGTTACCTCCGGAAAACTCTTAGGACATGTCGTCAGCAAAAGAGGCATTGAGATTGATCCAACCGAAATCAAAGCCCTTCAACAAATGCCTCGGCCTAGGAACGAGAAGGAGATTCGGGGATTTCTCGGCCAGGTCCAATACATCAGCCGGTTCATTGCCAAGATCACTATGATTTGTGAACCAATATTCAAAGAGCTTCGCGCCTCCGATCACACCGATTGGGACGACGACTGTCAAAAGGCCTTCGACAGGATAAAGGAAATCCTATCCAAACCTCCTGTCCTCATGCCACCTCAACCGGGGATTTCTTTATCCCTATACCTGACTGTTACCAACACAGCCATGGGAGCAATGTTAGCACAAACAGTTGGCAACAAAGAACGAGCCATCTACTATATCAGCAAAAAGTTCATTGAGTACGAGACGAGGTATACCCAACTGGAGAAGACATGCCTTGCCCTAGTATGGTCAACAAAGAAGCTGCGGCATTATATGCTCAGCTACACGGTCTACATCTACTCCAAGATGGACCCGGTTAAATACATTTTTGAAAAACCCGTACGAAACGGAAGGCTGTCTAGGTGGACACTCATGCTGTCCGAGTTTGATCTCAAGTTAGTACCCCTCAAGGTTATCAAGGGAAGAGCAGTCGCCGATTTCCTAGCAGAAAACCCCGTCAACGAGGATCCAACGACCGACACATGGTCACTCCCTGACGAAGACATCCTTTGTGCCGACTCCGACGCATGGGACCTATACTTCGATGGTGCATCTAATCTGAGAGGCTTCGGGGTAGGAATCCTTCTGATATCACCAGAGGGAGAACATGTTCCGATCTCGGTCAAGCTAGATTTCACCGTCACCAACAATGCCGCTGAATATGAAGCATGCCTCATCGGCTTACAAGCAGCCATCACACTTGGCATCAAGATACTGAGGGTCCACGGCGATTCCTCATTCATCATCAATCATGTGTCCGGATCGTGGAAAATCCGATCTGACAGCTTAGCCCCCTACCCAGCAAAGATCAATCAAGAGGCCGAGTTCTTCGATCAAATCGACTACTTCCACTTGCCACGAGAGGAAAATAAATTTGCTGATGCCCTGGCAAAGCTTGCCGCGCTCGTCAACATACCTAACGACATGACATCAATGCCCCTATGTGTCGAGAGAAGGAGCGAGCCAGCTCACATTTGTGCCATTATCGACGACGAGGAAAGCCATGATGAACCTTGGTACCAAGCCATCCTCAACTACAAAACCAAAAACGAATTCCCTCCGAACTCTGATCAAAGAGGACAAAGAGCCATCCGTTTACTTGCATCACAATACGTGATAAACCAAAATCAACTCTACAAAAGAACACCCCAAGGAATTCTCCTCCTTTGCATTAACCATCACAAAGCCAAAAAAGTCATGAGAGAGGTTCACGACGGAGAATGTGGCCCTCACATGAGCGCAATGATGCTTACACGGAAAATCATGCGGCTAGGTTACTTTTGGACCACCATGAAAGCCGATTGCCGTAACTACGTCAAACATTGCCACAATTGCCAAATCTTCGCCAACATACAACACATACCACCATCCCTCTTATACACCATGACATCACCCTGGCCTTTCTCAACCTGGGGCATCGACATCATCGGGAAAGTCAACCCGATAGGCACCAAGGGGCATTGCTTCGTCCTCGTCGCCATCGACTACTTCACTAAATGGGTAGAAGCACAGTCATATGCAGTCTTGACCGCCAAACAAGTGGCCAAGTTCATTCAAAACAACATCATCGGCCGATATGGGGTACCCCACGAAATCATCAGCGATCAAGGCTCACACTTCCGGGCGGAAACTCAAGCTTTGCTGGACAAATACAAAATCAAGCAACATCGATCATCCCCCTACCGTCCCCAAACCAACGGAGCGGTGGAGGCGGCGAACAAAAATCTCGTCACCATTAACAAGAAAATGCAAGACAACTACCGCGATTGGCCGAGCAAACTCCCATTCGCACTCTGGGGATACCGAACCTCCATTCGAACACCGACAGGCGCCACACCCTTTTACCTAGCATACGGTATGGAGGCGGTTCAACCGGTAGAGTTAGAGGTCCCTTCTCTACGCATCCTACTGGAGAGTCAAGTCCCTGAGGCGGAATGGACCCGTCGAAGGTACGAGCAACTCACCCTTCTTGATGAACGGCGACTCAACGCCTTACACAACGTCCAGCTATACCAACGACATATACAACGGGCATTCAACAAGAAGGTTAAACCCAGAAACATCCAGGAGGGCGACTTGGTCCTCAAGTCAGTTCGAGCACCATTACCCGTCGATCCGAGGGGAAAATTCAAACCCAACTGGTCCGGGCCATACCTGGCAAGAAAATACTTTCGGGGGGCGCAGTGAGACTGAGTGACCTAGATGGGGAGGACTTTACAAACCCGACTGTTGAACCATATAGATATATATGTTTATGTTTTGATGATGTCAAGAGTGCTTTATATTCTATATACTCGTTGTGCGTAATTGTTTGTTTAGTCTTTTAGATTGGACTTACAAATCGCAAGCATTAAAGAATTGTGATGGAAGTATACAAGAACATATTGTGATCAAGCCCTCAACCACGGATCAAGATATTACAAGATAGTGAAAGAGTTATTCAAGCGTCATGAGAAGATAAAGCTCATCTAAAGATTGATCAAGCTTGAATAATGAAGTAGCTTACACTCGAAGATCTCCTAACGAAGATTAGAAGAGCGTAGGTGATTATCTCGTAATGGTAACGTAAGAATGAGTTTCTTAGATTGGTAAAGTTATAGCCTTACAACTATAACATTGCTTATATAAGAGCTCAATGTTATAGCTCTTCTACTATAACATTGATATGTGAAGTTTATAAAACACACGACAAAATAGTTTTTAAATTGTTTTTGGAAAACCGTTTTAAATGTTTTAGTAAAAGTATTTATTTTATAAGGGAGCTTATTTTAATATTGAGTATGGTTTTACTATATGAGCTTATAATTAGTAATTATGATTGAATCAACTTATGAGTTGAGGCATCTTGCTAATTAGGGTTTCTAGTCTCTACATACTCTAAAATAACCTAAACCTAATTTATCTTACCTAGGGTTTTCGTGAAAGAGGATTGGGCTTATGAGTCGTTTCCTTCTCATACACGGTTACTCTTTGTACAAGTTAGGGTTTTGTGTAAAGCTTTATAATATTTGATTAGAGATTTTATATCTTATTTATATTATTTTGATTTATTCTTTCCTAACTTATAAGATATTATTTTTGTAAAGATAGAAGGAAAAGATTGAGTAAATCTTTTAAAATAATATTTGATTAGAGATTTGTTATCTCTTTATTATTTGATTTATTCCTTTCTATCTTATAAAAATATTAGGGATGAATAGTGCTGTGAATAGTAAAACGTGAATAGTGTTGTGAATAGTAATTTCCTTCTTGCACAATAAGTCTTTGCTTGGATAAGGGTTAAGGTATTAGGATAATATTTGTTAGAGGTTTCTTTATCTCCTTTTATTATCTTTCCTAATCTCCAAGATATTGGTGAGTTGTTAAGATAGAAAGATATTATTTATTAAGGCAAGTCTTGGAAAAGAATTAAGGAAAGATTTAACCTAATTCTTTCTTGCTTTACAGGACTTCCACGGCACTTAGGGTTTTTGCTAAACCTAAACTCTTGCTCCTCTTTTACTATAAATACTCTATACTTTACATCATTAAAGTTAAGACCTTTGAGCATAACTTTCATATATTTTCACAAAACAAAAACCGTGTTTTAAAGCAAGAAAACCGTTTTGTTTATTTTTGAAAAAGGTCGTGTGAATTATAAACTTGTGCATTCGTTCTTTCATTATCGTTATAAGATAATAGTGCTTAGTTGATTTCTTTCTCGTTCATTAACGTGAACTATTAGAAGAATCATTAGTGCTTTCTTATTAGCGTAAGTTAGTCACTCGAGTATTTAACGGTACTCATTGAGTTACAGCTAGAGTTAGTTGTACGAGTTGGGTTAGTAAATTTGTAATCCGGAGAAAGGTACTAAATTTATTAATCGAGAATAGTGGACGTAGGTTTCGACTTGTGAAACTGAACCACTTCAAAAATCCGTGTGTCTCTCTTTCTTTCTTTTATTTGCTTTGCTTTTAATTCGTTAATTAGTTAATTAGTTAAAGTTTAATAAATAAACTTTAAATAATTAATAATACATACATAATTGAAAAAGCTTTCAAAAGTTTTAAATCCTCAATTCACCCCCCCCCCCCTCTTGAGTATTTTGGATCAATAGACTCTTCACCGACCAACCTAGACCAACTCAAGAAATAATACCCTTGAACCATAGCAACCAACGACCTAGCCTAGTTTTACAACTAGCAACGACCTCAACCCTTTTCAAGTCAAGTTCCTCAACGTGTTCTGATTTGACATTGCATGTTTTATCGAGTCTAAGCTGCGGCACCTTGCCCATTTCGAATGTCCTTTGATCTGTCAAAGGCAACATTCTTTTGCACTAAAACAAACCCCCTGAACTACGAGCATGGTTTGATTTCACCTCTTCAGGTGAATACGTAGGCAGTTCCTCTTATGCCTGAGGGATACAACCACAAAACCCAATTCAAATTCACAGAACATTTCGAACTACGATCATGGTTTGATTTCACCTCTTCGGGTGAATACGTAGGCAGTCCTTCCCTACACAAGAAGGATACAACCATTCCCACAATCAAAAACAACCATCCCTATACAAAAATCCCAAAAAAAAAAAACATCCCTTTCCCACCAAAATACAAAAATGAGCCTTTCTCCCTTTGCACAAAATACCACTTTCCCAAGTGCAAATGTTTAGGACGATTCAAATCGAATTGCCTTTACAAAATGGATGGAAGAAACAAGCGTTCACAATTTTCAACACGAGCAATCCTCTTATTTAATTAATAATGGAGGGGATTACAATTTCAACAACAAATAAAGCTCGACGAGTCTACAACTTGTCAAAGCTAAGGTGTCAACTAAAAAACCTCACATAGTAAAACTAGCACAACACACACACAATAACTAGTTAGTACAACATAATAAAAACTCACAACAATAATACAACATAATAATAAAGTGGGTAATGGAGGTCTTCACTCTTCCATTCTACCCTTGCCTTTGCCCTCGGGGTACATCTTCCCCTTGTTCTTTTTGTTGGCCCGCCTAGCATGGACTTCTTCCTCGGAACGGATCCTAAATGGATCTAAGACGGCAACGGCCTCCGGTCTAGCACAAGACCCCATATTCGACCCAAGACGAGCCAATGCATGGCCCACCATATTCTTGGGGCCGGAACTCCTCCTCTTTGGTGGTCTCATCACATCGGGAGTAGCTCTATCGACATACTCCTCAAAGAAGGCGCGGTTGGCCTTGCCAACCTCTCGATACTTCAAGTCGACAACCTTGTCCTTACGAAATTTGGATCTCTCTTCCAAGGACGGAGCACGTGACCACTTGACATAAGCGGGAGTCACCCATGTCATGGCAACGGGGTATGGCACCTCCCAAAGTGGCCGAGTGGCCCACCATCTTTCGAAGACCTCCACAAGCTCGGAGTTCCGGAAAACATTCTCTTGGACGAGAGTATCTTGAGCGGGCACCTTTTGTTGACGCCCCATTTGCCTCATGAGCCTTTCGGGATATATGAAGGAAGCAACCTTCAAACCCACCACCATCAAAGAACGAGGACTAGCACCCGAAGCGGGCAACCCCGTGAAGGACCTCAAGTGCCACCACGGCACCACCCAACGGATATAAGGACCACCCTCCTCCGCCAATCTTGCGGCCCAATAAGCCTCGGTGGAAGAAAAACTATCCGGGTACAACTTCTTCCTCATGGTAAGATGACGGAAGGAATAAGAAGAATAATCAACCGGAGGCTCCACATACCTTAGCCTCTCCAAGAGCCACACTTGAAGGATCCTTGGGGATCCGAAAGAGGGAGCTTCTCCACAAGAGCCTTCCTTGTCCAAAGCTTGGATAATCTCTCCAAGCACCAACCACGATGGATCTCTACCATGCTCCATTTGCTCAATCACATGAATGAGGGTCATGCTACCATAACATTTTGGCCCCTCCTTCTTCAAGACATCAACAAAGAGGTACACATGGACAATGCAAAATGAAAGAGCCCTTCTCCTAGCCACCTCCGAGACATTAGCATCTAATCGGTTTGAAAAGATATTGATAAGAGCCAACATGTCCACACCATGTGGAGCAAGAAGAAAGTTGATTTGGCTTGTTAACAAGCCCAACATGGAACGGAATTTCTCCTTATAGCACAACCGAGTCGGAGGAAGCACCGGAACACAACCCGGCCACCCACCAATGGCTCCAACTTCTTCGGCAAGAGGATAAAGCTCGCCTTTCGGGAAAACGAAAACATGATGTTTCGAATCCCAAAACCGAGAACATGCTTCAAGAAACGAAGGTTGTACCTTGACTTGACGAAGCACCAACAATTGACCAACTCCCATGCAAACGAGTTGATACTTTTCGGGAGGCGACAAATCCTGGCACCATTGTCGCAATGCGTTCTCAAAAGCATCCATGAAATATTTTTGTGGAAGAAGAAGAGGTTTTTTAGAGATGATTTTGTGTTTCGGATGATGAAACAATGAAGCGCAAACGTCCCTATTTACACAAAATGATCAGCGCATTTTTCAGAAAAAGGGGGAGAGCCGGCTTCCATAGCCAGGCTGCTCGCGCCTCTTTGAGGCTTCCCCAGGATTCCCGCTGTTGACTTGTCTCTTTCAACTTGTGTTTTCTCCTGACACCTCAAATCTCCCGCCAGGAAGCTCGCGCCTCTTCGGGATGATTCAGGATATTTTGTGTTTCCTCACACTCACATTTTCTTGTTTTCGCGTTTTACGAAATCCGACACGGTTTCCATGACGCAGCTTTAAACATACGGATTTTTCTTTCTTTTTTTTAAGGGGGGAAGGGCTAGTCGCCCCGATCCGCGATGGATCGTTTCCATGTCAGTCGAAATTCCGAAAATTTTTCGCTTTTTCGCAATTTTTCATCAAAAATCAAAATCGGAAATTGATAACACGACATCAACTTTCATCAAAATTCAAGCACTCACAAATTCGAGTCTTGACCTCAAAAATCAAAAATCAAATATACTCGCAAAAATCCTTTTCTAAAAATTCTTTCTTGACAGTTTGAATTTGAATTTTTTCGAGTCAATTTCGACGCAATTTAATTCACGACGACACGAGTTAATTGCTCAAATTTTCAAATCAATTCCTTTTGAATTCCGAATGTGACGATTTGTCACGGAATTTTCAAAATTCATTTCAAAGTTTCAATTTTAACTTCATGTCATCTTGGTTAACTTTAGTTTTCGATCAAATGTTTTACGTGTTTTCAAGCGAATGCTTCTACGTGTTTGCGTTTACGTATATGTGCTATCTGTTGCCTGTTTCTACACTAACGCTGCAGGAACTGGTGCAAAGCAAAAGGAGAATCAACAGCCGACAACGCTCCTCCGAAACACAACACAAAAAAGCCAAAAATCACAAAATAAACCACAATCCAAAAACACATATATACAAACGGCCTCACGCAAAATACATCGACACGCGTTTGATACGAGCAACTGACCGTACAAACAAGATCCAGTACGGACCGTCGATCATATAGACACTGGCCTAAGACAACCGTCTATCATACAAACACTGGCCTAAGACAACGAACTGGGGGCTATCTGCCACCTACTGAACTAAGCACTATCTATCCTCTCGAACAGAAAAGAAAGGGAGCAACACAGGAGACAGAGGAGCAGCAACGGAAGCAGAGGTGGTTACCATGACGGTAATACC
This sequence comes from Silene latifolia, assembly GCF_048544455.1. Lineage (NCBI taxonomy): Eukaryota > Viridiplantae > Streptophyta > Magnoliopsida > Caryophyllales > Caryophyllaceae > Silene > Silene latifolia. Next base: position 138,818,752 of record NC_133534.1, on the reverse strand, counting down.
TCGTTCCTGCTCCACGACAAAAAGAAAAATGGTGCCTGGCAGATTTTGGACGACGTGATGATCGAGGCTCGTAGCTCAGCCCGCTACCCCGACGTTGGCCTCCAATCGTCAGAATTCGAGGATGAAAAGGGATCAGGACAACGGATACTACCCCGATGTTGAACCCCACTCAGCTGAATTCAACAGCGACCGAAAGCGACAACGTGGGATAACACGCTCGTACTAAACCCCACTCATCGGACGTCCGGACCTCCGCAGGCAACGACCAACGATCGATACCCGATCATTGGCCGGGCAAAGGCCGCCAGGCAGAAACACAACCAAGCCTGTAACAAAAAAAACAGTCGTCACCCCCCCTCCAGGATCGACTTCCTCCTCCAAAGCCTCAACAGCAGACCCCATAGGTCCCAAACGATATCCTGCAATCAAAAAAAAAAAAAAAACACACAACAAACAAAAAACGTCAGCCGAAATTTCGGCATTACGACGGCATGAAATGGATAAATCCAAAAAAACACAACCTGCAGTGCAAAACAAGGGCAATCCCGCCCAAAATCCAACCAAACAAAACAATTCACAAAAAAGAGAACACAGACACAAAACGACACGCCCATCTTTTCAAGCAAAAGACGAGTCAAAACCACAAAAACGGCATTTCAAGACCCATACAAGGTCCGCCTACAAACAAAAATAAATTCCCGACACAATGGGGTATTTTTCTACGGCTCAAAAAGGCAATTCATACGCTAATTTGAGCCCAGACCGGTCAAAAATTCAAGAACGACCGCAAAAAAGCAAACGTGATTTTATCACGCCTCAAAGCGACCTAAACTACCAATAAGGTCCATTTCAAGGCAAACTGACTCAATTCAAGCTCAAACAGACGCTTATTTTGTCAGACATAAGACCGTCACAAAAGGCAAAAATCCAATTTTGCCCACAATACCCAACAAAGTTCCATAAATGGCAAATATGGGTTTTCCCAACTACAATGCAACCTAGTGGGACCCACTACCCAAGCAAATAAACTTGGCATTGCGAAATGAGACGGTTTCTCACCTCACTCACGGTTTTCGAGCATAGGGAGCGGGAACGGGGACCAAAATGCAAACTAAAAGCACCCCTATACTCCTAAACAGGTTTCTAACCTAATGCAAGCATCAATTTCACTCGAAATGGGCTCAATCAAAAACGCCCAATTCGATTTTCTAGGGTAAAATTCCGCCCTAATTCAATCAAGCTAAAGATCAACAAATTTAAATGGATTCAAGAGGAAATACATACCTTGGGATGACATTGTTGATGAGGGCAAGAATTCAAGCGAGCTAGAAGGTCCAACAATGGCGACTTTGGCTTGTTATTGTCGAAAAATGAAGAAGACGAAATGGGAATGAGATGCAGCCTGGACTCGCGTCTTTTACAGAAAAAAAGGGAAGCCCCTTTGATTCGCAACAGGGCTCGCGCCTCAATCAGGCGTCCCCTTGCTTTTTCACCGAAATTCGGGCTTTGGCCCAATTTCCCATATTAAACTTCGAATTTTCATTGACGATATTGAAAATCGTCATTGCCTCAAAGACAAAAACAACGAATAGTGAAAATTTAAATTCGCTATTTTCCAAAATTTCAAACAAACGGCGATCAAAACCGCCAATTTCCAAAATAATAGTGAAATCAAATTCGCTATTTTCCTTCAAAATTTCAAAAATAATAGCGAAAATTCAAAATCCACTATTTCTTTAAATTTTAAGCAACGGCAATTAAAACCGTTATTTTCAAAATAATAGCTGGAAATTGAATTCCACTATTCTCACCACGCATGTCAACGGCGGCACATAAACCGTCACTTCAATCAATAGTGGAGATTCCAAATTCACTATTTCTTACAAATGTCAACGGCGGTACATAAACCGTCACTTCAAACGTAATAGCAAACTTAAAATTTGCTATTTTCCTTCAAAATTAAAACGAACGGCGATCGAAACCCCCACCCCAAGTTCAAAGAAGAACGACGAATGGTGAAGATTCCAAATTCACTATTCCTTCAAATACCAGCAGGGGGCTTCCTCGTGGAACCCGCCCATTTCGAAAACAGTGATAGTGAAAATCCAAATTCACTATTTCCCCGGCGGCATCATGAGTTCGCTACTTTAAAAAACAAGCCCTTTTTGACGCGGCTATTCCCACGGTCCATTAATCGACCGCCTCGTGGTTGGCGAGCCTTTGTCCGCAAACATTCAAGGGCAGATCCCGAAGATGCCTCGGGTACATTTCCTTGTCGTGACTGGCGAGCCTTTGTCCGCAAACACCTCAAGGACAGATCCCGAAGATGCCTCGGGTACATTTCCGTGTCGTGGCTGGCGATCCTTTGTCCGCAACCCATTCGAGGAAAGATCCCGAAGATGCCTCGGGTACATTTCCTTACCATGGCTGGCGAGCCTTTGTCCGTAACCTTTTAAGGACAGATCCTGAAGATGCCTCGGGTACATTTCCTTCTCGTGGCTGGCGAGCCTTTGTCCGCAACCTTTCAAGGGTAGATCCCGAAGATGCGTCGGGTACATTTCCATGTCATGGCTGGCGAGCCTTTGTCCGCAAACATTCAAGGGCATATCCCGAAAATGCCTCGGGTACATTTCCTTATCGTGGCTGGCGAGCATTTGTCCGCAACCCATTCGAGGACAGATCCCGAAGATGCCTCGGGTACATTTCCTTACCATGGCTGGCGAGCCTTTGTCCGCAACCTTTCAAGGACAAATCCCGAAAATGCCTCAGGTACATTTCCTTGTCGTGGCTGGCGAGCCTTTGTCCGCCACCTTTCAAGGACAGATCCCGAAGATGCCTCGGGTACATTTCCTTGTCGCAGCTGGCGAGCCTTTATCCGCAAACGTGCGAGGACATATCCGAAGATGCCTCATGTATGACTCCTTCCTATGGCTGGCGAGCCTTTATGCGTAGTCTAACGGACTTTAAACGACCCACACGGATATTTGACAGACTCTAAACTGTTCCCGACGACAGGTCTTTGACTCGTACACTTGAGTCGCCTTGGCGTCGCACTTCCCGACGGCAGGTCCTTGGCCCGAATCCTTTCGAGCCGCCTCGACGTCGCTTGGGTCTCCAGGTTGTAATCTTCGATTGACCTGGGGGCTCTACTTTGACTTTTGCCCTGTCCAAGCCTCAGTCAAAGTGGGGGCTCTGTAGATACCCAGTATCTGCTGAGACTCCAACAAACACCCGATGATTATCGGACTATAACATGTTTTGGAATCGCGGCGTTTGATCGACAGTTTGTGTACAACTTTACGTCGGAAAACTTAAAACGATTTCGAAAATAAAATATTTCAAAACATTTCAAAAATACCTGGAGTGTTTAATGCACGACGACGGGGTCGCAATGACACTAACTAAAGTCAAAACGGACGCCGGACCAAAAACCGACTCAAAAATTCAAATCCCGACTCCAACAACGAGTCAAACCGAGTCAACCACCAAAAACAAAACATTTCAAATATTCTACCTTAAGTTTTTCCGGATTCATGTTGGTCAAGTACCAAACATGTGACTATAAAACCTAGGATAGAACAAATCATGATTGCGTTTGTTGTGAAAGTGACAACACAACTCGAAGAACCGCGACGTGGCTCGCGCCTCTTTGAGCAGCCCAAGTGGCCACGTCGCTCAAAACTCACACAACCACTCATTCTCCTATAAATACCCCTCAAATGCCACCCATTTGAGACTTACGCGAGTGTCCGCCCCCTCTTTCCTCCCTTAAAATTCTCGACTCGACTTCTTAAGTCACAACCCGACGCGTATTTACGACCTACCGATCGTAAATACAAGCCTTACACATTGTTTGGCACCGTCATCGTGCATTACATCACTTGACCGACCACTTTGACCACTACACCGTCACTAACATTAAAACACTCTTTTTACTTACCAAAACGGTTTTAAACCGAGTTTTTTCCGATCAAACGAGTTGTTACACTTACGTCGGTCACTCGCCATAACCAAACATGTAAGCATGAGGGTGTAAAAATCCTCTTTTATTATGTTTTCATTTGTTTCATGACTATAACATGCTAAAACGTGCATAACATGAACCAAAACATGGAATAAACGAGCCAAAACTGATTTTTGGTCTGAGGCAAAAGCCCCTTAGGTCGCCAGCTTACCCGTGCCTAAATGGGGTGTTCAGACCAGAGATCAACCGTGTTTGTTCTCGTCATTTCCCTTTAATTCGTTTTCATATTTGTAATCGGTTTTTACCATTCCAAATATTTTCGAACCCTTTTTATTTCATTTCATTTGTTTTAACCATAAAACATTTTTCACCCTTGGTTCCTCATACCATGACGGTTAAATCCGTGTTTCGGTGATAATATTTGGTTAATGACATTTAAAAGGTATTTTAAAACCTTTTATTTCATTTCTTTACATTTTCAAACAAACATATTATTCCCCAACACAAAGTCATCCTTGGTTCTACATACCATGCCGGATTTTAACCCGGGTACGATGATGAGTATCGACTAATAACATTCTAATGGACTCAAAACAGTTAGTCCATAATTATTTTCAAAACTATTCATGTCAAGTTTTTCAAATCGAACCCGACACCGAATATTATCAAAATAATGATAATTATTTGAGTCTAGTTCTTCAAATCAACAAACGCGGTCTAAACGACCCCTTCAAATCAAACCGGGTTCAAATACCCATTTTCAACCCGTTTTATAACGTTTTCTAAAAGGTCAGAACACGGCACATAAACCGTGGGCTAACCCGCGCCTAAACAGGCCCTCCATTTCTCATTTTCAAAACCAGAGGGAGGCCTCTTACACCGCCGGCTGGCTCGCACCTCTTATAGTCGTCTGGTACAGGGCCTGTTTCTTTCCAGCATTAGTCTAGGACGATCCCGACTCTGGTTAGCCTGGATATAGGATGGATCAGATGACTATTTGATTATTCAAAACCATGTTTGAAAAATGCCTTACTAAGACAAATGGATCATGTTATACACCCTAAACCTAATACGGTAAATGGATGTTTAATTTTCGGCTTGCATGCAAATCAATCATTAATCCAACTCGACATCTTATAATTGATACTTGGATTAAATCAATCGACTTAGAAAGCTCTCACATGTTAGGTTTAAATTATTGAATGCGCATTCATGCATTTAAACGTTTTTGTCAACTTTTGCATTCAACAAAGCAAGATCGATCAGTAGAGGCCGCTAATGCGGGCGGGATTGGGTGTCTGATTAAAGGGCTTCCCAATACGTACTTTCACCTCTTACTCAGAAACTTTGGATAGTGGACGACCTTATCCAGGGCGTACGAGAGTCATTCTAGAGATAGGATGCTAAAGAGGGACGATTTCCTCATCTTTAGTACCTATGTCAAACGCTGCTTTGTGCTTCGATTTGATCGAGGTATAAATTGGAATTCGAACGGGTTCCAGGCATCCCAAAAATGCTTGGTGGCGACTCCGAACATCTCTAATCGTTTCGAGACCCTTACCGAGATGAAACCGACCGATCTAAAAACGATCCGGTCGAAAGCATTTTTACGCCGCCGAGCGTGGCTTTCAAAAAGACCGCTGCCATTGTCCACAGATTGGCTGGGCATACGCAGGTGGGCCCATGTCCAAAATTCGCAGATCATAGTAAGCTTCGATATGAATCGGCTTATATATTGCACCTTGCCTAGAAATCCTCTAACCTCCTTCTCTGTTTGAGGTTGTGGCATTTCGACTAGAGCCTTGATCTTGGATGGATCAATTTCTATTTGTCTTTTACTGACGACGTATCCTAGTAGTTTACCTGATGTTACCCCGAATTCACATTTCTGAGGATTGAGCCTCATGTTGTACTTGCGCAATCTTAGGAAGAATTTACGAAGGTTATCAATATGCCCCTTCCTATCCTTGGATTTGACAATCACATCATCAACGTATACTTCTACTTCTTTATGCATCATGTCATGCTGCAAGGTGGTTGCAGTTTGTTGATATGTAGCTCCAGCATTGATTAGCCCGAATGGCAAAACAGTATAGCAATAGGTACCCCATTGAGTGACGAAAACAGTCTTATGCATGTCTTCTATGGCCATTTTAATCTGATTATACCATGCATATCCGTCCATGAAGGACAACAACGCGTGGTCTGCTATATTGTCTACCAATATGTCGATGTGTGGTAGAAGGAAATCGTCCTTGGGACTCGCTTTGTTTAAGTCTCTGAAATTAAAACAAACTCGGATTCGCCCATCCTTTTTGTGTACGGGTACTATGTTAGCCACCCAGTCTGAATACTCAGAAACTTTGATGAACCCGGCTTTGAATTGTTTATCGACTTCTTCTTTGATTTTAATAGCCCATTCGGTCCTCATTCGATGAAGCTTCTACTTTACAGGTTTGAAACCTGGTTTGATTGGAATTCTGTGTTCTACAATATCCTTGTCGATTCCTGGCATGTCTTTGTAGGACCAAGCGAAAACGTCTTTGAACTCATGTAGGAGGTCTATGAAATTGGCCCTTTCGTTGGGGTTTAAGGTCGTCCCTATCCTAAGTTCTTGGGGTTCTAGTTCGGTTCCTACGTTGATGGGTTCAGTGTTCTCTATAACCGGTGCCCCTTCCCCCTCTTGTAATATTTCTTTAGCTATGTAGGGAGGTAATTCGATTGAGTCTGGGTCAGGATCATCCTCATTATCATTGTAAATAGAATTGCATTCAGAATGACACAAAGAGTAAGCAGAATCTGATTTATTCATATTAAATTTTGAAAAGAGTTGAAATAACGAAGCTATCTGCTCAGTAGTCAGTGGCGGTAAAGGGACAGCTGCTGGGGCACTTCCCGAGCTACTGTTACTACTCGATGTTATGCTAGGAGAAACAAGGGGATTGGGAGTGACGACAGGAGGAGACTCTCTAGGGACTACTCTAGACTCAGACTCTGATTCCGACTCCGACTCCGACTCTGACTCGAATTCGTTGTCTTAAGGTTCTCCTTTGAACATCTCTCCTTATCCAGTGGTGACTTTGAAGAGCTTTCCTTGGTTGGTCGTCCACTTGATCGACTTTCTCCATCCCTTTTGCTGATTCAAACTGGTTTCGGTGATTAAAGATGTGGGGTTGAAGTGGTCATCCTGAAGTATCATGGTAATGATCTTATCTTGTGCAACTCTAACAAATCGGTCCTCTCGAAACAGAAGACTAACAGCCTGTTTGTCTAAGCAAGGTGCTTGACGAGTTTTGACGGTAAGAACCGTTTCTGAAGGAATGAAGTAGCAATCGTGAAAGATCTCGATTGCAGCTAGTTGTGTTCCTTTATAGTGCCAAGGTTCGGGAAACCCGTGAAAGTATTCTTGATTTCCTTCTCTAACGAAGTATCCATTTAGGGTAGGGAGGTAGGGTCGCATCTGGATTCCCTTGTCCTTTCTATTATAAAATTGAGTGAGCCTTTCCAAAGCTTTTTCTTTCGTGGGTTTGTATCCCAATCCCAATGGTATCTTTTGAGAGTTTCCTTCTTTGTAAGGTGCAAAGGTATTTTTCTTGGCAGGATTCAGTGGCATTCCTGGGAAGTATCCCTGAGACTTGAGCATGTAGTTGACCACTAAATTGGAGTATGGATCGAAGTATAGAGGTGCCAGTTTACTCTCTACAAGGTTTATGCTATGAAAGCCCCCAAGCTCATATACTGGATCTGTGACTACTTGGTTGCTTGACATACTCTCTATCACTGCCTTGATAGGTGACGAAGTGATCGTCACTACTTTGCCATCTAGTGGGATCTTGATTTTCTGGTGCAAGGTGGATGCTACTGCTTTGGAAGCATGAATCCAATGCCTTCCCAGAAGTATGTTGAACGATGCTTCAATGTCCACTATTTGAAAGTTAACCTTTCGCTCAATCTGCCCTGTGGCTATGGTGAGGTTGACTAGCCTACCACTTTACGTCGTGTTCCATCGTATGCTCGAACACCTTGGTTAGTGGGAGTCCAATTTGATTCTTTCATGCCCAATTTGTATGCCTTTTTAAATGGTATGACATTGACTTCGGAGCCATCATCTACGAAAGTCATTGGCACATTCTTCTTTAAGCATATGACGGTAATGTATAGAGCTAGGTTGTGACTGGCGCCGAAGGGAGGCAAATCCTTGTCTGAGAAAGTAATTGGGTTACTTAGCTTAGTTGAATCTCAGAAGACCAAGTTGACTACGTCGTCACGCGTAGAGTTGTGTGCTACATTCAATTTAGCCAAGGCTTGCAGTAAAGCTTGGCGATGAGGAAATGAACTTTCCACTAGTTGGTAGACTAAAAGATCAGCCTTTGTCTTCTGTAGTTGTTTTAGCAAGTGGTCAGTAGATGTATCTTCGCCATCATTTGGTGTGATGACATTGGTGTTAGTAACTGGACCATTAGCTATAGGACCGTTCTGAGAAACATTTTGATATGGACGCCCTGAGCGAGTAAGGTGATCTATATCTTGGTCTTTGCTAGCTTTAACTGAAGGATTATCACATATTCATATACAAACTTAACATACTCATATATGTCTAAATAATTTATCATAAAATTAAAACGGATTTTATGCATGCAAACAATATATCAAAAGAGGAGAAATCATATCCTTACATTGATGTTTCGGTTTTATAGGGCACAAAAGAAATCTCCTTTTCTTTTGTTCTTGAGCTTTCCTTTATGGATGAACAAGATCTAAGTATAAGATCTCTCCCTAAGCTTTATACCCAAGGCTTTCTCTTAATTAAGATTGATATTATAGGAACTAGTATAATATAAATCTAGAAGAAAATTGAACCAAAATATTATTAATACTTGAATATTTCGGTTTGAATGAGGGAGGAGAAGAGAGCTTTTTATCTCACTAGAAATCTCTATTTTGGATGATAGATGAGAATGAATAATACACACATGACATTATAGTGTATATCAAAAATAATAGGAAAAACCAAGTGATTTTTCTTCTCTAAAAATTCGGCCAAGAGGAGGTGGAAAGGAGCCAATGCATGGGCTCATTTGTCTTCACAATGCACCATAGGCTTGTAAGTCTACTAAAGCAAAACAATCATTATGTTTCGCTACTAATTAAACAATTAATTAGCTTAATCCTCTTCTTGTAATTTTCGGTCCATTTGATAATATGGATTCCATATTATTTGGTCAATTGTCAATATGTCACATGTCATATGTGACATAAATTTGTTATGTATTTTTAACATATTAAAAATCAACGTATTATCAAAAATACGTCACATACAAAAATCGACTTAGTAATATCATAATTACTTGTACCAAAATTTTTACCAATTCATAAATCACAACAGTTTGTATTTATAACAATTCATTCAAATTTAATTGTTACATTAAACAATTATTTCATCCGAGTAATGATACAATTCAATTACTCAGACCGTATCTCATTTAATCACATTTCAATTTGATACGTAAATTTCACTTCCAAAATCGTCCGTCAATTTTCAAGTAATTTAATTAACTCGCAACATTATACGATTAATTAAATAATTAATTAAGAGTATTGCCCTTTAGGTATGACCTAGGGGTCAATCGATCACCACCGTCACACGACAGTAATGTCAAACTCTAGTCACCTAATCATTACCGATATATGTTGACCGGTTGTGATAACAATATTACTTCCCAATTGTATTCTTTAAAATGAGATTTAATAATGATTTTAAATCATATGATCGCACTATTGTTGAGGACACATTTCCCAACAATCTCCCACTTGTCCTCGACAAGTGTGCGTCACCAATTCTCTTGTCCTATTACTATCTCCCACTCAATGCAAGGTGTCTTTCGGGTCGTACTTGCAAGTGATCATATCGAGAGTGGTTTCCTCGATCCGGAGAATAAGCGATTGACCGGATTTATCCACTCGGATACCTTCCGAGCGTGGCCACGCATTTACAGTTCATTACTCCTCGAGTGGCCCTGAGATATTGTTATAACCCTGACAAGGGGATGGACAATTCCTATCGCACTCATTCCCTTCGACTAGCCACAGCCATCATAACCCAAAATATGCCCATTTGACCCCATTTACGAAGGTCGTAGTAACACAAATCAAAGTTAATCTGAAACTGTGCCATCTTAGGTGAATAGTCTTTAGTCAAAAGAATTGACTCATTAGAATACTATAGCATCTCTCGCCACGACCAGGCTATATAAATTTTCCAGAACTCTATAAGCGGTCATTAGGCCCGACAAAAAGTTCCTAACAGTCTGCCTATGTGATCGACTAGTCATCTCACATGACTCTATGGCATTTGAACTTGCCATCAATCGCATCACACTCTAGTCACTTCGAGACGTCACCTCATACAAGTGACTATGGGCGAATACAATGTTAGTCCGTGTTCACTTTAACGGGGTTCAATTGTCACTACAACCCGTTTGGATGTAACAAAGTATAAAAGGAGTTTTTAAAGGAAAAACTCGAACGACAAATGCGATTATCACATATGAATAGTCAATGCCTGATTACTATTCCATATTCTATAATCTAATTTGATCTTGCATGTAGTTGTTAATTTCAATTCAATTGAAATGACATGACTCATCATGTTCAGCCTTTGAGAAGGCTTTGGTTAGTAGGTTTTATCAATTTCTTGTACCTTACTCAACCTTACTACATGCTTGTTTTCCTTTGTAATGTATACATTTGCATCACAAAACTTTCTGAGTACATGTCGAGATCCAATCAAGACATAGGCCCTCTTAGCCTAAGAATAGCTCCCACTGGTTTCACAGTGTGCAGGACTCATCCTCTTGCACATCTCATGATTGCAAGTGTACTCAATTTCCGTTATAAATATCTCTCATTGTTCTTCATTGCCTAGAACGATTCTAGAAAATTTACTTCTTAATTATCATAGCAACAATGGTATCTTAACCATCCTAATGTGTTTTGATTATGGTTTTGTCGGAAACCATGCGCAACCTCAATTGTCAATTGTCACTTGTGTAACACCCTTACACAAAATTGCATCATAAACACTTTGCTTTACTTCCTTAATGCTTCTGCAAGCACTTAAGGGTAATCTTTATATACTAGGTAAAGATTACTTAAATTTGATTTTGAAAACAATTCATCATACTCAAAGTATATGAAGTGTTATACATCATTACTCATTTAATTGATCCGGCAGCGGAAGCAAATGGAATCAATCAAATATGTTCAATTTAATTGAACTAGTCATGAATCTTATCAACATAAGACTTCTTACTGACGCTAATATCATGTGGATTTATCTTCATAAATCCGGATATTCAAGATGTATTATAATACTCCAAAAGTCTTAAATCATTCTCAATGATCAATATGTCATCCACATATCGGACTAATTAAAATATCCGTAACTCCCACTAAACTTCATGTATAAACACAACTTCTCACTTATCGAGAAATGTTTTATCACATGATCAAAATGTTGATTCTAACTCATTGATGTCCTACTTAAGACCCTCTCTTAAGTTTCACATTATCTTAGGATTGCAAGAATCTTCAAAACTCAAGACATGTATTGAATACATTCTTTCTAATTGAAGAAGTGGGTTTTAGATTCACTCGCTATGTATTTCATAATAATGAAACACCATCCCTAAGAAGATCCAAATAGACTTAAGTATTTCAATTGGTGTAAAAACCCTTTGCAACCAATCAACCTTGAAATCTCTCTTTATTAGTGCAAAACCCTTTGCAACTAATCAAGCCTTTTTATTTCGGATTTTCATGGCTCTAAGCCTTATATTGAGTTGTGACTTAAACACTCTTATGTAAGTCATATGTTCATTACTTTCTAGAAGTAATCAATTTGAATCAAACGATTTCTTTGTAAGTTATAAGCTCTTTACTTTCTTAAAAGTAGCATGAATCCATCATTTTCAACAATTTGACGAATTTAACCTCCTAGGTTTTAAAGAAACAACATCTTACACAAAACGTCTCATGTAGCCAAGAAAGACCAGTTTCTTGCGACATAGCATTCTTTGTGGCTTGAATGCGACATAGCATTCTTTGTGGCTCTTGAATAAATTCTCCCACTCTGTCTTCTAGAAATAAACTTGTATTTTAGAAAGACAGCTTCACGAGCCGCAAACCCGTCGTACTCGTGATAATTGAAAAGGGAAAAATGAGCCTTTGTTTCTTGTGAAAACTTACAAACATGGTACCCTTACCATTTCATATCTCATATGATTCGTATTAGTGGAAAAAATAATTTAGACAAAAATGATAAAATCCCCAAAAGGATCAAGTAACTCAAAGTAACTTGATTGAAGTCCAAACCATATCGAATAGCGTTTGATTTCTTATCCATCCACACATTATTTCATAATGCGTGCTAAGAGAGATTAACTTGTGATACTATATCACATTTCCTTTGGCTTATATCAAAGTCTTCACTTTGATAATCCCATCACGACTATATCGTGATTCCTTGAACTCTTGAACTTCTTCAAAGATTTCTCAATTTACATTATTAAGTGAACACACTAGTGTCAACTTAAATCGTTGGTAAAAGAAAATGATCAACCTATTTTGGATCAATGATTTACAATCTCGATCTCCTTTTTCAAACAAAAGGCACGAGACATCTTGCTTTGAATACAAGATACGCATATACCATTAACAATCTAATGGTTTCAAGAGTACTCGATAACTCTTTGCGTTCATCATTCCAAAATTTAAGGTTTAATCTTGGGTTACCAATTTGAATCTTACATCATCTACATGATATATCATTCTAGTTTGGTTTAGAATATAATCACCTTGATAATGGGCTTGCCATACATCAAATCGTGGTGTATAGGGTCACAAAAGTGAAACCTCTTTTGTATCTTAACAAGTTTATATTCTTATTTAGAGTTTATGCACTTAATAGTCACAATTAAGTACCACTTTAAATCCAAAAACTAGATTGAGTACACAATTACTCTATCTCTCGACTTCATTGTTGCTAGTCGTCATATTCTATTCATCCTATGTATCCAACACAATGATGAAAACCTCCACTGGTTTCTAATATTGACGAAGTAGTATTAGCAAAATTTATGTTTAATCAAATAAACATTTTTAAAGAAGAAGGTCCCATTAGATGTCCCACAACTAACTTGATGATTCTTCAATAATTTGGGGTAGTTTCCTTTCTCGTGTCCAACATTTTAAGACAATGGAAACTTTATCGGTCGGGATTGATAGGTTTAGTAACGTTATTCTCAACAACTTTACCTTTAACATTACCTTGTATCAATTCCATTATAATCTTTATTTCTTGAACCTCGTCGTGATCTTAACGGTTTAAGAGAATGCTCCCACTCATTTCAATGAGTCTTTGCTTTGAGAAGCAAAATTGAATTCAGAAGATTACTCTTCATTGGTTCGTTTTAGTCTTAAAACTTTCATTGAAGTGGTTGCGTTATTTTGGTCAATTACGAATTCTGACAAAACTAATTACCAAAACAATTTATCGCTTCAAGGTACTTAATTCACTTAAGTATATGAACAACAATCCATTGTAAGTAGAAGTGTTAGTCAAGAATCAAAAACCTGTTTGATAATGAATAACTTTAATCTATACTCTTTACAAGAGATCCTTAGCAATGGTTCATTCGAGGTCTTTAGAAGAAATTCATATTTTGTCTTTAGTTACGATGTTTTAATGGAGTTTTGAATCAAAAAACGAAATGATATTGTATATGAATAGTGGTAAAGAAATAGAACAATGTGATAACGGAATAGAGGAAAACTTAACATTTATCGTTTTATAAATACTTGTAAATAACAAGTATAGCATTTACATAGTGACCTCTACCCAACTATGATAAATGATTCCAAGACCCAAATTCATATCGACTTAGGCACGGTATGGCCGATGAAACCCTTATCAATATAACTCGGTGGATTAACGCTTTAATCGATTCTACTTTTAGAACTCTTGGTCGATAAAATTACTCTAATATTTATCTATAGCCCGGAACACATGCAACTACGGTCGCGAATACTTCCGTTGAGCTCAATCCAAATTTCGAATAAATGTGTCCATGATCCAAATCCACATCAACTTGGGCACGGTATGGCCGATGAAACCCTCATCAACATGAATTCGGTGGATTAACATTTATCACCCACTTCCCCTACGTAAAAAGGTTTGTACCCCGGTAGGGCCGAGTGCACTCCCTCACGAAATAGGTTTTCATGGTTTCTACTATTTGGTAAGGCTATGTCTCAATTGTTCGTTTTAGCGAGAGGTCATGTCAATTTATTATCTATCACGTTTTAAGTGAACTAAAGCGGTGAACTACGATAATTCTAATTGACACGGTCGAAAAACTCGATAAAAGAAGATGCATGTTTTAGTTATGGCGATTTAGCGATGCATGTGACATGAAATAAAATGCAAGCATAAAAAAAAATCCTAGTATGGCCTTTCCTAAAATAGAAAAACTCTTTAACTATTACATATTCGGAAACCAACTCCATTGGTCCCTTGAACTTCGGTTGTGACACGCATCTCGAGGTAACACCGTCTTTATGTATCGCCATTCTTGAAGAAATCCATCTTTGGGAACTCCGGAATGAATAAAATTACATAATAAATTACATAATTTCCTATTATACATTTGTAACTAAAATAAAATAAATCTTATTAAATTACAAAACGGTGATACGAGATCACAATAAAATTACAACCGAATCGATATTCCCATACATTTCGGGAAATACCAATTAAAATCTAAGGCCATACTAAGTAAAATTACATAATTCAAAATTACATAAATTAAAATTATGACAATCATAAAGAAAAATGCAGCATTATAATATGTATGAACATGCTTCATTTTATGCTAAATCGCCTTTAATTAGCCAATATCGTATATTACTCGGTTTTTACGGATTTGCGTGATTTCAACATTTTACAATCACAAAAATTACATAAATTCATATTTATGCACTAGTTAATTACCCTAACCACTTAGGACTCAAAATTTAGTCTTCACTAACAATTTAACCATAATTAACTCAAATTTCTAAAATTGTTCATTAATAGTCCAAAATAACAAAATAAGCTATTTTGGACTATTAATGAACAATTTTAGAAAAAACAAACAAAACCAAAAATCCAACGTCTGAAATGCTCTCAAAATAATAAACCTACCTTGTTTTCAGCAACCCTAGATTTTCATAATGACGGCACAAAAATCTTCGAAATCTTTAACAAAAAATCACAAAAATAGTAATAAAAATCGTTTCTCTGCCTTGGATTTTACTGTTGTTGGTACTGCGAGTTCGTCTGTGGTTAAGCTAGCTTCAAACCCGGTTGAAATTGAACCTCTTGATCTTGATGATTTTGTCACAGATGATGAGACGGAGGAATGGATTGTTCAAGAGCGTGGTAAGGGCAAGAAGCTGGATACCATTCATGAGGAACCTGAAGGTATGTTGCAATTTACTGTGTCTGAAGTTCAAAAGGAGCTTGCTTTTTGGAAGAACTCTGTAATTTGCTTCATCTTAGGGGCTAATCCGGATTGGGATATTGTTGAGGAGTTTATCAGGGATGTTTGGGGAGAACATGGGATTGATAGAATTTCTTTCCTGCCTTCTGGTGTTTTTCTGGTTAAATTCAAACAACAGAAGGCACAGGAAGCTGTTTTGAAAAAGGGACATTATCTGTTTGAGAACAAACCCTTAATCTTACGACCATGGACTCCTCAGGATACCCTCACAAAGATGGATGTCAGTGTTGTTCCAGTATGGGTTAAATTGCATCAATTACCTCTTAAGTTTTGGGGAAATTGTATCCCTAAGATTGCTGATTTAATTGGTGATTTTGTTCGTTGTGATGGCCCCACTGAGGAACGAACACGGTTAGGAATGGCTAGAGTTTTGATTGATGTTCCATTTGATAAGCCTCCTCCACCGGAGGTTAAGTTTTTGGATGAGGAAGGGGTTATTGTTAAGGTGAAGGTTGAATTTGAATGGAATCCTATTCTCTGTAAGACGTGTGGGGGTGTTGGACATATTACTAATGCTTGTAAGAAAGTGAAACCTACTCGTCCTGCTAAGAAGAAAGTGATTCAACAGTGGTTACCTAAGAATGCAGGAGTCAAGGTGCCAGTGACTATGGTTCCAGTGGTCAAGGTAGTAACTCCTAAGGCTCCTGTACCCCTGGTGAACCCTAGTCCTAGGACTGTTTTTACTCCAGTTGTGCTTTCCACTAAGCATGGTACTACTGCCAGGACAGGGCCAGTGGCTACCCCAGCTAGAGCAGTCATAAGGTTGAGTAGACAAGAACTCATTGATCATGGTAGTAGCTCGGCTAAATTTGGACAACATTCTTTTCTGGAGGCTTTAAATAATGCTACTCCTAAGGTGGGAATAGGGACGAGCACTATACCCCCTGAGCGGGGGGGGGGTCGCAATGATTGGCTTTTGGAATGTTAGGGGATTGAACAGTCCAGCTAAACAGAAGTATATTAAATGGTTCCTTCATCATCATAAAGTTGGACTGTTTGGTCTCCTTGAGACGAAGGTTAAGCCTTCGTCTCTAAATGGAATAAGGGATAATATTTGTAGTGGTTGGTGTGTTTCTACTAATACACAGTATCATAAGGGTGGTAGAGTCTGGATTATTTGGAAGCCTAATATGTTTAATATTCAGTTTATTGAGTATAATGCCCAGTTTATTCATACTCTTGTTAAGGATTTGGGTACTGGTTTCTGCTTTAATTTTACCATGGTGTATGCCTTTAATGGTGTGTATGAGAGGAAGGCTTTGTGGAGTCGACTGATAGTTTTGAATGCTCATATCCATGGGCCTTGGTTCATAGGGGGTGACTTTAATGCTGTTCTTAAGCCTTGTGAGAGATTGGGAGGAGTCACCACTGAGGAGGAAATGGAGGATTTTCAGGTGTGTCTTGATAAGTGCAATATGATGGATATGCCTGCTACTGGGTCGTTTTTCACATGGAATAATAAACAGGAAGCTGCTACCAGAGTCTTTAGTAGGCTTGATAGAGCCCTGGTTAACCATGAGTGGCTTGAGGAGAGGCCTGAGTTCTATGCTCATTTTCATACTGAGGGATATTTTGACCATACACCCTGCCTGGTCCAGCATTCCTCTGAAGTGGGTCACAGGAAAGGAAGCTTTAAATATTTTAATATGTGGAGTGGTTCTGATCTTTTTCTACCATGTGTTACACAGATATGGGGGACTAGTATTCAGGGGACTCCCATGTTTCAATTTGTTAAAAAACTCAAACTCCTTAAACAGCCTTTAAAGCTGCTGAATAGGGAGTTATATGCTGATATTGAAAATAACACCATCAGGGCTTGGAAACAGTTGGAACATATTCAGATTCAGCTTAGAAAAGACCCCTCTAATGCTGATCTAATTGGCTTGGAAATTAATGCTATTAAGGATTATTCTGAATTGCAGAAGGCTTGTGATTCTTTCCTTTTGCAGAAATCCAAAGCTACATGGGTATGTAGTGGGGATAGTAATTCAAAAACTTTTCACAGTTATATGAAGAGCAGGCAAGCTAGGAATAAGGTTTTAAGGATTGCTAATGCTCAGGGTACTTGGCTTAATGAGCCTGATAGCATTCAGAGTGCTTTTCTATCCTATTATCAGGGCTTATTGGGAACGACTAAAACTCTGAAGGATGTGAATGTGCAGGTTGTTCAGAAAGGGCCTGTCTGCACTGAGGAGTTATGTGAGGTGCTAGGCATTCCTGTTACTAATGCTGAAATAAGGGAGGCTGTGTTTCAGATTCCAAGCCATAAGGCTCCTGGGCCTGATGGCTTTACTAGTGCCTTTTATAAGGATGCTTGGCCTGTAATTGGAGAAGATGTGTGTGCAGTGGTTAAAGATTTCTTTGTTCATGGCAGGCTTCTCAAACAAGTGAACCATACTTTGGTTTCTCTTATTCCTAAAGTGAATCTTCCTCAGAATGTTGCACAATTCAGGCCAATTTCCTGTTGCAATGTCATTTATAAAGTGATTTCAAAGCTCATGTGCTCTAGATTGGCCAAGGTCCTTCCTTCTATTATTAGTCCTACTCAAGGTGGGTTTGTGCAGGGCAGGAACATCATTGAGAACATCCTTGTATGTCAAGACATTATCAGGTTGTATAATAGAGCTGCTGTTTCTCCTAGATGCCTTCTTAAAATTGATCTTAAGAAGGCATATGACTCTGTCAACTGGCAGTTCCTTAGTCAGATGCTGGATGCTCTTCTTTTCCCTGCTCATTTCAAGCAGCTTCTTATGGAATGTGTGACAAGTGCATCCTATTCACTGGTCCTTAATGGTGATACTTTTGGATTCTTCCCTGGTAGAAAAGGGCTCAGGCAGGGAGACCCACTTTCTCCACTCTTGTTCACCATTGCCATGGAATATCTTACTAGGATCCTTAATTTTACTACTGAGGTTTTGCCATTTAAACATCATTCTCTGTGTAGGAGACTAAAGCTATCTCATTTAATGTTTGCTGACGATCTCCTTATGTTCTCTAGAGGGGATTCTCAGTCTGTGATGCTGCTGCTGCGGTCCTTTGCTTCATTTTCTTGTGCTTCTGGTCTGGAGATGAATAATGAGAAGTCTAGTATTTACTTCAATGGAGTACATGGGTCTCTCAGACAGCAGCTTATAGCTCAGTCAGGGTGTGTAGAAGGACACCTTCCTTTTAAGTATTTGGGAGTTCCCATTGCAGCTGGTAGGTTGGGGAAGAAAGATTGTAGAATTCTGGTGGAGAAAATTGTTGAACGCATCAGAATGTTTGGAGCCAGGAAAGTGTCTTATGCTGGCAGGCTCATCTTGGTTAAGTCTGTACTTACATCCTTGTTCTCCTATTGGGCTAACATTTTCCTGATTCCTAAAGGGGTCTTGAAGCAAATTGATAATATTTGTCGCAATTATTTATGGGATGGCACTAGTGAATATATGAGAGTTCCTTTGGTTGGTTGGGATCATGTGTGCATTCCACAAAGTGAGGGTGGCCTGGGTGTTCGAAATAGTTTTCACTGGAATTTGGCTACCATTGGGAAACTTGTGTGGTGGATATATAGCAAGCCAGATAGCTTATGGGTGAAGTGGGTACATCAAATTTATATAAAAAATGATTCCTGGTCTGAACATGTTCCTAAATGTCACATGAGTGGCAACTGGAAGGCGATATGTAAGACCAGGGATCTGTTTCAGAATGGCTACTCTCATGGTACTTGGCTTGCTGATCTCAAAGGGTACTCTGTTAAGTCTGGGTACGATTGGATTAGACTTAAGGAGACTAAAGTGGGGTGGTCTAAGTTGGTTTGGAATAATGCTGCTGTTCCTAAGCATTGTTTTATTAACTGGCTTATTATGAGGAATGCCCTTACCACTAAAGTGAAGCTGCACAGGATTGGAATGATTCCTGATGACTTGTGCTGTATTTGTCAAGTGAGTTCTGAGACTGTAGCTCATCTGTTCCAGCATTGCCTATACATGCTGAAGCTGCAGGAGATGGCCTGTGACTGGCTGAAGATTCCACAACCCCAGGGGAATTCTCTTATCTGGATTGGTAGGAGAAAATGGTCACAGGTGCAAAAGGATGTTTGCTTAGCAGTTTTTATGGCTGTTCATTACATGGTTTGGCAACAACGTAATTCTGCCAGGTTAGAAGGAGCTGTGGTTCGACCTACTGTTGTCTTTACTCAATGTAAAAATCTGATGAAAATCAGGCTTAGAAGTCAAATCAGTAAGGTTGTAAGAGCTAGTGATAGGGATTGGATCAATTGTATTCTGAACTAAGTTATGTTGTAGCTTGTATCCTTGGTTTGAGCTTAATGAGATTACTTACATTTCACCAAAAAAAAAAACAAAATAAGCTATTTAAACTTCAAATAAATCACAAAATTTCAAATAATTTGAAATTTGAAATTTAAACTCATGAACATTCTGGAAAAATACCATGACACTCATAATGTTCAAAATCTTAGGTTAAAAATTTCGAAATTTTCCGGAAAAACAATGTTGCGGTTTATCAATTTTAATAAAATAATCATAAAAACATGGAAAAATTATATTCACTAACATTTCAATTTTAGATCTGAAAAAGATAATAAAAAAACAACATTAGACGTTTTTCCTAAGTCATAGATTATGTTTTATTAATTTTTAACTAATAATGTCACTATTTATGCTATTTTTCTTCAAAAATCCATAAATCATGCATAAGGACTTCTTTATGGCCAATTATTTTACACACATCTTGTAAAATTGCATGTGACAACATATAAAATTTCTATGACCAGATTCGAAATTTAACTCATATTAACCTATTTTTCACTTTAAATCCGAATTAAAAATGAAAAATCCATTTTTCGAGCATAACAAGTCCAAAAATTATGAAAATTTACAGGTTATCTCAAAATAATATATGTGACAACATATCCAAAAATTACTGGAAAATTCGAAGTATAGCAAATTTTAGACCAAAAATGACATTTTTATTCATAAAATCACATTTAAATGCCATTATTGTAAATTATGAACAATAAAAAATCCGAAAAATAACCAAAAAATCCTAAAACACTTTAGGACCAGAAATATTAACATGCATATAATAATTTCGTGATATATCATAATAACACAAATTTTACAAGTTTTATTTGTTATTCTTATAACTCGGAAAAACTTTTAACCAATTTGCATGCAAACAACCGTGGCTCTGATACCAATTGAAGGATTATCACATATTCATATACAAACTTAACATACTCATATATGTCTAAATAATTTGTCATAAAATTAAAACGGATTTTATGCATGCAAACAATATATCAAAAGAGGAGAAATCATATCCTTACATTGATGTTTCGGTTTTATAGGGCACAAAAGAAATCTCCTTTTCTTTTGTTCTTGAGCTTTCCTTTATGGATGAACAAGATCTAAGTATAAGATCTCTCCCTAAGCTTTATACCCAAGGCTTTCTCTTAATTAAGATTGATATTATAGGAACTAGTATAATATAAATCTAGAAGAAAATTGAACCAAAATATTATTAATACTTGAATATTTCGGTTTGAATGAGGGAGGAGAAGAGAGCTTTTTATCTCACTAGAAATCTCTATTTTGGATGATAGATGAGAATGAATAATACACACATGACATTATAGTGTATATCAAAAATAATAGGAAAAACCAAGTGGTTTTTCTTCTCTAAAAATTCGGCCAAGAGGAGGTGGAAAGGAGCCAATGCATGGGCTCATTTGTCTTCACAATGCACCATAGGCTTGTAAGGCTACTAAAGCAAAACAATCATTATGTTTAGCTACTAATTAAACAATTAATTAGATTAATCCTCTTCTTGTAATTTTCGGTCCATTTGATAATATGGATTCCATATTATTTTGTCAATTGTCAATATGTCACATGTCATATGTGACATAAATTTGTTATGTATTTTTAACATATTAAAAATCAACGTATTATCAAAAATACGTCACATACAAAAATCGACTTAGTAATATCATAATTACTTGTACCAAAATTTTTACCAATTCATAAATCACAACAGTTTGTATTTATAACAATTCATTCAAATTTAATTGTTACATTAAACAATTATTTCATCCGAGTAATGATACAATTCAATTACTCAGACCGTATCTCATTTAATCACATTTCAATTTGATACGTAAATTTCACTTCCAAAATCGTCCGTCAATTTTCAAGTAATTTAATTAACTCGCAACATTATACGATTAATTAAATAATTAATTAAGAGTATTGCCCTTTAGGTATGACCTAGGGGGTCAACTGATCACCACCGTCACACGACAGTAATGTAAAACTCTAGTCAGCCAATCATTACCGATCTCAGCTTCTAAATTGATTATTTGGTCGACTAGACTGTCGACTACGGCGACTACCTCTTGCATTGTAGAATTTGGAGACAGATTCAGTGGCACGCTCTCCTTGGGCATGGTGCTTGGATTGCGGAAGGATGCTACTACATCTTCCAGTTCTGAAACTTGCCTATTCACACTCTTTGACCATGCAATGAAATCGGCAATGGTAGGAGAAATGGTGGAATAACTCCCCTCATCTTCCAATGCATGAATCTCATCTTCGATTGGAGAAATGAGGTGTGAACAATCCAAAGTGGATTCTTCATCTGTAATCATCAGAACTCTAAGAGGATTCTGAGTATTGTTAGGCTTACCTCTAGGAGGTACAGGTAGACGACCATCTCGATCATGTCCTAAAGGACATGTTTTAGCTTGAAACACTTCTCTGTATCGTGTCCCTTACCTCTATGATATTCGCAGTATGCATTCTCGTCCCAGAACTTGGATTTCTTTTCTAGGTCAGGTGTAGGTCCTATTGGTTGGAGCTTACCCTGTTTCATCAACCTTTTCAGAGCATTGGAGTACGTATCACCAATGTTCGTGAACTTCCTTTGGGGGTTATTCTTTTTTGATGATTCGAGAAAGTTAACCTCATTAGTCTTGCTAGTAGAGCCATAAGAACGACTCGTTGAGCCTTGATATCCACGACCTACCGTTTTGGACAAGAGCCCTTTCCGGATGTTTGTGGACGCGGGCCCACGGGGGTCGCTCGGGTAGAAAGCGAGCAAGCTTTGCATTTGTGGAGTCGCCACCAATTTATTGTGGAAAATTGGAAACCGTTTGAATACCTCATGCCATGTCAAGACACAAAGTAGTGACATGAACACCAAGAACTCGTTACCCTTAGCATTCTTTGTCTAGAATGACTCTCGTGGATGCCAATGACCACGGATGTTCACAGAGATCTGGAGTAAGGGGGTAGGGTACATATTAGGAAGCTCTTTTGATCGAACACCTAATCCCGCCCACCTCGATAGAGGCCTCTACTAATGATTAGGGAAAATCGTCTATACTCGATATGTTGAAGGTTATATGCACGCAATGCAACATCCATTAAATTAATCCTAGCATGTGAGAATTAACTAAGTCGGTTAACAATTAATTTAGCACTCATTAGGTTGAAACATGATTTGGAATTAATTTCATGTGAGAGCAAGTAAATAATCATACAATACGATAAATAAATAAATGCAATAATTAAATTTACAATAATTACAATTGATTAATTGATTTACGTCGAAAATACATTTAAAACGGATGGTTTGAGAAAAGAAAAAGAAAACAAATTAACGAACAGATAATTAGTGATAATACGAATAATAGTTAACTAATACGTAATTAATAAACTAGGTCAAGGCGTAAACGGAGTTGAGATTTAACTCAACTCGAATAAAGCAGCAGAGAGTGCGTCCTTTGGAAGAGGCGCAACAAACGCTGCGTCTGTTCCTGAGTTCAGTTCTGGCTGTGAAGCCAGAATTGCAAATTGTTAATATTCATTGATGATTTAAGGATCGATTATTAATATTTGACTCGGATAGAAGTGATTTAATATATTATTTACATATGATTGGGTCATAAAAACAATAAAACATGAATAAAATTAAATTACGACAAATTAATGGCAAGATTAATAATAAGATTAATAATCAATTAAATTAAAATAGGTTAATTAGATTTATTAATGATGAACTAATGACGATGACGATAAATAACAGGTGAAAATATATCAAAGGATGAATTCCAGAGACTCAATATTGATGAATCGAACCTCTAAAAACCCGAATTGATTTTAATGACGAAAACCCGCAAATATGAATTATAAGGGATTTAAGTCGGGATTTAAAAGATGAATTAATTAATAACGAATTACATGTTACAGATATTATACTAGAACTATCGTGTCAATGAAACATGAACAAACAAAGACAAAACAAAACAAACAGACGAACAAAAGACGAAGGAAGAAGAAAGGATGCAGGAACTGCGGCAGCCTCAGGAAGAGGCGCAGCAGGTTCTGCGTCCCTTCGAAGAGGCGCAGCAGTTGCTGCGTCCTTTCTCGACGTTTGTCTCCTGTTAATCCGTAAAAAGGGTTTGAAACAAGGTTTTATAAATCGGTTTTGAATGTGATTTCGACGTAAACCTTACAATAATGATTACAAAAATAAAGTACAATAATAAAATATGGGATTTACACCCTCAGACTTACATGTTTGACGAAACGAGATTGACTAAGTTAACGTTTAGTGATGCTCGACTCGAATGTACGATGAAAGTGCCCTCTAAGAGGAAATTAAACAAGATTGATTAAGTTGATTGATGTGGAGTTGGTCAAATTGGTCGGTAATGCAAAACGAGGCTGGTACTCAGAAAGATCCGAGCTTACGTGGTCGAAAGTTCAAGCACGTAGAAGCCAAAAAGCAAGAGCGTGGTCTTAGAATGCAAAGGGAGAAGAGAAGGGCGGACACTCGCGTGAGAAATATGAGGACCGAAGGTCTCTATTTATACTAATCACAAGAAGGAATTAGGGTTTTGGAGAAACTTTGGAAGTGAATCTCGAAAAGATTTGAAAATACGCAGAAAGGAATTGGGGAAGAGGCGCAGTAGCCGCTGCGTCCTTTCCCAAGTGGTTTCCTCCTGCGGAAGAAAGATTTCCGCCTTTCTATTATGGAATTGGGGTTTGATCTCAATTTCCTTAATATTTTATATAATATTTCCGGGATATAATTTACCAAAGAGATTAAAAGATTGAAAATATGGAATAGAAATATCCGGAACACTCCAGAATATTCTGACTCGGCATTTTAAACGGTTATTAGAAAATGAACGGTTTTTGACCCGGACTCCAAATGTACTATAATTACTGTCAAAATGACCATATCGGCGCGTAGATAACGACTATGAGGTAGACACAAGTGTTTGAGCTATCACTTGATGATAAACTTATGAAATGTGATAAATCGTTCAGTGTACCAAACATGCGGCCCAATCATCACCGGGTGGCTTGCGGGAGGTGCAGAAATGAGGTATCTACAGAGCCCTCACTTTGACTAAGGCTTGGACAAGGAGAAAGTCAAAGTATAGCCATCAAGTCAATCGAGTTACAACCTGACGACTATGGCGACGCGAGGCGGCTCAAGGGGTCTGAGCCAAGGACCTGTCGTCGGGAACATTTTAGAGTATGTCGACTATCGGGGAGGGTCGTTTAAAGTCCATTAGACTACATAAGGAGGCTCTCCAGCCATAAGAAGAGACCATACCTGAGATTCCTTGAGACTCCAAGGGAAGGCTGATGTGACCATAATTGGCGCATATTTAGCCCCCGAATTACCCTTGTTTCCATGCTTTTTAGTGCTTATTTGGGTCATTTCTTATCTTTAGTTCTTTGTTTTGCATATTCTTTGAGATTTTGATCCCTTGGTAGGAAAGGAGTAAGAATCTTGCATTTTCATGGCAAATCAAGACTAAATTGATCAAATTCAATGACCAAGCATCAAGGAGAGACAAGATTAGAAGGCCTTTGTACATATCATAGTAGAAGAGCAATGTTGAGAAAGGATCCTTGAGTCCCCAAGGAAATCCCCAAGGAATTTATGAAGAAAAGGGAAGAAAAAGAAGAAGTATCACGCCGATCGACAATCCGAGCGGATTGTCGCAATCCGCCCGTCCCGCCTATCCACAATCCGAGCGTCCCAATCGGAATCCGCTCGGATTCCCCTCAACAATCCGCCCGGATTCCCCAGAATCCGCTCGGATTCCATCGACCAAATCCGGCCGTCCCGACCCTAATCCGCCCGGATTCCTTCACGCGCTGGTTGTCTTCTTCAAGCTACGAAAAGAGAAGCCCTTCTCTCCAAAAATACCGGCTTCTCCTTGCTCTACTTAAAAAGTGTAATTACTAGTTTAGCCCTTAGTTAACCCTAATGCATCCTCCCTAATTTTCACTATAAATACCCCATTAGTCTAATTAGAGGAGCATGTTCTTCTTATCAATAATTAGTGTAGTTAATATCAATCAAATCTCTCTTCAATATTGTAATCAAGTATTAATCAAGTTTTAATCCAAGTTTTAGTTCTTTAATCTCTCTCTTGTTCATCCTTTATTTTGGGTAATTGAAGATTATTTGGGTTATTATTGGGAGATTGACAACCTCTCAATCTAGCATTCAAGTACTTCTATTATTCTTGCTTTATTATTGGAATCATTAGTAGGTATAATCTCTTAATCCCTTTTTAATTATTGTTAATTACTTTCATTTATTCATCATGTTTCATATTGTTGGTATGATTGACAACCTTGCTAGCATGATCAACATGATAATGAGTGAGTAGTCTCTTAGCTAGGGTTAATGGGTGATTAGGGGAAAACAACATGGGGAATGATTCATGCTTAAATTAATATGCTTTCATATCTTATTTGCTTGCTTGTTTTGATCTCAACTCATGCACATGTTATATTTGATGAAATGCTAAGCCTATGAATCCTTGCATTTACTATCATCTCCTATCTTTTCAATGATACTTGTAAGACATAACCCAACTCGAGTCTCATTAGACCATGCATGTTGTTGAGTAGGGAAGATTAAGTCGACTTGTAGGTGTTGTACAATCTAATCGATTCGGCTCCGGGACCCAAACTTTCCTAGGATTGTAAGATATAACCCAACTCAATCCATCACAGCAATAATTGCTTGCTTATAATTTGAGAACATGTTTGTATGATCATATCCCATGATTCCCCTATGATCCCATGACACCCTAGTGCCTTTAATCAATTGTTTACACCCCTTTAATTCATCTTGCTTGTTTATTTTCATTGTTATTCTAGTTTAGTAACCTTCTACACCAACCCAATTTGTGACACCCCTTAGACACCACTAGTTACAATAGAAATCTCATTTCAACTCCCGTCCCTTGGGATCCGACCTTTACTTGCCTCTTTACTAATTGTAGAGTTGCTTGTTAAGCTATAAATTGTGTTTTGATTCGACCGTGACCAACGACCACATCTATTTATTTGTGAATACTAAACGGACCGATCAAAAATGGCGCGCGTTGTTCTTGGGGACGGTGTTTGTTTGATTTAGATTTCCTTTTTGTTATTAGTTGTGTCTTTCTTCGCCTTGAGGAAGTAAAAATCCTCAAGGTTTGTTCTAATTGTTTTTGAGTTGTTTGATATTTTGCATGTCTAGAAGGTTACAAAGTGATTTGTTACCTTTTGACCGTGAAATCGAAAGAACCTTGACGAATAATAGGAGACTTGTTAGGAGGAATTTGAGAGGTGTTGGTGAAGTTGTTCAACCCACTAGTGAGTTTGTCAATCCTTTCGCAATAGAAGGAGAAGAAAACCCATTACACAATATCCCCCAAAATCCACCTACAATGCCAAAATTCTCGTCACACTCCGTACCCACCGAGGAGAATCTACCAAATGGTACTTCTACACCGCAACATCTCACCGGAAATTTTATTGCCAAGTCCGCCTTCATCCAACTAGTTGAGAGGAGCCAATTCGGGGGAATGCCTAGTGAGGACCCTCATTCTCATATGGAAACCTTTTGCGATTATTGTGATGCTATCTCTCAAACGGGCGTGACTCAAGACCAAATTAGATGGGTCTTATTTCCTTTTTCCTTAATCGGCACCGCAAAGCAATGGTTGAAGGGCCTTGATAAGGCCACCCTTGGAATAGATTCTTGGAAGAAGTTGGCTCTAGCTTTCTACAAAAAATTCTACCCACCGGAAAAGACCAACATGCTAAGAGCTCAAATTACGGGTTTTAAGCAAAGGGATGAAGAGTCTTTGTATGAAGCTTGGGAGCGGTTCAAAGGTATTTGTCGCTCATGTCCTCACCATGGACTTAGTGAATGGTTTTTAGTGCAACAATTTTGGAATGGTTTATATGAAGATTCTAGGAACATTCTCAATATGGGATCAAATGGAATGTTCACCGAAGTTGATGACAATCAAACATGGAACAAGATTGAGGAAATGGTGGTCCATAATTCACAATATAGTAGACCTCGCAAGGCTACTAGAGGAGGAAAGCATGAAGTGGACTCCGTTACTCAATTGGGTGCTCAACTTAGTGCTCACATTGACACAATCAACTTGAAGTTTGAACAAGCTATGGCTAGACTTGAGGAAAACTCAAAATCATCGAAGCATCATGTCAATGCCATGACGGCATCCTCATCAATCCCAAGTGGGATATGTGAGAATTGTGGAACTTTGGGTCATGACCCAAGTGAGTGTAGGGGAACAACCGAACAAGTTAATGCTTTCCAAGCTTACAAAAGTGGTACCCTTTATTCAAATTTTTACAATGAAAACACCAAGTTCCATCCAAATCTCTCATACAAAAGCCAAAATGTTCAAAACCCTCAAACAACATACACTCCACCACCCATGAGAAACCAAAATCAAAGACCCTTTTACAATCAAAACCAAGGTTACCAAAATCAAAATCCATACAATCACCAAAATGACCAAGGCTTTGATGTCCAAAAAGCGGTCCTCCAAATGCAAAAGAATCAACAAGAATTTTTCACCCAAATGCAAAAAGATAGCCAAGCAAAAGAAACCACCATCAACAACATTCTAGCTCACACCAAGATGTTGGAAACACAATTGACTCAACTAGCATCTTCAAGCTCACAAAGACAAAAGGGGCAATTACCACCTCAAAGTAATCCCCCTAGACATGAAACGGTTAGTGCCATTCACTTGAGAAGTGGTACAAAGTATGAAGCACCGAAGAAGCAAGTTGAGGATGAAGTTGTGGAAGCTAGTGAAAAGGAAGAAATTGTGCAAAACTCCAAAGATGGAGAATCATCAAAAAAAGAAAGTTCAAGGAAAAATGAAGACAAGGCCAAAGAGAAGGAGCCCATTGTGATTAGACTTCCTTTTCCAAGTCGTCAAGCTAAGCCCAAATTTGATGATCAACTTGGAAAGTTCATGGAAATTGTGAAGAATTTAGAAGTCTCAATTCCTTTCACGGAATTAATCAACCACGTTCCGGCCTATGCAAAGTACATGAAAGATATCCTCACAAAGAAGAAGTCAATCCGGAAACTTGAGACTATCGCCTTCACTAAGGTGAGTAGTGCAATACTTCAAGGGAGTTCACCTCCAAAATTAAAGGATTCGGGAAGCTTCTCAATACCGTGTACCATTGGCGACACGACGATCAACAAAGCCTTATGTGATCTAGGGGCTAGTGTGAGTGTCATGCCGTACTCGGTGAGTAAAAGGTTGGGAATGGGAGAGCTTAAATGCACCAACATCACACTTCAAATGGCCGATAGATCGATGAAGATACCATTAGGGATATGGGAAGATGTCCCCGTGCGAATTGGGAAGTTTTTCATCCCGGTGGACTTTGTCATTGTTGATATGGAGGAAGATTCCAACATTCCAATCATCCTAGGAAGACCTTTCCTACACACCGCTGGTGCGGTGATTGATGTGAAACATGGAGAGCTCACTCTAGAAGTGGGAGATGAAAGCATAACTTTTAATCTTGACAAGACCATGAGAGCTCCCCGTTTGCATGAGCCATGTTTCATGATTGATCATTATAGCCGAAAAGATGAAAGGAAGAAATCGGAACTCTAATGGAGGAAGAAAATTGAAGATGCTCCATTCAAAAAGCAAGTGAATTGTGACAAGGAGAGCTTGCAAGGCTCATCAAAATCAACCAAGGAAGAAGAGGATGGCCTCATTGGCCAAGAGAAGAAATTGGGAGAGTTGTCTCCATCTAAGCAAGAGATTTTCAATGATCAACTCAATGAAGTTTGTGGTCTTTGGGACGACGAATTTGAAGGGATTTTTAATCCCTACATTGGGCATGCCATCGATCATGATCAACAACAAGGGCCACGGTCTATTGAGGACCTCTACCATAATAATGAACAAGCTTTTGATTACTTCTTCAAGGTGTTGAGCAACATCAACAACACCTTGAAAATGCCCCCTTGACATCTCATCAAGAATGAGAGTTTGGTGGAGTCCTCCCTAAACCACCACTTGTAAATATTTCTAACTCCCTAACTTACATTTCAATTCTTGTATTGCATTTTTGTCATTTTTGGATTTTTATTTACTTTGATCAAAATAATTGTCATGTAAGAGAGAAGTGAGGGAGGGACTAACGATTTCAATTGATGTGTAGTGCTTTACCTTAGTGTGGGGATGGGAATTGCCTAGGCTACCCATGCCTTAGTAATGCCCCCACAATGAAGAACACAAGAAATGAAGAAGAATGGAAGAATGGTAAAGGGAAATGCATTGTGCACGAATGAAATGAATCCGGGTACAAAGGACCAGAATCCGAGTGGATTCCCAGAAATCTGCCCGTCTTATGCAATCCGAGCGTCCTACACAAAAGACGCCCGTCTTGAACTGAGCTGAAATTTGAAATTTTCCTGACTGTTAAAGAATCCGAGCGGATTCCAAAAAATCCGCCCGTCTTGAAGAATCCGGCCGTCTTGTAAAAAAGACGCCGTCTTTTCTGTTGAGGAAAACAAGCAAAAATCTCTGGACTGAAATCCGTCCGTCTTTGAAGAAATCCGCCCGTCCCGTGTTCAGCAAATCCGAGCGGATTGTGCCAAATCCGCCCGTCTTTAGGCGAGCTTTTGCAAATTTTGAAGAAGCAGAATCCGCACGGATTGTACCTAATCCGCACGGATTACACCTGCAGTTTCGAAAATTTCGGCCCCTTTATAACCCCTCCCACCTTCATTCATTCACTCATTCATTCATAAACACTACCCACAACATCAAAACCCTCATCCTCTCCATCATAAAAACAAAAACCCTCAACAACATTCAACAAAAACAAATCAAACCACCCTTCCAACAACAATTTAATCACTCCTTCTTCAACAAAAATCAAAACCAAGAACAAAATCTTCAACCTTTGAGTCGATTTTTGTTTTCATAAAGGCAAAGCCTTTCACCTTCAAATCGATTTGGGCATCCTACATATTGAAGATTTTTCATTCTTTTCTTGGTTAAGCTCATCAATGGCAAGGACTAAGGGTGCAACAAAGGCAACCAAGGCACCAAAGGCTAAGGCACTCTCACAAAGGCAAAAGGCTCTTCAAACAAAGAAAGCTTTGGCTATGGTGGTGGTAACACCAAAATTGGAAGTACAACAACAACAACAACCTTCTATGGGACCATCAACATCCTCTACTCCGGTAATTAATCAACTTTTGCATTATCCGGAGGTAACTTTTATTTCCGATACCCATAGAAATACCTTTGTCAAGTTTGCTATGAAGTCATTACAATCCACCAAATTCATATGTAAAGATGCCTTGGAAAAATTGGGTGTTCTTGAACAAACAAAAGCCTTTTTCAAAGCCATGGGGTTGGAGAAATTGTTTGAAACAAAGGAATTGACATACCCCTCCCTTGTCTTGGAATTTTTAAGTTCTTTGAAAGTCACCAAAGTTGAGAATAGGGAAAATATCGAGTTTCGTCTAGCTAATGTTAGTAGACGCATTACCTTTAAGGAATTGGGTGAAATTTTGGGTCTTAGTGATGAAGAAAGTTATTTCAAGAGTTATGGAAAGTATGACCCCGAACCTCTTTGGGAGGCAATCTCCGGGAAGAAATTTGAGGATTTTCATGCATGTCGTGCTCTTTTGGTCCATCAAACGGGCATAAGAGTATGGCACAAGGTTGTGGGAAATACCATAATTGCTAGGAAAGACACCAATCATTTCACAAGACTCGATTTTATTCTCCTTGAATCGGCTTTGAATATCGGAAGAATTCACACCAAGCCTTACAATTCTTTGAGGCTATTGGTTGATAGATGGCTTAATGTTGATAATGGGAAGAAGGGCACGACCGTTATTGTCAATGGCGGGCTAGTCACGGTCCTAGCTAAGCACTTTGATCCTAATTTCAATAAGGATAAGAGGTACAAAGCAAAGGAAGGTGGCCATCTTATTGATATGCACATTATGATTAACAAGTTCAAGTGGGTTGCCCATAACCCCCTTGACACTAAATATGGATGGCTAACTAGTAAAGCTAGATCATTCACCTTGCCCTCGAAGATTTGTCGCCTAAGTGTCCACCGGACCAATTATCTACTTCCCCTTTCCGAAGAAGCCGAGTATATCATTCAACAACAAAAGGGTGATCTTGAAACCCCCTCCTCTTCCATTATCATACCACCTTACCCCTTTGAGTATGAAGAGTTCAAGCCGGAAGGAATTGAAATTGGGAAAGACTATGTGACTCTTCTTATGCAAGCAATGCACAAGCAAGCCCATGAAGATCGGAAAAATGCGTATTTGGCTCAATATCCACCCCTCCTACATCTAGCTAGGCAAGGACTCCTTGACCCATCTTGTCCTTTGCCTAGTTGGGCGGATAGAGAAGTCTTATTTCCGGGTGCATCTAGGGACGTGGTGGGAGATAATGAGGTTGTTGGAAATGATGAAGAAGTTGATGATAATATTGAGGAAGAAGCAATGGAAGGAGAAAGAGATGGTGAAGATGATGATGAGGAAGAAGATGAGGAAGAAAGTGACAAGGAAAGTGGCAATGTGACCACTTCTCATGAGGGAAGTGGTGATGATGATAGCATGATGGAAGACTAGCAAGCCTTGGAGACTCCTACACTCCCATGGTTTGTCTATATCTCTTTGTATTTTATTTCATTTTGATCATTGTTGGTTTAGTCCTAGCAACATCAAAGGACTCACACCTCGGTACCATTGAGGTGTTTTTATTGTTCCCATTTGTAAAATCCAAAATGACAAAACTAGTTTCATGCATAGCATAGTGTGTGCATGAACTATACCCATCCTTGGACATTAGCAATAATGTCTCACTCGGTTTGGGGAAGTTAATGCATACACAACGGGAGGTAATCTAAATTATCCTCTCCGTCATAACAAAAACCATGCATCATGTAGTGTAGCTTAGTATAAAATTGCATTTAGTATAGAAATCATGCATCATCTTTGCATAATTTCCATCATTTTGGCCATTGAGGACAATGCCCATATTAGTGTGGGGATGGGAATTCTAACATTTAACTCTTATTCAAAAACCCATAAAAATTGAAAAATTTCAAAAAAATCATAAAAATTGGAAAAATTGAAAACCCAAAAACAAGTTCATTTCCTTTGTATATATTGTCTTGTATATATTGTGTTTGTTTTATCCTTTTTTCACATTGATTGACTACGCCACATCCGAGACATGAGGATATTGAAGACCGCATGGTATGATCTTTCCAATCTCCTTTTTCCTCTTTATGTTAATGACTATGTGGCTTTATTTTGATTAATGCGGTAAAAACAATGTGAATTTAGGACTTGCATTTAGTTTATTTGTCATATTAGTTGGTAGAATCATTTGCATTAGGATGTTTATATATTAGTTGCATCATGGCATGTAGTTTGCATGTTAGAAAAATTTTGCGAAACCGTCTACTTGGGAAACTTGACAAGTGTATATAGGCCCTAGTAGATGCCTTTTGTTCTTAAGACTTTGTTTGTTAGAATACTTGTAAAACACCCTAGGATGTGTCATGCTAGTATCCTTTGACCCATGGATTAAGGCCGAGTCAAGAGTACCTTGTGGTGTGATAACTCCTTGGCTACCGTTTATTCCAAGGTGACCCTTGAAACCATGCACCCATACATCCATCATCCATGTTCTACCATATATTTTTGTCATCAAAGGGAATGAGCACAAAAAGAAATCAGTTTGAGTTCAATGAAATGAAAAGTGAAAGAAAGTTTGCAAAAATGCATCAAAAGAAAAGAGGAGCAAAAATAGACTCCTAAGCTTCAAATACAAGGCACCCTCGTTACTAATTGGGGTGACTTTGAAAATGTTCAAAAAGAAATGCAAAAAGTTGTCAAGTATTGAAATGCCAAAAATCAAAAAGAAATGGCAAGAAAGTGTTCTCAAATGTCAAATGCCACAAGAAATTGGGGGGAAAACAAAAACAAAAGCAAACTCCCAAAGTGAAACTCAAATATCTATTGATCCCTTTATCCATCATATCCATTTTTGTGCATGGTAGAGAGGGGACGACCCTTCTTCTTGTCTAGGCAAGAGGGGGAATTCCGCGATCCTCCAGTGTTTCTAACACCATAGGGAGTCTACTCTTGACAAAAACATTTAACGATTGAGGACAAAGGTACCCTAGCTTGACACATTTTGGAGGTGATTTATTGGTATCCTTCTAGGCTTAGTAGTTTGAACAAATTGCATCTATGAAGGATTGTGTACCCTTGAATTGCTTCCCTTATAGATAATTTCCGCCACTTGATGAGGGAGTGGCTATTCTTTTAGTAGATGCATCCATTATGTGATTTTGTGTGCTTAATGTTTGGATGTGTCGCCATTTTGGCAAGACCCACCTTGCCTTGCAAGAAGGCATCCTACCTCATGGTTGTCTTGTTGTGAGTTGAAGGGGCGGAGTGAGACCCGCTAATTGTCTCATATCGGCTATATTATTAGGATAGGTTAGTATTGGTCCTAGTCTTTGTCACCTCTTTACTCGGGACGAGCAAAGGTTCGGTTTGGGGATATTTGATGTGACCATAATTGGCGCATATTTAGCCCCCGAATTACCCTTGTTTCCATGCTT
Organism: Silene latifolia; assembly: GCF_048544455.1. Lineage (NCBI taxonomy): Eukaryota > Viridiplantae > Streptophyta > Magnoliopsida > Caryophyllales > Caryophyllaceae > Silene > Silene latifolia. The sequence continues at coordinate 138,784,187 of NC_133534.1, read as the reverse complement.
TTTAGTGCTTATTTGGGTCATTTCTTATCTTTAGTTCTTTGTTTTGCATATTCTTTGAGATTTTGATCCCTTGGTAGGAAAGGAGTAAGAATCTTGCATTTTCATGGCAAATCAAGACTAAATTGATCAAATTCAATGACCAAGCATCAAGGAGAGACAAGATTAGAAGGCCTTTGTACATATCATAGTAGAAGAGCAATGTTGAGAAAGGATCCTTGAGTCCCCAAGGAAATCCCCACGGAATTTATGAAGAAAAGGGAAGAAAAAGAAGAAGTATCACGCCGATCGACAATCCGAGTGGATTGTCGCAATCCGCCCGTCCCGCCTATCCACAATCCGAGCGTCCCAGCTGGAATCCGCTCGGATTCCCCCTCAGCAATCCGCCCGGATTCCCCAGAATCCGCTCGGATTCCATCGACCAAATCCGGCCGTCCCGACCCTAATCCGCCCGGATTCCTTCACAGCGCGAGTTGTCTTCTTCAAGCTACGAAAAGAGAAGCCCTTCTCTCCAAAAATACCGGCTTCTCCTTGCTCTACTTAAAAAGTGTAATTACTAGTTTAGCCCTTAGTTAACCCTAATGCATCCTCCCTAATTTTCACTATAAATACCCCATTAGTCTAATTAGAGGAGCATGTTCTTCTTATCAATAATTAGTGTAGTTAATATCAATCAAATCTCTCTTCAATATTGTAATCAAGTATTAATCAAGTTTTAATCCAAGTTTTAGTTCTTTAATCTCTCTCTTGTTCATCCTTTATTTTGGGTAATTGAAGATTATTTGGGTTATTATTGGGAGATTGACAACCTCTCAATCTAGCATTCAAGTACTTCTATTATTCTTGCTTTATTATTGGAATCATTAGTAGGTATAATCTCTTAATCCCTTTTTAATTATTGTTAATTACTTTCATTTATTCATCATGTTTCATATTGTTGGTATGATTGACAACCTTGCTAGCATGATCAACATGATAATGAGTGAGTAGTCTCTTAGCTAGGGTTAATGGGTGATTAGGGGAAACCAACATGGGGAATGATTCATGCTTAAATTAATATGCTTTCATATCTTATTTGCTTGCTTGTTTTGATCTCAACTCATGCACATGTTATATTTGATGAAATGCTAAGCCTATGAATCCTTGCATTTACTATCATCTCCTATCTTTTCAATGAGACTTATAAGACATAACCCAACTCGAGTCTCATTAGACCATGCATGTTGTTGAGTAGGGAAGATTAAGTCGACTTGTAGGTGTTGTACAATCTAATCGATTCGGCTCCGGGACCCAAACTTTCCTAGGATTGTAAGATATAACCCAACTCAATCCATCACAACAATAATTGCTTGCTTATAATTTGAGAACATGTTTGTATGATCATATCCCATGATTCCCCTATGATCCCATGACACCCTAGTGCCTTTAATCAATTGTTTACACCCCTTTAATTCATCTTGCTTGTTTATTTTCATTGTTATTCTAGTTTAGTAACCTTCTACACCAACCCAATTTGTGACACCCCTTAGACACCACTAGTTACAATAGAAATCTCATTTCAACTCCCGTCCCTTGGGATCCGACCTTTACTAGCCTCTTTACTAATTGTAGAGTTGCTTGTTAAGCTATAAATTGTGTTTTGATTCGACCGTGACCAACGACCACATCTATTTATTTGTGAATACTAAACGGACCGATCAAAGGCAAAACGTGAAATCGAAGAGGTAGTAGGACGCCGGCACGAACTGCTGGGGAAATCTGCTCGGGTCGATTTTCAAACAAACTTCAGCAAAACTTGAGGTTGATGTTGATCTCCACGTGTTGAGAGGGACGACTGTCTGTCCGGAACTCTCGCTGGGGGAACATAATCGGGACTGATCTCTACGTCTTGAGAGGGACAATTGTCTGTCCAGAACTCTCGCTGGGGGAACAGAATAGAGGTGGTTCGAAACACCTGTCAGAGGGTACTCGCTCGTTGTGGCAAGCGAGGTCTTGATAACGTACTGCGACAGTTCGCAGTTGGCTTGAAAATGCGGCTCCGGGCGAAGAATAAACATCAAACGGACCAAATATATGATATATGGTACTAAGGAAGAGGCGCATCAAAGATGGGCCCACGAATAACAAACTTATAACGAATCTTCGAAAATTAATTTGGAGGGAAACTGAGGAAGAGGCGCAGCACCTGCTGCGTCTTTTCCTGGATCTGTCTTTGTCTGGGTAAAAACCCGATAAAAGTCGTGTTTTATTCATAATTTCGAAACATAAATCCTCACAATACTCTCTCAAATTCCAACAATTTCTCGCCAAAATTTGATCAAAAGCTTGCATTTGCCATGACTAATCGAGGTATGTGTATTATCTTTGTATTAATCTTCCATATTTGATCAATTTGGATCGACAAATTAGGGTTTCCAACCCTAAAAATGTCGAAAATTTGGGGCTTTTCCCCCAAACGATTTTGCCTTGCAAAATTGACTTGGTAAATGGATATTTGACAATATAAGGATCATAACCATGTGTTCATTTCAAATTTTCATTGAGTTTTGAGCATTTGAGTGAAATTGAGACGGGCTCACAGCTGAACCGTAAATTGCTTTGAAAATAGCCTTAGGATTGCCCATTTGTGATGAAACTTGATATTTAGAATCCTTGCATGATGGGTAAACTTCCTACCATCTTGGATTTTCGATTTGTGACGGATTTTTCAAGACATTTTTCTAGGGCATAATCATCGTTATAATGAAATGTTGTCGAAATTCCGAATCGAACCCATGACTAGGCTTCAATTTAGACTTGACTTGACCCATATTACCACATGAGCGGACGGGTTTGTGGGAAAACAGCCAAAGATGGCGAGAAAAGAGCGATTTCGGAGCTTTGAAAACTCGAAAATCCCCTAATTAAGGCTTGTCGTCATTTGACGCGGCCTAAATTCACTTTACTCTTGCAGGTGACGAGGCTTCTACGTTAGGGAGGGGTCTCATGGACGTGGACTGAAGGAAATGTAGATCTATATACATACTAACATACTCATATATGTTAAAATAATTTGTCATAAAATTAAATACGGATTTTATGCATGCAAACAATATAATAAAAGAGAAGAAATCATATTCTTACATTGGATATTTCGATTTAATGGGCACAAGAGAGATCACCTTTCTCTCTTGTTCTTGAGCTTTCCAATAATGGATGAACATACAAAAATCCCAAAGTAGAGATTCTCCAATTAGTAGCACCCAAAACTATCCCTTAATCCCACAAATAAACATGTACTAGATGTTTGTATTGTAGTTTACCTTAAAATCTATTACTAATACTCATATACTACTTCTAGTAATCTTAGTAATTTATATGAACAATTTTAATCAAATACTCATCTTTTTAATGAATATTAAGGAGAGAGAAGAGAGGAAAATCCATGAACAACTTGCATGTGATTTATTAGAATGAATGATAGTGTAAGAGAAAAATAAAGCAACCAACTCTCATCAATATAGATGGAGTGTCACGGTTTTAGGAGCCAAAATGGCATCATTACTTTTCTTTTTCTCTTCTCAAAATAGTAGATGTGTAAGGCTAGTAGTAGGTAGGCATCATTATGTTTATTTTATCAATTAAAATAAAACAACCAAAACCCACTAACACACCCTCCATTTTTCGGTCCATGTACATAAAATGGACTACCATTTTATTTTGTCAATTTGTCATTTGTCACACAATATGTCACATGTAGTATGATACATGTTATTAATTAATTTAATGCATATTTATCACACAAATATCATTTCATGAATTAATTGAATTTCATACAACAAATTGACTAGTGATACTTGATCACATAAATAAAATGGGTCATATAGTTATAATTCACAACTTCTTGTAATTATAATTAACCATTCATTCTTATCTTTATTGTTTCTCAAACAATAAATAATTTTAGCAACAAAGCATTTTATTACTAAAATAAATCTTATTTAATCCCATTACAATAAGATGTCAATATTCTCTCTCACAAATCGAATTGTTCAATTTTAAGGAATTAATTAATCAGACGGTATACAACTAATTAACCTTTTCAATTAAGGGAATCGTCCTTTAGGTGTGACCTCAAGGGATCAATTGATCACCACCGTCGCACGACAATAATGTCAAACTCTAGCCAGCCAATCATTACCGATATGTGTGGACCAGTTGACTATATATATATGTAATGTATCATCCCTTCCGTATTCTTGAACTGAGATTTAATAATGATATTTAAATCATATGATCGCACTATTGTTGAGGACACATTTCCCAACAATCTCCCACTTGTCCTCGACAAGTGTGCGTCACCAATTCTCTTGTCCTATTACTATCTCCCACTCAATGCAAGGTGTCTTTCGGGTCGTACTTGCAAGTGATCATATCGAGAGTGGTTTCCTCGATCTGGAGAATAACTGATTGACCGGAATTTATCCACCATGGATACCTTCCGAGCGTGGCCACGCATTTCCAGTTCATGTCTCCTCGAGTGGCCCTGAGATATTGTTTTAACCCTGACAAGGGGGTGGACAATTCCTATCGCACTTATTCCCTTCGACTAGCCACAGCCATCATAACCCAAAATATGCCCATTTGACCCCATTTACGAAGGTCGTAGTAACACAAATCAAAGTTAATCTGAAACTGTGCCATCTTAGGCGAATAGTCTTTAGTCAAAAGAATCGACTCATTAGAATAGTATAGTAGCTCTCGCCACGACCAGGCTTTATAAATTTGCCAGAACTCTATAAGCGGTCACTGCCCGACAAAGTGTTCCTAACAGTCTGCCTATGTGATCGACTAGTCATCTCACATGACTGTATGGCACTTGAACTTGCCATCAATCGCATCACACTCTAGTCACTTCGAGACGTCACCTCATGCAAGTGACTATGGGCGAATACAATGCTAATCCGTGTTCACTTTAACGGGGTTCAATTGTCTCTACAACCCGTTTGGATATAACAAAGTATAATAGAAGAGTTTTAAAGTAAAACTCGAACGACAAATGCGATTATCACACATGAATAGTCAATGCCTGATTACTATTTCATGTTCTATAATCTAATTTGATCTTGTACGTAGTTGTTCATTTCAATTCAATTGAAATGACATGACTCATCATGTTTAGCCTTTGAGAAGGCTTTGGTTAGTAGGTTTTATCAATTTCTTGTACCTTACTCAACCTCACTACATACTTGTTTTCCTTTGTAATGTATACATTTTCATCACAAAACTTTCTGAGTACGTGTCGAGATCCAATCAAGACATATGCCCTCTTAGCCTAAGAATAGCTCCCACTGTTTTCACAGTGTGCGGGACTCATCTTTCTTGCACATCTCATGATCGCAAGTGTACTCAATTTCCGTTATAAATATCTCTCATTGTTCTTTATTGCCTAGAACGATTCTAGAAAATCTACTTCTTAATTAACATTGCCACAATGGTATCTTTAACCATCCTAATGTGTTTTGATTATGGTTTTGTCGGAAACCATGCGCAATCTCAATTGTCAATTGTCACTTGTGTAACACCCTTACACAATATTGCATCATAAACACTTTGCATCATAGCCTTAATGCTTCTGCAAGCACTTAAGGGTAATCTTTATGGCTTACTTGGTAAAGATTACTTAAATTCGATTTTGAAAACAGTTCATCATACTCAAAGCATATGAAGTGTTATACATCATTTCTTTTTAATTGATTCGGCAGCGGAAGCAAATGGAATCAATCAAATATGTTCAATTTAATTGAACTAGTCATGAATCTTATCAACATAAGACTTCTTACTGACGCTAATATCATGTGGATTTATCTTCATAAATCCGGATATTCAAGATGTATTATAATACTCCAAAAGTCTTAAATCATTCTCAATGATCAATATGTCATCCACATATCGGACTAATTAAAATTTCCGTAACTCCCACTAAACTCCATGTATAAACACAACTTCTTGACTTATCGAGAAATGTTTTATCACATGATCAAAATGTTGATTCTAACTCATTGATGTCCTACTTAAGACCCTCTCTTAAGTTTCACATTATCTTAGGATTGCAAGAATCTACAAAACTCATGACATGTATTGAATACATTCCTTCTTTTAAAGAAGCGGGTTTTGGATTCACTTGCTACGTATTTCATAACCTCATAATGAAACACAATCCTTAAGAAGATCCAAATAGACTTAAGCATTTCAATTAGTGCAAAACCCTTTGCAACCAATCTTGCTTTGAAATATCTCTTTATTAGTGCAAAACCCTTTGTCACTAATCAAGCCTTTTATTTCGGATTCTCATGACTCTAAGCCTTGTATTGAGTTGTGACTTAAACACTCTTATGTAAGTCATTCGTTCATTACTTTCTAGAAGTAATTAACTTAAATCAAACAATTTCTCTTGTAAGTTGTAAGCTCTTTACTTTCTTGAAAGTAACATGAATTCATCAATTTTAATAAATGACGATTTTAACCTCCTAGGTTTTAAAGAAACAACGTCTTACACAAAACATCTCATGTAGCCAAGAAAGACCAGTTTCTTGTGACATAACATCTTTGTGGCTCTTGAAATCTTTGTGGCTCTTGAATTAATTCTCCCACTCTGTCTTCTAGAAATAAACTTGTATTTTAGAAGGATGACTTCACGAGCCGCAAAACCCGTCGTACTCGTGATAATTGAAAGGGAAAAATGAGCATTTGTTTCTTGTAAAAACTTACAAACATGGTACCCTTACCATTTCATATCTCATATGATTCGATTTAGTGGAAAAATAATTTAGACAAAAATGATAATATCCCCAAAAGGATCAAGTAACTCAAAGTAACTTGATTGAAATCCAAACCATATCGAATAGCGTTTGATTTCTTATCTAATCACACATTATTCCATAATGCATGCTAAGAGAGATTAACTTGTGATACTATATCACATTTTCTTTGGCTTATATCAAAGTCTTCACTTTGATAATCCCATCACGACTTAATCGTGATTTCTTGAACTCTTTAAACTTCTTCAAAGATTTCTCTATTTACCTTATTAAGTGAACACATTAGTGTCAACCTAAATCGTTGGTAAAAGAAAATGATCAACCTATTTTGGATCAATGATTTACAACCTCGATCTCCTTTTCAACCAAAAGGCACGAGACATCTTGCTTTGAATACAAGATACGCATATACCATTAACAATCTAATGGTTTCAAGAGTACTCGATAACTCCTTGCGTTTATCATTCCAAAATTTAAGGTTTAATCTTGGGTTACCAATTTGTATCTTTACATCATCTACATGATATATCATTCTAGTTTGGTTTAGAATATAATCACCTTGATAATGGGCTAGCCATACATCAAATCGTGGTGTATAGGGTCACAAAAGTGAAAACCTCTTTTGTATCTTAACAAGTTTATATTCTTATTTAGAGTTTATGTACTTAATAGTCACAATTAAGTACAACTCCAAACCCAAAAACTAGATTGAGTACACAATTACTCTATCTCTCGATATTGTTGTTGCTAGTCGTCATATTCTTATCATCCCATGTATCAAACATAATGATGAAAACCACCACCGGTTTCTAATATTGACGAAGTAGTACTAGCAAAATTTATGTCAATCATATAAACATTTATAGAAGAAGATCCCATTAGATGTCCCACAACTAACTTGTTGATTCTTCAATAATTTGGGGTAGTTTCCTTTCTCGTGTCCAACATTTAAGACAATGGAAACTTTATCGGTCGGGATTGATAGGTTTAGTATCGTCATTCTCAATAACTTTACTTTTAACATTACCTTGTATCAATTCCATTATAATCTTTTACTTCTTGAACCTCGTCCTCATCTTAACGGTTTAAGAGAATGCTCCCACTCATTTCAATGAGTCTTTGCTTTGAGAAGCAAAAATTGAATTCATGAAGATTACTCTCCATTTGTTCGTTTTAGTCTTAAAACTTTCATTGAAGTGGTTGCGTTATTTTGGTCAATTACGAATTCTGAAAATCTAATCACCAAAACAATTTATCGCTTCAAGGTACTTAATTCATTTAAGTATATGAAAAACAATCCATTGTAAGTAGATGTGTTAGTCAAGAATCAAAAACCTGTTTGATAATGAATAACTTTAATCTATACTCTTTACAAGAGATCCTTACCAATGGATAAAACGAGGTTTTTAGAAGAAAAATTCAAATTTTGTCTTTAGTTACGATGTTTTAATGGAGTTTTGAATCAAAAACGAAATGATATCGTATATGAATTGTGGTAAAGAAATAGAACAATATGATAACGGAATAGAGGAAAACAAAACATTCATCGTTATATTAATACTTGTAAACAAGTATAGCATTTACATAGTGACCTCTACCCAACTATGATAAATGATTCCAAGATCCAAATTCATATCAACTTAGGCACGGGGTAGCCGATGCAACCTTCATCAATATAACTCGGTGGATTAACCTTTTAATCGATTCTACTTTTAGAACTCTTGGTCGATAAAATTACTCTAATGTTTATCTATAGCCCAAAACACATCAACAAGGGCACGGGGTAGCCGATACATCCCTTATTAAATACTTTTGTTGAGTTCAACCCAAATTTCGAATAAATGTGTCCATGATCCAAATCCACATCAACTTGGGCACGGTGTGGCCGATACATCCCTTATCAACATGAATTCGGTGGATAGACATTTATCACCCACTTCCCCTACGTAACAAGGTTTGTACCCCGGTGTGGCCGAGCGCACTCCCTCACGAAATAGGTTTTCATGGTTTCTACTCTTTGGTAAGGCTATGTCTCAATTAATTGTTTTAGCGAGAGGTCATGTCAATTTATTATCTATCACGTTTTAAGTGAACTAAAGCGGTGAACTACGATAATTTTAATTGACACGGTCGATGAACTCGATTAAATGACAATGCATGTTTAGTTATGGCGATTTAGCAATGCATGTGACATAAAATAAAATGCAAGCATAAAAATAAATAAATCCTAGTATGGCCTTTCCTAAAATAGAAAACTATTTATCTATTACATATTCGGAAACCAACTCCATTGGTCCCTTGAACTTCGGTTGTGGCACGCATCTCGAGGTAACACCGTCTTTATGTATCGCCATTCTTGAAGAAATCCGTCTTTTGGAACTCCGGAATGAATAAAATTACATAATAAAATACATAATTTCCTATTATACATATGTAATTAAAATAAAATAAATCTATTAAATTACAAAACGGTGATACGAGATCACAATAAAAAATTACAACCGAATCGATATTCCCATACATTTCGGGAAATACCAATTAAAATCTAAGGCCATACTAAGTAAAATTACATAATTCAAAATTACATAAATTAAAATTATGACAATCATAAAGAAAATGCAGCATTATAATATGTATGAACATGCTCAATTTTATGCTAAATCGCCTTTTAATTAGCCAATATCGTATATTACTCGGTTTTTACGGATTTGCGTGATTTCAACATTTTATAATCACAAAAATACATAAACTCATATTTATGTATAAGTTAATTACCCTAACCTCTTAGGACTCAAAATTTAGTCTTCACTAATAATTTGACCATAATTAACCCATATTTTACAAAATTGTTCATAAATGGACCAAAAATTACAAAAATAAGCTATTAATCTTCAAATAAATCACAAAATTTCAAATAAATTCAAAATTTGAAATTTAAACTCATGAACATTCTGGAAAATTTCCATGACACTCATAATGTTCAAAATCTTAGGTTAAAAAATTCGAAAATTTATTTCCGGAAAAACAATGTTGCGGTTTATCGATATTTAATAAAATAATCATAAAAACAAGGGAAAAATTATTTTCATTAAATTTTCAATTTTAGATCTGAAAAATATAATAAAATGCAACATTAGACGTTTTTCCTAAGTCATAGATTATGTTTTTATTAATTTTCACTAATAATGTCACTATTTATGCCATTTTTCTTCAAAAATTCATAAATCATGCTAAAAGACTTCTTTATAGCCAATTATTTTACACACATCTTGTAAAATTGCATGTGACAACATATTAATTTTCTATGACCAGATTCGAAATTTAACTCATATTAACCTATTTTTCACTTAAATCCGAATTTAATAATGAAAAATTCATTTTTCGAGCATAACAAGTCCAAAAATTATGAAAATTTACAGGTTATCTCAAAATAATATATGTAACAACATATCCAAAAACCAAGTGAAAATTCGAAGTATAGCTATTTTTAGACCAAAAATGACATTTTTACTCATAAAATCACATTTAAATGCCATTATTGTAAAATATGAACAATAAAAATCCGAAAAATTAACCAAAATATCCTAAAACACTTTAGGACCAGAAATATTAACATGCATGTAATAATTTCGTGATATATCATAATAACACAAATTTTACAAGTTTTATTTTGTTATTCATATAACTCGGAAAAACTTTTAACCAATTTGCATGCAAACAACCGTGGCTCTTGATACCGATTGAAGGAAATGTAGATCTATATACATACTAACATACTCATATATGTTAAAATAATTTGTCATAAAATTAAATACGGATTTTATGCATGCAAACAATATAATAAAAGAGAAGAAATCATATTCTTACATTGGATATTTCGATTTAATGGGCACAAGAGAGATCACCTTTCTCTCTTGTTCTTGAGCTTTCCAATAATGGATGAACATACAAAAATCCCAAAGTAGAGATTCTCCAATTAGTAGCACCCAAAACTATCCCTTAATCCCACAAATAAACATGTACTAGATGTTTGTATTGTAGTTTACCTTAAAATCTATTACTAATACTCATATACTACTTCTAGTAATCTTAGTAATTTATATGAACAATTTTAATCAAATACTCATCTTTTTAATGAATATTAAGGAGAGAGAAGAGAGGAAAATCCATGAACAACTTGCATGTGATTTATTAGAATGAATGATAGTGTAAGAGAAAAATAAAGCAACCAACTCTCATCAATATAGATGGAGTGTCACGTTTTTAGGAGCCAAAATGGCATCATTACTTTTCTTTTTCTCTTCTCAAAATAGTAGATGTGTAAGGCTAGTAGTAGGTAGGCATCATTATGTTTATTTTATCAATTAAAATAAAACAACCAAAACCCACTAACACACCCTCCATTTTTCGGTCCATGTACATAAAATGGACTACCATTTTATTTTGTCAATTTGTCATTTGTCACACAATATGTCACATGTAGTATGATACATGTTATTAATTAATTTAATGCATATTTATCACACAAATATCATTTCATGAATTAATTGAATTTCATACAACAAATTGACTAGTGATACTTGATCACATAAATAAAATGGGTCATATAGTTATAATTCACAACTTCTTGTAATTATAATTAACCATTCATTCTTATCTTTATTGTTTCTCAAACAATAAATAATTTTAGCAACAAAGCATTTTATTACTAAAATAAATCTTATTTAATCCCATTACAATAAGATGTCAATATTCTCTCTCACAAATCGAATTGTTCAATTTTAAGGAATTAATTAATCTGTATCGGTATACAACTAATTAACCTTTTCAATTAAGGGAATCGTCCTTTAGGTGTGACCTCAAGGGATCAACTGATCACCACCGTCGCACGACAGTAATGTCAAACTCTAGCCAGTCAATCATTACCGATATGTGTGGACCAGTTGACTATATATATATGTAATGTATCATCCCTTCCGTATTCTTGAAATGAGATTTAATAATGATATTTAAATCATATGATCGCACTATTGTTGAGGACACATTTCCCAACATGGACAGTGTTCTTAACCCTTCTCGTACGCTCGAGGAGGCGTTAGAGCAGGCTTTTACTGCTGCAGTGGCAGCTGCTGAGGACGAGGTTGTCGAGGAGGAGTCCAATGATCAAAGATGAATCTCCATGTACCGTAATTTGGTTGATGATTAAAGATGAATCTCCATGTACCCGAAGATTTTTGATGCCTAACCCTACTGCTACTTGTAGTCCAATGAAGCAAGCTTCGTATTCTTCCGCATTATTTGTCACCTCGAAGTCGAGTTTGATAGAGAGTGGTGTATGCCCGCCTTCAGGAGAAATGAGCAACACTCCTATTCCGAATCCTCTTAAATTCGACGCTCCATCAAAATAAAGGTCCCAGGAGTCTACATCTGTTTGGAGTAAATCTTCATCTGGAAACGACCAGGTGTCTATTGCTTGTGCATCATTGATGGGATTTTCTGCGAAGAACTCGGCAACGGCGCGCCCTTTTATAACTTTCAAAGGTACATACTTGAGATCGAACTCTGAGAGCATCAAAGTCCATCTTGCTAGGCGTCCGTTGAGAACAGGTTTTTCGAAAAGGTATTTGACAGGATCCATTTTGGAGTATATTTTGACGGAGTAGCTAAGCATGTAATGGCGTAGCTTCTTCATTGCCCACACAAGAGCGAGGCATGTCTTCTCGAGTGGTGTGTATTTGCACTCATTCTCCAAGAAATTCTTACTAAGGTAGTAGATAGCTCTTTCTTCGTTTCCTACCGTTTGGGCCAGCATGGCACCCATGGCTGTTTTAGTTTCCATGAGATATAAACCAAGAGGTTGATCTCGTTGGGGTGTGGTCGGACTCACTTGGAGCTTAATTTTCGCTTACTTGTCGTTAGGAGCACCTAGACCAAAACAATATTTATAACTCCACAAACAACTCTACTATTAGTAAAGAGGCAAGTAAAGGTCGGATCCCAAGGGACGGGTATTGATGTAGGATTTTCGATTGCAAGTAGCGGTGTCAAGGGGTGTCACGATTTGGGTTGAGATAAGAAGATCACTAGAATAAATAGAAATTAAAGTAAATAAGCAAGATGATTAAAATAAGATGTAAACAATTGATTAAAAGCACTAGGGTGCCATGGGGTCATATGGGATTCATGGGAATTGATGATACAAACATATTCTCAAATTATAAGCAAGCAATTATTGTTGTGATGGATCGAGTTGGTTTATATCTTATAATCCTATGAAGGTTTGGGTCCCGGAGCCGAATCGATTAGATTGTACAACACCTACAAGTCGACTTAATCCTCCCTACTCAACTATATGCATGGTCTAATGAGACTCGAGTTGGTTTATGTCTTACAAGTCTTGTTGAGTAGATAAGAGATGGGTAAAAATGCAAGGGTTCATAGGCTTGCATTTCATCAAACATAACATGTGCATAAGTTGAGATCACAACAAGCAAGCAATTTAATTATGAAAACATATTAAATTAAGCATGAATCATCCCCCATGTTGGTTTTCCCTAATTACCCATTAGCCCTAGTTAAGGAAACTACTCACTCATTATCAAGTTTAGCATGTTAACAAGGTTGTCAATCATATTAACAAAGCAAAACATGATGAATAAATGAAGATGATTAACAATAATTAAAAAGGGATTAAGAGAATTATACCTAATAATGATTCCAAAATAAAGCAAAGAATAATAGAAGTACTTGATAAATGATTGGAAGGTTGTCAATCTCCCAATAATAACCCAAATAATCTTCAATTACCCAAAATAAAAGATGAACAAAAGAGAAATTAGGGAAATGAGATTTGTATTAATATTTGATTAGAAGTTGATTACAAGATTAAGAAGAGATTAGAATGATATAAACTACACTAAAGATTGATAAGAAGAACATGATTAATCGAATTACACTAATGGGGTATTTATAGTGGGGATTAGGTACACAAATTAGGGTTTACTAAGGGCTTAAATGACGATTAAGTCCTTGAGGAATCGCTCCTCTCAGAAAAGATGCGAGTCTCCTTTTTGCTAGTCTTCCGAAAATAGGCGCATCTTTAATGGAGGGGAGAAGAGGACGTATGGGCCTGTAAGACAATCCGGGCGTCCAAGGGTCGGGACGAGTGGATTCTGGGGTGGCTGGACGGGCGGATTGATGCTTGGACGAGCGGATTGGGGTGTGGTTGGACGGGCGTCCCTATGGCAAAGACGCTCGGATCTTTGCAGTCCTGGACGGGCGTCTTTATGGGTTGACGAGCGTCTTTCGTCCCAGCCTTTCTTTTCTTCTTTTCTTCCTCTCTTCTTCCAATAATCCTCCGGGATTTAGTCAGGGATGCAAGGATTTCTTCATCATTGCCCATCTACTATAATATGTACAAAGGCCTTCTAGTCTTGTCTTCTCTTTGATGCTTGGTCATTAGATTCGATCAATTTAGCTCTATTTTGCCATGAAAATGCAAGGTTTGCACTCCTCTCCTACCAAGGAAACAAAACCTCAAAGAATATGCAAAAAAAAGGACTAAAGATAGTAAATGACCCAAATATGCACTAAAAAACATAGGAACGAGGCTAATTCGGGGACTAAATATGCTCAAATAATGGTCACAACAAATATCCCCAAACCGAACCTTTGCTCGTCCCGAGTAAAGAGGTGACAAAACTAGGACCCTTATTTAAACTATCCTACTAATATAGCCGACATGAAACAGTTAGCGGGTCTCACTCCGGCCCTTAAACTCACAATAAGACAACCATGAGGTAGGATGCCTTCTTGCAAGGCAAGGTGGGTCTTGCCAAAATGGCGACACATCCAATCATTAAAGCACACAAAATCAAGTAATTGATGCATCTACAAAAGAATAGCCACTTTCCTCATCTAAGTGGCGGAAATCATCTACAAGGGAAGCAATTCAAGGGTACACACTCCTTCATAGATGCAATTTCTTCAAACTACTAAGCCTAGAAGGATACCAATAAATCACCTCCAAGTTGTGTCAAGCTAGGGTACCTTTGTCCTCAATCGTTAAATGTTTTTGTCAATAATAGACTCTCTATGGTGTTAGAAACACTGGAGGATCGCGGAATTCCCCCTCTTGCCTAGACAAGAAGAAGGGTCGTCCCCTCTCTTCCATGCACAAAAATGGATACGATGGATAAAGGGATCGATAGAATTTGAGTTTCATTTGGGAGTTTGCTTTTGTTGTTTGTTTTTCCATCCAATTTTTTGTGGCATATAACATTTGAGAATACTTTCTTTTTGCCATTTCTTTTGATTTTTGGCATTTCAATACTTGACAACTTTAAACTTTTCTTTGCATTTTCTTTTGAACATTTTCAAAGTCACCCCAATTTGTAACGAGGGTGCCTTATATTTGAAGCATAGGAGTTTTTTCATTTTTGTTACTCCTCTTTTCTTTTGATGCAATTTGCAAACTTTTTGACATTTCATTTCATTTCTTGAACTCAAATTTTGAATAATTTCTTTTTGTGCACATTTCCTTTGATGACAAAAATATGGTAGAACATGGATGAATGATGGTTGCATGGTTTCAAGGGTCACCTTGGAATAAACGGTAGCCAAGGAGTTATCACACCACAAGGTATTCTTGACTAGGCCTTAATCCATGGGTTAAAGGATACTAACATGAAACATCCAAGGGTGTTTTACAAGTATTCTAACAAGCAAAGTCTTAAGAAGAAAAAGCATGTACTAGGGCCTATATACACTTGTCAAGCTTCCCAAGTAGACGGTTTCGCAAAATTTTTCTAACATGCAAACTACATGCCATGATGCAACTAACATTTATACATCCTAATGCATATGCTTCTACCAACTATTATGCCAAATAGTCTAAATGCAATTCTAAATTCACATTGTTTTTACCGCATCAATCAAAATAAAGCCACATAGTCATTAACATAAAGAGGAAAAAGGAGATTAGAAAGATCATACCATGCGATCTTCAATATACTCATGTCAATGTGGCGTAGTCAATCAATGTGAACAAGGATGAACAAACACAATATATACAATAATATATACAAGACTACACTAAAAAGGAAATGAACATGTTTTTGGATTTTTCAATTTTTGATTTTTTGGATTTTGAATAAAAGTCAAGTTAGAATTTCCCATCCCAACACTAGTATGGGCATTGTCCTCAATGGCCAATACGATAGGAAATTATGCAAGCATGATGCATGATTTCTAAACTAAATGCAAACTATACTAAGCTACACTACATGATGCATGTGTTTTTGTTATGGCGGAGAGCATAATTTAAATTAGCTCCCGATGCATATGCATGGACTTCCCCAAACCAAAATAGACATGATTTATAACGTCTTGAATTTCGGGGTAGTTCATGAACATGGAATGCAATGCATGAAACTACAAATTGTCATTTTGGATTTTACAAGTTGGGAACAATGAAAAGAACACCTTAATGAAGCCAAGGTGTTAGTCCTCCATGTTGCTAGGACTCCTCAAACAAATGATCAAAATAAAATAAAGAGAACAAAGGAAGTAGACAAACCATAAGAGGGGTGAAAGAGTGTAGGAGCCTCCAAGGTTTGCTAATCCTCCATCATATCATCATTATCATCATTTTCCTCCATAAATGTGGAATCATCTCCACTCCCACTTTCACTTCCTTGCTCTTCCTCACTTTCTTCTTCCTCTTCTTGAGCTTCTTCTTCTTGAACATCTTCTTGAACCTCTTCTTCTTCAACAACACCCTCATCATCAACATTCTCCTCTCCACCCGGTCTTCCACCATTAGAGGTGCTAGGAAAGAAACTTCCCTATCCGCCCAACTAGGCAAAGGACATGATGGATCAAGAAGTTCTTGCCGAGCTAGATGTAGGAGGGGCGGATATTGGGCCTTGTAAACATCCACTCTATCATTGTAAGCTTGCTTATGCATTTCCCTCATGAGTAGATTCATGTAATCATTTCCTACCTCGACATCCTTGGGTTTGAACTCGTGATACTCAAATGGGTAGGGTGGTGTGACAATGGAGGAGGAGGGCTGGTCAATCTTGCCTCTTTGTTGTTGAATAATATACTCGGTCTCCTCGGAGAGTGGAAGAAGGTAGTTCGGTCGGTGAACACTCAATCGGCAAATCTTTGAAGGCAAGGTGAAGGATCTAGCTTCATTGGTTAACCACCCATATTTGGTGTCAAGAGGATCATGCTTGACCCACTTAAACTTGTGAATCATGGTGTCCATATCAATGAGATGACCTCCTTTAACCGCCACATAAGTGTTGTCTTTGTTGAAATTTGGTTTAAAGTGCTTGGCCAAATGGGTAACTAGTCCTCAATTCACAATGAAAGCGGTGCCCTCTTTACCACAATCGACATTAAGCCATCGTTCAACCAAAAGTTTTAGAGCATTATATGGCTTAGTATGTTCCCTTCCTATATTCAAGGACGACTCAAGAAGAACACAATCGAGCTTGGTAAGATGATTAGTGCCATTTCTTGCTATCAAAGTATTCCCAATGACCTTATGCCACACTCTAATGCCCGGATGGTGGACTAATAGAGCACGACAATCATGAAAGCGCGCAAATTTCCTTCCGGAAATTGCCTCCCAAAGAGGAGCGGGGTCATACTTGTCGGGGTTCTTTGTATATTTCGGGGTATCGCTAAGGCCTAAAATCTTACTCAATTCACTATAAGTGATGCGTCTATCAACATTTGCAAGACGAAACTCGATGTGGGTTCTAGTCTCCACCCTTGTGACTTTCAAGGAACTCAAAAATTCCAAGGTGAGGGAGGGGTATGTCAATTCTTTCATGGTAAACAATTTACCCAATCCCATAGCCTCAAAGAAGGTTTTGGTTTGTTCAAGAACACCCAACTTTGTCAAAGCATCATCACAAATAAATTTTGTAGGCATAATGGTCTTCTTAGCAAAGAGAACAAATTTATCCCTATGAGAGTCGGAAGTGAAAATTACCTCCGGATAATTGGATAATTGCTCAATGACCGGAGTTATTGATGTTGTAGTTTCCATAGGGGGGCCTTTTTGAACCTCCAACCTTGCCTCATAGACTACCAATGCTTTTGACAATTGTTTTGCTTGAAGAGTTTGTTGCCTTTTTGAAAGTGTCTTCTTTGGGGGTGCCTTGTTACCTCCTTTAGTTCTTGCCATTCTTGATTACACCAAAGAAAGATTGAAATCTTCAATTTTTAGTTATGCCCAAATCAATTTAAGATGAAAGAATGTTGCTTTGTATCTTAAAAATCGACTCAAAAGTTGAAGATTTTGGTGTTGGAATCAATTGTTGTTGCAAAAGGAGTGATTAATTTTTGTTGTGAGGAAGTTTGGATTTGAATTTGTTGAATTTGGTTGAGGAAATTTGGTTTTGTTGATGTAGAGGATGAGGGTTTTTGGGTTTTGGGTAGTGTTTGAATGTAGAAGAAATGAAAATGAATGAGGGAAAGGGTTTAAGAGACCCGTTATATTTGGAATAGCAGCAGGGGACGAGCGGACCAAGGGCTGGGATGCTCGCATTCTTCGCGTTTTGCCTCAGGAAATGACGCCACAAGACGAGCATCTTTCAGCAAAGACGAGCGGATTTTTCAATTTGGGACGAGCGTCTCCCTGGACGGACGCTCGGATTCTGTTACAGGGAGATACTTTAAAAATAAACAGCAGAAAGACGAGTGCCTTCTCTGTAAGACGAGCGTCCTGAATCAGACGAGCGGATTCTCTGTTAAAACGCTCGGATTCTTTGACAGACCATTTTTTTAAATTCTGCAGCTCTGCCAAACGAGCGGATTGCATCTTGGACGCTTGGATTCTTTGACGACGAGCGGATTCCCTATTTGGCCACTCGGATTCTTCCTTGTCCACACGGATTCAGGTCCATCAGTGGGTACTGAATAACCCGTAACATTTTCATTCTTCAATTTTCGTGTTCTTCATTGTAGGGGCACTACAAAAGCATAAATAGCCTAGGCAATTGCTATCCCCACACTAAGTCAAAGCACTACACATTAATGAAATCATAAGTCCCTCCCTCACTTCTCTCAAAATGATGAATATCTTGATCAAGGCACAAAAATATAAGTCCAAAAGTGACAAAAATGCAAGGTAAAAATTGAAATGCAAGTTAGGGAGTTAGAATATTTACAAATGGTGGTTTAGGGAGGACTCCACCAAACTTTCACTAATGGAAAAAACCCCTATTGCGTCAGTTGTAAATGGCCTTTTGCGTCGGTTTTGGCCTGACGTATATCGAGGGGTCGTATTTGTAATGCGTCAGTTGTAAAATTGACGTAAATGTTGACCATTTGCGTCAGTTGTACGTACAGAACCGACGCAAATAGCTTACATTTGCATCATTTCTTAATAAATAACTGACGCAAATGTACTTAGAACTGACGCAAATAAGTCATTATTTGCGTCTGTTATTTGAAAACTGACGTTTTTATGTCTACCTTTTGCGTCCGTTTTTCGCGTGACTGATGTTATTGACATTTGCTTTGGCGCCAAATTGGGTAACCTTTTGCGTCATTCCTTTACAAGATATAAAAACTGACGCAATTGATTATCATTTTTTTAAAAAAAATATAAAAATTTGCTACCAAAATTTTGGCAGCACCTCCCAATAAAAATCATCAAAATGCCAAAAAACTTCAACCTGCAACAAGATATCCAACCAAAGGACATTACATCTCATTCCAACCAACAAGGTTCCAAAATCAATCCAACCAACAACGGTCCAAAATACAATCTAACGAACGTCGTTCCATAATACAATAATCTAACCTAACTACGTTTCCAACCAACAACGTTCCAAAATACAATCCAATGTATAAAAATCCAACAAAAGTCATAGTTACTAAGGTCATAGTTACCGATGTAATCTATACTAAATGTATGTTATCTAAACATTTATTCGCCCAAACTTCTCTTGCCATATTCATATCGATCATTGACATGGATGAAGTTGCAATATTCTGCATTTTCAAAATCAGTATTATAGTAATAAACGTAAATGAAGAAAGAAAATTGACAATGAAAACTTAAAGTAAGATTGAATTACCTGTTCAAATTGTATCTCCGCAGATTTACAATAGTTGAAGGTTATGTCATACATCCATTTCATGACATAATAACCACACTCATAATCCTCTGGTTGTTGCGGACACTAAAATTTAAAAAAAAAAATGCAATTAATAATAAGTATTAGTAGATACATAAAGTAAGATTAAATTACCTTTTCTTTTTTAGAATTTGGCAAAAAAAGAGTCTAAATTTTGTTTATGTCAATCTTAACTAAGTCTACAAAACACCATATTTACTTCACATCTTATCATCACATTCATACAACTAAAGATGGGTTTCAACGAAGGAGTGGGGGGACACGACTCATAATAAGAAAATCATAACCAGGCCAAACATCGAGTACTTGCTAAATTGACTTAATGACGCGTACAAGAGATTCCTCATAAGGCACTAAGATACCTAATTCGCTATTCAAGACACCATAACGCTCCTCATAGAGATCATACGAGACTAGCCAACCGTCACCTTTTCCATAGTAAAACCGGTCCCTAACAATGCCTAAATATCGACCACAAATCCCATCTGGTAGCGAGACATGGTATAAAATTGTCCAGGATTTTGTAACTTCATATTCAGCCATAACCCACATGTCAAAAGACGAGGACAGAAATCCCTTCATATTATGTCCTCTGTGTGCATTGACCAAACCAACACACCCATTGAAGGTGACAATAAACATATCGGACCAAGCATATTCATCTCCTACAATAGGAAATGCTATCATTCTATACAACTCAGCATTTAGCGCATCTACGTTTCCAGGATCACCATACTTATCTAATAAGAAGGCGTAAATTAAAACAAACTAATAATCGTCCATAGTGTCGTTTGAGGAATCAAAGAGAGTCTGTTGCCTTAATCCCTCTCCCTGACTATTTGTTTGATGTAATTTTGGGACTGATTTCTTTAATTCTTATATATAAATACACTCACATTTCAACAACATGTTGGACAATATCGAGAGATGAAGGGAAGGGAGTTCAGAAAAATCATTTGGGTAAGAGAGGGAAAAAAAATGACAAGGGTATAATTGTTACGTACCGTGATCTCTTTGATATATAGTTTAGTATTTTTAACATTATAGTTGCGTCGTCCTCCAAAAGCACAATATAGTATCCAAGCACCTTCAAGAACCTTTTTTATGTCCATTGTCTTAAGATCCCTTTTTCGCGAGTCCAAAATATACATTGTGTTCAATCCCACGCAAACAACAACCAACATCCAATGATTACTGTGATCAAAACATGACAAAATCATTATATATCAAGAATTGGAACTTATATGCACATATGACAATACTACTATTGAGTTGGTTAGGTTAAAGTCTGATCATGAATTTACTAAATTTGAATTTGCTAAGGAAAGATTGATTTTGTTAGGTCAATATGATGCTCGTAAGTTTGCAAACAGTGGGAGGTAGTGAGATTGTCAATAGTCACCTTGAAGCATCGGTTGGGAATTAAGGAACCAACACCTCCCCCAGGTACACTACCAAACCAAATCCCACTGATTATTGACTATCTAACCTGAGGGAATGGGAAAGGGAGGTGCTACAGCTACTACAGATACAACTAAAAAAGCTAAAAAGCTGCCAGTTTAATACTTACCCTTCATGAAATGCTCCCATGATATATTTCTTTTCTTCTTGAATTTTCATTGCATGGGCAATATACGCTTCACATTGTTTTGGATTATGCATGTACTCCACAAGTTTCACGAGGCACAAGTATGCAACTAACTTAGTAGTTTCGATTGTAGTTGCACACTTATACAAGAAACTACAATTTCCATCATAAAACCGTGAGGAAATTAATAACCAAACGATTAGTGAACAAAAGGCCAATAAATGAAATAGGTTTATATATACATACCTTTCCCAAGCTTGAAGCATAACAACATTTAGCCATAAATATCGGAACATCTGCCTAATTTCAACGACGGTCAAATAGCATTCAATATCATTTTTCTCTCGGTAATTAAATACTGAGGCATCAATCACAATTTTGATGCAGGCAGTGGTCGACAAGGAGCACAACTTCTTCTCTAAGATCTGACAATGATAACTCAAGGTTTTCACTTCCTCTACACTAAGAGGAGCTCTATCATCTTCTTCACCTCTATGTTGTCCCCCCTTGTCCTTTTCAAGGGATGTTGCCTATTATAACATAAAAAGAGTAAATAAAAAGTGCCCAAATATTACCATGCAATTGATCTAACCTTAGCATCGGAATCTATAAATAAATATAATTGAACTTAACTACCTTCTTTTGAACCTTATTGCCAGATTCTTTAGTATCTTTGGACTTGACTTTTCTCTTTCGAGTCTTCTCTCCTTTATTGGCCTAATAAAAATAATAATATTTGAAATATTTATTTGATGAGAGTAATGTTAGGTTTCTCACTAAGTATGACAATGGTCTAAATGTTATAGATGAAAATCAAGTTACCTCATCATCACCTAACAATATCAAGGTTTTCGGCCATTGTGCAAAACTCCCTTCCACTTCTCCAACCTTACTAAATCCATTCCATGGACATGGAAGTAGTGCGTCAGCTTTAATAACTTTATCGATGGACACGTGGGCGTTCTGCATGGTCAATTGTGTGTTGTGTACCTTTTTGCCTTTAACCCATGGTGAAACCATCCCCTGAGCAGCAACCTTCACTTCTCTGTCTTCAATGATAGCAAGTCGATAAGGAACTCTCTCCTAAGACATTGTCATAATACAATTAAAAATCAAAAGATCTGTATCAAAAGATCAGGAAAAATAACCCAGTTTGTTAGTTGGTTAGTTGGTCAGTATACTGTCCACAGAACAAAAATTCACAGTCTGAATGATGCACATTGTCTAGATCAGTCTATAGTAGCAGCAGGTAGCAGGAGCAGGTAGCTTTTCTGCAATAATAGCTGCTGCATTCCATAGTTTTATAAGCCTATCAATTATCTGAATTGAACAACTTTTATCTTATTTTAGCCTACTGCCATTTCTGTCCCTACTTTATGCTAATCATTGTTTTCTAATTTATTTGCAGTATAAACTATAACACATCACTGAAACCTCCAGCAGTTTGTGAGTTTGTTAGTTTGTGTTAGGTGTATCATATCTGATGCCTATCAATTCATGGTTTCAAACTTCTAGTTTCAAAGTCGAGTATGTTATGTGTTCTGTTTCAGATTGTTTGAGATTGTGGGGTTGAAGCACAAAAATTCAGTAATAAACAAATTCTACTACTATTTAAATAGTTTTTGTATAAATAATTTTTGACGATAACTTACCTTTAATTCGATGAATGGGTCACTTAGATGAGTTGAATGACAACTACTATTATCATGTTCATCAGGAGAATGATTCTTTGGCAAATTCTCCAAAGTAGCATCAGATAATAACATTTTCCCACCATTTCTCAAAGCTTCAGCTATTTTCTTTTCCATCAGTGTATTCATTTGCTCCATAGCTTCACTCTTCGCCTTCTCAATAAGCAACTTGATGTCATCATCTGTATACCGCTTTCCACGATTATCTCGACTGAGTGGTTTTCCAAAATAAGTTTGGAGACCAACAGAGCCGCCAACTCCTCTCGTTCTCCCTGAGTGCGCTGGTTTCCCTAATGCTTTCACCAACGCATCCTCAAATCTAGAAGGAACAAACTCCCCTTTTTTCCTCCTTTTCCTTCCAAATCCCCTATTATGAAGGAAAAATGGTACAATGCGATAATAATGCACACACTAACATATTTACTGAAGTGATAAGAAAAAGATATTAATTTGTTTAGAATGAACTTACATATTCATCAACAACTTTTTGTAATTCTGATGGAGGCTCAGCAGTAGTTGGCGGGGTATGTGCTTTGATCCAAGCATAACCTCTATCACTAAGACGGTCCACTACCGCTTTTTGTGTAAGAGCGTGATCTGCATTAGGTTGATTCTCTGTCTCTTTCTTAAGTTCTTCTACATACCATTTATCTTGCTTGCCTACATTGTGTTTCTGGGCGTTTTGAGCCTTTTTTCTCTTTTCCTATAAAAAAGCGAATCCAAAATATGACCAAAATGTTAGAACATAAGTAAACGAATTCTAACTGCTGGTTTATGTTTTATGATCTCGTCAACAACAAACACATGGCTGAAGGTATTAGTGCAGCCACAAGAACTAAAAATGCATAAAGTAGTAAGATGTTAGGTGTTTCGGAATCGGTCCTCTGAGAGTGTTATTACCCAAGTTCAAAGATCATCGTAAGGCTTTGCAGACTTTGTCCTATCTCATTTGGGATTGACCCGGAAAGGCGATTATTTGACAAATCAAGAAAACTAAGACCATAATGCAGATTGCACTGTCCTATCTCATCTGTCAGTTCCAGCCAACAGCTTGTGACAGTGGTTTCCGTACCTTTTCTCAGCCCAACTCAAACCTTATTTCTTGAGATTTTCATTGATTAAATAGTACAATCTTCACAATGAGTTCGGTAGGTTAGCAGGATTACGGGTTTTGTTCCTGAGACGCTTGAAAATTGCTCTTTTGGTATTGAACCAGACAGACTATTCTGATAAAGATATATATTCACAAGCTCAGAACA
The DNA here is from genome assembly GCF_048544455.1 of Silene latifolia. Taxonomy (NCBI): domain Eukaryota; kingdom Viridiplantae; phylum Streptophyta; class Magnoliopsida; order Caryophyllales; family Caryophyllaceae; genus Silene; species Silene latifolia. The sequence goes on along the minus strand of NC_133534.1, from coordinate 138,759,689 downwards.
GTTACCTAACTCAGGTGGGATTTCTCCTGACACTGTCCCAACTCTTTTGGGATACTCCCTGAGAGATCCTTATTTCCTCCTGCCCTTAAAGTTTGAAGATTTATAAGTTTTCCCAACTCAGTTGGGAGTTCACCATTGAAGTTATTATCAAAAAGGAACAGATTTTCTAATGCAAGACAATCACCAACCTAAACTGGGATACTACCAGTGAGTTGATTAGAGTTCAAGATCAAATCTTTAAGGTTCTTAAGCTTCCCAATTGAGTTGGGAACAAACCCTACAAGATTATTAGTACTTAAGTCAATAAAGTTGAGTAAAGGGATTGTGCCAGTAAGATTAGCATTCACACAGAAGTAACTTCCAAACTAAAGTCAACCCTAGTAGTTTGAATATCCAAGGCGAAGGGGAAGAATGAAGGAAGGATGGAAGGTAAGGGGAGGGAAACATATGTGACTAGAGAAACCAAAAGACTCGCCAATTTGGATAAACTCAAAGAGTAAAAGTAAAAAAAGGAATAATGGACAACAGATAAAGAAAAGAAAGAGATCCCTCCATGATTCCAACTATGTGAAGCGAAATATATGTTAAAGCAGGAAGAAATATAGTCCTCACAACGATTGATTCCCATCAACCCTATTGCTATCTTAACTACCGTTGATTTTTTTTCTTATCCATAAAAGGTAGAAATAGTGTCATCGTACATAACATTTTGCATTTGCAACATCTACAAAGTGAATTTCCCTGCTCAGAATCTGAGTATTTGGCTTAACAAACAGCATGGTCGGACAAAACTTCAGAAACGAATAGTCTGTGCAGGATGATGTCTGGAGAGCTGAAAAATCATTTGAATAAAGAAAAAAACACTGACCTGAAAATCAGCAGTCATGCGCTGCTTAACAAACTCGTCCCAATCCTCTTGCGTCAGTTGTTTGTACTTTCCAACTGGACTTTTAATAGCGACTTCTCCATTATCAGACTTTTCTTCTCCATCAGACTTCTCTTCCCCATCATCAGACTTTTCTTCCCCATCTGTTTCTTCTCCATCACCAGACTTTTCTTTAGGGAAAATGTAGGTGCTTGTCATCCTCGTCTTCCAATCCTTAAATCTATTACGCACAACCCTTAAAATATACTTCTTTTTGTCATCCTCTAGATTCCATGTTTTCTGGAAAAAAAAACAAAGATAATGCTACTAATGATCTAATACAAATTTTTTAATTCAAATAATCATAATGCTAATAATTTACTACCTTCGCACAACGCCACATTGTATTTCTCTCGCCATTTGTTACATCTTTCCAACTTTTAATGATGCTGATATTTCGCGCCAACTTTCCCATATCAGACCTAAATTTCTTCAACCACCGTCCATAAGGCTGACCAAGCTCATTAAAATCAATATACATTTTCTCTTTTTTTCTCATTTTTCGTTTGGTCTGCTGCATTATCAGTATTACTAAGAATCTCTTCAAAAGTTTGTCCCGTTGTCGGACCCCTCGTCTTCTTTTTTGGACGTGAATCTTTATCTCCATTTGCACTCATATTGTGGACCTGAATTTAATTAAAAAAAATTAGTATGAATAAATGAAGAAAAATAACCTCATACATAAATGGGTGATAAATTCATCAAGCCGTTTAAGAAAATTGAAATCTCGTTTCCCATACATCCAATTTTGATCCATGCCCGGCATATTAAACCGCTAAGAATAGAATAATGGTTTGTATTAGAATAATGGTCAGACCCAGGGACAGTGACAGTCCAGTGACAGTCCTGGAATATTTTTTATAAATAAACACCGAGAAAAGTATGTATATAATTTCCGTGAAATAATGAGAATGATTATAGTTGAGTGCAGAAGGTAAGAATATGGGATTACAGTGGTGTAGTGGTGTGGCAGGGGTTAACCCTAATTTCCGTGAAACCGGTTAACCCTAATTTTTTATAGTTGAGTGCAGCAGGTAAGAAAAATATTTACACGGAATGGGTCCACGTAATCATTCTATTTTTTTTACAAATTAAGTAACTACTCGCGGAATGATACAACGAGTAGTTGGAAATTTGGAATTAACCAACTACTTGTTATCTCACTTAGCGAGAGATTAGCAGGCAGGAAAAAATAAATAAAAGCAAAGCAGTGTATAAAGCAAGGAGGTCGTTGTGTTAGTCTGCTACAAAAGTTTCTTCTTTCCATTAATCTAGCATGACAACTCACTTTATTTTCCCCCACACACTCACTCTACCCTCACAACTCACTCTACCCTCAAACTAATTGTTTACTAATTCCCAAGTAGGAATAAAGAAGGTGGCATGCTAGGGGTGGTGAAAGAACCATAAAAATAATCGAGGGTTCCTGAAATAATACCCTTAATTCTTCACTTTATCAGTTGTTTTCCCTACTACCCACATTTCATACTTCATATTTCTGCTTCTCCAAATACCGTAACTGACCCCAACTAAAGCAGCCAGTACTACTTTCCTAACCAGTATAGACGTACCTCTCAATTTCAGAGTTTAAAAATCACATAAATAACGAAATTCAAATTTGAAAAAACATATACACGTTTTGGTTGAGGCCCAATCATCACCAAAACAAGGAAGCAATTTTCTGGATGTCCACTTGTTTGATAATTTTCTGTGTACAGAAAGACAAAATTGTGATATCTTATGAGTGAGAAGTGCACTTTCAAAGTTTCAATTTTGTCTATCATAAACTGAAAGTTCAAATATTTTGCAGTGTCCATATCTAACTTATGTGGTAACTATAAAACATTTAAAACAAACCAGGAAGGGAAAACCATCAGAGAAATGAAAGCATTCCTTCTTCCTTAAATAAAACAATTGTTGGACAAGATTCCAAGAAAGTTGATGATAAGTTTTAGAAGTGTTATTAGAATTTGGAGAAGTTCAAGGCTGTAACTATTTAAAACAAAGGAGTGCTATCATAACACGCAAAGCCAAAAAGACAGCCATGTAAAATTATACTCCTTTATATGGTTCCTTCTCAAAGGCCTATGTAAAACCTAGATATCCCAGACCTCAAACCCACCCTAGCAGATAGTAGAATTTGCAAGAGACTCGTAAATAAGAGAGTATATTTAAGCCGTGCCTAGATACCAGACCTCAAAGTCTCAAACCCACCCTAGCAGATAAACCGCGTAAAGTTAAAGACAATACAGTTATATCGCCTGATGTTAAATATACATTTGTAGTACTAAAGAAACAAGGAAAAACTGGTGCAAATGATTATAGAAGAAAATGTCAACAAGACAATTCTGAATCACCACCTTCCCCTTTATTCACAATTCTGTCACCCTTTTTGTAACAGGTGATCTAACAGCCTGATGATGTAAATTAACAATACAATTCAAATTTATTTAAGCATGTAAACATGATAAAAATAAAACAAAACATTGGTACCCGACGAACAGCAGCACGATATTGGTGTAAGCAGAAGCACGACAATAAATCTAACAGCATCTAAACTCAATGAACAACAAAATAAAAAAGACGTAAGACGGACAGCAGCGAGCATATATAATAAATAACTGGCGACGGACAGCAGCGAGCAAAATAAAAAGACGTAAGACGATTGAACAATTATCAACGCTATAAGCTTCATACCAGACGAACAGCAGCACGATATTGGTGTTAAAGGGCAGTCAAGAATCTGGGTGGCGATGGCAGAACAACGGCGGCAACAGCAGAAGCACGACAATAAATAACTGGCGACGTCAGAAGCACGGCACGGGAGGACCGCTTTGGTGGCCGTGGTAGGGTGCGACAGCAGCACGGTGGCGGTGCGATGACTGAGCAGCACGGTGGTGGCGGTGGTGGTGGGGTTTGGTTATGTGATGAAGAATAAGGGTTTTATTTGAATGTAATTTGGGAATGAGGGTTTTGAGTTTAATTGGAAATGATCGGATACGTAATAGCGAAGTATCGAGAATTTGCTCTTTTTTTTTAATTATTATCATTTATATCGGTTTCAAATAAAACCGATGCAAAAACATAATCTTAAATACGTCGGTTATGTAAAACAACTGATTTATTTGATAAAATACGTCAGTTTCTAAAGAAACCGACGTATTATATATGTGAGTTCTGTCTAAAAACAGACGCGAATACCTTGACTATAGGGCGAAAATGGATTCCCGCCAAAACTCAGAGCTTTTTGCGTCAGTTTTAGTAGAATCGACGTAAATTGATAGATGCAGTAGGTGTTTTTTCTACTAGTGTCTCATCCAATGTGAGATGTCAAGGGGGCATGTTCAAGGTGTTGTTGATGTTACTCAACACCTTAAAGAAGTAGTCAAAAGCTTGTTCATTGTCATGATAAAGGTCGCCAATAGATCTTTGCACTTGTTGTTCTCCGTGATGGTCTTGGTTCATAGCATTACCAATATAGGGATTGAATATCCCTTCGAACTCATCATCCCAAAGACTGCAAACTTCGTCTACTTGATCATTAAAATTTTTTTGAGTTGATAGAGACAACTCTCCTTCTTTCTTGTTTTGGCCAATGGGGCCATCCTCTTCACTTGTCATAGGTGAGCTTTTCATGCTCTCTTTGTAGCTATTTCCTTGCTCTTTTGATGGAGCATTATCAACTTTCTTTTTCCATTGGAATTCCGACTTCTTCCTATCATCCTTCCGGCTATAGTGATCAACCATAAAGCATGGTTCATGCAAACGGGGAGCTCTCATGGTCTTGTCAAGATTGAAAGTTATGGTCTCGTCTCCCACTTTTAGAGTAAGCTCTCCGTGCTTCACATCTATCACCGCACCCGCGGTGTGCAAGAAAGGTCTTCCTAGGATGATCGGAATATTGGAGTCTTCTTCCATGTCAACAATGACAAAGTCCACCGGGATGAAGAATTTGCCAATTCTCACGGGAACATCTTCCCTTATCCCTAACGGTGACTTCGTCGATCTATCGGCCATTTGGAGTGTGATGTTGGTACATTTAAGTTCTCCCATCCCTAGCCTTTAACTAACCAATTACGGCATAACACTCACGCTTGCTCCTAGATCACATAAAGCCTTGTTGATCGTGGTGTCGCCAATGGTACACGGTATTGAGAAGCTTCCCGTATCTTTAAGTTTCGGAGGTGAACTCCCTTGAAGTATTGCACTACTCACCTTAGTGAAGGCGATAGTTTCAATCTTCCGAATCGACTTCTTTTTCGTAAGAATGTCCTTCATGTACTTTGCATAGGCCGGCACATGATTGATTAAATCCGTAAAAGGAATCGAGACTTCCAAATTCTTCACAATTTCCATGAATTTTCCAAGTTGGTCATCAAACTTAGGCATAGCTTGACGACTTGGGAATGGAAGTCTAATCACAATGGGCTCCTTCTCCTTGGCCTTTTCTTGACTTTTCTTTGAAACTTCTTCTTTTGTTGGTTCATCTTCCTTAGAGTTTTGCACAACTTCTTCTTTGTCACTAGCTTTCACAACTTCATCCTCAACTTGCTTCTCATGTCTTAGGGGATTACCTTGAGGTGGTAATTGCCCCTTTTGTCTTTGAGAGTTTGAAGATGCTAGTTGGGTCAATTGAGTTTCCAACATTTTTGTGTGGGCTAGGATATTGTTGATGGTGATGTCCTTTGCTTGGCTATCTTTTTGCATTTGAGTGAAAAATTCTTGTTGATTCTATTGCATTTGGAGGACCGCTTTTTGAACATCAAAACCTTGGTCATTTTGTTGATTGTATGGAGTTTGATTTTGATAACCTTGGTTTTGGTTGAAAAAGGGTCTTTGATTTTGGTTTCTCATGGGAGGTGGGGTGTATGTTGGTTGAGGGTTTTGAACATTTTGGCTTTTGTATGAGAGATTTGGGTGAAATTTGGTGTTTTCATTGTAATAATTGGAATAAGAGGTACCACTCTTGTATGCTTGAAAAGCATTCACTTGTTCATTTGTTCCCCTACATTCACTTTGGTCATGTCCCAAAGTTCTACAATTCTCACATATGCCACTTGGGATTGATGAAGATGCTACCATGGCATTAACATGATGCTTTGGTGATTTTGAGGCTTCTTCAAGTTTAGCCATAGCCTTTTCAAACTTCAAATTAATGGTATCAATGTGAGCACTAAGTTGAGCACCCAATTGAGTAATAGAGTCCACTTCATGCTTTCCTCCTCTAGTAGCCTTGCGAGGTCTACTATATTGTGAATTATGGACCGCCATTTCCTCAATCTTGTTCCAAGTTTGATTATCGTCAACTTCGGTGAACATACCATTTGATCCCATGTTGAGAATGTTTCTTGAGTCTTCATAAAGACCATTCCAAAATTGTTGTACCAAGAACCACTCGCTAAGTCCATGATGAGGACATGAGCGACAAATTCCTTTGAACCGCTCCCAAGCTTCATACAAAGATTCTTCATCCCTTTGCTTAAAACCCGTAATTTGAGCTCTTAGCATGTTAGTCTTTTCCGGAGGGTAGAATTTTTTGTAGAAAGTTAGAGCCAACTTCTTCCAAGAGTCAATTCCAAGAGTAGCCTTATCAAGGCTTTTCAACCATTGTTTTGCGGTGCCAATTAGAGAAAAAGGGAATAAGACCCATCGAATTTGGTCTTGAGTCACACCGGTTTGTGAAATCGTATCACAATAGTCACAAAAAGTCTCCATGTGAGAGTGAGGGTCTTCACTAGGCATTCCCCCAAATTGGCTTCATTCGACTAATTGGTAAATGCGGATTTAGCAATTAAATTTCCGGTTAAGTGTTGTGGTGTGGGAGTACCATTGGGTAGGTTCTCCTCGGTTGGTACGGAATGTGATGAAAATTTAGGCATTGTGGGTTGATTTTGTGATTGATTTGGTGTTGGGTTATCCTCACCTTCTCTTGAAAAAGGGTTGATGAACTCAATAGTATTTGGTTGAATATCTACAACCTCACCAATACCTCTCAAAGTACCTTTAGCAAGTCTTCTATTGGTTGTCAAAGTCCTTTCAATTTCGTGATCAATGGGTAACAAGTTACCTTGTGATCTTCTAGATGATACCCGTCGTTGTGAGTACCAAAGATAAAATTTATAATCTCCTATTAAGACTAACCTAGGCTAGTGGTAACAGGGTCGAACCACAAGGAGGCAGTTGTAAACTTTAGTTGATTTATGTTGGTCGAGGTAACTATTGTGGGGGTTGATTTGAATTGGTCTATAGCTAATAACAATAAAAAGAAAATAAACTAAAAATACGATTTAAACAGATAAAAGAAGGGTACTAGGATGGTCGGTCGTTATAGCTTCGGTGCAAAGACAAACTAAGTCGGTCTGAATCAAACACGGGTAAGGCGGAAATAAGAGGTCCTCTCGGTCCACTCCTAACAAATAGCATCTTTCGATCTCGCTATAGGTCCCTAATGTCACTAATACTAACTTTCGTCCTGAAAAGCGACTAATGGTCTAAACAATACCTATCTTTCGATCTCAGCACAGTTTAGTCGATTTAATTGATGGTCAAATAACCTTCCCTATCTTTCGATCGAATGGGTCGGTCACAAAATAGGTATCTAACTGGTCGCATGCATTCGATTTGTTAAATACAAGATTAAAAACAATTAAAACGAAGGATAACCTTACAAGGTCAGTCGATCGACCAACAATGTCAGTCGATCGACTGACACGCGGGTTCAGTCCGTGTAAAATCTAATGCCGCCTATGCTACAACTCGCCTACATCCTAGCACGAACTATTTAGCTACTCATGGCGATGATGAAAACTATAACAACATTAAAGATTAAGACTAAGGAATTCATGCTAGAATTAACGGTATAAAGAAATTGCATAAGATGATAATTACGGCTTTCGGGAAACTAACTAGCAAATCTATTTCTACGAATGCAATAAAGATGAACTGAATTAAGAACAAGGAAATACCGAAATTGCAGCGGAACGATTAAGAACAAGAACAAAATTCCGATGTTCACAATGTCTCCGAACCCTAATTATTGATAAACTCAACTGAATGTGAAACTAGGTAAAACTCAGATGTAATTCGATAAAAGCTAGATCCCTATTCTGATGTTTTTAGGTTACGTTATATAGCAAACTAATGTAACAATTATTTCCTAAAACCTAAACTTCACGGGCTTCAAGTTTCTCAATCTTTTAATTCCCGTCTGGAATAGAAACCTGGTCGATCGACTGATAATGCTGGTCGATCGACTGGATCTCAGCAACAGTGGCTTCTGGAACCCGAGCATTGGTCGATCGACTGAAGGTGGTAGTCGATCGACTGATTGAGCTGCTAATTGACTTCTTAAAATACGTGGACTTGTCTTTTGGACCTTGGATTGCGCACCAAGCTCGTTCCTTAAGCAGTTCCTTTACGTCATTTGCAATGCAGATTACTAGGGGGCGGATTTGGCTTGATTTCCCGCTAAATTCTTCACATTTCTGCAATAAAGTACAAAATACGGAAGTAGACGGAAATAGGGAGAAATGTAGCATATACTACACAAATGAGCTCTGAAATGCGTGTAAAAAGAGATGTAAAACATCATATAAATGACACGCATCAAACTTCCCCAAACCAAACCCTTGCTTGTCCCCAAGCAAGAACTAGACTCGATCTAATGACCTAATGAAACGAGTTCAATTCTCAGAGCGAAATGCAAACTGTAAGGCCTAAACCAATTTAATGCACAACCAACAATCAATTAGTAATGTGAATCATGTAGGGTAATATCCGTATAAAACCCTTTCTTTATAGGATTATAACGCAAATTTAATACGCGATTTATAGTCATAAAACGAAAATAACAAAGAAACGATAAAGATTAAGCAATAACCTCCGGTCCTAGTGCAATTCGGCAATGAGAGATCAAAGTAGATCTCCTCCTAATTGTTGCACCCAAGATTGTCCGAGAAATGCCCTTGTGCTAGAATGAATCCTCTAATTGCCTTGCAATATTGAGAGGATCGTTTTGTGAGGTTTTTGTTGGATGAGAGATCCGAATTTTGAGAGTCACTTTCTCAAAACCCTAGTATTTTTACCAATGAAATGATTAGGTTAGAAGGGAGGAGAAGCTCTCCCTTTTGTTCCTTCTCATTCGGCAAAACCGAAACCCTCAAGGGGAAGTGGGCTTCCACTTCCTCTTGGTTTTAACTCGAGGTCCGGTTCGTTAAATTCTAAATGTATATGACGCGGTTTCATTATAAACTGTCATCGGTTATCGGGTATTAAAGCATCAACTAATAATACGGATTAGTTGAATTATTAATACATGTCCGACAAAGACAATATTGTATAATAATATTCAATATACATTTAATTAAATATAAAACGCTTATATTCAATTTACGAATTAATCGCTTAATTCGCCTTAGCCATTATTATTTAATCCGTATTAAATAAAATATCTCAACATCACATTTTGACTAATTATTAGTCAAATAACTCAGACTAACTGGTTAGTCAAATTTGGCATCTACATGACTGTATTTTCATACTGTCACGTCTCTCAAACGTATCCTATAGGTGTGACTTTTAGGGACCAGTTGATCACCGCCATCTGTATGACAATAACGTCAAACTTATCTAGCAAGCCAACCGTTATTGATAAACGTGGATCAACTGATTATGATACAAAAGTATACCCTTTGATCCTTTTAGAGATTTATAAGTCCTTGCACTAACTGTTAAGGACACCAGCCCCAACAAGCTCCCACTTGTCCGTACAAGTGTATGTGCAATGACGTTATCCGCACTAACTGGAGGACACAAGCTCCAACAAACTCCCACTTGTCCGTACAAGTGTATGTGCGATAACCGATTCTCATATTCATTTAAAATTTCTCCCACTCAATGTAAAACAATTTGCAGATCTGGATCCGCAAAGGTCGTATTTTACAATCGATCTGTATCTAGAGTGGTTTCCCCGACTAGAGAGTAACTTAACTGATAAAACGAATCCGTATCCGAGCATGGCCATGCATTTCGATTCTGACTCCTCGAGTGGCCCCGAGAAATATCGAGTACCGATAAAGGCTGAATATTTTCTTCAACTCGACTCCTTCCGATCTAAGCACAGCATGAAATGACCCAGAAAAAATCTACTTGGCCCCCTGTTACGGATGACCGTGAGAAAGAAACCAAAGTCACCCAAAATCTGCCTTAATCTCAAGAGACAGTCGATAGTCAAAAGAATCGACTCTTAGGATCACCATGGAGGTCCTATCCACGACCGGGCACCGAATGTTGTAAAACATTTAGGACTCCACGTCGATGTCACAATTGTGTCCTACGAAATATCCGTATAAATCGCCTCTGTGATTGGTCAGTCAACCTTTTGACTTATGGCTCGTTGAACCCACCATCAACCAACGTCACAAAATAATTAACTTGAGTTATCAGCTCACGTGGGCAATTAAGGACCAAAAATATAATGTTTGTTCAGTTCACTTTGTGGTGTTCAAAATTGTCGTACAAATCCACATGAAAAACAAAATATATAAATATCAAAACGATGATGTCGTATAGAGTACATAAGGGAATGAATCTAATCCATAAAAGAGTACTACAACTTAGGAACACGTTTAATTCCCATGAAATTAACATGCCCTTCATGCTTATCTTGTCGTAATGGTTTAGTGAGAGGATCTGCTATGTTATCATCTGTAGCAATCTTTTCTATCACTACTTCCTTTTGCTCCACGTAATCTCGGATTAGATGAGCTTTCCGTTGTACATGTCTAGACTTGTTGCTAGACTTTGGCTCCTTAGCTAGGAAGATGGCACCACTATTATCGCAATAGATGGTGATCGGGTCATTCGAACTAGGCACTACAGATAGTCCTTGTAAGAATTGACGCATCCATATCGCTTCCTTTGCAGCTTCAGACGCGGCATAGTACTCGGACTCGGTCGTAGAATCTTTGTAACACTTTGTTTGGAACTCTTCCCCGATCTGATCAGCGCCATTAAGAGTAAAAACGAATCCAGATCGAGATTTGGAGTCATCTCGATCCGTTTGGAAGCTAGCATCTGCAGAATCGGTTGCGCATAGCTTTTGATCGCCTCCATAAGTCAATGCCCAATCTTTAGTCCTCCGTAGGTACTTAAGAATGTTCTTGACAGCCATCCAATGTGATTCACCTGGATGCTGTTGGAATCGACTTGTCATACTCAATGCATATGCCACGTCCGGACGTGTGCATATCATGGCATACATGATTGATCCTATAGCCGAAGCATAAGGAATCCGTGTCATGCGCTCTTTCTCTTCCGGTGTCTCCGGTGCCTGAGACTTGCTCAAATGCACCCCTGGAGCCATAGGAAGAAACCCCTTCTTGGAGTTAGTCATGCTTAATCTCTCTAGGACTTTGTCTATGTAAGACTCCCGATCGAGAGATAACATCCGTCGTGATCTATCTCGATAGATACGGATGCCTGAATTCTTTTGTGCCTCACCCGGATCTTTCATCTTGAAATGGTTTTTCAACCATACTTTCACCGGAGTTAAGAGAGGTATGTCATTCCCAATCAGGAGTATGTCATCGACATACAATATTAGGAAGACAATCTTGCTCCCACTCGACTTGATATAAAGACATGGTTCCTCGACCGATCGAGTAAATCCATTTTCTTTAATCACTTGGTCGAAGCGATGATTCCAACTCCGAGATGCTTGCTTAAGTCCATAAATGGAACGCTTAAGCTTGCATACTTTCTTAGGATGTTCTGGATCGATGAAACCTTCGGGTTGTACCATGTACAACTCTTCCTCCAAATAACCGTTTAAGAAGGCGGTTTTCACATCCATCTGCCAAATTTCATAGTCATGAAAAGCGGCGATCGCTAAGATAATCCGAATGGAACGCAACATGACTACGGGTGCAAAAATTTCATCGTAGTGCAAACCTGGCACTTGGGCGAAACCTTTAGCAACTAGTCGTGCTTTATAGATATCTTGTTGACCTTCCACAGAATGCTTTATCTTGTAAAGCCATTTGCATTGAAGGGGACGAACCTTAGCAGGTAAATCAACAAGATCCCATACGTTGTTCTCATACATGGAGTCCATCTCGGATTGCATGGCCTCAAACCATAGCTTTGAGTCAGAACTGGTCATGGCACCTTTATAGGTTGCGGGTTCACCACTCGTTAAGAGTAGAATGTCATCTATGTCATGTTCCTCGACCATACCAATGTATCGGTCCGGAGGAATAGAGACTCTTCCCGACCTCCTAGGTTCCTCAGGAATATTCACCGCAGCCGGGATTGAAGGAATTGGTTCCTCCAATGGTTGCTCGGTATTTGGTTCTGGAATCTCCGACAGGTCGAAGGTTCTATCACTCTTTGTATTCTCGAGAAATTCCTTCTCTAAGAATGTCGCACTAGCCGCAACAAAAACACGTTGTTCGGTTGGCGAATAGAAGTAATGACCAAGTGTTCCTTTAGGATAACCTATAAAGTATGTCTTGACCGATCGCGGGCCGAGCTTATCCTCGTGTCTCCACTTGACATAAGCCTCGCAGCCCCAAACCCGTATAAAGGACAAGTTAGGGACCGTTCCCTTCCATAGTTCATATGGAGTCTTGTCAACGGCTTTAGACGGACTCAAGTTAAGTATTAGAGCGGTGACAGAAGAGCATAACCCCATAATGAGTCGGGCAACACGGTGTGACTCATCATGGATCGAACCATATCAAGTAGTGTTCGATTTCTCCGTTCGGACACACCATTCAATTGAGGTGTTCCAGGTGGAGTTAACTGTAGGGCAATCCCACAGTCCTTTAGGTGTTGATCAAACTCGTGAGAAAGATACTCGCCACCACGATCTGAACGTAGTGTTTTAATCTTTCTACCCAATAGGTTATGTACCCTATTCTGGTATTCCTTGAATTTCTCAAAGGATTCACTTTTGTGCTTCATTAAGTAGACATAGCCATATCTACTTAAATCGTCCGTGAAAGTGATGAAATACCTATAGCCTTCTCGTGCGGTGATTGACATAGGACCACATACATCCGTGTGTATGAGTCCTAATAGGTCAGCCGCGCGAATTCCAACACCTTTGAAGGAAATCCGAGTCATCTTACCGATGAGACATGATTCACACGTGCCAAATGATTGAAAATCAAAGGCCGAGATAGCTCCATTTTTGATGAGCTGTTTTACGCGTTTCTCATTAATGTGTCCCATACGGCAGTGCCATAGATACGTTTGATCTTTGTCACCAACCTTTAACTTTTTATTCATTACGTGTAATATTTCGGTGGTCTGATCTAAAACATAAATTCCGTTCATGGAGACTGCCTTGCCATAAATCATATCGTGTAAAGAGAAAATGCAAGTATTATTCTCTATTACAAATGAAAAACCAAGTTTGTCAAGTGCGTAAACCGAAATAATGTTTTTGGAAAGACTAGGTACATAATAGCAGTCATATAATGACAACTCAAATCCACTAGGAAGCTGGATCACATATGTCCCCTTGGAGATGGCAGCCACTCTTGCTCCATTCCCAACACGCAGGTCCACCTCACCCTTTACGAGGGGTTCGATGTTTCGGAGCCCCTGCACATGATTACACAGACGAGAACCACAACCAGTATCAAGTACCCAAGTTCCGTAACTTGCGTGGTTAATCTCAATCATATGAATAAAAGTAGAAGAGAGAGAAGACATACCAACAGGTTTAACACGACCTGCCTTTAAGTCCTCATGATAAACAGGAAATGTACGCCTCCAATGCCCAGTCTTGTGGCAATGATGGCACTCCATGTTTTCATTCTTGCTCTTTGTCGCGCCTGATGAGGTGCTCGACTCACCAGGCCCACTCTTACCTGAACCCGACTTCTTGAACTTCGGTTTACCTCTCGCTAGGTTTGCTCGAGCTTTGCCCTTACCTTTCCCTTTGTTTGACACAACGAGAACATCCTGTTTCAAGCTCCCACTGAACTTCATGTCCTTCTCGGTGCGTACGAGAAGGGAGTGCGATTCATGTGGGGTTTTCTTCAAATCATTCATATAGTAATTCGCTCTAAATTGCGAAAAACCATCGTGGAGTGAATGAAGCATGCGGTCGATAACAATGTTCTCGCTGATGTTACAATTAAAGGTCTCCAGCTTCTCGACATTCTCAATCATGCTGAGAATGTGTGGGCTAACTGGTTGGCCCTTCTGGAGTCTCGCATCAAAGAAGCGAGTGGTATGCTCATAGGTCACGATTCTCGGTGCTTTCGAGAATTCCTTGGTGAGCGTGGTGAAAATCTTGTTTGCAGCATGGGCTATGATGCGTTTCTGCAAATTGGGTTCCATTGCAAAAATGAGTACGTTTTTAATCGCACCCGCTTCCATACAGAAATCATTAAACTTGGTGATTTCAGCCGCTCTAGCCGTGGGACCTGGGTTTGCCGGGATGGGCTCTAATAGATATTTGAGCTTCCCGTCGGCCAGCGCGCAAAGCATTCCGTAATGCTGCCTCCCAATCCGCGAAGTTTGATCCATCATTCTTCAGTCGAGTAGACTGATTCATCTGATTCATGAAGATCCGAAGCCAGGACTCACGGTCCAATGTGGCACTTGGCATTGGGTCATCGAGGATGCCAGCCATTAAGTTATTAGCATTTAAAAAGTTCGTGATCTACACTGAAAAAGAAAGAAAAACAAGAACGAAATAAGCAACTCATCGAGGTGATTTAAGTCTATTTTAAAATTCATTTTAACGTGTAGACTCTCGCACTTGCATGATTGATCTCCCTCAAGAATGATACAAGTGATCCCAAGACTCAATTTCCGTAAATTGATAAGCCAACTGTTTAGCTAATTCTTCCGTAAGAACTCTTGGTCGATAGATTTCCGTAAATCCTATCTATAGTCCACCATAGTCACAGGATCGTACGAGTGACCATAGTGTTGAGATAAAATAAGTCAATCAGTTCCAACTTACCCGACGTAGAAGGGGTCATATTATGCCTATCGACGAAGAAGGGACTCATTGGAGTTTGACCTATAAAGACCGTTCTCAATTTTGGTTTATACGAGGAAGATCCCATCAACTAAATTGTAATTCATATTAAGTGAACTAATAACTAGCGTCTGCGTGAATGAATTAATTTGGGTGATGGCTTAAAAATCGTGTGACATGAGAATGTCAAAGAAAACTAACTCGTGACCTCTATATGTGTCAGTTTTCATGCAATAATTAGGTGGTTTGGATTTTTAGGCGGAATATGATGCATATTATCGTTACAAAAAAAATAAAAGAATGCAATACGTAAATAAAAATTCCTAGTGTGGCCTATCCTAATAAAAAGAACATAAAACAACTTTGGAATCCACCGTTGGACCCGAGAAGCTTGTCTTGATGTTCCATCTTGATCCATGTAGCGGGAGTGAGCATCCGGTCTCCATCTTTGGTCTTCTCAAAAATTACAATTTAAAATTTACAAATATAAACCTATTTACATTCTAAATAAAAACTGTAATTAAAAGAAATAAAAATGGAGATACGAGATCTCAAAATACAACTAAGACCGTGTTCCATCATTACGGTAACACGTTCTACTAAGGCCACACTAAGTTACAACCGTTTGCAAAAATAAATAAATACGTAATTAAAAGCATTCAAATTAAATAAGAACGATAAATAAAATGCATCAACTAAATTAAATTTATTCGTGACATAATTCCGTAATTATGTTAAATTTATCCAAACCACCAAAGATAATTAAAATTACATGACAAAACCGCTTTAGTCAAGTTAATTTTAATCCGAGATGATCCGTTACAATAAATCGTTTTAAAGTAACTTAATTTTACGTGGGTGAACCGTTTCACTATCAAGCGAGAGCATAAAAACGTTTTATGCAATAAAAGGCCGAAAAAAAAAAACAAAATTTTTTTTTTCTTCTGCACTGCTGTACGTGAACAGTACCAGAATTTTTTTTTTTTTTTTTAGAATTCGGCAGAAATGCCGAGAGCCTCTAAAGGCTAAAAAAAATCAATCGGCTTAAATCGAAAGCAACAAGAGATCAAAACAAAACGGTTTGATGAAACACAATTGCAATTTTAATCTAATCCGTATAGAAATCAAACTACAATTGTTACATCTTCAACATATTGCAATAATTATCGGTTAAAATTACAACATGTGAAGAATGATTGAAAACAAGAGATCGAACGATCTAACAAAATGTGTGGCACGCAAATCAATGCAAAAACAAGAAAATCAGGCCGTGACATAAGGCCACACGGTTTTCAAAATTTTTCGAGACAAAAATTGTGCCACACGAAATTTTATGCAATCATTTTGATGAATCTTTAACACATTGCAATGAATATCGATTACAATACAATATGCAAAGATCAAAATGAAAACAAAAGACAACCAACACCGTGTAAGCAAGACACGGTTCCCAAGGCACAAAACAAAAACGCAGCAATTAAAAAATTGCCGAGGGCAAAAAAAATTGTGCCGAAATAATAAAAAAAAACAGCCGCACCAATTTTTAAACAAAAATCATCGATTCAAAATTCGTTTAATGAAAATCACATAGAAAAATTTGCGTGGCCTGGCTCTGATACCACTTGTAGGGTAATATCCGTATAAAACCCTTTCTTTATAGGATTATAACGCAAATTTAATACGCGATTTATAGTCATAAAACGAAAATAACAAAGAAACGATAATGATTAAGCAATAACCTCCGGTCCTAGTGCAATTCGGCAATGAGAGATCAAAGTAGATCTCCTCCTAATTGTTGCACCCAAGATTGTCCGAGAAATGCCCTTGTGCTAGAATGAATCCTCTAATTGCCTTGCAATATTGAGAGGATCGTTTTGTGAGGTTTTTGTTGGATGAGAGATCCGAATTTTGAGAGGCACTTTCTCAAAACCCTAGAATTTTTACCAATGAAATGATTAGGTTAGAAGGGAGGAGAAGCTCTCCCTTTTGTTCCTTCTCATTCGGCAAAACCGAAACCCTCAAGGGGAAGTGGGCTTCCACTTCCTCTTGGTTTTAACTCGAGGTCCGGTTCGTTAAATTCTAAATGTATATGACGCGGTTTCATTATAAATTGTCATCGGTTATCGGGTATTAAAGCATCAACTAATAATACGGATTAGTTGAATTATTAATACATGTCCGAGAAAGACAATATTGTATAATAATATTCAATATACATTTAATTAAATATAAAACGCTTATATTCAATTTACGAATTAACTGCTTAATTCGCCTTAGTCATTTTTATTTAATCCGTATTAAATAAAATATCTCAACATCACATTTTGACTAATTATTAGTCAAATAACTCAAACTAACTGGTTAGTCAAATTTGGCATCAACATGACTGTATTTTCATCTTTGTCACGTCTCTCAAACGTATCCTATAGGTGTGACTTTTAGGGACCAGTTGATCACCGCCATCTGTATGACAATAACGTCAAACTTATCTAGCAAGCCAACCGTTATTGATAAATGTGGATCAACTGATTATGATACAAAAGTATACCCTTTGATCCTTTTAGAGATTTATAAGTCCTTGCACTAACTGTTAAGGACACCAGCCCCAACAAATCATGCAAACGAATTATAAAGTCGTCAAAAAATGCTGAACCGTTGACTGTAAAGACTTATCAAACTGGACTCTCACGGGTCACTCAAAACTCTCAATAAGCACAGGTGATATATATGTAAGATAGAAAGAATTAATTTTGTAGCGACTCTCACCTAACTGCGACCTATGAAAACATGCCAGCAATAAATTATGAAGATGACCTCTATGACCGTACATATGCATTCCAACCAAACAGATGACCATTGACACATGCCGAGGTATAATTATGGAAATGTGAGGTATGGGTAAGAAGAGGCAAAACATTTTATGGTAAAGTGGAGGTACAGGTGATCAAGCTAGTACCAGAACGGAACCAAAGGACAACATCCAACTTCTTGCTCATAGGCAAACAACACGGTGCTATAGCAAGCACAAACTCACAAACTCCAAGTATAAAGGTAATCAACTAACTCCCCATAAGATATAGATGAAATATGGGAGCAAAAATCGCCAAAAGATAAGGTATAAGGTATGCGAATTGATTTTCTCTTCTTTCACGGACTTCAGTCGATCGACCTAAAGGAGCAGTCGATCGACTGCTCTAAACAGTACAGAAACTTTTCTTTTCTTCTTTTTCTTTTTTTCCGAATTTCAATTTTTTCTATTTTTTTTTCTATTTCTTTCTTTTGTTTCTTTCTTTCCTTTTTTTCAGTTTCCCAACAACATCTCAAACGAGCAAACACCACCAAAAACGAGTAACAACCCCAAGAACACAGACTACTAGCTTGACAAAGGACAGGCTAAATATAGGATGTAATAAATGGGACAAAAAGGATATTTTTGGCAGTGTGAAGCTTATGGGTAAAATGAGAAAAAGGAAACCTCTACCACATGTGTCAACTAACCACAAACCGAATGCATACAGGTATTAAGTAGATCAAATTCATAATTATGCAAATTAAGGAAACATGTCTCATAAGGAATACTACTCACATTCCTAGATAAACTGGTCATGAATGTCACCAGTTCTAGGCTCTAAACCTCAGAAATATGATGTAGGTTGCCAATTATCAAAGTCAAGTCTCAAGATCCAGCGAGTAAATTAACGAAAACTCGTAGATATGCACATACGATTCTACTAATAACATGTTAATCTAGCAAGGCTCAGGCAAAACAGATGCAAATGCTAAATCATCCTTGAAATACTACCGTTCCGACTCAACCTATATGCTAAAATAAACGTGCATTTTATGAGATTTTTGAAATTTTACAATTTTTTTTTTTGAATTTTTCTGTATATATAATGGAAATAAACAATGCAAAACAAAAAAGTAAACGTGAATGCAAGCAAGTGATATGCGACGCAAAACCCTTCCCCAAACCAAATCGCACAATGTCCCCATTGTGCAAAATCATGTAATGAAGAAAAGAGAAATGGGAGTTTGCGAGAAAAGAAATAAAACATAATGACATGAAGTAAAGACATGGAACTCACAAGACATTGAGCGCAGAAAAGGAAACCTCCCCAAACCAGCGTTAGCTAGGAGGTTTCAGTAGCCAGCAGTGCTACCAATAAGAGTGCCTGAAAGACAGAAAATACCACGCATAAGACCGAAGAAAGCAATTTTGAAACGTAAAAATTGTGCATAAATGAGACAATAGAAGAAATAGATAATTTAACGGAAAATAAAGTGGAGTAGAAGACTCCCTTAGGTCCGCATATCGACCAAACACAGCAGGGGAGAGGTCGTGAATGAATATAGCAGCAGAAGTGGTCGATCGACCACTAAGGTCAGTCGATCGACCAGGTGGACGTGAACAGAGCTCTCGTAAACCGCAATTCGTCGATCGACCAATGGTGCCGATCGATCGATCAAAACATCACTGCAGCGTCTTATTTCTTCGTAATTGCTCAATGATTTGAGCTAACAAGCTCTAAATACCTGCAAATGCACAATAGTACGCGCCCAAAATTGCGCAAAACCCAGAACGAAGTCTAAAGTGCATAAAAACCCTAAGCAAATAAAATAAAAGCGAAGTTCTCGCGCACACAAAAGCAATAAAATGTCTTAACAAAATTAAAATGAAGTTTATAACGCACTTGATCAAATTAATAGTTGATCAAGAAGGACCACGGTATGGCCCACTTCGTCGGGTTTTGGCTACTAGAGGTAGCCTCAATGGTGCTCATCTTGTCAGTTGCACCCTTCTTAGCATCGACAGTCGGAGAACTCAGCTGATCAACTTCGTCATCTCCCCAATCAAGGATTTCCTTGGAATCGTCGGAATCCAAATCAGACCATCTCACCTTGGCGGGCTCATCTTCCACTTCCTCATCAGTCCCATAACTTAGGCATCCAAGACCGCCTCTTGAAACGATCTGCTCTGTCGCAGCTGGAGCATCCAGCTGCTCTTCCTTCCCCAAACCAGCTCATGCGATGTCTAAAACAACAAGTTTTTCCTCTTTTTCGCTCCCGATGCGGGGCGGAGGGGTTAATACGGGAGTAGTAGTAGAGAGAGTAATTCGGGAGCACAAAGTACGATTTCTTTTCGAAACCGTATTACAAGTAAGTGTGAGCCACATGGGATCCTTTTTCTTAGCTGGGCAAAGACAATAGAGTGCTTTCCCACTTTGAAAGTCAAGGTACCTAGACCGACATCGATGACTGCACCAGCAGTGTGCAGAAATGGCCTACCCAAAATGATGGGAATATGGTCATCCTCAGGCATATCAAGGACAACAAAGTCAACAGGGAAGAAAAACTTCCCTATCTGGACGGGTATGTCCTCTAGGACTCCTATGGGCTCGACCGCAGATCGGTCGGCCATCCGGATGTCATTTCGTAATAGCAAACCTGGTCGTTTAAGCTTCCTAGCTAGACTCAAGGGCATGACACTTATGCTAGCTCCTAAATCACATAAAGCCTTTTCGATAGAAAAGGTACCTATGCTACAAGGGACGGAAAACCGCCGGGTCTTCTAACTTATGGGGCTAGTGTGAGACAAGTAGGAGCAAGACTCTTTAGTTAGTGCAACAAAGATGAACATGTTCAAGCGATTTTTTCTTTGACAATAATCTGTTTCATAAACTTAGTATATCTTTGGCACTTGGTTAACTAACTCAAGGAAGGGTACCTGAACATTCAAGCTACGAATAACTTTCTCAAATTTCTTGAAAGATACTGTTCCTTTGTCGGCACGAGTCTCTCCGGATATGGGGCTGTAAGGAGCACCTTAGCCCTATCCTCTAATTCGCGCGCGCCGGCATCCTTGGACTTTGGCTGGAAGTCCGTCACCTTTTCTTTGTTGAAGCTAGACCCCTCCTCAGACCGTCTCAGATGAGAGCCATTAACCGTCATTGGATCGAACTTCGGAGCCGGGACTGACCCATCAGCACTCGGGTCTGCCCCCAAAATTTTCGGGACTGTGGTACCCCGAAACAAGTGGTCTCGTAGATTAGTTGGCATTAAAGGACGAAATTCTTCAACATCAGCAGTGATATTGGTCGATCGACCACCCTCCTCAGTCGATCGACTGGGTTGCACAGTTCCAGAAGCTCCTGTAACCCGTGTTTCAGTCGATCGACTAGGTACGTCGATCGATCGATCAAATACCCGCACGGTTACATTTTTTTTTTTATTTATTCGTTCTGACTTTGTTTGGACTCGGATCGCCTCATTCTTTTCAATGCTTTCTCGACCATGGCGGGACCCTCAAGGGTGGACCCGCTCCTCAAGGTGATGGCATGTAGGGTCTCCTTTTGTTCGGGTTGAGTGGGTAAGTGTCCGGGAGCTCGAGTGTTACTTTTTGCTAGCCAACCGAGCTATTTGGCTCTCTAGCAACTTCATCCCGGCCTCTCTTGCTTGGGACTCCTTCAAAGCAATGATTCTTTAGCTCGGAAAATTTTGTGTTTGTTTTTCTTTGTGGCACATAAGGAGGCTTTTGATATTGCTGTTGCTTTTGATGCGGAAGCACATATGGCTGCTGTTGTGGCGGAGGTTGAGTTGGATTCAAAACATTCTGGCTACTCCAACTCAAGTTTGGATGTTGTGGCTCGTAGTAGGTATTGGTCTGCCTATAGTGTTGAAAGGCAGCGCATGATTCAAAGGGGCTAGGGCGGTTTTTCGAGACATGGCCCTCAACTCCACACCTTTCACGAGACGAAGGGACCGTCGACACGGCATTGACTTGGTACATCCCACCTTTAGAAGCTCCTCCTAGCTCATACTTGTCAAATCTCGCGGTGAGAGCCTCAAGTGCAGCAACAGAGGAAGATTCAGCAGCTCTCCTCTGGTTCCCTCTCGAATTCCCATACTCGGCCTTGTGGGTAGCTAGATCATCGATGATCTTCCACCCCTTGGTTGCTCCCAAATTTTCAGCGAATCTTCCATTGGTCGCAAAGATCCAAAATGGCCCTCGATCGTCGTACAACCCATTGTAGAAATGATTGCACAAACTCCATTTCGCAAACCCATGGTGCGGTATGGTTCGCACCAACTTCTTGAATCGGACCCATGCCTCGTGGAAATTCTCATCTGGCCCTTGTTTAAAGCCCGTGATTTGAGCTCTAATAGCGATCGTCCTTGAAGCAGAAAAGTACTTCTTGTAGAACGCCAATGCCAATGTATTCCAATCGTGATCTCTCGAGCGGCTCGGTCCAGATCTCTATACCATTCCCTTGCAAAGCATCGCGAAGGGAGAAGATGAACATAGTCTCCTTGATCGGTCCGGGTCACGCCCGGTGGTGGGGGTATGGAGCGGCAGATGAGTCAATAAAGGTCTCCATATGCCTTGCTGCATCTTCATTTGCAGCTCCCCCAAACTGATTTCTCTCGACCATAGTAATGTAAGCAGGCTTTGGTTCGAATTTCCTGGCATCTCCTGGTAACTCGAACCCCTTGTATAAATTGTCGGCTGTCGGCTCAGAAAAACTAGCTATACTTGCTTCCTCGGCCATGACTGGAATTTCCGGAGAAGTAATCTGTCTCGGTGAAGAAGTGGAAACGGGTGAAGATGTGGGTCTTCTTGAACGATTCGTTTCGTGATAGCTTGACGAGTACTCGGCTCTTCCTCTGTCGGTAATACTCTTTGTGTTCGCCTCAACTCGCGCGTAGGATCTCTCAAGCTCGGGGTTCAATGGTACTAATTCTCCACCCCGTGACGCGCGCATAAGAAGAAACTACAAAAAGAATATAAGAAGAGTTTAAGGAACAAGTCCCTTAAACCGAGAAAAACTAAAAATAAAAACAACTAAAATTAGGACTATTGCCTCCCAAGAACGGCGCCAAAATTTGATACCCGTCGTTGTGAGTACCAAAGATAAAATTTATAATCTCCTATTAAGACTAACCTAGGCTAGTGGTAACAGGGTCGAACCACAAGGAGGCAGTTGTAAACTTTAGTTGATTTATGTTCAGTCCGAGGTAACTATTGTGGGGGTTGATTTGAATTGGTCTATAGCTAATAACAATAAAAAGAAAATAAACTAAAAATACGATTTAAACAGATAAAAGAAGGGTACTAGGATGGTCAGGTCGTTATAGCTTCGGCGGCAGCAAACTAAGTCGGTCTGAATCAAACACAGGTAGGGCGGGAAATAAGAGGTCCTCTCGGTCCACTCCTAACAAATAGCATCTTTCGATCTCGCTATAGGTCCCTAATGTCACTAATACTAACTTTCGTCCTGAAAAGCGACTAATGGTCTAAACTATACCTATCTTTCGATCTCAGCACAGTTTAGTCGATTTAATTGATGGTCAAATAACCTTCCCTATCTTTCGATCTAATGGGTCGGTCACAAAATAGGTATCTAACTGGTCGCATGCATTCGATTTGTTAAATACAAGATTAAAAACAATTAAAACGAAGGATAACCTTACAAGGTCAGTCGATCGACCAACAATGTCAGTCGATCGACTGACACGCGGGTTCAGTCCGTGTAAAATCTAATGCCGCCTATGCTACAACTCGCCTACATCCTAGCACGAACTATTTAGCTACTCATGGCGATGATGAAAACTATAACAACATTAAAGATTAAGACTAAAAAATTCATGCTAGAATTAACGGTATAAAGAAATTGCATAAGATGATAATTACGGCTTTCGGGAAACTAACTAGCAAATCTATTTCTACGAATGCAATAAAGATGAACTGAATTAAGAACAAGGAAATACCGAAATTGCAGCGGAACGATTAAGAACAAGAACAAAATTCCGATGTTCACAATGTCTCCGAACCCTAATTATTGATAAACTCAACTGAATGTGAAACTAGGTAAAACTCAGATGTAATTCGATAAAAGCTAGATCCCTATTCTGATGTTTTTAGGTTACGTTATATAGCAAACTAACGTAACAATTATTTCCTAAAATCTAAACTTCACGGGCTTCAAGTTTCTCAATCTTTTAATTCCCGTCTGGAATAGAAACCTGGTCGATCGACTGATAATGCTGGTCGATCGACTGGATCTCAGCAACAGTGGCTTCTGGAACCCGAGCATTGGTCGATCGACTGAAGGTGGTAGTCGATCGACTGATTGAGCTGCTAATTGACTTCTTAAAATACGTGGACTTGTCTTTTGGGCCTTGGATTGCGCACCAAGCTCGTTCCTTAAGTTGTTCCTTTACGTCATTTGCAATGCAGATTAATCGGGGGCGGATTTGGCTTGATTTCCCGCTAAATTCTTCACATTTCTGCAATAAAGTACAAAATACGGAAGTAGACGGAAATAGGGAGAAATGTAGCATATACTACACAAATGAGCTCTGAAATGCGTGTAAAAAGAGATGTAAAACATCATATAAATGACACGCATCACTAGACATGCAAAATATCAAACAACTTGAAAACAATTAGAACAAACCTTGAGGAGATTTACTTCCCCAAGGCAAAGAAAGACACAACTAATAACAATCTAAGAAAATCAAATCAAGTTAACACCGTCCCTGGCAACGGTGCCATTTTTGGTCGGACTCACTTGGAGCTTAATTTTCGATTACTTGTCGTTAGGAGCACCTAGACCAAAACAATATTTATAACTCCACAAACAACTCTACTATTAGTAAAGAGGCAAGTAAAGGTCGGATCCTAAGGAACGGGTATTGATGTAGGATTTTTGATTGCAAGTAGCGGTGTCTAGGGGTTTCACGATTTGGGTTGAGATAAGAAGATCACTAGACTAAATAGCAATAAAAGTAAACAAGCAAGATGATTAAAATGAGATGTAAACAATTGATTAAAAGCACTAGGGTGTCATGGGGTCATAGGGGATTCATGGGAATTGATCATACAAACATATTCTCAAATTATAAGCTAGCAATTATTGTTGTGATGGATCGAGTTGGTTTATATCTTATAATCCTATGAAGGTTTGGGTCCCGGAGCCGAATCGATTAGATTGTACAACACCTACAAGTCGACTTAATCCTCCCTACTCAACTATATGCATGGTCTAATGAGACTCGAGTTGGTTTATGTCTTACAAGTCTTGTTGAGTAGATAAGAGATGGGTAAAAATGCAAGGGTTCATAGGCTTGCATTTCATCAAACATAACATGTGCATAAGTTGAGATCACAACAAGCAAGCAATTTAATTATGAAAACATATTAAATTAAGCATGAATCATCCCCCATGTTGGTTTCCCCTAATTACCCATTAACCCTAGTTAAGGAAACTACTCACTCATTATCAAGTTTAGCATGTTAACAAGGTTGTCAATCATATTAACAAAGCAAAACATGATGAATAAATGAAGATGATTAACAATAATTAAAAAGGGATTAAGAGAATTATACCTAATAATGATTCCAAAATAAAGAAAAGAATAATAGAAGTACTTGATGAATGATTGGAAGGTTGTCAATCTCTCAATAATAACTCAAATAATTTTCAATTACCCAAAATAAAAGATGAACAAAAGAGAAATTAAGGATATGAGATTTGTATTAATATTTGATTAGAAGTTGATTACAAGATTAAGAAGAGATTAGAATGATATAAACTACACTAAAGATTGATAAGAAGAACATGATTAATCTAATTAGACTAATGGGGTATTTATAGTGGGGATTAGGTACACAAATTAGGGTTTACTAAGGGCTTAAATGACGATTAAGTCCTTGAGGAATCGCTCCTCTCAGAAAAGATGCGAGTCTCCTTTTTGCTAGTCTTCCGAAAATATGCGCATCTTTAATGGAGGGGAGAAGAGGACGTATGGGCCTGTAAGACAATCCGGGCGTCCAAGGGTCGGGACGAGCGGATTCTGGGGTGGCTGGACGGGCGGATTGATGCTTGGACGAGCGGATTGGGGCGTGGTTGGACGGGCGTCCCTATGGCAAAGACGCTTGGATCTTTGCAGTCCTGGACGGGCGTCTTTATGGTTGGACGAGCGTCTTTCGTCCCTGCCTTTCTTTTCTTTTTTTTCTTCCTCTCTTCTTCCAATAATCCTCCGGGATTTAGTCGGGGATGGAAGGATTTCTTCATCATTGCCAATCTACTATAATATGTACAAAGGCCTTCTAGTCTTGTCTTCTCTTTAATTGTTGGTCATTAGATTCGATCAATTTAGCTCTATTTTGCCATAAAAATGCAAGGTTTGCACTCCTCTCCTACCACGGAAACAAAACCTCAAAGAATATGCAAAACAAAGGACAAAAGATAGTAAATGACCCAAATATGCACTAAAAAGCATAGGAACGAGGCTAATTCAGGGACTAAATATGCTCAAATAATGGTCACATCAATTCGGTCGAGTGCCAAAGCTTACAGGATGTCCTAAGGGTCTGTAAATATGTCCACTCGTTCGAGTGCCTTCTAGTCAACCAAGTCCCTTCTTCCACTTGACCAAGTATGCCTCTTAAAGGATATTTATCCATCCCAACTCATATAAGTCCACATATAATCCTATTTACATATTCCTAAATGCATTTACGGGGAAAAATAGAGGCATTGATATGACATACAACTCACATATGACGGTAATTAGTATTATATTCACTTTAACACATACAACACATCCTCCATATTTGTACCATCACCAACATGTTATCACATAGAATATGATCAAGCATGTAACAAATCCACAACACTAAACAAGGAATATGCAACAACCATGTGCACTACACACGCCCCATTACCTCCGCATAGTGACCGACTTAAGTTAAGAGGACAATGGCACAACCTTGGGACGTCTCCCAAACTTGTTACAAGCTCTTTATGACTCAAATTGGGTTCATTTTAGATTGACTCACCCTAGTTCATTAGTTCATTGGTTCATTGGTTTAGGCTCCAAAACCGTTGCTCTGATACCACTTTGTAACACCCCCATAAGTCGGGATCCTTTCTCTTAGGCCTTCCCAACGCATGGAGGCATTACAAGACTTGGTATCCCAAGTTTGTAGTGCGAACAATTAAGTAAAGAAGTTCTCAACTCAATATAAATAAATAGATAAGTTGTAGTTAAGTGGTTACAAGTTGGGGGATGCAAATAGCATCCCAAATGTCATACAACCAAATCGAAATAAGAGTTTAAAATGTCAAAAACTAAGACAAGAGTAAGTGGTAACAACAATGGAGACCGCTCCTAAAGCCCGCAACTCAATATGCACACATGTCACAGTGCTCCCCATATGGGCGGAAATCACCATATGGTTCACCACAGTCATTTCAAAACCCAAGTATTAGCTTAACGATATAAATGTCCAATGCATGCAATACTAAGCTTACCTAATCATGTGACAATGCAAGATGAAACCAACAAAGTATGATGAAGGATAGGAAACACTCTCCAACATACATCTCCACAAACCGGTGACCGGGACACGCCCACGATGCCACTATCACACAAGGTACTCGGAACACGTCCGTGGTACCGGGCCCAAGTGCGACTTGAGTCCCCTGCCAGACATCGTGCCTCATCATACAAGTCCCTCCATAACCCAAGTACTAAATGTGCACATCCCCTTAGAGTGGGAAGCTCCAAGGGTGACTTGAGCGGAAGACGGTTTCCCAACCGCCTTCCGTCTCCAAAATCGTAACCAAGAATCCTCCAACATCCTCCATTGTCAACCCAATCACCAACAAGCCAAATACATCCAAGCAAGACATATATGCAACCATATCAACACAACAACTAAAAATCATGCTCAATGCTTCATTAATCCATTTCTTTTCATTTAATTGCTTTTAACATGTTATAATGCAAGATAATCAACATTGTGACAATTCACCATACTTACTCTTCCATAATCATCATGAAGTATTATTATGTGATAAACCCTAATTATCCAAAACATGTTACAATGAAACTAACATGAAACAAATGCAATTAATGGAAATAAATGCACAATTAAACATTCATATCATTATAGCTAAGTAGGGAAAACCTTACCTTAAGCTTGTCTTGCCCAATCTTCAAGCTAGCCACTATAAATGCTCCGCAATGAAGCTTCCTACATAATTAATTACTACATCCCTTTTAATTTCTACAACTTAATCAAGTATAGAGTAATCTACTAAACTAATTAAGATTATAAAGACAAGATTAAAGGGAAAAAGGAGTATAAATTAACTTACAAACAAAGTGGTGAACAAAGGAGGCAAGGATCTTCTCTAGAGAATTAAGGTTTTGAGAGGATATGAAGATGGGGGTTCTTAGAGAGTTATTTAGGATTGTAGAGTGTGGGGAATAGTGTTTCGGAATTGGTTTTGGGTGGGGAAATATGAAGGGATAAGGCATGGAAGTGACATCCCACCAACTCAACTTCACGTATAAGCTACACTCGACCGGCATTCGGTCGAGTGGACAGTCTCTCGGTCGAGTGGACAGTCACTCGGTCGAGTGACCATCCTTATAGGCTTCCAGCCTACTGCCAGATGGCACTCGATCCTTCACTCGGTCGAGTGGGGCTTCACTCGGCCGAGTGAATTGTCTACTCGGTCTCTACTCAGTCTTTATAAATACGAGGTATTACACACATAAAGTAATGCGCCTCTTCCAGAGGACGCACCTTCTGCTGTGCCTACTCCTAGTCGGTTTCTGCTTCTGAACTCATTCCTGTTTTGACGTAGTGTATATATATTAATTGACTATTATTCGTATTATCACCTATTTAGCTATATTTTGAGTCTTTTAATTTATTTTGTCATTATTTCCCTATTTCTTCAAATTTCCTTTTCTTTTAAATTTTCTTTTCTTTTATTTCTTTCCTAAATCCCGTCTTTGGCATTTATATAATGTACATTCAGTTGTAATTTATATTTTATTCTTTTGTATGCTTATTCACATGTAAATGAATGTAATTGTTCACTTCGACCTAATTGGACGATGCTAAATTGTATGTCAAACTGACTTAGTCTAATTCTCACACGCTAGGATGAAAACGTTGGATGTTACATTACATGT
This sequence comes from Silene latifolia, assembly GCF_048544455.1. Lineage (NCBI taxonomy): Eukaryota > Viridiplantae > Streptophyta > Magnoliopsida > Caryophyllales > Caryophyllaceae > Silene > Silene latifolia. The sequence continues at coordinate 138,730,764 of NC_133534.1, read as the reverse complement.
ATACAATTGACAACATATCAAGTATAAATAACTTCCCTGATCATTAGTAGAGGCCGCTATCGAGGCGGGCGGGATTAGGTGTTCAAATAAACGAGCTTGCTAATACGTACCCTCACCCCTTACTCAAGATCTCTGTGAACATCCGTGTTCATTGGCATCGCGAGAGTCATTCTAGACATAGAATGCTAAGGGTAACGAAATTCTTAGTGTTCATGTCACTACTTTATGTTTTGACATGACCCGAAGTATTCGAACGGTTCCAATTTTCCATAAAAATTGGTGGCGACTCCACAAATGCAGGCTTGTTAAACCTTTCACCGGTTTCAATGCCTTTCAAATCGGTAACGGCCCATGACGTGCTTTGGCTCGCGCTAGAGTTCCGTGGGAGAAGCGCCGCCGCCTCGAAACCACCGCGCGCGGCGCGGGTGACTGTGTCTACACATTTACCCAAAGCCAATGCAAAAGCCATTCAGCCAAAGCAAAAGCTATAATCCCAAAGCCAAAACAAAATCAAAAAGCCAAAGTCGTGGACCAATAATTCCAAAACACCAAAACCCCGGACCAATGAGTCCAAGACATCAAAGCCGCGGACCAATGAGTTCAGAACACCAAAATCCCGGACCAATGAGTCCAAGACATCAAAGCCCGCGGACCAATGAGTCCAGAACACTAAAAACCGCGGACTAATGAGTCCAGAACACCAAAAACCGCGGACCAATGCATCCAGAACACCAAAAATCGCGGACCAATGAGTCAAGAACACCAAATACCGGACCAATGAGTCCAAAACTCCAAAACTTCGGACCAATGAGTCCAAGACATCAAAGCCACGGACCAATGAGTCCAAAACACAAAAACCCCAGACCAATGAGTCTAAGACATCAAAGCCGCGGACCAATAAGTCCAGAACACCAAAACCTGCGGACCAATGAGTCCAAGACATCAAAGCGGCTGACCAATGAGTCCAAACACCAAAACCCCGGACCAATGAGTCCAAGACATCAAAGCCGCTGACTAATGAGTCCAGAACACCAAAAACCGCGGACCAATGAGTCCAGAACACCAAATCCCGGACTAATGAGTCCAAAACACCAAAACCCCGGACCATTGAGTCCAAAACACCAAAGCCGCAGACCAATGACTCCAGAACACCAAGATCCCGGACCAATGAGTTCAAAACACCAAAGCCGCGGACCAATGAGTCCAAAACACTAATACCCCGTATCAACGAGTCCAAAACACCAAAGTCGCAGACCAATGAGTCCAAAACACCAAAACCCCTGACCAATGAGTCCAAGACATCAAATCCGCAGACCAATGAGTCCAGAACACCAAAACCCTGGACCAAGGAGTCAAAGACATCAAAACCGCGGACCAATGAGTCCAAAACACCAAAACCCCTGGCCAATGAGTCCAACACACCAAAATCCCGGACCAAGTCGTCCAACACATCAAAACCCTGGACCAATGAGTCCAACACACCAAAATCCCGGACCAATGAGTCCAACACATCAAACTCCCGGGCCAATGAGTCCAACACATCAAAATCCCGGACCAATGAGTCCAAACACCGAAATCCTGGACCAATGAGTCCAAGGCGCTAAAATCCCGGACCAATGAGTCCAAGACACCAAACACTAAAACCTCAACCTCTCTGCCCACCAAGTCGTGGACCATTAAGTCCAAGGCACCAAATTTGATGTCAAAAAGCTAACATAAGAGCTCAAGACTCAACAACTAACAACAAACCAAACCTTTCTTCACCCTTAAGTCCTTCTGGAGACTATTACAGGGAGACCTATCTAATATCATGGGGATTCCCCTCAAGATCATAACCAATATCGCTCACCCTTAAGTCTTTCTAGAGACTGTTACAGGGAGACCTATCTAGGATCTTGGGGATTCCCCTGAAGATCATAAGAAACATCCCTTCACCCTTAAGTCTTTCTAGAGACTGTTACAGGGAGACCTATCTAGGATCCTGGGGAATCCCCTCAAGATCATAACCAACATCGCTTCAACCTAAGTCCTTCTAGAGACTGATATAAGGAGAACTATCTAGGCTTTTGAAGATTCCCCTCAGGCTCGAAACATCACACCTTAACCCTTAGGATCCAGCATTATTTACCAACCCTTTCGTGCTCGGGCCACATCATGCTCGGGACCCCATTCTGCAGCACATCGCAAGCCATAACCCATCAACCTTAACACCACAAAATACAAGCCCCGGATTTCTATCTATCAAACAAACGTCTTACTACCAAGCTTCACATTCCAAAATGCCGAAGCCATTTCCACCCTGAACCAGATATGGAGTCTTTAAAATTTTACTACCCAGAATGGGACATACCTAGTTTACCCTTAGGGTCCAGTTTTTAGTGTGCTCACATGATAAGGAACATTTTCACAAACTATATCTCTTCGACTCATACTCGAGGGGAATTCTCTCAAATCAATTTTTCGAGTCACCAAATGGAATTTACCGTCGTGACCCTCACACTTTAAGGTCCTAACAGCTAGCTTAGGCACACATTCAGAACTACGATCTAGTTTGATTTCGCAACACGCGAATACGTAGGAAGTCCTATTACAAGGACACAACCACACCCCAACACACATTCAATTTTCATACACCTCAATTTCAATTACCAACACACAGCTCTAGAACTACGAGCATGGTTTGATTTCACTTCAGTGAATACGTAGACAGTCCTTCAAGGACGCAACCATACACCTCAAAGTCAATTATCACACACAGCAAGAACTACGATCTGGTTTGATTTTGCAACACGCGAATACGTAGGCAATCCTATTACAAGGACACAACTGCACACACCTTACACAACCGCACATCCCTGTTCATCCAACACTCCCAACTCACTCAGCCGCACGCTTAATGTTATACCACTTTACTGGGGGCTCCTTCTTGGATGCTTCACCTAATGCTTCCTTTTGCCAAATTCTCACCTTCTCACTCTGGGGGTTTCTCTTCCGAGATACTACTCGTCCTTCACCCCTTGAGTCTAACTAAAGTTCAAAATAAACCACCTTTAGCCTAGTACTTAGTTTGGACAATGGCAAGATGTTGGTTCCGCTCTCCGAATCATCAAAACTCGAGAAGGGATCTGAAACAAGCAAACGGAGGTAAAGATGTCTGGATAAGATAATCAATTCGTGTTCCCCAGTCGAGTGGAACTTCTACTCCAAGGATCTGATGCGCGTTGTCACCCTTTCTTGGCTAAGGAGTTGCACACACATAAGCAAAGTCTATCATAGTCACCCCCGTATCATGTCGATACTGAGTTTGTATCACGTTCACGACCGTCTGTTTGTCAGTCTGTCAGTATGCGTCTGTGTGAGTCAATGTCGTAACGATCACGTGTCTTCAATCTATCAAATCACGGATCTACGAGCAACAAGACTCGATATTAATCTTCACAACTTTCAAAACTCTTATCTTCCCTCACGTGAGATATTACATGCTTGAAGAGTCTATCGATCCGAAATACTCTAGAGGGGGGTGAATTGAGGATTAAAAACTTTAGCCTACTTTTTCGATTGTAAGAATATAATTAATTATTTAAAGTTTATTGATTAAATTTTAACTAATCAACTAATTAACGAATTAAAACAAAGCGTAAGGAAAACGAAAGAGAAAGAAAGACACACGGATTTTTGAAGTGGTTCAGTTTCACAAATCGAAACCTACGTCCACTATTTTAGATTAATAAATTTAGTACCTTTCTACGGATTACAAATTTACTAACCCAACTCGTACAACTAACCCTAGTTGTAACTCAAGTGAGTATCGTTAAATACTCGAGTGACTAACTTACGCTAATAAGAAAGCACTAATGATTCTTCTAAAAGTTCACGTTAATGAACGAGTAAGAAATCAATTAAGCACTATTATCTTATAATGATAACGAAAGAATGAATGCAAAAGTATATAAGACACACGACCTTTTCAAAATGACAAAACGGCTTTTGCTTGTAAAACACGGTTTTTTGCTTTCAAAATAAAATCAAAATTATGCTCAAAGGTCTTACTTTCAAATGTAGCAAAGAGTAGAGTATTTATAGCAAAAGAGGAAGCATGGAACTCGGTTTCCTCGAAACCCTAGAGGCCGAAATAACAGATATGTAAACAAATCATATCTTGTTATTTCTTTCCTTAAAAATCTTAGGAGATAATAGGAAATAAACAAAAGATAATTTTATCAATTATTCTCCTATTATCTTTTCCTAAAATCTTAAGATATGATAAGATTTTCCATAACAAAAATATCCTTATCATATATATGTTGGAGTTAGTGTCCTCCACAATAGTGCGTTAACATAATAAATCTCATTAATGGAATATCGACAGATATTTAATTATTTGATCCTCGTCAGTTGATTAACGTAAATCGATAACGGTTGGCTGACTAGAGTTTGACGTTATTGTCGTGAGACGGCGGTGATCAATTGACCCCTTTCGGTCACAGCTAAAGGAACGAACCCCAATTGATAACTAATTAATTGTATGAGATACAATTTGTTTAGTCCCTTGATTTATAGACTAAGAGGTTAATCGATTATTTTTAGAGAGATTTCGAGTTGCGAACTCGAGGAGCGACAGTTATTATTTAATTATGCGATAATTAAATAATAAGTTTTGGGAAACGGGTTTTAGTTAATTAAGTGTTAATTTACTAAAATTGTACTAATTGATTAATATTAGTACGTAAATAATATGTGTAGTGGTATACGTATATTTACGGAGTGAATTGGACGAATTAATTATGGAAGTATTTAAACATGATACGATGTTTAAAATAAAAATTACACGGATTTGTGTGACAAATATAAGAACCAACATGGACCCGTAAATGGTCAAGTGGACCGTGTAAAATAAGTGTAGTGGATGATTACTCACATAATCATTTTACCTTATTTTGTATACTACCATAATTTATCTTATACAAGATTTTGCATGTGATGTAAGATAAAAATATAAGACAAAATTGTCCACTACCACACTCCACCCGCCCGCCACTTTCCCCTTATATACTCCATCAATTGTTCACATTTTACACTACCTTACTTCAACACTCTACATACTTGCATGTGAACATTATTTCTCCATCTCTCTATAATAATAATCATCTCTACTAAGCTTGTTAGTAAGAACATAAATAATATTACTAAGACTAGTTAGTAATATTTCTAATAATAATCAAGGGTGCAATATTAATAAGTTCTAGTTCATACTTGTTAATATTTTTGGGTTAGTTCTTGGGTGCAACAAGAAGGAGATCTTCTTATTGAAGATTTGCAAGGAGGATCTTCCATTTGGTTTAAGCTCAAGAACAAGCTAGTAAGGTGAACTAGCTTGTGCCCTTTTTACCACAAATTCAATGTAAGGAAATTGTTTTTCCTTATACATTCTTTTTATGCTTTCATATTAGCATGCATGTTACATAGATCATCTAAATGACAATTTATGAGATAAATTAATTTTATTAGAGAGTCTAATATGGATCTATGATCTTTCAAGTGGTATCAGAGCTTAGGCTTGTAATTTGCATGTTGATTTTAAGCATTTTAATGAATTATGTGATAATTTATAAAAACTCAAAAATTGTGTTAGAAGAGGTTTTAGCACGAAAATTTTGGGACATGCATACCTACTGATCTCAAAAGGTTTGTGAAATTTTTTGGTGATTTTTGGAGTTATTTTGCTATTTTTAATGTTTTTTGGTAGAAAACCGAGTCAAAATGTCGCTTTTTAGTGAAAAATTGACAAAAATTAGTTAAAAGTTGATTCGGTGCATGGATTTTTTATGGTAGTTCATACATATTTTCTACTGATTGTATGCAAAAAGTTGAAGGTTGGTTCGAATTTTTTGCATGTTTGTTGATTTTATGAGATAAAAGTTGATAAAAGTCAAATTAATTAATCATAATTTCGAAACTTTTGATTCTGCCCATGATTAATTTATGTACATTTAAGAATATTATTTAAATGTCAAAAGTGATTTTGCATGTGTGTTTTCACATTGTTTTGATGTTTATTTGTTTTAGTGGTTCAAAACCGATAAATATCGATCTTTTTCTTCACAAAATTTATCCGGAATTTTTGGGCAATTTTTCTGACATTTTGGTGGTATTGGGAGTGTTCCAGAATACTAAAAATTTTTGTTTCAATTGTTTGGGTAAATTTTCAATTATTTTGGATTTTTACTTAAATATTATGATTTTATCGATTAAATTAGCAATTTATCACCAAATCAAACTAATAATTTATCATAAAATTAATGAGGACTAATTTTGAGGTTCAAAACAGTTTGGAAAATTAGTTTGGACTTAAATGAGATTTAAGAGTTAATTATTGTTTTTTACATGTTAAAAATCGATTAAATCCACAAAAACCGAGATGGATACCAATGAATGATAGATAGGGCGATTTTGGCATCATTTTTACAGCTTTTTTAAGCATATTTATTTAAGTTGAATGGATGATTGTCATTTATTTAAAGTATTTATCTTATTGTACCTAGTATGGCCTAGTTAATTTTAATCGTTATTACCCAAAATAAATGGGAATATCGATTTGTTTGTAATTAAATACGATCTCGTATCGTCGGTTTGTAACTAATTAATAGTTTTATTTTATTTTATTAATTAATGTATAATAGGAATAGCTATGTAATTCATTTGTAATAGTTATTTTTTACCGGCGTTTTCAAAAAGACGGATTACAACGAGACGAAGTCTATTTTTGGAAGGTGTTCCAAATCTCACAAGGAAGAGCCACTTATGGAATGAAGAGGCAAGGGACCAAGGAGTTGGTTTCCGAAATGTAATAGACTAGTTTTTATTAACTAGGTGGCCATACTAGGATTTATTCATATGCTTACATGTTTGCTTGTTTTATTTTCGCGCATGCCAAAATCGCCATTCACATGCATTTTATTTTCGCGGTTGTCAATTCACGTCATTTACATTCACCGAATTAATTCACTTATAAGGAATTTATGACTAAATTGACAAGATCTCTCACATTACTAAAATTGAGATTAGCCTTACCAATTAGTAACACCTATGAATCTCTTGTTCATTAGAGCCACGCTCGCCCAAGCGGGGTGTTCTCTTTTTACCTTGAGTAAGTAGGGTGGTAAGCGGTTATCACATGCCAAATTGGTTGGACTCAACGGGATATAAGACGGTCTTGTGTTCCGGGGCTAGTAGATGGATTTAAGGAAATTCGTCGAGCAAGAGTTCTAGAGGTAGAATTAATCAACGTGACTTACCGAATTTACACAATTATGGGATGTTTCGCCCAAGCGATGCTCATTTTTATTTAAGATTTGGGTCTTGGAATCATTTATATAATTTAGTGGGAGATCATTATATAAATGTTAAAACTTGTTGAACATGTTTTTCACAAGTATTTTTAAAACATTGAATGTTAATTTTTCCTATTTTTCGTTCTTTTTTATTAATGAATTTACTATGACATCGCGCACTTCATCCTCTATTTATTTTTATACTCGTTTCGTTCTTTCATTGGAAGCGGTTTCTTTGAAGGAATTCGGTAGCAATGATTGGTAACATCATTTACCAATTCACCCACATAAGCTTACAACGATTTTTGCGATTATTATACAACTTAACGTCCATACATATTAAAAAGGGGTTTTATGTTGCAAACTCATATTACGAGTTTAAAAGGAAGTCACATTTTATCAAGAGAGTCTTGATTTCGGAAGTGACACCTCCGTCATGATGATGACATATTAGTTTTAATTACTCAAGTGTAATTCAAAAGTTTACGAAAAGAGTTTTCAAAAATACTTATAATACTCCAATATGATACCGTCAAATGCCTCACTTCGAGAAAGGCCAAATCGATTGTTTATGCGCTAAAGAGTTTAGGCATATGATAACAATTGAATGGTTAGGTAGTCCAATTTCGCAAGAAGTTGAGATTTTGCCACATGTTGCACTCACTTTATAGTAATTCACTCTTACTAAATGTATAAAATATCACGAATGACTTGAAGAGAGGTCTTCATGAGATTCATTTTTGCTTGATTGAAGCAAAGAGGAATGTGAAAGTGAGTGGGAGTTAAGAAGAATCAACCCTAGATGTATGCGATAGAACAAAGTTGAAAGAGACATCTACTCAATGGATAGGCTAGTTCCACTATCTTGGTATGAGATATCAAGTATGGATCATTTCTTTGTAAAGAAATTTACATGAATTGATAAAACGTAAGACGTCTAGCATAGGACATTTTTATATCGAAATAGTGCTAGAGTAGCAATGATTTCGATAGGGACAAATGTACCTAAATTTGGTTTTAAAAGAATGTAATCATCTATGTTTATACATAGAAAGCATCACTTATGTGATTTAAAACAAAATGTTATACCTACTCCTATGATAACTTGGTGGTTGGTTTAGACCACTTAAGTTAGAGGAATTTTACATTCTTCATGAAAACTAAATGTTATACTATCTTGTAGATTTTAAAGTCTCTAATCTGGTGAACCCAAATTGATCAAACCTCAAGTAAATTCGTTTACACGAATAAACGATAAGCACATCGAACAACCATTTGATTGTGAGTCTAATGGTATGTGTGCATATATTATGTTTTTCATTTGCAAAAAATAAACACAATAGTGAGGTGATTGACCATATACATACGGATGCTTAAGGTCGATAGTTGGTTATATATATATACTTAGTTACTTTTACTGTATTGTTAAGTAGATATGAAAACCTCGTATCTATTTAATAAGACATAAAAGTGATTTTTGAAACGTGAAATATTTTCAAAATGAAGTAGTAAACCAAAAGCACGTCAAGATAAAGATGTTGATCGGAAGTTTCAAAGTAATGACTTTGAAGATCAAATGGGTAATATCAAGTAATGACCTTGATAATCACTAAGAAGATTGTGAACCAGTTCACATAATACCTTCTCCTTGGGACACCATAGAGTATGGTGTAGTACATAAACCAAACTTCATGAGATATATTTTGAGGTTTTTCGCAATTTTTGTAAGCTATTTTCTCTCTAAAAGTTTAAAACCCGATTATAATAGCCTTAATGACTCCATATGAGATATGGGTAGGGAGGGTCCCTAACTTGTCATTATTATACATTTGGGACCATAAATGTTTATGTTCAGAACCAATTTATGTATTTGTGAGGGTTATCCAAAATTGAACCACTTGGTTTTTACTCCTCCAAAACGAGAACAAAGAGTTTGTGGCTCGTAATCTTTGTCTTTCCGAAAGATTTTCATTTTCTAGAAGACAGAGTGGGAGAAATTTTGAACTTGCGGAAGTCCAAGACCCACAAACTGAGTACAATGCAAGAAGACGTTATTTATTGAGGCTCAGTGGTGAGTACAATACAATAAGACGTTCTTTATTGTGACTCAGTGGTTATAAGGAGATAATTCTGCGATAATATTGCGTTACTTTTCAATAGTGACGAATCTTAAACCCTCATCAAAGGCTTTTCTATAGTATGAACTCTATGTGATGGCGTGTCACCATGCAATTCGAATTGATCTCTTTGCACACGATGCGATAAGGAAGGAAACACGAGATGTTTTCGAGACTTGATTTAAGGTGAATACTTTTGTTGGTTACCTTGATCTTGTCGTAAAGGTTATATAAGATGTTTAAAATTTAGGCTTGTTATAGAGAGTTTGTGACAACCCAAATGCCTTTATCAATTCGTATGGTCTTAGCAATATAGCTTCTCATGAGGATGAGATTCGACAAATAAATAATGAAACTTTCTCCTTGGGAGAAGTTTTGTTGATGTTGTCAATGCTAAGTGATCTATATACGTCAAAGAGTTGGAACTTTGGGTTCAATCATGTAGTCTATCAAAACGGTTTTACTCGAGTGTCGAGATAACATGATGATACATGGAGTTTAGTGGGAGATAAAAGTGAGTTTCTTAGTCTAAAATATGTGTTTGACATATTAGTGACTAGAAATGTAGCTAAGGTGATGTTTCTTAGTCTAAATATGTGTTTGACATATTAGTGTCTAGAAATATTCTCGGGTGAATACTTGAGAGTAGCATGGCGCATATTAAATATCCGGATCTAATGAGATAGATCTCTATGGATATTAGCATTATAGTCAAGAGACTTATGTGATAAGATTCTTGACTCGTTCAAGTTGCTGAACAATTAATATGATCTCTTGTGCTTCCGCTGCAGGATCTATTAAATATGCTAAAAGCTTCTCTCGTCGGAACTTATCATGTTGAGAATATGAGAAGTCATTACCAATCATTTTCTAGTGAGTGTCACTAGATGATTATCAAGAGCATCCTTAAGTACTTGAGAAGCACTGAGGATTTATTCTTGTAGTTTGGAGGAATTTATGAATTTTGTGTAAAAGGATTACACGGAAACATTCCTATGCTTATAAGATGTTGTGGGCCTCGTTAAGGAATGGTTAGCATGTAAGAATGCTATGTGCATAAAGAATAATATGTATAAGAAGTTATACATATATGTATAAGAAGTTATACATGTATAAAGCAAACATGTATGGGGAGTCATACATAAAAGATGTCATATGAAGGATGTATATGTATAAGTGTTATACGTACAAATCATGACCGAAAGCTAAGTAAAATACAACATCCGATGTTGTAAGAGAGATAGTTGATAACTGGAATTTAATGGAACTAGAGTAGTTCCGTTAGCCGAATATCGTCTCCCAAGAGACTGTGAAAACAATGGGAGTGTTTGACTGGCTTTAGGACCAGAGTCTAAAAACTTGTTTAGACATGTACTTATAAAGGCTCTATGTGATGAAAATATTGCATAGAACAAAGGAAAATGCAATGGAAATTAGAGTGATGCAACTGTTGCTAATCCTCTAACCAAAGCCGTTGGCATAAGGTTGACATGATGGTTATGTCATCTCAATGTGATTGAGCAGTATACCTTAATTGCTGAAGATCGTTATGTAAATATTGGATAGAGTATTGATATTTACATAAGTGATGATCGCATTCATTGTTAGAGTTTCTTTAAGAACACAATTATTCAGTTTGACTAAAAACATTAAATACCTTGTTTATCTGAATAAGTTGTGGAGACAATGTTGAACAATATTCAAGTGAATAAGATGAACATTGTATTTTGTCCCTAGTCACTTAATGAGGTGACGTCTCGGAGTGACTAGATTGTAAGTCGATTGATGGTTGTTCAACACCATAAGGTCATATGTGATGACTGGTCGATTACATAGGCAGAGTGTGTGACACTTTGTCGGACAGTGACCATTTAGAGAGTCCCTAAGTTCTATTATAGACGCTTGGTCGTGGCGGGGATCTCTAAGATGTTCTAATGAGTCGATTCTTTTGCTGGAGACTATTATCTTAGCAAGTGCAGTTTCCGAGTGACTTTGGTTTTTGTCCTAGGTCGTGCCGTGAAAGGAGGCCAAAAGGGCACTTACTAGGTCATGGTGAGCTGTATTGTGCAATAGGATAGATAGGGCATACAGGAATTGTCCACCCACGTTGGGTAACTATATCTCAAGGCCACTCGAGGAGTTAATGACTACAAATGCGTGGCCACGCTCGGAAGTAATCTGTGAGAGATTTTTCCGGTCAGGTAGTCACACTCCCGATCGAGAAAACTACTCGCGATGTGTTCATGTGCAAGTGCGACCTGAAAGACACCTTGCATTGAGTGGGAGATTAAAACGGACAAGAGAATTGGTAGCGCACACCATGTGTCGGGCAACTGGAAGATTGTTGGAGTTAGTGTCCTCCACAATAGTGCGTTAACATAATAAATCTCATTAATGGAATATCATCAGATATTTAATTATTTGATCCTCGTCAGTTGATTAACGTAAATCGATAACGGTTGGCTGACTAGAGTTTGACGTTATTGTCGTGAGACGGCGGTGATCAACTGACCCCTTTCGGTCACACCTAAAGGAACGAACCCCAATTGATAACTAATTAATTGTATGAGAGACAATTTGTTTAGTCCCTTGATTTATAGACTAAGAGGTTAGTCGATTATTTTTAGAGAGATTTCGAGTTGCGAACTCGAGGAGCGGCAGTTATTATTTAATTATGCGATAATTAAATAATAAGTTTTGGGAAACGGGTTTTAGTTAATTAAGTGTTAATTTACTAAAATTGTACTAATTGATTAATATTAGTACGTAAATAATATGTGTAGTGGTATACGTATATTTACGGAGTGAATTGGACGAATTAATTATGGAAGTATTTAAACATGATACGATGTTTAAAATAAAAATTACATGGATTTGTGCGACAAATATAAGAACCAACATGGACCCGTAAATGGTCAAGTGGACCGTGTAAAATAAGTGTAGTGGATGATTACTCACATAATCATTTTACCTTATTTTGTATACTACCATAATTTATCTTATACAAGATTTTGCATGTGATGTAAGATAAAAATATAAGACAAAATTGTCCACTACCACACTCCACCCACCCGCCACTTTCCCCCTATATACTCCATCAATTGTTCACATTTTACACTACCTTACTTCAACACTCTACATACTTGCATGTGAACATTATTTCTCCATCTCTCTATAATAATAATCATCTCTACTTGTAGATACCTCATTTCTGCACCTCCCGCAAACCACCCGGTGATGATTGGGCCGCATGTTTGGTACGCGGAACGATTTGTGACAATTCGTAAGATTATCATCAAGTGATTGCTCAAATATTAATATCTACCTCTTAGTTGTCATCTACGTCCCGATACGGTCGTTTTTGATAATTAGAGTACATTCGAGTCCGGCCTAAAACCGTCTCCATTTTCTCGATAAATTAAATTCGAGTCGAAATGAATGTTCTAGAATATTCCGGATATTTCTATTCCATATTTCATAAATTTTATCTTTTAGTAAGCAATTTCCCGTAATATTCACATAAGATATTAAGGAAAACCGAATTATTTCCGTCCTACCATAACTCAAACACGGAAATCTTTCTTCTGCAGGAGGAAACCACTTGGGAACAGACGCAGCAGGTGCTGCGCCTCTTCCAAGGGACGCAGTGGCTGCTGCGCCTCTTCCCAGCCCCTTTTCTGCATATTTCTCGTATTTTTTTCATATCTTTCCGAGATTCACTTACAAAGAGTCTCCGAAACCCTAATTCCTTCACGTGATTAGTATAAATAGGAGCCTTCGCCCCTCATCTTTCTCACGCGAGTGTCCGCCCTTCTCTTCTCCCTTTGCATTCTAGACTTTGTTCTTACTTTTTGGCGTCTACGTGCTTGAACTTTCGACCACGTAAGCTCGGATCCTTCTAAGTACCAGCCTCCCCGTTTGCATGACCGACCAATTTGACCAACTACACAATAATCAACTTAATTAATTAATCGTTTTCCTCTTACGAGGGCACTTTCTTTGCATTCGCGTCGAGCATCGCTAATCGATATCTTAGTCCTTCTCATTTCGTCAACATGTAAGTCTGAGGGTGTATAATCCTTATTTATTTATTGTATTTATTTATTGTATAATCAATTGTAAGGTTTACGTCGAAAATACCATTAAAACCGATTTCTAAAACCATGTTTTAAAACCTCTTTTTTACGGATTTTCAGTAGATAACCGTCGAGAAAGGACGCAAAGAATCGCTGCTGCGCCTATTGAAGGAGCGCAGATTCTCGCCGCACCTCTTCGTGAGGCCGCCACGCGATTCGCTTCCTTTCTCTTCGTTCGTAAATCTCTCGTTATTCGTCAAAAATCCTTTTGTTTGTTTCGTTTATTTGTTAATTCTTTATCATCATAGTATATAATTCATATTTAATATGTTTTTATTATTTAAATCCTACTTAAATCCCAAATAATCTAATATTCGCGGGTTTTCGTCATTAAAATCAATTCCGAGTTGTAGAGATTCAATTCATCAATATTGGGTCTCTGGAATTCGTCTTTGATATAGTTTACATCTGTTCATCGTATATTCATCATTAATCTATCATATCTAACCTAGTTAATTGATTTAATTTGTTTGACTCATTAATATTTTTCACTTCTGTCATTATTCCATCATGTATTAATCCGTTTAATTCCGTCTCATTCATGTTTTACTGTTTTCATGACCCATTCATATGTTAAATAACATATTAATCACTTTCATCCGAGTAAATATCATTAATCAATCATTAAATTCACCAATTAACATTAACGGCTTGCAATTACGGCTTCACAGCCAGAACTGAACCAAGGAATAGACGCGGCGTCTGCGCGTTTATTCAAAGGACGCACTCTCTTGCGCTGTTCTGGCCGAGTTTCGCTCCTGAACTCCGTTTCTGCCTTGACCTAGTTTGTTTAGTCTACGTATTAACTAACTATTATCCGTAATATCACCTTCTGATCCGTTCGTTAATTTATTTCTTTCTTTTATTCTTTTTATCAAATTATCCGTTTTAAAGGTATTTTCGACATAAATCGCCTATTCCGATGTAATTAATGTAATTTTCATTATTGTAATTTATAATTATTGTATTTCTTTTATTGCTTGTATGCTTTCACATGTAAAAGAGCATTAAATCCTACTTCGATCCAATTGTTTGCTAAATTAATTGTCAACCGACTTAGTCTAATCTTCACATGCTAGGATTAAAAATTGGATGTTGCATTGCATGCATATAGCCGACGATATATCGAGTACGAATAACTTCCCTAATCATTAGTAGAGGCCGCTATCGAGGCGGGCGGGATTAGGTGTTCGATCAAAAGAGCTTCCTAATACGTACCCTCACCCCTTACTCCAGATATCTGTGAACACCCGTGTTCATTGGCATCCACGAGAGTCATTCTAGACATAGAATGCTAAGGGTAACGATTGCTTAGTGTTCATGTCTTTACTTTGTGTCTTGACATGACACGAGGTATTCGAACGGTTCCAATTTCCCATAAAAATTGGTGGCGACTCCATACAAAATGCAAACGCTTGTTTCCCAAGCGCCCCCGTGGCCCCCGCTGTCCACAGTTTGTCGACTCCGCTGGGGATAATACAGTTACGTGTAGCCAAGGGTGAAACTTGAACAATGTTAGGGAATAGTTTGTACAAGACAATTGTCGGTTTTCATAACTCGGTCTTCCTAGACCGTTTTATTCGGCCTTCCTAGGCCCAACCCGACCCATTCGACCAATCGTCCCGTCTAAACGGTCCTAATTCTTATTTGGGCCTAAGGATGGATAGTGATTGACGTCATCCATACCATGATGCTTACTCTTGTTTGTATCAAGGGCCTTCACTACTTGAGGAAATGGACTAGGAATCGGCCTTACTCTTGTTTGGCACGAGCCTCTCCACAGACTTCGGGTTTGATGGTTCGGTATGGCAACCCACCTTTTAAACCAAATCCTTTTTAAATGCACTCAACATCCCGTTATAATGCTTGTATAAATATGTATACCTTACGTGATCACCATTTCTAAACGAAACCATGACGATTTTTCAAAAATCAAAACCCGTTTTCAAACAAAAATTTCGAAAAAGGCTTTTAATTAGCGCAAAATCCGGTCAAAACTCTGTCCGTTTGTCGTGTCAAAATTCGGGCCACAAGCCCATTTCAAAACCTCACTTCGAGTCCACTCCTACAACTACACTATAGTTGACTAGGACACACATTTTCAAAGACCTTGTCTTCCTTCAAAACTCACTCAACACAAGTGGCACACACCCACTTCACGAGTCAAAACTTTTCCTCTTTTAGCAAGTGTGTTAGAATGGTCGATCGCGTTTTGATTCGTCGCCGATCTCTTATCCAGTTTCCAAGATGCCCGGATCAAGTGATGAAGCAAACTTCAACCAACTTCAAAATAGTAATGATCGAATCCTAGCCGCGCTAGCCCAAATGCAATCTACTCAAGAACAAACCTATGACCGCCTTGAGCTCATCGAAGGCCGTATCTTTGCCGTGGAGGGAAGGTTGCCTCCTCAGGAAAGTGAAGTACTACGTGTGTAACACCCCGATTTATGAAGGAGCCTTTAGCAAGACATTCCCTAATAAACCGGACTGTTACCATCTCGGTTTCCCGAGGTAGTGAATAACAAATTAAACTCCAAGGCAAAATATATAATTACTTTAACTTAATTATTACAAAACCTCTTTTACATCAAATTATAAGGAACTAACATAAATGAAAGTGAAAGTCTTCTAAATGATGATCTAGCTACTAAGTCTTCTGATCCAGTGTCTCACGCCCATCAAGAGCTCTCGGCCTATCTCATAAACTGTCAAGCCTGCTCCCAATATTTGGATCGTCACAGGTGTTCACGAATACACAGGGTCAACCACGAGGTTGAGTAGAGAATACAATGAAACAACAAAATATGATATGCATGCTCCTCCGTCACCTCCATCTCCTTCTCAACTCATATCTCATAACCCGGAACACCCAGCCATACCGATCCCCGGTAGACTATATATCGACCGTAGCCGATCCGCATTTACTTGTTGAGGACACCAGGGCAAGTCCTGCAGAACCCGCCTGGGCCTTATCACAACATCATCTTCACCACACCACATCACCACAACATCCTCCATCTCCAATGCATATGAATGCTCAAAAGAAAATGCAACACAATATATATATCTTTGAACTGATCAATCGTAAAATCATGCTGGTTACCAAATGTTGTGATTGTTGGAATATGTGTCCTCCGACAATAATGCGATCACGACTGTTGATCATGATGATCACATGTTTAAGTCTCATTAAAATGAATACAATTGGGAAGTAATATTGTTACTGTCAACTGGTCAACATATATCGGTAATGATTGGCTGACTAGAGTTTGACATTACTGTCGTGTGACGGTGGTGATCATTTGACCCCCTAGGTCATACCTAAAGGGCAACACTCTTAATTGATTATTTAATTAATCGTATAATGTTACGAGTTAATTAAATTACTTGAAAATTGACGGACGATTTTGGAAGTAAAATTTACGTATCATATTAAAATGTGATTAAATAAGATACGGTCTGAGTAATTGAATTGTATCATTACTCGGATGAAATAATTGTTTAATGTAACAATTAAATTGAATGAATTGTTATAAATACAATCAGTTGTAATTTATAAATGGTAAAATATTTTGGCACAAGTAATTATAAAATTACAAAGTCGATTTTTGTATGTGACGTATTTTTGATAATACGTTGATTTTTAATATGTTAAAAATACATAACAAATATATGTGACATGTGACATGTAACATATAGACAATTGACAAAAATAATATGGAATCCATATTATAGAGTGGGCCGAAAATTAGAAGGATTTAAGCTAATTATATGTTGTTTGTAATTAGTGGAAAACACAATGATTAAAAGCAAACCTAGCCATGCAAGCCTATTGTTCCTTGTGAAGAACAATTTCTCCATGCATTGGCTCCCCTAATGCCCTCCTCTTACACGGTTTTGAGAAGGCAAATGTGATCATTGTTTTTCTATAATTTTACCTAATAATATACTAAGGGTTATGTATTATTATTCATTCTAACTAATCATCCAAAAATATAAGTTCTAGTGAGAAGAAAAATCCTCTCTTCTTCTCTCATAAAAACCGAAATATTCAAGGGTTAAATAATATTTTTGGTTCAATTTTCTCCTTGATTAATATTATACTAGTATTGTAATATTAATTAAAATTAAGAGGAGCCTTGGGTATAAAGCTTGGGGAGAGATCTTATACTTAGATCTTTGTTCTTCCATAAGGATAAGCTCAAGAACAAGAGAGAAAGGTGATCTCTCTTGTGCCCTCTAAACCGAAATCATCAAAGTAAGGACATGATTTCTCCTCTATATTATTATTGTTTGCATGCATAAAATCCGTTTTAATTTTATGACAAAATTATTTAGACATATATGAGTATGTTAACATGTATATGAATCTACATTTCCTTCAATCGGTATCAGAGCCACGGTTGTTTGCATGCAAATTGGTTAAAAGTTTTTCCGAGTTATATGAATAACAAATAAAACTTGTAAAATTTGTGTTATTATGATATATCACGAAATTATTACATGCATGTTAATATTTCTGGTCCTAAAGTGTTTTAGGATATTTTGGTTAATTTTTCGGATTTTTATTGTTCATAATTTACAATAATGGCATTTAAATGTGATTTTATGAGTAAAAATGTCATTTATGGTCTAAAAATAGCTATACTTCGAATTTTCACTTGGTTTTTGGATATGTTGTCACATATATTATTTTTAGATAACCTGTAAATTTTCATAATTTTTGGACTTGTTATGCTCGAAAAATGAATTTTTCATTATTAAATTCGGATTTAAGTGAAAAATAGGTTAATATGAGTTAAATTTGGAATCTAGTCATAGAAAATTAATATGTTGTCACATGCAATTTTACAAGATGTGTGTAAAATAATTGGCTATAAAGAAGTCTTTTAGCATGATTTATGAATTTTTGAAGAAAAATAGCATAAATAGTGACATTATTAGTGAAAAACTAATAAAACATAATCTATGACTTAGGAAAAACGTCTAATGTTGCATTTTATTATATTTTTCAGATCTAAAATTGAAAAGTTAATGAAAATAATTTTTCCATGATTTTATGATTATTTTATTAAAAATCGATAAACCGCAACATTGTTTTTCCGGAAAAATTTCGAAATTTTTAACCTAAGACTTTGAACATTATGAGTGTCATGGAATTTTTCCAGAATGTTCATGAATTTCAATTTCAAATTTCAAATTTATTTGGAATTTTTGGATTTATTTGAAGTTTAATAGCTTATTTTTTGTAATTTTTGGTCCATTTATGAACAATTTTGTAAATAAAGGTTAATTATGGTCAAATTATTAGTGAAGACTAAATTTTGAGTCCTAAGAGGTTAGGGTAATTAACTTATGCATAAATATGGGTTTATGCATTTTTGTGATTATAAAATGTTGAAATCACGCAAATCCGTAAAAACCGAGTAATATACGATATTGGCTAATTAAAGGCGATTTAGCATAAAATTGAGCATGTTCATACATATTATAATGCTGCATTTTCTTTATGATTGTCATAATTTTAATTTATGTAATTTTTGAATTATGTAATTTTACTTAGTATGGCCTTAGATTTTAATTGGTATTTCCCGAAATGTATGGGAATATCGATTCGGTTGTAATTTTTATTGTGATCTCGTATCACCGTTTTGTAATTTAATAGATTTATTTTATTTTAGTTACAAATGTATAATAGGAAATTATGTAATTTATTATGTAATTTTATTCATTCCGGAGTTCCTTAAGACGGATTTCTTCATGAATGGCGATACATAAAGACGGTGTTACCTCGAGACGCGTGCCACAACCGAAGTTCAAGGGACCAATGGAGTTGGTTTCCGAATATGTAATAGATTAATAGTTTTTCTATTTTAGGAAAGGCCATACTAGGATTTATTTATCTTTATGCTTGCATTTTATTTTATGTCACATGCATCGCTAAATCGCCATAACTAAACATGCATTGTCTTTTATCGAGTTTATCGACCGTGTCAATTAGAATTATCGTAGTTCACCGCTTTAGTTCACTTAAAACGTGATAGATAATAAATTGACATGACCTCTCGCTAAAACAATTAATTGAGACATAGCCTTACCAAATAGTAGAAACCATGAAAACCTATTTCGCGAGGGAGTGCGCTCGGCCCCACCGGGGTACAAACCTTGTTACGTAGGGGAAGTGGGTGATGAATGTTAATCCACCGAATTCATGTTGATGAGGGATGTATCGGCCCCACCGTGCCCTTGTCGATGTGTTTTGGGCTATAGATAATTGTTAATGTAATATTATCGACCAAGAGTTCTAAAAGTAGAATCGATTAAACGTTAATCCACCGAGTTATATTGATAAAGGATGTATCGGCCCCACCGTGCCTAAGTCGATATGAATTTGGGTCTTGGAATCATTTATCTAGTTGGGTAGAGGTCACTAGAAAAATGCAAATAACTTGTTTAAATCATACATTTTACGAGTATAATTAAAACGACATTTGTTTTACTCCTTATATTTTGTTTTGTAGACCACTTCTTATTCATAACAAATGGCAACACCAACTCCTAATGCTACACCTCTCGCTAGTTCGTCTTGGCTCCGATCCTTTATGGATCGATGTAAACTTGAAAAGAATGGGTCAAATTTCTCCGAATGGGATGCCCAACTCAAATTAGCCGCCGAGGGTGACGACAAGCTTCGTTACCTTACCGAGGCCTCTCCACCCGAGCCCTCCACTAGGTCCACCGCGGCCACTAGGGAAGCATATGAGGCTTACCAAAAGGAGTCCGCCGCAATGAAAAATGTCTTGATATTTGCGATGGAGGCGGACCTCCAAAGGAGAGCCTTTAAAATGGGCAATGCTAATGAGATTTACTCCAAACTTGTGACCATGTTTTTACAAACTCCGCGGATCGTCCAATATGAGGCGGCCGCGGCATTCTTTGATCTCGACTTCAAAGAGGGCCAAAAGGTTAGCCCTCATGTGCTCAAAGTCATGGAGCTTGTCGAGACCTTGAAAATTCAAAAGGTTGAAATCCCCAAAGAACTCATCGTAGATAGGATTCTACACTCCTTGTCCAAAGTCAAAGCATATGTGCAATTCCGGGTGAATTTCAACATGCAAGACAAGGATGTGTCTCTTGAGGAGTTGCACAAGTTACTTGTGCAAGCCGAGAGGGACATGGGGTTAAATGTGAACCCTCCCAAGGATGTGCTTAACATAAGCACAAAGAGTAAGGGGAAGTTCAAGAAGAATGGGAGAAAGGGCAAGAAGCAAGCTCCCACATTCACCAAAGCTAAGTCTTGTGAAGCTAGCACCTCCAAAGTCAAGAAGGTTCCTCTTGATAAGTGCCATTATTGTAATGGCATGGGACATTGGAAAAGAAATTGTTCCAAATACCTTGGTGATATCAAAGCTGGAAAGATCACTCCAGTAGGTAAATGACTAACCTTCTTTTATGTTTCTAAATTCAACTATGGTATTATGATGCAAAGTTGTTATAATGTATCTCCCTTTTTATTGTAAATAGGGCCTCCACCAAGCAAAGACAAAGGAAAGGAAAAACAAGCATGAGAAACCATGAAGAAGCTTAGGATAGCTTTTATGGAGCTTTGTTTTTCAATTGTCTTATTTTAAGTAATGTTTTGGATTTTAGAACTTTTAAGTTTCCGTGTTCGACATGGAAAAGTATTTTGGATAATGAGTTGTATTTTGGATGATGGTGACTTGGTTTGCAACCCAAGTCACCCGTTTTATCATTTATCCTTTATGTTCTAAAATTTCATCTTTAAATGCTTGCGTTTTGAAACATAAGATTATTCACTTAAGGTGATCTAATAGACAATTATAATGACGGGTTTCATTATATGTCCACATGCTTAAGGCTTGTGTATGATCATTTATAAAGCGATTTTGAGTCTATGAACTCTCTTAAAGGTATGTCAATCACCAAGTACACATATGAAATCAATAACTATTAGTCTATCTATGAGATAGTTCTCCTTATACTTCAACATCATTAATTTGTGTCTCATATGCTATCTTTGAATGTTTAGAGTATTTATTCTAAAGATAGAGTGGGAGAAAAATGAGGACACAACACACAAGACAAAGATCAAATTGTGTACTTGTGTAAATGAAGATCTACGCAAGAGAAAATGATTTGAATGAAGGTATATCTATTTACATAGTAATGAAGGTATATCTATTTACATAGTATACCGAATAGATGAGATCTATGGTCTCAAGTTAGTTCTATATGACTAAAGATACCAAGTGTAGTAATCATAAGAGTATATTCTCAAGATAACTACACGAGGAGACCAAAAGAAGTTTTGGATGAAAATGACTAATGCAAAGTCTTAAGAATTTTGACCAAATAGTTTCAATCATGAGTTTTACTTAAGAGCCTAAATGAATCAAAGTAACATACTAGTTATGATCAAAATCAAGTTGCAAAAATTGATATTCCGATATCTTCTATAGCCAACGTTTTAACCATACAAATGTCATTGCTTAACCTCCCTATGAAATGGTTAAATCTCCTTCCAAAAGGGTATTTGCGAGGGACGTATTCTAAATATTATTTGTATTTGAATAATGACATTGCTACACATCATTATGATATGAGTGTGTTAGAGATTTAAAATCTCTTTCCGTAAGGTTGAGATAAGACCACTTCAAAATAGGCATTTTGAAAGGATATGATAGGAAAATATATGGTTTTATCCTAGTAACTTGGCAAAGCAATTTATATTTATATTCTTGACAAATTTCGATTGAGAAGTCAAAATTCGAAATATGTTGAATTGAGTGGGAGTTAGGAAATTCTCATGTGAAGACATGGAATTTAGTGGGAGCTATCATCCTTGAATGTATAAAACTCATTACTCATTAAAGAATGACGAGCCAATGCCTTCTTTCATAAAGAAGCTTTTGAGTTTTCAATTCTGGATGAAAATGGACAATGATGAATCCAATTACATCATGGGATGTTGGATTAGTATTAAAGAGATACACATCGTATCAACATATACATAGGTTATTCATATGAATGAAAATGGGATTACTGTTAGCAGTCATGGTAGTTCATTGAACCTGAGAACGGTTGATCTCATGATTATTAGTGACTAATGTTTCCGCCATTAGAATAATCATATACATGTCCAATTATGAATCATATGCATAAGAGCATGATGATTGATTTGTGAGCCATAACAAGAAACGTCATGAATTCTCAAGTAGAATCCAATGAGCGATTTCAATGCTTGACGGAATGTTCCATTATGTGATAAGAGGTTGCACATTTTGTAGAAGATCCGAGCACATATAAGGATTTATGAGAATCCCAAATCTTTCAAACTTGAAAAGAGAAATGAGAAGTTTTGGAAAGATGGTTGGTTGAATAAGAAGTTATTCAAAGATAATCTTTCCTAGTTAAGCTAGGACTTGTGAGAAGTACTAAGCTAATAATCTTGTCAATTGTTACAAGATTCTACAAAACATATACCTAGTGCATTGTGTGTGGATGGAATACTTGATCGGTACAAGTTGTATTATTCATCGCAAATTCGTTCGTTATGAGATGATCGATAAGAAAGTTCTTTCAAGTTAAAGAACCAAAACCAAGGTCGAGAACCTTGATGTGTACTTGGTAAAATTCATGGTATGAGAACATGAATGTGAAGGAAATAGCAAGTGTAAGAAGTTTGAACACATGGACACATGAGATGTTAAACTTCTATTGCGATCGATAAGTGTTTACACTTATGATAAACATCACAAGGTTATAATATGATATTGACTACCCGAGTGTGATGTCGACATTTGTCGTTTGAGTTATTATTAACTCACTTTGTACATTGTTATATCCAAACGGGTTGTAGAGACAATTGAACCCCGTTAAAGTGAACATGGATTAACATTGTTTTTGCCCATAGTTACTTATATGAGGTGACGTCTCGAAGTGACTAGAGTGTGATGCGATTGATGGCAAGTTCAAGTGCCATAGAGTCATATGAGATGACTAGTCGATCACATAGGCAGATTGTTAGGAACTTTCTGTCGGGCCTTATGACCGCCTATAGAGTTCTGGCAAGTTTATATAGCCTGGTCGTGGCGAGAGCTACTATAGTATTCAAAATGAGTCGATTCTTTTGACTAAAGGCTATTCACCTAAGATGGCACGATTTGATTAACTTTGATTTGTGTTACTACGACCTTCGTAAATGGGGTCAAATGGGCATATTTTGGGTTATGATGGCTGTGGCTAGTCGAAGGGAATGAGTGCAATAGGAATTGTCCACCCCTAGTCAGGGTTATAACAATATCTCAGGGCCACTCGAGGAGTAATGAACTGGAAATGCGTGGCCACGCTCGGAAGGTATCCAGAGTGGATAAATCCGGTCAATCAGTTATTCTCCAGATCGAGGAAACCACTCTCGATATGATCACTTGCAAGTACGACCTGAAAGACACCTTGCATTGAGTGGGAGATAGTAATAGGACAAGAGAATTGGTGACGCACACTTGTCGAGGACAAGTGGGAGATTGTTGGAATATGTGTCCTCCGACAATAATGCGATCACGACTGTTGATCATGATGATCACATGTTTAAGTCTCATTAAAATGAATACAATTGGGAAGTAATATTGTTCTTGTCAATGGTCAACATATATCGGTAATGATTGGTGACTAGAGTTTGACATTCTTGTCGTCGTGTGACGGTGGTGATCAGTTGACCCCCTAGGTCATACCTAAAGGGCAACACTCTTAATTGATTATTTAATTAATTGTATAATGTTACGAGTTAATTAAATTACTTGCAAATTGACGGACGATTTTGGAAGTAAAATTTACGTATCATATTAAAATGTGATTAAATAAGATACGGTCTGAGTAATTGAATTGTATCGTTACTCGGATGAAATAATTGTTTAATGTAACAATTAAATTGAATGAATTGTTATAAATACAATCAGTTGTAATTTATAAATGGTAAAATATTTTGGCACAAGTAATTATAAAATTACTAAGTCGATTTTTGTATGTGACGTATTTTTGATAATACGTTGATTTTTAATATGTTAAAAATACATAACAAATATATGTGACATGTGACATGTAACATATAGACAATTGACAAAAATAATATGGAATCCATATTATAGAGTGGGCCGAAAATTAGAAGGATTTAAGCTAATTATATGTTGTTTGTAATTAGTGGAAAACACAATGATTAAAAGCAAACCTAGCCATGCAAGCCTATTGTTCCTTGTGAAGAACAATTTCTCCATGCATTGGCTCCCCTAATGCCCTCCTCTTACACGGTTTTGAGAAGGCAAATGTGATCATTGTTTTTCTATAATTTTACCTAATAATATAATAAGGGTTATGTATTATTATTCATTCTAACTAATCATCCAAAAATATAAGTTCTAGTGAGAAGAAAAATCCTCTCTTCTTCTCTCATAAAAACCGAAATATTCAAGGGTTAAATAATATTTTTGGTTCAATTTTCTCCTTGATTAATATTATACTAGTATTGTAATATTAATTAAAATTAAGTGGAGCCTTGGGTATAAAGCTTGGGGAGAGATCTTATACTTAGATCTTTGTTCTTCCATAAGGATAAGCTCAAGAACAAGAGAGAAAGGTGATCTCTCTTGTGCCCTCTAAATCGAAATCATCAAAGTAAGGACATGATTTCTCCTCTATATTATTATTGTTTGCATGCATAAAATCCGTTTTAATTTTATGACAAAATTATTTAGACATAAATGAGTATGTTAACATGTATATGAATCTACATTTCCTTCAGTGATAACATACTCAATACGATCAATTCAGTCAATCACCTTCCAGTATATGAATCATAACGTAAATCAACAGCCACGAAGCAAGTCAACGTTCACAGTTTGTTCATACGAAACACAAACAAGTCAACACAATTCAACATCAACGATAATAAGTCAAGTGTATTTCCCTACCTTTTCGCAATCCAAGCACACACAAGCAATCACTTATGATCCTTCACTTATCCATCACTTACATAACATAATTATGTATAATTACCATCTACTCAGTCAATTAACCATGCACATAACCTAGACTCATCATAACTTAATAGGAATATCAATTTAAAGAACAAACACGACTTATCCTGATTTTCCTGCTCATGGCAGACTCGGTATAAAATGAATAACTAATTCCAGAAAATTCGAATTGATGCAAGGCCAAATGAATTGGAACCCCATGAGTCTTAGCTACAATTTATATCTAACGTATTTTTCTCCAATTCCAAACTTATCAAGGGTTTTCAGACTGATTTCCAAAAACTGACAGAAACCGTCACATAAAAAGTATTGATTCATGAAACGAGTTTGATAAATGATTCTTAAGTAAAATAAACGCCTAACTCATCTAAACTCTTTAAATTAAATATATGAAAAAGACCCAGCACCAATTCAATATCGAAATTATTTTTTAGAAGTAATCTTTCAGCCTCTACTGATTTGCGGACTTTTTAGATAGACGTTCACAAATAATTTCTTCAGGAAAAACTACACGGTGAAATGCTACCAATTTTCACAGGCATACACTAGGCTTGGAATAAATATGAGTCTCTTCTTTAACGTTTTGCATCCCACGGATTTAAGACAGGTAAAACACTCAAATAACACAGACCAACGAATCTGTAAATTGCTGTAACTATTCCATTCATTTATCTCATACAATTTATAATCAAAAACCCCCAAACCAATTCTAGGGTTACGAAAATTATCCCAATACTACTATAATTATGCTAATAATTGAATAAAGAGGTAATAGGATAGTCTACTTACGAAATAGGATGAGAATAGGCTGAGAAATCGCCTCGCAATTCCTCACGCGGCTCCCTTCACACACGGCTCCCTCTTCTCTCTTTTCTCTCTTTTCTCATGGTTAAAATGAATATGGTGATAGGGAGATTAGGGTTTAGTTAGATGGGTTATACATATAGGATAGGTGCTATTAAGACGATACGGGCCTAGCCTAGTTAGATTAATTAAAACCCGAGTCACATAATTACCCGAGTCACAAATACACTACACGACCCAGCTGGTAACTCGGCCTAATATAATATCATATTAAAATACCGGGTATTACAGTCTACCCTCCTTAAAAGAAACTTCGTCCCGAAGTTTACCCTCTCTACCAACCAACGCAAACGAATTATGAAACGCATATACAAAAGTATGTAAGGCACCCACCAAATTGAATATTAAACGCAGTATTACATTCCACCCTCCTTAAAATAAACTTCGTCCCCGAAGTTTAGCCATAACAGAAACACATCATGTAACACTCCGACATAACCCACACAACGCATAACCAATATAGCCAAACTGAGAAATCACACATGAAAGTATAAAGATTTTACAATCCTACCCTCCTTAAACATGGTTACGTCCCCGTAACCTTCATTATTATAACAAAAGTTCTCAAAACTCGCTAACAATGAAAGAGGATAAAAGATTCACAACTCACATTCAAGTTAACTAATCCCTACTAAAGACAATCAATATACCAGCTCTCTCAAGGAAGCTACAGTTACTGCTGCTACAGCACATCGCCACGGATCGGAGAAAAAGCCATGTTGAATAACTTAAGACATTTCAGTATTAATCTAAACACTCTTCATATCAATCAATACATGCAATAACATTCACAGGATCTGCTTGTCAATCTAATTTATACATTACTACTCAGGTTACAAAGATGAAGATGCTTAGGTGCTCACATATGGTTCATGCCAAATAGCATATTTTCCAAGAAATATTGGTCGAATGACGAATGACGAATGCACATTGATTGGCAAATTTTACAAGCTTATTGGTCGAGTCAGTCAAGCGAGTAAACAGCGATATTGGAAAGTTAACATACAATACTATCATACATAAAATTTCATTCTTGGTGTTAAATATATTTAAACTGCACCCAACACCATGACATAAAAGATTAAATGTATTTAACTACACCAATTTTACAAATATTCATTACATATCATGCTAATATCAACATACCATGTTAACACACAACTCACTTAAATCACCACATTACATTTCCCGTTTTGACATTCGTAACTAACCACAACCCACTAATTCACTACATGAACGAACAACATGACTAAATTAACCCACAATTTGTGACTCCGTTCTAGCTTCATTCCCCCAGACTAGCAAATATCATGAAACCATACAACCGGACAACATTTGGAAATCTCATTCGAATTTATACTTACACGACAAAATTTAACTTCATTTTCAAAACTTTTACTTTCATCTTTGGACGGTGAATAACTTTCTTAACATAAATCTTATAACAGAGCCGTCCATAGAATCCATTTGACTCAAAATCAGATAAACTTAACTCAATTCCTTCAAACAATACAAGCTTAGATGTCGACTCATATTTCGTAATTTACAAGTTCATCTTATTCATTTCAGTCCTATCTTTACTAATGAACGACTATTACCTCAACATCAGGATTTTAGTTGCACTTCTTTACTCAGTTATATTCACGGCTAACACGACTACATCATTTAATCGGAGACCTTTTAGATAGTACACATTCCCTGGTGACGTCTCAGCAAAGCATACGATTCGTACCATGATGTAAAGCAAGTAACTACAAATTAACTGTGTTCAATCAAAATTTTACCTCTTTATTACAGATCTATTTATCACGGGTTGCATGGTCACACAAAAGTATAAGCACCAACTCAATCACATGTTAAATTTTAAAACGATTTATCACGTCATAAGAACTAGACAAGAGTCTAACCATATAGTCAATATAAGAAGATTATTAGTTTAGGTCGGAGGCACATTATAAAATTCCCTGTTAAACTCCTTACGGAACCATCGTTGTAAGGCGTCATGAGTAATTAACTTAATAATGTAGAAGTCAAACAACTGAAATTACAATTGAGTATTAATGGTTATATGATTCACAATAACAACAAAATTACTTCCATATCACACATATGTTTAACATTTTAGCAACCATACCATTCAATTGTATCCATCAACTCAGTATAATTCATTTTCAAACAAAATAAAAGATATCGCATAAACAACTTAAACATGTACATATACCATCATATAACTTGTAAAACATTATCTATGACAAAAGATTAGCAAGGTGAACAAGTTCTCTGGTTTGCACGGTTTGAACAAATAGGCAACTCGCGGCTCAATTAAACGTAACTATAACGACTATCATTTAAACATACGCATAACATGTAAATCATCAAAGGGTTATCTCATTATAATTCATAGTGACGGTTCGATAATATATTTCAAATATCGTAACTATATCGTAACTATATCAAACTATATTTCAAATATCGTGACAATTGCAACAATCACCTTAGCATTTCATGACAATACAACTATGAACATATCCAATAAGGAGCAACAACACTATTTTATTATCATATCATAAGTTTAGGTTCAACTGAAATAAATTAATGCAATGAAAGTAATAAGTATAACTATAGGCACACAGACTCACATAAAAGACATTAGAACTCAGATGACATCCTACATGTGTGAACATTTAGACATACTCATTACTACCATCCATGTGTAAACATTTGAACATAATTATTATAAATATTCATGCGAGTATATTAGAACAATCAAGTTAACATTTAACGCCACCAACTTTACCAAGATATGACAATATAGTTTTATATTTATATATATCCGACCACTATACAAATATGATGAACACACCAGAGATATTATAACATGCCAAGCATAAAATATGCAAACAACTGGACTCGTATAAAATATTTCACCCTCGATTAAGAATCAAATTAAGCTATTCAATTTCACTCATACTATCATGCCAACAATGTTATAAACTAAACTTTAATTTTTTTTATCACTAGTTAAGATACATAACCAATGAATATATGTGCTACTATCATCATATAAGGACACTATAATTTCACATTAATAAGGCTCATGAAATAATCGAACAACTGCATGAAAACTCAACATAGCATTCACATTTTAAAAGTTATGATTCACGTTGTAACTTCCAAAAAAAATCACGAATAAATAACCGTTCAACGAAAACTTGAGTTATATTATTTTTTATAACATACAGAGAGTTAATAATTCGTGAGAAAAAGAATGAGGTCCAAAGCTCAAGAATTCAATTTTTAAAGGATTTTACAACTCAGTTGGTCCAAACAAGTATGTGACAGCAATTGGTCCGAAACTTGGGTCAGTTTGCAAAACTTACCATTTAATATAGAAACATCAAGAATTTTCGTGGCTTATCAATTTGAAAACATATGCGAATCTTCTGAACGATGGAGTTAGAATTATGCAAAAATTATTAATACAATTTAAATGAGGATTTTTACAAAATCGTTGGTCGAAACCTCACTGCACAGGAACTTCCTAACCACAGCCCACTAAAATATTTATTACTCCTAATCCATATATCCTATAAGCATGAAACCAGCGCCAAATGAACACTAACTCACGAGGCTATCTCTCATAAAATTTTCATCCATAGGAAATAAACAGAAAAGAAATGGCAGTAAGGTCAATTAAAGAGTAAAATCAAACAAAACGAGTTTCAGCACTATGTCATTCTTTACTATGTTACAAGCTCTTATGAACATACTATGTATACTAACCCATCCCAACTTAAATCTCACACTTTGTACTTACGTAAACATCTATCCCATAGAATCCCTTCGCATCTCGATCTACTCCTTACATCTAAATCACGATTGCTATGACTAGAACAAGCAATTCAATAGTGTTTCTGATTACTATCACAATACTATACTAGCATGCCTTCGGGATCACATAACCGCATATCACTAGACATAATAGCACTATCAATACGTCATTCACATCCATCCAGATAAATATCATCAATTCGCAATTATTTTCACGCTCACGATTACCACAATCCAACACTTCATTGATTATCAATCTGAACACGAAAATTTATTTCTCATCTCCACAACATCATATGATCACGTCATCATTCATACAAAATATTTACCGTGACGTTGTCCTGCAGAATGGTTAGAAAATATGGGTCTCAAGGTATACATCAACTCGATTATATCCAAGGTTTTCCTTCTAACTACCCCATTCACTCAATTTTCTCTCGGGTTACCTAGTTCAAAACTGAGAGGGCAAAAGAGCGCCTTCTTAACCGCACTGTGAGCTCCTAACAGTTTATTCCCAGGGGTTCATTTTATTTAGACACATCCGACGTTCATTGGGTTCATTGGTTTAGGCCTGAGGATCGTTCGCTCTGATACCACTTTGTAACACCCCGATTTATGAAGGAGCCTTTAGCAAGACATTCCCTAATAAACCGGACTGTTACCATCTCGGTTTCCCGAGGTAGTGAATAACAAATTAAACTCCAAGGCAAAATATATAATTTGTTTAACTTAATTATTACAAAACCTCTTTTACATCAAATTATAAGGAACTAACATAAATGAAAGTGAAAGTCTTCTAAATGATGATCTAGCTACTAAGTCTTCTGATCCAGTGTCTCACGCCCATCAAGCTCTCACCTATCTCATAAACTGTCAAGCCTCGCTCCCAATATTTGGATCGTCACGGTGTTCACGAATACACGGGGTCAACCACGAGGTTGAGTAGGGAATACAATGAAACAACAAAATATGATATGCATGCTCCTCCGTCACCTCCATCTCCATCTCAACTCATATCTCATAACCGGAACACCCACCATACCGATCCCGGTAGACTATATATCGACCGTAGCCGATCGCCGACTCGCTTGTTGAGGACACCAGGGCAAGTCCTGAGAACCCGCCTGGGCCTTATCACAACATCATCTTCACCACACCACATCACCACAACATCCTCCATCTCCAATGCATATGAATGCTCAAAAGAAAATGCAACACAATATATATATCTTTGAACTGATCAATCATAAAATCATGCCGGTTACCAAATGTTGTGATAACATACTCAATACGATCAATTCAGTCAATCACCTTCCAAAGATATGAATCATAACGTAAATCAACAGCCACGAAGCAAGTCAACGTTCACAGTTTGTTCATACGAAACACAAACAAGTCAACACAATTCAACATCAACGATAATAAGTCAAGTGTATTTCCCTACCTTTTCGCAATCCAAGCACACACAAGCAATCACTTATGATCCTTCACTTATCCATCACCTACATAACATAATTATGTATAATTACCATCTACTCAGTCAATTAATCATGCACATAACCTAGACTCATCATAACTTAATAGGAATATCAATTTAAAGAACAAACACGACTTTTCCTGATTTTCCTGCTCATGGCAGACTCGGTATAAAATGAATAACTAATTCCAGAAAATTCGAATTGATACAAGGCCAATTGAATTGGAACCCCATGAGTCTTAGCTACAATTTATATCTAACGTGTTTTTCTCCAATTCCAAACTTATCAAGGGTTTTCAGACTGATTTCCAAAAACTGACAGAAACCGTCGCATAAAAAGTATTGATTCATAAAACGAGTTTGACAAATGATTCTTAAGTAAAACCAACGCCTAACTCATCTAAACTCTTTAAATTAAATATATGAAAAAGACCCAGCACCAATTCAATATCTAAATTATTTTTTAGAAGTAATCTTTCAGCCTCTACTGATTTGCGGACTTTTCAGATAGACGTTCACAAATAATTTCTTCAGGAAAAACTACACGGTGAAATGCTACCAATTTTCACAGGCATACACTAGGCGTGGAATAAATATGAGTCTCTTCTTTAACTTTTTACATCCCACGGCTTTAAGACAGGTAAAACACTCAAATAACACAGACCAACGAATCTGTAAATTGCTGTAACTATTCCATTCATTTATCTCATACAATTTATAATCAAAAACCCCCAAACCAATTCTAGGGTTAAGAAAATTATCCCAATACTACTATAATTATGCTAATAATTGAATAAAGAGGTAATAGAATAGTCTACTTACGAAATAGGATGAGAATAGGCTGAGAAATCGCCTCGCAATTCCTCACGCGGCTCCCTTCACACACGGCTCCCTCTTCTCTCTTTTCTCTCTTTTCTCATGGTTAAAATGAATATGGTGATAGGGAGATTAGGGTTTGGTTAGATGGGTTATACATATAGGATAGGTGCTATTAAGACGATACGGGCCTAGCCTAGTTAGATTAATTAAAACCCGAGTCACATAATTACCCGAGTCACAAATACACTACACGACCCAGCTGGTAACTCGGCCTAATATAATATCATATTAAAATACCGGGTATTACAACGTGACTCTGACAACGAATCCAAGGAAGAAAATCCTCTCATGGGGATGACTGTAGCTGAGAAAAGGCTCCAATACCTAGAGGAGCGATTGATGTACCTTAAGGGTGATGACATTTATAGGGAGAACAATCGCAAGTATGAGGCCGTCAATTCCAAATTGCCAACTAACTTTAGTATGACGGATATCCCTAAGTTCAAAGGACACGAGAACCCTTTGAACCACATTCGTGCCTTCAAGGATTACATGTCTATCAAAGGCATCAAACCCGAGATGTTCTTAAGGATCTTTCCTTCATCTCTTTATACCATCCCAAGGCAATGGTTCTACTCTTTAGATCACAAGAAGGTCGCTTCTTGGGAAGATGCCGCAATCGAGTTCTCCAAGCAATATGCGGATAATGCCGAGATCCAAGTCAACATGCGTACTCTAGAGGTTCTTACCCAAAATGACAAAGAAGGATTCACCGACTTCCTAAGTAGGTGGAGGAAGACTAGCACTCAACTAGTAGAACGCCCGGACGAGGCTACTCTTGTGGAAAAGTTTGTGGATAATCTCAAGCCCATCTATGCCAATCATTTGAGATACCAAAACATCAAGACTTTCAAAGACTTGACCGTACTAGGGACAAGGGTTGAAGATGACATCCGTAAAGGACTCTTGTCCAAAACAGTAGGTAGAGGATATCAAGGGTCCACAAGTCGTTCATACGGCTCTACTAGTAAGACCGATGAAGTTAACCTTCTCGAGCCATCCAAGAAAACTACCCCACCAAGGAAATTCACAAACCTTGGGGACACTTACTCCAACGCTCTAAAAAGGTTAATGAAGCAAGGTAAACTCCAACCCATTGGACCTACTCCCGAACCCGAAAGGAAGTCCAACTTTTGGGACGAGAACTCATACTGTGAATACCATAGGGGCAAGGGGCACGACACAGGAAAATGCTACAAGTTGAAAAACGTGCTTCAAGACATGATTGAAGATGGTCGACTCCCAATACCACCGGGAGGTAAGCCCAATAACACTCAGAATCCTCTTGGAGTTCTAGTGATCACAAGTGATGAATCTACCTTAGATTGCTCGCACCTCATTTCTCCCATCGAAAATGAAATTCATGCAATCGAGAATGAAGGGCTCTACTCTACTATCTCCCCTACCATTTCCGACTTCATCACATGGGCAAGGAGTGTAGATAGGCAAGTTTGGGAACTAGAAAACATGGTAACAACCTTATGCAATCCCAACGCAATTGATGTGACCATAATTGGCGCATATTTAGCCCCCGAATTAGCCTTGTTTCCATGCTTTTTAGTACTTATTTGGGTCATTTCTTATATTTAGTTCTTTGTTTTGCATATTCTTTGAGATTTTGATCCCTTGGTAGGAAAGGAGTAAGAATCTTGCATTTTCATGGCAAAACAAGACTAAATTGATCGAATTCAATGACCAAGCATCAAGGGGAGACAAGATTAGAAGGCCTTTGTACATATCATAGTAGAAGAGCAATGTTGAGGAAAGATCCTTGAGTCCCCAAGGAAATCCCCAAGGAATTTATGAAGAAAAGGGAAGAAAAGAAGAAGTTACCACGCTGACTGACAATCCGAGCGGATTGTCAACAATCCGCCCGTCCGGCCCCCTGCCCGCACAATCCGGCGTCCCTTACGAGAATCCGCTCGGATTCACTCGCAATCCGCCGGATTCGCGAGAATCCGCTCGGATTCCATCGCCCAAATCCGGCCGTCCCGACCTTAATCCGCCCGGATTCCTTCACAAAGACGGTTTGCCTTCTTCAAGCTACGAAAAGAGAAGCCCTTCTCTCAGAAAATACCGGGTCCTCCTTGCTCAACTTAAAAAGTGTAATTACTAGTTTAGCCCTTACTTAACCCTAATGCATCCTCCCTAATTTTCACTATAAATACCCCATTAGGCTAATTAGAGGAGCATGTTCTTCTTATCAATAATTAGTGTAGTTAATATCAATCAAATCTCTCTTTAATATTGTAATCAAGTATTAATCAAGTTTTAATCCAAGTTTTAGTTCTTTAATCTCTCTCTTGTTCATCCTTTATTTTGGGTAATTGAAGATTATTTGGGTTATTATTGGGAGATTGACAACCTCTCAATCAAACATCAAGTACTTCCATTATTCTTGCTTTGTTATTGGAATCATTAGTAGGTATAAACTCTTAATCCCTTTTTAATTATTGCTAATTACTTTTATTTATTCATCATGTTTCACTATGTTAGTATGATTGACAACCTTGCTAGCATGTTCAATATGATGATGAGTGAGTAGTCTCTTAGCTAGGGTTAATGGGTGATTAGGGGAAACCATCATGGGGATTGATTCATGCTTAAATTAATATGCTTTCATGTTTTATTTGCTTGCTTGTTTTGATCTCAACTCATGCACATGTTATGTTTGATGAATGCTAAGCCTATGAATCCTTGCATTTACTATCATCTTCTATCTTTTCAATGAGACTTGTAAGACATAACCCAACTCGAGTCTCATTAGACCATGCATGTTGTTGAGTAGGGAAGACTAAGTCGACTTGTAGGTGTTGTACAATCTAATCGATTCGGCTCCGGGACCCAAACTTTGCTAGGATTGTAAGATATAACCCAACTCAATCCATCACAACAATAATTGCTTGCTTATAATTTGAGAACATGTTTGTATGATCATATCCCATTATTCCCCTATGATCCCATGACACCCTAGTGCCTTTAATCAATTGTTTACACCCCTTTAATTTATCTTGCTTGTTTATTTTCATTGTTATTCTAGTTTAGTAACCTTCTACATCAACCCAATTTGTGACACCCCTTAGACACCACTAGTTACAATAGAAATCTCATTTCAACTCCCGTCCCTTGGGATCCGACCTTTACTTGTCTCTTTACTAATTGTAGAGTTGCTTGTTTAGCTATAAATTGTGTTTTGATTCGACCGTGACCAACGACCACATCTATTGATTTGTGAATACAAAACGGACCGATCAAAAATTGCGCCGTTGCCGGGGACGGTGTTTGTTTGATTTAGATTTCTTTTTATTGTTATTAGTTGTGTCTTTCTTCACCTTGAGGAAGTAAAACTCCTCAAGGTTTGTTCTAATTGTTTTTGAGTTGTTTGATATTTTGCATGTCTAGAAGGTTACAAAGTGAATTGTTACCTTTTGACCGTGAAATCGAAAGAACCTTGACGAACAATAGGAGACTTGTTAGGAGGAATTTGAGAGGTGTTGGTGAAGTTGTTCAACCCACTAGTGAGTTTGTCAATCCTTTCGCAATAGAAGGAGAAGAAAACCCATTACACAATACCCCACAAAATCCACCTACAATGCCAAAATTCTCGTCACACTCCATACCCACCGAGGAGAATCTACCAAATGGTACTCCTACACCACAACATCTTACCGGAAATTTTATTGCCAAGTCCGCCTTCATCCAACTAGTTGAGAGGAGCCAATTTGGGGGGATGCCTAGTGAGGACCCTCATTCTCATATGGAAACCTTTTGTGATTATTGTGATGCTATCTCTCAAACGGGCGTGACTCAAGACCAAATTAGATGGGTCTTATTTCCTTTCTCTTTAATCGGCACCGCGAAGCAATGGTTGAAGGGCCTTGATAAGGTCACCCTTGGAATAGATTCTTGGAAGAAGTTGGCTCTAGCTTTCTACAAAAAATTCTACCCACCGGAAAAGACTAACATGCTAAGAGCTCAAATTACGGGTTTTAAGCAAAGGGATGAAGAGTCTTTGTATGAAGCTTGGGAGCGGTTCAAAGGTATTTGTCGCTCATGTCCTCACCATGGACTTAGCGAATGGTTTTTGGTGCAACAATTTTGGAATGGTTTATATGAAGATTCTAGGAACATTCTCAATATGGGATCCAACGGAATGTTCACCGAAGTTGATGACAATCAAACATGGAACAAGATTGAGGAAATGGCGGTCCATAACTCACAATATAGTAGACCTCGCAAGGCTACTAGAGGAGGAAAGCATTAAGTGGACTCCGTTACTCAATTGGGTGCTCAACTTAGTGCTCACATTGACACAATCAACTTGAAGTTTGAACAAGCTATGGCTAGACTTGAGGAAAACTCAAAATCATCGAAGCATCATGTCAATGCCATGACGGCATCCTCATCAATCCCAAGCGGGATATGTGAGAATTGTGGAACTTTGGGTCATGACTCAAGTGAGTGTAGGGGAACAACCGAACAAGTGAATGCTTTCCAAGCATATAAAAGTGGTACCCCTTATTCAAATTTTTACAATGAAAACACCAAGTTCCATCCAAATCTCTCATACAAAAGCCAAAATGTTCAAAACCCTCAAACAACATACACTCCACCACCCATGAGAAACCAAAATCAAAGACCCTTTTACAATCAAAACCAAGGTTACCAAAATCAAAATCCATACAATCACCAAAGTGACCAAGGTTTTGATGTCCAAAAAGCGGTCCTCCAAATGCAAAAGAATCAACAAGAATTTTTCACCCAAATGCAAAAAGATAGCCAAGCAAAAGAAACCACCATCAACAACATTCTAGCTCACACCAAGATGTTGGAAACACAATTGACTCAACTAGCATCTTCAAACTCACAAAGACAAAAGGGGCAATTACCACCTCAAAGTAATCCCCCTAGACATGAAACGGTTAGTGCCATTCACTTGAGAAGTGGTACAAGGTATGAAGCACCGAAGAAGCAAGTTGAGGATGAAGTTGTGGAAGCTAGTGAAAAGGAAGAAATTGTGCAAAACTCCAAAGATGGAGAATCATCAAAAGAAGAAAGTTCAAAGAAAAATGAAGACAAGGCCAAAGAGAAGGAGCCCATTGTGATTAGACTTCCTTTTCCAAGTCGTCAAGCCAAGCCCAAATTTGATGATCAACTTGGAAAGTTCATGGAAATTGTGAAGAATTTAGAAGTCTCAATTCCTTTCACGGAATTAATCAATCACGTTCCGGCCTATGCAAAGTACATGAAAGATATCCTCACAAAGAAGAAGTCGATCCGGAAACTTGAGACTATCGCCTTCACTAAGGTGAGTAGTGCAATACTTCAAGGGAGTTCACCTCCAAAGTTAAAGGATCCGGGAAGCTTCTCAATACCGTGTACCATTGGCGACACGACGATCAACAAAGCCCTATGTGATCTAGGGGCTAGTGTAAGTGTCATGCCGTACTCGGTAAGTAAAAGGTTGGGAATGGGAGAGTTTAAATGCACCAACATGACACTTTAAATGGCCGATAGATCGACGAAGACACCGTTAGGGATATGGGAAGATGTCCCCGTGCGAATTGGGAAGTTTTTCATCCCGGTGGACTTTGTCATTGTTGATATGGAGGAAGATTCCAACATTCCAATCATCCTAGGAAGACCTTTTCTACACACCGCCGGTGCGGTGATTGATGTGAAACATGGAGAGCTCACTCTAGAAGTGGGAGACGAAAGCATAACTTTTAATCTTGACAAGACTATGAGAGCTCCTCGTTTGCATGAGCCATGTTTCATGATTGATCACTATAGCCGAAAAGATGAGAAGAAGAAATCGGAACTCCAATGGAGGAAGAAAATTGAAGATGCTCCATTCAAAGAGCAAGTAAATTGTGACAAGGAGAGCTTGCAAAGCTCATCAAAATCAACCAAGGAAGAAGAGGATGGCCTCATTGGCCAAGGGAAGAAATTGGGAGAGTTGTCTCCATCTAAGCAAGAGATTTTCAATGATCAACTCAATGAAGTTTGTGGTCTTTGGGACGACGAATTTGAAGGGATTTTTAATCCCTACATTGGACATGCCATCGATCATGATCAACAACAAGGGCCACGGTCTATTGAGGACCTCTACCATAATAATGAACAAGCTTTTGATTGCTTCTTCAAGGTGTTGAGCAACATCAACAACACCTTGAACATGCCCCCTTGACATCTCAGCAAGAATGAGAGTTTGGTGGAGTCCTCCCTAAACCACCACTTGTAAATATTTCTAACTCCCTAACTTGCATTTAAATTTTTGTATTGCATTTTTTGTCATCTTTGGATTTTTATTTACTTTGATCAAAATAATTGTCATGTAAGAGAGAAGTGAGGGAGGGACTAACAATTTCAATTGATGTGTAGTGCTTTACCTTAGTGTGGGGATGGCAATTGCCTAGGCTATCCATGCCTTAGTAGTGCCCCCACAATGAAGAACACAAGACTTGAAAGAAAGAATGGAAGAATGATAAAGGGAATGCGCTGTGCACGGGTGGAACTGAA
The DNA here is from genome assembly GCF_048544455.1 of Silene latifolia. Lineage (NCBI taxonomy): Eukaryota > Viridiplantae > Streptophyta > Magnoliopsida > Caryophyllales > Caryophyllaceae > Silene > Silene latifolia. The sequence continues at coordinate 138,691,557 of NC_133534.1, read as the reverse complement.
TCCGTGCACATAGGGGAAGAATCCGAGCGGAATCCCAAGAATCCGCCCGTCTTATGCAATCCGAGCGTCCTGCAGAAAAGACGCCCGTCTCGAACTAAGCTGCATTTTGAAGTTTTCTTGACTGTTAAAGAATCCGAGCGGATTTCTGAAAATCCGCCCGTCCTGAAGAATCCGTCCGTCTTGTCAGAAAGACGCCCGTCTTTGCAGCTGAGGAAAACAAGCAAATTACTCTGGACAGAAATCCGTCCGTCTTTGAGCAAATCCGCCCGTCCCGTGTTCAGCAAATCCGAGCGGATTGTACCAAATCCGCCCGTCTTTAGGCGAGCTTTTGCAAAAGAAGAAGAAGCAGAATCCGCACGGATTGTGCCTAATCCGCACGGATTGCCCCTGCAGTTTTTAAATTTTCGGCCCCTTTAAAACCCCTCCCACCTTCATTCATTCATTCATAAACACTACCCACAACATCAAAACCCTCATCTTCTCCATCACAAAAACAAAAACCCTCAACAACATTCACCAAAATCAAATCAAACCATCCTTCCAACAACAAATTAATCACTCCTTCTTCAACAAAAATCAAAACCAAGAACAAAATCTTCAACCTTTGAGTCGATTTTTGTTTTCATAAAGGCAAAGCCTTTCACCTTCAAATCGATTTGGGCATACTACAAAGTGAAGATTTTTCATTCTTTTCTTGGTTAGTTAATCAATGGCAAGGACTAAGGGACCAACAAAGGCAACAAAGGCACCAAAGGCTAAGGCTCTCTCACAAAGGCAAAAGGCTCTTAAAACAAAGAAAGCTTTGGCTATGGTGGTGGCAACACCAAACTTGGAAGTGCAACAACAACAACAACCTTCTATGGGACCATCAACATCTTCTACTCCGGTAATTAATCAACTTTTGCATTATCCGGAGGTAACTTTCATTTCCGATACCCATAGAAATACCTTTGTCAAGTTTGCTATGAAATCTATTCAATTCACCAAATTCATATGTGAAGATGCCTTGGAAAAATTGGGTGTTCTTGAACAAACAAAAGCCTTTTTCAAAGCCATGGGGTTGAAGAAATTGTTTGAAACAAAGGAATTGACATACCCCCCCCTTGTCTTGGAATTTTTAAGTTCTTTGAAAGTCACCAAAGTTGAGAATAAAGAAAATATCGAGTTTCGTCTAGCTAATGTTAGTAGACGCATTACCTTTAAGGAATTGGGTGAAATTTTGGGTCTTAGTGATGAATCGAGTTATTTCAAGAGTTATGGAAAGTATGACCCCGAGCCTCTTTGGGAGGCAGTCTCCGGGAAGAAATTTGAGGATTTTCATGCATGTCGTGCTCTCTTGGTCCATCATCCGGGCATAAGAGTATGGCACAAGGTTGTGGGAAATACCATAATTGCTAGGAAAGACACCAATCATTTCACAAGACTTGATTTTATTCTCCTTGAATCGGCTTTGAATATCGGAAGAATTCATACCAAGCCTTACAATTCTTTGAGGCTCTTGGTAGATAGATGGCTTAATGTTGATAGTGGGAAGAAGGGCACGACCGTTATTGTCAATGGCGGCCTAGTCACGGTCCTAGCTAAGCACTTTGATCCTAATTTCAATATGGATAAGAAGTACAAAGCAAAGGAAGGTGGCCATCTTATTGATATGCATACTATGATTCACAAGTTCAAGTGGGTTGCCCATAACCCCCTTGACACTAAGTATGGATGGTTAACTAGTGAAGCTAGATCGTTCACCTTGCCCTCGAAGATTTGTCGCCTAAGCGTCCACCGGACCAATTATCTACTTCCCCTTTCCGAAGAAGCCGAGTATATCATTCAACAACAAAAGGGTGATCTTGAAACCCCCTCCTCTTCCATTGTCATACCACCTTACCCCTTTGAGTATGAAGAGTTCAAGCCGGAAGGAATTGAAATTGGGAAAGACTATGTGACTCTTCTCATGCAAGCAATGCACAAGCAAGCCCATGAAGATCGGAAAAATGCTTATTTGGCTCAATATCCACCCCTCCTACATCTAGCTAGGCAAGGACTCCTTGATCCATCTTGTCCTTTGCCTAGTTGGGCGGATAGAGAAGCCTTATTTCCGGGTGCATCTAGGGACGTGGTGGGAGACAATGAGGTTGTTGGAAATGATGAAGAAGTTGATGATAATATTGAGGAAGAAGCAAGTGAAGAAGAAAGGAATGGTGAAGAGGAAGATGAGGAAGAAAGTGAAGAAACAAATGACAAGGAAAGTGGCAATGTGACCACTTCTCATGAGGGAAGTGGTGATGATGATAGCATGATGGAAGACTAGCAAGCCTTGGAGACTCCTACACTCCCATGGTTTGTCTATATCTCTTTGTATTTTATTTAATTTTGATCATTGTTGGTTTAGTCCTAGCAACATCAAAGGACTCACACCTCGGTACCATTGAGGTGTTCTTATTCTATTGTTCCCATTTGTAAAATCCAAAATGACAAACTAGTTTCATGCATAGCATAGTGTATGCATAAACTATACCCATCCTTTGACATTAGCAATAGTGTCTTACTCGGTTTGGGGAAGTTAATGCATACGCAACGGGAGGTAATCTAAATTATCCTCTCCGTCATAACAAAAAAACCATGCATCATGTAGTATAGCTTAGTATAGAATTGCATTTAGTATAGAAATCATGCATCATCTTTGCATAATTTCCATCATTTTGGCCATTGAGGACAATGCCCATATTAGTGTGGGGATGGGAATTCTAACATTTAACTCTTATTCAAAAAAACCCATAAAAATTGAAAAATTTCAAAAACATAAAAATTGAAAAAATTAAAAATCCAAAAACAAGTTCATTTCCTTTGTATATATTGTCTTGTATATATTGTGTTTGTTTTATCCTTGTTCACATTGATCGACTACGCCACATCCGAGACATGAGGATATTGAAGACCGCATGGTATGATCTTTCCAATCTCCTTTTTCCTCTTTATGTTAATGACTATGTGGCTTTATTTTGATTGATGCGGTATAAACAATGTGAACTTAGGATTGCATTTAGATTAAATGTCATATTAGTTGGTAGAATCATTTGCATTAGGATGTTCATATGCTAGTTGCATCATGGTTAGAAAATTTTTGCGAAACCGTCTACTTGGGAAGCTTGACAAGTGTATATAGGCCCTAGTAGATGCTTTTTCTTCTTAAGACTTTGCTTGTTAGAATGCTTGTAAAACACCCTAGGATGTGTCATGCTAGTATCCTTTGACCCATGGTTTAAGGCCTAGTCAAGAGTACCTTGTGGTGTGATAACTCCTTGGCTACCGTTTATTCCAAGGTGACCCTTGAAACCATGCATCCATCCATCCATCATCCATGTTCTACCACATCATTTTTGTCATCAAAGGGAATGGGCACAAAAAAAAAAAATTGTTCAAATTTGAGTTTAAGAAATGAAAAGAAAAGAAAAAGTTTGCAAAAATGCATCAAATGAAAGGAGGAGCAAAAATAGAACTCCTATGCTTCAAATACAAGGCACCCTCGTTACTAATTAGGGTTACTTTGAAAATGTTCAAAAAGAAATGCAAAAAGTTGTCAAGTATTGAAATGCCAAAAATCAAAAAGAAATGGCAAAGAAAATGTTCTCAAATGTCAAATGCCACAAGAAATTGGGGGGGGAAAACAACAACAAAGCAAACTCCCAAAATGAAACTCAAAATATCTATTGATCCCTTTATCCATCATATCCATTTTTGTGCATGGTAGAGAGCGGACGACCCTTCTTCTTGTCTAGGCAAGAGGGGGAATTCCGCGATCCTCCAGTGTTTCTAACGCCATAGGGAATCTACTCTTGACAAAAGCATTTAACGATTGAGGACAAAGGTACCCTAACTTGACACAACTTGGAGGTGATTTATTGGTATCCTTCTAGGCTTAGTAGTTTGAACAAATTGCATCTATGAAGGATTGTGTACCCTTGAATTGCTTCCCTTGTAGATAATTTCCGCCACTTAGATGAGGAGAGTGGCTATTCTTTTGTAGATGCATCCATTATGTGTTTTTGTGTGCTTAATGTTTGGATGCGTCGCCATTTTGGCAAGACCCACCTTGCCTTGCAAGAAGGCATCCTACCTCATGGTTGTCTTGTTGTGAGTTGAAGGGGCGGAGTGAGACCCGCTAATTGTCTCATATCGGCTATATTATTAGGATAGGTTAGTATTGGTCCTAGTCTTTGTCACCTCTTTACTCGGGACGAGCAAAGGTTCGGTTTGGGGATATTTGATGTGACCATAATTGGCGCATATTTAGCCCCCGAATTAGCCTTGTTTCCATGCTTTTTAGTACTTATTTGGGTCATTTCTTATCTTTAGTTCTTTGTTTTGCATATTCTTTGAGATTTTGATCCCTTGGTAGGAAAGGAGTAAGAATATTGCATTTTCATGGCAAAACAAGACTAAATTGATCGAATTCAATGACCAAGCATCAAGGGGAGACAAGATTAGAAGGCCTTTGTACATATCATAGTAGAAGAGCAATGTTGAGGAAAGATCCTTGAGTCCCCAAGGAAATCCCCAAGGAATTTATGAAGAAAAGGGAAGAAAAGAAGAAGTTACCCCACGATCGACAATCCGAGCGGATTGTCAACAATCCGCCCGTCCAGCCCCTGCACAATCCGAGCGTCCCTTACCAGAATCCGCTCGGATTCACCCTCAGCAATCCGCCCGGATTCGCCAGAATCCGCTCGGATTCCATCGCCCAAATCCGGCCGTCCCGACCATAATCCGCCTGGATTCCTTCACAGCACGGTTTGCCTTCTTCAAGCTACGAAAAGAGAAGCCCTTCTCTCAGAAAATACCGGGTCCTCCTTGCTCAACTTAAAAAGTGTAATTACTAGTTTAGCCCTTAGTTAACCCTAATGCATCCTCCCTAATTTTCACTATAAATACCCCATTAGGCTAATTACAGGAGCATGTTCTTCTTATCAATAATTAGTGTAGTTAATATCAATCAAATCTCTCTTTAATATTGTAATCAAGTATTAATCAAGTTTTAATCCAAGTTTTAGTTCTTTAATCTCTCTCTTGTTCATCCTTTATTTTGGGTAATTGAAGATTATTTGGGTTATTATTGGGAGATTGACAACCTCTCAATCAAACATCAAGTACTTCCATTATTCTTGCTTTGTTATTGGAATCATTAGTAGGTATAAACTCTTAATCCCTTTTTAATTATTGCTAATTACTTTTATTTATTCATCATGTTTCACTATGTTAGTATGATTGACAACCTTGCTAGCATGTTCAATATGATGATGAGTGAGTAGTCTCTTAGCTAGGGTTAATGGGTGATTAGGGGAAACCAACATGGGGAATGATTCATGCTTAAATTAATATGCTTTCATGTTTTATTTGCTTGCTTGTTTTGATCTCAACTCATGCACATGTTATGTTTGATGAAATGCTAAGCCTATGAATCCTTGCATTTACTATCATCTCCTATCTTTTCAATGAGACTTGTAAGACATAACCCAACTAGAGTCTCATTAGACCATGCATGTTGTTGAGTAGGGAAGACTAAGTCGACTTGTAGGTGTTGTACAATCTAATCGATTCGGCTCCGGGACCCAAACTTTCCTAGGATTGTAAGATATAACCCAACTCAATCCATCACAACAATAATTGCTTGCTTATAATTTGAGAACATGTTTGTATGATCATATCCCATGATTCCCCTATGATCCCATGACACCCTAGTGCCTTTAATCAATTGTTTACACCCCTTTAATTTATCTTGCTTGTTTATTTTCATTGTTATTCTAGTTTAGTAACCTTCTACATCAACCCAATTTGTGACACCCCTTAGACACCACTAGTTACAATAGAAATCTCATTTCAACTCCCGTCCCTTGGGATCCGACCTTTACTTGTCTCTTTACTAATTGTAGAGTTGCTTGTTTAGCTATAAATTGTGTTTTGATTCGACCGTGACCAACGACCACATCTATTGATTTGTGAATACAAAACGGACCGATCAGCAATACCCGAAGAACGTGTGCCACTAATCTTCTCTCAAAATGCCACTATGCAAGAAATAATCACCGTGGTTGATAAACTAGTCGATCAAATCATACGACTAGATGATGATATCGTGAGAATGAGGGAACTAGCTGCAATCAATGGGGTTTGGGCCGAGTATCTCATTGAAAACTCCCTAGTCAAAGAAATAGTCCAAAATGGTGAAGACCAAGATGTGGACCACCTACCTTGTTCGGGTCGTCCATATCAAAACGCTACTCAAAACGGTCCAACCAACGTTGTTACACCAAATGACAACGAGGATGACTCCACTGATCATTTGCTCAAGCAATTACAGAAAACAAAGGCTGATCTTTCAGTCTGGCAACTAGTAGCAAGCTCATTCCCACATCGCCAAGCTTTACTGCAAGCTTTGGCCAAGCTAAACGTAGCACATAACTCCACTCCTGAAGATGTAGTCAACTTGGTCTTCCAAGAATCACCTAAGCTAAGTAATCCTATTACCTTCTCAGACGAAGATTTGCCACCTTTTGGCGCTAGTCACAACCTTGCTCTATACATCACTGTCATTTGTCTAAAGAAGAATGTGCCAATGACCTTGGTGGATGATGGCTCCGCGGTCAACGCCATACCCCTCAAAACGGCATACAAGCTGGGCATGAAAGAGTCGGATTGGACCCCTACCAATCAAGGTGTGCGTGCATATAACGGTACACGACGAAAAGTAGTAGGACTTGCTAACTTAACCATAGCCACAGGGCCAATTGAACGAAAGGTTAATTTCCAAATAGTGGACATCGATGCTTCCTTCAACATACTTCTGGGAAGGCCTTGGATTCATGCTTCCAAAGCGGTAACATCCACCCTTCATCAAAAGATCAAGATCCCACTAAACGGCAAAGTAGTGACGATCACTTCGTCACCCATCAAGGCAATAATCGAGAAACAGTCGAACAATCAAGTCCTTGCGGATCCTATATACGAACTTGGGGGCTTCCAAAGTGTAAGTGTCATAGAAAGTGAGTTGGCACCCTTATACTATAATCCCTACTCTAACTTGGTGGTCAACCACATACTCAAATCCCAGGGATACTTCCCTGGAATGCCTTTGAACCCTCTTCGGAAGAATACCTTCGCACCATACAAGGAAGGCAACTCAACAAGGATACCACTTGGACTAGGGTACAAACCAACAAAAGAGGAGGTCCTCGAAATGCTCGCCCAAGTCCAAAACCGCAAGCACGTAGGAGTCCAAATGAGGCCCTATCTCCCTACTTTAAATGGGTACTTTGTTCAAGAAGGAAGTCTAGAACTCTTTCACGGATTTCCCGAACCTTGGCATTATCTCGAGAGGAAGTTAGCCGGAATCGAGATCTTTCACGATTGCTACTTCATCCCTCCAGAAACGGTTCCTACCGTCAAAACCCGTCAAGCACCTTGCTTAGACGAACAAGCTGTTAGCCTATTGTTTGGAGAAGATCGATTCGTTAGGGCCGCGCAGGATGAGATCATTACTATGATACTTCAAGACGATCGCTTCAACCCCACCGCGTTAATCACAGAAACCGACGCGAAACAGCAGAAAGGATGGAGACAATCAATCAAATGGACCAACAACCAAGGAAGACTCTTCAAGCTCACCACTAGAGAAGGAGAGATGTTCAAAGGAGAACCGGAAGACGATGAGTTCGAGTCGGAGTCGGAGTCAGAGTCGGAGTCTAGAGAAGTCATTAGAGAGTCTACTCCTGCCGTCATCCCCATTCCCTTCGTTTCTCCTAGCTTAGTCTCGAGTAGTCACAATAGTTCAGGAAATGCCCCAACCCCTGTCCCTTTGCCGCCACTGACCATGGATCAGTTGGCTTCTTTGTTTTAACTTTACTCAAATTTTAATATGAATAAATCAGGTTCTGCTTACTCTTTGTGTTATCTAGAGTGCAATTCTGTGTACGATGATACTAAGGATGACCAAGACCCAGACTCAATCGAAATACCTCCCTACGTAGCCAAAGAAATACTACAGGAAGGGGAAGGGGGACCAGTAATAGAGGACACCGAACCCATCAACGTAGGAACCGAACTAGAACCCCAAGAACTTAGGATAGGGACTACCTTGAGCTCTACCGAAAGGGCCGATTTCATAGATCTCCTAAATGAATTCAAAGACATTTTCGCTTGGTCCTACAAAGACATGCCAGGGATCGACAGGGATATCGCTGAACATAGGATTTCGATTAAGCCAGGTTTCAAACCTGTGAAACAGAAGCTTCGACGAATGGGAACGGAATGGGCTCTAAAGATTAAGGAAGAAGTTGACAAACAATTCAAAGCCGGGTTCATCAAAGTTTCCGAGTATTCTGACTGGGTAGCTAATATAGTACCCGTACCCAAGAAGGATGGGAGAATCCGCGTTTGTGTTGACTTTAGGGACTTAAACAAAGCAAGTCCAAAAGATGACTTCCCTCTACCTCACATCGACATATTGGTAGACAATACTGCGGACCACGCATTACTATCCCTCATGGATGGGTATGCGGGTTATAACCAAATCAAGATGGCCATGGAAGATATGCATAAGACCGCATTCGTCACCCAATGGGGAACCTACTGCTATACGGTAATGCCGTTCGGGTTGATCAACGCCGGAGCTACATACCAACGCACCGCAACTACGCTCCTACATGACATGATGCACAAAGAAGTTGAGGTATACGTAGATGACATGATTGTCAAATCCAAGGAAAGAGAAGGGCATATTACGAACCTTCGCAAGTTCTTCGCAAGGCTACGAAAATACAACATGAGGTTCAATCCTCAGAAATGCACGTTCGGGGTAACATCTGGTAAACGCCTGGGATACGTTGTTAGCCAACGAGGTATAGAAATATATCCTTCCAAAATCAAAGCTCTGATTGAAATGCCACAACCTCAAACAGAAAAAGAAGTCAGAGGATTCCTAGGAAAGGTGCAATATATAAGTCGATTCATATCGAAACTTACGATGATTTGTGAGCCTATCTTCAAGAAACTCAAGAAAACAGACCACACCATGTGGGATGACGATTGTCAAAAGGCATTCGACCAGATCAAGGAGATATTGGCTAAACCACCAGTGCTCATGCCACCACAACGAGATCAACCTCTTGGTTTATATCTCACAAGAATCGCAAAAACAAATGACCATGGGTGCCATCTTTGGCACAAACTGTAGGAAGTGAAGAAAGAACTATCTACTACCTTTAGTAAGAAGTTCTTGGAATACGAGTGCAAATACTCACAACTCGAAAAGACATGCCTCGCTCTTGTGTGGGCAACGAAGAAGCTACGCCATTACATGCTTAGCTACTCCGTCAAAATATACTCGAAAATGGATCCAGTCAAATACCTCTTCGAGAAACCCGTCCTCAATGGACGTCTAGCAAGATGGACCTTGATGCTCTCAGAATTCGACCTCAAATACGTGCCACTGAAAGTTATAAAAGGTCGCGTCGTCGCCGAATTCTTCGCAGAAAATCCTATCAATGACGCACAAACAATAGATACTTGGTCATTTCCAGACGAGGATATACTCCAAACTGATGTAGACTCCTGGGACCTGTACTTTGATGGAGCGTCAAACTTAAGAGGATTCGGAATAGGAGTGTTGCTCATTTCTCCTGAAGGTGAGCATACACCAATTGCTGTCAAACTCGACTTCGAGGTGACAAACAATGCTGCAGAATACGAAGCTTGTCTCATTGGACTACAAGCGGCAGTGAGCTTAGGCATTAAAAACCTCCGAGTACATGGGGATTCATCACTAATCATTAACCAAGTTACAGGATCTTGGAAAATCCGAAGCGAAAGCCTCGCACCTTATCAGGCTAGGATAGACCAAGTCGCTCAATTCTTTGATCACGTAACCTACCTACCCCTACCTCGGGAGGAAAATCAATTTGCAGACGCTCTTGCGAAACTTGCATCATTGATTAATATGCCAGATCACATGGTGGAAATGCCTTTGTGCATCGAACGACGGTCAGAGCCGACTTATGTCCACCAAATTACCGATGAAGAGGAAATCGCGCAGGAACCCTGGTTCCAAGCAATCCTGAATTTTAAGCTTAATGGTACATATCCACCAGATATGGACAAGAGGGGACAACGCGCTATACGCCTACTAGCTTCCCAATACATTCTCATGCGGGGAGAATTATACAAAAGAACACCTCTTGGTGTAGTCCTACGTTGCCTTGATCATTCACAGGCACGAAAGGTGATGGAAGAAGTCCATGACGGAGAATGCGGTCCTCACATGAGTGGACCCATGATGGCAAAGAAAATCACACGTTTGGGATATTATTGAACCACAATGGAATCCGATTGCATCAAATACGTAAGACATTGCCACAACTGCCAAATGTTCGGGAATGTACAAGATGTCCCTCCTTCATTGCTCTATACAATGACATCTCCTTGGCCATTTTCTGCATGGGGAATTGACATAATCGGGAAGATAACCCCCGCCGGAACAGGAGGTCATTGTTTCATTCTAGTAGCAATCGACTATTTCACCAAATGGGTAGAAGCGGCTTCCTACAATTGTCTTACAGCTAAAAATGTGGCAAAATTCATACAAAACAACATCATATGTCGATATGGTTGCCCACATGAGATCATTTGTGATAACGGATCACATTCCAAGCTAAAACCGAGCAATTGCTAGCCAAATACAAGATTAAGCATCACCACTCTTCGCCCTATAGACCACAGACTAACGGCGCGGTAGAGGCGGCAAACAAAAATGTTGTCACGATTCTCAAGAAAATGATTGACAACTATAGAGATTGGCCAAGCAAGATACCCTTTGCTTTATGGGGGTATCGTACATCTGTCAGGACGCCCACTGGGGCTACTCCTTTCTATTTGACCTACGGCATGGAAGCTGTACAACCAGTCGAGCTAGAAATACCATCCTTGCGTATTTTACTAGAAAGTCAAATCCCGGAAGCCGATTGGAAGACGGATAGATATGAAGAGCTCATCCTCCTGGATGAACGTAGGCTGCGCGCCTTGCATAATGTCCAAACATATCAAGCACGTATCAAACGGGCTTTCAACAAAAGGGTTAGGCCAAGGAACATCAAAGAAGGAGACTTGGTGCTTAAATCGGTTAGAGCTCTCTTACCTGTTAACCCACGGGGAAAATTCAAACCTAATTGGGCCGGATCATTTCTAGTCAAATCCATACTCCCAGTGGGTGCGGTTAGGATCACAGACCTAGATGGGAATGAATTTTCAAACCCAACAAACCTTGACCAACTGAAACGATACTATGCCTAGAATAGGAATGAAAACGCGCCTCGCGTAACCCCACGTGTCGCTCTTGTGGCACTAAATAAACGGCCCCTGGCCAAGCTGAAATAAGCTAAATGTCACTGTGCTCTTGCATTTTGACAAATTTGTCATCCTCGTATCATCAAACAAACTAAATTCGCACCTTCAGAGTAAGCAAAAGCTCATGCTTATTTTTCTACGTTCATTACAAGCTCTTGCTTCGAACAATTATTCTTTTACATTTATTCGAACTACGCGCAAGGGTTTGATTTCGCTTTTTAAGTGAATACGTAGGCAATCCTTCACGGGATTCAACCCATTATATCTAAAATGTAAATAGAAGGACATTTGCATTGCATTTGAAATTCGACAAGAATAATAAATAGAAAATCACCACGGTTTCATAACCACTTAACCTTTTTATTCCATTCATCTTCTAATAATAATACGCTATATAATAAATAAAAAAAATAGGCTAGGATTCTAAAAATCCCTCCTTTTTATTACAACAACAATAATAATAATAATCAAATAATAATAAAGAGACTTGGGCTATTCCTCCATCTTCCCCTTGCCCTTGTCATTCTTGTCATACTTTTTGTCACGACCTCGAGCCGGACGCTCTTGCGCCACTTCAGACCTAATCACCAACGGCCTTTCTCGAGGTCTAGCTTTTCCATTCTTGCCAATCACCATCTCTGCGACAGGAGTAGTCTTCGGTTTCTTCGGAGGATGAACAACTTGAAACCCGGCTTCTTCTTCTCCCTCTGTCAGATGCTTCCCCTTCTCTTTCTCTCCCTCGCGCACCTTGTAGTCGATAGGCTCGCGCTTCCTCAATTTCTCCCGCTCTTCTGGAGTAGTAGCCTTTCTCCACCGCAGATAAGAATCCGACACCCATAAAGCATTGGCGGAGAAATTCAAGAACCACATGTTTCTTTGGGCCCATTTGATAGCCCACTCTCTTCGGCTCTCTGTAGTAAGCGCCATAGCAGTCTGCGGGACGGTATCAAGCCTCGGGATCGTCTGTTTCAGCCCAACTTGTCTCATCAGCCTTTCCGGGAAGATGCACACCATAAACTCCAATCCAGGAATGCGCACCGACCTATTGGGATCCAAAGAAGACACTCCAGTGACAGACTTGAGGCGCCACCACGGTACGACCCACCTAATCAAGGGACCATCATCGCTCATTAGCTTGTTCTTCCAATAATCACAGACCCGCGTGAAGTCCACCATATACAACCTTGTCCTCATCGCGATTGAACGGGCATGATAGGAAAGCGCATGAACTGGGGGCTCGATCAATCGGAGCCGCTCCATAAGCCAAACCTACCAAAAATGGGTATTAGACATCAAAAAAAAAAAAAAAAAAAAAAAAAAAAAAAAAGAAAAAAACGAAAAAAAAAACGAAAAAAAAAACGGAAAAGAAAAAAAAAAGTGTCTTTTACCTGCAAAATGACGGGACTCCCCAAGAACGGCAGGTCACGGTTGGATTTCCTATTATCCAAACCCAATATAATCTCTCCTAAGCATAAGCAAGCTGGGCTCTGCGACTCCATCCGCTCAACAAGGCCCAAAAGACGGGGATCACCTCTCAAGTCTTCATCAACATGCCCTTGGAAGACATACACATGCAACAAGCAAAAGCCAAATGCCCTCCGCCTAGCAACATGAGAAACGGTGGGGTCGGCCCTGTTGATAAATCGATCTATGAAGTCCAACATTCTCACACCTTTTGAGGTAACTAGACGGTCCACCTCAAGTCTAGTCAATCCGAGCAAATCTCTAAATTTGCTTTTGTACCCTTGAGAAGTGGAAGGAATGGCAGGCAAATGTTCGGGGTCCCATCCACCAATAGCAAAGAATCTCTTCGGGGAAAGAGGCAAATATCACCTCCAGGGAACGCAAAAACATGGTAATTTGGGTCCCAATAGTCAAGGCAAGCATCCAAGAACGGTTTCACAACCTTGATGAGTTTCAAACTCAACAATGATCCAAAGTTATAAGAGCCCATATCATGCTTCTCCATATTTGAAAACTCGTTGGTCCATTCCTTCAAGCGGATCTCCAAAGTATTCATGATGAGAAAATTTATTTTGAAGAATTTGGTGTATTTAGACGAAGATGAGACGGAAGATTTGTGTGAATAAACGCTCCATCAACGTTTCTATTTATACTAATTACTGTTTCCAAAAATCCGTCAGAACAGAACAACCTGGGAACAAGGCGCAAAGACTTTTGCGCCTCTTCAAAGGGACGCGACTCATTCGCCTCTTCCCGAGCTTCACTTCGGTGATTTTCCGCGTTGGATCTTTCCTAATTCCATAACAAATAATTTCCTATTCCTACAGGTTATTATTTTGGTAAATACGGGAAGATTACCATGTTTCAGGTTTCCTAATTTCGCGGGCACGCATTTCGAGGCGACATCGACATTTTTCGCCATTTTATCACACTTGTATATTTTCATTTTAGGAAATAAATTTCATTTTCATTTTAAGGAAATAAATTTCATTTTCATTTTAGGAAATAATTTTCATTTTAATTTCAACTTGTATATATTGATTTCTATTCTTTAATTTCATTTCTAAACTTATAGATTTCTTTTTTTTTTTTTTTTTTTTTTTTTTTTTTTTTTAGGGGTAACCCTCCCTACCGTCCGGTCATTTCCGGCAAAATTTTTGCATTTTTTGCATTTTCCGCGTTCTTTTGAGTCTCTCATTTTGCGCTAATTAAGGCCATATGTATATAAAAATGTATGCTTTGCGTGTTTTTCTATGTAAATTTCGGCAGCATGACGGCGTAAACCGTCATCTACCAAACCTGTTCGAAACTAACCTGCAGATACAAGCAACACAACCCAGCAGCAAAGGCACCCAGGCCATCGTATATATACCAAACGGAGGAAATGTACAAACTGGGGGCTCGAGCCCCAAACAAAGTCCAAAAATGTTCAAAATGATAGTCCCAATGTACAAATGTACAAGACACAGCCAACAAACAAAAAAGCTACACAAAACTACTGCTGGGCGCCCTCCAACTCTGAAACTCTTGCCACAAGAGCGGCGATCTCGGCATCCCGAACTTCGAGCTCCCTCAACACGCGAGCTGTCTCCTCCCGAGACTGGGCCAACTCTCGCTCCAGCTCGCGGTCACCCTAAACGATAAATTGGCTCATGTCAATCAATTCAAGCAAAATTAGAAAATCAAAAATCAAAAATGGAAACAGGTGTAAGGTTCATACCTGACGACCTCGACCGCCGACAAGTGCCTCGACGGCAGTAGCTCGCAGCCGGTTGGCCACCCTCCACAACGCCACAAACCGAGACGGCGCAACCTGCATTTTCAAAAAGAAATTCTCAACAATTGAACAAATTCAATCAAATGTGTTCTTACACAAAGGATATACAGATTAGAGGCTCACCCTCCGAATCAGATGCTGCCAATCGTCTAGGCCAGCATCCGTCACGGCTACGTCAAAGTCACGCAGCTCGGAGATTGTCGTCCTCCCGGTCGCGTCAGTGTACTCGAGGGTCTCGGGGTACTCTGGGGGCTCGATGCCCGCCGCCTCGACCTCCTACAAAGACAAATGGTTCTCATCAATCGATGATCTTTCATCATTCTCAAAAATCAAATCAAAAGGAAAAATAAAAGATACTCACCACCACCGGCCAGTACGCCAGTCTCCCGTAAAGGAACGCCGAGTAGTCCTCAACGGGAAGAAGAAGGGCGTCACCACTGGCACCAGCCAAGTCCGCCTCCCTCTCAGCCTCAGAAGGCTCCCTAAATATCGTCCTGGGAGGATCGACGGGAACCGTCAACACGCCCCGCGAGCAATGACGAGCCAAGCGCTTGCCCAAGTACCACACAGGACCCATCGACGTCCTCAACAGCAGTCGGCTCGAGCTCCTAGGTCGAAGGATCTCAGCCACGAAAGGAGGCGCTCCGGCGTACTCCGCCCAAGGTCTGGGCACCCACTGTGACAAGATAAAAAGGATCATTCCTACGATCAATTAAAAGCAAATATAAGAAGCACGAGCAAATATAAGTGGGATACTCACGCTACTCAGCTGAAGAGCATTCATGTCCCGCCGGTAGACGTTGTGAGAAGAACGCTTGCTCTTCGTTCGACACATCACCCAATCCCTCACCACGGGATAGGCCCTCTCCAACGGCTCCGTCCTCTTGGGCGCGAGACTCGGAAAGTAGGAGTACACCCACGCCTGCAAAAGGAAAATAATCAATGACGATCTTCCGTAATTTGATAAAGAAAGGAATTTACTTTGGTCTAAAGGTAGGTTCGTACCTCCAGCAGTAGTCCAGGTCCGACAGCACCAGGAGAAGTCCCCTTCTCCATCAACTCCAGACGAACCATGGCCCTCATGAAGTGGATGAGGACCGCGAAACCAGCAGTGACCCAGTCCCAACGTCCTAGGGAACTCAGGTCAGAAAGGAAGGGAAGAAGCTTCGTCGACAGCCTCTCGCCCTTGTCTCCGAGGTAAATCGAAGACAGAAACCACCGGAGCCACAGACGAGCCCTCTGCTCAGCTGTACAGGGAGGAGGCGCCGTCTCCCTCCCATCAATCGTCACCAGCGCCGGGGTATTCCCCGCAAAGTAGTCTCGAACATAAGAACTGGGTATCAAACCCGGCACGGTAACAGCCTTCGGCGACAAGTTCCAGCCGATCAATCTCCTCGCCTCGGCCGAGTCCGCCCTCACGGCAGTATCCGGCCACACCACCTCCTCGGTCCCGTACGGCAGACCAAAAATCATGCCGTAGTCCTCCAGAGTGACTCCCACCTCACCAAAAGGCATGTGAAATGTGGAAGTCGTATCCCAGAATCGGTCCAAGAAAGCACGGACCAGGCTAAGGTTAGCCCGCAATTTCCTCTTCGCGATATCCCTCCAGACCTGAACCAAAGGACCGAACGCTCCACGCTCGATCATGGCTCTCTCCTCCGCCGACAGCCGCTCGTAGTGCTCCATCGCTGTCGTGTAACCCGAGAACGACCTGATGTTCCCGGCCTCCTATTGTGATTTGAAACAAAGCTATCTTTAGTTTTGAAGGAAATTTGAAAGAAATTTGGATAAAAAATGAATAGGGATGAGTAGTGAGTAGTGAATTCCTATTTACCAAACTCTTCACCGTCCTGTAGGACAGGTGACCCTCTGCAGACCCACACCGGGTGCTCGCTCTCCCAAGTCTCGGCCCACGCGGGAGCCCTCTCACCGACGACCTCCTCGTCCGACGTTGGCCCGTCTCGGGGCCTCCTCCTCCTCAACGGCCTCCTCCTCGTGAGCCTCGTCCCCAGCGACCATCACCGCGGCGGTGAAGGCTCGCTCCAAAGCCTCCTCGACAGAGCGGCGTCGATCTCCATGGGAGCTCTCCCAGAAGTAGAAGCCTCATCACCTGCAACATTAAAGCAAATTCAGGCCGCGTCACATGACGACAAGCCTTGGTTAAGGGATTTTCGAGCCTTCGGAAGCCCTGAAACCGATCTTTTCTTGCCATCCTTGGCCATATTCCCACCTACCCGATCACTCATGTGGTAAATTGGGTCAAGTCAAGCCTAATTCGAAGCCTAGTTCCGGGTTCGAGTCGAAATTTCGACAGCATTTCGCTATAATGGCGATTATGCCCTAGAAAAGTGTCCTGAAAAAGCTGTCACAAACCAAAATTCCGAGATGGTAGAAAGTTTACCCATCATTCAAGGATCCCAAATATCAAGTTTCATCGCAAATGGGCAATCCTAAGGCTATTTTCGAAGCAATTTACTGTTTAGCTGTAAAACCGTCTCAAAATTCACTCAAAGGCTCAAAACTTGATGAAAAATCGAAAAAAATACATGGTTATGTTCCTAACGCTACCTACTATCCATTTCCAGTGTCAATTTGACAAGGCAAATGCGTTTGGGGGAAAAGCCCAAATTTTCGATCGAAAGGGTCATAAACCCTAGATTTTTCGGCTCAAAATTGGACAAATGTAGAAGATTAATGCAAGATTGAGACACATACCTCGATTAGTCATGTTTAATGCGAGCTTTTGAATCAAACCTTGGCGGAAATGGTAAAGATTTGAGAGAGAAATGTGTGATTTATGTTTCGAGCAAATGAATACAAAACCTCCTGATTTTCGCATTTTTACGCAGGGAAACCAAATTGGGGAATAGACGCAGCAGGCGCTGCGCCTCTTCCAAGAGACGCAGCTCTTGCTGCGCCTCTTCCTTTTGTTCCCTCCATACGGATTTTCAAAAATTCGTTATGAGTTCGTTATTTGTGGGCCCATCTTTGGTGCGCCTCTTCCCCGATGTTATTTCATTCTTTTGGTCCGTTTGACGATTTTCTTTCATCCCGACCCGCATTTCCAAGCCCACAGCAGACTGCCGCACATCATTTATTCCTTCCAAGACCTTCTGCTTGTCGCAACGAGCATTGGTTCCTTCACGGAATTCAACACACCTTCGTTATGTCTCCAGCGAGAGTAACCGGATATACTTTCCCTCTCATGACAAGAAGAATCAATTCCCAATCGTGTCTCTAGCGAGAGTAAGCGGACGTACTATCTCTCTCAAGACGTAAGGATTGACGATCTACCTAAGCAGATTTCCCCTCAGCAGTTCCCGCCTGTGTCCTGCTATTCGCAATTGTTTCTCGAAGACTACCTAGGCAGTTTTCTCTCAGCAGTTCCCGCCTGTGTCCTGCTACTCACAATATTTCTTGTTCCCCCACAGAGTGCGACAAAGGTGTCGTTCTCCAGAAGTTCCCAAACCAAAGCCTTCTTTCTTAGGTTCGTAGACCCGAAATTAGGATTTTTTGACTATAGGATCCCAATCCTTTTAGGTTCATAAGCCTTCAAGTTCCCAAACCAATAGAGTTCCTATACCCAAGCTTTAGTTACCCTTAAGTTGAACTTACTTTAGGCCTCCTTCCCGGCGATGCTTTCCTTTAGGGTCCCACACCCTAGCACCAATCCTTATGTATCCTTTAGGTCTTACCCTTAGCTCCCATGCCCAACCTTAGCTCCTACGCACCTCCGGAAGCATCTCGAGAAGAAGTCTCAGGTATGGTCTCTCCTTATGGTTGGCGAGCCTCCTTACGTAGTCTAATGGACTTTAAACGACCCTCCCCGATAGCCGACAGACTCTAAAATGTTCCCAACGACAGGTCCTTGGTTCAGACCCCTTGAGCCGCCTCACGTCGCCATAGTCGTCAGGTTGTAATCTTCGATTGACCTGATGGCTATACTTTGACTTTCGCCTTGTCCAATCCTCAGTCAAAGTGGGGGCTCTGTAGATACCTCATTTCTGCACCTCCCGCAAACCACCCGGTGATGATTGGGCCGCATCTTTGGTACGCGAAACGATTTGTGACAATTCGTAAGATTATCGTCAAGTGATTGCTCAAATATTAATGTCTACCTCTTAGTTGTCATCTACGTCCCGATACGGTCGTTTTGACAGTAATTAGAGTACGTTCGGAGTCCGGGCCTAAAACCGTCTCCATTTTCTGATAACCGTTAAATCCCGAGTCAGAATGTTCTGGAATATTCCGGATATTTCTATTCCATATTTCATAAATTTTATCTTTTAGTAAGCAATTTCCCGTAATATTCACATAAGATATTAAGGAAAACCGAATTATTTCCGTCCTACCATAACTCAAACACGGAAATCTTTCTTCTGCAGGAGGAAACCACTTAGGAACAGACGCAGCAGGTGCTGCGCCTCTTCCAAGGGACGCAGTGGCTGCTGCGCCTCTTCCCAGGCCCTTTTCTGCATATTTCTCGTATCTTTATCATATCTTTCCGAGATTCACTTCCAAAGAGTCTCTGAAACCCTAATTCCTTCACGTGATTAGTATAAATAGGAGCCTTCGCCCCTCATATTTCTCACACGAGTGTCCGCCCTTCTCTTCTCCCTTTGCATTCTAGACTTTGTTCTTACTTTTTGGCGTCTACGTGCTTGAACTTTCGACCACGTAAGCTCGGATCCTTCTGAGTACCAGCCTCCCCGTTTGCATGACCGACCAATTTGACCAACTACACAATAATCAACTTAATTAATTAATCGTTTTCCTCTTACGAGGGCACTTTCTTTGCATTCGCGTCGAGCATCGCTAATCGATATCTTAGTTCGTCTCGTTTCGTCAACATGTAAGTCTGAGGGTGTATAATCCTTATTTATTTATTATATTTATTTATTGTATAATCAATTGTAAGGTTTACGTCGAAAATACCATTAAAACCGATTTCTAAAACCATGTTTTAAAACCTCTTTTTTACGGATTTTCAGTAGATAACCGTCGAGAAAGGACGCAAAGAATCGCCTGCGCCTCTTGAAGGAGCGCAGTTCCTGCTGCGCCTCTTCGTGAGGCTGCCGCAGTTCCTGCTTCCTTTCTTCTTCGTTCGTCCTCTGTTATTCGTCAAAAATCCTTTTGTTTGTTTCGTTTATTTGTTAATTATTTATCATCATAGTATATAATTCATATTTAATATGTTTTTATTATTTAAATCCGACTTAAATCCCAAATAATCTCATATTCGCGGGTTTTCGTCATTAAATTCAATTCCGGGTTGTAGAGATTCAATTCATCAATATTGGGTCTCTGGAATTCATCTTTGATATAGTTTACATCTGTTCATCGTATATTCATCATTAATCTATCATATCTAACCTAGTTAATTGATTTAATTTGTTTGACTCATTAATATTTTTCACTTCTGTCATTATTCCATCATGTATTAATCCGTTTAATTCCGTCTCATTCATGTTTTACTGTTTTCATGACCCATTCATATGTTAAATAACATATTAATCACTTTCAGCCGAGTAAATATCATTAATCAATCATTAAATTCACCAATTAACATTAACGGCTTGCAATTACGGCTTCACAGCCAGAACTGAACCAAGGAATTGACGCAGCGTCTGCTGCGCCTATTCCAAAGGACGCAGCTCTGCTGCGCCTGTTCCTGGCTGAGTTCTGCTCCTGAACTTCGTTTCTGCCTTGACCTAGTTTGTTTAGTCTACGTATTAACTAACTATTATCCGTAATATCACCTTCTGATCCGTTCGTTAATTTATTTCTTTCTTTTATTCTTTTTATCAAATTATCCGTTTTAAAGGTATTTTCGACATAAATCGCCTATTCCGATGTAATTAATATAATTTTCATTATTGTAATTTATAATTATTGTATTTCTTTTATTGCTTGTATGCTTTCACATGTAAAAGAGCATTAAATCCTACTTCAATCCAATTGTTTGCTAAATTAATTGTCAACCGACTTAGTCTAATCTTCACATGCTAGGATTAAAACTTGGATGTTGCATTGCATGCATATAGCCGACGATATATCGAGTACGAATAACTTCCCTAATCATTAGTAGAGTCCGCTATCGATGCGGGCGGGATTAGGTGTTCGATCAAAAGAGCTTCCTAATACGTACCCTCACCCCTTACTCCAGATATCTGTGAACACCCGTGTTCATTGGCATCCACGAGAGTCATTCTAGACATAGAATGCTAAGGGTAACGATTGCTTAGTGTTCATGTCTTTACTTTGTGTCTTGACATGACACGAGGTATTCGAACGGTTCCAATTTCCCATAAAAATTGGTGGCGACTCCATACAAAATGCAAACGCTTGTTTCCCAAGCGCCCCCGTGGCCCCCGCTGTCCACACTACTAAGCTTGTTAGTAAGAAAATAAATAATATTACTAAGACTAGTTAGTAATATTTCTAATAATAATCAAGGGTGCAATATTAATAAGTTCTAGTTCATACTTGTTAATATTTTTGGGTTAGTTCTTGGGTGCAACAAGAAGGAGATCTTCTTATTGAAGATTTGCAAGTAGGATCTTTCATTTGGTTTAAGCTCAAGAACAAGCTAGTAAGGTGAACTAGCTTATGCCCTTTTTACCACAAATTCAATGTAAGGAAATTGTTTTTCCTTATACATTCTTTTTATGCTTTCATATTAGCATGCATGTTACATAGATCACCTAAATGACAATTTATGAGATAAATTAATTTTATTAGAGAGTCTAATATGGATCTATGATCTTTCAATATAACCATATCATGCTAAATATAAAAGATATGTTAAGATAATTCTAGAGAATAAAATCTTAACAATGATCAACTTATATTGCTAAGTTCACACGAGAACAACACGGCTCATGGGTCTTGATTTTCGTGAAAACCCTAGCTTGATATTAGTATAGATTTAGGGTTTAAGAATATGCAATATTAGAAACCCTAATTAGTAATATGACTCAACTCATAATTTGATTCAATATAATTACTAATTATAAGCTTAAAATAAAACCACACTTAATATGAATATGGGCTTCCTTGTTAAATAAATACTCTTTACTAAAATATTTAAAAGAGACAAAAAAATTTTCAAAAACAATTTGAAAACATTTTAGTCGTGTATTATGTAAACTTGACATCTCAATGTTATAGTAGAAGAGCTATAACATTGAGCTCTTATATAAGCAATGTTATAGCTGTGAAGCTATAACTTTACCAATTTAAGAAGTGCACTCTAAACATATCATTACGAGATAATCACCTACGCTATTCTAATCTTCTTAGGAGATCTTCGAGTGTAGGCTACTTCATCATTCAAGCTTGATCAATCTTTAAAGGAGCTTCATCTTCTCATGAATGCTTGAATAATTCTTTCACTATCTTTTAATATCTTGATCCGTGATTGAGGGCTTGATCACAATATGTTCTTGTATACTTTCATCACAATTCTTTAAGCTTTGCAAATAATAAGTCTAATCTGAAGAGACTAAACAAACAATTACGCGCAACGAGTATATAAAATATAAAGCACCCTTGACATCATCAAAACATAAACATATATATCTATATGGTTCAACAAATTCCCCCTTTTTGATGATGGCAAGTCTCCTAAAATTGTGACTAAGTATATAGTTCCCCCTCAATATAATACCGTCATCTTTATAGATAAGGATTAACGCAAGATCAAACGATTATATACAAGACCAAAGCTTTAAGGACTTTAAGAGACAATTGGTCTTGACAAGGAGCAAGCTTAGGCAAATGCTTACCATGGTCGTTCTTTCCCCCTCTTGACATCATCGAAAAGATAAGAACAAACATAAAATGACTAGAATAATATACGACGAGACAAGAGATAAGAACGATTAAGAAACATAGATAAACCGTAAATAGCCATAAGTACTTACGAAATTTAAAGTAGCATACAAACAAAAGGAACATGTTTAAGCCTAATGGGCCGAATGAAATAACATGTTTTTGAACTACCGGGCCATAACCACAAGTCGTATGCCAAAATGGGCCAAATAGGGAATTAGTTTAGGAAGGCAAAATACACTACATGAAAATAAAAGAAAACAAGGCAAAGAGAGGGAGTCCGAAAATAGGGAAGGGGCAATGCAAGGCTAAGTGTGATGGGTTTTGTAAGGATTAACAGAGTCGGGACGAGTACGGAATTCCAAAGCATCAAGACGATCAAAAGAACTTCGTACAAGAGTAGCTTGGGCATTGAGACTTGTTTCGAAGTTAAGGACCTTCAAAGACAAGGCCTTTCTGGCCTCCAAAGTAATCGCTTGATCCGCCTTCATAGCTTTTCCGTCTTTCACCAAGGCACCCCCTTGACTAGTAAGAAAGGAAAAGACGATCACCGTGTTGAAATACTTCCTCACGGATAGTCACCAAACCCCTTTATAAACCCTCAAGCCTCTTGTCGACGCCCTCCATCCAATCATAAACCCGAGCATCATCCAACCCGCCAACCAAAGACCGTGACTGCCCAACCCGAGACATAGCCGTAGCCAAGGCCGTGGTTTGCTCCTCCAATTTAGCCATAATAGACCCCATAAAAACTTCCAATTTGGCTTCCATAGCCGCCATTCCAACATCATTGACATTCTTATCAACACTCTTAGCAAAGACCAACTCGGGTCTTTCAAAACCGAGACCCATTAACTTTATCACACGGTCGCACATACCGTCCTTAGCACTCACACCGTAGCTTTCCCGACTCATAACCCGTTTAATTTCTAACAATATCAAAATCCATATACCGTATGGGAGATCAAGAGTAGTGCAATACTTCTCTTTGGTGACGGTAATGCTAATTTGTACAATCCGATTAAACACGAGACTAGCCAAGATAACTTTGCGTCCTTCTAACCACAAGTACACAATAATAGCCTAATAGCTTGACACCTTGTCCCGTCCTCCTCTTCTCGGAACAATTGTGTTCCATAAAAAGTTCAAAAAGAACTTGATTTTGGCCGAGAGAGGACGAACCAAGATGTTGCTATTCTTGGAAGCAACCTCATCAAAGTACCTCTTAATAACCAATTGTTGATCATCATCGACATTGGACCATTCTTGACTCGGATTTATCTCGGTTCCATCATGAGGAACCTTAAAAGTAAAGCAAAAGTCGGCAATGGTGACGGTGATGTCGACACTATTCACGACTGCATACAACACTCCCTCCTTAATTTTCACAGAAGCAAAGAACTGAACAACCTCAATTGGGTAAGTAGGACCCGAGAACCGACTAACATCACTCCACCCTTGAAAATCAAGAAAATCCACAAAGAACTTCAAAGGCGGAATTTGAGACAACCAAGATTTAGGATAATACCTTCCACCATGAATGGAGTACTGTAGAACCCGAGAAACCAAGTTCTTTTCTCTCTTTGTCATGCGAACCCGATTCAAACCGACTTTGGTTGCACTCTTCGAAGGCTCCTGAAACAGAGTCCTCTAAATCCTGTCCTGAATAACAACCTCGGGTTCATTATCGTCTACAGCATCTTCTACTACGACCTTATTCTTCCCCTTATTGAGCCTACGCCTTTTTCCCTCGGAAATCGACTCATCCCGACCACGAAACAAAGAGGGTGGCCAGGATGGATGTTTATTTGTTGGAGTGAAGGTAGAGGAATTAGGTTGATGGGATGGTGGTGGTTTTGGTTGATTTCGGGTTGAAGACCGAAAGGTTGCATGTGGAGGTGACATGGTTGAGAGATTAATTGATAATGATGATGGAGATTGTGTATAAATTTGGTAAAGAAAAAGGTGAATGCAACTTGTGATTGTTTGACCAATTTACACGGTTTAGGGGGGGTAGTTATAGGTATAGATGGGAATCTAGGTTTAGGTTTAGGAAAGTTAGTTGTTTACACAATTTAGGTAATTAATATATGAAAGATTTAGTTTAGATATGGCAAGATATTGGACGAGATATGGCATAGAAGAGATTTTGGAAAGATTTTTGATAGAATTTGGTAAAAAAATAATATGGTGTATCTTAATTTTGTTAAGAGAATAAATTTTTATGCAACATAAATTCTTAAATACAGACAGAATATATACGATAAATAAATTTCCATAAAACGTAGATATCCATGAAACGTAATATACAGACACAGTCATATAATCTTATCTCATACTAATCAAACATTGAGAGATTAAACATTTATAGAAGCTTTTTTTTTTGGTGAAATGTGAGAATTATATAAATATTAAAAAGATAATTACATTATGGTGATCATACACAAGATATCATTCTATAAGACGCATTCTAACAAGCCAATCTCGTTCTGCAAGAGTCATCATTGTTTGTTCTCGGGTTCGAACTCTTGATCTCATATCCTCCAAAATTGTACCTGCCACAACTTCCGGACTAATCAGAACCTTCTCATTCCTGCTTTTATTTCTCTGTTGCCATACCTGGTACAAGAGGCTCATCACCATAGCATTTTGTATACCTCTCTGAAGTACAGTACCTGTTCTACACATGCACCAGTCCATCATATCCCTGACAGGAAACACCCAAGTAGTTTTCTTGTTCAGCTCCCGTACAATTCTTCTACTGTAAAGGCATTCACAAAACAAATGCTCAATATTTTCAGAAGCTAGGCCACACAGATAACATTTGTCCTCAATATCCACCCCAAAACTGACTAATCTAGCAGCTGTATTCAAGGCCTCATGAGCAACCAGCCAACCCAAGAATTGGTGCTTGGGTAAGGCCCACCCATTCCAGACTGCCTTATCCCATTGAACTCTTGGCCTTGTCCCTCTGAACCAGGCATAACAACCAGCTGGAGTAAAGCCTCCTGGTTGAACATTCCACTGTCCATTGACATAACCAGTCCTCATTTCGTCCGTAACCTTGCAAATTCTCCTCCATACCCAGCTTGAGTTCGAACTAGGCTTGTATTCCATCCACTCCTGACCCTTAAGATAATTACTTTGCACCCAGTGAACCCAAATTGAGTCTCTTTGCGTAGATACCCAGTCCACCAGTCTTCCTACTATGGCCTTATTCCAAGATTCCTGATCCTTGAGCCCCAAACCACCTTCATCTTTAGGTCTACAAATAGTGTCCCATCCCACAAGAGGAGTCCTCCTATAATCTGCTGAGTTATCCCAGAGGAAGTTTCTACAAACTGCTTCAATGTTTTTGATGATTCCTTTGGGGATGACAAACATAGATGCCCAGTAAGAATGTAGAGAATTAAGCACACTCTTGACTATTACTAACCTTCCTGCATAGGAGAATTTTCTTGCCCCATACCCATGTATCCTAGCACATATTTTATCCACAAGGCACTCACAATCTTGCTTTTTGAGTCTTGTAGTCTGGATTGGCATACCAAGGTATTTGAATTTATAGAAGCTTAGGTGCTACTAATTAAACCAATTTCCAACCGTAAAGTCTCAAAATGTCCTCTAGCTAAAGGTTTTGTCAAAATGTCTGCCCATTGTTTCTCAGTACTACAAAATTCGAGTTTTATATTCCCTTTTTTAACCTGGTCACGTATAAAATGGTGTCTACTTTCAATGTGCTTAGTACGCGAGTGCTGTGCGGGGCTTTTGGAAATTATAATAGCACTCGTATTATCGCATAAAATAGGAATACAACCGACGTTAACACCATAATCACATAACTGTTGCTTAAGCCATAATAATTGTGTACATACCAGTCCTGCTGCAATATATTAAACCTGCTTTGTTGAAAGGGCAATCAATTACGCTTCTTTGAACCCCAAGTGATAATGCAAGGTCCAACAAATGTGGCAACACCTGACGTACTTTTCCTGTCTAAGGAGCATCTTGCGTAATCGGCATCTGAATATCCGATAAGATCGAAATGGCATTCCATAGGATACCACGAATACAGCTTGGACGTGCCAATAAGATATCGTAAGATTCTTTTAACGGCCGTCATATGCGATTCTTTGGGAAATGATTGATATCTCGCACAAACTCATACACTAAACATGATATCCGGTCTACTTGCAGTTAAATATAGAAATGACCCAATCATTCCTCGGTAAGTTGTTTCATCAACTGACTTACTGTCTTCATTTAAGGTCAATTTCTTGTCTGCGACCATTGGAGTAGACATAGCATGGGAATTTTCCATTCCGAACTTTCTAATTAACTCCTTAATATATTTCTGTTGATGAATCTTGATGCCTTCCTCAGTTTGTTGAATTTGTAGACCTAGAAAGAATTTTAATTCTCCCATCATACTCATCTCAAATTCAGTAGTCATCAACTCCTAAAAATACTTGCACAGATTGCGGTTGGCTGATCCAAAAATAATATCGTCGACGTAGATTTGAACAACCAAAAGGTCAGAATCCTCGGACTTTAGGAATTGGGTTTTATCCACATATCCTCTCTTAAATCCACTGTTAAGTAGAAATTTTGATAATCTGTCATACCAGGCCCTTGGTGCTTGCTTTAATCCTTACAAAGCCTTGTCTAATTTGAAGACATGGTCTTCAAATTTGTTATCTTTAAATCCAGGAGATTGTTCTACGAAGACTTCTTCTTGTAGGTATCCATTTAGAAATGCTGTCTGGACATCCATTTGGAAGAATTTCATTCCTTTATGAGTTACAAATGCTATCAGAAGTCTAATAGCTTCAAGACGAGCAACGGGTGCAAAGGTCTCGTCATAATCTATTACTTCTTGTTGATTATAGCCTTATACCACCAATCTTGCCTTATTTCGAACTATGACCCCAACATCATCTAATTTCTTTCTAAACACCCATCTGGTTCCAATTATAGATCGATCTTTGGGTTTGGGAACTAAGTGCCAAACTTTGTTCCGTTCGAATTGTTGAAGCTCTTCTTGCATGGCTATAATCCAATCTGATTCTGTGAGAGCTTCCTTGATATTCGTTGGTTCGATCGTTGAAAGAAATGAATAAAAAGAGCAAAAGTTATTCAAGGACCTTCATGTTTGAACACCTCTCTAAAAGTTGCCAAGAATGTTATCCATTGGATGTGAACTCTTATATTTCCATTTTGTTTAAGTACTTGGTTCTTCATTATTTGAACTTGATACAACTTCATTTAGCTCAGAATTTAAGGATGTTCCCTCTGAATCCAATCCTGGTGTTGTAGTAGAGTCGAGTATAACTTCGGACTCATCACCTTGATTTGGATTCAATGTTATAGTAACATCATTTATAACATTGGATTGGGAATCCTTATCTTGAGACAATGTTATAGTATCATCAACTATAACTTTAATTTTCTTCTTTTTGTCTTTTGAAGAATGATCAAGCTCATCATTTATTCCTTCAATCTCATTGTCCTCAGTTTTCAATTCTGGAGGATCATTTCTAGAAAGACGAAAATCAGGTTCATCCATGTCTTCTTCCTCATCCTGTAAGGGCTTCTCAAACACATTATCTTCATCAAAAATAATGTGAATACTTTCTTCAATACAAAGTGTTCTTTTATTGAAGACCTTATAAGCCTTGCTATGATCCGAATGACCTATAAAAAATAGCATCATCACTTCTAGGGTCGAACTTGCTTAACCTATTTTTACCATTGTTATGAACAAAACATTTACTCCCAAAACAACGAAGATGAGAGATATTAGGTTTACAACCTCTTAGAAGTTCATAAGGGGTTTTTCTTTAGGTTAGGTCTTATCATAGCATGATTATGAATATAACATGAAGTGCTAATGGCTTCAGCCCAAAAATTACGAGGTATACCACTACACAAAAGCATTGTATGAGCCATATCTTATAGTGTTCTATTCATACGTTCAACCACGCCCATTTTGTTGAGGAGTTCGTGGTGCAGAAAATTTATGTTCTACACCATTAACTCTACAGTATTCTATAAAGGCTTGATTGTAAGAAATCATTAATCTCATTAATTTACATATTCATATATGAATCAATTTATTTAGTCATAAAATAAATTTTAGATCTTATGCATGCAAACATAAATAGATGTAAAGAAGAAATCGTCACTTCTTACTATGATGTTTCGGATTAAAGGGCACAAGTAAGATCTCCTTCTTACTTGTTCTTGAGCTTTCCTTATATGGATGAAAAAGGATTCAAGCTTAGAATCCCTCCCAAAGATATATACCCAAGGAATACCCTTAAAGACTAAAATAATATGATCTAGTATTAGTATTAGTCTTACTTAAAATTTTGATACAAAATATTTACTTGTTCTCTCTTGTTTTCGGTTGAGAGAGAATAGATGAGTGAGTTTTTATTTTTCTAGGATTTTCACAAATAGTAGAGAAAAAATAATTTCCTACACTAGAAATTTTTTATTAATGATGAATGAATGAATATGAAAAGAAAAACTCTTTTCTTTTTACCTATGGTGGCCGAAAATAATTGGCCTTGGGTACCATGCCAAATGCCTTTTATTTTTGCTCTTCTCAAAAGCTAGGTTGGCATGGCTACTAGTTAGATATAATCATTGTGTTTTCCACTTAGGATAAAAACACAATATAAATCTTACACTCCGTCCATTATTTCGGCACACTTAAAATAAAATGGGTAGTCCATTTTATTTTGTCATTTGTCAATTTCGTCACATGTAACATGTTACATGACATGTCACAATGTAATGTATTTTTAACATATAAAAATCAACATACTCATAAAATATGTCATTTAAAAAATCGACTAGTAATTCGTAATTACTTGTACCAAAACGGTTTATCAAATTATAAATTACAACGTCTTGTATTTATAATAAATTATTCATTCAATTTCTATTTCAATTGTTTCGTAAACAATAATTTTATCTAAGTAATAAAATAATTCAATTACTTAGACCGTATCTAATATAATCGAATTACAATAAGACACGTTAATTTTACTCACAAAATCATCCGTCAATTTTAAGCAATTTAATTAACTCGTATCGGCATACGATTAATTAAATAATCAATTAAGAGTATTTCCCTATAGGTATGACCTAAGGGGATCAACTGATCACCACCGTCGCACGACAGTAATGTCAAACTCTAGTCAGCCAATCATTACCGATATGTGTGGACCAGTTGACTGTAAAATTATTACATCCCACGTGTATTCTTAAAATGAGATTTAAACATGTGATCATCATGATCGACAGTTGTGATCGCATTATTGTCGGAGGACACATATTCCAACAATCTACCACATGTCCTCGACAAGTGTGCGTCACCAATTCTCTTGTCCTATTACTATCTCCCACTCAATGCAAGGTGTCTTTCAGGTCGTACTTGCAAGTGATCATATCGAGAGTGGTTTCCTCGATCTAGAGAATAACTGATTGACCGGAATCATCTACCATAGATACCTTCCGAGCGTGGCCACGCATTTCCAGTTCATTACTCCTCGAGTGGCCCTAAGATATTGTTTTAACTCTGACAAGGGGTGGACAATTCCTATCGCACTTATTCCCTTCGACTAGCCACAGCCATCATAACCCAAAATATGCCCATTTGACCCCATTTACGAAGGTCGTAGTAACACAAATCAAAGTTAATCTGAAACTGTGCCTTCTTAGGCGAACAGTCTTTAGTCAAAAGAATCGACTCATTAGAATACTATAGTAGCTCTCGCCACGACCAGGCTATATAAATTTGCCAGAACTCTATAAGCGGTCAAAGGCCCGACAAAGTGTTCCTAACAGTCTGCCTATGTGATCCACTAGTCATCTCACATGACTCTATGGCAATTGAACTTGCCATCAATCGCATCACACTCTAGTCACTTCAAGACGTCACCTCATACAAGTGACTATGGGCAAATACTATGTTAATCCGAGTTCACTTTAACGGGGTTCAATATTGTCTCTACAACCCGTTTGGATGTAACAAAGTATAAAAGGAGTTTTCAGATTTAAAAACTCGAACGACAAATGTGATTATCACATATGAATAGTCAATACCTGATTACTACTTCATATTCTATAATCCAATTTAGATCTTATATGTAGTTGTTCATCTCAATGCAATTGAAATGACATATGACATGACTCATCATGTTAAGCCTATGAGAAGGCTTTGGTTAGTAGGTTTTATCAACTTCTTATACCTTGCTCAACCTTACTACATTCTCGTTTTCTTTTGTAATGTATACATTTGCATTACAAAACTTTCTGAGTACGTGTCTAGATCCAATCTAGACATAAGCTCTCTAGCCTTAGAATAGCTCCCACTGTTTTCACAGTGTGCGGGACTCATCCTTCTTGCACATCCCATGATTGCAAGTGTACTCAATTTCCGTTGTAAATATTTCTCATTGTTCTTTATTGCCTAGAACGATTCTAGAAAATCTATTTCTTAAATAACATAGCCACAATGGTATCTTAACCATCGTAATGTGTTTTGATAATGGTTTTGTCGGAAACCATGCGCAATCTCAATTGTCAATTGTCATTTGTGTAACACCCTTACGCAAAATTGCATCAAAAACACTTTGCTTTACATCCTTAATGCTTCTGCAAGCACTTAAGGGTAATCTTTATGGCTTACTTGGTAACTATTACTTAAATTGGATTTGAAACAATTCACCATACTCAAAGTATATGAAGTGTTATACATCATTTCCTATTTAATTGATTCGGCAGCGGAAGCAAATAGAATCAATCAAATATGTTCAATTCGATTGAACTAGTCATGAACCTTATCAACATAAGACTCCTTATTTGACATTAATATCATGTGGATTTATCTCCATAAATCCGGATATTAAGATGTATTATTTTTCTCCTAGTCTTAAATCATTCCCAATAATCAATATGTCATCCACATATAAGACTAATTAAAATTTTCGTAACTCCCACTAAACTCCATGTATAAACACAACTTCTCGACTTATCGAGAAAAGTTTTATAACATGATCAAAACATTGATTCCAACTCATTGATGTCCTACTTAAGACTCTCTCTTAAGTTTCACATTATCTTAGGATGGCAAGAATCTTCAAAACTCAAGACATGTATTGAATACATTCCTTCTAATTGAAGAAGTGGGTTTTAGATTCACTCGCTATATGTATATCATCATAATGAAACACAATCCCTAAGAAGATCCAAATAGACTTAAGAATTTCAACTAGTGCAAAACCCTTTGCAACCAATCAAGCTTTGATATCTAACAATTCATTTGGAATTTATTTTGGATTTTCATGGCACTAAGCCTTGTATTGAGTTGTGACTTAAACACTCTCATGTAAGTCATATGTTCATTACTTTCCAGAAGTAATCAACTTGAATCAAACAATTTCTTTGTAAGTTGCAAGCTTTTTACTTTCTAAAAGTTGCAAGCTCTTTACTTTTAAAAGTAACACTAATTCATCATCTTCAACAAGTGATGACTTTAACCTCCTAGGTTTTGAAGAAATAACGTCTTACACAAAACGCTCATGTAGCCAAGAAAGACCAGTTTCTTGTGACATAACATTAACATTATTTGTGGCTCTTTGAATAATTTCTCCCACTCTGTCTTCTAGAAATAAACTTGTATTTTAGAAAGACAACTTCACGAGCCACAAACCCGTTGTACTCGTGATTATAATAAGGAAAAATGAGCATTTGTTTCTTTTGAAAATTTACAACCATGGTACCCTACCATTTCATATCTCATATGATTCGTTTTAGATTTAGTGGAAAAATAATTTAGACAAAATGATAAAATCCCCAAAAGGATCAAGTAACTCAAAGTAACTTGATCGAAGTCCAAACTGAAGGAAAAGTAGATTCATATACATATTAACATACTCATATATGTCTTAATTAATTTGTCATAAAATTAAATACGGATTTTATGCATGCAAACAATATGGAAAAATAGAGGAGAAATCATTATTCTTACAATGGGTATTTCGGTTTAATGGGCACAAAAGAAATCTCCTTTTCTTTTGTTCTTGAGCTTTCCTTTAATGGAAGAAACAAGATCCAAGTATAGGAACTCTCCCTAAGCTTTATACCCAAGGCTTACTCTTAATCAAATTAATATTATATGAGCTAGTAGAATATTAATCTTGTGAAAAATTGAACCAAAAATTGTTTGGTTTTTACTCTCTAAAACCGGTTAGAGGAGAGGGATTTTTAGAGGTTTTTCTCTTTCTAAAAAAATATTAAGAAGTAAGAATGAATAATGATAGATAGATACACACTAATGCATGTAGTGTTTTTATCAAAATATAAGACAAAAATCCTTTTGTCTTTCCTAGGATGAAACCGGGTAGGAGGGTAGAAAGGGGGAAGAGAAAGACCCAATGCATGCCCTTGTTTGCCTTCACAATGCAAACTAGGGTTGCATGGCTAGGCTCACTATAGAATGATTGTGTTTTCCACTTATTTAATCAACCACAATTAGCCTAAACCACCTCCAATTTTCGGCACTTATTGTAATATGGATTCCATATTATTTTTGTCAAATGTCAATATGTCACATGTCATATGTAACATAAATTGTTATGTATTTTTAACATATTAAAAATCAACGCAATAATAAAAATACGTCATATACAACAATCAACTTAGTAATTCAAAATTACTTGTACCAAAATATTTCACCAGTTTATAAATCGTATTTATAATAATTCATTCAAATTCAATTGTTTCTTTAAACAATAATTTCATCCGAGTAATGATACAATTCGATTACTCAGACCGTATCTCATTTAATCACATTTCAATTTGATACGTAAATTTTACTTCCAAAATCGTCCGTCAATTTTTCAAGTAATTTAATTAACTCGTAACATTACACGATTAATTAAATGATCAATTAAGAGTGTTGCCCTATAGGTATGACCTAGGGGTCAATCGATCACCACCGTCACACGACAAGTAATGTCAAACTCTAGCTTGACCAATCATTACCGATATATGTTGACCGAGTTGTGAGTATAAATACTTCCCAATTGTATTCTTTAAAATGAGATTTAATAATGATATTTAAATCATATGATCGCACTATTGTTGAGGACACATTTCCCTACAATCTCCCACTTGTCCTCGACAAGTGTGCGTCACCAATTCTCTTGTCCTATTACTATCTCCCACTCAATGCAAGGTGTCTTTCAGGTCGTACTTGCAAGTGATCATATCGAGAGTGGTTTCCTCGATCCGGAGAATAAGCGATTGACCGGACTTATCTATCATAGATACTTTCCGAGCGTGGCCACGCATTTCCAGTTCATTACTCCTCGAGTGGCCCTGAGATATTGTTATAACCCTGACTAGGGGTGGACAATTCCTATCGCACTCATTCCCTTCGACTAGCCACAACCATCATAACCCAAAATATGCCCATTTGACCCCATTTACGAAAGTCGTAGTAACACAAATCAAAGTTAATCTG
This sequence comes from Silene latifolia, assembly GCF_048544455.1. NCBI lineage: Eukaryota > Viridiplantae > Streptophyta > Magnoliopsida > Caryophyllales > Caryophyllaceae > Silene > Silene latifolia. Next base: position 138,657,556 of record NC_133534.1, on the reverse strand, counting down.
AAACTGTGCCATCTTAGGTGAATAGTCTTTAGTCAAAAGAATCGACTCATTTGAATACTATAGTAGCTCTCACCACGACCAGGCTATATAAATTTGCCAGAACTCTATAAGCGGTCATTAGGCCCGACAAAATGTTCCTAACAGTCTGCCTATGTGATCGACTAGTCATCTCACATGACTCTGTGGCACTTGAACTTGCCATCAATCGCATCACACTCTAGTCACTTCGAGACGTCACCTCATACAAGTGACTATGGGCAAATACTATGTTAATCCGTGTTCACTTTAACGGGGTTCAATTATCTCTACAACCCGTTTGGATGTAACAATGTATAAATTAAAGATAAAAGACAAATGTGATTATGAACATGAACAAAAACGACACTTTTATTTCATTTCAAAATCTAACAAAAACTTGGTACACGTTTAAGTCCCATGGACGTAACATGTCCATCATGCTTAGCCTGCGATAAAGGCTTGGTGAGCGGATCGGCTATGTTGTCATCCGTCCCAACCTTACAAATCGCAATTTCCTTTCTTTCAATGAAATCTCTTATTACATGATATTTTCTAAGTACATGTCTAGATCTATTACTAGACTTCGGCTCCTTAGCTTGGAAGATCGTCCCACTATTATCACAATAGAGAGTGATGGGATCATTGGCGGTAGGTACTACTTTTAGACCTTCCGTGAATTGCACGATCCAAAAAACAGACTTCCTTAGCGACTTTCGATCTTTGCAATGTACTCGCCTTCGTTGTAGAATCCATGATTCTGACTTCCTTGAAGCTTCTCCACTTACGGCACCACCATTGAGCATAAACACGAAACCCGCTTGTGATTTCAAGTCATCTCTATCTGTTTGAAAACTTGAGTCCGTGTATCCATTAACACGCAACTCAGTGTCTCCTCCAAACACAAGGATAGAATCCTTAGTTCTTCTCAAGTACTTAAGGATGCTCTTGACAGCAATCCAGTGACTCTCACCTGGATTTCCTTGATATCTACTCGTCATGCTCAAGGCATACGAGACATCAGGACGTGTGCATATCATGGCATACATGATTGATCCAACAGCGGAAGCATAAGGGATCAACTTCATGCATTCAACATCATGGGGTTCGGAGGGACATTGAGTCTTGCTCACTATCGTCCCGGTTACCATAGGTACCAAACCCCTTTTGGATTTGTCCATGCTGAATCGTCGAAGAATCTTATCAACATAAGACTCTTGACTTAGTGCCAATATCCTCTTGGATCTATCTCTATAGATCCGGATACCTAATATGCGTTGTGCCTCTCCTAAATCCTTCATTTGGAAGTGGTTACCTAACCACTTCTTAACAGAAGACAACATTGGAATATCATTTCCAATGAGTAGTATGTCATCGACATACAAGATTAGGAACACAACATTGCTCCCACTGAATTTCATGTATAAACATGGTTCCTCAACACTTCGAGTGAAACCATTTTCCTTTATAACATGATTGAATCGATGATTCCAACTTCTAGATGCTTGCTTAAGACCATAAATGGATCTCTTAAGTTTGCATACTTTGTTAGGATTTTTAGAATCAACAAAACCTTCAGGTTGTATCATGTACACCTCCTCTTCTAAATGCCCATTTAGAAAAGCGGTTTTGACATCCATTTGTCATATTTCATAATCATGAAATGCGGCGATCGATAACATAATCCGTATGGATCTTAGCATGGCTACGGGGGCGAAGGTCTCATCATAATGGAGACCTTGGACTTGGGTAAATCCTTTTGCCACTAGCCTAGCTTTGTAGACATCATCATGTCCTTCTATGCCATTCTTGATTTTGAATATCCATTTGCATTGAAGGGGTCTTGCCCCTTTAGGCAAATCGACCAAGTCCCAAACTTGGTTTTCATGCATAGAATCCATTTCGGACTTCATGGCTTCAAGCCATAAGGAGGAATTTGGATTAGATATTGCGGTCTTGTAGGTGGCGGGCTCGTCACTTTCTATAAGCAACACATCGAGTGTTCCATCTTCCTCGATAAGTCCCACATATCGATCGGGATGGCGAATTACTCGGCCCGTCCTTCTTAGTGGAGGAGGTACAACCGCGTTAGACGACGCAGGAACATCTTCTTGCGTCTCTACCTCGGTTTGTGGCTCTTGAACTTCATCAAGTTCAAAATTTCTCCCACTCTGTCTCTTAGAAATAAATTCTCGTTCTAAGAAGACAGCCTCGCAAGACACAAACACTTTGTTATCTTGAGGTTTATAGAAATAGTAACCTCGAGAGGTCAAAGGATAGCCTACAAAGATGCACTTTTCAGATCTTGGGGCAAGCTTATTGTCGGGTTTAGATTTGACGTAAGCATCACATCCCCAAATTTTCATGTAGGATAGATTAGGAACTTTTCCTTTCCATGTTTCAAATGGAGTCTTTTCGGTGGCTTTAGTGGGACTATTATTTAAAGATAGAACTGCAGTTTGGATTGCAAATCCCCAAAACGAGTTCGGTAACTCGGTTTGACTCATCATGGATCGAACCATATCAAGTAGGGTTCGATTTCTCCTTTCGGCAACACCATTCAGTTGTGGTGTTCCGGGTGGAGAAAGTTGTGATATAATACCACAACCTTTCAAGTGTGAATCAAATTCAAGACTAAGGTATTCACCACCACGATCGGATCGTAGTGCCTTAATCCTTTTGTTCAATTGGTTCTCTACTTCGTTTTGAAATTCCTTGAATTTCTCAAACGCTTCACTCTTATGTTTCATTAAATAGATATACCCATATCTACTTAAATCATCGGTGAAGGTTATGAAGTAGTCATAATTACCACGAGCGGTGATAGTCATTGGTCCACATACATCGGTGTGTATGAGTCCCAATAGCTCACTAGCTCGTGTCCCTTTACCACTAAAAGGATTACGAGTCATTTTGCCAAGTAGGCAATATTCGCATGTACCAAATGATTGATAATCAAATGGTGTAATCACATTAGTCGAAATTAATCTTTTGATGCGATTCTCGTTTATGTGACCTAATCGACAATGCCAAATGAACGCTTCACTTGGGTCACTTGTTTTGAGTTTCTTTGATTGAATGTTATAAATATCATTTGTCGGATTTGAGGTCTCTAAAATGTAAATGCCATTGATAGAGGAAGTTTTGGCCTATAACCAAGTCGTTCCTAGAAATAGTACAACGATTGTTCTTAATGACAAAACAAAAACCGTCCATGTCTAGCATGGCGATTGAAATAATGTTTTTAGAGAGTGTAGGCACATAAAAACAATTATGCAAATACAACTCAAATCCATTTGGCAAAGCTAAAACATAAGTTCCCTTGGATTCGGCCGCTACCCGAGCTCCATTTCCAAGGCGTAGATCCACATCTCCCTTGCTAAGCCTCTCCACATCTCTTAAACCCTGTAAATGATTACAAAGGTGAGAACCACAACCGGTATCTCGTACCCATGTTGTAGTGGAAGTATAATTTATATCAATAATATAAATTTCTTTAGGAATTGTACCTTTTGGAGTAATGTGTCCTTCCCTTATATTTCGCAAATACATGGGACAATTCCTAAGCCAATGTCCCATGCCATAGCAATAATGGCACTCATCATTAACTTGCTTGAAGTTTTTGATTTTCTTTCCTTTCTTCTTGAACCTCTTGCCCTTTGAAGCAAGAACTTGATTGCTAGAGCTCCCACTAGCTTTGGCATCTTTATCTTCCAGAGACAAAGACCCTATAGATTGTATGAGGTAGTCTTCCTGAGACGGACTCACACGAGGTCTAGTAGTAGTGGGTGGTTTAGAAGAGGTGATGAAGTTAAGGTTTCCACCCGAACCTATCCCGAAATGAAGTTCTCTAGTTGTATCGAAATCGTTGTTGGAGCATATGTTGTCAAGAACATTGTGATATGACTCAATAGTTATCGGTGCGGTAGCATTTGTTGGATTCATTGTAATGCACTACAAATATGGAGGAAAGGAAATATTAACATTTGTCTTTTTAAATCATACTTGCAAATTAACAAGATATGAACATTTATATAGTGACCTCTACCCAACTATAATAAATGATTCCAAGACCCAAATTCATATCAACTTAGGCACGGGGTAGCCGATGCAACCTTTATCAATATAACTCGGTGGATTAACCTTTTAATCGATTCTACTTTTAGAACTCTTGGTCGATAAAATTACTCTAATGTTTATCTATAGCCCAAAACACATCAACAAGGGCACGGGGTAGCCGATGCAACCCTTATCAATAACTTTTGTTGAGTACAATCCAAATTTCGAATAAATGTGTCCATTATCCAAACCCACATCAACTTAGGCACGGGGTAGCCGATGCAACCCTCATCAACATGAATTCGGTGGATAGACATTTATCACCCACTTCCCCTACGTAGCAAGGCTTGTACCCCGGGGTAGCCGAGTGCACTCCCTCGCGAAATAGGTTTTCATGGTTTCTACTATTTGGTAAGGCTATGTCTCAATTGTTTGTTTTAGCGAGAGGTCATGTCAATTTATTATCTATCACGTTTTAAGTGAACTAAAGCGGTGAACTACGATAATTCGAATTGACACGGTCGATAAACTCGATAAAAGATGCATGTTTTAGTTATGGCGATTTAGCGATGCATGTGACATAAAATAAAATGCAAGCATAAAGATAAAAAATCCTAGTATAGACTTTTCTAAAATAGAAAAACTATTTAACTATTACATATTCGGAAACCAACTCCATTGGTCCCTTGAACTTCGGTTGTGGCACGCATCTCGAGGTAACACCGTCTTTATGTATCGCCATTCTTGAAGAAATCCGTCTTTGGGAACTCCGGAATGAATAAAATTACATAATAAATTACATAATTTCCTATTATACATTTGTAACTAAAATAAAATAAATCTATTAAATTACATAACGGTGATACGAGATCACAATAAAATTACAACCGAATCGATATTCCCATACATTTCGAGAAATACCAATTAAAAATCTAAGGCCATACTAAGTAAAATTACATAATTCAAAATTACATAAATTAAAATTATGACAATCATAAAGAAAAATGCAGCATTATAATATGTATGAACATGCTCAATTTTATGCTAAATCGCCTTTAATTAGCCAATATCGTATATTACTCGGTTTTTACGGATTTGCGTGATTTCAACATTTTTATAATCACAAAAATACATAAACTCATATTTATGCATAAGTTAATTATCCTAACCTCTTAGGACTCAAAATTTAGTCTTCACTAATAATTTGACCATAATTAACCCATATTTACAAAATTGTTCATAAATGGACTAAAAATTACAAAAATAAGCTATTAAACTTCAAATAAATCACAAAATTTCAAATAAATTTGAAATTTGAAATTTAAACTCATGAACATTCTGGAAAATTACCATGACACTCATAATGTTCAAAATCTTAGGTTAAAAATTTCGAAATTTTTCCGGAAAAACAATGTTGCGGTTTATCGATTTTTTAATAAAATAATCATAAAAACATGGAAAAATTATTTTCATTAACTTTTCAATTTTAGATCTGAAAAAGATAATAAAAATGCAACATTAGACGTTTTTCCTAAGTCATAGATTATGCTTTATTAATTTTCCACTAATAATGTCACTATTTATGCTATTTTTCTTCAAAAATCCATAAATCATGCAAAAAGGCTTCTTTATAGCCAATTATTTTACACACATCTTTTAAAATTGCATGTGACAACATATTAATTTTCTATGACCATATTCGAAATTTAACTCATATTAACCTATTTTTCACTTAAATCCGAATTTAATAATGAAAAATTCATTTTTCGAGCATAACAAGTCCAAAAATTATGAAAATTTACAGGTTATCTCAAAATAATATATATGATAACATATCCAAAAATCAATGGAAAATTAGAAGTATAGCTAATTTTAGACCAAAAATGACATTTTTACTCATAAAATCACATTTAAATGCCATTATAGTAAATTATGAACAATAAAAATCCGTAAAATTAACCAAAATATCCTAAAACATTTTAGGACCAGAAATATTAACATGCATGGATTAATTTCGTGATATATCACAATAACACAAAATTACAAGTTTTATTTGTTATTCTTATAACTCGGAAAAATCTTTAACCGATTTGCATGCAAACAACCGTGGCTCTTGATACCGATTGAAGGAAAAGTAGATTCATATACATATTAACATACTCATATATGTCTTAATTAATTTGTCATAAAATTAAATACGGATTTTATGCATGCAAACAATATGGAAAAATAGAGGAGAAATCATTATTCTTACAATGGGTATTTCGGTTTAATGGGCACAAAAGAAATCTCCTTTTCTTTTGTTCTTGAGCTTTCCTTTAATGGAAGAAAAAAAATCCAAGTATAGGAACTCTCCCTAAGCTTTATACCCAAGGCTTACTCTTAATCAAATTAATATTATATGAGCTAGTAGAATATTAATCTTGTGAAAAATTGAACCAAAAATTGTTTGGTTTTTACTCTCTAAAACCGGTTAGAGGAGAGGGATTTTTAGAGGTTTTTCTCTTTCTAAAAAAATATTAAGAAGTAAGAATGAATAATGATAGATAGATACACACTAATGCATGTAGTGTTTTTATCAAAATATAAGACAAAAATCCTTTTGTCTTTCCTAGGGTGAAACCGGGAAGGAGGGTAGAAAGGGGGAAGAGAAAGACCCAATGCATGCCCTTGTTTGCCTTCACAATGCAAACTAGGGTTGCATGGCTAGGCTCACTATTGAATGATTGTGTTTTCCACTTATTTAATCAACCACAATTAGCCTAAACCATCTCCAATTTTCGGCACTTATTGTAATATGGATTCCATATTATTTTTGTCAAATGTCAATATGTCACATGTCATATGTAACATAAATTGTTATGTATTTTTAACATATTAAAAATCAACGCATTAATAAAAATACGTCATATACAACAATCAACTTAGTAATTCAAAATTACTTGTACCAAAATATTTCACCAGTTTATAAATCGTATTTATAATAATTCATTCAAATTCAATTGTTTCTTTAAACAATAATTTCATCCGAGTAATGATACAATTCGATTACTCAGACCGTATCTCATTTAATCACATTTCAATTTGATACGTAAATTTTACTTCCAAAATCGTCCGTCAATTTTTCAAGTAATTTAATTAACTCGTAACATTACACGATTAATTAAATGATCAATTAAGAGTGTTGCCCTATAGGTATGACCTAGGGGGTCAACTGATCACCACCGTCACACGACAGTAATGTCAAACTCTAGCCAGCCAATCATTACCGATATATGTTGACCAGTTGACAGTATAAATACTTCCCAATTGTATTCTTTAAAATGAGATTTAATAATGATATTTAAATCATATGATCGCACTATTGTTGAGGACACATTTCCCAACACAAACCATATCGAATAGCATTTGATTTCTTTATCCAACCACACATTATCCCATAATGTGTGCTAAGAGAGATTAATTTGTGATACTATATCACATTTCATTTGGCTTGCATCAAAGTCTTCACTTGATAATCCCATCACGACTAAATCGTGATTCCTTGAACTCTTTGAACTTCTTCAAAGATTTCTCTATTTACCTTATTAAGTGAACACATTAGCGTCAACTTAAATCGTTGGTAAAAGAAAATGATCAACCTATTTTGGATCAATGATTTACAACCTCGATCTCCTTTTCAACCAAAAGGCACGAGACATCTTGCTTTGAATACAAGATACGCATATACCATAAGATCTAATGGTTTCAAGAGTACTCGATAACTCTTTGCGTTCATCATTCCAGAATCTAAGGTTCAATCTTGGGTTAGCAATTTGAGTCTTGCATCATCTACATGATATATCATTCTAGTTTGGTTTAGAATATAATCACCTTGATAATGGGCTAGCCATACATCAAAACATGGTGTATAGGGTCACAAAAGTGAAACCTCTTTTGTATCTTAACAAGTTTATATTCTTATTTAGAGTTTATGCACTTAATAGTCATAATTAAGTACAACTATAAACCCTAAACTAGATTGATTACACAATGACTCTATCTCTCGACATTATTTGATGCTAGTCGTCATATTATAATCATCTTATATGTTGAATACAATGATGAAAACCTCCACTGGTTTCTAATATTGACGAAGTAGTACTAGCAAAATTTATGTTAATCAAATAAACATTTAAAGAAGAAGGTCCCATTA